>NC_082664.1:89135298-90385298 GCF_025265405.1 Mesoplodon densirostris
GTAAAGGGAAAAGTCAAAGAGGTTGTTAGGTTAAAGGAAAAATAAAACTGGGGAACGTCCCCCCCCTTATTTTTCTTTAAAGGGGAAACAGAGGGCCTCCCTGGTGGCGCAAGTGGTTGAGAGTCCGCCTGCCGAGGGGATACGGGTTCGTGCCCCGGTCTGGGAGGATCCCATATGCCGCGGAGCGGCTGGGCCCGTGAGCCATGGCCGCTGAGCCTGCGCGTCCGGAGCCTGTGCTCCGCAACGGGGGAGGCCACAACAGTGAGAGGCCCGCATACGGCAAAAAAAAAAAAAGGGGAAACAGAGACCTGAGATTATATGAAGGCAGAAAAGAAAGAAGAGTAGAGAAGGAGAGATTATTGATGCTAGGAGGAAGAGAGAGTCCAATCATTGAATCAAAGTCTGAGAGGAGGGGATGAAATAGCCCAAGTGGAGGTGTTCATCTTAACAAGGAAAAGCAAAACTTTGTATTTCAAAGGAGGATGTGACAAGAGGAGGGAGAGTGAAAATACATAGAAACTTATGAAGTTGAGACAAAGGAAGTTGGGGAAATTATCGCAAATAATCGCAGCCTTCTCAGAAAGAAGGAGGCAAGTTCATCTGTGTAAAGTAAAGGAACTAGGGAGATAGGGTACTTGCTGTGAGTGGGGGGTACTTGGAAAAGATCAAAGGGGTCATAATAAAGAGTAAAAGAACATAGTTTAAAAATTGCTAAGATACCTAAAAGCAAAAGCAACCAAAGGAGAAATAGTTAAAATGGTCTTATTCCAAATTAACAACCTTTGTGCTTCAAAGGACACCATTAAGAAAGTGAAAATACAGGCCACAGAATGGGAGAAACTATTTGCAAATCCTATATCTGATAAAGGTCTTGCATCCAAAATATATTAAAAAAAACACTCTTACAACTCAACAATTTAAAAACGGGCAAACAAGGTGAATAGACATTTCTCCAAAGAAATACGAATAGCCAATAAGCCTATGTGAAAATACGCAATATCACTAGTCATTAGGGAAATGCAAATCACAATGTGGTATCATCTCACACCCAACAGAATGATCATAATCAAAAACAAATGGCTGTAATAAAAATAACAAGTGTTGGTGAAGGTGTAGAGAATTTGGAACTCTCATACATTGCTGGTGGGAATGTCAAACGGTGCAGCCATTTTGAGTTTGGCATTTTCTCAAACAGTTAAACATAGGGTTACCATATGACATAGCAGTTTCATTCCTAGGTATGTCTCAAAAGCAATGAAATTGTATGTCCACACAAAAACTTGTACACAAATGTCCACAGCAGCATTCTTCTAATAGCTGAAAAGTGGAAATAAATATCTATTAACTGATGAACAGATAAACAAAATGTGGGATGTATCCATAGAGTATTATTCAGTCCTGAAAAGGAATGAAGTACTAATACGTGCTACAACATGGATGAACCTTAAAAATGAACCTGGAAAACATTATGCTAATTGAGAGAAGCCAGACCCAAAGGGCACATACTGAATGATTCAATTTATATTAAATGTCCAAAACACGTATATCCACAGGGTCAGAGAGTAAATTAGTGGTTTCCAGGGACTGGAGGAAAGGGGGAATGGGGAAATTCAGAGTGACTGCTAATAGAAACAAGGTTTCCTTTTTGCAGTGATGAAAATGTTCTGGAATTACACAGTGTGATAGTTGTACAACTTTGTGAATATACTAGAAATCAATGATTTGTACAATTTAAACAGGTGAATTTTATGACATGTGAATTATATCTAAGAAAAAAAGATTGTTAGGCAGCTGTAAGTTCAGACAACCTGTATTTTGTTCTACATCTATTCAGAATGGAATCACAACTTTTCCAGGCTATAAGAAGTCACACAAGTCAGGCTATGGGAGTTACCCTGAGCAGGGTATTGGCAAGACAGGTATGACAGAGGTAATGAAGAGCACATTGTTGAATGGATATCTATAAAAGTTCAGGCTCTTTCAAAACCTAACAGTAAAAATGCAAACAATCCAATGAGGACATGGGCAAAAAAAAAAAAAAAGAACAGACATTTCACTGAAGAGAATACACATGTGGCAAATAAGCATATGAAAGGATGTTCAACATCATTAGCCACCAGGGAAACGTAAATTAAAACCGCAATGAGAGGGCTTCCCTGGTGGCACAGTGGTTGAGAGTCCGCCTGCCGATGCAGGGGACACGGGTTTGTGCCCCAGTCCGGGGAGATCCCACATGCCGCGGAGCGGCTGGGCCCATGAACCATGGCCGCTGAGCCTGCGCGTCCGGAGCCTATGCTCCGCAACGGGAGAGGTCACAACAGTGAGAGGCCCGCGTACGGCAAAAAAAAAAAAACAAAAAAAACACATTGAGATATCACTACACATCTCTCAGAATAAAATAAAAAATAATGACAACACCAAATGCTGGTAAGGATGCAAAGAAACTGGGTTATTTATACACTGTTGGTAGGACTGTAAAATGGTACAGCCACTCTAAGAAACAGTTTGGCAGTTTCTTATAAAACTAAACACCAACCTACCATATAACCTAGCAATTTCACTCCTGGACATTTATCTCAGAGAAATGAAAACCTCTGTTCACACAAAAACCTTTTCACCAGTGTTTATAACAGCTTTATTCATAGTAACTGAAAACTGGAAACAACCCAGATGTCCTTTAACAGGTAATGGTTAAACAAACTGCGTTACACCATGGATATTTCTGGGCAATAAAAAGAAAACTATTGTTAACTACAACAACCTAGATGAATCTCTAAGGAATTATGCTGAGTGAAGAGAAACAATCCCAAAAGGTTATATGAGGTATGATTTCATTTATATGACATTCTTAAAATGACAAAAATTATAAACATGGAGAATAGATTAATGGTCGTCAGGGTGAGGGATAGGAGGGTGGACGAGAGGAAGGTGGCAATAAAGGGGCAATAACAGGGATCCCTGTGGTAATGGAAATGTTCTGTATCTTGACTGTATCCATGTCAATATCCTCCTTGTGATATTGTGCTATAGGTTCGCAAAGTATTATTGGGGGAAATTGGATAACGAGTACACTGGATACCTCTGTATTTATTCTTAAAACTGCATGTGAATCTACAATTATCTCAAAATTAAAAGTTCAATTAAAAAGTAGTTCAGTTTGGGCTGGAGTCAGGTTGATCAAAATCTAACATACAGTTTTCACATTTATAATACAGGGATTAGAATACCTACTAAGGAGAATTTTTTTAAATATATGTAAAGTGAGTAGATTTTAGGAACACGAGTTCTCTTAATGATAAATGGTAGTTTAATATAACTTCTACCATTACGGAAATGGCTCAGGAACTGCAAACGGCTGGCTGTTTCCAGAGGATTTATTATCAAGGACTGTGAATGCACACAGGCTTGCAGGGCACATTCATGACACTAAATCCCATAAGAAACCAGATCCCCGAATGCAAGCTGGGCCCTCTCATTGAGAGATTCCTTCTGTTCAAAAATGTTGTAAGTCATGAAAGAAAGGATCTAAATAAATCTAATACATATTTATGTGAGTCAGAGAACTGCAGTTAAGGGTCAGCTGCAGCACAGAAATTACCAAAACTGGCTCTGGAGCCCAACTGCCTGTATTTGAAACCCACCTCATCAATTACTAACCATGTGACCATAGGCAAAAACAAGTGGTTCTCTGGGCCTCAGCCTCCTCATGTATCGTCAATATTATAAGACTCAATGAGATAATACATATACACTACTTTAGCATAGCAATCCATAAGTACTCAATAAATGTTAGCCCTTATTAGCAATTAAAAGGGGCTATAATAATAAACTAGTATATTCCAACCTTTCCTGCACAGAATGTATCACCTCAACAACATTCTCAGCCTTAACTTGAACATATCCAGTGATGGGCAGCTCACTGCTTTTCAAGGCAATCTATTCCAAATTTAGGCAGCTGTAATCACTAGGAAGTTGTTGCTTCTATTTTTATTTCAAATCTTTCCTTCAACTTCCAAACATTAGTCTTGGTTCTGCCTTTTCAAGCTATGAAAGACATCTGGGCCCTCTTCCACACAGCATGTCACATATTTGGCACCTGCTCTCTCATCATGTAGCACTTTTGGAAACTAGTCTGCTCCTGTCTTGTCCTGTGACTCAGGACACAGCTCTCTGAACCAGTTTCCTCAGGTCAAAAGTAAGAGTTCCAGATTAAATAATCTCTTAGGTTTTTTTCCCCAGAGGCAAGAACTATGATTTTACTTATGCTTTCCCCCAGTTACTCTGCTTCAGTCTCTCGGGAACTTTTCAGTCCCCTCATTACCCTGCCACCATCTGTCCAGTATGCCTCAGTTGGCTGACATCCTTCTTAAAATGTAACCCCCCAGAAGGGAACACAACACTAAAGTTCTGGCAACAATAGTCAAGTGTACTGTAAAACTCTCCTCCCTATTAGATGCAATTTAATATAAGCATTTGGGGCTACTGTCTTACCACTTTGCTTTAGGTGAGCTTATAATTAACTAAAATCTCTGGGGGTTTTGCCATAAAATGCTATCATCTCCATCTTGTATACACAGTTGACTTTTGGAATTTAAGTTCAGGATTTTATATTTACTTGTTTAATGTCATCTCTTTAGGCTTTGTTCCATCATTTCAGGACATAAAGCTTTATTTGAATCTTAATTATGTCATTCATTATCTTTTTTTTTTTTTTTTTTTTTGCGGTACGCGGGCCTCTCACTGCTGTGACCTCTCCCGTTGCGGAGCACAGGCTCCGGACGCGCAGGCTCAGCGGCCATGGCTCACGGGCCTAGCCACTCCGCGGCATGTGGGATCTTCCCAGACCGGGGCACTAACTCGTGTCCCCTGCATCGGCAGATGGATTCTCAACCACTGTGCCACCAGAGAAGCCCTCATTGTCTTAATGAAGGTACACTAATCATATTCTTAACAATTAGGAAAACATTTATTTAAAATCTTTTCATATTCCACTACACACACAAGTGCTTATATGCAAAAACTGCTTCCTTACTATTAATGCTGGCTTTTCTTTTTAACTTTAAGATATTTCTTAAGAGTTCTTATTGTACAAACAGATAGAAAACATGTTTTGGACCTATCAACCTCGTCAGTCTTTTAATAATTCTAAAACCTAGCAGTTCTATGTGTGACATAAAACACTCAAAACAAAGAGCAGGGTATGCCTCTTATGTGTTGTGACTGCCTGGTGGAAGAGGAGACCAATCCACACCACCCTGCAAATGTTTGCACCTTCCAGCTACTTGTCTGTCACAATAGTGCCTGCATGATTCTCCTTTATTAATTAAATAAGGGATTTTGAAACATCGCTAGACTATCTTGTCCTTCAGAAGTGAAAAAGGTAAAAATTGTTAAAGAAACGTTGTCATAGACAATTTAATCAACTTCAGAATTGGTTACTGCTTACCTCCATTATAAAAACTTCCAGTGACAAGCACTCATTATTTTTGCTTTTGTAGGGCTCCAGAATTTGCTGTGTTATATTCCTTTATGTCATACTAACATCAAAATGACTGTGTTCAGGGCTTCCCTGGTGGCGCAGTGGTTGAGAATCTGCCTGCTAATGCAGGGGATACGGGTTCGAGCCCTGGTCTGGGAAGATCCCACGTGCCGCGGAGCAACTGGGCCTGTGAGCCACAACTACTGAGCCTGAGCGTCTGGAGCCTGTGCTCTGCAACAAGAGAGGCCACGATAGTGAGAGGCCCGTGCACCGCAATGAAGAGTGGCCCCCGCTTGCTGCAACTAGAGAAAGCCCTTGCACAGAAACAAAGATCCAACACAGCCATAAATAAATAAATAAATAAATAAATAAATAAATAAATAAATAAAAATAAAAGAATTCCTTAAAAAAAAAAATGACTGTGTTCAGGTTGGAAGAGGTTCATTCCATTAACTGGACTATGATTCTGGATGCTAGATACTGCCTCTTTCAAAGATAAAACTGTCCCATATTTTTGCTAGCAAAAAAAAATAATAATAATCTGTGCTTTTTATTATCTCTAAATTATACCTCAATAACGTTTTAAAACATGAAAATTGTAAAGAGTTCATCTTTCAGGTAAAGTTTGGTATTTCTCTCCCCATTGTATGACTTCCTCATATTCTCTACATGAATAGGGACTTGTGATTAATAATTTTGACACTCAAACTTAACTGACCATCTATTATCTTGTTGACATGTTAATAACAGCAAAAATGCAAAACATCATAGAAACTAGAATCTTGACCCACTTCAAATCCTTGACCTTGCTTCGCTGCAGAGTTTCACCCCTGGTTTTCTCTGTAGGCTTTACAAAGGTTGATGCCACTGTTCTCAAGAGTCAATCTGTTGTGGCTGCTACTGGCCTGATCTCAAGTTGATGACATGTACCCTCAAGCGATTCCCTCTCCTGGGGCCATAAGGAGGGTGTTCCCACATCCTTCTTGGACAAAATGGGTCCTCTATGACAGGGGTCCCCAACTCCCGGTACTGGTCTGTGGCCTGTTAGGAACCGGGCCACACAGCAGGTGGTGAGTGGTAGGTGAGCGAGTGAAGTTTCATCTGTATTTACAGCCGCTCCCCATTGCTTGCATTACCGCCTGAGCTCCACCTCCTGTCAGATCAGTGGCAGCTTCAGATTCTCATAGGAGCTCGAGGCCTACTGTGAACTGCACATGCGAGGGATCTAGGAGCTAAGGTGGTGATGCTAGTGCTGGGCAGTGGCTGCAAATACAGATTATCATTAGCAGGAAGGTTTGACTGAACAGAGACCACAATAAATCAATTGCTTGCAGACTCATAACAAAACCCTATCAGTGAGTGGCAAGTGACAATTAAGCCGCATCTTACGGAGTAGACTGGACATAAGCAACACACTTCGGGTGTCACTGTCTCCCATCACCCCCAGATCGAACCATCTAGTTGCAGGAAAACAAGCTCAGGGCTCGCATGATCCTGCATTATGGTGAGTTGTATAATTATTTCATTATATATTACAATGTAATAATAATAGAAATAAAGTGCACAATAAATGTAATGTGCTTGAATCATCCCGAAACCATCCCTCCCCCTGGTCTGTGAAAAAACTGTCTTTCATGAAACCAGTCCCTGATGCCAAAAAGGTTGGGGACCACTGCTCTATGACATCTATTCATAGGAATTATTTTAACCTGGTAGAATTTTGTGATCCATAACAATAAAACATTAGTATGAACTATGAGCTAGATCACTGAAATATGCAATTATATTATATGTAACTAGATGTGAGATAATAAAGTGTGTATTAAAATGGGATTCTATCTGTAACCTATTTTAATCAGCACAATCCAAAAAAAAGAGCCAAGTGTAGTGGGAAGCAGCCGCATAGCACAGGGAGATCAGCTTTGCGACCACCTAAAGGGGTGGGATAAGGAGGGTGGGAGGGAGATGCAAGAGGGAGGGGATATGGAGATATATGTATACATATAGCTGATTCACTTTGTTATAAAGCAGAAACTAACACACCATTGTAAAGCAATTATACTCCAATAAAGATGTTTAAAAAAAAAAAAAAAAAGAGCCAGGTGCTTAAGGCCTCATTCTAAGTATCCTCTCTAAGCCCTAGCCTATATACCCATCTTAACCAGACTCTTTAAACTGGGAAATGGGAATCAATTAGTCTGGCTTTACCAATAAATCATTTCACTCTAACTCCTTACACTTTAGCAAGTTTATCTATAAAGTGAGTAGGTTAGACTAAATCATTAATTTTCAGTCTGCATGCTCAGACTCAGAGGAGACTTCCAAAAAGTAATACTGGGCTGGAAGTTACTTTTATTTCAAAAAGCTTATTTGTTACATCATCTAACTAAAATGTCAAATTTCTTTTTTTCTGAGCTGGAATTACAGTCCTAACTAACCATGATTTTCTCATGTTGACCAGAAATCCTGGTTGGCTTTGGTCAATAAAATTAGAAAACAAATAAATTATTACCTAATGCAGAGCAGGAAATCTTTCAAAATTTGGAGGCCATGGGAAACAAAATTAATTTAAAAGATCTTTGCAAAGAAAAAAAGTGCAAATCACAGAGCAAGGTCACTGAATTATTCTTTCAGCTAATATTTACTGTTTACTTACCTGTGCCAGGTTTTCCTCTAGGCCTTAGTATTACAAGGATAACATTGAGAAGCCCACGGCCACAGTCCAATAAAGGAGATGATCTATTAGGTGCTTTCCAATTGCGGTATGGGAAATCTGTTTATTTGTTAATGGGGAAGTTGGTTGTTGGTGGTGTAGTGTTTTAATTTATGATTTCCCCCTTAACTGTAGGTAGGATATAAGAAATTTTAAACTTCCTCACAAAGGGCACAATACCTCCTGCCCACTTTTCATAACGATGTCAGCTTTTATGCCATCACCAGGAATTCCTAGGTGTACATTTCAGAAATCTAGAACTTATACCTCAAACACCAAGGAAATGGAGTATTGGGGTCCCTCCTGAGGCTGCAGGCTACAAGCTAAAGCAAGGACTGGGGCAGTTCAGGATGACATGACAAAGAGCCGGATTTTCTCTGTCTAGGCCTCAGTGCAAGTGAATCCTGAGGGAAAAGAGTGATTCTTAGGTCCTAAATAGTATAAAATAGAACACGCTTGTTTCTTCCCTCTATATAATAAATCTCTAAAACACTACATAGGCCTTGGAAGGTTACTAGACATTGCTGGTTTGGTACAGAGTCATCATACACAGGCCCAGAAAATATCATTTCCCTGGCTTGGAGAGCAACAATTTTAAAGTATAGGATAGAAATGAGGTCTTACACAAGTAGACCTCAAAATGTAAATTCTAAGCGGTGTCAGTTTTAATGGAAAATAAATTGCTTCCAACAAGATGCTGTTCAACCCTTGAATAGTTGTAGTTTATTACATATATTAAAGGATATAAGTTTCTTAATCCTCTATTTCCAAATATAGAGTTTAAGCATCATAAAAGAACAAGTGTTTCCCCTCTTAATTTAAATGAGCTCTAACCCAATCTGCTTTTTGAAAGTTATAATAAAAAAACATTCAGGGCTTCCCCGGTGGTGCAGTGGTTGAGAATCCGCCTGCCAGTGCAGGGGACATGGGCTCGATCCCTGGTCCAGGAAGATCCCTCATGCCACAGAACAGCTAAGCCCATGCGCCACAACTACAGAGCCTGCGCTCGAGAGCCCGCGCTCGAGAGCCCATGAGCCACAACTACTGAGCCCATGTGCCACAACTACTGAAGCCCACGTGCCTAGAGCCCATGCTCCGCAACAAGGGAAGCCACCACAATGAGAAGCCCGCGCACCGCAACGAAGAGTAGCCCCCATTTGTTGCAACCAGAGAAAAGACCATGCGCAGCAACGAAGACCCAATGAGGCCAGAAACAATATATAAATAAAATAAAATAATAAAATAAATAAATTTATTTAAAAAAACATTCAATGATAAATACTCAAATGACGATATGACTATAGAACACTATCCTCTTATTTTAGACAGTACTTTCCTTTTACATAGGTTCTAACATACCAAAGAAAACAAATATGTATGTGTCCATGTAAGCATTCAGAGTTGCTTCCCCTGCGTGTCCTCTGTTTGACCCATTTCTTCTATGGAAGTTCCATATGGAAAGTATTGGTCCAACTCAAAAACCAACTATCTAAATTCAGTTATTCCCTCCCCTGGTGTGAGGGCAGGAATTTGTGAGAACACAAGGCCTGACAGGCAGAGGGAAACACTCAGAAAAATGAAAAGCTCTATGAATAAGAATAGAAGTTTCCTGGTCTCTGGGTGTAAAACAATCCCTCTTCCAGTCATCTCTCAGTTTGAGATGTCCAGAAAGGGGTATCTGATAGAGGCCCATAGTTGTCACCAGAAATCTTAATTCCAGCCATCACATATATTCAGAAATGCCAGATTCATCTGCTTGGCTGGCATAGATTTGCTCTTGGATACAGACTGCTAGAGGAAAAAATTGTGACGTCTGAAATCACAATGCTCTTGCCCTGATTCTTTCCCCAGAAAACATTTCTTTTGCTCACTGTCCTGGAACATTTCCCCTGGGGAGATCTATAAGCCAAGGATGACAGGTTATAGCATATCCACGTCAATGGTACCTCACGGTTCCAATGCCACAGAGCAACTAGGCCCGTGAGCCACAACTACTGAGCCTGCGCGTCTGGAGCCTGTGCTCCGCAACAAGAGAGGCCGCGATAGTGAGAGGCCCGCGCACCGCGATGAAGAGTGGTCCCCGCTTGCCACAACTAGAGAAAGCCCTCGCACAGAAACGAAGACCTAACACAGCCAAAAATAAATAAATAAATAAATTTTCCCTTTAAAAAAAAAAAAGACTGAACTGAATCTGAGCAGTAGACAGAACCTTCAGTCTTTCTCCATCTGGTCTACTTACACCTGAAATATACAGATTTCTTCTAAATCCTGGCTAATCATTTTGGCTCACTTGTAAATGGAAGGTCAGAGGTTTACAGCTGGACCATAAAGTCTATATTTCAGAACCCATTTTACTGCATGAATATCATTCAATAAAAAGTACAAGCCAGGAATTTCCCCTTTTTTGGTTCACTCAGCTCCAGACTCTCCTTGTACATCCACCCCTTCTTGAGAATCCTGGCACAGAGTTTCACAGCCAAAAATAAGGCACAAGGTCAAGCAGTGCTCCTTTTGCAGAGAGGATATTCCCTCCCTTCCTTTTGGAAACACTTCAACTAACCTTGTTTTAGTTTGGCTGCTTTGCCTCATTTCAAAAATATTTCATTATACTCCATAGCCCTTCCCTTGATGCCCTAGTTAATTAAGTTTACATAATTTCCTACTGATTAGTTTTGAACAGCTTGTTCTGGATTTTCTCTCCTTTAATTTTCTGCCTTTACTGACTGCTTAAAATCCTCAACTACGAACTTGGGAAAGGATGTATAACCTCAAAATTCACTGTTCTACACATCAAAAGGCAAGTCAGTATTGTGATTCTTTAAGAGATCTGAGATCATCTGTTCCAGGAAACAAAGAGATTGTTAGGTGGAATCCAGCAATAAGCCAGTAATAATAAACACAAAGAAGTCACTAGTTATATTCTTTCACATACAAAAATGAACTATGGTCATTCCTTTACTTATAATGTATTTACTAAGATTGTTTGAGATTTTTTCTCTTTGCTTAGGAACTCAGAGGATTAATAAAAAAATTATTAGTATCGCTCACACTGATTTATATCCCTTCTCAAATAAAATTCTGAACTGACATTTTGTCCGTCTGTTGGTGCCATAATTGAATGGCTCATAAGGCATTGAAAAATCCATTAATTTTGGACATCTTAGGGGCTGATGTGAATTGCAGCACAACCAATGAAAGTTTCCAATAATGAATATGGTCAAAATTAATAGGTCAGCTGTGCCACACTCTGGTCCATCTGCTGCATATATACAGCCTCAAAGGACAATGAGGAAGGAAAGTTAACCCAAAACATCAACACCAATATCCTAAGGTCTTTCATGATCTGCAGAATGGCAGTAGGCTTTGAAATTACTCTAAAACCTGCTTTTCCCATTAATTCTTTCATTTTCTTGGTACTATGGGGACAATAAAACTATTCATTTTCATAAATGGTCATTCTTAAGACTGATCAAAGTTTCATCCAGTTTTCTCTTGCTCATGTTAACTCTATAAAACAAAGTCAAGGGCCCCTTCCTCCATGAACCCACATCAGAACAGAGGCAAGGAAAGTGACTTTCAAGGTTGCAGCAAATCTCCTTCAAATACACTCTATCCACCAATCAAGAATAAGTCTGAAATGGCAAAAACCAAACAAGTGCATTTTTTAAAAGTACTCTCGTGTGGATCAGCTCGGTGCTTTGTGTCCACCTAGAGGGGTGGGACAGGGAGAGTGAGAGGGAGACACAAGAGGGAGAGGATATAGGGTTATATGTATACATATAGCTGATTCACTTTGTTATAAAGCAGAAACTAACACACCATTGTAAAGCAATTATACTCCAGTAAAGATGTTAACAACAAAAAAAAGTACTCTCGGGTGACTTTTCTGATGGTGAGATTCCCTCAGTGAACCATGCTGGGTCAGCCAGTATTCTTGCTGTGTAACAATCAGTCCTCCTCCCTGGAAGGATCAGTGCTTTTTTCTCTGGTGATTTTGTCCATAACTGACACCTAAATGTGCTGACTTTTCAGAAACATGCTTTGCATAAATCTCATTCCAGTGTTCTTTTATTTCTGTTGAAGATTATGTTGTTTCATATGAAAAGAAACGCTGTAAGATGGGAGGTTTCTGTAAAAAATTTTTTTAAAAAATCAGTTTCCACATACAGCCTGCAGATTTTTTTTACCCAGACATAAATAATCACTTCCTGAAAGCATAGCTGAAGGTCATATTATGCAGTGATGAGATGTCTAGCAAAGGAATACATACTTTTCAATTTACAAGCTCACAGATAAGTGTCGGTACTTGGAGAGAAAAAATTCATAGGTGTGGGAATGAAAGATAAGATATGGAACACTGGCTAATTGGCTAATTCAAAAGGAGAGCTTCTCCTTGGAACAAGCCTTTGGAACAAGCATAATCCGCATTATGATAAGCACTTTGCAGGTGTGCTGAAAGGAGGAGAGAGAAAGTTTGGCAATTAAGTTAGTGTTTTCCCCAGTAAATACTGACTCCAACAGGGGTATCAAAGGAGTGTGATGCAGTTATGAAACTAAATTTCACAGGATTTGGTGGCTGAAGATAGTTTGTCAATGACTTACTGAAAATGCTCATAATTCATAACAGGCTTCTCAAACACTTTCTGATCATATGCTTTAAAAGACAGATTAACATGCCCTTCTTTTACCTTTGAGCCTCAGTGGACATGTATAAGTATCACAGGATATTTCCTGTGATAACAAACAGTGAAAAGAGACCTGGAAATATGCAGACTATCCTAATACTCTCTTTAGGATGCTATGGGAAAGATTAGGATATGAAATCCCACAGGGAAGAGCAGAAGGGAATCAAGATGTCCCCAGTACCCTGAACAGCATCCATTTTAAGGAAGAAAATTTATTTGATAAACTCCTCTTAAAATATTCAAAAAAATGATCAAGATTAGATTTTATTTCTCATGACAGTCTTACAAGGTTACTAATTGTTACAATACTTTCAGGCTATGTGTTTAAATTTGGGGGACAGAAGTGCTGTCTATCCATAGTCTGGCACATCTACGTGTAATGTGACCACCTCAGTGGTCCTGCACAGGCCTCATAACTGGCTGGCATGCTCCTAGCAGGGCTTCAGCTGAGCCCAAGATTTTTTCCCCATTGCTTTTATTTCATTGTTCTTGAATGCTTTACTGTTATCAATGTTAGAAGTTTTGAATCCTTTGCTGTTTAATGCATTTGTTGTGTGTGTTACACATTCAAGACACTCAGATAAAGGTGAACGTGGAATAAAACAAGATTGGTGTGATCAAACTAGGAAAATAATAGGACATTCAAAAACAATGATAAAGGCAAAGACAGAAAAAACACAAAGACATAGAACACAGTTTAAAGGGCCATACTGTGTCAAATCAATGGTTCATTCAGTACAATATCTTCTCTCTGACAGCGGCACCAGGGTGAGTTTTGTGGTAAAGCTTGTCATTCACTCTTTGATCTTGTCCTCAAAAGGTTAGAAAGACATCCTGAACATACCTAGCTTTCATTAATAATACATTAGGGATCTTGTCATAATCTAGTCTTGGATTTGTTGGTATTTCTATCCAGTAAATTATTTGTATCTTCTTTTAATTGTTGAAATGAATAATTCTCTCATTTATTTTATTATTTTTTAATTAAAAAATTTTTATTTATTTTAAAACAATATGGATTCTAGTCCAGACTCTGCCAGTAATTGAGTATTTGACCATGGGTGTGGTGAATAATCTCTGTATCTGTATCCCCATCTATATAATAAGGAGGCATAGCCGAAGTGATCAATGAGGTCCTTCATTGCTCTAAAATTTTATGATTTGGCTACCAAATTCCAAGAGAATGATAATATACTCATCTTTACCTTATACTTGCCCACCGTTTTCCAGGCTGTAGTTAACTTCCTCTACCTTTGTTTTCTCTAGACATCAAAGAACCAGTTTCTCTTGGTTGAAAGGAACCTCAAAAATCATCTAAGACAACCCACAGGATGCTGAATCACCATTACAGAATTCCGTACTAGCAGTCATCTTGCTCCTGTTTGGATACTATTATTGATGGAGAATTACAAGAACTCCCAAGGCGGCCCAATTCATTTGCAATTAACTCCATCTGTCAAAAATTATTCTGATATGAATTCAGATATAAATGTTGGAATAAATCTATCTCCTTGAAACTTCCTGCTTCTTCCCTCTGGGGCAAGATAGCACAGCTCTAAACCTTTTTCCAAATGTTTCACATGATAGGTCTTCTAATCTGAAAGAAGCTAACACATTCTTCTTTTTTTTTTATAATGATCTTTATTGAGGACTGAATGTTCCTGACCCCCCAGAACTTCAGAATTTTTTGTTGTTGTTGTTGTTGTTTTTGGCCACGCCGTGTGGCTTGTGGGATTTTAGTTCCCTGACCAGGGAATGAACCTAGGCCCTCGGCACTGAGAGCGCAGAGTCCTAACCACTGGACCGCCAGGAAATTCCCACAGCTATCATGTTCTTGTAAGTCTTCTCTCTTCTCCATGCCAATCACTGGAGAATACAGCCTTTATTCCTATATCATAGTGTTGAAGCCTTTCATTGGCTGCTCTTCTCTGAACAAACTCCAGGTTGACAGTACCTGTCTTAATGTATGTCATCCCAGATGGAAACTAACATTTTAGCCATGGGACAGTTAAGTGCTAAGGACAAAAGGATTATATCTTCCCTTCTTTCAAAAACGTATTTGGATGTTTCTATTAACATAACTAAGATCATATTAACTTATGAGGTTTATACTTTTTAATATTTTTAATGCATTGCTATCCAGCTCTGTTTCCCCCACCTCATATTTGCAGCCAGATACAGATAGCAGCTGAGAAACACAAAGAGAAAGATGGCCACTACAGGTGTTAGAAGACATGACTCTTATTAGCTGTGTGACCTTTGGCAAACAAGTTCAATTTCCTGTGCCCCGGTTTTCTCATTTCTAAAATGGAGAGGAGAACAATTTTTTTAAATATCTAAGATATTATAAAGATAAATCAGTAGATGTACTTATTATTTTCTTAAGTTAAAAGACCTATGAAAAACAGTTGGGCAGCTCCTAAAATGGTTAAACAAAGAGGTATCATATGACCCGGCAATTACATTCCCAAGTATATACACAAGAGAAATGAAAATATATATCCACACACAGAAAAAAAACTTTACACAAATGTTCACAGCAGCATTATTTATATGAGCTAAAAAGTAGAAACAAGGACTTCCTTGGTGGCACAGTGGTTAAGAATCTGCCTGCCAATACAGGGGACATGGGTTCAATCCCTGGTCCAGGAAGATCCCACCAGCCACGGAGCAACATGCCACAACGCCCATGTGCCACAACTACTGAGCCTGTGCTCTAGAGCCCCTGAGCCCACAGGCTGAGCCTGTGCTCAGCCCTCACAACTGCTGAGCCCCTGAGCCACAACAACTGAAGCCCACTCACTTAGAGCCCATGCTCCATGACAAGAGAAGCCACCGCAATGAGAAGCCCCCGCACCGCAATGAAGAGTAGCCCCCACTCGCCTCAACTACAGAAAGCCCACACGCAGCACTGAAGACCCAATGCAGCCAAAATTTAAAAATTAAAAAAAAATAAAAAGTAGGAACAACTTAAATAGCCATTAATGGATGAATGGGTAAACAACATGTGGAATATTCATACAGTGGAATATTATTTAGCCTCAAAAGTGAACTGATACATGCTACAACATGATGACTCTCTCAAACATGCTAAGTAAAAGAAGCCAGACACAAAAAGCCACATTTTGCATGAGTTCATTCCTATGAAATGTCCACAACAGGCAAATACAGACAGGAAGTAGATTAGTGGTTTCCAGGCTGAGGGAAGAAGAGACTAAAAATAGGTACAAGGATTCTTTTCGGGGGGCATAAAAATGTTCTAAAATTGCTTGTGGTGATGGCTGCACAACTCAGTGAATATACTAAAAGACACTGAATGGTACACTTTAAATGCATGAATTGTATGATATTTGTTATACCTCTATAAAGTTTTTTAAAAGAACTATAGAAACGTGAGACATTAATTGTTGTTATGTCCCTAGTGAATAACTGACAGCAACACTAAGAATACTTCCATGAGTTATAAAACTCAGAGGCCGTCACTCACATAAAAATTATAAATATAATTCTGCTAAAAGAGTGTGACTACAGTACACAATCTGGGGAAGTGGCATGTGTAAACCACGTCCCGGGATCAGGATACATAAATGCCTGTGATCTGAGTACGAAGACATTTACCCTTCGAAATCTAATACAGCTACTGGGAAATGTTCCCATATGCACAAACTTCAATTAGCAGCTGGCATTTATACAGATCATTATTTAACAACTGCAGCCATCAGTTTGTCGTGAATTTTTAAAAGTGAACAAGTCTTCCAAATAAACATTGTAGCCTGGAGAATACACATTAATTCACTAAAGAGATATTATATAACCACTGTGTCCCAGACCCTAGGCATATAAAGATGAATTAACTCCAGTTCTAGTCCCAGAGGAGTCCTGTATGAAGGCAAATGGGAGAGATAGGAGATGAGACTAGAACTATTAAAAGGACTTTTTATTTATGACAATAGGGTGAACCTGAAAAGCTTCCTCCAACATAGCTCAATGAAACTCAGAATAAAATTTAGCAAAGATACTTTTAAATATATAGCTAAGTTTTCAAGAAAATAAGGAAACTCCTCAGAGACCAAAACAGAACATTAAGTAAAAAAAACAGAAGAGTAAATAAATGGTCTGTTGCTGTGGAAACACTGTGGATGGTGGGTATGCAGACAATAGTCTTGAAAATATAAGGGTCCACACAGGACAGGAGAAGGCAAATAATATGGTCTTTAATCAAGCTAAGGAGTCTGGACTTTATCTTGTAGACAAAGAGAGTTGTGACATAAAGTAATATTTATCAATTATACCTCAATAAAGCTGAAAATAGCAGGGAAGCGACATGATCAAATTTGCATTTTAGGAAAATTATTCTGGCAGCAATATGGCTAATGGATCTGAGGAAACCAAACTTGAGGAAGAGAGACAAGTCAGAAGACTACTGATAATAGCTACCATTCACTGAGTCCTCATGTGACAGCATAAAGAGCTTTATATGTATTATCTCAATTATTATAACTCTATATAGAGATTTATTCCACATTTCATCAATAATGAAACTGAGACAGGGAGAGAGAAATAACTTGCTCAAGTCACACAATCATCAGTTGGTTTGGTAAGATACATTAAGAGTCTGATGGCTTAAGTGAAGTTGAGAAAAGGAGTTTCAGAGGTAGAATTGAGAGGACCTGCTGACCAATTAGCTCTAGGAAAGAAAGGGAGGTGTTTAATTATAATACAAGTAGCAATATCTTTATGGGTTATACAATATCTGTAACATGACTAAAGGGATACTGAAGGTTCCTCAATAAACTAAATATAACATTACCATATGACACAGCGATTCCACTCCTAGGTGAATACGCAAATGAGCTAAAAAGAGGTGTTCCAACAAATACTTGTGGATGAATGCTCATAGTCACAAGAGCCAAAATGTGGAAAGGATCCAAATGCCTATCAATAGATTAATGGATAAACAAAATGTGGTATATTCATATAATGGCATATTATTCAGCTATAAAAAGGAACGATGTACTAATACATGCTACAATGTGGATGAGTCTTGAAAACATTATGCAAAGTGAAAGATGTCAGATACCAAAGGTTACATATTGTATGATTCCATTATATGAAATATCCAGGATGGGCGAATCCATAGAGATAGAAGAATCCATAGAGATAGAGATAGAGATAGATAGTGGTTGCCTGGGTAGGAGAGAACAGGGAGTGACTGCTTAATGAATACGGAGTGTCCTTTTGGGGGTGATGAAAACGTTCTAGAACTAGATAGTGGTGGTGGTTGCACAACACTGTAAATGTACTTAATGTCACTGAATTGTACATTTGAAAATGATTACAGAGTGTTATGTGCAGCACTTCCTCACATGCCCGCTGACCTGAGGTGCCAGGCGCAGCCGTTTTGCACTAGGTACTCTGGTCTGAAGCGCTGGGTCCGAGCCCTCTACGTTGCACCCTATGAGCAAGTGAAACTAGATGAAGCAGGAGGGAAAAGGGAGATAAAAGTTTTCTTCCGAGCTGTGTGGCTGACAGGGTCTTGGTGCTCCGGCGGGGTGTCAGGCCTGAGCCTCTGAGGTGGGAGAGCCGAGTTCAGGACAATGGATCACCAGAGACCTCCCGGCTCCATGTAATGTCAATCAGTGAGAGCTCTCCCAGACATCTCCGTCTCAACGTTAAGACCCAGCTCCATCCAACGACGAGCAAGCTACAGTGCTGGACACCCTATGCCAAACAACTAGCAAGTCAGGAACACAACCCCACCCATTAGTAGAGAGGCTGCCTAAAATCATACTAAGCTCACAGACACCCCCAAACACACCACCGGACAAGGCCCTGTGCACCTGAAACACAAGATCCAGCCTCATCCACCAGAACACAGGCACTAGTCCCCTCCACCAGGAAGCCTACACAAGCCACTGAACCAACCTCACCCACTGGGGGCAGAACCAAAAACAACAGGAACTACGAACCTGCAGCCTGCAAAAAGGAGACCCCAAACACAGTAAGTTAAAAAAAGAGAAGACAGAGAAATATGCAGCAGATGAAGGAGCAAGGTAAAAACCCACCAGACCTAACAAATGAAGAGGAAATAGGCAGTCTACCTGAAAAACAATTCAGAGTAATGATAGTAAAGATGATCCAAAATCTTGGAAATACAATGGAGAAAATACAAGAAACCCTTAACAAGGACAAAGAAGAACTAAAGAGCAAACAATGATGAACAACACAATAAGTGAAATTAAAAATTTTCTAGAAGGAATCAATAGGAGAATAACTGAGGCAGAAGAAAGGATAAATGACCTGGAAGATAAAATAGTGGAAATAACTACCACAGAGCAGAATAAAGAAAAAAGAATGAAAAGAATTGAGGACAGTCTGAGATCTCTGGGACAACATTAAACACACTAACATTAGAATTATGGAGGTCCCAGAAGAAGAAAAGAAAAAGAAAGGGTCTGAGAAAATATTTGAAGAGATTATAGTTGAAAACTTCCCTAACATGGGAAAAGAAATAGTCAATCAAGTCCAGGAAGCACAGAGAGTCTCATACAGGATAAATCTAAGGAGAAACACACCAAGACACATATTAATCAAACTATCAAAAACTAAATACAAAGAAAAAATATTAAAAGCAGCAAGGGAAAAGCAACAAATAACATACAAGGGAATCCCCATAAGGTTAACAGCTGACCTTTCAGCAGAAACTCTGCAAGCCAGAAGGGAGTGGCAGGACATATTTAAAGTGATGAAAGGGAAAAACCTACAACCAAGATTACTCTACCCAGCAAGGATCTCATTCACATTCAATGGAGAAATTAAAACCTTTACAGACAAGCAAAAGTTAAGAGAATTCAGCACCACCAAACCAGCTTTACAACAAATGCTAAGGGAACTTCTCTAGACAGGAAACACAAGAGAAGGAAAAGACCTACAAAAACAAACCCAAAACAATTAAGAAAAAGGTAATAGGAACATACATATTGATAATTACCTTAAATGTAAAAGGATTAAATGCTCCAACCAAAAAACACAGACTGGTTGAATGGATACAAAAATAAGACCTGTATATATGCTGTCTACAAGAGACCCACTTCAGACCCAGGGACACAGACTGAAAGTGAGGGGATGGAAAAAGATATTCCATGCAAATGGAAATCAAAAGAAAGCTGGAGTAGCAATTCTCATATCAGACAAAATAGAGTTTATTGATTTTTTAACATCTTTAATGGAGTATAATTGCTTTACAATGGTGTGTTAGTTTCTCCTTTATAACAAAGTGAATCAGCTATACATACATCCCCATACCTCCTCCCTCTTGCGTCTCCCTCCCACCCTCCCTATCCCAGCCCTCTAGGTGGTCACAAAGCATCAAGCTGATCTCCCTGTGTCATGCAGCTGCTTCCCACTAGCTATTTTACATTTGGTAGTGTATATATGTCAACGCTATTTTCTCACTTCATCCCAGCTTACCCTTCCCCCTCACCGTGTCCTCAAGTCCATTCTCTACTTAAGTGCAGGTTTTGAAGCTACATTGAACTTTGACTCTGCTATCTACTACCTGTATGACCTTTCAAGTTGTTTTTCCTCAATTTCCCCACCTGAACTTGAATTCTAGTTGACAAAACAGGCAAGAATCTAACAATTTCTTAAACAAATTTATTGAGATACAATTCACATACCATACAATTAATTTTAAAGTACACAATTCAATGACTTTTAGTGTATTCACAGAGTTGTGCAATTATCACCATAGTCAATTCCAGAATATTTTTCATCACCCCAAAAAGAAACCTTGTGCCCACTAGCAGTCATTCCCCACTTCCCTCTAACCCTCTCCCCACCAGCCCTAAGCAACTCTTCAGCTACTTTGTCTCTACAGATTTGTCTATTCTGGACATTTCATATAAGTGGAATCACAAATACGTGGTAAGAATTCAATCATTTTAAGGCCACTCCAGGATAAGTATAATACTCCCTTACCTAAGTATTTTTCGGTTCAATATTGGGACTTGAAAGAGAGAAATGATGCCCTGATTCTTCTTCCACAAGTCTGATTCTGCTTGCACACCTCTGAGTGGCACCAACTATTCCTATTCCAGGTCATCCCTTCTAGCTTGTTATCTTCTTCCTTTCTTCAAAACCTATGTGTCCAGAGAGGTACTGAGGACTAGAGTTAAGGAGGGAAAATGACTCTAACAGCTACCATTTATTCATTCCATATCACATGCCAGGCACTATGACAGGTACTTTACATGCATGACCTTTCATTGTTACAGAAACTCTGGGAAACAAGATCTACTATTATCTTTGTTTTACAAAAGAGAAACCTGAGGTTCAGAAAGGTTAACTAGCTTCCCTGAAGTCACACAGGCAGCACTGTCAGAGGTGGGATTTGAGTCCTGTTCGGTCTGACTTCAAGGCCCTACCCCTTTAAACCATTAAGCTCTACCACTCAGTAGAGTAGTGGTTTTCTCCTGAAAATGGACAATCAAAATGGCTTATTCAAGGAATCCCTTAGTGTAAAAAAGCAAATGGATACTTGATCCATTTGATATTGTAGATGAACTTTCATATTAATTCTATTTTTATATGTATACTTATAATAAAAACTCAGAGATAGAATTCTAGAGAAAATAAAAGCTGGCTGTCTGATATAACAGAAAGAATGTATAAACAAGGAAAAGAAAGGCAGTGCCTCTGGGACTCCAGATCTACCTATATTTCCCACATTTATTTTTGCCCTCAGCTAACCTACTTCACAATTTCAGACATGCTTTGAAATGTTTCTCTGTGGGTCCATTCTTCTATGTAAAATAAGAAAGAAAAAAGCCGACATAAAGCTATTACAACAGTTATAAAGTTTATATGTAATGTGGAACTGACCATTCCTTGTCAATACCATAGATTCCAGGAGATAAACAGGCATGCCCTTGTTTGTCCTTTAAAAAGTTGATCACTTTCTAACAGGTGGCATTTTATTGGGGTAGGTTTCAGCAGTCAGAGCAGGCAGAAGGAAAATAATTGGGATGTAAGGAATAGCAACACTTTCATTGGAGGATGTCCACAGTGCATGCAGCCAGCTAAGTCAAGACATCAGAAGTGCATATTATAAGTCTACAGAGATGAGAAAGTAGCTGATTAGACCTAAGGGCCTAATGAAATTTTGTCTTCCACCCTTCTTCCTTTCATCTTAAAGAGAGAGCACAGCAAAGACCGCCAACACCGTCCCTCAGCAGTGTATGCATGAGTGTGTGTGTGCATGCACACAGGCTCACATGCACACTCACCTCCAACTTACTTTACTTGAACTAAATTTGTGAGTTAGGGAACTACTCCAGTCTCCACATGAAACTCAGCTATTCTGGAGTTAAAGCCAGAGGCAGGCTATGGCAATGCCAGGAATCTGAAAATCTGTGGTATTGGTGAACGTCAGACACACCAGTGGATTCCACCCCTGAGCTGCAAGGCCATAAGCAAGTTAACTCCTCTCCTAGAGCTTCAGAAGGCTCACCTGTAAAATTACTGAGATGACATTAAAAAAATACCTATGAATACTTCTCACTTTAGATGCCCCACATGTGTTACCAACTTTAATTATGTGTATCATAGCCAGATTTTGCACTTTGACGTGTAACTATATTTCAGCACATACAAGATTTAGCCACAGCAGCCAGCTCAGCCTGCTCAAGACACTTTTTTACCAAATACAAAATGCGGTGGAAGCCTTCTCCGAATTACCAGAGAGATGAATACTGCCATTTTCCCCTGAAGATGTGCGTCTTTAAGTCTTATTGTACTCATTTCCAAAGAAAGTGCTACATTTTAATCACTCTACCCTCCTTGTTTTGAATTTTTAAAAACAGCACTATGAATCCCTAGCACAACTACTAAATTCTTTCCATTGCTACAGACTGCAAATATGCAAACTGAGAAAATGGACAATTTGAGACTATCTAACACAACCAGCTCCGGGACCTTGCACAAAGAGCACTGTAACTATGGAAACATTTGGCAACAGAGTTACAACATAAATCAAAAAACCTGTTTCATTATTCAAGTACCAAGCAATTGAGATCAATTTACAGCAACGGTAAGCTATTAATAATTGTATTCTATTTAATTTGTCAAACATGATTTTCTCTCTCAATGAGATCTTTAGGAAATCCTTAAGTGTTTTCCTTAAGGAGAAGAAAATGATAAATTAAATCCACTTAAGTGGTGCGGTGTACCTGACTGGTGGTTCTGATCCATTTATGAAGCAAACAGTATGAAATCAGGCTTATTTGGCACTTAGTATATGCTTTGTAATATTACTTACTTCATATATATATATATATATATATATTTTTTTTTTTTTTCCTGTTTCCTTAACCAGGGTTATAAATTCCTCAAGTGCAAGAAACCGGAACAACTGACTCCTCATCACCACTACCTAACAGAGGGCTTACAATACAATCCTTAATGAATGCTTTTCTTAGTAATTTACCTCCTACTTCCTGAACACAAGTGGCTCTGGAAGAAGATAAATCACAGCACATGAATGTGAACAAGACTTTAAGAGGGGGAAAAAATGGGAATCGGTAACTGAAAGCGCCCTACAGTGCTAAGCTCCAGAAGGGTATCTTTAGGAGGTTTACAATCTCTACCCCTATAAAAACGGTGGCTGTTTCATTACAGACTCATTTTGCCACAGACTTTGTTGTTGTTGGAGAAAGGAAACCCTAGGCCAGCTCCAACTCTTAATTTCCTTCTGTGCACAGGAAGTTTTCTCTTTTAACTGGCAGTTTTTGTGTTATTTTTCTTTAGAACAGTGTGCTGCCTGAGCCCCTCCTCCCCTCTCTCCTGTTCCCCCTCAGTCAACAGGAGAAGGGGAAAATACAAAGAGGGCTCATGTATGAAACATTTTTAGGATAAAGTTCAGGCCTCCTCCATGGAGCATCAACAGAAAGCCGCACTGTATGACGACACAAGGACGGGAAAGAAGCAGACCTCGAAGTGTATAGTTTTTAAAAATCGCTTCTAATTGATTTGGTTTAATGTTCTCAACTTTTAATTTAAAAAGTCAGGTGAATAAAATATTTCATATTTTTCTCTCATAAGACAGTAATATGTAGGTTTTGTGTGGTCCTCAATCTCTTTAGGAATCCAGTCCCTTAACTGAAAGGGTCTCTTCCCTCTGGTGTGTATCTCTGGTCCTTCAGATTCTACCTCCACAGTATCTTACAGGAAGCCTCCATCCTTTCTGTTCTAGCTGAGAGGTCTTCATTAATTCTCATCCAAACTACTTTATTCACCTCGAAACTGCTCCTGCAGTTCCCAGTCTTCCCCTATAACTCCATCTGGTACTGCTAGATTAATGCTGCTAAAAAATGGTTCTGATCATTCATGTAGTCACAAATATTTATTAAGCACACATTCTCTGTATCAGATACAATGCTAGACTCCAAAGATTCAGAGAAAAAGGCACACAGGTTTTTGACCTCACATATTCTAATGATGTAATTCTTCTGTCCAAAATCTGTCAATGGCTCCCCATTGCCCAAAAAAGGAAACCCTTTCTAAGTGACCCTTTCTAGATTATTCTCCTAATGCACCTTTATCCTTTGTTCTAGTGAAATGAGCTTTGCACACCTTGAATTTTGCTACATCTATGCTCCTGTTTATTCTGACCTCTGTACCTAGAATCCTCTCTCTCCTGCCACCTCAACCTCCAGCAAGTCAACTTGTATTTCAAGGCCTGTCTCAAGTGAAATCTCCTTCATAAAGTCTTTCACTGACCCTATATCTTAATGTTATGTCCTCCTATATTGTTCTTCTGGAACTTCCATTTTGCTTCATGTTATAGTAATCGTGTATTACTTGTAGCCCTGTCTTGCTCTCTTTTATCAGCATGCAAACTTGTACAAATTAGATAGGAAGTACAGGGCCTAGGGCTCATTTTCAAAGATATGTACATTTTCTAAACTCTTTTTCCTTTCCTCCTTCAGGCCAAAAATACTTTATCTCATCAGGGATAAGGGAAGGGAGGGGCATACAGAAGCAAGGAAAACTGACTGATGAGTTCTTCTCCTGAAAAGAGTTATGTAATATGAAAGTTGAACATGAATAGGGGTCAGTCAGGTGAAGAAGGCAGGAATGACTAAATCTGTTAGCGTATGCAAAAGCACAGAAGAGAAGCAATACCTTGGTGATAAAACACTGCCACCATGCTGATATTTTAATGGAGCAATATAATCCAGCCCCACTGAGAAAAAAAATCACAGAAATCTTCAACAATATATATGGCAGTAGTTGTGTTTTGGGGTGAGCAGGTCACCTCACAAGGATCTTCCTTTCTCAGGGATCGCATCTCCACATTCCATTCCATATTTCCAGAGATATATGGACTCTGGCAGCCTTGGATGTACCATGATCCCAGGAATGCACACTGACTAAAGCCAGGCCAATCAGATTTCATCTCCTGAGACTCTGGAGTAAGAACCATGAGAAAGTCAAGGAAGGTCTCCATGAGGCTGGAACTGTAACAGAGATAATATAATAACTTGGGTACTATCAGGTAGTCCTTTTTCTACCAAATGGACAGTGGTGCAGAGTAATTAGGTCTATACATAGATAAGAAATAAGCAGATGTGCAAATAAAAGCATAGGAAGAAAGAACACAAGAACCCCTTAGGTCTGTGCTGGCTTCCTATTTGTTCCCTAGTTGCAGTATCTGCTCTCTTGTTCTTGGGTCTTCCAACCCCTATATCCTTATAATAAACCCCTCTTTCTGCTAAGGCTAGCTCAAGTTTCTTTCAGACACCTATAGCCAGCTAGTCCTAACTAAGACATAAACATTGTACTGAGCCACAAAATTCCCACTTACCAGTGTGTTGGAAACCCTCCAGTGTTAATCAAGCTCCTACAACTCACAAGTTGTCCACCATCAGTGTACAGAACGCTAAGAGGTTTATTTTCCATTCTATTTAACATTTTATTTTGACTATAGCATAAATTATTTTAGGCTACACATATTTAGAAGTTCTATGTCCATGATGTAAATCCAAAGCCTATGATTCTTGTTTCATTTTACAGCTAGTATTCACTCTGAGTTGCTGATATATGGACATGAATATTCCGAAAGACATTTTGGAACATGAAGGGGCCATGAGTTCAGAGAAGCCATTTTTCCTGGCTTTAATCAGACCAAGTTCATCTAACAAATTTCAAGTGGGCTGATAAAATTCATTGAGGGACACACTGAAATGGCCTCTTTAGAAAGCATCAATGGCATTATCACATCCACAGATTTCATATTACCATGATGCAGTGATTCACTGTTCATCACTCATCGGACCCCTGAGGAGCCAGCCAGCGCAGCCATCTAACAAAATGCATGTAGTCTAGCTGCAGGGTGTTTCCCCAAATTACCCAATCATAAGACTCACCTGGAACACTGGTAAACACAGATTCCAGAAGCCCATCTCAGACCTACTGAGTCAGAATCTCTGAGAAACAGGCTGAGGACTCTGTATAATGAGCATCCCCAGAGGACTCAGTTTCCCCAAACAGTTTAGCAAGACTTTAAGAATGACCCCTGAGCTTCACACTCAAGAGGAAGGCCCTGTCAGATGTTGCTGAACCAGTCTGTGACTCCCCTTTGTACTTCATCGTCTCTCTGGCTCACAGTTTCTGACCTTCACTAAACTCTCTGGCTCCTCCCCAAATGCACCCTCCTGCAACAAGGCTCTGGAGCTTTCCTAGAGTTCAGCTACCTTGTTCTTCCTGGCATAGCTGACTGGAAACCCATAATAAATGACCTGCCCCTTTAGGTTCTCCCCTTCTTGCCCTAGCCCCTCCAACTGTATGCTGCCCTCAGAAGCAGCCCTGACGGCGTATGGCCCGGCCTTGATAGCCCACCTCAGCCCAAAACAGACCCCAGGAAGGCTGACCAACATGCTATCCATAAATATGAGAGTAAATCATGTCCATGATTCCAACTCAAGGTGATCTATTTGATCACATATGCAGCACTTTTCCTGTATGTACACTTTAAAAATACTGAAGCAGATTCCCCAGCGTACTACTAAAGAATTAATTAGGGCCTCCCTGGTGGCGCAGTGGTTAAGAGTCCGCCTGCCGATGCAGGGGATACGGGTTTGTGCCCCGGTCTGGGAGGATCCCATATGCCGCGGAGCGGCTGGGCCCGTGAGCCATGGCCGCTGGGCCTGCGCATCCGGAGCCTGTGCTCCGCAACGGGAGAGGCCACAACAGTGAGAGGCCCACATACCGCAAAAAAAAAGAAAAAAAAAAAAAAAAAAGAATTAATTAGTAGTATATTTCTTTGAAATAAATTTTGTAGAAGGGAGTTTTCAAAAGGGCAGTCCTTGACCAGCCCGTTTCATAAACCACAAATGTGCTTAAGGTCACTGTGCAAACAGTCAGCACTGTGTTTTCCACATGTCCACTACTCCCTGGGAAACGTCAGAAGCAAGAAAAGAGACAGTAAGAAGGACGGACAAGAGTGGGTGACCCTTGTCACATCTTGTGATTATGGGGCTCCAGACTACAAAGTGTGGGGTCTGCTTTGGAAAGTACAAAAAAACGTGATAGTGAGTCAGCGGCCAAAAAGTAAAGGACGGGTGTAAAGAGAAGTTTATTCACAGACTTACTGATAATTGTTAATTAAATCACGGACAACTTTATGCAAAATTATAATGCTGTCATTTTAGTTTATGGAACACAGGATTCTTTTTTCTCTCCACAAAAGCTAGTGAGAGAACAAGAAGTCCAATAAAACCACCCTCTTCTCCAAAATAAATGGACACTTCTGATGGTAAAATCCACATTGCCAAGGTTGATGAGTGAGAATATAGTAAACCTAAGGGGAGGGATAGGGCCATAAGACTTACTCGAGGTCAGATGTGAACTGCTGGAATGACATGGCTATGAAAGTGTCCAGGTCAGGCAGACGAGAAGCAGAGCACCCAGCAGCCTGACGCGTCCTCACGCTGGAAGAAGTATAAGGTGCTGCAAGTGTCAGCTACAAGGAGGCTCTCTGAAGAAAGGAAGGCAGCCCAGGCGAGGCTCTGCTTTCAACGCTATATATTAAGATAATATACAAGCATGTGTACAACCAAATACACATATGGGAATGATCTATGTATGTCCTGGAGATTCAGACCAGTAACTTGTCTAATGTGTGCAAATTCCTTCTGTGGACAGAAGGACTGCTACTGTGCGCCCAGCTGAGTACACGGACAAATTATGTTTGCCCAACTGCAGAGAAACCATGCCAACTATTCCTCCCAAACAACTGATTTTAGCTTGTTCTTGTTTTCCTCCAATCACAGCCTAACAAACTGTTTCAGACAGGCATTTGACTTTTCAAATATTTGCAAGCAACCATGGCAAACTCAGTGAGTCTTTGTGTTCCAGGAGCTGCGGCATGGCCTTTGAATGACATGTATACTGCATCCTGATGTAAAATGTCATGTTCTTAAAGTACAGGAGAAAGGCCCTGCAGCAGTATAGACCTGGCCTGACCCTGTGGTATGTGCATCAGCGGGAGCCAGATGCCTAAAGCAGCCAAAAAAAGAAACGCCACACTACCAAAAGTTCAGAGTAACAAAAAAAACAGACAAAATAAAAAGTCTAAGCTTCAATGCCAATGTGTGTGACTCTCCCTGGTCACTTGACTCTTCACTGAACAGAAAGCATATTCTCTACAAAAGGAGACACCAACAGAAAAACAATCCAGGAGGTAGCTTCTGTCAGGGCCTTGGATCTCCCTTCACTCACAGAGTTGGATGACTGTGAACCACAACTGAAAATGTGCCATATCTTCACCCACGGTCATCTGATATTTCTGATGCTTCATAAAGAGACCCAGTCACAACTGTAACTTAAAGGGAGACCCTACTCCATACCTTACTGCTTACATTTTTGTACATCCATTTAATTCCTTTAAAAATCATATATTAGAGTAATTAGACTACGTATCAGGCATAATTAGACAAAGCCACCTTTTCCCAACAACTCTACAACCAATGCAAAAAAAAAAGATATGGGGATATATGTATATGTATAGCTGATTCACTTTGTTATACTGCAGAAACTAACACACTACTGTAAAGCAATTATACTCCAATAAAGATGCTAAAAAATTATCGTTTGAGTTTCTAAACCAACTATTTGCTATTTACAGTAAAGGTGCTTGCTTTGCAGATGAAGAGAGGTGGACTGCTTTCCACCTCATCGATGTATCTATCAAAGTAGAGCAGGACAGTAGTCAGACATCAAAAATATGATGTTATTACAACAAATGCTAAAGGAACTTCTCTAGGCAGGAAAAACAAGAGAAGAAAAACACCTACAATAACAAACCCAAAACAATTAAGAAAATGGTAATAGGAACATACATATTGATAATTACATTAAATGTAAATGGATTAAATGCTCCAACCAAAAGACACAGACTGCCTGAACAGTTACAAAAACAATACCTGTATATATGCTGTCTACAAGAGACCCATTTCAGACCTAGGGACACATACAGACTGAAAGGGAGGGGATAGAAGAAGATATTACATGCAATGGAAATCAAAAGAAAGCTGGAGTAGTAATTTTCATATCAGACAAAATAGACTTTAAAACAAACACTATTACAAGAGACAAAGAAGGACACTACATAATGATCAAGGGATCGATCCAAGAAGAAGATATAACAATTGTAAATATTTATGCACCCAACATAGGAGCACCTCAATACATAAGGCAAATACTAACAGCCATAAAAGGGGAAATAGACAGTAACACAATCATAGTAGGGGACTTTAACACCCCACTCTCACCAATGGACAGATCATCCAAAATGAAAATTAGAAGGAAACACAAGCTTTAAATGATACATTAAACAAGATGGACTTAATTGATATTTATGGGACATTCTATCCAAAAACAACACAATACACATTCTTCTCAAGTGCTCATGGAACATTCTCCAGCATAGATCATATCTTGGGTCATAAATCAAGCCTTGGTAAATTTAAGAAAATTGAAATTGTATCAAGTATCTTTTCCGACCACAACGCTATGAGACTAGATATCAATTACAGGAAAAGACTTGTAAAAAATAAATACACATGGAGGCTAAACAATACAATACTTACTAACGAAGTGATCACTGAAGAAAGCAAAGAGGAAATCAAAAAATACCTAGACAGTGGAGACACAACGACCCAAAACCTATGAGATGCAGCAAAAGCAGTTCTAAGAGGGAAGTTTATAGCAATACAATCCTATCCCAAAAAACAAGAAACATCTCAAATAAACAACCTAACTTTACACCTAAAGCAACCAAAGAAAGAAGAACGAAAATACCTCAAAGTTAGCAGAAGGAAAGAAATCATAAAGATCAGATCAGAAATAAATGAAAAAGAAATGAATGAAATAGCACAGATTAATAAAACTAAAAGCTGGTTCTTTGAGAAGATAAAGAAAATTGACAAACCATTAGCCAGACTCATCAAGAAAAAAAGGGAGAAGACTCAAATCAATAGAATTAGAAATGAAAAAGGAGAAGTAACAACTGACATGGCAGAAATACAAAAGATTGTGAGAGATTACTACAAACAACTCTATGCCAATAAAGTGGACAACCTGGAAGAAATGGACAAATTCTTAGAAATGCACAACCTGCTGAGTCTGAAATAGGAAGAAACAGAAAATATGAACAGACCAATCACTGAACAGACCAAGCATTGAAATTGAAACTGTGATTTAAAATCTTCCAACAAACAAAAGCCCAGGACCAGATGGCTTCACAGGCGAATTCTATCAAACATTTAGAGAAGAGCTAACACCTATCCTTCTCAAACTCTTCCAAAATATAGCAGAGGGAGGAACACTCCCAAACTCATTCTACAAGGCTACCATCACCTTGATACCAAAACCAGACAAGGATGTCACAAAGAAAGAAAACTACAGGCCAATATCACTGATGAACATAGATGCAAAAATCCTCAACAAAATACTAGCAAACAGAATCCAACGGCACATTAAAAGGATCATGCACCATGATCAAGTGGGGTTTATTCCAGGAATGCAAGGATTCTTCAATATATGCAAATCAATCAATGTGATACACCATATTAACAAATTGAAGGAGAAAAACCACATGATCATCTCAATAGATGCAGAGAAAGCTTTCGACAAAATTCAACACCCATTTATGATAAAAACTCTCCAGAAAGTGGGCAGAGAGGGAACTTACCTCAACATAATAAAGGCCATATATGACAAACCCACAGCCAACATCATCCTCAATGGTGAAAAACTGAAACCATTTCCACTAAGATCAGGAACAAGACAAGGTTGCCCACTCTCACCACTATTATTCAACATAGTTCTGGAAGTTTTAGCCACAGCAATTAGAGAACATAAAGAAATAAAAGGAATCCAAATCGGAAAGGAAGAAGTAAAGCTGTCACTGTTTGCAGATGACATGTCGGTATACACAGAGAATCCTAAACATGCTACCAGGAAACTACTAGAGCTAATCAATGAATTTGGTAAAGTAGCAGGATACAAAATTAATGCACAGAAATCTCTTGCATTCCTATACACTAAGGATGAAAAATCTGAAAGTGAAATTAAGAAAACACTCTCATTTACCAGGCAACAAAAAGAATAAAATATCTAGGAATAAACCTACCTAAGGAGACAAAAGACCTGTATGCAGAAAACTATAAGATACTGATGAAAGAAATTAAAGATGATACAAATAGATGGAGAGATATACCATGTCCTTGGATTGGAAGAATCAACATTGTGAAAATGACTCTACTATCCAAAGCAATCTACAGATTCAGGGCAATCCCTATCAAACTACCACCAGCATTCTTCACAGAAATAGAACAAAAAAATCTCACAATTTGTATGGAAACACAAAAGACCCCGAATAGTCAAAGCAATTGTGAGAAAGAGAAATGGAGCTGGAGGAATCAGGCTCCCTGACTTCAGACTATACTACAAAGCTACAGTAATCAAGACAGTATGGTACTGGCACAAAAACAGAAATATAGGTCAATGGAACAGGATAGAAAGCCCAGAGATAAACCCACGCACATATAGTCGCCTTATCTTTGATTAAGAAGGCAGGAGTGTACAGTGGAGAAAGGACAGCCTCTTCAATAAGTGGTGCTGGCAAAACTGGACAGCTACATGTAAAAGAATGAGATTAGAACACTCCCTAACACCATACATAAAAATAAGCTCAAAATGGATTAAAGACCTAAATGTAAGGCCAGACACCATCAAACTCTTAGAGGAAAACATAGGCAGAACACTCTATGACATAAATCACAGCAAGATCCTTTTTGACCCACCTCCGAGAGTAATGGAAATAAAAACAAAAATAAACAACTGGGACCTAATGAAACTTCAAAGCTTTTGCACAGCAAAGAAAACCATAAACAAGACGAAAAGACAACCCTCAGAATGGGAGAAAATATTTGCAAATGAAGCAACTGACAAAGGATTAATCTCCAAAATTTACAAGCAGCTCATGCAGCTCAATATCAAAAAAAACAAACAACCCAATCCAAAAATGGGCAGAAGACCTAAATAGACATTTCTCCAAAGAAGATATGCAGATTGCCAACAAACACATGAAAGAATGCTCAACACCAGTAATCATTAGAGAAATGCAAATCAAAACTACAATGAGATATCATCTCACAGCAGTCAGAATGGCCATCATCAAAAAATCTACAAACAATAAAAGCTGGAGAGGGTGTGGAGAAAAGGGAACCCTCTTGCACTGTTGGTGGGAATTTAAATTGATACAGCCACTATGGAGAACAGTATGAAGGTTCCTTAAAAAACTAAAACTAGAACTACCATACGACCCAGCAATCCCACTACTGGCCATATACCCTGAGAAAACCATAATTCAAAGAGTCATGGGACTTCCCTGTTGGCGCATTGGTTGAGGATCTGCCTGTCAATGGGGGGGACATAGGTTCAGGCCCTAGTCTGGGAGGATCCCACATGCCACAGAGCAACTAGGCCTGTGAACCACAATTACTGAGCCTGCGCATCTGGATCCTGTGCTCCGCAACAAGAGAGGCTGCGATAGTGAGGCCCGCGCACCACGATAAAGAGTGGCCCCCGCTTGCCGCAACTAGAGAAAGCCCTTGCACAGAAACGAAGACCCAACACAGCCATAAATAAATAAATAAATAAATAAATAAAGTAAGAGTCAGTTCACTGGAAGACAACTGATACTTAAAAAAAAAAAAAACCGAGTCATGTACCACAATGTTCATTGCAGCTCTGTTTACAATATCCAGGACATGGAAGCAACGTAAGTGTCCATCAACATGAATGGATAAATAAGATGTGGCACCTATATACAATGGAATATTACTCAGCCATAAAAAGAAATGAAATTGAGTTATTTGTAGTGAGGTGGATGGACCTAGAGTCTGTCCTACAGAGTGAAGTAAGTCAGAAAGAGTAAAACAAATACTGTATGCTAACACATGTCTATGGAATCTAAAAAAGAAACAAAAAATGGTCATGAAGAACCTAGGGGCAAGACGGGAATAAAGATGCAGACCTACTGGAGAATGGACTTGAGGATTCGGGGAGGGGGAAGGGTAAGCTGGGACAAAGTGAGAGAGTGGCATAGACATATATACACTACCAAACGTAAAATAGATAGCTAGTGGGAAGCAGCCGCATAGCACAGGTGATCGGCTCGGTGCTTTGTGACCACCTATGGGGTGAGATAGGGAGGGTGAGAGGGAGATGCAAGAGGGAGGAGATATGGGGATATATGTATACTTACAGCTGATTCACTTTATTATACAGCAGAAAGTAACACACCATTGTAAAGCAATTATTCTCCAATAACGATGTTAAAAAATAAAATAAATATAGTAAAATACAAGCTGTTGACAAGTTGCTCCTCTGAACTAAAAACCACTCCTACATTATTCATCTTAGTGACCTCACATCACATCCAAGGTCTCTTGTAACAAAAGAAAGTGACAACGATGTCAATGAGACACCACGTGAGGAGCTGGTATCTCCTAAGGCAGATGTGAACCACAGGCAGTTTGACTTCTGAGGTTGAAAGTCTACCTCCCAAAGAGGTAGAATTTGCTGAAGGGACAGAACCCTGATATTTCTGGATTCTTTCTACTTGTTAGATTAAAGGGTCTAGACCAGAGAACTAGTTCCTGCAGCTGTAAATAAACTAGTTCTTCAGGCCTTGCAATGCCAAGCTGGAGAAGCCAGCTTTGTGACCAAGCAGCTATACATATAACTCCGTGGGGCTTTCCCCCAGGAAGGGGAGCACAGAGAAAGCTTGTAGATAGCGGGCAGTGTAGGAAATTAAACCAAATCAAGTCAGAATGTTAGAGGATATACATGGTTTCCCCCAAATACAGGCATAGTGGAGTATCTTAAACGATGTGAAACAACACTAACACCATAACCTCATTAACTAACCTACTTACTATATATTTCTTGTTGCTAATTCTCTTGGGTGCTTCTGGATTCCAGGCCTTTTACAGATGATTCTGAAACTCCTGTGAAGGTAGAAATAGACTGATAGAACTGGTATGCCTGCTTCCTTTAGATCTTCACTATAAAGAATGGCAATGGATGTACTTGTTCCCAGGGTGAGGATGAACAAATATAAGGTGGTGAGTACTGTGTTATTTCAGAAATAGATATATTCCAGGTCCTAGGCAACTTATACCATATTTTGCAAATTACTATTAGTTCCTCCTTATTCTCTAGGGATGTAGCCTATAACTAAAGGAAAGGGGATGGTGGCATTGCTTGCTCTGAGAATGATGAATGGAACAAGTGCATCAGAATCATTTGCATGTTTTTAAAAATGCAGATTCCTGGGAGCCACTTCAAGAGAACATGAATCACAGGTTTGGAGTGGGTCCAGAATTCTATTTTAAACCATTACCCTTAGTGATTCTGAGCTCTCTTAAGTCTAGAGAACCCTGGCTTAAGGTACTTCAGTGCTGAAAAGCTTTGCAATACTGACTTGTTGAAAAACCTTGTTAATCGATCTTTATAGTGCTTGCCACATCACACTCAATGGAAGAAGCAGTCCACTTGGCAACATTATCCATTCTTTGCAGGTACCTTTAATCTGTTGGACACACCCACTACCCTGGACCACAAGGTCTAGATTTAAACCAGATGCAGCTGGTCATGAACCCACATGTAGAGCCTTAAGAGAATATTCCAGTTAGGGGATGAGAGAAATACATAGTTCATTGCAAGAGACAAAGATAGATCAGCTGAAAAGTAAGAAGTAAGCCTTGATGCTTCAGTGTGAGGAAATGTTATTGAATCCAATAAGCATCAGTTGAGTTCCAGTCAAAGGAAGAGAGAGTTCTGAGAAGGAGGAAGTGGTCTGGATGTTATCACTAATGTCAAGTAGAATGCAGATTGGGGATTTTGGCGTGAAGGAGGTCCTCAATTTATAAGAATCTTATTTCTGGTAAACAGATCTAGCAAATCAATAGAAATAAAAGCTAAATTGAAAGAGCCATAGAGAAATCAGGGTAAGAAAATGAAGACTACTTTTTGATAGGAAAAGGAAAGGAAGAAATTTACCTAATTTGAAATGAAACATAGTTTTTATTTATTTGCTTGTTTGTTTGAAGATAAGAGACCTTCCAGAAACTCCCAAGCAAACTTTCATTCTGTCTTGAGGACAAAAAAGAATTTAAAGGTACTTTGTAAGAGTTGAAAAGCTTTTCCAGTCCACAGCCTACCCACCCCACTAATCAAATGGATGGTTAGAGTTGGACTTAAGGGCTCACTGGCTCACTTGGGGATCACTTAGACAAGCAACTGGACAGAGAACCTGGCTGGGCTCCCAGCTGTCCACTGTGTGCGCCTGAAAGAGCGAACAAGCCAGAAAGCTCATCAATCACAATCTTTTGGTCCAAGGCTTGGAGACCTAAAAGGAATGAAGGGAAATGGACAAAAGGAGATGATGACTTTGGAACAAATGCTGTGCCTACTCTCATACCCTGGGACACTGGGAGAGGGATAGAAGAGAATCCCAGTAGTTATGGTTGGGAGGCTTTCCTTCTGTTGTCCAAGAAAGAGAGACCTGGCTAGGACAAGAAGACACATATGGTCACTCAGAAAGAAAAACCTCTCTGTGGCTGATATATTGCATTCATTGTCCGCATGTCATTTGCCCAAACGTCAGTACAGCCTTAGGAAAAGAGCCAGCTCGGGCATCCACTGCTGCAACAGTGCTAGTCTCTGAGACCTTGTCAGATCAGTATGGACCTGTCAGAGTCCAAAGTTTCTCCAGAAAGAGAGAAAATAGGAATTAAATAGTAATAAAATGACCACAAGATATAGGAGTTTTTTACTTTCCAAGAGGAAAAACATCCTTGTATTCAAATTATGAAGCAGTTTTATGGAATAATTTTGATTAGACATATTCTGTACTTTATAGTCTGTGGCTTTTTACCTCCCCTTATAACATGCATTTTCAAACTTTTCAGTCTTCAAGTTATCGCTCTAACTGTTGAGATAGAGATAGATGAAGAGACAGATCAAACAGCTTTATTTAGATATAACTCAGACTAATTCACTCATTTAAAGTATACATAATTCAGTGGGTTTAAGTATATACACAGGGTTGTGCAACCTTTACCACCATCAGTTTTAGAACATTTTCATCATCCCAAGAAGCCCCACACCCATCAGCAGTCATACCCATTTCCCAGCTCCACTCTCCCTCAGCCCCAGACAACCATTAATCTACTTCCTGTCTCCATGGATTTGCCTATACTGGACATTTCATACAAATGGAATCAAACAGTATGTAGTCTTTTGTGACTGGTTTCTCTCATTTAGCATGATGCTTTCAAGGCTCATCCATGTTGCAACGTATATTTCTTTATATTGCCAAATAGTACTCCATTGTATGGATATGCCACGTTTCATTTACCTGGTTTCTCAGTTGATGGACATTCGGGTTGTTTCTACTTTTTGGCTATTATGAATAATGTTGCTAAAACATTCATATCAATACCACTATTACTACCATATACAGTAGGCAAGAGCCTATCACTCAAATTATTTCAAAGGTCTGAAAAGCAAGATGTCTTAAAAAACAAATGTGCTAGTTAGAGAAACTGTTAGAGTTAGATTTAAATAGCTGCAAACAGAAAAAAAAAGATGCAGATTTGCTAACATGTTTTGTCATTTATTACTGAGTTGAGGAATTTAAGATTGGTTCATCTTTCCACTATTTATGTGTCGCCTGTCATTTGCTTTCCTGGCTATCCTACTTAGCTCTAGCAGTTCTCAATTTAGCCTTTCAAAAAATGGAAATACTTTTTACATTCATTAGCTTTAACAAGAAAATATGTTAACATTACTGCCCATTAGAACTAAATGGATGGTGAATATTTACCACACAATTCCTTCCTATTAAGCTTATTACTGTGTTTTTTTAAGTTATGGTTAAATTTGTTCCACAGAAAAATAAAGTTAAGTGCTTGCCAAAGAAAGACAGTAAACTTGCAAAAATGTTTTTCAATTTGGAGTAAAACAAGTAGGTACTAAAGCTTATTTTTCCACCTATTGTTTCAAGGTATCACAGAGCCTATGAGAAACCAATATTTACAAGCAAACATCAAAAGACATTAGCCCTTGATTTTAAAGCAAAAACATAAATCCATATATGGACAACACAAAGCAGAGAATGCACTGGAAGGTTAGTAGTATAAAAGTAAGCAGAAAGACAAGCTCACAATATGGAACAAGCTTATTTCATACACATTCATTGCAGAAACCTTTGAATTTCCACATATAACCAAGTAGGGGCTGTGACCCAATTTACACATTTACCTCATAACCTGCATTTGAAGCTCCCAAGGGGTTATTTTCACAGAAGCCTATTAAGGTCCCATTTGCTAAATGTCTATCAACGAATGTTAATAAAAGGGCTTTATTATTAGAATATAAGCCAGAGACTTATTATCTGAGTTGTATCTATAAAAGCTCTATGCATCTCAACATAAGGATCTTCCTTTATTGAGATATAACTCACACAACTATACATTTCACCCCTTGAAACTGCACACTTCAGTAGTTTTTAGCACATTCACAGAGCTAGTTTTCATTTTTGAGAACAGTTTTGTAACCAGCTGTTCACCTCTCAGAACTTTACGCTTTCTCCTTTTCTTTTATACAAGAGGTGCGACAGCATACCAGTGAAGAGTGCTGATTCTGGAGCAAGGCTGCCTGGACTTAAATTTATCATTTCACCCTCTAGATAGCTATGTATCCCTAACCTCTTTGAGCTTTCATTTTCTCATATGTAAAATGAGGATGACTGTAAAGGGTTGATATATGTGAAATATTCAGAAGTTAACCTGACACTCAATAATTAGCTAATATTGTTTTAATAAACCAAACTCTTCAAGTATAGAAAGAAGCATTAAAACTGAATATGTGCTTAAAAAATTAAAAAGGTCCTTTCCTTCTAAAGATGGAATCCAAACTCCTAACAGGCCAAAAATGGCTAAGATCTCTCTAGCCTCTAGCTGCCACCTCTAGCCTCCGCTCCACTCCTCCCTGAGACCCACCCGACACACAATAACACAGACTGGCTGTGTTTGCCTGCACACACTGCACTCTTCTTTGTTTCCATTCCTTGGCTCCTGCTGCTTCCTTGAGAATGCCTATCACAGTCCTCCAGCTAGCTAACTCATTCTGATTTTTAAAATTAGTGGTTTAGTGGTCAACTCCTCTGGAAAGGCTTAACAGATATGGTTCCAGCTTCTCACTGATCCCTTCTACAACCATCATCATAATAGTTAAGTGTCCTTCCCTCTGGATTCCCATGATACATGATTATCTCTGCACTTACTGCCTCCAACTATACTTATTCTTTGAGGAGTCTGTCTTCTCCACTAAACTGTGAGGTGCTTTTTTTTTCAGCTTCACTGAAGTATAACTGATATATAAAATTGTAAGATATTTAAAGTGTACATAGGGTTGGTTTTATATACATATACATTCTGAAAGGAGGCCCCCACCTAATTAATTAACATATCCACCACCTCACTTTCTGAGTGTGTATGAGAGAGAAAATGTAAGTACTACTCCCTTAGCAAATTTAATTATACAATACAGTGTTATCAACTATAGTCACCATGTTTTACATTAGATCTTCAGACCTTATTCATCATTTTTATTAATTAATTAACTTATTATTTATTTTTGGCTGTGTTGGGTCTTTGTTGCTGCGTGCAGGCTTTCTCTAGTTGCGGTGAGCAGGGGCTACTCTTTGTTGCAGTGTGCAGGCTTCTCATTGTAGTGGCTTCTCATGTTGCAGAGCACGGGCTCTAGGTGCGCGGGCTTCAGTAGTTATGGCTTGCAAGCTCAGCAGTTGTGGCTCGCGGGCTCCAGAGAGCAGGCTCAGTAGTTGTGGCGCACGGGCTTAGTTGCTCCGTGGCATGTGGGATCTTCCTAGACCAGGGCTTGAACCCATGTCCCCTGCATTGACAGGCGGATTCTTAACCACTGCCCCACCAGGCAAGTCCCTCATCTTATACATGAAAGTTTGTACCCTTTTACCAACCTCTCCCTTTTTAAACTGTGAGATGTTTGAGGGAAAGTTCTGCCACTTATTCCAAGGGACTAGAACTCTGCCTGAAAATACAAAGGTGCTTAATCAATGTTTGCTGATAGGATAGGACACATCAGCCATTCTCAAACTTTTTGGTCTCAGGATGCCTTTACACTGCTAAAAATAATTAAGAATTTTAAAACTTTTGTTTATATGGGATATCAATAAATATCTACCATATTAGAAATTAAAATGGATAAACTTATAATAAAACATGTATTAATTCAAGAAAGTTAGAAAGGTAAATAACTCTTAGCATTATTATGAAAATAGCTGTGACTCCAAGGACTCTCTGAAAGGGTCTCAGGGACCCCCAAGAGCCCCAGACCACAATATATGGTATAGTGGAGTTTTCATTTGTTTCTTAAATTATAAAATGTATCTTCATTCATAAAATAGTTAAAGTATTTGGGAAGGGTGATGGGAAAATGAAAAGATCTAAGATGGGAAGGGAGATACAACCTTGCCATAGCTAGAGAAAACTGCTGGAGACAGGAAGGTAAAGAAAAGGAAGAGTGGTAATAAAGTACATCACCAGCAGTCTTAGGAGAAATAATAAAGAAGCTACAAGTAACTGCACAAACAAAACCAAAAACAAGAATGACACGGAAGGCCAAAAGTTGAACAAAATCTTAAATAGAAATTGATATTTTAGGTATGAAGTGCACCATTTTGACAATTCTATCCCACCCCATTCCCATCTTTTTTGACATTCTCAATCCTCATGTGCTCTTTTTTTTACAGGACTCTCCACTGTGGAACTCTATTCTCTCTTGCCTTATAATCATTGGCTGAAAAAAGCTGCTCAAATGTTATGTGATTAGAGAAGAAAAAAAAAAGTGACAGCTCTGATGAAGCTGCATGATTGGAATCCAACTGATAAAAATTTTAACATTCTATTAGATCATAAAAAATGATAAGATTTTTAAAATAGGAATGCTGAAGTTATTTTTACATGCTGAAAATACATTAAAAGTTAGTGTCCTTAAAATATGCTACATGAAGGCCAGGATTGGAAAGTAATATGGACTTGGTTATAGTGCTAGGGTGGTAGATGGTTTAAATTATTTCATTAATGTTGTGATATTATCCTTTCTACAGCCACAAAAGCCATGGAAATATGACAATTAAATTTCAACTTACATTTGGCTTTGGTCTTTTCTACAAACTTTTCAGGGATATACAACTGGTTTGAATTTTGTTAAGTAGTCATATGTGCTGGGTCAAAAACTCAATGTCAAGACCAGGCGTAGGCAAACTACAGGCCAAGGCCAAATTCAGCCTGCAGACCCTTTTGGTATAGTCCTCAGGCTAAGAATAGTTTTTCGTTTGTTTGTTTTGTTTTGTTTTGTTTTTGCGGTATGCAGGCCTCTCGCTGTTGTGGCCTCTCCCATTGTGGAGCACAGGCTCCGGATGCGCAGACCCATCGGCCATGGCTCACGGGCCTAGCCGCTCTGCGGCATGTGGGATCTTCCCAGACTGGGGCACGAACCCGTGTCCCCTGCATCGGCAGGCGGACTCTCAACCACTGCGCCACCAGGGAAGCCCTAAGAATAGTTTTACACTTTAAAAAGTATGTAAAAACAAAACAAAACCATCAAACAAACCAAAAAACTAAGAGTAATATGCAAAAGAAAGTGTATGTGGCCTGCAAAGCCAAAAATATTTACTATCCCTTACAAAAAAGTGTTTGCTAATGCATTCATCATAGTGTTGGGTCCATAACATATACTAAATAAATGTTAGCTACTGTTGTTATTAATTTTGATATTATTATTCCTGTATGTGATTATCCTTAATGATTATGCTCCTTGAATAATTTTAATTTCTAAACTCGGAGGACATGGCTTGAATCTTGTCTTATCACATTAACTATGAAGTATTGCTGTCACTATTTTTTTTCATTCTTTTCATCCTGATTTTTTTAACATCTTTATTGGAGTATAATTGCTTTACAATGGTGTACTAGTTTCTGCTTTATAACAAAGTGAATCAGTTATACATATACATATGTCCCCATATCTCTTCCCTCTTGCGTCTCCCTCCCTCCTACCTTCCCTATCCCACCCCTCTAGGTGGTCACAAACCACCTAGCTGATCTCCTTGTGCTATATGGTTGCTTCCCACTAGCTATTTATTTTACGTTTGGTAGTGTATATATGTCCATGCCACTCTCTCACTTTGTCACAGCTTACCCTCCCCTCTCGCCATATCCTCAAGTCCATGCTCTAGTAAGTCTGTGTCTTTATTCCCGTCTTACCCCTAGGTTCTTCATGACCTTTTTTTTTTTCTCTTATATTCCATATATATGTGTTAGCATACGGTATTTGTTTTTCTCTTTCTGACTTAACTTCACTCTGTATGACAGACTCTAGGTTCACCCACCTTACTAAAAATAACTCAATTTCGTTTCTTTATATGGCTGAGTAATATCCATTGTATATATGTGCCACATCTTCTTTATCCATTCATCTGTCAATGGACACTTAGGTTGCTTCCATGTCCTGGCTATTGTAAACAGAGCTGCAATGAACATTTTGGTACATGACTCTTTTTGAATTATGGTTTTCTCAGGGTATATGGCCAGTAGTGGGATTGCTGGGTCATATGGTAGTTCTATTTGTAGTTTTTTAAGGAACCTCCATACTGTTCTCCATAGTGGCTGTATCAATTTACATTCCCACCAACAGTGCAAGAGTGTTCCAATTTCTCCACATCCTCTCCAGTATTTATTGTTTCTAGATTTTTTGATGATGGCCATTCTGACCGGTGTGAGATATCTCATTGTAGTTTTTTTTGTTTGTTTTTTTGTTTTTTGTCTGTACATGGGCCTCTCACTGTTGTGGCCTCTCCAATTGCGGAGCACAGGCTCCGGACGCGCAGCCTCAGTGGCCATGGCTCACGGGCCCAGCCGCTCCGCAGCATGGGGGATCTTCCCGGACCGGGGCACGAACCCGTGTCCCCTGCATCGGCAGGCAGACTCTCAACCACTGCGTCACCAGGGAAGACCCTTATTGTAGTTTTGATTTGCATTTCTCTAATGATTAATAATGTTGAGCATTCTTTCATGTGTTTGTTGGCAATCTGTATATCTTCTTTGGAGAAATGTCTATTTAGGTCTTCTGCCCATTTTTGGATTGGGTTGTTTGTTTTTTTGGTTATTGAGCTGCATGAGCTGCTTGTAAATTTTGGAGATTTAATCCTTTGTCAGTTGCTTCATTTGCAAATATTTTCTCCCATTCTGAGGGCTGTCTTTTTGTCTACTTTATGGTTTCCTTTGCTGTGCAAAAGCTTTGAAGTTTCATTAGGTCCCATTTGTTTATTTTTGTTTTTATTTCCATTTCTCTAGGAGGTGGGTCAAAAAGGATCTTGCTGTGATTTATGTAATAGAGTGTTCTGCCTATGTTTTCCTCTAAGAGTTTGATGGTGTCTGGCCTTACATTTAGGTCTTTAATCCATTTTGAGCTTATTTTTATGTATGGTGTTAGGGAGTGTTCTAATCTCATTCTTTTACATGTAGCTGTCCAGTTTTGCCAGCACCACTTATTGAAGAGGCTGTCTTTTCTCCACTGTACATTCCTGCCTTCTTAATCAAAGATAAGGCGACTATATGTGCGTGGGTTTATCTCTGGGCTTTCTATCCTGTTCCATTGATCTATATTTCTGTTTTTGTGTCAGTACCATACTATCTTGATTACTGTAGCGTTGTAGTATAGTCTGAAGTCAGGGAGCCTGATTCCTCCAGCTCCATTTTTTGTTCTCAAGATTGCTTTGGCTATTCGGGGTCTTTTGTGTTTCCATACAAATTGTGAAATTTTTTATTCTAGTTCTGTGAAAAATGCCAGTGGTAGTTTGATAGGGATTGCATTGAATCTGTAGATTGCTTTGGATAGTAGAGTCATCTTCACAATGTTGATTCTTCCAATCCAAGAACATGGTATATCTCTGCACCTATTTGTATCATCTTTAATTTCTTTCATCAGTGTCTTATAATTTTCTGCATACAGGTCTTTTGTCTTCTTAGGTAGGTTTATTCCTAGATATTTTATTCTTTTTGTTGCAATGTTAAATGGGAGTGTTTTCTTAATTTCACTTTCAGATATTTAATCATTAGTGTATAAGAATGCCAGAGATTTCTGTGCATTAATTTTGTATCCTCTTGAAAAATCTTGATTTCCTCTTTTTTCTTATACTGTGGTAAAATATACATGACAAAGAAGTTATCTTTTTCCCCCTTTTCTAACTTTTATTTAATTGTGGTAAGAACACTCAACATGAAATCTAACCTGTTAAATTTTTTTAACTACCCTCTTAAATTTTTAAGTGTACAATATTGTTGACCACAGGTACAATGTTGTTTAAAAGATCTCTAAAACGTATTCATCTTGCTTAATGCAACTGTATGTCCGTTGATTAGTAACTCCCCAAGCCTCCTTTCTCTCAGCCACTGGCAACCACCATTCCATTCTTTGTTTCTATGAATTTTACTATTTTAAATATCTCATATAAGTGTAATTTTGCAGTATTTGTCTTTCTGTCACTGGCTTATTTCACTCAACATAATGTCTTCAAGATTCATCCATGTTGTTGCATATTGCAATTTCCTCATTTTTAAAGTCTGAATAATAATTCATTGTACGTATATAATACATTTTCTTTATCCATTCATCTGTTGATGGATATTTAGATTGTATCACAGCTATTGGAGATAGTGCTGTAATGAACACAGGAGTGCTAACATTTCTTTGAAATCCTGATTTCAATTCTTCTGAATAAATACCCGGAAGTGGGACTGTTAAATAATACAGTAGTTCTAGTTTTAATTTTTCAAAGAACCTCTGTATTGTTTTCCATAGTGACTGAACCATTTTGCATTCCCACCAACACTGCACATGGGTTCCAATTTTTTTCACAGTCTCACCAGCACTTGTTGTCTTTTTTTTTTTTATAATACCCATCCTGACAGGTGTGAAGTGATATCTTATTATGGTTTTGATTTGCATTTCTCTGATAATTAGTGATGGTGTACATTTTTTCGTGTATATGTTAGCCATTTGTATGTCTTCTTTGGAGCAATGTCTATTTAAGTCCTTAACTATTTTTTTAAATAAATAAATAAATAAATAAATTTATTTATTTAATTAATTATGGCTGCACTGGGTCTTTGTTGATGCACACAGGCTTTCTCTAGTTGCGGCAAGCAGGGGCTTCTCTTCGTTGCGGGGCTTCTCTTGTTGTGGAGCTTGGGCTCTAGGCGTGCAGGCTTCAGTGCAGGCACATGGGCTTAGTTGCTCCGCGGCATGTGGGATCTTCCCAGACCAGGGCTCGAACCCGTGTCTCCTGCATTGGCAGGTGGATTCTTAACCATTGCGCCACCAGGGAAGCCCCTTAACTAATTTTTAGTTGGGTTATTAGGTGGTGTTTTGTTTGTTTGTTTGTTTGTTTTGCTATAGAGTTGTAGGAGTTTCTTACATATTTTGGAGGTTAAACTCTTATCAGATATATGGTTTGCAAATATTTTCTGCCATTCCATAGGTTTCCTTTTCAATATGTTGATTGTTTCGTTTGCCGTGCAGAAGCTTTTTTTTTAAGTTTGATATAGCTCCACTTGTCTATTTTTGCTTTTGCTGCCTGTGCTCTTGGTGTCATATCCATGAAATCACTGCCAAGACCAATGTCATAAAACTTTTCCCCTATGTTTTTTTCTGGGAGTTTTACAGTTTCAGATCTTATGTTTAAGACTTGAAACCATTTTGTGTTGTATTTGCATAAGGGTGTTGAATTTTGTTAAATGCTTTTTCTGCATCTATTGAGATGTATTCTGTTAACGTACTGCACCACATTGACTTTTGTACGTTGAACCATCCTGGCATCTCAGGGATAAATCCCACTTGTTCATGCTGTATGATCTTTTTAATGTACTGTTGGATTTAGTTTGCTGGTATTTTGTTGAGGATTTTCCTCCTTTATTCATCAGGGATATCGGCCTGTAGTTTTTTCTTATGGTGTCTTTGTCTGGCTGTGGTATCAGGGTAATACTGGCCTCATAAAATGAGTTTGGAAATATTCTCTCCTCTTCAATTTTTTGGAAAAGTTTGAAAAGTCTTGGCACTAATTCTTCTTTAATTTGGTAGAATTCACCAGTGAAGGCATCTGATCCTAGGCTTTTCTTTGTTGGGAGGTTTTTGATTCCTGATTAAATCTCCATACTAGTTATAGGCTTGTTCAGACTTTCTACGTCTTCACGATTTAGTCTTGATAGGCTGCAGGTTTCTAGGAATTTATCCAATTATTCTAGGTTATCTGGTTTTTTTGGCATATAGTTTTTCATAGTAATATCATTTTTCTTTTTATTTCTGTGGCATCAATTGTAATGTCTCCTCTTTCATTTCTGATTTTATTAATTTACCCTTCTCTCCTTTTTTCTTAGCTAGCTACGGGTTTGTTAATTTTTGGGGGTTTTTTTTAGAAAAAACAACTCTTGGTTTCACTGATTGTTTTCTATTGTTTTTCTGTTTTCTATTTCATTTATTTCTGCTCTAATCTGTATAATTTTCATCCTTCTGCTAATTTTGAGTTTAGTCTGTTCTAAAGACTAAGGAGTCTAAGGAATTTTCTAGCTCCATAATAAGGTGTAAAGTTGCATTGTTTGAGATCTTTCTTCTTTTTTAATGTAGGCATGTATCACAATAAACTTCCCTCTTAGTACTGCTTTTGCTGCATCCAATAAGTTTTGGTATGTTGCGTTTTGTTTTCATTTGTATTGGGATATTTTCTAATTTCCTTTTTAAATTTTTTCTTCACCCTTTGGTTGTTGAAGAGTATGCTGTTTAATTTCCACATATTTGTGAATTTTCCAGTTTTCCTTCTGCTATTGATTTCCGGTTTCATTCCAGTTGATCAGAATAAATACTCGGTATGATTTCAGTCTTCTTAAGTTTTGTAAGACTTGATTTGTAACCTAACATGTGATCTATCCTGGAGTAAGTTCTGTGCACTTGATAAGAATGTGTATTCTGCTGCTGTTGGATGGAATGTTCTGTATATGACTTTAGTTCCATTTGGTCTAAAGTATAATCCAAGTCCAACGTTTCCTTATTGATTTTCTGTCTGGAGGTTCTGTCCATTATTGAAAGTGGAGTACTGAATCTTCCACTATTTTTGTATTGTTGTCTATTTCTCCCTTCAGTTCCGTCAATGTTTGCTTTATATATTTAGGTGCTCTGATGTTATTAGGTGCATAAACAATTGTTCTGTCTTCCTAGATGACTGACCCTTTATCATTATTTAATATCCTTCTTTGTTTCTTGTGTCAGTTTTTCACTTAAAGTCTATTCTGAATTGACGGACTTTTTTCTTTCAGCACTTTAAAGATGTTATTCATTGTCTTCTGGCTTGCCAGGTTTCTGACTAGAAGTCTGCTCTAATTAATATCTCCGCTTCTGTATATAATGTGCCCTTTTTCTTTGGCTGCCTTCAAGATTTTCACTTCATCTTTGGTTTTCAGAAATTTGAGTATGATATGGCTAGGTAGGATATGTGTATTGTGTTTGGCATTTATACTACTTGGGATTTCTGAGCTTTTTGGATCCATGGTTTAACGTCCTCCATTTCACCAGTTGTGGAAAACTCTCAATCATGTGCCTTCCAATATTTCTTCTGCCCATTCTTTCTGTCTTTTTTTTTCTGGGATTCCAATTATATGGTACATTAGAATGTTATACCATGTGATATTGCCCCTGAGCTCCTGGATGCTCTGTATTGTTTTGGAGTGCTTTTTTCCCATTCTTTTTTCTCTTGGTGTTTTTGGTTTGGGTAATTTCTATTGATTATCTTCAAGGTCACTGATTCTTTCTTCAGCTATGGTAAGTCTACTGATGAGCTCATGAAAAGCATTCTTCATTACTATTACTGTGTTTTTTATGTTTACCATTGCCATTTGATTCTTTCTTGAAGTTTCCATCTCTGCTGAAACCCCCTGCTTGTTCATTTATGTTGTCCATATTTTCCACTAGATCCTTTAACATACTAATCGTAGTTGTTTTAAATTCCCTCTATAAGTATTCCAACACCTTGCTCATCTCTAAGTCTTGTTTTGTTTATTGCTTTGTCTCTTGACAGTGGGCTGTTTTTTTCTTGCTTTTTGGTGTGTTTCATAATATTTTTTATTGAATACATCATGTAGGAGACCTTTAATGGTCTGGGCCCCAGATGGTTTCCCCTTATTCCCCCACAGGTAGAGGGTACTTTATTTCCTTTTCCCCCAGCCACAGTAGGTTTATACATGACCCCTGGGGTGCAACAGGGTTTGCTGTTTTTCTCCAAACAAATGAAGGCTTTTTTTTTTTTTCTTAGAGAAGGGTATGGATAGAGCTTTGTATCTTTTCCACTGCAGCAACTACTCCCCTCCCCAGTCCTGCAGAACTGAGGGAGGATTTCCCTGGTCTCCCACCCCTGTTCCAAAACTTTCCAAAGAATATACAGCAGAAGACCTTGGATATGAACTGTAAGTAGGTACAAATACCCTTTGTGTCTGCAACTCTTAGGTGTTCCATACTCTCATCCTAGCCCACACTCCACCTTTAATAATTGTTAAAATTTATTGCTGAGTTCTTATTCACTTATGTGGTGGTCCCATCTTCCTCCCATGCTCTGCCACAGTAAGACAGTAGTTGCTCCTGTCTCTCCTTGTAGGTACCTATATATTCCTAGCTTTTTGGTTAGTTGATTGCCTTGCAACCTCAGCTCTCTGATAGGTTCAAGAAAAGTGATGGTTTGTTATATTATCTTTTTCTTGTTGGTGGTATAAGAGTAACACTCTATCCAGTTTTCTACATACTAGGCCTAAGTCTGTCCCATCCTGACTATTCTAGAATACTCCAGTTATGAACAGCTCATAGACATTTCATAATTACCTTCATTCTTCTAATCTATTTTATAGATATGCCTCATGTCATCATGCACCAAGAACAAATCTGCACCATAGAGTACACATCCTATTGCAATAATAAGCAGGTATTTATCCATTATGATGCCCCAAGCTATTTTTAAGATGCTACCATTGTTACCCAGGCAAAACAAATTCTTTCCTGTTAGCTATGTTTTGCAGAATTTCATATATTTTACAACTGTAGTACAGACAGTCCTCAATTTACTGCCATTCAGCAAAGTAAATCACTCATACAACCCTCTGGCAAAGACATCCCATTATTGCTTTCAATTCAGCAAAAGCACAGAGCATGGCTTCTTTTCCATTAAAATCCATCTAGCCTCAATTTTTCTCATTGCTCTTTATATCTCTATCCCTGAAACTCTCAAGGAATAAGCATTTTCTAATCCCTTTAATGAATCCATGCTGTAGTACTTCCTGGCCCTATGATCTTCCTCAGATTATTGAATTTCTCCAAACTTTACTTTCCTCATTTGCAAAATGAAGATAACAATGTGAGAAATTAAATGAGAAAATATATTATCTTTGAAAAGTGCTTGGCTATTATTATTATGCTTTTCTATCATTAATAGCTGATTATATATTAGAGTTATAGCCAATTGTATAGAGACTCAGGTATCTCTCCTCTAGTCAAGAATATAACCCTTTTAATAATGTTACTTTAAAAGGAAAACCAAATTAAAATTAAAAATCACTTCCACTTAGAATGCCTTTTCCAGGAATGCAACCCACTGAAAATATAAGGTCTTATTATGCACTACAAAATATCTTTTCTTTCTTATTTTAACTCTCATGTATACATATATATATATATATATATGTAGCATATATATGTGTATGTATGTGCATGTGTTTCTATATATATGAGCCTGATGATTGGCGACTGACTGCCCCTGCTCATCTGGCCTTCCATCTGCAACAGGGACAGGGACAGGCACAGTGCTTAGCTCATTTTTTCTTGGACAGACTCCATTACCCAGTCACATATTTCACTGACTCTACAAGAACCAAGCAAATGATCTGATGGTTTTGGTAATTAAAAAACTTCCGGCCAGCATGCATTTTCAGAAACTGCCAAAGGTATTGCAGAGTGATAAATTGCTCCTGCAAGGGCCTGATCAATTTATTTCTCTTGATCTTCAGGTTTTATCCTGTCAATAAACAAAATCCCTAAGAATATTTTGATGCAGCTGCTAGCAGTATCCTTGAGATACTAACTGTGTATGCATCCTTTCATGATAGTTACCCTAAGGCTAAAAGAGACTCATAGGAAGAAGACCTCTAGATCTAAAAATGTAAAGAAATTTTAATGTCCATAGGACACTTCTTATTTATGAAGACATATCTGTTTGTCTTGGTAGCATTTGGAAAAGCATTTGGTACCATTTGCAGATCATGTGAAGGTTTTTTCCCTTAGAATAACTTGCATGTTGAAAAGTTCCATAGGTTTGAAGGTAGTCTCGAATTTTTACTAAAGCTAAATACAAATCTAGTAATCACTTCAGACTTCATGGAAAACAATTTTCCATCCCTACAAAGGTTTCAACCACCAAGATTAGAATGATGATTTTGCTGCAATAGAGATTAGTTGAGTTCTAATTATGATTTATATATGCTCTGAATATAAACTAATTCAGCTCAAATGTACGGATACATCTGAAAGATTTCAAAAACATACCATTCAATAGAGACATATGGTTTCTTTAAGCTTCTTTGTAAATCTCAAGGTCACTAGGCCTACAGGAGCTAGATTCCAACTTTCTTTAAACTCTAAAGCATTTAGAGTTGTTCTTAATCACATATTCTGAACATTCTGAAGAAGTAAGACAATAAGCATCTTGTTTCTAATCTCTACAAAAGAAATGGATGCACTTCATCCCCCACGGCTCCATTCTCAGTCATTTGGGGTGTAATAACAAGGTAGGAAATATATTCACCAACTTGGAAACCCATATGCCAGAAAAATTATTTGTTGAATACTTCTCCCTCCCTCTTCATATGAAAATGCCAGAGGTCCCTGGAGACAGAAATAGATCTCATTTTTATATTTAACAGTTTTGCTGTAATGACTATCTTAAGTGTACGGTAATTAGAATGAACTTATAATAAAATTAGTTTTACACAAAAATCTATTATATGCTTTTAGAAATAATTTTAAGAGAATAAAAGCCTAAAGGGAATATAGGAATTCCTTATATTAGGCATTTTGTTCATTATTTTAAAATTCACAACTCAATCTTCTCAGTATCTTGAAAAAAAATTGAAGAAAAACTTAATGAGCAAAGAATCCCCTATCTACCATCCCACCCTCTCTGATTTTTCCCTTCTGTCTTATCTCTAAATCAACTTTTAAAATAAAAATGCTTCAGGGACAAGTTAAGCTTTACTAGCGAGTATCTTTGTGTCTAGCCAGATGAGAAGAGGGGCTTTCTAGGAATGGTTCTGTAAGAAAATCTCTCTTCAGCTTTTGCCCTGCAGCTGCCCCCACAGGACCAAAGGGTACCAAATTTGCAGGACTCTCACAAACAGGCTGCAACTACCTCCCTGAGAAACCCTCTTGTAGAGTTCTCCACCACTTATATCCAGACAACCCTGCTGTCACAGCAGGAGCACAAAAGACCTTCAAATGAACAATCTGCACCTTAGGATCATGCCTCCTTCTAGTTTCTGAACCACTGAGATCACTGTCAGGTTCTACCTGATCTCCTGGACTCCAGACTACTGCTTACTTTGGATACAGGGACTTGAAGTCAGAAAATCATGGTTTAATTCTCAACTGCATTACATACTGTCTTTTTGACCTTAAGCAAGTCACTTACATACTCTGATCATCAGTTTCTTCATTTTCAAAAATAGGGATCATGATACTCTGTCTCAGAGGACTGACAAAGGGACTGAAAGGATAAAATAATATATGTGAACTTTATTTGGGGAACTGTGAAGTATTAAACAAATGCCGGTTTAAAGATTACCCAAAGCTTGGAAGATAAAACTGAACATGAATCTACAAAGGGTAAACATAATGGATGGCATTCGTTCTCTGTAAAAGTCATCGATCATAAAAAGGCCATTTGGGTTCCTCTACCCCAAGTCCAATAAGATGATTTGGTATCTCAGCAAAAATGATTTATTTAAAATAAAGTTGTAACCTAATGTTATTGAAATTTATATGAAGTAAGAATGTGTTAAAAGAAGATAACAGTATAAGTGAATATTTTAGAAAGGTGAGGAAGGTGTTACAAAGAAGAATTTGGTGCTATTTACCCTGCTGTGTCCAAGGGAAATGGATACTGATTCAGCAGGCATTGTGATTTTGAGAGACAGATGTTCTGTATTATAAAAGCAATTTTAACATATCAGTCTCCACTGAAGTATAATGAAACATACTTTCAAGACTACTTGGAGACTCACAGACTTCAAAAACAAACTTATGGTTACCAAAGGGGAAAGGCGGTGGGGAGGGATAAATTAGGAGTTTGGGATTAACGTATACTATATATACATATATAAATGAGGGAACTCTATTCAATACTCTGTAATAACCTATATGGGAAAAGAATCTTTAAAAGAGTGGATATATGTATATGTATAACTGAATCACTTTGCTGTACACCTGAAACTAACACGATATTGTAAATCAACTATACCCCAATATAAAATAAAAATCAAATTTAAAAAAGAAGACTAACTGGAGCCCTTTATTCTGATTCTATGTTCATCAAGCCATCTTTTGATTACTAATTGGATCAACCAAAGTAAAAACCAGAACTAAACTGATGTGATCCCCACCAGGACAGTGTGGGTGGGAAGCCAGCCTTAGTGATCTTTATTGAGGAGGTACTTGCATATTTATCAAGAACCATATAACTGTTCTCATTCTTCTGAATCTATACTTCTGCATCTAGGGTATAATGCCAGTGTGGAAAAATATGTTTACAAGGTTGAAAATCACAGAATTATATACACTTTAAAAAAAGGAAACATCATTATAATAGTATACTTACTCTATAGATATTTCATAATAATTTAAAACAATGGTTATAAAGACTACACAGAGCAGGGGTCACAAACTCATATGCCCACAAGACCAGGAAAGAAAGAATAAAGATAGAAGCAGACTGGTTTAAGAGACAACAGGGAATGATGACGACTATGGTGAACTCCTAGCTAACAAGGGCAGCCACTACTTAGCTCCAGTCATTTACTGCCATGGGGGAAGGTGGACCCAGTGCTGCCAAATCTTCTGATTTTTCAAAAGCATCTGGAAGTCAGGATCTCTTTGTGAAACATTTTGACATTCACACATTGGCAATTAATTCAATCTAAAACAACAACAACACCACCGAGTGAGCCAATATTATGAGAGTCAAACAAAACATGAGTATAGCCTGGATTTGGCCTGGAGTCTGCCAGTTTGAACTCTGCTCTGCAACTCTGAAAAATGCTTGTGTTATAATGTTTAAAACCAAAAAATACTGGGACATATCAAATTATACAAATGCAATGCGCTCTTATCATATCAGAGATCTATCAAAACTGTCCACAGGTCACATGTAATATAAAGCAGTAAGAAAGTTTGTTATCTATGTCAACTTTTATCTCCAAGACAATAGTAGTCATTTGTATTACTCACACATATATGCACTTTATCCTTTTAAATCTGGGATTGACTTACAAAATCAACTTAACATATTCTATACGTTTTAATATGCTTGAGCTGGAAATGTGTTTCTTTCTAGCAAAGAAAACTATAAATAATGTTCAGATTTTTAATAATGTTTTGAGTCAATCACACATAGAAGGGTGACATTAAAACCACAGAAATATATGTAAAATAATAAAAACTAAGACTGGATTGAGATGATAGACTTTACACACATCCAAACACCTTCCTATCCTAAATCCAATGAAATGAAAGAAAATACTTTAGAAGAATACATTCAGAATTTCAGTGAAAGCAAGGAAGAGTGCTAAGCAGATCATAAATTTTGAGAATTTCTCAAAGGATAGGAAGCAGGTGGATTCAGATCAGAGAAACAAGATCAGAGGAAAACTGAGTTCTAAACACTTGTAGGAAAAAACTGCTGTGAAGGTAGGTGCAGTTTCAGGGGGCTTCAAATTTAGAGTCAATTGAATGAGGAGCATATGGAGGTTCTGAGGCGATCATCAGGATGAAAAGGCACATCAGGTACAGTAAGACAGGGTCACTCCTTCTCCAGATTATGCCAATAAGATGACTGATCAAAGCAGCTAATATGAGCATAGGAGTCTAAGCTATCCCTTGTTGACAATGCAGGCCCTCTCCCATCACCCCCATCTGACAGCTAGCCTTCTCCAATATGACAGCATCTTATAATAGGTGCTAACCAGAGGAAGTGGCAGGCATAAGGAAGAGAAGGAAAGATGATTTATTTGGGGATATGGAAGAATGTTTCAGGATATATAGATATATACAGAGATACAGATATAGATTTTTTTTTGCTTAACAACTGGCAGAGCCTCCACCCTGACTATGAGGCTATAACAGCCAGAGGATCTAAATGTGCCAGTTAGAGGTGATTCTGCCAGCATAAAAGACTTCTATTAAACAGCTAAAGGGTTAAAGAAGGAATCTGCTGCTTGCAACTGAATAAGGTTGGGAGAGAGAGAGAACAGGTCAGCACTATCTCCTTTATGCTCCCCCCTCCCCTGCTGCTGGTTACTGCTCTCTTCTTTTCTGTCTGCATCCTTGCTCCCTTGGACCCAGAAAATAGAATTCCGGGATCCTCAAAGCAAACTTATATGACCACAACAAGATTTATTAAAGTGTGAATGTACTCCTCCTCGGAGAAGGAGGAGAAAACTAAAATGCATTTTGTCTCCACACATTCAACTTGCCCCTAACCCCTTTCACAGCCCTCTAAGGAAAGTTCTATTTTGTACTGCCCAGTTTCCCAGGACTTACTGTGGTTCAGAATCCAGAGAATGGACAGAGAAGGGCAGAACTACAGAGGGAAGAAGGAAGAATTCCTGCTTATTCTGTCAGTTTCTGGATTCACCTTTGTTGCAGACAATGTAATGTAGAGAGTAATATAATGGGCAAGGAATGGAGAAAAATAATTAAAGAAGCCAGAAAGACTAAGTTTGCCCATCTAATAAAGAGTTGGAGAGAGTAGCTGAGAACAAAAAAAAATCAGGTTGAGGTGCTAGAAATAGCTCAGTCTTTTAGCGAGGGAGGGGTGTCTGAGCAGCCCTAAGGTAAAGAATCTGGAGAAAAGAATAAAGGGGATTGCGAGAAACATAACTAGATTTTTATTTCATATTCTTTGAGAGAAGCAAGTCAAGACTGAGATCACTTTTAAATTCCTCCTGGTTGCTGGATTGTGCTTCTCTGTATGCAACTCTGTAGAGATGATCCAGCAGGGCCTTAATATTTCATGAAGGTGAGGGACTTGGGGTGGCCAGGAGAGGTGGAAGGGAACAGGCTGTAGGTATAGTCAGGGGTTCTAGCAGCTATATGTACCTCTTCCCTTGTCTAAGATACTTATGTTCCAAACATTAAAAGGCATTTCTAAATATAGCAACAGCTTTCAATCATTAATATGTCTTCTACCCTCTCTCTAAAACGTACACACAGCCTTAACAGTCTGCTTTGAGGAATTAGAGGAAGGAATAAATAAAAATTAGTTAACCTGGATTCCATTTCATTTTTTGTCACTGTTCTTTGTAGAAACAAATATCTCAAAGATTAACGAAGTTTGTTAGGGGCAGTGATTGAGGCAGGTTCATATATTCTAGTAATCTCCGCTTGTGATTTAGAATAAAACTATGAGGAAGAAACTAAAGAAGCAATTATGAAAACTCTGGTACCTAAACTTCTTTAATAGGTCACAGGTAACTTCATATTAGTACATAACTCCAGGGCAGCATCTACTCTAAGCCAAATTTCAAAGCAGACCAAGTTAATTTATAGAGAGCATAAGGTGTTTTTCTTTCTACACACATTTGCATTGCACAAGGTCAAAGACATCTTTAAAAGAATGTTTAGCCTAGTAAATGGAAAATATACTTTAGGGCAGAGGGAGATGTCTTTCTGGTGCTCCTAAAAATCCAAAACATGTTGATGGTCTCCTCCTCTGAGCACTACAAGGCCAACCTTGCTTAATACTCTTTATTATTTTATCATAGGAACCCCATTTACCATTTCTGCAATATCTTAGATCCATATTCAATCACTTTTGCCCATATTCACTTTTCCAAGAACCTATCTTTTCTTCCTTTCCTACCCTTATATTTTTCACTTCACTGAATTCTTACCTCAATTTATCAGATTATTTACTTCTCTCATTCAAAATATAATTCAAACTCAAGCCCCAAGCAGATAATCTTCATAAACTAGGCAGTCACAAACTCAGATTCAATCAGATCCCCAATGTGATTCACAAAGGTGTTACAGAGAACTCTGTATATAGCCTGTCCTCTAGGAATAGTTTTATATTATTATTGTTGATTTATTATCATTTATTAGATTTATATGGCACTTTTCCTCCAAAATGGCTCACCAACCTTCCAAGATCCAAGAAAAGGATGTAAACAGTATTTTTCTCCCTAGCTGACAACTAGGGATAAAAAAAATAGTATGAATGGGCTCAAGGTTCCTCATGAAATTGTCACAATGTTAAAAACTGAAGGCCACTGACTTCAGACTCAGAGTGACTACCCACCATAACCTAACTGGTTCTATTTCAGGATGCCTTTTTCTTTCTTTCTTTCTTTCTCTTTTTTTCAGTTTTAACAGTATTGAAAAAATGCAGATTGCTCCAAAATTTAAACTTGATCTTAAGCAATTTGATGCAAGCGTAAGGTTTCTCTGGCCTTTTGGAATGGAATATCTCCGAGAGAGCTAATACTTTAAACTCTCATTTTTACCTTCTATAAAAGGAATAAATTTAAGTTCCTTTCATGAGAACAGGTTTTGATAATGGATGAGAGAGAGGGCAATTTTTATGCATTAGCAGTGATGCCATCTCCAGGGAAGGATATGAGAAGAAAGGCCCTTGATAGAAACATCAGCATCACAGAGACTAACTTCATCTACTGCATACTGAATTTAAGAAAAAATTTAAAGAAAAAAGAGTAAGGCACTGTGAGAGGAGTAAGGCACTGTGAGAGGACAAAGGCACCTAACCCAGTTCTAGTTCTACTAGAATGTAAAGCTCCATGAGGGCAGAGATTCCTCTCTGTTTTGGGGTTTTTTTTTTAATAAGTTTTTGTTTTGTTTTGTTTTTCTTCTTTTTTTTTTTTTTTTTTTTTTTTTTGCGGTATGCGGGCCTCTCACTGTTGTGGCCTCTCCCATTGCAGAGCACAGGCTCCGGACGCACAGGCTCAGCAACCATGGCTCACAGGCCCAGCTGCTCCGCGGCATGTGGGATCTTCCTGGACCGGGGCACGAACCCGTGTCCCCTGCATCGGCAGGCGGACTCTCAACCACTGCGCCACCAGGGAAGCCCTGTTTTGTTTTTTGACTGCGTTGGGTCTCCGTTGCTGTGCGTGGCCTTTCTCTAGTTGTGGCGAATGGGGGCTACTCTTCGTTGCAGTGCGTGGGCTTCTCATTGCAGTGGCTTCTCTCGTTGCGGAGCACAGGCTCTAGGCGTGCAGGCTTCAGTAGTTGTGGCTCGTGGGCTCTAGAGCGCAGGCTCAGTAGTTGTGGCACATGGGCTTAGTCGCTCTGTGGCATGTGGGATGTTCCGGGGCCAGGGCTCGAACCCGTGTCCCCTGCATTGGCAGTCGGACTCTTAACCACTGCGCCACCAGGGAAGTCCCCTCCTCTCTGTTTTATTTATTACTATCTCTGGCATTTAGAACAGTACTTTACACATAGCAGGTAGTAAAAAGTATTTACTGAATGAATGAGTGGGCCTCTCAAAGAATGTGACTAAGTAAAGAAGAGGGAACATATCTCAAGGGAACAGAATATGCAAACACAAAGTAGGAATGGTCAAGAGATGTACAGATAATTCAATATGGCCGGAGCATAGAACACCTGTCAGGGAAGGTCAGGACATAATGTGGACAGGTGCAGAGGACTCAGATCATAAAGGGACCCTATAGGTCATGCTAAGGAGTCTGGGCTTTAGTCTGACAATAATGAAACCATTAAAGGATTCCAAGAAAAAGAATGGCATCAGCATAATGGGTTTTAGAAAGATCTCTCTGTAATCATTGCATAGGTTAATTAGGAAAGAACTGTCTAGAGGCAAGGAGCCTAAGTAAGAGGGCACTGTAGTTTGGGCAAGAATAATGAAGACAGGAAATAAGATAGTGGCAGAGGAGGTGGGGTGGGAGGGCCAGATTTAAGAGAGATTTCAAAGATGAAACTGACAAAATGTGGTAACAGATTGATGCATAAGTGAGACAGAAGAAGGATTATAGGATAAGTAATAGATTTGACTTAGGTAACTAGATGGACAATAAAGACACTGCTTCAAAATAGGGATTATGTCAGAGCAGAGGATTTTGGAGGTATGATGATGAGTGCAATTTGGACGTGTTGAGTTTGAGTGTATGTGCCTCATGCTTGGGAACACAGCCTGAACTCAATCAACATATAGGTTCGGTAGTCATCAGTGTCGTAAGTGGTAGTAGAAACTGAGGCCAACAGTAAGATTACCCAGAAAGAAAGCATAGAGTAAGAAACAGAAATTCAAGTATAGACCTCTGTGAATCCCCAGCATGCAGGAAGGAAAAAGAACTTGCAAAAAAACTCAGAGAAGTGGAAAAGAATGAACAGAAAAAGAGAAAGAAATATTTAGATTGATTTAAAGGAAAACATCACAGAAGAAATTGTTAGCTGTGTCAAATGTTGCAAAAAGGCCAATTAGGATAAGGGCTAAAAAGCATGTCCAGCATCTAGTAGTTAGAAGATCACTAGCGACATTAACTACAGCATTTCAGTAGGGTGGAAGCAAAAGCCAGATTCTGGTGAGTGTGAAGTGAATAAATGCCAAGGAAGTAAAAACAGCAAGAGAAGGTGGTATCTTTCAAGGTGGTTGGCTATGGAAGAAAAAGAGTAACAAACAACTATCAGAGGGAGAAAAGGACTTTCACAAAGTGAGAAAGACCACTAAAAAAGTACTGCCGCACTAGTGTTGAACTATTGACCTGGTTTCAATCTTTAAGCCAATGATCATTGTTCTAAATGTAGTAAAACTAAGACTGGGAGTCTCTAATAGGTAGACAAGAGTCCGATCACCAAATCTCTAAGGCTTGTTTCTTGGTTCTATTCCCTCCCCTCTTCGCCTTCTGTCAGACCCTTTCTTGGTAAATTCTATAACTTGCTGTACCTTTCCTGGGTATTTCCAGGCTTCATGGGAGAACATTTTAAAAAAATATTCCTTATATGATAGTTAAAATAGTCTAGTCAATACCATACTTCTCACTATAAGATATAAAATAAATTTATTCAAATTGCATTCCTAAATTATAGTGACATGTAACTATTAATAGAAGATGTAGTGAAAAATAAAAATTCATTAACAAAAGGTAAAAAACCTTGAAATAGACATTATTTTAACAAAATTTAAGACATTTATTTAAGGAAAGAGACTTAATGGTAGAATAAAAGAAGACATTAATTAATAAAAGCTATACTTCAAGCTGATAAGACTAAGTATTGTAAAGACAAAACTCCTAAAGTAAAAATAAGTTTAATTTAATACCAGTTAAAATATTTTTGTATTTTCATTGATTATCAGCCTGACGAAACATGGAAAAGAAGATGGCAAGAATTATTTATGGAAAAAAATAATTATTTATGGATACAATAAAATGAACATTAATCAAAATTGTATGACACAGACTTGAGAATAAGTGACCCACAGAATGGGATAGATTTATTTGGTATTGTTTATTTAATACATAGAAAGTGAGAAATCAGTAGCAACCCAACATTTGGGGGAAGGACTCACCACTTAAGAAATGTTGAAATAACTGAATATTAGTACAAAAAATTTATTTGGATCCAAACCTTGCCTAGTATATCTGTATATGTGTATGACTGAATATTTAAAAAAATAATAAAATGAACCAGAAAATTAACCTTTTGTGGTGATTAAGAAGATATCTCACAGGAAAAAAAATAAAAACATCAGTTTACTAAACTATAATAAAGAAAAACAAAAAGGAATACAAATTGAGAAAATGTGATAAACATTTGCTGTCCAAAAATGTAAAAGAAGCATACAATTATGTAAGGACAACATCTAAAACTCACTCGCAAGTGGTCAAAGGAAAAAATTTTGAAAAAGAAAATACAAATGAGAAAGTAATCATGTGGGAAAATACACCATTAGAAATTAAAGAAATGCTAATTAAAATTGGTTTTAAGTACTACTGTTTAACTAACAAAATAGAAATTATAAAATCTGATGTTGAATGAACTGTATTTTGACTTAGTGACATTATTAGTCAATTCAATCTTTCTGAAAAATAATCAGTAATGCGTAATCAGTAAGAACTATAAAATTGTTCATATTTTTTGATTCAGTAATTCCAGCTGGCAATATAAGGAATGTAAAGAAATATTCAGTACCCTAAAAAAAGAAAGAAGGGAGGAAGAAAAGAGGGAAGGAAGGAAGAAGGGAAGAAAAAAGAAAAACACAGTTGGCTCTCCAGATCCACAGATGTGGAACCCACAGAAACAGAGGGTCGACTGTACTATGCCATTTAATACAAGGTAGTTGAGCATCCACAGACTGTGGTGTCATGGGGATCTTGGAACCAATCCCCTGTGGAGATTAAGGGATGACTGTAATCTATATAGAGATGTTCTTAGATGTGCTATTTAGAATAGTGAAAAACTAGAAATCACACAAGTACCCCTCAGTAGGAGAATGGTTATAAAAACTACAATATATCAGTAAGACGGACGTTGACACAGAAATTAAAAATACATCTGGTGACAAAGGACAGCAATTAATTTGGAAAAATCTAAATAAATTTTTGTTTTTACTGTATTCTTTTTTTCTGTGCAGTTTCTTACACTCATGAAAGGGTGCTTTCTAGTTTGCCAATGAAAATGTCTCATGAGTCAGAATTGAAAGCTTACTGAAATTAAGAAACAATAAAACTAGGGCTTCCCTGGTGGCACAGTGGTTAGGAATCCGCCTGCCAATGCAGGAGACACGGGTTGGAGCCCTGGTCTGCTCCTGCCACGGAGCAACTGAGCCTGTGCGCCACAACTACTGAGCTTGCGCTCCAGAGCCCAGAAGCCACAACTACTGAGCCCACGTGCCACAACTACTGAAGCCCGTGAGCCTAGAGCCTGTGCTCCACAACAGAAGCCTGCACACCACAACTAGAGAAAGCCCGCGTTCAGCAACGAAGACCCAACGCAGCCAAAAATAAAGTAAATAAAATAAATAAATTTATTTTTTAAAAAACGAAAGTAACTATTTCATCCTTGTCTATGGGTCTTTCGTTCTGTTATAGAACAGGAAATGGATCTGACATGACATTTTCACAGAGTCATTTTGATTATTGCCCTAGTACCTTGTGCTCTTGTAAGTGATACCAAAGTAGATGATAGATGATTTGTTCAGTTTCTCTCTAAATGCTGAGGTTAAGCTGATTTTTTAATTAATTAATTAATTAATTAATTTTTTTGCCTGCGTCGGGTCTTCGTTGCTGTGCGCGGGCTTTCTCTAGTTGCGGCAAGCGGGGGCTACTCTTCGTTGCGGTACACAGGCTTCCCATTGCAGTGGCTTCTCTTGTTACGGAGCAAGGCTCTAGGTGCGTGGGCTTCAGTAGTTGCGGCTCATGGGCTCTAGAGCGCAGACTCAGTAGTTGTGGTGCACAGGCTTGGTTGCTCCACGGCATATGGGATCTTCCCAGACCAGGGCTTGGACCTGTGTCCCCTGCATTGGCAGCCGGATTCTTAACCACTGCGCCACCAGGGAAGCCCTTAAGCTGATTCTTAAATTCCTTTATTTTATACCTCGAGGCCTTTGGAATTGAGGATAAAGCTTCAGCTATAACTTCTGAGATCCTAAAATTCTTAGACGTTAGAGGGGAGAAGGGTGGTCTGATGAATACTAACTACTTTTGATTTGACATTCAGAAGAAATAAAAGCTCTTTTCTCCTAAAGAAAAAAAAAGAATATGAAGATGATAAAATCTCACTCTTTCTCATCAATCTTCAAAATTCCACCATCATTTTTATGACCTCTTTTGAGTGTCAATGATCACTGAATAAAGCACCGGCACCAATCTTGCCATAGTAGTCCTCTTTTTGCTGTCATTTTGAATTGACTCACTGCTACAGTGCCACCACTGACTACAGGGTAAGCACAACATTAACAGTGAAGCCTAGGACATCTTGGCCTTTTCTGAGTGTATCTAAAAGCAATAAGAAGCTTTTTAAAATGTAAGTGGTCTTATCAGTAAGTTCCATAAATTAACTTTCACTTGAAGAAATTCCCACAGAGTTGCAATCAGATGCTATCAAAAAACCAATATAAGTCAGGTCAGCTACTTCAATGATTTTGTGGGACAAATGTATCATAAGTACACCAAAGTATCATTAAAAGTTCACCTCTCTGAACCTTCTCCCAAGTGATTGTCCTTCTATCTGATATATATGTTACCATATTAAAATGACACAATCCAGCTAGGTCAGTTTAAAAAAAAAAAATCTCCAGAAATATGGATCCAGGGCTTCCCTGGTGGCGCAGTGGTTGAGAGTCCGCCTGCCGATGCAGGGGACACGGGTTCGTGCCCCAGTCCGGGAAGATCCCACATGCCACGGAGCGGCTAGGCCCGTGAGCCATGGTTGCTGAGCCTGCGCGTCCGGAGCCTATGCTCCGCAACGGGAGAGGCCACAACAGTGAGAGGCCCGCGTACCGCAAAAAGAAAGAAAGAAAGAAATATGGCTCCAACTGACAGCTTTGAAATCCAGGCTTACTGTTAGAGATACTAGCATTCCCCTATGGCGGGTTTTACTTTCTACAAATTTTGATTTAACCTTCTTCTTAAACCTCATGATAAAAAACTAAAATGCATAAATTGATACAATAAATCTTTAAAATAGTCTAAGTTTGTATGTGACCTGTATTAGAGCATGCTGAGACTAAATGCCACAGTTCTAGAGACTATGATATATTCAAGTAAGTGTCATACAGCTCCTAATAAAATGTGGGAGTCTACAAAAACACAGATTCTTTTCCCTCTGCACTGGTGAGATCCCTTCACAAACTTTTGCAGGAACATTACATTATCCTATTGACTAGGAACCAACTCCTTAACCTGAGTTTCACACTCCTGTCACTGCACTTCAAGGACCCTCAGCTCTTCTTATTCTCCTATAGACTCTTTCCTCATTAGAATGTTTCTAATCCTCTTTCTCTTTGCCAGCCCATCATTCTATCCTGTCTCTTGGCAGTCTCACACACTGTGTCCCTCCTGTCAGCCAACCAATCCTTCAACCTGCCATTACTTAAATCGTTGTGGAAATCAGTCTTCTTTACAAAAATGTTCCTAAGTAACAAGAAGTGAAGGGAACATCCAGCCACTGGATTGTTAAATTAAACTAATAAAATTCCCTCATACCAATCACTGGGGACTATTGCATTCACACATTATAAGCACTTCAAGTATCTGTTTGATGTTTGATCCTAGTGAGTGTTCATTCTGTGATTGTTCACTTTAAATCACAAACAATCAAAAAGGAGCACTCTCTCTATATATCACAAAACAGAACATGTTTCACACAGAGTCATTTAATAAATGCTTTTTTATTATGGAAGTCATAAGAGAGAAATATCCAAATCTCAATCTGGAGTGGTCAGTGATCATTCCAGAAACGGAAAAGCACTGACTAACCACTACCAGCCCCCATTTCCATGACTACTAAACAATCCCAACTTCGTTGTTGTTGGCTCTTTTTTCCCTAATGATACCCGTTAATAAAAATAACCCACCAGATGTTATTGTCACTCTAAGAGAACAAGTTTTTAGTACTATGAAGGAGGCAGCCGGAGGAATCTGGCTTTTCCCACTCTGCCTCCATTTTTACTTATACTTCCATGTTTGATTAATTTCTTCAGCAGCTGTACCAAGGAACAGAAAAGGTAAAAATTTCACCCCCAACGTACAGATGGGATCATGGCAGTAATTTGTAGAAACTCATATTTTAATGATTCTCCTGAGAAAAAAAGGGTACTCATCAAAAAATGTCCAAGATGGGCAACTATTTTGATGTCTGTATTATTTAGTACTAAAGAGTTAAGAAATTAAGTTTCACAAAGAAGTATCAGTGAAAAAGGAACAGGATTATGAAGTTGATTAAGATATAGAAGCAGAATGTTAGTCGAGATCTAACACTCTTACAGAAACAAGTCAACAGTATTGGGTATAAAATATTTCTACATTATAAGATCTCAAACAAGTTTTACTTTGAAAAAGATAACACAACTGATACCTAATCCAAATAGCCCTTAAGGATCAAAGTCAATTATATTGGAAAAATGTTCCAGATGCTCTTATTTTTCCCCAATCTAAAATGAACAAAGAGATACCTACTTACATGCCATTTTTAAAAGTCAATTCAAGAAACTCCATCTAGTAAAAAGGAATTTTGCCTCTAAAGTCAAAACCCCAATTTATGCACTTTAATTAACATTTCATATACTTGGAACCTGACCATTCTGATTTACCATAAGTCAGACTTTGCAAGTGCAAGAAGCACTGTCCCAAAAATGTAATAAGCAAAGGAATCACAGACATTATCCCCAGGGCTATGGAACTATAGCAACAACTTTGTGCTGTGACTGAAGAATCCAGTGAGGAGTGACAGCAATTCCTGTAATTGTGTCTTTACCCTGCCATCCATACCTCAAAGGCATTTTTTATTTAAAATAAACAAAAAGTGAAAGTAATCCTTAGAGATTCCCTGCAGTCCCCAGATGACAATTTAACTCAATTTCCACTTCAATATCCCATTAGCTCCAAACAAGAAGAGACAGCTTAAAGTCATTTCCAAGGACATCAAGAGATTCTGCAGGATAAGCTTTAAGAATAAAGCTCCTCACAACAGTCCACACCACAAAAATAGACTTAACTAGAGCCAAGAACAGAAGGAAGAACCTTTTCCTGTCCGATTTTCACAGCACTGTTCTTCCTCCAGCAAGAAGGTCAGTCTAGAAGCTTTGACTTGCAGTATTTCCCCAGGTTAGTGACTAGGACCCTTCTCGTGGTTGACTTCTGGCAAGGAACAAATGAGCCACGGGTGACACCAATGACTCAGGTAACTTTTATAATAGGTGTTCCTTAAGGAACCCCAGCTTGGGGAGCTCAACCAAGGATCCTCAATGTCAATATCCACAATGTCAGCTAAGATATCCCTTACTTGATGCTCTGTCCCACACAAATCCCTCCCTTCCCCTTGAAAGACGATGGGATGGCTTCAGCCTTGCTTGGTGATTAGTAAAATTACCCCTCCTGCAGCCAATGGCACTACCTCCAAGTGGCCTACACTACTACCAGAACCATCCTCTCCCCTGTAAATCCATCATGCCCCAGCAGGTTGCTACCACCTGTCATCATTACCACATCTGTGACCCCGTGCAAAGTGAGACCCGTGAGAGACTGGCATCCCTGTCAATCCCTGGAGGCAACAGGACTTGCCCTCTGGACCTCAACGGCTCTGCTTCATCTTCGTAGCCTTCTTTCCCAAACGGGCAATGCAGATTAGATCCCTCCCTCAGGGCCCCGATTACATTCTTGTCTACCTCTTTTTCCAAGGATTATACTTCAGTCTTACTACTCCAAGGTAGTTCCAAGTGAGACTTATATACCACCCACAAAGGGAAAGCTCTTCTCAGGTGACTCTGGGAAACTAAAAAGAAAAGGGGTAAGTCTGGTGCAGTCCAGGCCAAGTGAACCTTGTTCAAAATTCCAGCAAATGACTCTAGAAGAAATCTTTCCATAATATATATGTATTATCTGTTAGAGTTGTGAAGCTTATTTGGGAATTTGTAAGATTAGCACTTCAGAAGGTACCTATTTCTTCCAAACTTTGAGCAGCTAACACAAGTTATAGGATAGAAACTGGTTTATAATTGTATGGATCCACTGAGGATAAACTAAAAGGGAGAGAACAACTACTGGGCATATACCCTGAGAAAACCATAATTCAAAAAGAGACATATACCACAGTGTTCGTTGCAGCTCTATTTATAATAGCCAGGACATGGAAGCAACCAAGGTGTCCATCAACAGATGAATGGATAAAGAAGATGTGGGTACATATATGCAATGGAATATTACTCAGCCATAAAAGGAAATGAAATTGAGTTATTTGTAGTGAGGTGGATGGACCTAGAGTCTGTCATACAGAGTGAAGAAAGTCAGAAAGAGAAAAACAAATACCGTATGCTAACACATATATATGGAATTAAAAAAAAATGGTTCCGAAGAACCTAGGGGCAGGACAGGAATAAAGATGCAGACATAGAGAATGGACTTGGGGAGGGGGAAGGGTAAGCTGGGACAAAGTGAGAGAGTGGCATGGACTTATATATACTACCAAATGTAAAATAGATAGCTAGTGGGAAGCAGCCACATAGCACAGGGAGATCAGCTTGGTGCTTTGTGACCACCTAGAGGGGTGGCATAGGGAGGGTGGGAGGGAGACACAAGAGGGAGGAGATACGGGGATATATGTATATGTATAGCTGATTCACTTTGTTATAAAGCAGAAACTAACACACCATTGTAAAGCAATTATACTCCAATAAAGATGTTAATAAATAAATAAATAAAATAAAAGGGAGAGAACGTAGCATCTCTTGTGTAGCTTTTCATTATTAGAACTTCGAAGCACAGGGTACACAGATATACAGATTTACTTACAACCTTGACTCAGGCAAGCAGGAAACCAGTTGGCATAAACTTGTTGGTGTTAACATTGAAAAGAAATTCTTATTTCTGTGCTACAAATTTTACAGTAATGTCACTACCAGAAAGTAAGTAAGTAAGTAAATAAGTAAATAGGGCTTTGTTTCTTTGGCACAGATGACCTCTACTGATCAAAGGATGAATGCAAGCCAGGTTTTAGCCTTAAAGTTACCCAAACTTTCTGTCTATCCAAAAAGCTATCTGGTCTAATGTTTCTAACCTCACTTCTTGTTGCTCTTTCCCTTGCTCCCTCATTCTATAGTCACAGGAGCCATCTTGCTGTTTCTCACTTAGGCATCCTGCCAACTCAGGACCTTTGCATTTGTTGTTGCTTCAGGCTGCAGGGCCTCTCCCCCATAGCCCGGACCCTCATCTCAGTCAAGTCTCTCCTCAAATGCCATCTCAGAAAGGCCTTCAGTGATTATCTAAAGAGTATTTCTATCCTCTTGCCCTGCTTTATTTTTCTTTAAAGTATTATCACTACTGAATATTATATTCTATATTTATTTGTTTGTTGTCTATCTACTCCACTAGAACAGAAGTACTATGAGGGCAAAGATTTTGTCTGCTTTGTTCACCGTTACATGTTCAGTGCCTGGATCAGAACCCGGGACACAGTAGGTGCTCAATGAATGAAGTGCTCCCTTACCAAATATACAGAATTTATTACTTGCGTTTGTTTAATTTCTTTCTAATCAAGGTTTTTCATTCCTTGCCAAGTAGAGTTTCAATCTGGATAAAGAAAGAGACAAACAGGAACTGAGAGCTTCTTTTTTCTCTGCCTCATACAGTGGTCCTTTCCTTACCTTATTCCCCCTACTTTTCTATGCATCTAAGAAGAGCTATTGGAACTCCAGAACAGGGATAATTGTGGCTAAATGAGCCTGAGTCCCCAAGTCTATATAAATGACATCTCAGAATATCAAAAAAATATAGTTATGTTGTTCGCACAACTACTCTCAATAATTTTTTACAATTGACAAAAAAGAGTGCCAGAAGCCTACAGATAAATGTTTTCCTAGTTTTCACAAATGGAGGAGAGGAAAGGCAGATTGCTGAAACTAGGAGTCAAAACAAGCCTACTCTGAACAAAACAAGCCCTCTAGAATGCATCATCTCTTTCCAATTTTTTTCATATTTCTTTCCAGTCCTTAGTCCTATGCATAAATAATTTTTCAAAGTTGTAATTATAATGTAGACATGTTTTTAAGGCCTAATTGTTTTAGATTTCACTGTATTATAAACATTTCTCTGTGTTATGAGTCTGGCATAATTTTTTAAATAACTGCAAATGAAAGGGAACAATGAGACATGTTTGTAGATGAGGCATAACATTTTAAAGATACTTCTGCCTATTTCCTGGACTGGAGTCACAATATTATTTAAAATGCAAACCTGATACAGGTAAGTTTTGGTAACCACAAAGTCATGCCAGGAAAATTATGAAATAGAAGATTTCCTAACAAATGCAAGTAACATTTTAATCAAAACAGAATGTCAGAAATCCCAGAACCCTTTCACAAAGACGGCTAGAGTGAATATTTATTTTTATTCTATAAATCCTAGAGAAGAGCTTTATTTCTCTAGGTATAAAACTAGCAGTCTGGCTATGATAAAATATAAAAGTAGAAAGAAAACAGGGAGAGTAAGATTTAGTTATTCCTATATGGTGTTTTCTAACTTTTTGGTCATATTAATTCATCATAGTCTTCAAAGAGCATAACCTTTCATCACCTTCCAGTGATAGAAAAATGTGTTACATCTTCTAAGTTTCTTTAGGCTGTATTGGAATCTTGAATACGTACTGTCTTCTTTCTCCTTAGGGGTAACAAATACCATTTTATTTCAGTTTCATAATATTATGGTTCAGACAACTATACAAATCAAAAGAGTTTTACATGTTGAGGACCTAAAAGAAAGTGCTTGAAATTGAAAAACAATATTAGAGACAGAGAGTCTGAATAAGACAGTTGTGTAAGTTCACATTTTGAGGCCACACTGCTCCCTACTCCCTGCCCAACCCCCGCATTACTGCACTACTCATATAACAGCAATACACAAAAAAATAAAAGGTAAAAAATGTAAAATCCTAGCTGCTGTATTAGTTAGGGTTCAGTTGCAGGTATGAAAATCTTCTAGTATTTTAAGCAGAATCAGATTTAATACTTAGATGCTAACACAATAATTGGGAGGGTTGGAAGAATAGCCTCTATACTAAACCTTAAGGAACAAGTCTCAGAATCCACACAGAACTCGCCTGCCAAGGGAACTGCCGCCTCTGCCACCATCAGAAAGTTAAGGAAGCAGGGTGCTCCTGTGCCGAGTGCTGGCCCAGATTACACCTCCTTAGCCACAGTCCAGGAATTAGGCAGCCACCAATGTGATTGTTGGCTCTAAGAACACAATGCCTTAGCTTCAGTTAGAGATCAGGAAGTTGCTGCCAGAAATGCTGGCTCTAACAAACTAAGGGCTGCAACTTGGGGACCAAAAATAGCCACAAAATTTAAGCCACTGGATCTGCTCCAGCAAAAGTGATGCCACGTGTACTATATCCTATCCCTATACTATATACTATACTTAGCTCTGAATTCAAGTCTCATAGAAGTGAATATGATTAGTGCAATCTGAATCACATCAGGAACCCTAGATGTAAGGAAACCTATGTGGTAATTTTTACTTTTCAGTCTCTGTGGTAAAGGAAGGCATACTAGAAGGAGGTTCAAACAGATACTCAGTTATTCCACCTACCATAAATGCCAAAGCCATACCCAAGGAGATGACAGTAAATCATATTAATTCTATTGTAATACATTAGCTAAAACAAATATTTCCAGGGACTACAAATGGAACAGAAACATAAAGCAGTGAGTGAGGCCTAATGAGCTCCAGGTCTGGAATCAAGCAAAGAGGGCCAGGAATTCAGCTTCTGTAGGTTAATGAGAATTAAAAGTGCCTCACTTAAGGAACTGGAGCCAGGCTCATTGCTTAAAATCAGGGAGTGGGCAGAACTCCAGAAATGAGACTGAAAAGATCAGTTTATGTGAAACTGTACACCAAAAAAGGCAGGATCCAAGCCAGCCACTTGCTAGCTCAATGGCCGGATGTGCATTATCATGACTATTATGAAGATCAGGAATCCTGAGTTACCTAGTGGAACGAGATGGAGGAAACCACAAAACTGTTAGGCAAGACTGGGTAAGGTGAGATAGGTAATAATTCTCACTCAAGTTAAGCTCTCAAACCAAAATTCCAAAATACATGAACTGACACCACAATTACCAAAACAATCAACTACTGAGAAATCAATTCACTCAAGACAAAATGAAAATAATAGAACAATCTGAAATGACCTTAAAATAAATGTGTTTAGGATCTCAAAGAGATAAAGGAAAAACAGCCATAAAACACAGCATTCAAAGTGCAGTCTCAGTACTAATCGGGATAAATACAAATAAATCCACACCGAGACATATAATTGTGAAACTGCAGAACATCAAGGTGCCATAAAAAATATTACCTACCCAAAAAATAACAATTAGACTGACAGCAGATACTTTATCAACAATAATAGATGCCTTGAAGGTAATGGAGTTAGATTGTTCAATATGTTCAAAGTGTTAAAAGAAAAGAACTGTCAAGCCAGAATTCAATGCCCAGTTAATCTTCATAAGAATGAGGACAAAATAAAGACATTTTAAGACCTACAAAGACTCTGAGTTTTCCACTAACAGATTCTCAGTAAGGAATTGATATATTTTAGGATGAACTTCAGAAAGAAGAGCTCAAAAAAGGAACAAGATATACTGATGCTCCCACAAACTGATAAAATGTATTACCAGGACTTCCCTAGTGGTCCAGTGGTAAAGAATATGCCTTCCAATGCAGGGGACACGGGTTCGATCCCTGGTCGGGGAACTAAGATCCCACATGCCGCGGGGCAACTAAGCCTGCGTGCCACAACTACTGAGCTCACGTGCCTCAACAAGAGAGCCTGTGTGCTGCAAACTACAGAGCCCATGCACTCTGGAGCCCGCGTGCCACAACTAGAGAGAGAAAACTCGCACACCACTAGAGAGAAGCCCACGCACAGCAACAAAAGATACCGCATGCGGCAACTAAGACCTGACGCAGACAAAAATAAAGAGAAGAAAATGTATTATAAAATGTACCTAATTATAGACTATAAAGAAAATAACTAATCTTTCATGATTAAAAGAAAAGTGGTAACAAGAATGAACCTTTGAAACATTATGCTAAGTGGAAAGAAGCCAGTAACAAACAAAACCACATATTATATAATTCCATCTATATGAAATATTCAGAATAGGCAAATCTAAAGAGAAAGTAAGTTAGTGGTTGCCTGGTCCGGGAGGACAGGAGAGGGAATGGGGAGTAGACCAGACACTGTTTAAGGGTACAGAATTTCTTTTAAGGGGGATAGAAATGTTATAAAATTAGATTGTGGAGATGGTTACATAACCCTATGAGCAAACTAAAAACCACTGAATTGTGCATTTAAATGTATGAATTGTAAGGTATGCAAATTATATCTTAATAAAGCAGTTTTTACAAGTGGAGCTAGAAAAGAAGAAGGGGATGTTCAAGTATACCAAGATCCTTTTAAACTCTGATATAAAATTCTATAGTTGTGTGAATATTAAAAACTTAGGAACAACCATTGTAAGAACAGAAATGCCATCTATGGATTCTAAAATCAGTGGAGGAACCAAAAAAAATGATACTGACAATTTTATCAATCTAAATTACAAGAGTAATATAAAAGAAAATAAAGAAAAAGTAAAAATGGCAAAAACGAGTTCAATTCTCTCTCTACACACACACACACACACACACAAACACAGACACACTCATCTATTAAAAGACAGTCTATCAGGGCCTCCCTGGTGGCGCAGTGGTTGAGAGTCCGCCTGCCGATGCAGGGGATACGGGTTCGTGCCCCGGTCTGGGAGGATCCCATATGCCGCGGAGCGGCTGGGCCCGTGAGCCATGGCCGCTGGGCCTGCGTGTCCGGAGCCTGTGCTCCGCAACGGGAGAGGCCACAACAGTGAGAGGCCCGCATACCGCCAAAAAAAAAAAAAAAAAAAAAAAAGACAGTCTATCAGACTAGTTAACAAATCCAATTAATGACACATCTAAAGCAAAATGATCCAGAAAATTTGAAAATAGATGGTGAAAAAATTTATCAGGTAAATATTAAACAAAGGAAAGCTGGCAAAGCAATATTAACAGACAAAATAGAACTTAAGATATAAAACAAAAATAAGAACAAAAAAGACATTATATAATGATAAAAGAACACTCTACAAAGAAGATATAATGAACTTATACAATTAATAATATAGGCTCTCAAATGTATAGGAAACAGAAACATATGCAATTAACAAAGAGAAAGTAACAAAACTACAATTGTGGTGAGAGATTTTAACATTCTGCTATCAGAAACTGACAATCAAGCAGACAAAAATTCCCTAAGGATATAGCAAATTTAACACAACGTTAAGTTTGACGTTATACATACACCCTCACACACACAAAAAAAACCCAATACCAAACAGAAAAAGAATAAATACTGGTTTTAAGCACACATAAGACATTTATAATATTGACTACATATTAGGTCTCAAAGGTAGCATCAACTAATTTCTAAGAATAAATCCCATACTAATCACATTCCTCAAGCACAATTACAGATAATCAGAAATCAACAATAAAAAGTAAATAGAGAACAAACAATCATATGTTTAGAAATTTTTAAATGTACTCAAAAATAACTCATAGGGATGAAATCAAAATAGAAATTATGAAATACTAGAACCAAACAATAATGAAAGCAATATATATCAAACATTGTAAAAAATGCAACTAGGGCTTCCCTGGTGGCGCAGTGGTTGAGAGTCCGCCTGTCGATGCAGGGGACATGGGTTCGTGCCCCGGTCTGGGAATATCCCACATGCCGCAGAGCAGCTGGGCCCGTGAGCCATGGCCGCTGAGCCTTCGCGCCTGGAGCCTGTGCTCCGCAACGGGAGAGGCCACAACAGTGAGAGGCCCGCGTACCGCAAAAAAAAAAAAAAAAAAAAAAATGCAACTAAAGTGGTAAAGAGAGATAGTCAAGAATAGAATGATGATATCCACCATCACCACTTCTAGTCAACATTATTTTGGAGGTCCCAGACAGTATAATGAAGTAAGAAAAAAGTAAAGATAAAAGAATTTAAAAGGAAATATCAAAACTGTCATTATTTGCATGTTATCATTACTCTCATAAAAAATCCAAGGGAATCTACAATCAGAATTAATAAAGAGAATTCAGCAAGGTTGCTGGATATGAGATCAACTTACAAAAATTGATAGTGTTCTTAAGTACCAGTAGTAAACAATTCAAAATGTCATTCAAAAAAAGAAATCAAGTATAAGCAACAAACACTATAAGGCAACTAGAAATAAATTCAACAAATTATGTGTAAGAATCTGCTAGAGAAAAGTATAAAACTGTATTAAAAACTCAAAGAGGAGCTAAAGACAGAAATATATCATGTTCATAAACAGGAATACTTGATGGAATAATTATATCAATTTTCCTCAAATTACTCCATTTAAAAAAATCAACACAATTCCAGTAAAAAATCAATAAGGAATTTTTATAGAACTCACCAAGCTCATTCTAAAATTCACATAGAAGGGACTTCCCTGGTGGCGCAGTGGATAAGGCTCCGTGCTCTCAACGCAGGGGGCCTGGGTTCAATCCTTGGTCAGGGAACTAGATCCCAGATCCCACATGCATGTCACAGCTAAGAGTTTGCATGCCACAATTAAGGAGCCCATGAGCCGCAACTAAGGAACCCTCCTGTCGCAACTAAGAAGCCCACCTGCCACAACTAAGACCCGGCGCAGGGCTTCCCTGGTGGCGCAGTGGTTGAGAGTCTGCCTGCTGATGCAGGGGACACGGGTTCATGCCCTGGTCCAGGAAGATCCCACATGCCACGGAGCGGCTGGGCCCGTGAGCCATGGCTGCTGAGCCTGCGCTCTGCAACGGGAGAGGCCACAACAGTGAGAGGCCCGCATACTGCAAAAAAAAAAAAAAAAAAAAAAGGGGGGACCTGGCACAACCAAATGAATAAATAAATAAATATTTAAAATTCACAAAGAAGAAGAAAAAGCCAAGAATAGCCAAGATAATTTTGAAGAAAATGGTAAAATAATTAAAATCATGAGATACTGGCCCAAGGATAGACCCACAAACCAATGGAAAGACAGTCAAGTGCACACACAGAAACTGGATATTGGACAGTGGTGACACTCCAAACTGAGGGAGGAAATAGACTATTCAATAAAAGTTGGTGGGATACTTGGCTATGCACATGGCAAATTAGATACCCACCATACAGCCAAGTAAAACTGATGGGAGAAGAAAAAAAAAAACCCTAAATGTGAAAGCAAAACTGTAGAAGTTTCCAAAGGAATTATAACACTGTGGTTCCTTTGACTTTCCTTCTTGATTCAGTTTCTAGGCTCTAAACAATCCTAATTGTTCTCCTCAAGGGCACTCTGTACTGAATTCTCCTTGTAATTTGGAAGCTGTAGAGTGGGAGCATCACTTTCCCAGTCCTGTTATTAGACTTCTAGTAACACAGTCTACCTAAGCCCACATTAGCTTTACTTGGTCACTACAATATAGGACTGATGAACACTGTATGCACCATCTATTAAACCTCTAAGTCATTTTCATGCCTGCTACACTTAAGCAAGTCTCTCATATTCTGGGCTCATTTGTATAGGGTTTTTTTGTTTCCTCCATGTGCAGGGCCTTATTCTTAAATCTATTTAATGCTATCATTAAATTAAGCCAGTTGTCTTTATCCTTGGGGACCGTTTCCATATCTTCCTACGTCATCAAATATATTCATTATCCCTTCCCACACTATGTCGTTCACAAAATCAATAAGCATGCCTTTGATAGAAGGCTTCATCTGAAGAACTGACAAAAATGTTGATCAAGAAGTTCTAAACAGAGAACCCTAGAGGTATGATAACAGAAAATTTCTTCCATTGATTAATTAATACTAATCTACCTAATTATATTAGCAGTTAGTCCATATTTTTCCATCTGGCCTTCAAAAATATTATGACATGTGGGTAAATGTCCTATTGAGTTTTAGCTAAACTTTGCTTTTTGCATTTCCATGATCGGTCAGTCTACTAAACCTTTCCAAGAAGAAGTGAGATGAGCCCGACATAACTTGGTTTTGGTGAATCCATGGTAGCATCAAATAACTTGTGCTTCTTCTCTTAGATGCTCATAACAATTTATTAAGAATTTTTTAGAGCTACACGTGGAACAACTCCTACAGAACACCTACTGAACGCTGGCAGAAGACCCCAGACCTCCCAAAAGGCAAGAAACTCCCCACATACCTGGGTAGGGCAAAGCAGAGAGATTCCCGCACAGAGGAGCGGAGCCGAGCGGCACTCACCAGCCCGAGAGGCTTGTCTGCTCCCCCGCCGGGGCGGGCGGCGCTGGAGCTGAGGCTCGGGCTTCAGTCAGAGCGCAGGGAGAGGACTGGGGCTGGCGGCGAGAACTCAGCCTGAAGGGGGCTAATGTGCCACAGCTAGCCGGGAGGGAGTCCGGGAAAACTCTGGAGCTGCCGAAGAGGCAGGAGACTTTTTCTTCCCTCTTGGTTTCCTGGTGCGCGAGGAGAGGGGATTAAGAGCGCCGCGTAAAGGAGCGCCAGGGACGGGCGTGAGTCGCGGCTGAAAGCGCGGAGCCCAGAGACGGGCGTGGGACACTGGGGCTGCTGCTGCCGCCGCCAAGAAGCCTGTGTGCGAGCGCAGGTCACTGCCCACACCGCCCTTCCGGGAGCCTGTGCAGCCTGCCACTGCCGGGGTCCCGGGATCCAGGGGCGGCTTCCCTGGGAGAACGCACGGCACGCCTCGGGCTGGTGCAACGTCACGCCGACCTCTGCCGCTGCAGGCTCGCCCCGCACTCCGTGCCCCTCCCTCCCGCCCGGCCTGAGTGAGCCAGAGTCCCCGAAGAGGCTGCTCCTTTAACCCTGTCCTGTCTGAGCGAAGAACAGACGCCCTCCGGCGACCTACACGCAGAGGCGGGGCCAAATCCAAAGCTGAGACCCAGGAGCTGTGAGAACAAAGAAGAGAAAGGGAAACCTCTCCCAGCAGCCTCAGAAGCAGCAGATTAAAGCTCCACAATCAACTTCATGTACCCTGCATCTGTGGAATACATGAATAGACAACAAATCATCCCAAATTGAGGAGCCAGGAGTCAGTGCTGTGCCTCTGAGGTGGGAGAGCGAACTTCAGGACACTGGTCCACAAGAGACCTCCCAGCTCCACATAATATCAAACGGCGAAAATCTTCCAGAGATCTCCATCTCAACACCAGCACCCAGCTTCACTCAACGACCAGCAAGCTACAGTGCTGGACACCCTATGCCAAACAACTAGCAAGACAGGAACACAACGCCACCCATTAGCAGAGAGGCTGCCTCAAATCATAAAAACTCCGCAAACACCCCAAAACACACCACCAGACGTGGACCTGCCCACCAGAAAGACAAGATCCAGCCTCATCCACCAGAACACAGGCAGTAGTCCCCTCCACCAAGAAGCCTACACAACCCACTAAACCAACCTTAGCCACTGGGGACAGACACCAAAAACAACGGGAACTACGAACCTGCAGCCTGCAAAAAGGAGACCCCAAACACAGTAACATAAGCAAAATGAGAAGACAGAAAAACACACAGCAGGAGAAGGAGCAAGATAAAAACCCACCAGACCTAACAAATGAAGAGGTAATAGGCAGTCTATCTGAAAAAGAATTCAGAATAATGATGGTAAAGATGATCCAAAATCTTGGAAATAGAATAGACAAAATGCAAGAAACAGTTAACAAGGACCTAGAAGAACTAAAGACGAATCAAGCATCGATTAAAAACACAATAAATGAAATAAAAAATACTCTAGATGGGATCAATAGCAGAATAACTGAGGCAGAAGAACGGATAAGTGAGGTGGAAGATAAAATAGTGGAAATAACTGCTGCACAGCAAAATAAAGAAAAAAGAATGAAAAGAACAGAGGACAGTCTCAGAGACCTCTGGGACAACATTAAACGCACCAACATTCGAATTATAGGGGTTCCAGAAGAAGAAGAGAAAAAGAAAGGGACTGAGAAAATATTTGAAGAGATTATAGTTGAAAACTTCCCTAATATGGGAAAGGAAATAGTTAATCAAGTCCAGGAGGCACAGAGAGTCCCATACAGAATAAATCCAAGGAGAAATACACCAAGACACATATTAATCAAACTGTCAAAAATTAAACACAAAGAAATCATATTAAAAGCAGCAAGGCAAAAACAACAAATAACACACAAGGAAATCCCCATCAGGATAACAGCTGATCTCTCAGCAGAAACTCTACAAGCCAGAAGGGAGTGGCAGGACATAATTAAAGTGATGAAGGAGAGAAACCTGCAACCAAGATTACTCTACCCAGCAAGGATCTCATTCAGATTTGATGGAGAAATTAAAACCTTTACAGACAAGCAAAAGCTGAGAGAGTTCAGCACCACCAAACCAGCTTTACAACAAATGCTAAAGGAACTTCTCTAGGCAAGAAACACAACAGAAGGAAAAGAACTACAATAACGAACCCAAAACAATTAAGAAAATGGGAATAGGAACATACATATCAATAATTACCTTAAATGTAAATGGACTAAATGCTCCCACCAAAAGACACAGACTGGCTGAATGGATACAAAAACAAGACCCATATATATGCTGTCTACAAGAGACCCACTTCAGACCTAGAGACACATACAGACTGAAAGTAAGGGGATGGAAAAAGATATTCCATGCAAATGGAAACCAAAAGAAAGCTGGAGTAGCAATTCTCATATCAGACAAAATAGACTTTAAAATAAAGACTACTAGAAGAGACAAAGAAGGACACTACATAATGATCAAGGGATCAATCCAAGAAGAAGATATAACAATTGTAAATATTTATGCACCAAACATAGGAGCACCTCAATACATAAGGGAAATATTAACAGCCATAAAAGGAGAAATCGACAGTAACACAATCATAGTAGGGGACTTTAACACCCCACTTTCACCAATGGACAGGTCATCCAAAATGAAAATAAATAAGGAAACACAAGCTTTAAATGATACATTAAACAAGATGGACTTAATTGATATTTATAGGACATTCCATCCAAAAACAACAGAATACACATTTTTCTCAAGTGCTCATGGAACATTCTCCAGGATAGATCATATCTTGGGTCACAAATCAAGCCTTGGTAAATTTAAGAAAATTGAAATTGTATCAAGTATCTTTTCCGACCACAATGCTGTGAGACTAGATATCAATTACAGGAAAAGAGCTGTAAAACATACAAACACATGGAGGCTAAACAATACACTACTTAATAACGAAGTGATCACTGAAGAAATCAAAGAGGAAATTAAAAAATACCTAGAAACAAATGACAATGGAGACACGACGATCCAAAACCTATGGGATGCAGCAAAAGCAGTTCTAAGAGGGAAGTTTATGGCAATACAATCCCACCTTAAGAAACAGGAAATATCTCGAATAAACAACCTAACCTTGCACCTAAAGCAATTAGAGAAAGAAGAACAAAAACATCCCAAAGTTAGCAGAAGGAAAGAAATCATAAAAATCAGATCAGAAATAAATGAAAAAGAAATGAAGGAAACGATAGCAAAGATCAATAAAACTAAAAGCTGGTTCTTTGAGAAGATAAACAAAATTGATAAACCATTAGCCAGACTCATCAAGAAAAAAAGGGAGAAGACTCAAATCAATAGAATTAGAAATGAAAAAGGAGAAGTAACAACTGACACTGCAGAAATACAAAAGATCATGAGAGATTACTATAAGCAACTCTATGCCAATAAAATGGACAACCTGGAAGAAATGGACAAATTCTTAGAAATGCACAACCTGCCAAGACTGAATCAGGAAGAAATAGAAAATATGAACAGACCAATCACAAGCACTGAAATTGAAACTGTGATTAAAAATCTTCCATCAAACAAAAGCCCAGGACCAGATGGCTTCACAGGCGAATTCTATCAAGCATTTAGAGAAGAGATAACACCTATCCTTCTCAAACTCTTCCAAAATATAGCAGAGGGAGGAACACTCCCAAACTCATTCTACGAGGCCACCATCACCTTGATACCAAAACCAGACAAGGATGTCACAAAGAAAGAAAACTACAGGCCAATATCACTGATGAACATAGATGCAAAAATCCTCAACAAAATACTAGCAAACAGAATCCAACAGCACATTAAAAGGATCATACACCATGATCAAGTGGGGTTTATTCCAGGAATGCAAGGATTCTTCAATATACGCAAATCAATCAATGTGATACACCATATTAACAAACTGAAGGAGAAAAACCATATGATCATCTCAATAGATGCAGAGAAAGCTTTTGACAAAATTCAACACCCATTTATGATAAAAACCCTGCAGAAAGTAGGCATAGAGGGAACTTTCCTCAACATAATAAAGGCCATATATGACAAACCCACAGCCAGCATCGTCCTCAATGGTGAAAAACTGAAACCATTTCCACTAAGATCAGGAACAAGACAAGGTTGCCCACTCTCACCACTCTTATTCAACATAGTTTTGGAAGTTTTAGCCACAGCAATCAGAGAAGAAAAGGAAATAAAAGGAATCCAAATGGGAAAAGAAGAAGTAAAGCTGTCACTGTTTGCAGATGACATGATACTATACATAGAGAATCCTAAAGATGCTACCAGAAAACTACTAGAGCTAATCAATGAATTTGGTAAAGTTGCAGGATACAAAATTAATGCACAGAAATCTCTGGCATTCCTATATACTAATGATGAAAAATCTGAAAGTGAAATCAAGGAAACACTCCCATTTACCATTGCAACAAAAAGAATAAAATATCTAGGAATAAACCTACCTAAGGAGACAAAAGACCTGTATGCAGAAAATTATAAGACACTGATGAAAGAAATTAAAGATGATACAAATAGATGGAGAGATGTACCATGTTCTTGGATTGGAAGAATCAACATTGTGAAAATGACTCTACTACCCAAAGCAATCTACAGATTCAATGCAATACCTATCAAACTACCAATGGCATTTTTCACAGAACTAGAACAAAAAATTTCACAATTTGTATGGAAACACAAAAGACCCCGAATAGCCAAAGCAATCTTGAGAACGAAAAACGGAGCTGGAGGAATCAGGCTCCCTGACTTCAGACTATACTACAAAGCTACAGTAATCAAGACAGTATGGTACTGGCACAAAAACAGAAAGATAGATCAATGGAACAGGATAGAAAGCCCAGAGATAAACCCACGGACATATGGTCACCTTATCTTTGATAAAGGAGGCAGGAATGTACAGTGGAGAAAGGACAGTCTCTTCAATAAGTGGTGCTGGGAAAACTGGACAGGGACATGTAAAAGTATGAGATTAGATCACTCCCTAACACCATACACAAAAATTAGCTCAAAATGGATTAAAGACCTAAATGTAAGGCCAGACACTATCAAACTCCTAGAGGAAAACATAGGCAGAACACTCTATGACGTAAATCACAGCAAGATCCTTTTTGACCCACCTCCTAGAGAAATGGAAATAAAGACAAAAATAAACACATGGGACCTAATGAAACTTCAAAGCTTTTGCACAGCAAAGGAAACCATAAACAAGACCAAAAGACAACCCTCAGAATGGGAGAAAATATTTGCAAATGAAGCAACTGACAAAGGATTAATCTCCAAAATTTATAAGCAGCTCATGCAGCTCAATAGCAAAAAAACAAACAACCCAATCCAAAAATGGGCAGAAGACCTAAATAGACATTTCTCCACAAAAGATATACAGACAGCCAACAAACACATGAAAGGATGCTCAACATCTTTACTTATTAGAGAAATGCAAATCAAAACTACAATGAGATATCATCTCACACCAGTCAGAATGGCCATCATCAAAAAATCTAGAAACAATAAATGCTGGAGAGGGTGTGGAAAAAAGGGAACACTCTTGCACTGCTGGTGGGAATGTGAATTGGTACAGCCACTATGGAGAACGGTATGGAGGTTCCTTAAAAAACTACAAATAGAACTACCATATGACCCAGCAATCCCACTACTGGGCATATACCCTGAGAAAACCATAATTCAAAAAGAGACATGTACCAAAATGTTCATAGCAGCCCTATTTACAATAGCCCGGAGATGGAAACAACCTAAGTGTCCATCATCGGATGAATGGATAAAGAAGATGTGGCACATATATACAATGGAATATTACTCAGCCATAAAAAGAAATGAAATTGAGCTATTTGTAATGAGGTGGATGGACGTAGAGTCTGTCCTACAGAGTGAAGTAAGTCAGAAAGAGAAAGACAAATACTGTATGCTGACACATATATATGGAATTTAAGAAAAAAATGTCATCAAGAACATAGGGGTAAGACAGGAATAAAGACACAGACCTACTAGAGCATGGACTTGAGGATATGGGGAGGGGGAAGGGTAAGCTGTGACAAAGTGAAAGAGCGGCATGGACATATATACACTACCAAACGTAAGGTAGATAGCTAGTGGGAAGCAGCCGCATAGCACAGAGAGATCAGCTCGGTTCTTTGTGACCGCCTGGAGGGGTGGGATAGGGAGGGTGGGAGGGAGACGCAAAAGGGAGGGGATATGGGAACATATGTATATGTATAACTGATTAAATTTGTAAAAAAAAAAAAAAAAAAAGAATTTTTTAAGTATATTCATTAGAAATTAGCATAAATTACAAAAAACCAAATTATGAGGACTCCACACAGTTATAACATAATTACTATAATCTCTATGGGGGACTTAAAATTATGAAAATATGTATATACATCTCCACAATGTGTAGACCAGAAATTTTCTTTAAAATCTATCATTCTCGTAATGATAACTCTAAGAAATGGAGACCCTCGGAAAAGGAAAAGAGTATGGGGAGGGTGATAAATATAAAAGGTTAACTGAATTAATAAGAATTACTTTGATTATTTAAATTAGGAGAAGGTGTACTGGAATACAGCTGGACAAATTCTGTACTTCTTCCTAAGTGGAGGGTAAACAATGTGTTCCAAATCCAGAAAGAGTTATAAAACTCAGCTCCAAGATAACAGGAGGTGCCCTGCCTGACCACAAAGAAAGTATCATGCACAGTACACCCCAAACACTGAAACTGGAGATTAGAAAATACTCTGCCATCCTCACACGGCCAACTTTGAAACACTTCTCATTTGATCTTCATGTTGAATTCACACAAGAGCACTTACAAGATTTACTTCCATCTAGCTTTCTTAGTGTCTCAAAAATACAGACTGTTCACTCTGGGACTGAGAAATCAGCTGTCTATAAAGATACTGTGTATACAGAGAGGGACACACAGCCCAAAATTTTCACTAACCATATAGAACCATGAGCTAGAATAAACATTTTGCTACTTAAAGCACCTTTCCAAGGGTTCCATTAATAAGCAAGATATTATTAGAGAATTATTAACTGTAAAAACTAATTCTGGAGACCAAAGAAACATGATATTTCCCAACAAACTACATGAGAGGGGTCCGGTGCAATACTGGATAATAGACAGTATTATCTTTGCCTGAAGCTCTTTTTCTTGATTGTAAATGAGAAATGGAAACACAGAACTCCTAAACCTAAACACTATAGCCAGCTACTATGTGTGACTATGAAAGTCTCCCAGAGCCTATTAGTGTCTAATACAGTAGGTGTTCATAATTTTGTATTTTGTCTGCTTCTGTGCAGTGATTTCCTTTACACCAGAAGCCTTGCAAAGAAGACTGAATCACTTAGATGTTAGGATTACCATTCAATACCTATTTCCTTGGAGATATCAGTAGGATCTGAGAGCTGAAGGATAATCTAGAAGCCACCTAATGCAACCACCTAAACTTTAAACATTAAAGAGGAAAAAACAGACCCAAAGAGTTCAAGAGCCCGAAGTCTCATGATTACTTCATAGTGAAACTGGAACCAGAACCAGGCCATGAGGCTCCACTATCACAGTTTTCTAAGGTCTCACTCTTCTAAGTAGGACTCATTCTTTTTCATCCTCCTCAAGCTTCACTGGCCATTGTCAGACACTGCAATGACATTTCACAAAAGCATTACAACTCTAGGAAGGTGTAGGACACATTGGGGCCCATGGTCATAGTATTTGGGAACTGGAAGAGTCCTCAGATTGTCCCTTCACATCTCTGCCTCTTACACACGCACAAACAGAGGTTAGGGGTTGGCACAAGCTCCGAATGTGGAGCACAAAGTCAGAATTAAGAACTGACTGTACTGATTCCCAGGCCAGTGTTCTTCACCAGTCATTGCAGGGCTTCTCTTCTCTTTGTTTCCCTTAAAAAAAAAAAAAAAAAAAAAGCAAAACAAAACCAAAAAAACCAAAAAACATAGCTTCTGCTTAAGAACAGGAGCTTTGTAAGTTGAGGATATCTATAGAGTAGATGTTGTTTTTATAAATTTTTTTTTTAAAGTAAAACCCCTCTGGAAAAGGAACTTGTAAATAAACAAGGCCCACTCAGCCTCTGATTCTATCAGTCTTTGGGCTGACTGCTCACTGCCTCTTATCCAACTAGACATGGGCAGGGCTGAGACACAGGAGACAGAAAGGCCTGGCAATGAATCAGTGAGCAGAGGAAGGAATGCACTTAGGAGTCTCCACTGCTTCACTCATGGGACTTCATGTGATGCAAAGCTTTAAGCTATCAAGTGTCTTGGGCCCAGAGGACTTGGTGGTTCAGGCACCCTAAAGGATCCTAGATGATAACAACTTCTCTTCACAGGTACAACCTGAGCTAAATGGTTTCTGTGGACTAGACTGAAAACATAACCACCCCTTAGCACAAATCTATTTCAAACACATTTTCCCATAAGCAACTGACTTTTTTTCTTTTTGTTGGCTGCGTTGGGTCTTCGTTGCTGCGCACGAGCTTCCTCTAGCTGCGGTGAGCGGGGGCTACTCTTCGTTGCGGTGCATGGGCTTCTCATTGCAGTGGCTTCTCTTGTTGCGGAGCACGGACTCTAGGCGTGCAGGCTTCAGTAGTTGTGGCACGTGGGCTCAGTAGTTGTGGCTCGTGGGCTCTAGAGAGCAGGCTCAGTAGTTGTGGCACATTGGGCTTAGTTGCTCTGAGGCATGTGGGATCTTCCCAGACCAGGGCTCAAACCTGTGTGCCCTGTGTTGGCAGGGGGATTCTCAACCACTGCACCACCAGGGAAGTTCCCAGCAACTGACATTTGAATGCTTGCATAATTCATAAATATTCCACTGTTATATTTAAGACATTCCATTCATTTTCTCCGAACAAAATCCTTTTAGAAGGGGGAACTTGCAACAGAGTGAGTCAAGTTCATATGACATCCAAGCGTTCCAAACTGTGAGAAGACTGAGGAAGCCCATGCTTGTTCCCTTACTGTGGCAGGCTGCAAAGAAAGCTGATCTTTGTTGGAAAGCAAGAGAGAAAAAGAGTTCTGGTTGAAACCTGATGAGAGTCACACCATCACAGACTGATGAACTTATCCCAATAAGTTGTTCTGGAGGCAGAAAACTCTTACTCTTTTCAGTTTACTAAGATTTACAATAAAAATGTCTGGAGTAGACTCCCACAAAGATATATAAACTACAGCAGTTTACTCCCCTGTTTTTGCTGCTTCACTACTGATTCTGTTTCATAGACCTACCCATAAAGGCCTCCTGCAAACATCTGTCCTGCAGTCCTAATGCTCCAGGCCATCAGAGAGCTGGCAGATAGCAAAGCTGTACAGAACTGAGCGCACCAACTACTCACCATAGGCTAAACTGGGAATGAGAAATGATCATCCGTTATGGCACCATCACTTTGTGTGCCCATTAACACTTAACTCTGTAAAATCCAGCATCTCTTTAAAATCGCTGTTTCAATTAGTATATTACTTTTCACTATTGCATTTGCTAGAACAAGAGTTTCATAAACGTGGTGTTCTTATATCACTAAAACTACCAGGGCTTAATTGCTGGTAAAAGTTTAAAATAAGGTTTGGCAGGAAAGGTAAGTGGAAACATAGATGAAACATACACTACAAAACACAAAATTTGGGAGTGAAATCCATTTCAGTGTAAAACTTATCTGAACAGGACTCCAGTTCTAAGAAACCCAACCCTAAAAGTCACTACTTAGAGTCTGGGATTCGTCAGCATGTTACTCACAGTTACAGCTCTGATCACCCACTAGCGGTCCAATTATGTTTAATGAGCCACAGGGACACATGGTTACAAAGGATAATTCTGCCAAACTGAATGAGAAAGTTCAATATTTAACACATGGAATTTAGTGAACACATTTGGCCACTAATAAAATATAACTGGCTCCTTGTCTTTCATTTTAATCATCTTTATTAGAAAAAAATACATCATACTAAAGAAGTTTACCATACGGAAATGGCAACTTAAAATTTAATGCTCTATTACCATGTAAAAAAATTAGTACATTATGATTTTGCACAATGAGAATGGAATTGAACTTTCACTATGATGTGAACTTAACTTGAAATAACTTTGTCTTTTAACATGACTTAGAAAACAGGTGTTAAGAACAGACCAACCAATACAGTACACAAGTTTTTAGTTTTCCCTAATCACCATGTTACTTCTTTATCTGCTTACATGTTTGGTTACTTAGGGAACCAAAGCTTTTTCTTTGAGATTAATTTGGATTTTAATCATACTCAATAGTGTAAAACAGTATTTATGATTTATAATCAGAGCAGATTTATAAGATGCTTCTGAGTGAAAACTGCTTGGTATATACTGCTAATTAAGTTTTAGTGAATTGTTTTCATTGCAAAACAGGCAACACTTTATGGATAAAGCCTTTATTGCAACCACTATATAATGTCTTTTCTATTTGACATTGAAATTCTGATAATTCATACTCTGAAGCATTATAGAAAGGGCCTGTATGAAGCAAATTCTATAAATTTATGACAAGTTTGAAAGATGAAAAGCCCTAAATACCTCACAGAAAAATTCTAGAAATCACACAGCTCTTTCCTAATTGTTTTAAAAGGCTGTTTCTTAGATATTCTGGACTCTATAAAATCCTTATTTACCCTCTATCCCATTCCAAGAGAAGATAATAACACACAGTATTGACCACGGTTCCTTCAACAATGAAATCCAAGCTAAAATATCTTCTGTGAAATGAGAGTCCAATACTTGGTACTTACTACTCTCTGATTCCTGGCTCACACCCTTGTTGTCCTCACATCCCATCATACTGAAGAGCACGACCACTTAGAAATCTTTCTCAAACCATGCTCCTTGGAACAATGGTATTCCACAAAAATGTGTGTTCAACATAATAGATGTTAGCAATGTTTATTTTAAATTTTATTTTAAATATATATCTAGGCAAAATGGTAAACACCTTTACACAGTTACTGTCATACACAAATCTTTAAGAAATAATGCACAACCCAAGAGAAATAAAAACATATGCTAGCACACAAGAACTTATGCACAAATGTTCATGGCAGCATTACTCATAATTATGCCAAAAAGCAGAAACAACCAAAATGCCCATCTTCTGATGAAAGTGTAAATAAAATGTGGCATATCCATACAACAGAATATTACTCAGGAATAAAAATGTACGAAGTACTGGATACATGCTGAAATATGGATGAACCTTGAAATCATTATGTTAAGTGAAAGAAGCCAGTCACAAAGGACTTCAAATTGTATGATTCCATTTAGATGAAATGTCCAGAATAGGCAAATGTATAGAGACAGAAAGTAGATTAGTGGTTGCCACGGGCCCAGTGGATCAGGGAGGAGAGTCCTGAGAGGAGGGGTTGGGTGGTGACAGCTAAGGAGAGCAATTATTTTTCGCACAATGAAAACATTCTAAAATTGATGTGGTGATGGATATACAACTCTGTGAATATACTAAAAGTCACTGAATTGTACACTATAAATGTGTGAATAGTGTAGTATGTGAATTATGCCTCAATAAAGCTATATGTAAAAAGAAAAATAGGTATTTGAACAGATTCTTCACTAAAAAGACATCCATAAACATATGAAAAGATGCCTAATTTTATTAGGTATCAGAGAAATATAAAATTAACACGAACATGAGACACCACCACAGACCTACCAGAACAACTAAAATAAAAGATGGATAATAACACATGTTGGTGAGAATGTAGTGTAGCAGACATACAGCACTGAAAAGAACTTAAGTTGTAAAGCCACATAGGAAAGCTTTGGTAGGATCTATTAAAGTTGAATATAAATATACTGTATGACCTAGCAATGCTACTCCTAGATATATATACACACCAAAAAACATGTATAAGAATATTCATAGCAGGATTATTTGTAATAGCTCTAAAAAGAGAATATCCCAAAGTCCATAGAAAACTATGGTATATTTATACACTGCAATACAACACAGTAATTAAGATAAACTACGGACATATACAACATAGATAAATTGGACTAATATTACATTGAGGATAAAAACAGATACAAAAGAACACATAATAAAATAATTTAAAATGGGCAAAAGTGACGTGTTATTAGAAATTATGATAGCGATTACCTTTTGGTAGGAAAAAAAGGCAGTCATGGGGGAGAAGAATGAGTCATGAGGAAGGCTTCTCAGGGTATTGGTAATATTTTATTTCTTGATCTGGGTGCTAGGTACATGGATATGTTTACTTTGTGATAACTCATCTAGTTATATATTTATTATTTGTATTTTCCTATATAAATATATATGTATAAAAAATACTGTACTTTGGTTTAAAAGTTTATTTTTAAAAAGTGAGGGAGAAAAAGAAATGGTACACAATAGCAAAATACCTGACAATGCCGAGAAAGTTTGACCTGTCATTTACCCAGAGTATTTTCCAACAAACAGTTATACAGAACAATGTATTGCCAATTAAATAAATGCTGGTCTATGTTGTGAATCCTGTCATTTTGTTTCAGCATATATTTGTGATATTTTATTTATTACATTGAATATTTATACCACTCTTAGTTATTCCCCACAGACCTATGGCTAGTTCATAATCCATACATGCTGACCCAAGCAAGCAAAAATCCAGACCCCTTCAATGTGAAAATAATAATCATAGCACTTGGTTTCTAAAAAATTGGAAGGTGAGCTGTCCAACATGAAACAATTTATGATTTTCAGAGCTGCATACTTCAAGAGCAGTAGATGACTGTAAACCTGCAGTTCATGTTCTCCCCTTTGTTATAAAAATCTTTTCTGAAATGGGCTTATGCTGTAAGAAAACACTCTCGGGATTTCCCTGGTGGTCCAGTGGTAAAGAATCTGCCTTCCAATGCAGGGGACGCGGGTTCGATCCCTGTTCCGGGAACTAAGATCCCACACGCCACGGGACAACTAAGCCTGCGCACCACAACTACTGAAGTTGCATGCCTCAATGAGAGAGCCTGCGTGCCACAAACTACAGAACCCACGCTCCCTGGAGCCCGCGCACCACAACTAGAGAGAAAAACACCCATGCACCACAACTAAGAGAAGCCCGCATGTCTCAATGAAGACCCCGCGTGCTGCAACTAAGATTCCCACAAAAAATGAAAGAAAATAAATTTTAAAAAAAGAAAACACTCCCAACAAAATTAATGAATAGGTTTGATGCTACATCTACTATGAGGATCAGACTGAGCAACATGGTTCCTGAGAGTAAACAGTGGATATGTATAAAATACAAAAATACTGTTTTCATTTTTAATGTGGTTTTTAGGTTGTATTTCAAAACCAAAAAAAAACTATAAAATATTTTTATCTTGCAATTTTTTAATTCTTTTTGTTCTTAATTAAATTTTTTGCTTGTGGATTAACACTATATATTTATAACAAAAAAAAACAGCAAAAGATTCAAATTCTGATCATTTCTTGCAATAACTAACTCCTCTGTAAAATAGTTTTGTTATATGTCAATCCATGCATTAATTATACATCTCATATATTTCATTTTTACATTTTAAAATGTTCCATGGTCAACATGTTTGGGAAACTCTGACCTAGAATTATCTTCTCAATTTTAAAATATCCCTAAACCTGCATCCATAATAACATTCTATGGTCTCAAAAGGTTAAATTTTTTAAATTCACTAACTTAATCCCTCCCCCACTTTTTTACAGTGACCATTGTCTAGATGCAGTAAGGAGTGTAATGAAATATGCAGAAAGTGCTCCAAAGGAAAGGAGAAAAAAAGAGTTGATAGTAATGATAAACAGTATAGTATCATAAAGGCAGAACCACTGAGGCAAAGATGAAAACCTTAAGTGTATTGAAAAAGACCATGTTTTGTCTCAATGGACAAAAGCCAGTCAACTAAATGCCCAACTGCAAAAACAAAACAAAACAAAAAGTACATGTACAAATATTTTTTAAACTGTAAATATAGGTCATCAAAGATTGTTCTTTAAAAAGTAAGCACAGGGGCTTCCCTGGTGATGCAGTGGTTGAGAGTCCGCCTGCCGATGCAGGGGACACGGGTTCGTGCCCTAGTCCGGGAAGATACCACATGCCGCGGAGCAGCTGGGCCCGTGAGCCATGGCCGCTGAGCCTGCGTGTCCGGAGCCTGTGCTCCGCAACGGGAGAGACCACAACAGTGAGAGGCCCGCGTACCGCAAAAAAAAAAAAAAAAAAAAGTAAGCACAAAGTTCAGGATTTTGTAGTAGCTTTGGCACTCAAGCTTTCCTTTGAGGTTCACACATTTGACTTTTATATGTGTTTCCAGTAACACATAATGTATGAAAGTTGAAGAATACCTATATGCCCCAGGTAGGCTCTTGCTTCTGAAGCTAAGTCACATCCTTCCCCTGCTATTTGGAAATATGAAAATGGGATTTTGTTTGGCACTGTGATAAACACTGGGAAAACATCTTTTAAATTGACACTTCTAGATATGCAAGAAACTAGTAACATTAGTTGCCACTGAGAAAGCAAGCTGGGAGACTAGAGGTCAGGGATGGGACAGAGATCAACTTTTCATTCTATTCTCAAATTTAAAAATGTAATTATTACATCTTCTACATCATGTTAAACATACACAATAATTTTTGCACACATTAGTTATTTTTATGTGGAGCTGAATTCAAATGCCTTCAGATACGTTTCATTCCTAAGTCTCTGCATGAAGCCTCCTTTCTTCAGAAATCCCCATCCTCAACCTCTATTTATAAAGCACAGTTCATGTCAACAAACACTTAAAGGATCCAAAGCACTCCCCACTGGCCAAATGTTCAAGAATAATCCATCAGCATCAGTGTAAGACATATTCTATATTTGTGATCTATGAGGTTCCCTCACATTAAGGACTAAATCTTCAGAATTACTCCTCTTTAAATAACTGTGGATCATTTGATTATATCAAAGTCCTAATAGATGTTTAAATTATTAGTACCACCATAGTACCCTGCAGGCAGCAGTGCCTACATGCTTTCTTTCTTGAAAAGCATTTCTTCTAAATTATACACACTTTTAGATAAATAAATCAACAAAATTACAACATCAGCTTTGTTCAGAAAATATATAACATCCTTAAACTAAATGCTTTTGCTAAGCATGCTAGAAGAAAGGATCCATGTTGAACACCCTTATTCTGAGTTGTTACTTACTTTTTAAATGACATATTTGGGGAGCAAAAGACATTCAGTTACATCAATGCACAATGTGGCCCTAAATTACTAGTGGGTGAATTAGGCTAAATTCTTAGACACAGGCATTTTACAACGACCATCAGGTTGTTTTATCAGTGTTTAAGTTAGAGAGCTAAAAAAGAAAAAAGAAAAAAAAAAAGAATCTAAGTAACAATGATGATTTTAAAAGTCCTAAACAGGGCTTCCCTGGTGGCGCAGTGGTTGAGAGTCCACCTGCCGATGCAAGGGACTCGGGTTCGTGCCCCAGTCCAGGAGGATCCCACATGCCGCGGAGAGGCTGGGCCCGTGAGCCATGGCCGCTGAGCCTGCGTGTCCGGAGCCTGTGCTCCACAGCGGGGGAGGCCACAGCGGTGAGAGGCCCGCATACCGCAAAAAAAAAAAAGAAGTCCTAAACAGGTAAATCACACTACCAAGCCACTACTTTTTCAATATGCTGAAACAGAAATTTCTAAATGTATTGTGTTTAAAACAACTACTGCAAAGTCATTTATATCATAATTGTAAATCCAAAATACCACTAGTTCTACAATATGCAAATGTACCATATAATTTCACTTTAAATTACTCTCACTTCCTTTTCCCACTGGACTCCAAACAGGAAAGAAAATGAAAGAGTACAACTCAAGAGTTGAAAGAAAAAGAAAATGCAGGAACCTCAATCAGATCTGCATGACTCATGTTGTGTCAATTGCAAATTTCTGATTTCAAGCCTTTAAAAAAAAGAAACTTCAAGGACCCTTCAAATTATGTTCAAGTCAGATGCTTGATTAGACAACTGAATCACTTTACTGGACTTCATTTTTTTTTCTTGATTCAGATCTCTTCTCTTGCTGCCGCAAATATGTTTGTTCAGTGTAAATGGAGTGATGAAGATTGACCTTTCCAGCTGAGCAGCTGGCTGAACAGGATTTTAAATGGTATGCTTAGCATTTTACTCCACTCAATTTAAGGCAAAAGGAAGTGAAATCAAAGTGCATGAATGATAGATACACATATCTAAGTTTTATTCTAGGAATTTTTTTTAAGATGTTGGGGGTAGGAGTTTTATTAATTTATTTATTTATTTTTGCTGTGTTGGGTCTTCGTTTCTGTGCGAGGGCTCTCTCTAGTTGTGGCAAGCGGGGGCCACTCTTCATCGCGGTGCGCAGGCCTCTCACTATCGCGGCCTCTCTTGCTGCGGAGCACAGGCTCCAGACGCACAGGCTCAGTAGTTGTGGCTCACGGGCCTAGTTGCTCCGCGGCATGTGGGATCCTCCCAGACCAGGGCTCGAACCCATGTCCCCTGCATTAGCAGGCAGATTCTCAACCACTGCGCCACAAGGGAAGCCCTTATTCTAGGAATTTTGGAGCCTCTGTCCCACTCCTTCTGACAAAGCATCTCACATCAGGGTGAGGTATAACCAGAAGTGAAACGTTGAACGACTACCATGAGAAGTTAGGGACGCCAAAATAGAATTAGTAGTGTCTCTGTCTTTTAAGAATTGTCCCTATATATTTTCCTGTTCTCGGAAACAAATACTGGACAGAAGGAAAAAAAGAAATTGCTGTGCCCTTAAACCCTGCCTAGTACCTTGACTCATTCCAATGTCTTTTCTCTGATTTTCCATCCAATAGCACCAAAGTAAGACATCTATTTCCTTCTTTTATACCTCATAACATGACAAAAAGCAGTCTTGGAAACTCACTATTCTGGATATTGAAGACCACACATATTATACTTTCAGCATTTTGTAATATTTTTACTCTCCCTAATTCTCATCCCCCCTTACGCAGTCACTGTATACTCCTAACTCAACCCATCACTCACCCATTAAAATCATAAGTATAGGAGACTATGTCTAACTGCCTGAGAAATTACATACTCAAAGCTGCCCTCAAAAACAAATTTCCATGAATATCTAATGGAAAGGAGAAAGAGCCTATATTTATGAAATTTCTTTTAGACCTGCTACCTGATTTTCATTCAGTGCTAGCATGTGAGCAAGTGCTAATTTGCCTAGCTGATAGGAAGCTGAGTCCAATCATTTATTCACAGCAGGCACAATGCTAGAAGCTAAGGATGAAGAGATAAAAGACTCTTTATTCAAAGTCAGACTTTTCATTCAAAGACCTCAAAGTCTAGTGGAAAAGAGCCTCATAAGCCAACAATCATAATATCGTAGATGTGTCATGATAGGTGTATGTCCAGAGTGGCACGGGAAGACAAAAAAGCATACACCAAACTCAAGTCTAAAGAATTGTGGCAAGTTTCTCAGACAAGGTGGCATTAGATTCAAGTCTGGAGAGATCCTTAGGAGGAACAGGGGTGGGAGTGGGGGGACAGGGCATTCTATTTAGAGGAAGCAGCATGTAAAAGACACAGCAGTTCGGGGAATTCTCTGGCGGTGCCATGGTTAGGACTTCCCATTTCCACTGCAGGGGGCACGGGTTCCATCCCTGGTCGGGGAACTACGATCCCACGTGCCATGCTGTGAGGCAAAAGAGACACAACAGTTCTGTTTGGGACGATGAAAGAGTTCTGGAAATAGACAGTGGTGATGGTTACACAATATTGTGAATGTACTTCATGCCACTGAATTGTACATTTTAAAATGGTAAATTTTATGTTATATATTTTATTACAATTTTTTTTAAAAGACACAGATGTCTGAGAGAGTAGAAACACCAAATAAGGTATCTATAGAGAGACTGAGTGGCAGGGAAAAGGATGGAACTGTATCAAGGCTAGACCATAAAGGGCTACGTGTTCCATGCTAATGGAGTGTGGAAGCTAACTCGGAAGAGGAGGAAGACTTGGAAGCTTCATGAATGATTAGGAGGCTATTAATATAATCCAGATGAGAAATGAAGGCCTGAACTCTGGAGAGGCAGTGGAGACAAAAAGGATTAACAGATTTCCAAGACTGAAAGACAAAAGAATAAAGAAAACTTGGAGGCTAAACGTGAGCGATCGGGAGGAGTCTGGAATGCCTCAGGTTTCTGGCTGGAACACGGAGGCAGATGATGATGCCATTCACCCAGAGAGCGAAAGCAGGTGGACTGGGGAGCACGGTAACTTCTGCTGTGATCTTCCAAGTTTGAACCCTTGTGAATAAAGGATGAAGACCAGCAGTTAGAGGAATTTCAGGATTTCTTAAGTGGGTCTGTGGACTTTTGCAACAAAGCCCAGCTTTGTGGAGGAGGCCACTTTCCCCCACCTATGAAAAGAGCAAGCACTTCTCTGGCACACCAGACTTAAGGGATTTGATAGACTCATGCTGAATAGAGGCAGCTTCTCTGTCAAGGCCCTGAGGTTCTCAGCAGTACCTTCAGTGAGGCTCATCAAGGGTAGCATCTATCAACAAGGGTGAGCCAAAGACGAATAATATGGCACATTTAGGACTCTCAGAAATAACTGGGAGGTATTACAGGATAGACCAGAATCTGAGAGGTTGGTAAGAAGGAAAGGGCAAGATGGGTTATTATCATTTGGAGAACATAAAAAGGACCTATTTTATTCTTCCAGGCTACTGAGGCCTGGAGCTTACCAGTTAATACACATTTTAGAAGAGTGATACCATGTTATTCACTAACCCATTTGTAGACCACTCTTGGACATTCAGCAACATGGTGAGCATCTATGTCATAACATTCTTCCATAACTTCATACTTAAGGCTAAATAGTATCTGAGAATATACCATGATTTATTCAATCAGTCCCCTATTGTTGGACATTTAGGTTTGAATGGAGCTTTTCAAACTATTAAATATTAAATCCATCATCACCAATTAAGCACATTTTCATGACAACTAAGAATATCTAAGCATTTTGTTTGAAGATTCCTTGTCCAAAAAATTCTCTTTGGATTTTTGTCTAAAAATAAAAAACTTGTAAAAAAAAAAACCCTATATAACCAGCTAAAAGAATACAAAGCAATTTACTAGCCCTGATTTTATAAGAAGAAAGTAAATTGCTCACTTGTGGAGGGGGTGTTAATTTTATCAAGCCACTAGCGTACGATATTGCACAATGGAAGAGGCAGGTAATTCGCTAAAGGACACCCTGGTGGCACAAAAGAATAAATACATCTCCAGTAAGTAAACCATGTTCTCTTTGTCAGCAGGATCAAATGTATTGTTCTTTATCTCCTTTACCATCCCATGGATGCTTATTGGTCCCTTCTTGAGTTGGCAACACATGTAGGCAAAGACGCCTCTACCTGTGCCCATGCTGTTCCTTCTACCTGTAATGTTCCACGGCTCCCCCAATTTCTTTTTTTTTTCTTTTTGGCTGCATTGGGTCTTCATTGCTGCACCTGTGTTTTCTCTAGTTGCAGCGAGTGGGGGCTACTCTTCGTTGTGGTGCATGGGCTTCTCATTGTGGTGGCTTCTCTCGTTGCAGAGCACAGGCTCTAGGCCCACGGGCTTCAGTAGTTGTGGCATGCAGGCTCAGTAGTTGTGGCTCGCGGGCTCTAGAGCGCAGGCTCAGTAGTTGTGGCACAGGGCTTAGTTGCTCCGCGGCATGTGGGATCTTCCCGGGCCAGGGCTTGAACCCGTGTCCCCTGCATTGGCGGGCAGATTCTTAACCACTGTGCCACCAGGGAAGCCCTCCCCCAATTTCTGTGCCCAAACAGCTCCTAGTTATTATTCAAGACAGTTCAACTGTTACTTCCTCTAGAAAGTCTACCCTGACCACTCTCATCCTGAGCCAAGTGTCCCAAAGTATCCTGTCTATATATACCTCTGAATACTTAGCACAGTTTATTATGGTGATTTGATATTCACCCACCTAATCATAAGCCTGTTTAGGCTAAGACCTTGGCTTTCACTGTAACACCTTCAGGGTCTAGCACATTGCTTCATTAAATGATTGCCGAAAAAAATGTTATGACTTAAAGAGCACCAGAAAGTCTCACCTGCATATCAATACTCTTACCCACCAGTAATGCTTTCTATTGAGAGTAATTGAGCAACACACCTAACTACAAAAGTTATGTACAGTTTTCTAATAAAATAAAACACAATAATTTGACAATGCATAATCATTGTTGTGATGCATGGTAATTAAGCAAACAATAAGTGATTGTATAAATTACTACCACTGGTAATTTCCAGGAAGGCACTGGGATGGCATACAGTGATCAACTTCTTTCTCCATCAGAGATGGGACTGATCTTAACTAGTTCTGCTTCTATTTAAATGTCCCAAACTCCACACCTGCCCTCTACTCCACCATACCTTCCCCTCCTTCTACACACTCTCCACTACAATGATTATTTTCTCTGGAAATGGGATTCAGCTGAGAGACTGCTTTCTCTGATTTTGTAATGAACTGTCTGTCACCTTTACGAGCCTCACGTTCTGCCATTCCTTCCTGGGATTTTTAGGTAGAGACACTTCCTTAAAGGGTTATAAGAACCTCAGACTCCTCTTTTCCTTCCCTACTTGAAGTGTCTTTTTTTAGTAAATAGGTGCAATAGGTTGAGTGGTATGAATGAAGAAAACCTGTCCTGCCTCAAAATCTCTCCCTTAGATTACAAAGCATTTCCATCATTTACACCTTCATTTAAGGTAACAAATAAACACATACACACACACCTCCTGCCACCGAAAGCAAATAAACTAAGTAAAACAGGTCTATTGGTCACTTAGGTGGTTGAAAGAAGCTGACAATCATACTGGGGGAGAGTTTCGAGGGAAAGTGAGGAAGAGGAGGAGCAGTGGAACTCTTGTAATGAGGCGGCAACAGAGCTCTGGCAATGAGAGAACAAGGGATGACAACAGAAAGAGGAAGGAAACTGTGTGGAGCCCAAAGATTCACTTCGAATTTCAGTCTACAGCTGCCCAAGCATCCCTCCTTTCTTCCCCTCTTTTCTTTTCTTTTTTTTTTTTTTTTTTTTTTTTTTTTTTTTTTTGCGGTACACGGGCCTCTCACTGTTGTGGCCTCTCCTGTTGTGGAGCACAGGCTCCAGACGCGCAGGCTCAGCGGCCATGGCTCACGGGCCCAGCCGCTCCACGGCATGTGGGATCTTCCCGGACCAGGGCACGAACCCGTGTCCCCTGCATCGGCAGGCGGACTCTCAACCACTGCGCCACCAGGGAAGCCCTCTTCCCCTCTTTTCTAAAAGCCAACTTCCAGGAATTCCCTGGTGGTCCAGTGGTTAGGACTCTGCACTTCCACTGCAGGGGGCACAGGTTCGATCCCTGGTTGGGGAGCTAAGATCCCACATGACGCATGGCACGGCCAAAAAAAAAAAAAAAAAAAAAACCAGAAAGAAAATGGGGACAATACCACCTGCTCTCAGACCAAGAGAAGTTAGGTGATTGCCCAGGAATACATTAACATTACCTCATCAGTCTAAGAGATGCACTTAAAATACAAGTCCAAAGTTCAATCTTCACCATGACTGAAATATTTCAGATTGAAAGTAAATTCTGGTACACAAATGTTCATAGCAGAACATAACAGCCAAAAAGTGGAAAGGATCCAGTGTCCACCAAATGATGAATAGATGAACAAAATGTAGTATATCCATACAATGGAATATTATTCAGCAATAAAAAGGAATGAAGTACAAAAATGTGAATGTACCTAATGCCACAGAACTGTACACTTAAAAATTGTTAAGATGATAAAATTTGTATTTTTTATGTTTTACCACAATTTTTTTAAAAAGAAATGAAGTACTGATACATGCTACAAGCAGGTAAACTTTGGAAACATTTTGCTAGTCATTCACAAAAGGCCACATATTACATGATTCCATTTGTATGAAATTTCCCAAACAGGCAAACTCACAGAGATGGAAAGTAGATAAGTGGTTGCCAGGAGCTGGTGATAGGAGGGAATGGGGAGTGACTACTAATAGGTAAAGGGTTTCTTTTGGGGGTGGTGAAAATAAAAATATAAAGTGGAAATAGACACACAACTTTGTGAATATTCTAAAAACCAGTGAACTGTACTCTGTAAAAGGGTGAATTGTATGGTAACTAAATTATGTCTTTTATATTTCACTTTTTAAAAGGCAAATGCTAGTAAACAAAGTGTGCTGATATATATCTGGGACATTTAAGAACATTTAGAAGGTCAGGATTAAGGTAAGACCTCAGAAAGTGCATAAATGATCTATTTGTATATGGGAAAACAGCAATAAGTTACAAACACGACCACCATCATGAAACTAACAACAAACACACTGTTCAGAAAAAAAGTAAGACTGCCAAGATGCTAACTAAATCCACATGAAGTGAAACGTCCAAGTGTTCATTCTTAACCAGATCTGAAAGAGAAGAAAGTGAATGTCTCATGAATAACAACCTTTGCAGGGTCTCACGTTAGGGTCAAAAGCTGCTGTCTCGGGCTTCCCTGGTGGCGCAGTGGTTGAGAGCCCGCCTGCCGATGCAGGGGACACGGGTTCGTGCCCCGGTCCGGGAGGATCCCACATGCCGCGGAGCGGCTGGGCCCGTGCGCCATGGCCGCTGAGCCTGCGCGTCCGGAGCCTGTGCTCCGCAACGGGAGAGGCCACAACAGTGAGAGGCCCGCGTACCGAAAAAAAAAAAAAAAAAAAAAAAGCTGCTGTCTCCCTCTCCTCTCCACTGTGCTAAGATTTTTAACAAGGCCTCTTCTCTTGTTGCATGGGGTGAGTGTGCAGCTGATTAGAGGCCCTGAACGTTGCCTAGTCAAGTGCCTCCACTTCATGTCATAAGAGCCAAATTAAATGTCGACAGACATCATTATCCATTTTTAACCTCACATTCTCTATCTCTGCCTTTCTTCCAGCAAGAAGTCTTTCAAATCTGCATGCTCCATTGTATGCTCCTCCTTAACCTGGGCACCGTCTCTTAGGAAAGCAAGACAAGAGGCTTCTCTATCTCCTGCTTCTCACTATCCTCTCCACCTTTCATTTCTACAGCCTCACTTCCTTCCACACAATGTCTACCCACCCCCATCATGTTTTCTTTGGTTTCCCTGAACATCCTTCCTTACTAGTGCATGTATGTGGTGGTCATCCTAGCAGATTGCGAGAAGTCCAAGATTTTTCTCATTTCATCTTCTGATATAATAGTCTACTAATGCACTTCCAAATGATGATCTAGCCTGAGATTCCAGCACTTGATCACGGTACACTCTCTTTGTGTACTGATTATTTTTAAGCACACTTTTTTGGTTATAGAAAAATATACTTTTTCTAACTTTTATGGATTTGTTTAACAACATTTACTGACTACTCACCATGTTTGAAGCACATATTATTGGTCATTCTTTGCAGATTCAGAATTATTCTTTAAACTAAAATCAGCCTACATTATTGAAAAAGCAAGAAATAAGTGCTGGTAAGGATGTGGAGAAAAGGGAATGTCCCTTCATGCACTGTTGGTGGGAATGTAAACTGAAGTAGCCACTATGGAAAACAATATGGAGACTCCACAAAACATTAAGAACAGAACTACCGTTATGACCCAGCTATTCCACTTCTGGATATTTATCTGAAGAATACAAAAAAATATTCAAAAATATGCACCCCTATGTTCATGGCAGCATTATTTACAATAGCCAAGATATGGAAACAACCATATGAATGGATAAATTTATCCATTTATGATGGATAAATAAGATGTGGTATATATCAATGGAATATTACTCAGCCATAAAAAGGAACGAAACTGAGTTATTTGTATTGAGATGGATGGTCCTAGAGACTGTCATACACAGTGAAATAAGTCAGAAAGAGAAAAACAAATACTGTATGCTAACACATATATATGGAATCTAAAAAAAAAAAAAGGTCATGAAGAACCTAGGGGCAAGACGGGAATAAAGATGCAGACCTACTAGAGAATGGACTTGAGGATATGGGGAGGGGGAAGGGTAAGCTGTGACAAAGTAAGAGAGTGGCATGGACATATATACACTACCAAATGTAAAATAGATAGCTAGTGGGAAGCAGCTGCATAGCACAGGGAGATCACCTCAGTGCTTTTTGACCACCTAGAGGGGTGGGATAGGGAGGGTGGGAGGGAGGGAGACGCAAGAGGGAAGAGATATGGGGACATATGTATATGTATAACTGATTCACTTTGTTATAAAGCAGAAACTAACACACCATTGTAAAGCAATTATACTCCAATAAAGATGTTAAAAAAAATTTTTTTAAAGACGTGGTATATATATACAATAGAATACTACTCAGACATAAAAAAGATAAAATCTTGCCACTGTGACAATATGAATAAAGCTTGAGGGTATTATGCTGAGAGAAATCAGATGGAAAATACAAATATCATGTGATTTTACTTGTACATGGAATATAAAAAACAAACAAATAAATGCAAATAAGTGAACAAACAAAAACAAACACATAGATACAGAGAACAGAGTATTGGTTACCAGAGGGGAAGGGAGGTGAGGAGGTGAGAGAAATGGGTAAAGGGGATCAACAGTATGGTGACAGATGGAAACTAAACTTTTGGTGGTAGGCACGTTGTAGTGTTGAAATATAATGTTACAAACCAATGTTGCCTCAATAAATAAAATTTTAAAACAAAAAAAGCAGCCTTAATAATGGAGAAAGCTATGCATGTGTATGGGAAATCCCTCTACCTTCCTCTCAATTTTGCTATAAATCTAAAACTGCTCTAAGAAAAAAAGAAAAGTCTTTCAAAAATTAGCCTAAAGATCAAAGATCATATATGAAACTCGACTGTGACAATCATAAACAGCATCATACAATAATAAAAATTAACAGAATGCTAGCCTATTCACTAGCAGGATAAGGGCTACAGAAATTAAAGTTTAAAATTTAGTTCATTATTTTGATGGATGCATAGATATAATGGATTTTTCTGCTCAGCATAACTGCCTTCTAACTTTGTGAGTCTTGGTGGGAGGTACTGTAGAAACTGAAAACATCAGACACTCACTTTCCTAGCCTTCCTTGCAGCTGGAATACAGCATATGACTTTGGCTTGGCCAACCAGACACTTCTACCCTGGACCTCGACTCTGAAGCTGTGACAGTGAAGAAGGAGAGACCAAAGAGAATACATGCTGGTGGCAGACACAGGCAGCTAAGACAGTTGCAGCACCAATATCAAGTGTACAGAGGCAGAAGTGGCAGGAATGTGACACTAGTTTCCGGTATCCTTGGTGACAGTGGGGCAAGTTGTGGCATCAGAGACAGAGACAGCAGTATCTTCTCCAGACAGGCTCTACAGTGTTATTCTTGGTTCTGGGTGCTCTCTAGCCTCCCTTGCTGTTGTCCGTTTTCCAAACCTGCTTTGTATCCTCCCTATAAGTTTTCTGAGCTGTCTAATGTCTTTTCAATAAATTCCTCTTCTGTTAAAATCAGCCAAAGTCAGTTCTGTTGCTTGCAAGTAAGAACTTTGATACAATGGGCTAATGGTTGGCAGGTAGCAGATATTAATCTAATTCCCGTAAATTAATATTTGTTGAGGACCCTCTCAGTATACCTTAACTCTTTTTTGGTCAGATTTAGTGGAGTACAATTTACAAAAAGTAAAATTCACCTTTTTTAAGTAATGTGTTTTGACAAATGTTACAATCATATAACCACTACCACAGTGAACATACAGAATGTTTCCACCATCTAGAAAAGTTGCCTTGTACGTTTTTAGTCAATTCCTTCTCCCAGGCCCCAGCCCCTGATAATCACTGATGTAATTTCTGTCCCTATATTTTTGCTTTTTCCAGAATGTCGTATCATAGAATTATATAGTCCAAAAACCTTTCGTGTCTGGCTTCTATTACTTAGCAAAACGCGTTTGAAATTCATCATGTTGTTGCATAAATCAGTGGTTTGTTCCTTTCTATTGCTGAGTACTATTCCATTTTATGGCTGTTCCACAGTTTGTTTATCCATTCACCAGTTGATGGATATCTGAGCTCTCTCCTACAGCAACCTTTTTTGAAACATAGAAATTTATCAAAATAGATATACTCTACCTTCTGGAAGCTTAAATGGTGGGAATCTTAGGACAAAACAGAGGAAATATGGTATTTTCTCTAGCATAAAACATTTTATTTTTAAAACTGATATATGCTCAGATGTATATATTTTTCTACAAATACCTCCTTTTGGCGCATTTATGAAAATAAAGACAGCATCCCTCCCAATTTCCAAGAAAATTATAAGAAAAATTCTTCAGGGGAAAAAATTCAAGAAATATATATATGTACATTTTTGTTTCTCCTTTGCCTAGCAGTATCATTATAGCAGGATGCAATAAAAAGCAGAATGCTACTTCAGTAACACCTTCTCTCTTAAATTAACTAGGTTCCTAACTCGACAGCAATTCCAAGGCTGTTTTCATCCTGTGGTAATTCATCCTATAGGAGAAAAATCATTCTCCTAACCTATTTTCATGACTCTCAAGTTTATGAACATATGGCCTAAGGCTGTTACAATCCATTTGACCTCTAAGTATTAAAACAGATACAGTTAATATACGTTTCAATATGTAGAAGAAATACTGGCTCAGAAAAAAAATCTTAACACTTCTATGTGAAACAAAGAATTCTAACCCTAATTCTGCTGATGCGGTTTGGGCATAAAGGCTGACCTCTCCACTTCTACTTTCCTCTGGTCATACTAAAAATAAGCATCCTTGTCAAGACTTGTCAAGATTCTAATATGTCTTGGAAGGCTTTTTGAGATTTTCAAAATTATAGATTTGCTTAACTCTATTATTTTGTGGTCATTTTGCAAGCATATTTCCCAAGCACATGGATTCCAGTCAAAGACATTGATCATAATTAAATGTAATTTAAGGTTAAAAATAATAAAATTAAAATCCCCAGGCAATCAGGGTACATATTTATACCCATACTAAGGAAAGTCAATTTATTTCACTTAAAATAACTAGTATTGGTGAAATAATACTATTCTGGATAAATTATGGAGATATTATCCAATATGTATAAAATCAGGGAAAGCTAGATACTGCAGCATACAATAAATCACAGAAATGAGATCTTGAACTTGGTTATATCACACTTACTAATTGAGGCAGGAAATCTTCCTGCCATGTTACAATTCTACTGTAAAAGGTAACATGCATTTGCTATATATTGTTTTATATATGTTATATGTGACTTATCAAAGGCCACCTTGACCTTTAACAAAACAAAGTAAACTAAGGAACTGAAATCCACTCTCTACCCCACAAGCTTACCATTTTTTATATAGTCTCAAACCTAATATTCAACTTCCCCCTCATTTCCTTTACTTCTTAAAGAAAGGACTTGGGGAATTCAAAGGAGTAGAGAATAACAGGGTTTCATAATAGTAGCAACTGCAGCAATGTTAGTGATAGAAATCTTCAGCTGGATGGGAATAATTTCAACCTTCCAGCAACCTGGGGTACCCAACTCCAGCATGGCTCTGGAAATGAATGAAGATACTTCAGGAACTACCAAATTTGAGCAGAAATGAACGGATGAGATCTTATTTGCATCTACAGTTATAAACACAGCTAAGCTTTCTTGTCTTTACATCTTAAAATTTCACCACATTGCTATCTGTCCATCAAAATGAAATGGAACACTTGTTTCTTTCTAAAGTTAGAAGACAGTTTAAGCAAAGTAGAAAGTGAGTTGAAGATGAAAGGTAGATTGGGGTAGCTAATAATATAAAAACAAATTCTGAACGATGTCCAGAAGTTAAAGAACGCTGACAAAAGCAGAGATAGTTTTATCAAAGATGATGGAGGAATTTACAAGTTTAACTTTTGATTCAATGATTAATTTTGTAGATAATAGTCATACTACACTTCCCTAAGAGAAGAATAACTTAAAATATTTATTTAAAATATTTTACGAAATAAATTCTAAGGGTGCTCCTAACCCAGAGTTCTCAGAACATTTAGGAATAAAGATGTCCATTAAAGCCACTACCAGTAAAGAGAATAATAGTGATAATCTATGAGGTATTTTCAATATTTCAAAGAGCCCAGTGAAAATTCTATATTGGCTCAAGATTTCTTTGTATTTGGCTATTCATAATGATCAGAAATTCTAGTTGGCATGTATATATGTCCTTCATTAATTAAAATGGGAAAATTTAATTATTAGTAAATATAGTTTAGTGGTTAAAAGTCTTTGAAAAGCAATCCATAGGAGGACAAATAATAATGGAGTTCTGTTTATCTGTCCTGATAGGGTACAACTTCTAAATCAAATACCCATAATAAAACTGAAGGGGAAAAAAGTCATATTTTTAATGTTTTAAATCCCTTCTGAACCTCCAAGCAGAGTGACCTGATAGTCAAAGATTTCAAAAAGGTTTAAATCATATCTGATACAGTTTAAGAGAAGCTCATGGAGTTAATATTACTTCCCTGAGTCTTCCTGGAAGACAAGGATATAAGATATAAAATTTAAATCCTCCATAATCACAACACCCAGAGATAATAACCATCAAAATTTTTATGTATAACCTTCTGTAACAGGCTGAATAATTGCCCCCAAAGATATCATTTCTAGTCCCTGAAAATGTTACTTTATTTGGAAAAGGTCTTTATAAGATTGATTAAGTTAAATTAAATTCAGGAGATCATTCAGAATTATCCAAGTGGGCCCTAAATGCAATCACAAGTGTCTTTATACAATGGAGGCAAGAGAGGTTACACACAGAAGAGAAGGCAGCGTAACTGAGACTGTAGTGATGCATCCACAAGCTAAGGAATGCCTGTAGCCTCGAGAAGTTGGCAGAGGCAAGGAACAGATTCTCCCCTAGAGCCTCTGGAGGGAGATACAGCCTTGTCAACACCTTGATTTCAGCCCAGTGATACTAATTTTGGACCTCTGGCCTCCAGAACTATGAGAGAATAAATGCTTGTTGTTTTGAACCACGAAGTTTGTGGTAACAACAGCAGTCACAGGAAATTAGTGTATCTTTTGATATTTTTCTATGACATTTTCTATAGTTCAGATTATAATACACATTTAAATTTTTATAAAATTATCTTTCAAATTATCAGATCCTTGTATACATGATTAACTCTATTATTCTATCTTCTGACATACCATATTTACTTAACCATTCTTCTATTTTATATATAAGTTTAATTTTTTCACTCTTATAAATAATGTTCTAAAGAACACCTTAGTATAAATATTATTTTCCTGTGTTTTTAATCATTTCCTTGGGAGAGTGTCCTAGGAATAAACTTGCCAATCTTTTCAAAAAAGACTGCACCAATTTAAACTTTTACTCAGTGTATTCTTACCATAATTGAGAATTATTTTTTAGTTTTTTCTAACTCAAATCAAAATACCTGGCACCTCATTTTAATTTATAGTTTTTTGCTTATGAATGAGGGTGAAGTAAACATTTTTCACATGTTTATTAGCCAACTGTAATTTCCAACTGCACTGTCCACTTTGTGGCATTTTCCCCATTGAGCTATTGGGTTATTTTTTAGTGTTTATATATGGAGTTTCTATTATTATTACTAAGGATATTAATCTTTTACCATATTAGCTACAAAGTTTTCTCCTGAATTTTTGCTTACCTTTTAGCTTTTCTTTTTGATGTTTCTGACATGAAGAAATTTTTAATTTTCATGTGATATATCTTTTGATCTCTTTCTTTTTGATTTCTTCCATTATCTTTATGCTTAGAAAGCTCTCCCCATGCAAAGATTAAACAAATATTTCTAATTTCTTCTAGTGATTCCTATTACTGCTAATTTTGAAATTAAAGTTTTTCCAAAGTGAGAAATTGCCTTCTGAGTTTGCTTTTATCTAAACTCAGATATTTCTGAAAGTCAATGAATCATTCCAACTGAAGCAAAGACCAAAGGTTTAACATCTTTCGGCATTTTTCAATCCAACTAACTCCTTAATTTGTAATTTTTTCCTAATAAATCTGTCTTTACCAATTGGACTTTTCAATATAATAATAAGTAGACAAACGGGCCGACAGGTTTCACTGCCAAGCAACTGGTATGGACCGCCTAGGTGCACTGGATTAAGAAAAATGCTCAGCAGAGAAGAGTATCTGCATTACTGACAATAGTCCAAGAAGGAGAGTACAGCAACAATGCTCTCTTCCCCAGACACCTGGACCCTGGTGGTCCTGACTTTCTTCTTCATTCTTCATCCTCTGTACTTGGCCTAGTGCCTAGCATATAAGAGATATTTATTGAGAATTTTATGGGTGACAATGATATCCATTCCAAGTGCCCTCTCTCTGAGGCATTCTAAGCACTTTAATGAGGCATAGTACTAATAAAATTTAACTTCAAATTTGTAGTAAAGTCACTGAAAGTCCATGTTCAACAAAGCAGAACACTGATCCTATTTATCCTCTGTTCTGAGAAATCTGATGCTAATATCAATTAACAGTTCAATCTTCTAATTAAGTAAAGTGACTAGAAACTCTATTGCCAATCAATAATAGATAAGCAACCCTTCATTAAAAAGGGGGAATAATTTACTTAACTACTAGGACAACTGTTAGAATAAATTAAATTGTTTGCACTGAGAAAGCACACCTCTTGCAGAAAGAGAATGAATGCACTAAACAGAATGGACCATGACAGTTTATACAGCTGTTTAAACATAAGTCTCATGCTGAGTGATTTCTCAATTAAGAGGAAATTAATGTTATAATGCAATTAATATCTTTTCTTTTAATCTCTAAAACTTTGAAGTCCACACTGTGTATGAGGATCCTTCTGAGTTTAAAGTTCTTTCACACATAGAAGATCACTCATTTGATTAAGTTCTCACAAGGACTAGTGGGAAAAATCACATGTATACAGACTTGCTCACTGCCAAATTAAAAGGAATTTCAGAATTCTTGTGTTTGACTTTTGTGTGTTAGAGCCAGTTTTATTTTTGGTGGCAAACACAATGGAAACTATAATAGTAATGACAAGAACAGTTAATTTGGTGTAAAACCTGTTTTTTTTAAACAGCTCCACTATCTGAAAGTGAGCATAAACTGTACCTTTACTGCCCAATCAGACCCCAGGAATCAACTGAAATGTATATGGGAGTTAAGAGTTCAAATTGTAGGCGCAATTATATTTAGAGGCTGGGACAATGCTAAGAATTGGAATTGACTGACTTCCCCAAGATAGTTCATGTTTGATAGTCCAGATTTTACATTTACTCCACCTCTACCCACCCTTTTTCTGATTCCCTCCTAGGTGCTGATCTTAATTCCCTAGTTCCTCTTCTGCCAAGCCGACTAAATAAGTGCTACTCCATCATACACTCACCTGCTGCTACAGGCCTCCTTTACTTCAAAGGTTTCTCCTCTCCCTGTTGTTCCTTGATCGATACCATTTCAGGATCTCCTAGGCTACTCCTCCCTATCACTTACTACTTCAAATTGCTCTATTTGATCTCTCCTGTGCTTACATGTAATCACTGGCCAGAGAACTCACGTGGAAAATGCATGAGCCCTGGATGAGGCAGCTTTCATTTTATTCAATAGAAATTGACAAGTATAAAACATATGTACCGAATAAACCACTTACTTCTGTGTTACACTTGAATTTACTCTCTTCATCTCCAATTACTCCAGGCTTCCTGAAAGGCTTTAATCATCTCTTATACTCACCTTGCATGTATTCCTTCAGGACACTCTACATCCTTTGTCTTCCATCAAGAAAATATAAAATGGTCCCTTACATTCTCCTGCATTCCTCCAGACCTTACAGGAAAATTACCTTTAATCAAATGATTCCTTTGGAACTGGAATCCCAAAAAAATATTTTGAGTAGAAAAGACCCCTTTTTCTAAAAATCCCTGAGACTTAAGATCATCATGAAGAAGGGAGAGTTGAGAGAAATGAAGTTCCTAAGAAAATAGAGTTGAAAGGAGGGAAAGGGGCTGGCAGAGAGCTGCTGAGAACAGTTATCCTGAAAATATTCAAGCACACATCTCCTCCAAGTAAATGTAGGTGTAATATGAAGCCACTCCAGGACCTGCTGTGTCAGATTTTATAAGGGTTTACTTGACAGCAGCAGATTTCTGGAGACCCTTGCTTGAGACAACTCATCAAAATATGTGAGTTCCAATATAACACAATGACAAAATTAGGAAATTTTTTAGCCAAAAATATGGTAACTATTTGTATATAATTTCTGATAATACCAAATTTAGACTATCTGAATATACTTTTTTTTTTTTTTTTTTTTGCGGTACACGGGCCTCTCACTGCTGTGGCCTCTCCCATTGCGGAGCACAGGCTCCAGACGCGCAGGCTCAGCGGCCATGGCTCACGGGCCTAGCCGCTCCATGGCATGTGGGATTTTCCCGGACCGGGGCACGAACCCATGTCCCCTGCATCGGCAGGCGGACTCTCAACCACTGCGCCACCAGGGGAGCCCTGAATATACTTTTAAAAATATGGTAACTAGGGCCTCCCTGGTGGCGCAAGTGGTTGAGAGTCCGCCTGCCGATGCAGGGGATACGGGTTCGTGCCCCGGTCTGGGAGGATCCCATATGCCGCGGAGCGGCTGGGCCCGTGAGCCATGGCCGCTGAGCCTGCGCGTCCGGAGCCTGTGCTCCGCAACGGGGGAGGCCACAACAGTGAGAGGCCCGCATACTGCAAAAAAAAAAAAAAAAAAAAAAAAAATATGGTAACTATAGCTATTTCCCTATTTATATATAGTACTAATACTCCTTTCATGTTATAGAAAAAAAATACTATCATTACCGAAACACATGCAGAGGTAGAATATAATATTCAGTCTTTTGCCTATTGCCTTGTATATAGCAGCTACATGCCCTTTTATGCCTGGAGAGAATACAGGATTAGTGTATAAATTTTTCCTTCTGATTTTTAAATACTACTTTTGGAGGTTTTCTGCTCAAATACAGATTTCCCAAAACTTACTTTTCCCACCATTTTTTAAGACTACCTAATTGTTCTCAGCTGTCTCTTTAAACATGGAAATAAATCTCCATTTTCTCAAGATTTTTCCCTTTCAGTAGAGTTGAGAGTCCTTACATTTACCATTAGTCTCTTTTTGGCCCAAAAAGCATTTCGAGGCCCAGGACCTCCTGCAAACAAAGCAGGCTGTGTCTTTGACCCCTGTCAGCAACTTCTGATGGAGCTTATTATGCCCTTAGATAAACCACTGGCTTTTGTCTGCTATTCCAGAAAGAGTTATCTTACCTAGGTGGTTATACAACACCTTTACCATGAAAACTAGGTTGAGTTATATATTACTTTATATATGATTTTTCATTTAACAACAGGATTTGCTATAGATTTTCATGAATAGTTCATTTAAAAACGCTTCCATTTACAATCAGTTTTTTTAGAAAGTCATCTATTCTGTGACTCAAGATATACCTATATTACTCTAGCTGATAATGCTTTAATTGATATATCCTATTTATGTTGCTATGTTTAAAACACACACACACAACTATTAAAATCTACAGTACTCACAGCTTGGTCAGGAGATGCATGCCTACAATCAGAAATTTTTAAGAGCCCACAAAGATGCCCTATAGCCCTAAGCAGAAGAATCTGCTCTTCTTAAAATATGTTAATGCACATTTTTTGTGTAAAACATCTAAATACAAAATACACTGTTATCACAAAATTGTGACACTTTTAGAATACAATTTAATGTATACATTAGTGAAAAATATGAAAGTTGCATTATAATTCCCACCATAATTAAGTCTGATAAGTGATATTTTAGAGAAGTCATTCTACCGGCAGTCAAATTACTGATCAAGCTGTTCAAACTGCCCGATTTTGCTGGTTATGAATTTCTCTGATCTACTTAGTATTCAACACTGTAAGCTTTTGGTTATAATTGCAAGGATGTATTTAGGGACCCAGCATTTCTGTTTTTGTTTTTAATATACTATGGAGCATATGCACACTGAAAATGCTGGCCCTGTAGTATTTTTAGAAATTAGATTTCTCTAGGCCAAGATATGATTTTCCCCTACATATGAATGATTAAAGCATATGCCAACCTTTGAATTCTCAATGAGGAATTCAACTGGCACAGGCACCTTCATCTACTCCATCCCAGGCTCTGTTTTCCCAACCCTCAGGAAAGACTGTCATGAACAAAATAACCCTAGAACATCATCACTGAAAAGAATATTCCTTAAATGACTATCTGTTGCCTTTTAACACAGTATCCCTATATATAATTTTTCTTTTTACTGAAATATAGTTGATTTACAATGTTGTGTTAGTTTCAGGTATACAGCAAAGTGATTCAGTTTCATGTACATCTATACTTTCTCAAACTCTTTTCCATTATAGCTTTTTACAAGATATTGAATATAGTTCCCTGTACTATAAAGTAGGTCCTTTTTGTTTATCTATTTTATATATAGTAGTGTGTATCTGTTAACCTCAAACTTGTAACCTATATATCCTTTTTATTTAAGTACACAAATGGTGTTTTCTAAAATACAAAGTATAACATAACCCAGTAGTAACTCTAAATAAATCATGAACACACCAGTATTTCTATTCCTTTGCTTTAATTCAGAATTAAATTCAGTGACTTTTTAAAAACTAGCCTCTAATTTTAAAAAATGAAATGTGTTGTTACTTTTAAAATATTACTCCAAATGATGAAGGCAAGCCTAACAAAAATCATAAATAAATCTCCTAACAATGAAACAGTATTTCATGCCAGATATGATTGTTCTCCAAGATATTCATTTGTATTAGTAATATTTAAAATATACAACTTTTTAAAAATTAACTTGAATAAAAAGAAATAAGACAGACAATGGCCACTCAAAATGACTTTGAAAACCCTCTGGTAAAATTTTGTTCTTCTCTTAACCAGGAAGAAAAAGAAACAACACTACAATTGACAACTTCATCAGCTTCAAATATCAGAAATGGAAAATACTTCCATTTCACCAACACAGAAGAAAGTTGTTTCCAGTGTCTACGGTTTCTGAAGACTGACAAAGACCCTTAACTCCATCTAAGACACAGGAGTCAGATCAGCAAATGAAATCTCTTCTTGTCAGTATTGGGGGAGTTGAGATATATGATTCCACCATTCATGTCCACAAACTAAATCTTGATAAGGTATCATGAATTCCATTACAAACCAACAAATGGGCATGACCAAGGTAAAAGTATATTAGGTGTCAAACACACCTAAAGGAAGCAGAGAGCCCAGAGAAAAGGCAGGAGTACAAGAAACTCTACAACCATGAGGAAGGGAAATTCAATACCAAATAAGAAAACCTACATGCAGCTTATAGCTTTAATACTTCAGCCAGGCTTCTTAAGCTAAATATCTGTACAAAATTAAAGAAAAAAACAACTTGTCTTTTCCTTAAGAAAAAACTAACACAGTCATCTTTTCTAATAGACAGCAGTGAGAAAGGGTCACCTATTTGAAAGAAAAAGAAGACAACTAAGGACAGAGCAGAACTTCCCCTAGAAACTAGAGACACGTGACAGAGACAAAAAGAATGCAAGTTATAAACAAACGGGGCCTAATTAAACTTAAAAGCTTTTGCACAGCAAAGGAAACCATAGACAAAATGAAAAGACAACCTATGGAACGGGAGAAAATATTTGTGAATGATGTGACCAACAAGGGATTAATTTCCAAAATATACAAACAGCTCATACAGCGTAATATTACAGCGTAATAAAAAAAACCCAAAATAACCAACAACAACCCAATCCAAAAATGGGCAGAAGACCTAAATAGACATTTCTCCAAAGAAGACATACAAATGGCCAACAGGCACATGAAAAGATATTCAACATCACTGATTATTAGAGAAATGCAAATCAAAACTACAGTGAGGTAACCCCTCACACCAATCAGAATGACCATCATTAAAAAGTCTACAAATAATAAATGCTGGAGAGGGTGTGGAGAAAAGGGAACCCTCTTACACTGTTGGTGGGAATGTAAATTGGTGCAGAAACTATGGAAAACATTATGGAAGTTCCTTTAAAAACTAAAAATAGGGCTACCATATGATCCAGCAATCCTACTCCTGGGCATATATCTGGAAAAGATGAAAACTCTGATTCGAAAAGATACACACACCCATATATTCATAATAGCACTATTTACAATAGCCAAGACATGGAAGCAACCTAAATGTCCATGGACAGATGAATGGATAAAGATGTGGTACATATATACAATGGAATATTACTCAGTCATAAAAAAGAATGAAATAATGCAGCAACATGGATGGACCTAGAGATTATCATACTAAGTGAAGTAAGTTAGAGAAAGACAAATATCATATGTTATCACTTATATGTGGAACCTTTAAAAATGACACAAATGAACTTATTTACAAAATAGAAATAGATTCACAGGCATAGAAAACAAACTTACGATTACCAAAGGGGAAGGGGGGTGGCGGGATAAGTTAGGAGTTTGGGATTAACAGATACATACTACTATATATAAAATAGGTAAACAACAAGGACCTCCTGTAGAGCACAGGGAGCTACAATCGATATCTTATAATAACCTGTAAGTGAAAGAATCTGAAAAAGAATAGATACATATGAAACTGAATCACTTTGCTGTACATCTGAAACACATTATAAAACAACTACACTTCAATTAAAGAAAAAGAATGCAAGTAAATTGTGGCCAAATATCAGGAAGAAAAACCACTTTAAAAACCTTGTATATCACAATTCTAAAAATTATTATTTATAATAATACTATAGCTGAGCAATACTTTAAAATTTACAAAGTACCTTATATGTTTTTCTTATTTTTTTCTCTCCTCATATGACTCTGGGAAGTAGCCTGGGCAGATATCACTGTCATCCTTTCTAATTGAATTTTTTTAAAAAATGAAAAAGTCACAGAAGTGACTCATTCAAGGTCACAGAGCTAGTATGAAGCAGAACTAAGATTTGACTTTAAGTTTTCTGAATCCAAATATGATGCACCTTTCACAATGCCATTATTAAATAAAACTTCTACTCAAATCCACCAAAGGCATTCTAATAAAATTCTACTCAATCTAACCATGCACTGCTTACTCATCAGTCCTGCAGCCAATCTCAGAACTGTCAATAGAGAATTGCTTTCACACTCTAGTAATTTCTAGAAAAAACCTCAATAAAGGAAGAATTTCAGAACTGAATGCTTCTTATAAAATATAACTTATTCTAACCATTATGATTGTGCCTAATGAATTCAATTTTACACTTTCAACCTTGATGAGCCACTGCCAGTGTTTGTCAAAACTGATAAGAAAATATAATGTCTGTTTCCCCAAGGCAAATCCCTGCTTGTTCCCTCACCTATTTCCATAATGTATTGTCATTTATAACCTCTGACAGTTGTGCCACATTTTCTACACCACTTAGAAACCAAGCACATAATTTTAAAAGGTTTTGTACTAGAAATTGGTTTCCTAAAGAAAAAAAAAAAAAACACTTCCTTAGTCAGTGCAGCTAACTCATGAAAGATGACTTAGTTTCTATGTACTATTTTTCAGCATAAAAGAAACTTGTTTTTTTAAATATTTATGATTTTAACAAATCTTGATGATGCTTTTTATCATAATTCTTCCTTGGGCCAACAAATACTAGAATTTTAGTTATGACAAGATAATATAATATAGAATAAAGATCACTGGAGTATGAGCCTACTCCAGACTACCTATATGAGCTTAAGTAAATTTACCTCTCTCGGTCTCAGTTTTGTCCTCTAAAAAAGAGAGTGAGTTCATTAGCTTTCAAACATTATTTTTTTCACAGAGGTATCTTTTTTCTAGTAACATGTTACATGGAAATTCAATATAAAAAATGATAAAAGGAGAGCTCTTCTGGTCAGTGAGCTCAGATCCACACCCAGTCAGAATGCTCCTCAGTCCCCCAACTCCCCCAGCCTCAGACAGCCCATGAGATATGTCTGAGGAACACTGCATAAAAACCAGGAATGAACTCTTTCATGTTTATGCTGACTCCAAAAGTCTAGGATTTCATGAATTTTATGTCCCATAGCATATGTCATTAGAGAAATGCAAATGAAAATTTCAATGAAATACCACTACACACCTATCAAAATAGTTTTTTAAAAAAAAAAAAAAACAATACTACCAAGTGTTGCTGAGGATTTGGAGCAACTGGAACTCTCATATATTGCCAGTGGGAATGCAAAATAGTACAACCACTTTGGAAAACGGTTTGGCAGTTTCTTGTAAAGGTAAACATACACTTATGTACAACTAGCAACTCCATTTCTAGGTACTTACCCAAATGAAATGAAAACCTGTATGCAAATATCTTTTACAGCTTTATTCGTAACTGCCAAAAATAGAATTAACTCAAATATCCATCAACTGGTTAACAGATAAACAAACTGTGATCTATCCATAAAATGGAATAATACTCAGTAATGAAAAGGAACAAACTGCTGATACATGCAGTAACATGAAGGAATCTCAAAACCATTATGCTTACACTGAAAACTACAAAACATTGTTTTAAAAAATCTAAATAAATTGAAAGACATTCTATGTTCATATATTAGAAGACTTAATATTGTTAAGGGGATCGCAACACTCCCCAAACTGATCTACAGATTCAGTGCAATTCTTATCAAAATTCCACCCGGACTTTTTGCATAAATTGATAAGAAAATCCTAAAATTCATATAGAAATGCAATGGACTAAGAATAGTCAAAATGATCTTTTTTTTTTTTTTTTTGGCTCCGTTGGGTCTTAGTTGCAGCACACGGGATCTTCGTCACGGCATGCGGGATCTTTCCTTCCACCAGGCTTCTCTCTAGTTGTTGCGTGCACGTTTTCTCTCTCTAGTTGTGGTGCATGGGCTCCAGAGTGCGTGGGCTCTGTAGTTTGCAGCACGCGGGCTCTTTAGTTGAGGTACGCAGTCTCAGTAGTTGTGGCATGGGGGCTTAGTTGCCCCATGGCATGTGGAATCTTAGTTCCCCGACCAGGGAATGAACCCACATCCCCTGCACTGGAAGGCGGATTCTTTACCACTGGACCACCAGGGAAGCCCCAAAAATGATCTTTTAAAAGAACAAAGTCGGGGGCTTCCCTGGTGGCGCAGTGGTTAAGAATCCGCCTGCCAATGCAGCAGATACAGGCTCGAGCCCTGGTCCGGGAATACCCCACATGTCACAGAGCAACTAAGCCTGTGCGGCACAATTACTGAGCCTGCACTCTAGAGCCCATGTGCCACAACTACTGAAGCCCACGTGCCTAGAGCCCGTGCTCCCAACAAGAGAAGCCATCGCAATGAGAAGCCTGCGCAACACAAAGAAGAGTAGCCCCCGCTTGCCGCAACCAGAGAAAAGCCTGCATGCAGCAATGAAGACCCAACACAGCCAAAAATAAAGCAAATAAAATAAAATAATTTTTAAAAAAAGAACAAAGTTGGAGGATTCACTTCCCGATTTCAAAACTTACCACAAAGCTGAAGTAACCCAGACAGTGGTGTGGTACTGGCATATAGATACATCAGTGGAATAGAAAAATCCGGAAATAAACACATATGTTTATGGTCAATTGAGCCTCAACCAAAGGGACCAAGATAATTTGATGGGGAAGAATAGTCTTTCTAACCAAAGCTGCTCGACAACTGGGTGTCAACATGTAAAAGTATAAATTTAGATCCCTATCTCATATCACACACAAAAATTACCTCAAAGTGAACCACAGACCCAAATGTAACAGTTGACACTACAAAACTCTTAGAAGAAAATACAGGAAATTTTTCTGGGGTTACATCAGTGATTTCTTACATATGACACCCAAAGCACAAGCAATAAAAAAGACTGATAAATTGGACTTCATCAAAATTAAAATCTTTTGTGATTCAAAAGATATCATCAAGAAAATGAAAAGACAACTCATAGAACAGGAGAAAATATCTGTAAATCATCTGTCTGATAAAAGACCTGCATCCAGAATATATAATGAACTATTACAACTCAATAATAAGGACAAGCCATTTTAAAAATGGGCAAAAGTGAATAGACGTTCCTCAAAAAAGATATACAAATGGCTAATAAGCTCATGAAAAGATATTCAGCATCTTCAGTCATCAGGGAAGTGCAAATTAAAACCACAATGAGATCCTACTTCACACTCATAGAATGGCTATAATCAAAAAGACAACAGTGCAGATTGGAGAGGATGTCATGAAATTGGAGCTCTCATGCAGTCACTTTGAAAAACTGTTTGGCAATTCCTCAAACGTTAAACATCAAGTTACCATAGAACACAGCAATTTCACTCCTAGGTATCTATCCAAGAGAATTAAAAACATATTTCCACACAAGAACTTGTATACAAATGTTCATAGCATATCCAAGAGAAATGAAAACATATCCACACAAAAACTTGTACATAAATGATCATAGCATTATTTTTAAAAGCCAGAAAGTGGAACAATGCAAATTTCCATCAACTGATGAATGGAAAAACAAAATGTGATATGTCCATACAATGGGAAACTATTTGGCAATAAAAAAGAAGTACTAATATAAGTTACTACTTGGATGAGCCTCAAAAACATTATGCCAAGTGAAACTTACAAAAGACTATATATAGTGTGATACCATTTATTTGAAATGTCCAGAATAGGCAAATCTATAGACAGAAAGTAGATTAGAGTTTGCCTAGGGCAGAGAGTTGGGAGGAGGGAGACTGGAAATAGGGTACTGCTAATGGGTACACGGTTTATTTTGGAAGTTATATCAGTGTTCTAAAATTGGATTACGCTGATGACTGCACAACTCTGTAAAAATACTAAAAACTTTTGAATTGTACACCTTAAACAGATTAACTTTATGATATATAATTTGCATCTCAAAAAAGCATTATGCTAAGTGAAAGAAACCAGATTCAAAAGATTACATATTGTATGATTCTATTTATATGACATTGTGGAAGAGGCAAAACCATTAGGACAGAAACCAGATTAGTAGCTGACAGAGATCCAGGGAAGGGGGAAGAGACTGACCACAAAAGGGCACAAGGTTCGAATTATAGGGGTCCCAGAAGAAGAAGAGAAAAAGAAAGGGACTGAGAAAATATTTGAAGGATTATAGTTGAAAACTTCCCTAACATGGGAAAGGAAATAGTTAATCAAGTCCAGGAAACACAGAGAGTACCATACAGGATAAATCCAAGGAGAAACATGCCAAGACACATATTAATCAAACTATCAAAAATTAAATACAAAGAAAACATATTAAAACCAGCAAGGGAAAAACAACAAATAACACACAAGGGAATCCCCATAAGGTTAACAGCTGATCTGTCAGCAGAAACTCTGCAAGCCAGAAGGGAGTGGCAGGACATATTTAAAGTGATGAAGGAGAAAAACCTACAACCAAGATTACTCTACCCAGCAAGGATCTCATTCAGATTTGATGGAGAAATTAAAACCTTTACAGACAAGCAAAAGCTGAGAGAGTTCAGCACCACCAAACCAGCTTTACAACAAATGTTAAGGATCATCTCTAGGCAAGAAACACAAGAGAAGGAAAAGACCTACAATAACAAACCCAAAACAATCAAGAAAATGGGAATTAAAAAAAAAAAGAAAGAAAATGGGAATAGGAACATACATATCGATAACTACCTTAAATGTAAATGGATTAAATGCTCCCACAAAAAGACACAGACTGGCTGAATGGATACAAAAACAAGACCCATATATATGCTATCTACAAGAGACCCACTTCAGACCTAGAGACACATACAGACCGAAAGTGAGGGGATGGAAAAAGATATTGCATGCAAATGGAAATGAAAAGAAAGATGGAGCAGCAATTCTCCTATCAGACAAAATAGACTTTAAAATCAAGACTATTAGAAGAGACAAAGAAGGACACTACATAATGATCAAGGGATCGATCCAAGAAGAAGATATAACAATTGTAAATATTTATGCACCCAATATAGGAGCACCACAATACATAAGGCAAATACTAACAGCCATAAAAGGGGAAATTGACAGTAACGCAATCATAGTAGGGGACTTTAACACCCCACTTTCACCAATGGACAGATCATCCAAAATGAAAATAAATAAGGAAACACAAGCTTTAAATGATACATTAAACAAGATGGACTTAATTGATATTTATGGGACATTCCATCCAAAAACAACAGAATACACATTTTTCTCAAGTGCTCATGGAACATTCTCCAGGATAGATCATATCTTGGGTCACAAATCAAGCCTTGGTAAATTGAAGAAAACTGAAATTGTATCAAGTATCTTTTCTGACCACAACGCTATGAGACTAGATATCAATTACAGGAAAAGATCTGTAAAAAGTACAAACACATGGAGGCTAAACAATACACTACTTAAGAACGAAGTGATCACTGAAGAAATCAAAGAGGAAATCAAAAAATACCTAGAAACAAATGACAATGGAGACATGACGACCCAAAACCTATGGGATGCAGCAAAAGCAGTTCTAAGAGGGAAATTTATAGCACTACAATCCTACCTTAAGAAACAGGAAACATCTCGAATAAACAACCTAACCTTCCACCTAAAGCAATTAGAGAAAGAAGAACAAAAAAACCCAAAAGTTAGCAGAAGGAAATAAATCATAAAGATCAGATCAGAAATAAATGAAAAGAAATGAAGGAAACGATAGCAAATATCAATAAAACTAAAAGCTGGTTCCTTGATAAGATAAACAAAATTAATAAACCATTAGCCAGACTCATCAAGAAAAAAAGGGAGAAGACTCAAATCAATAGAATTAGAAGTGAAAAAGGAGAGGTAACAACTGACACTGCAGAAATACAAAGGATCATGAGAGATTACTACAAGCAACTCTATGCCAATAAAATGGACAACCTGGAAAAAATGGACAAATTCTTGGAAATGCACAACCTGCCGAAGCTGAACCAGGAAGAAATAGAAAATACGAACAGACCAGTCACAAGCACTGAAATTGAGACTGTGATTAAAAATCTTCCAACAAACAAAAGCCCAGGACCAGATGGCTTCACAGCCTAATTTTATCAAACATTTAGAGAAGAGCTAACACCTATCCTTCTCAAACTCTTCCAAAATATAGCAGAAGGAGGAACACTCCCAAACTCATTCTATGAGGCCACCATCACCCTGATACCAAAACTAGACAAAGATGTCACAAAGAAAGAAAACTACAGGATAATATCGCCGATGAACATAGATGCAAAAATCCTCAACAAAATACTAGCAAATGCTATCAAACTACCATTGGCATTTTTCACAGAACTAAAACAAAAAATTTCACAATTTGCATAGAAACACAAAAGGCCCCAAAGACCAAAGCAATCTTGAGAAAGAAAAACAGAGCTGGAGGAATCAGGCTCCCTGACTTCAAACTATACTACCAAGCTACAGTAATCAAGACAGTATGGTACTGGCACAAAAACAGAAATATAGATCAATGGAAAAGGATAAAAAGCCCAGAGATAAACCCACGTACATATGGTCACCTTATCTTTGAGAAAGGAGGCAGGAATGTACAGTGGAGAAAGGACAGCCTCTTCAATAAGTGGTGTTGGGAAAACTGGACAGCTACATGTAAAAGTATGAGATTAGAACACTCCCTAATACCATACACAAAAATAAACTCAAAACGGATTGAAGACCTCAATGTAAGGCCAGAAACTATCAAACTCTTAGAGGAAAACATAGGCAGTACACTCTATGACATAAATCACAGCAAGATCCTTTTTGACCCACCTCCTAGAGAAATGGAAATAAAAACAAATGGGACCTAATGAAACTTCAAAGCTTCTGCACAGCAAAGGAAACCATAAACAAGACCAAAAGACAACCATCACATCGGGAGAAAATATTTGCAAATGAAGCAACTGACAAAGGATTAATCTCCAAAATTTACAAGCAGTTCATGCAGCTCAATGTCAAAAAAAACAAACAACCCAATCCAAAAAAGGGCAGAAGACCTAAATAGACATTTCTCCAAAGAAGATATACAGATTGCCAACAAACACATGAAAGGATGCTCAACATCAGTAATCATTAGAGAAATGCAAATCAAAACTACAATGAGACATCATCTCACACCGGTCAGAATGGCCATCATCAAAAAATCTAGAAACAGGGCCTCCCTGGTGGCGCAGTGGTTGGGAGTCCGCCTGCCGATGCAGGGGATACGGGTTCGTGCCCCGGTCTGGGAGGATCCCATATGCCGCGGAGCGGCTGGGCCCGTGAGCCATGGCCGCTGGGCCTGCGCGTCCGGAGCCTGTGCTCCGCAACGGGAGAGGCCACAACAGTGAGAGGCCCGCATACCGCAAAAAGAAAAAAAAAAAAAAAAATCTAGAAACAATAAATGCTGGAGAGGGTGTGGAGAAATTGGAACACTCTTGCACTGTTGGTGGGAATGTAAATTGATACAGCCACTATGGAGAACAGTATGGAGGTTCCTTAAAAAACTACAAATAGAACTACCATACGACCCAGCAATCCCACTACTGGCCATATACCCTGAGAAAACCATAATTCAAAAAGAGTCATGTACCAAAATGTTCACTGCAGCTCTATTTACAATAGCCAGGAGATGGAAGCAACCTAAGTGTCCATCATCGGATGAATGGATAAAGAAGATGTGGCACATATATACAATGGAATATTACTCAGCCATAAAAAGAAACAAAATTGAGTTATTTGTAGTGAGGTGGATGGACCTAGAGTCTGTCATACAGAGTGAAGTAAGTCAGAAAGAGAAAAACAAATACCGTATGCTAACACATATATATGGAATCTAAGAAAAAAAGAAAAAAACGGTCATGAAGAACCTAGGGGTACAACGGGAATAAAGACACAGACTTACTAGAGCATGGACTTAAGGATATGGGGAGGGGGAAGGGTAAGCTGTGACAACGTGAGAGAGTGGCATGGACATATATACACTACCAAACATAAAATAGAAGCTAGTGGGAAGCAGCCACATAGCACAGGGAGATCAGCTAGGTGGTTTGTGACCACCTAGAGGGGTGGGATAGGGAGGGTGGGAGGGAGGGAGATGCAAGAGGGAAGAGATATGGGAACATAGGTATATGTATAACTGATTCACTTTGTTATAAAGCAGAAACTAACACACCATTGTAAAGCAATTATACTCCAATAGAGATGTTTTTAAAAAAAAAAAAAGGCACAAGGGAAATGTATGAGTTGGTGGAAATATTCTACACATGTTGGTTATACAACTTGTATATATTTGTCAAAATTCAAAGAACTGTACACCAATAAAAGAGTGAATTTTTACTCTATGTAAATCAAGTACTGACTTTTTAAAAAGGCAAGTTTACATTATAGAAAATGCAGAAAACAATATTTGGAAACTTGAGAGCAAAAAAATAGTGGAAACCTTTAAAATACTTTCCATAGCATATGTGGAGTATGCCTCCTATTGATGTCATCAAGATAATACTGTCTATGATAGAGTGATATATGAGGACTATGCCAGAACCCCCCTTAAAATTTGAGATCAAAGTTTTAAAAAAGGCCTCCCTCTGAAAGACAGACAAAATTAAAGAAAGTTCTCTGGCCAAGTCCACTAACTTAGGGGGGAAAGTGGCATTTCAAGTAGAGTCCTGAGAAACACCTAAGCCTAATCAAAGTAAACAGAGTATCCTCTAGACTGGATATAACTTTAAAAAAAAAAAAGAAAAAGAAAATTTGAAGATGTATTATTAACATATGTACATGTTAATGTATAATCTGCATGAAGTGGGGGAGGGCTAAAGAGAAGACTTTATCAGCATTTAGTAAGTACTTCTCAAGGGAGATAGAAAAACTGATTCTGGTAGATACATCATTACTAGAACTCTAGTATGGAGCAGAGATAGTTTATAAGGCTTTTACACAACCTAGAAGAATATCCCTCAAAACCATTTGATTTTCTTTGCCTTCCAAAAAAGCTTTTAATTTGGTTTTCCAAAGTCTCTGATGCTAAAAGAAGTGCCTACAATGACAGAAACTAGTATTCAGTACCCTACTATATAATTAACAGATTCTGGATTACAAAAAAAAAAAATTCTTATGACTTTGATTAGCATGAGTCAATCCCCCAGAATCTAATGTGTTGAATGAGTAGATAAAACCATATTTTGTGTTCTGCAAAACCTAGGGCCAGATAATAGACTGAAGCAGTCACCAACCTCTTTTTTGACATCTTTCTTTAAAAGGAATATTTGCATTTATAAAGAATATCCTTCACAGAGGGAGCACAAAGAAAAACACTACTGAGCCATGGACAAATGTCTGTGCTAAAAGAGACTTGAGGGGTCTTCTATTTGAGCCTCCGCATTTTGCAGATGAGAGGTTAAGTTGCATCTTAAAGCTTAAGTTACCTGCTCAAGGCCTCAAAGTTAACCAGTCAGAGTCAGGCATGTAACACAGGTCTCCTGACTCCCCAACATCAGTGTTTTCCCCATTGGACTATACTGCCTGCTTCATCACACAGCAGTGTGTAAGAACAACTCTGAGGTCAGAGACCCATGTTCAAATCCCAGCTCCCACACTGACTAGCTGTGTAACATTGGGGGAGCTATTTAACATCTCTAAGCCTTATTGTACTCACCTGTAACTAGGGGCAATAATATTTTCTATTAAATAGGTAGGATTAAATGAAAGAATGCATATAAAGTGCTTATCACAGAGCCCAGAAACACAGTTAAGTACTCAATAAATTTTTAAATGGATCAATTAACACATATTACAATTAAGATACATAATATGGTCATTACATAACTCTCTAACACATAAGAATGGCACCATGTTATGATATGCATAATTTGTCAGTAGATTCATTTTAATTGTAATTAATTATGTCAGGGAAACATTATAAGGAGAGGAACAGAAAATCATAGAAAAAAAGGATGCAAAAAAGACTACTGAGATATTTCTAAACCCTTAATTTATCTTATTAGAATATAATTGAATTTACTGTATTTTCAAGTACCATATGTCAAAATGTATCTATCTACTTATAAATAATCCTACATAATTTTGTAAAGTAACTGGATCCTAGGGGGCTTCCTTGGTGGCGCAGTGGTTGAGAGTCCGCCTGCCAATGCAGGGGACACGGGTTCATGCCCCAGTCCGGGAAGATCCCACATGCCGCAGAGCGGCTGGGCCCGTCAGCCATGGCCGCTGAGCCTGCGCGTCCGGAGCCTGTGCTCCGCAACGGGAGAGGCCACAACAGTGAGAGGCCCGTGTACTGCAAAAAAAAAAAAAAAAAAAATAGTAGCTGGATCCTAATCAAGTGAGAAAACTTTCTATAGTCATTCTAAACCATAAATCCTAACTAAATAATAAACATATTTGCTCAGGAAAACTAATTTAATCACTCTTTAAAACTTTTTATTATAATAATAGAAAAGTTGTGAAAATAGTTTAAAGATGTCGCATGTGTCCTTCCCCCAGCTTCCCCCAGTGGTAACTTATATAACTACAGTACATTGTCAAAACCAAGAAATTGACGTGTGAATTGAAAATTCACAACATAAGATTACCATTTTAAAGTGTACAATTCAGAGGTTTTTAGTATATTCCTAGAGTTGTGCAACCATCACCACTAAATCACCACCTTTTGAAGTCACCATAACATATCTCTAAAGACCAGAAAATCTGATATGTTCATTTTTTAAAATAAATTTATTTGTTTATTTTATTTTTGGCTGCGTTGGGTCTTCATTGCTGCGTGCAGGCTTTCTCTAGTTGCGGCGAGCAGGGGCTACTCTTCTTTGTGATGCACGGGCTTCTCATCATGGTGGCTTCTCTTGTTGAGGAGCACAGGCTCTAGGCCCGCAGGCTTCAGTAGTTAAAGCACGCGGGCTCGGCAGTTGTGGCTCGCGGGCTCCAGAGCACAGGCTAAGTAGTTGCAGCGCATGAGCTCAGTTTCTCTGCCACAGGTGGGATCTTCCCGGACCAGGGCTCACCCTCGCATCCCCTGCGTTGGCAGGCGGATTCTTAACCACTGCGCCACCAGGGAAATCCCTGTTCATTTTAAAAAATCTATTTAGTTCAAGTCAGAGGTAACCTTACATTTGCATTATTAATAATCCCCTTTATCAGAGATAACATTTTCATTCATGCACATCTATTACCAACATTTGTTGGGCCCCAACATGAGACCTTACCTACTAACTGTACAAAGATATAATCTGTGCCCTTCCAACAGTTCACAGTCTAGTGAGAGGAAGACATGTGAGTAAACATTTACATTTCAATGTGGTAAGTGCTACAATAAGGCCCCCCAAGGCACTGCCTAGCAACACTGGGGAGTGAGTCTACCCTGGAATAAGGAGGTAATGAGAGGCTGATGATTCATGCAGCAGGAGGAGAAAATGCATACGGAGGATGATAGGAGACAAGGCTGGAAGGGAGGCAGCAGAGAGATGATGGAAGACCTCCTATGCCAAGCTAAAAGGCTGTAAGCCAGTAGGCAATGGGAAAAGCTTGAAGGATTTTAAAAAGAAAATGATCAGAGTTGCATTTTGGAAGCATGAGAAAGGTCAGAATTCGTTCACCACTCCGCAGGAGGGTAAAACTTAGACCTTTAGGACCCCATATCTGGCAAGCACAAATGGAGAGCCAGGGAAGGCAATGTAGGAGCTCTGATTCCTGCCATCACTGAGGCTAGAGTCCAAAGAGGAAAACTGAACTCATCCAGATCCCTATCTTACCTCAGAAACACCTGAGCTCTTGTGGCCTCTTGGAAGTTCCCATCTCATCCCACATAACAGAAGAAGCCTAAGGGAGTGATGAGTGAATTCAGCTTGGTGTGCTATCGATAAGACCATGCCGGTCATTAAAACTGAAATCTCTCTCTATCAGTTGGCAAATAGCCTCTGCCCTGAGAGGCTTCTCCCTTCTGCCCTGGGACCAATCCCAACCCCACCTCCCATGATTCAGCACTAAATATTTAGTGTCTGGCGCAGCACAGGGCGCTAGACCCAACTTCAGTGCCCTCTGGCAGAGTCTTGGTCAGTGAGGTAGGTATTCACCATGACTCATTGATTGTTGAATATTTTAAACATCACCCCCACATGGGGGCCAAGCCCAGAGGCCTCCTTTAAACCATTAAGCTCTTCTATCACATTCAGCTGCAACAACAAAAAATAACAGGTTGGCCAAAAAGTTCGTTTGGGTTTTTCCTTAAGATGTTACAGAAAAAACCCAAACAAACTTTTTGGCCAAACCACAGATCTTCAATGTTCTTTCATTATCCCCAACTTTCTTCTCCAGATCCTCCCTCCAAATTCTGACCAGGTATTTCTGCTTAAGGCTCATCTTGCTCTATCCCGACTGTTTCTCTGGTTTTAATCTTTTGTTTCTTCCTTTAGTCAACTATTTTAACTCTCCATCCAGTTTCACTGATTTTAGCTGTCCAGAGTAAAGACTTTCCTGGTCATGGGCAGCCCTACCATGTCCACCCATTCCCTAAGAACCAGACCTGAAGTCACAGTAGACATAGAGTCTCATTAGGTCTATTAATCCATTAAGTATAAAAAAAACTGCAAAAAAGTTAATAGAAAACTCTAAACATATAATACTCAGCCCAGCCTCAAGATACCATTTTATACAATACAGACTTTCATTTGTTTGTATTGTCTCAAATTCCAATTAACTAAAATATACAACACTTTTGTGTTAAATAATGAAACTAAAGGATATGGATCACATTATGCCTCAGTGTATATATACATACGCTATGATTATATCTTTTTTTAACACTTCCCCCCACCAACAGAAGGTGTGGCCACCACACAAAGAATCTGACCATAAGCAAAGGTATAACTTGGCAGTGATGCCAATTAGAAGTGGTGATAAGAGACTGTATTAAATGAATGGCCCAAAGTATAAATCAGCATAAAACAGAGGACATAATAAGAGATGGACAGAAGAGCTATCACGTCAGAAAAGATGGTAGGAAATAAAATTGTGGAAACCAAGAAGAGAAAGTAAAGTTTTTCTACTTCTTTTGTCATTTTCTTTTGACCAGAAGCTAAAGGTATCTTATATGAGATACATTATTAGTAGGAATAGTCCATAATATTTTATAATGACACACTAAAAGATCTAATTTGCAGCAAGACAATATAATAGCATTCTATCTGTCTCCTTAGAATAATCAGACTGTCTAGTATTCCCAAAATCAAAAATTGGAACACAGGTAATATGTGTTCTCCTTTACCATAAAAATTATTAGTAGACAATTCCTAGATGTGCTTTCTGTACTATGGGTATTCATTTAAACAAGCTTGTCTAAATTATCCAAGGTGTATTTAAAAATAAGCAAAGAAAGTGTTGATTAGCTATTCTGCTTATAAAACCTGACATTACAATAGTTAGCTCAGTAACTTATGTCCTACAGCTATACCAAGCAAACTCTCATTCACTTCTTTTTTTTAACCTACTTCACATGTACCAGAACCTGAAACTGGACAGAGATTGAAGAAGCTGCACTGTAGTACTGGAACTACCTTCTGTTTTGATCAGATTTTTATCTCTCAACAGCCAAATTTCCTGAGTGGCCTCCCAAAGAGCTGATGGGATATTCTGTTGTACAGATGAGTGTTACTACGAAATTGTAGGTTCAACATGTCTTATAACATCCCACGCATCATTGCCAGTCCATAGGTCCTCCGGACCTACAAACCTCCAATTCCGTAATAACTCCAGGGGCTTTTAGATTTTTCTAGAGGCAAAAATCTGAAAGAGGGCAGGCTGGATGCCTTCTCCAGCCTCAATTATCCCCTAGAAGTACTTGAGATCCTTAGGTGAATTGATTAATTCTGCTTCCTTGTGTTGTGATCAATTTCTTACCTGCTTGGCTCATGTTTGACAAAACGAGAATCTTAGTAGCACCTCCTCACTAGAGTATCTGGAATCCTCTGGGACTCCTGAAGCCAACTCTTCCACTTAGGTGTCCTCAGAATTAGGCTAGGACCCAGACTAGAGGCCCTAGAGTTAAATCAAGCTATAGAGAAATAAGGCTGTGCACCTGCCTAGAGGCAAAGGATAATTTGCCTGATTATGCAGTGCCTGGAGGGAGTACCAGACTGAGAAGATTCCTAATGATTTGGCTTTTTCCTACCACAAATTCAATGAAAGTGGCCAGACATTTGAGTGTGCCCTAGGGCATGCTGTTTTGAGGTACCACTATTTCTTTCAGGCCTTGGGCCTGTGGGCCTTTGCTAATTTAACTGGCTCCCATAATACCATTTCACAGAAAGCCTCCTTAAACTCACCAACAAAATGGAGTGCTTGTATTGTCAGTCATTCCCCTATTCATCAGTCTTTAGACTATCCCTCCTTATTCTCCTCTTCCAGAGCAAAATAACCTATTAGCATTGGCATTCTGCCGAACATTGATTGCCCAAATGCCAAACAGTGCTTTCTTGGAGGTTCCCATCCCCTAAGCTCCATCCTGGCACTGTGTTGAGTGCTAAAAGTGCACCCTGTGTAGGGCTGGGAACTTTGGAGCCAGCAGGCAGCAGCTCACAGGAGAATCCAGGGAAGCACTCCTCTGTCCTCCAGAAAAGCTATTTTGGGTGGCCACTTAGGTTTGGGAATAGAGATGCTGAAAAGTGCCTTTTAGGGCTCCACGGGTTACATTTCCTAACTGTTAATGCACAATCTAGGCTACACTGTATCAGTCAAAGGATTTTCAAACAACAGCTGAATGTTGGAATTTGATACCCTCTTTTTTTGTCAGATAACTAAACTGATGCCAGACATGACGTCCCTTGAAAATAAAATTCATACTTAGTTGCTGCAGTCACAGAATTAAGATTGATATCCCAATCTACCTTTTCTTTATATGATGCCATTGCTTTGTGAAAAATCTTAATTTGTGTTACACAGTTTTGGAATTAGATTTAATTCATTGCCAGCTTTATGCATTTATTTTTAGTTTAGACTGATTCCTCTGAGCACGTCAAGAATGACTGAAATTTGCTGACAGTAATTTTTCCTAGGCAAGTAGATTTCTGTCGTTTGACTCAACTGTACCAGAGTAAGTCAAATCAACATAGTAAAGGAAAGACTAAGCATACTTGGCTTTACATTTTTAGCTTTTCTACCTAGAAGTAGCCTGCTGTTACCTTAGCCTGGAATGCCCTTTACCCATCCGCACAGCCCATTTTCTGCTTTTGGCAATCTTTCATGACCTAGTTCAAATCTCACCTCCTTTGAGAAATATTTAATTTCAAGTCCCCCACATGTGCACTGCCACAGCATATCACCTTGTCCTAGCCCTGAATTCTGTCATGTTTCATAGTTTGCTATTTACATGTTTATAATCTCTCTCTAGATTGTAAGTCCTTGGACGACAGGGAGCTTTACTCCTCCTATTCCCCCAGTGCTTTAAGTTGTGAAGATTTCTTTGAAAAACAGTATACAAATATGAAATAACCATATTGTTTGTAGGTCAGGAAAGACAAAAATAAAACTAACCAATAAATATAAGAGCATCAAATTGGAATTATGAACCATCTTTAGAATCCTGCCCACTTGAAGACAGATATGCATATCTGCAAATAACTTTTTACCTTTTAAGGGTAGAGAATCAGTTAAAGCCATTCAGAAATAAATCAAAAGTCAGAAATATGAGATTCACTCTTGGCTTCTCCTTCTCCCTCATTTTTTATATCCAGTCAATCAACAATACTCATCAATGTTATCTACTAAATATCTGTGTGACCAAGTAGTAGCTATTCTCAAACCTCAGCAAGCATAAGACTCAGCTGAAAGACTTAAACTGATGAGTTCCAGGCCCCAACTTTCAAATTTGCCAGGTCTGCAGTGGGGACATGAATCTGCGTTTCTAATGAGTACCCACGTGAAACTAATGCTCCTCATCCAGGAACCACACTTTTAAACCACTGAGAAGGTTTAACCCACCCACTCTATTCTCCTTGCTTTTAACACGGTTCACAATTTCTACAAAAGGAAGAAAACCCCTGAGTTGTGACACAGTAAGATGGCTCAAATAAGGCATAAGAATAGCTAGGTTTGGTCCTGATCCTGAATGGCTTCCCCTGGTGGGCAGTGGTTGCCTAACTTGAGATGATCTTTAACATACAAGAACAAGTCCTAAAGCATTTCTGGAGTGGTCCAGAGTGCCTCTAAATACAGACCAACAGATGAGGTCATGGTAATGCAGGGAGTCAGAAGTAGAGGAGGGGGATGAAAGCTATAATCACTGTCAAAGGGGTGTTTTCTGTAGACAAGTGAATGGAGCTATTGTACACAAACTCAGTGGTTGCCAAGCATGTGGCCCAATTATTTTGCCTGTATGAGCATGGCACGGAAGGATCTCCTTAGAGGACTTGATTCACACAGTTGATGTTTACTCTGACGGTAGCAAGCAAAAGCCTAGAGAGTTTGAACCTAAGATTCCTCACAAGTTCCTACCTTCCAAATCTAGGATATGATGCAATTAAGCTGGAAAGACCACAGAGTAAAACACCATCCTTAGAAAGAGTAAATTATAATTGGTGAAAGACCAATACAGGGGCCTATCTTGTTCAAAATATTGACAACAGTAGTGAGTGTCACGTGATGGCCTTGGGAGGCAAGAGGTCCATAATTTAAATCTGGGGATTACCCTCCCAGAGAAACTGCTCTCCCTAGTCTATCTTTGGCTCTACTATATGTAAAATGTTTGTAAAAGCTTCAAAAGTTCTATTGGCCACAAGGGCCTAGGGTCTTAAAGGAACAGAAGGCCTGCTTCAATGGCTAGGATAGACGTATGACAAGGTGTTTTGCTTTCTTAGGGGAAATACCATTCACTGTACAGCATAGGATGGAGATGCTTCAGTACTCTCCAAATTTCTCAGCTGCATAAGAAAACCATTCAGGTGGTTGGCTTGAACCCCAAGGATCAAGGCCATAAAACAGAGGGGCAACAACTGCCACTGGGCCTCCTGGAGAGCAGCACCCTCCTCCCTGAGCACCATTAGGTGAGATACAGAAGCTATGAGGTTGCTGCCAATCCTCCATGATATTCACATCTCTTGTACAAGCTCTGGCTAGGCACAGCTGAGGAAGAGTGACCCACAGGAGGCTGCTCCAAGAAACAGGATTTGCAGAGTCCAACAGAATGTTACAGATGAGGCTATTAGAGAGAAGATGAATTCAACTTAAAATAGACATAGGGCTTCCCTGGTGGCACGGTGGTTAAGAATCCACCTGCCATGATTTGTGACCACTAGAGGGGTGGGATAGGGAGGGTGGGAGGGAGACGCAAGAAGGAGGGGATATGGGGATATATGTATATGTATAGCTGATTCACTTTCTTATACAGCAGAAACTAACACACCATTGTAAAGCAATTATACTCCAATAAAGATGTTAAAAAAAAAAAAAAAGAATCCACCTGCCCATGCAGGGGACACGGGTTCAATCCCTGGCCCGGGAAGATCCCACATGCCGCGGAGCAACTAAGCCCGTGAGCCACAACTACTGAGGCCCGTGCGCCTAGAGCCGGTGAGCCACAACAAGAGAAGCCACCGCAATAAGAAGCCCGTGCACCACAATGAAGAGTAGCCCCCACTCACCGCAGCTAGAGAAAGCCCAAGCACAGCAATGAAGACACGACACAGCCAAAAATAAAAACAAATAAATAAATAAATTTATTTTTAAAAATAATAAAATAAAATAGACATAATTAGAAACAGATTGGGAAGCATGGTTCACTTCCTGTCCAGACAACAGGTTAGAAAATGAGGCTGTGAGGAGGTTGCTTTATGTAGTACTGACTTGGAGCAAAGGAGTGCAGGAGGGTTCTGTGGCTGTGGTGAACCGTATGCTCAATACCCTAATTCTGCCAGACCTCTAACGCTCCATGAAGCACTGTACTACACAGTATTCATTTGCTGTAAGCCTTCTAAACCTGCAGAGATGGGGGAAGTGAAGGCACCTGAAAGGCTTGAAATCCTAACAGACAAAGGAAAAAAATCATAGGAGCTGTGGGCTGAAGCTCCACTAATTCAACAAAGGATAACTGCAAAAAGTTAGCAGGTTTCATAAAATACCACATTTACATACTGTACTTCTCACCAGAGAGAGGGGCTACCCAGCAAAATGGTTTGAAATGGGATGGGATGAAACTACAAAAAGGGTTATACAATTGTTAGAAAATGTTTATTGTTTTCAGGCAGAAGAAATGTTAAAGTGTTGTAGTTAACACAGCAATCATGTAGCACAAACGAATCAGAAAAAGTATTTACTGAACTATGTAAGGCACTGAACTAGGTGTTGTAATTCTTAGGGTTTAAGATTTATAGCTTCCTCTTACTCTCTCCTTTATAAATTCTAAAGTATAATTTATCAGAAAATAAAGTTCTTAAAATAATCCAAAATATTTTAATATAGTAACTATTATATCATTGGTAAATTGCCTCTAAAGCTAATGCCTTGCTACTTATTTTGGATTACACATTTTAAGAATTATACATAAACCACTACAAACATACGAAAAATGACTGTTTTTTGCCTTCAGGTCGTCTGATTTTATTTTGGCAAACATTTCTTTTTTAAAATATGATATTAATATCACAGACATGATACACAAGTCTCTGGACAACGTATAAACAGAGGACTCAAAATCACATGCTCTGTACACTATGTTGAATTGCCTCATCTAGCATATTCATTCCAAGCATTTAACAGAATGCAAATTCATACAAATACCCTTGAGTAAAATCTGCTGTAGTGATTGCATCTAGGTTTCTCTTGGATGCCAATGACACTAGTTAAACAGGACTTCTTCAAGAAGAAAAAGAATGAAAGCATAAATACACATCTAGAATTTACCTTCTGTACTGAAAAGACTGATTTGCATTAGTTTTATACAATAAATGTTTTAATATACAAATTAAGAAACAGAATACAAGTGCTTTTAGGATCCTAGAAGGCTAATTTTGGAACTTAGTTTTAAGAATTAGATTCTAACTGACTTGCTATTGTAACAGAGATCCTGAGACAGCATAATTACTTTTTAAAATAAAGTTTTTAAAAACCAATATTCATGAAAATACAACAGCCTTGTGTTGTTCTCTATGAATAAAATTATCCTAATTCTCTAAGTACATCCTTTTTGCATTAATGAAACGAAGGATTCCACTTACCAAGAAGCAGAAGTTCTTAGAAAAGACAAATCACGGTCCAAGCAATAAATTCCTCTCTAAAGCCAAAGACTTGGTAGAATAGAAGAAAAGCAAACCTGAACTCTTGATTTTAAAGAAGAGTTCTAATAAAGATTTCAGTTATGCCAGTCTTGAATTTCACAATTTTACTGAAATTAATCAGAAATCATTTTACGGGGACTTACAGCTTAAGTTAAATTATTTTTCTAAAAAAGTAAAACATTTCTCAATTCTATTTCTTTTTTTTTTTTTTTTTTTTTTTTTTTTTTTTTTTTTTTGCGGTATGCGGGCCTCTCACTGCCGCGGCCTCCCCCGTTGCGGAGCACAGGCTCCGGACGCGCAGGCTCCGGACGCGCAGGCTCAGCGGCCATGGCTCACGGGCCCAGCCGCTCCGCGGCATATGGGATCCTCCCAGACCGGGGCACGAACCCGCATCCCCTGCATCGGCAGGCGGACTCTCAACCACTTGCGCCACCAGGGAGGCCCTCAATTCTATTTCTGAACTGAATAGAATAAGGCACAATGTAAGTACAGTATATTAGTCTATTTAAATGTTCCTTATTATTTGTAGTGATATCTCCAAATAACTTTCTCTTTACTGCGAAATAAGTATTAAATTTCCATTTTATAGATGAGGAAATTAAGGTACAGACAGGTGAAGTAACTTAAGGAGTCAGAATGGATAGAGGGAATAAAGATGGGATTTAAAGACAAAGGGGCTGGGGTTTAAATACAGTATAGCCACCTACTAGCTTTGAGCAAGTTCCTTCATCTGGGACTATTCGTCATCTGTAAAATGAGGATAATACCACCTACCTCTCAACGGCTGATGTAAGGTATAAGCAAAGCACCTAGCACAAAGCCTAGTACATAGTTAGCCATTCAACAAATATAAGCTCTCCCACCAATCTACAATACCATTTTCTTTAGCTGGTACAATGGGTATAAAATCAATCCATAACACTGATGTGAGGTAAATGAGATAATAATACAGGCGAAGTGCCTGGCAGGTGCAAGGATCAATACATTTGTTCTCTCCCTCAATATTCTCTCCCTTACTCCATGTCCCACAGTTACTAAATGGCTGAGCCACAATCAAATCCACATCTTGGTTCCACTTAGAACTGCCTCTGCACACACATTTCATTTATGGTTGTACCTTATTTAACTGCAAAAACTAATCTAACCTAGCTGCTTAATCAGTTGTTATTTTAATGTGTTCCCAGTAAAATCAAATTCATTTCTAGGGTAGCTTTACTTTTCAGCAATAACCCCAAAAAATTGATTAATATTCTGACTTGGCAATATATATTTTTCAATACATATTTCTACTGGCATTTCTGGAATATATTCTTAATATTTTATAAGCTGTTATAACCTGAAAGATAGTTAAAAATCTATTCTTTAGATATTACATGCCTAAGCACCTAAATGACTCCATTCGGAGAGTTCAAAGATAGTAGCTAACCTTTTCATTTTTCCTATTTTCTCCCAAATAAAATAACAAAGTAAGATAGTAAATGTGGTAAGTAAATAAATATGTGCTTAAATGAAACAGATGTGTGAAAAATATGGACCAGATCTGCATTTATGAGGCAATGACCTTCAAAACTGGCAGGGAGCTGTTAACAATGTTCTTCACAGGGGAGCAATTATACTACAACCCTCCTATGTATACTTTCATTTCTCATGGTCTACAACTACATTCGCATAACAGAAAGAATAAAAGAATAGTCTGGTAACTGTGGCAACCTTCATTGAGAAGATATAAGGCATTTTCATTACCTTAATAATCACATCCTAAATGCCAGATCAGTATAACTACTGCAATATGAAAGACCAACACTTTGACAGAATTTCCTACAACTGAAATTTACCAAATGTAGCTATTATGACTCTAACCCAGTGATACACTTCTGATTCTGTAATACCCTAAGTGGTCTCTGAAGATCTCAAGAAGCACTGAAATTTTTCTAAAATAAATACCTTATTTAAAGAAAAATATGCCATACAATACTTTTAGGAAAAGGAGGTCAAATTATCACCAATTTTTTTTAATATACAGTACTGCAATTCCTAAATGTTGTAAATACAGCTTTAACCCAGTAAGTAGCTCACATACTGATTTAAAAGACCCTGTGCCCAGTGTCTGACAAATAAGCGCATACGTGCTCGCTCTCTCTCTCCCCCCCCACCCCCCAACACACACACACACACACACACACACACACACAATAGAAATATACAAGTGGGAAAAGTTGCTAAGAAAAGCTCAATCTCTAATTCTCAAAAAAAGGTGTATGCACAAAATATTAACTTCACATAAAATATTGTCTTATTTTCCACATTTCCTCACATGGGTAAAAAACAAAAGCAATTCACAATAGTAGTGCCAAAGAATGACAATATTACATATACTTTAGAATTCCTGTGTTTTTTAAATTTCATGCAAGAATCACAATGCACAATCATTAACATATCTAGATAGTGAACACTTACTACAGTATGGTCATATTACACCAAGCTTAATTTTTTTAAGTGGCCTAAATTTTTATAACATATTAAATTGTAATAATGTAAAATAAGACCAGCAGGAAAATAAATACAACCATAGTAGCATATAGCAAGCATAAATACAATAAGTCCTGCTCAACTTAAAAATATTTTTCGCAACAGTAATAAAAACCACCCACAACTATAATACCAATAAGCCAACTGGGTTTTCCACTATCCGAGAAAAATAACTAGTTGCCTTGTTGTGATACCTTAAAACCACAAGGTTACCACTAAATGGAGAGGTGATATGAATTGTGTTTCATTTGTACTTTATATCTTGGCAGAAGTTAAGGATCCGTCCCAGAAATTTTATTTCACCATATACCCCAAAAGTATCTTTAGGACTCATGAAGTCTAAATCTCACACTGCCCTTGATATGCTATTGTGTAAATGCTTTAAATTTTAAAACAAAAGAATAAAGACTTTAAAAGCTCTGCACAATGTATTCAAATGGTAAGGATGCCCACTCAATCCATGTTTCCTCCGAGCCCCCCACCAAAAAACAAAAAAAACCTGTACATGACACATAAAGATACAATAGAAACAAAAAGTAGCATGACACTCATTCAGTAAGGACATAATACACAACATCTCTATATCATATTCAACTACAAAAACCCTTTCACTTGATGGCTAGCATCTTTATGACTGCTTAATCTGTATTTAAGTGGCCTGAAAAAGAGATTTTGTTCTCTTTCTCTACCCTCATAGATCTTTGGCAGCAGTCAGCACTCATGCCCAGAGCTTGTTTTGGAGGTGGGAGAATAAGGAAAGTGGAGAGAAGGCTGACCTGAGCACGGAGTCAGCAGAGAGCATTTGCTCTCATATACTATCCAGCGTCTTTCTCACCCACCGCTATTTTCCGCTATTGAGCATTGTCAGCGAAAAAAATTAATGGGGGAGGGGGGCGGGGAAAGAGACAAAGAGAGTAGGACCCCGGCCGTCAGTTTTTGTCTGCCACATCTGAGGTGAGAAGCCCTCTCGGGTTTCTTGCTGCAAAGGCAAGGGATCAGGTGAGACGCTCTGGGTCCAGCTCAATTTGCTTCTCCAGAAAGAGCAGTTTTAGGCAGTGAGCGCAGGATCCTCCTGGCTGGCGAACTAAACACCGGAGCATTGTTAATGTTTTCTATCTCTTACTTTATAAAGGAGGGAGAGGGCTGTGACCGCATTCCTGGGAAAGACTACTACTCCTGACGTGCCACATAGCGAGAGGTTGTAAAAATCCCTTCAAAAATACCAGGTTCTGAAGAAATGCTGTGCAGCCTTATCGTATTGTTGGCGTTTTTTTGTAAGTCACCGATTCGCACCAACGCCAACCCTCAAATCGCTGGGACTTGTTGCTAAATCTTTACCTCACGGCCCCCAGAATTGCCCAACTGAATAAGATTTGGGGAGCGAAAGGCCAGAGGGGGGCCTACGTCTTTAAAGCCCGGAGGGCTGGTATCCCCTTCAATAGGCCACTCTGCATGGGCTACGCGTTCAATTCTACCTTCTGAAAGCTCTGACTCACAAATGCTGGGCCGGTGGGGGGGTGCAAATTATGACATACACCATTATCCTTCCAGCCAAAGAGATGTAAGAAAAGCCGCCAGCCATCCTTGCCGGGCCGGAGAGTCAAAGCCTGCGCCCCCCGACGGGGCGGCCGGGGAAAGAGCCTCCCTCCCGACGCCCGAGGAAGATGCTCCCCACACCGGCGGGCTCGAGGAGCCAGGATGGAGCGTCCTCACCTCGGGAGAGGGCAGGGGACGAGGTGGGGGTCCAGGACGCGAGGACTCGCCTCTCAGCAGCGCCGAGCTCCGAGTGCCCAGCCCCGGACTGGGGCTCAGGCTGAGGCTCCCTGCACCGGGGCCGTCCGCCGCAGCCAGGGGTGGACAAAGCGCTGGGGTCTGGAGCGACGCGCGGGCGCGGGCCAAGTTGGCCAGACTCGGGGGACGAGGGGGTCCCGCGGGCGGGGCGGGGCGGCACTGACCTGGATGGTGCAGGTGTACTCGCTGTCGTCCAGCAGCCGCACGGTGCAGCTGTACTCGCGCTCCAGGCTCCTGCTGCTGCCGCTCATCAACCTGCTCAGCATCTTCCCGCCCGCCCGCCCCCGGGAGAGACGCGGCGGCGCTGCGGACCCCGGACCAGGCGCCCCTCAGCCGGGCAGCTCCGCACCGGCCCCAAGCACCTGCACCATCACCCCAGCGCGGACGCCGCCGCTGCCTCCTGCTGACCCAGCCCCTCCTCCTTCTCCTCCTCCTTCTCCGCCACCGCCTCCCCACAGCCCAGAACAAGCGCCCGGCTCTCTTTCCTCCGCGCCCCACTGCCCGTGTCCTGCTCGTGGGGCGGGGCCTGGCCGGAGGGGCCCAATGGAGTCAGCGCGGCGGAACCGAATGGCAGACAGTCGAGCCAATAGAAATAGGTCATTGCGATGATGGACAAGCTGGGGAAGCAATCACGGGAAAGCAGTCGGACCGAGCCAAGCCGGACCAGCCCTCTGGCGTCCCAAACCAGGGGCTCCTTTTCTCCCTGCGGTTCCTGTAGATGCTACTTCCCCGCCCCCGGGCCAGGTGTGGGCACCCGGCTCGATCAATGTCAGCTGTTTGGAATATATTTGGCCTCTCCTTCAAGGGCCAAGCCCCACACTCTGCAACGCCTCGGTTCTCGCCTCTCGGGAGCCGGAGCGGTGAGAGCTCACAATCCCTGCACCTGCAGAATGCAAGCACCTTCGGCTCTGGACCAGGCGGCTACCCCCACCTGCGCTGTATCCCAAGGCAGCCCGACGGTCTCCTCTGTTCCACCCCTCTTATTTTGGAGAACATCTGTTTTACAAGAGCTACTTAAGGAAAACCTGCAGGGTTCCCAGAGGGTCTGAAGCACCAGGGTTTAACCCCTAGAAAACCCTCCACTCAAACACCCTTTGCCTCCTTCCTTTTATTTTCAGAAGACAAAAGGAAAAGACTGAGACGTGCTCCTTCAGCCGGTATAATACAGAGGAAACGATCAATCCTTTCCTTACACCTTTAGAACTAGAATTATCGTGTCTTCATACTTCCTCAACAAAACGCCAGAGTATGTAAGGAGGTATACATCACAAAGAAAAAAAATTATCTCCTGCCTTCCCTGACCTCATATCTAAAGACCTCATGTTCTTTATAAAAATTTCACTAAGAGACAGTATTCTCCCTCAAAAAATTTTGATGGAAGGAAATGTTACAAAAGGATCAAATCAACAAAGAACTTTAATGCTGTAATAAATATACTAATTGAAAATAATGAAATACACATAATTTCCTGTTATTTTCATTTACACTGTTGTTTGTAGGTATAACATAACAAAAATAAAATCCACTGTTAACCGAGAAAAAAGCCCGACCATTAAAGTATGCTTCTTCCCTAGTGTCTTTGGACTCCAGAATTTATCCTTTTTTTTTTGCATGTGACCCACCCTGCCCCCCTTTGTATCTTGGATTGCTTATCACCTCAGTAACCTGGATTGCTCTCCTCATTAGTTACATTCTCCCCTATGGCATTCAGGAGCCATAAGAGGAGGTTCTTCTTCTCAGTGCAATCCTGGATGAGTTAGTTTAGAAACTAGAAGCAGTGAGTCAAGTATTCTAGCCATAAAACCAGATGTGAGCTCCTCTATTTCATAGCTCCAGCAGGTAGCCTGGTGCCTGCAACATAATACTCAATAAATGTTTTTTAAATGAAGTAAATGGAATTGATAGATATTGTACAGCATCTAAACCCCAAGAGAAGAAACTAAGAGAATTTCAGGAAGGTCTTAGAGACAAGTACAATTATTAATGTGTCAAAGTGATATTCTACAGAGTTCAGCTTTGTTGTGTAGTTGGGAGAAGATGATGAAAGATTTCAGACAGGCAGAACTTTTGTTGAAGGAAAAGTTGCTATTTGATGTAAAATCTAAGAGAGCAAGAAAAAATATCCAGAAAGCTAGAGGAAAGCCAGTAATGTGATGATAGGGAGGCCTCTTTAACAAGTTATGCAAATAATCAGCTGTCAGAATCAAAAGACAAAGCACCATGAATCCAGAAAAGCTCTACAGAACTGAATGCAGCCTTTTTTCAAAGTATGAACATAAATACAATCAACAGGGATAAGATTGTGGCTGCTATGCCAATGCATCAAGTAACATTCCTGCTCAGCCTAAGAAAATCATGTCAGCTTAGATGTTCTTCTCATTGAAAGACCAGTCAGATACTCATCCATGCTTATGCATAATATCCAGAAAAAAACTTAAAACTCTCCCTTACTCTCTGAAACAGAACACTTTGTAAAGAAAACAGAGGATGGACAAATAATGGAAGAAAAGCAAGAATCTATCAGTTTCTGGTTTCTTGTATGCCTCTACAATAAGACTTGAGAACAGAGGCCTAAGGGGAACTAAAAAGAAAGGGTTCATATAAAATCAAATGGAGGAATACTTTGTTTACCTTTGGTTTTCTCAAGTCTATTGAACAGGATGCCCAAGATGGAAAGGATTTGTTCAATAAAAGGCCTCATATGTCCTTGAGAATCGGAGTGTCATAGCGTTCAAGTTTTTGACTATAAAGGAGGTCAGATTTAAAATAAAATCCCCCCCCAAAAAACCCCAACTACAATACGTCTGAGTTCCCACCTTCCAAATTATCAGGATGTCAGCCAGCCCCCTTTAGAGTTTCCCTCCCTTCTCTACTATGGAGGAGTCCCCAGGAGAGGTGCTGTCACCCACATATTCCTGAAATAACTGAACTATTCCTGTCTCTGCTTCAGATGTCCCATACCCTGATGTTCTGGAACACTGAGCTCTCTCCAGCCAATGCAATCTTCAGCATTGCCTTGGGATTTGGCAGGAAGGGGCAGTGCCCTCTCTTCCCCAGGACATCACAAACCTAAGAATGACATGGCTACTCTCAAAGCCCTTATGGACTAGATCAGGCCTGCCTTACTGTTGAGTTTCCAGCCTGGGTCCATATGTCTGGGTTCATACATCTCCCCTCTCAATCAAGAGTTCCCCTAACCATGTCTTGAGCATCCCGGCCCAACCACTGTAAAGCTCAGAGAAGAAAACAACTCTCCTCACTCAGTCAAAGGTCCACTTTCAAACTCCCATTTTCTGTCCCAGGTGCAGCTTCTCCCTAGGATGACTAACCATGGGAATATCTACTCCTTCAGAGGAAACCCCACCCTACATCCCCAGGGGTGTGACCTTGATCTCTGACCCAACTGGGCTATCACCTTAGAACATAACAGTCCAACAGCAGCACACTTCTCACAAAGATTGAGTTATTCAGTCTTTACATGTAGGTCCTCAGTCTTTACAGGTAGAACCTCACCAAAGTCAGTTCAGTACCTTTGCATAATTGTTTCTCTAGGAAACAGTAAGAATCATGCCTGTCTTTGCTTTCCTATATCCTTTAGATCTCAGCATCTGTTCTCCTAAGGGCATGGGCTCAAACAAGGATATCCACATCTCTACAGAAAAAGCAATATATTGACACATACATGGTCTAAATCAACAGAAAGAAACAGTTCTGTTCTCTTCTGCATCAATGTCTGGGGAAGCCATGCTCCTGCTCTACACACAAAGATTTACATATCCAAATGGAGCACAGCTTCTCAGCCTAAAGCATCTACATTCAGGTTAATGGTTACTTTATAGTTTTCCAAGAGTAATACATGTATAGTTGCTTTAATTTGAGGAACTAAACAATTCACAGAGTTTTCCCAGAGTAGTCTACCTCTGAAGGCTTCTCTTTTATCAGGACAGAAAACCACAGTTTAAGAGACAGATTTTCTACCTTCTACCAACCCTTAGGATTTTCAGTTTAGCCCTCATTACTTAAAAGAATTATTTTTATATGGAAATATAAGAAATGCATGTGGTTTTTAAATTCCAAACCACAAACATTTATCTAGCATTTACTATGTGTCAGGCACATACTCCGTGACAGTTTTCTAGAATACATAAGACACAGACCAAAGAATATGGGAAAAGGAAATGTACAAACCAAGAAGTTCACAATCTAGGAGAGTGTGTTCAATATATGTACAATTAGGTATAATATGATACATGGAGCATGAGCAAATTACTGCGGAAGAACAACAAATGGTACAATTATTTACGCATGGGAGACAGCAAAGCCTAACAGAGAAAGCAATGAAGTTGGGTCCTAAGGAATGGAGTCGTGTCATGATGGTTTCAGACAGGAGGAGAAGAGAAGGATATGGGATGAGAAGTGACTTTTTTTTTTTTTTTTTTTTTTGCGGTATGCGGGCCTCTCACTGTTGTGGCCTCTCCCGTTGCGGAGCACAGGCTCCGGACGCGCAGGCTCAGCAGCCATGGCTCATGGGCCTAGCCGCTCTGCGGCATGTGGGAATTTCCCAGACCGGGGCACGAACCCGTGTCCCCTGCATCGGCAGGTGGACTCTCAACCACTGCGCCACCAGGGAAGCCCGAGAAGTGACATTTTAAGTAGAGGAAACAGCATGAGCAAAGATATAGAAGCACAAATGTGTATAGCATGTTCCCAAAATTGCAAGTACCCCTGGATGGATAACATGTGAGGTGAATTGGCTAGAAAGAGATGGACTGAAGCCAGATCATATAGGACCTTCAATGCCATGCTTAGGAGTTTGGATTCTGTTTTTCAGACAGTAGGGGAGCATGGGAGGTTTTTAAGGAGAGAAGTGACAGGATCAGATCTGTGTTTGGAAATGATCATTCCTATAGCTGTATGAATGATTAAATTAGAGCAAACGGAGATTATTTACTGGGGGGAAAATGCATTCTGAAAACAATAGAATGTCTTTAATGAGGCATCAGAAGTGTTTATAATAGGTCTCTCAGATGTGGGTGACAGGCTTTATCATATTCTCCAATTATGGTTCATTTTCCTTATATTTCCAGCCAGCCATTGTTCTAGCAACAAAATGTATATGAAACAAAGTAAATTAATTCATTTATTCAAAAAAATTTACTAGTGATCTACAATATGCAAGTCCCTATGCCAGGTACTGAGAGAATTCAAAGATGAATAAAACATATTCTCCATCCTCATAGAATTTACAGTCCCATGCAGTCTGCAAAATTACTTCAGCAACATTTATTAACTATTCAGTTTATGTAGATTAATATTCAATCTACATTGGTTTAAAAAAAGATATAAAGGGGAATGGCAGCAAAGATATGAGAAATAGCCCAAAAATATGGGCAAAAAAAATATATAAACAAGAAGAAATCAGAATAGCCCATATTTCTTGATTAATAGTGTCAATTGACTACTTGCTCAGAAAATGAAATAACTAACATTATTATACTTCCTCCCACCCTCTGTACGCCAACATCCAATTTTTGTGGCTTATATTATTTCTGTTTTGTCAGGGTTTAACAGCTTTTGGCAACCATATTTACTCTAGTTGTTTAGTCTCACTTCTGTATTCAAATGGATTCAGTGCTTACCACCAATCCTTTTATCTTAGCAACATCATTCTGGGTTTTTTATTTTTATTCATATCCTGATAGGTGGGATTTCTTTGCTAAGTAGTTTGTTCAAGAATGCTTAATGGCCACATTCCCTGAGTTCTTTTTTTGTCTGCCTGTTGCCACTACTTGTGGCTCACATTTTGTTCACGTTCCTTCTCTCAGAATTTTGTAGCCATGGCTCCTATGTTGTTTTTTTTTTTTCCTGACATTTGCTATGGAGAAGTCTGAGTTGAGTCAAAATTTTTCCACTATAGGTGATTTTCTTTTCTTCTAAGATGGCTGAAGGCTCTATATAGTTAACCCTGAAGTTCAAGAACTTAATCAGAATATACCTCTATGTTAATTGTTCTAAATCAATTTTTCCTGGTGTAAGATGGTAGGTTTTTTGGTACAATAGCTCTTATTATTTTTTAATTTGTTGAGTTCTCTTCCTCTGGGACACCAATTAGCCCAATATTGGATTATATTTGACTGTATCTTTCATTTCTTTTAAATTCTTAAATCTCTATGCCTTTTCCCTCTTTATTCATTGTGATTGTCCCAAATCTTTCCTCCATGCTATTAACCTAATATTCAGCCAATTTTATTTTGTTCCTTGATGTTGAAATTTATTTATATGATCTGTAATGATATTATTTTGGTTCTCAATCATTCTATTGTTTAACATCTCATCTTGGACCTCTTATTGTATTGAATATTATTTCCTACTGAGTCTATGGAACAAAATATTCTTAAGGAATATGCTTCTTTTCTCTGGGTTATAACAAAGAGTCTGTCCTTGGCCAAACTTTAGTCTGGCCCCTATGGATCCCCTTCCTAACCAGGCCTCGACTTTTGGACTTTTTTCCATATTTTGGACTTCTTTTCCATCTTTTGGACTTTTGTCTGTCTTTGTATACCTAATTTTAGCAAGAATCCTGTTAAGTCAGTTTAGCCAGAATCCCCCAAATTCAATATCCAATCATCCTCAACATCTTACCAAATTTCTCATAACCTATCATCCCCCAGATAATGTCTGATCACCTTGGTCTGCCTTCAGCAAGAATATTGTTAGGTTGGTTTAGGTGGAATCCCCCCTTATGCCTGATGCTTCCTCTTAGTAATTTCTCATTCACTGACCCCCAACTCCACCCCCCAATCCCCATCCTGCTCCTTAGCTATAAATTCCCACTTTTCCTTGCTGTATTCAGAATTGAGCCCAGTTCTATACTGAGGACTCTTTTCCTTTATTACAATAGTCTTTCTGAATAAAATCTGTTTTTAAACACTTTAACTACCATCCAGCTCTGGTTTTTTCTTTAACAGCTATTTTCATCTAAACTAGATTCTTCACCTCTCTTTCAAAAATCATGTTTCTTTCTACCATGCTTGAATAGTAGTCATGTCCTTATATTTCATCCAGTTCATGCTCAGCATGGACAGACTCTTCAGACTTTCAATTTGCTCTGACATGTGTCAGTTTTTCTTCCCCCAGTTTGGAGTTGTTTTCTAGTCAATTTGTTCTAACATGAAGATGCAGGATAAAGGGAAGAAAAGAGGGAAGTTGGTGCTGAGTGTTGCCCTTATTTTTCTGCTCTCTTGTGAGAGTCAGTAAATGGCTAAACCCAGCCCAATCTAACCAGCCAGGGGTATATTACACTCTTGTGTAATTTGTATCAGTCCTTCTGCTCAGCCCAATGAGCTGGAAAGTGGAAAGAGGAAGTGGAAAGCTCTGGAGGCCCTTATTGTCACTGCTGAGGTCCCATGGTGGTTTATGGTGGCTTCCATTCTAAAACAGTTTTCTTAGATTCCCCCATTTCTCCACTCTCCCCAAGGTTGCTTATCTACACCCTAAGAATTCTTCTTCACACATTAGTGAAGGCATGAGGGAGAACCTCAGAACGTTGTCAAATCCCCCACCCTCGGGAGGAGGGATAAATTGGGAGATTGGGATTGACATATACACACTACTATATATAAAATAGATAACTAATAAGAACTAACTGTATAGCACAGGGAACTCTATTCAGTGCTCTGTAATGACCTATATAGGAAAAGAATCTAAAAAGGAGTGGGTATATGTATATGTATAACTGATTCACTTTGCTGTACAGCAGAAACTAACACAACATTGTAAATCAACTATACTCCAATAAAAAAAAATAATAAAAAAATCCCCACCCTTTTTTCCAATCATTCTGCTTCTGAGGAATAGGGGCAAGGTGAGTAGCCACACTTGACTGAACCAGAATACTGTTTCTCTTATTGGTCACCTTTAAAATTTTTTTCATTTATGTGTAAGGTTTCATTCTTTACCTTGTTTTCACCTAGCTACTGGTGAATTTTGGACTTTGTAAATGCATTTTTTGTTGTTATTGTTAATTAGGTTGATGGATAGAAAATCTGTGACCCTGCCTAATTCTTCTGTCCTTACTCAGAAATTTGTCATCCAAGCTCAACTAGTTTTGGAGTAGTTACTAATCAAAGATGTTTTCATAAAGAGGTTCAAATACAAGAGAAAGGAAGAATAAACATTCCACAGTGCACATGTTAATTATTCAGTAAATGTCTGCAGAATTAATTTAAAAGGTTCCCTGAACATAGTTCAGTTAATTAAAACTGTAAATCATTATTATATCTTATCATTTCAATTTTTCCATTATAGTAATAAGGGAGCACTTACTATATGCCAGAAGCTCTGCTGGGTACTTTACATGTATTATCTAATTGAATCCTCACAACACTATGGTGAGGTTGTGCTATTGATATCATCCCCATTCTATAAATGAGGAATTTTCATTGTAGTGAGACTAAACAATTCATCAAAAGAATACAGTTATGAAGAAGCAAAACCTGACTCATACCCAGGTCTCTGGTGCCAAAGACTGTGCTTTTAACAACTGCATTATACAACCTTCTTTTTTAGGAATTTAGTGGAAAGAGCATTGAACTTGGAGTCAAAAGTCCAGAATGAATACAAGCCCTAGATCTAGCATTATATGCTGTGTAATCCTGACAAGTCATTTGAATTCTGTTTCTCATTTATAAAATGGGGATGATAATGTCTTCCCTGGTTGTTCTCAGAGTCATAAGACTTTTGCTTAAAAATAGCAGGTTGAACACATGCATTTACCTCTACTTTTGCTCCAAATTTGTTAAAACAACAGTAAGGGATTTTTAAAAACATAAACCTACATGACCAATGTGAATGAAGAGGAACCACAGTAATAACATTTTGGGAGCCAGAAAGCATATGGGTGAGTAATAATTGAGCAGACCCAAGAAAGTTGAATCCATATCCAGCAAAGGAGAAAGCTGAGAAGCAATCTGATTTGCATATAGAACCCACAAAATATTTAGAAATTGATGCAACAGGTGCTTTAGGAAGTGGAGACAGGACTGAAAACAGGAAGATTGTTTGAAAGTCCATTTAACAAACAGTTCTCTTCCCTGACTGTAAGCAGCCAAGAGACTTCTTTTGTCTATTTATTGGAAAATAATTCTCTGGAGAGGGCAAAATAGAGTTGCTGAACTGGGGGTGGCGTCACCAGAAATTTAAGGAGTTTAAGTAATTCCTCTAACATAAAATGTAGATACCAAAACGAAAAGGAAACAGGCAACTTGAAGGATGAAAAGACTAAGCAGGAAAAAGAAAATGTTCAAAAAGCAAATTATTAGTAAATATCTTAATAGAGATAGGAGAAGATAAGGCATTCCTGAAATAAGTACCAAATGCCATTTAGGAAAAAAACACATTCAGATAATTAAAAAGAACCTTTAAAATATAAAATAAAATAGGAGACATGAAAAATAAACATGACTAGAAATAAGGGGAAAAAGGTGGAGGGCAGGAAATTATCAAAGGCATAATTCAAGAAAATTTTCTAAACTGAAGGACATGAATTTCCAAATTTAGAGGGTCTATGAGCTATCCAGCACAAAGTATGGAAACAAATCCACACCATGACACACCACTGTGAAATTTCAGAACTTCAGGAACAAAAATAAACTTCCAGACGGGAAAAAAGTTATACATAAGCATTAGGATTACATTGGACTTCTCAACAGCAACACTGGAATCAAGAGGTAATTCCTGAGGAAAAATAATTTAAATCTGGGATTCTATATCTAAATTAGCTGTCAATTGGGTAAAAAGACATTTTAGAAATACACCATCTCAACAAATTTAACTCTTATGCACCCTTCCTCAGGAAGCTACTGGAGGATGGTTCTCCAAACATGTTGGGGCAAACCAAGAAATAGGAACACATAGTAGATAGTGTTATGTGTTCAAAAAGTTCCCTGCCCTTCTCTATCAGGGTTATGATTTTACTTCCCATCCCAGTGACATCAAACTTGGCTATTGGTTTGCTTTGAACAATTAAAAGTAAGTGGAAATGATGGATATCATTGCTCTTTTCTCTCCCGAAAGATTGGTGTGGGCCAGATCAGGACTGCTCCTGGGTCCTGAGAAGAAGCCGACATGAAGCAGAGCTGCAGCCAACCTACAGAGGACATCTAATGAAAGTGAGGAATAAATCTTTTTTGTTGTTAGCCACTGAAATTTTGGAATCATGATTGAAAAAGAAAAAAAAAGAAAGAAAGAAGATAAAAGAAAAAAGTATCAAAAGCTGATTAAGATGTAGGATTCTGGAACTGAGATCTAACACAAGAAAGAGACGTGTAAATTCTCAGAATAGTGGTCACGTTTGATCCCAGAATGACAGCTGTGAAGCGAGTCTACTCGAAGAATCAAAGTCAAAATGGATGGGTGGCGCAGTGGTTAAGAATCCACCTGCTAATGCAGGGAACGCGGGTTTGAGCCCTGGTCCGGGAAGATCCCACATGCCACAGAGCAACTAAGCCCATGCGCCACAACTACTGAGCCTGCGCTCTAGAGCCCACAAGCCACAGCTACGGAAGCCCATGCGCCTAGAGTCTGTGCTCTGCAACAAGAGAAAGCCCACAACAGTGGAGACCCAATGCAGCCAAAAATAAATAAGTAAATTTATTTTTTAAAAAATCAAAATGGAGAAAATCAGAAGGCTCTCAGATATTTCAAAGAAGGTGAAATTTATAGACTACCTAATGTGTCTGACTATATTGAAAAGAAATACACCTTTGGGGGAGAATTTGGTTATGAGGTAGTGATAATTATAATAAAACAAAGTAAGTGAAAAATAAAAACAAAGCATGTATAACTCCATGAAAAACAAAAAAGAAAGGTAATCATAGTATGTAGGCATTTACATAGTCATAATAACATAAATATTGATTTAACATAACCAACATAATGATATAACTATATTGAAAGCATGGATAGGAAAGTGTGTAGGTGTGTGATTGGGGTAGGCTGGGGTTGAAGTAGTTGAAAGATATCTTTCATAAAACACCTAATTTTTAAAAAATCAACAAGTAGCAGTATAAGCATATTATTTAGAAATACTGAGACAAATACCAAAAGAAACAGCAGAAATAGCTGACAGCTATTGCCTCTGGGGGAGGGGACTGAGAAAATTGGGGCCTAGGAAATTGCTTCTTTAATGGGCCTTATAGAATGTTTTGACTGCAAAACATTGCAACACAGGGGCATCTTGAGGCTTAAGAACTCAAAAGATACAAGAAGAAAATTAATATAATAAACCAAAGTAGTACATATTTACACACACAAAATAAAGGATGAAGGAAGGGAGGGAGGGAAGGAAACATTTGTAAACTATAAAGCACTGGGAACATTTACAATGACTGGAAACAAGTTAGAAGTCTGAGTAGCGTGGAAGTAGGAGAATGTAATGGGTAAGAGCATGTCTCTAGTTTCAGACAGCCCATGGTTCAAATTCTAGCTCTGCTTCATACTAGCTCTGTGACCTTGGGACTACTGCTAGGCCTCGGTTCCCTCATTGGTAAAACAGGGATAATAGACCCTCTCTTATAGAGTTGTTGTGAGAATGAAATGAAGAAAACACTGGGAAAGTTTTAGCTAACATTAATCTCTTTTGTTCCCTCATCTTCCCTGTGGATTAATAGCCATTAAATGGATGACTAAAGGGCAATCGGTAGAAGGGGACATCTGAAGCAAAAACCTGAGGTGACATACAAACTGGAGAACCAGCCTCTGAATAATTGAAAACAGTGTATTGTAGTCGCTTCAGCAGCAGTAATTGGTAAGCCAGCTGCCATAGGGTTACAGCTGTTTCGTGCCTTTCTCTGTCCCTTTCCCTTTCCTTTTCCTCCTTCATTCCTAACCATTGTCATCATCATTATTTGTAATGCACACTGAGCATCTCATTCATTCAGAAATGTAAATTGAATACCAAATGCTCTTCTTTTAGTCTCTGATTTCCATGTGCTTGGTTTCTACCTACATAATTTAGGCAACAGGTTATGTTTGTAGTTATGAAAAGGAATTCTTTTCTGCAACAAGAAGTAGTTATAATCAATGACAGTTAGGGAGGCTTATTAACTCAAGAGCAACCACAAGGAAATTTGCGCAGCACCCAACTCTCATAGAAGATCATTTTCCTTTGCAACTAGTGCAATTCTGATTCCAAAAGCCATTGTGCTTCCCTAATCTGGTAATCAAAAAATATGAATTTTCAAAGTAGATTTTTATGTCATGCTAAATAAGCCTAGTTCTTCCTTGCATGCTAGGAAGCAGGTATTTTCAGGACATAAGAGAAAGGGAGAGAGAGAGAAGGAAACTTCCAATCTCTTAGAGTTTATTGCCAGGAGAAGCCTAGTAATTCTGTAGGGAACATAGTTCTTTTTATTTTTTTCTCCTACCCATCACTCAGAGATGTTGCCCAGACTGATGCAAGGCATTCTTAAAGACCACCATTCCTTAAATGAGAAAATGTCCAGAAGATCAATGGTGCTTTCTGTGACTCAAAGTTTAGAAGACAAAAGAAACTACCTAAAGGACTCCCTCACTCCTTCATAAACATCCTGGTATTCTTTTCTCCCTCCTCCTTCCAGCCTTTTTTTATCCTTATCCATACGGGTAGAGCCATTGGACATAAAGGTTCTACCCAAACCATCCCTAGGACCATCCTAACCAATCTTTATCCCAACATCCAGTGTAATCTGCCATTGCTGCTATGGTTCCAGTCAGACGCTCCAATTCTGACACAGAGTTCTGTCCGATTGGTGAGATCTGGCCCCTACTTCTGGTATCTCAATTCCCTTATGGCTCCTTTAATTAGCTCCCTCATCTTGAAACACCGAAAAATCACAGTCCCTCTGAGAAAGGGTTTAATGTATTCTTAATAGTCCCTCCCATTCCAGATGCTGCTATCTGCAAACAGCCCTGATTCAAACAGCAGGCTGCTAGTGGGAAGCAGCTGCATAGCACAGGGAGATCAGCTCAGTGCTTTGTGTCCACCTAGAGGGGTGGGTTAGGGAGGGTGGGAGGGAGACGCAAGAGGGAGGAGATATGGGGATATATGTATATGTATAGCTGATTCATTTTGTTACACAGCAGAAACTAACACACCATTGTAAAGCAATTATACTCCAATAAAGATGTTAAAAAAAAAAAGACAAACAGCAGGCTGTCTGTCTAGATCTCTGAATAGTCCCTCTCCTGTATTACCTAGCACTGTGATATCCAACTCAGAAAAACTCTCTAACATCGAGTTATTTCTCCTTATTATCAACTGCTTCCCCAAGATACCCTCACTTCCTTATTTCCGTGCCCTTCTGATGTGTATCAGTGAGGCAAGGATTTCCTCCCAGAATCTGCAGTTGGGTCCATCTTGTACCTATCTTGACCCAGTATATCTTGTCTACTTACCATTAACCAGAACATGCTGGCCCTGTCTGAAGATAAGACAGTCATCCAGCCAACCTACTGGGAAGAATGTGTTTCTCATAAGGAAGTAGGAAGCCTGATCTTTGAGATCAAGGCAGCTTATACATGCATGACTCTATACCCCTCCTTACCCACACTGGTCTGCCTGTAAAAAGGCAAACATATGTCTATTTCCCTACTTTTGAGTCACTAACTGGGTTTGAAAGGATATTGCACTAATCGGAATAATTAGTTCCACTGGCTGAAATTTTAGGAAAATATAAGATTTTGCATTTGGGGTTACAATAATGACTAATAACACTTACTGTATGCTAGGCACTGTATTAAGTGCTTCATATAAACTAACTCACTTAATCCTCACAGCTACTCAATGAAGTAGGCACTGTTTTATCCTCACTTCACAAATGAGAAAATTAAAGCACACAGAGGTTGAATAACTTACCAAAGGTCACATAGCTAGTAGAATTGGGTGTTGAACCCAAGTAATCCTCAAGGACCATTAAGCTATACTGCCCCTAGGAAACTAAGGTTAGGTAAGGGCTCTAATTTAGATCCTCCTTCAAAATGGACTCTGTAATCCTTAAAATAAAGTCCAAAATGATTTCTCTCTGTGAACCAAGCAACTCCTAGTGCATTTGGCTTCATCTCATAATTCATTTGCTAATGTAAACAGGAAAGTAGCCAATTACTACTAAAGTGTGTTTTGTATTTATTAAACAATACTATAAAATTCTGATGAAAACCTCTATTGTAATTCAGACTTGAGGTTTTTTGTTGGTGTTCAGAAACTGGTCCAGCTGTTTCTCCAGCTGCCTGGTAATTCCACAGGAAGAAAATCAGTGAATCGGTTCAAATTCTAAATTTTGAAAAGGACAGTGCATTTCCTTTTGTCTTCATAAGACACCTACATTTAAATTACAATTCAAAAGCAACCAGGCACTGTGTGAGCAAATTTGCATAATTGGTGCCAGGGGTCTAAAGCAGAAGCAAAAGGGGGCTAGAAATTAATGGAACTGATAGAGCTGATTATTCTATCCATCTTAGCATCTTTTCAAATGTTTTATAATGGAGACATTAAATTGCTATGCATATCTCCTTTAAATCTAGCTATATTATTAAGAGCTTAATTAGGTTAAAGAAGGAAAAATGCAAACATAAGGTTTTGCATGTTTGGATCTTTGCCTTTTTGTTTAGAACTTGTATGGTAAAACATGTGCCCATTGTTCCAAAGATTTCATGGCATTCAGCATTTCTTTCTGACCCATTTGCTCACAAAGCCTGCCACATCCATTATACTAAACAGCCAGTTCATCCACCAGAAGACTAATGTGGATAATTCAAGCAAAATTTTAAGAAGCTGAACGTCTGCAGTAAATGTGGCCTATATCTTTCATAGATTTTAGCTGTTCTTTGTGGAGAAGAACACTGTCGTAATCAGGAATAATTGCTTGCAAGGAACAGAAACCCACTCAAACTAACTCAAGCACAGGGGGTGACGCTTATTCAAAGGATACAGGAGTATCTAGTGGAAGCAAAGCTGGTGGGACAGCCAGGTCTTGACATGGAACTTCGCATGCCAAGGAACTTGACATGGAACTTGAAAGTCAGGAACTAAAGGTATTCTTTTCATCTCTTCTAAGCTCAGTAATATCTTTTTTCTTTGAAGATTGGCTTTCTCTGCATCCCCTTGCTAGAAAATGGCGGTCTAGCCCCAGCTCTTTATCACCTACTAGCTCCATTGCCCAAGAAAAACTAGCTAGAGATTGCATCCCAATTCCAAATATCCAGGAGAGAGAATGTAATTAGCCCAACCTCAGGTCACATGTCTACTCCTTGTCCAGTCAGCTATGGCTAGGGGAGCAGCATCATATGCCACTGAGCGGCTCTCCCCCCTTTAGTAAGTGGAGCCGGTAGGCATTTTGAAAGGGACTCATTACAACATATTGTTGCCATTCTTCAGAATTAGATTAGAACTAGATTAGAATTAGAATTAATTAGAATTAGATTAGAATTAGAACTACAGATCAGTTAGCATTTAAACCTTCTTGGATCCACATTTTATCCATCTCTGCATCTCAAATCCATCCTTATCTCTACAGGTAACCTTAAACACTTGATTTTCTCTTTTCTGCCTATGCCAAAATCATCAACAAAGTGTTGACAAGCTAGTTGTGAGCATTTGTCAACTTGTACAACTGATGCTGACTCTCTCCTTCTCATGAAGAATTTCCTAGAAATTTTATTTTCCAGCTTCAAGAAATTTCACAAGAAATGTCTGCAAATATCTCCACCCTTGCCCTTAAACGAGGTACTCAGTGACCAAAAATAACATCAAGAAAGACAATCTACACCTTTTAGTTAGAACCTCCAAATAAATGAGAACAATGTAAACACCATCTCCTGTGAAGATGTGTAAAAGGAAAATATAAAGTCATATACTTGCTAATCAACACATTATAATTTTGACTTCCTGGCTGGAAATGGAGTCACTTCATTAAAATACAGTCATATCAAAATTAAAAAAAAAAGAAAAGAAAAAAAATACAGCCATATCATTGTCAATTCCAAGTGACATTTCAGGAAAGAATAAGTGATGATACATCTAATGACCAAATTCAGCCATGATAACCCTTCGTCACTGTCATTTAGCCACCAAGACCCCTTTCTAAGAAGGAGAAAGTGCTTTATCTTCTTAATTTTTAAAAAAGTTAATTTAAGTTTTAATTTTCACAGTCTATGTGAAAGTGTCCCCCTGCCATCTAGAGTTTCCCTAGTTATAGAGGATAAAGAAGATTCCATGCTGAATAGCTTTTAACTCAGTAAGAATTTTAAATTTTAGGAGCTGAAGACAGAGATGATTTCCAAATTGCATCTGTGCAGAAAATGCTGACTATGGGTACTAGTCCAGGAATAACTACAGCCATATTTTTTCCCTTCTTATGTTTTCCAAATGAGTCATAAAGGACCCTCTGCATTCAAATAGTGCGTCATGAAATGGGAAAGATAAAATACAGAAATTGGACATTGCTGTCTCTTATTGATGAATCCAGCTTTTTGTTACCTGGTGTGAGGCCAGAATAGCCCTTCTAAAATAGAAGTGAGTTGTACTCCATGCCAGCCATTTCCAGTGCACTGTGCTATTTCTCTGCTATTTGTGTGGCACTTCTCCCAGGGGAAGCAATGTTGCTTTGTCTTTGAGAATGTCTGGTCCAGTGGTTCTTAACCCTGTTTACAAATTAGAATTACCTGAGAGCTTTAAAAAAAATACCAATGTGTGGATTCTACCAATTAAATTAGAATCTCTGAGAACCACACGTGGGTATCAGTGTTTTTAAAAAGCTCTCCAGGGACTTCCCTGGTGGCGCAGTGGTTAAGAATCCACCTGCCGATGCAGGGGACATGGGTTCGATCCCTGGTCCAGGAAGATCCCACATGCCACGGAGCACCTAAGCCCATGCACCACAACTACTGAGCCTGCACTCTAGAGCCCACAAGCCACAGTTCCTGAAGCCCACATGCTCTAGGACCCACGTGCCGCAACTACTGAGCTGGCGTGCTGCAACTACTGAAGCCCATGTGCCTAGAGCCCATGCTCTGCAGCAAGAGAAGCCACTGCAATGAGAAGCCTGCACACTGCAATGAAGAGTAGTCCCTACTCGCCGCAACTAGGGAAAGCCCGTGCACAGCAGCGAAGACCCAGAGCAGCCAAAAATAAACAAAAAAATAATAAAATAAAATAAAATAAATAAAAAGCTCTCCAGGAGCTTCAAACGTGCCACCAGAGTTGAGAACCTCTGGCTTAGACTTTATAAAGACAGGCTGACCATTACTTTTTGCCTTAAAGACCAATGTTTCTCAACCATTATTTCATTATTGCCTCCTAATGAGCCTTTTTAGACATTTTTTTCCCTAGGTCTCCCCCACACCCAGCCCCATGAAAATTTAATACCACAGATATATTGTATACTTGTTACTGCATGTATATCTGTGCTTTATACACGAGAAGAGTAAGCCTCTTTTGCCCTCTAAGAACCAATTTTTGCCCCCTTGGGGGCAGTAGTATTCTCACTGAGAATGTATGTAGTAGACTGAACAAATCAAAGAAGTTGGATGGGTCAGTTGTGCTGCAGTGACAAACAACCCAAAATCTCAGTGGCTTAAAACAAAAAAAGTATACACCTTGCTTGCAACAACATGTGCATTAGAAACCAGGAAAGGAGCCCAGCTCTACATCATGATCTTTACTCCAGCACCCAGGCTGCTGGAGCAACTTCTATGTGGAATATTACCAGTAATCATGGCAGAGGAAAGAGGGAACATTAAAAAAAAGCATGCTCAGGCTCTTAAAACTTATGCCATGATTGCAGATTAGTCTATGCTCATTTAAAGAAAAGATGGACACTATCTTAAAGTGATCTTTAATATATATATACATATTTTTTGGGGGGTTGCGTTGGGTCTTTGTTGCTGTGCACGGGCTTTCGCTAGTTGCGGCGAGTGGAGGCTACTCTTCGTTGCGGTGCGCAGGCTTCTCATTGCAGTGGCTTCTCTTGTTGCACAGCATGGGCTCTAGGCGCGTGGGCTTCAGTAGTTGTGGCACGTGGGCTCAGTAGTTGTGGCTTGCGGGCTCTAGAGCACAGGCTCAGTAGTTGTGGCACACGGGCTTAGTTGCTCCGCGGCATGTGGGATCTTCCCGGACCAGAGCTCGAACTGGTGTCCCCTACATTGGCAGGCAGATTCTTAGCCACTGTGCCACCAGGGAAGTTCCTAATGTGTTTTTTGTTGTTGTTGTTGCACCGGCTCCTTAGTTGCGGCATGTGGGCTCCTTTCGTTGTGGCACGCGAACTCCTAGTTGCAACATGCATGCGGGATGCAGTTCTCCGACCAGGGATCGAACCCAGGCCCCCTGCATTGTGAGCGTGGAGTCTTAACCACTGTGCCGCCAGGGAAGTCCCCCTTATGTATTTTTATATAAACAAATTTGAAATACAGTTTACTTTGGTTGTTTTTATACATCAAGTCCCATAGGTCTTGTATTTGTTTCTCATAAGTGTAACCCTGGACCATGACTTTATGTTATCTTTGCTTTGTCTTTTGGGTGGCCTAACCTACATTAACAAGAAGGCTGAACATTTTTAGACTTTTTTTCCAAAAAGCATAATAATGATTACTTTATTAATAAACGAAGTCCTGTATTTGAAAAAAAAAACAACAATAAACTTATGCCAGAGGAACCCCCAAAGCCTCCACTCACATTTCAATGGCCAGAGTAAGTCACATGGTGACACCTGAGCTCATCAGACTGTAATCCTCCCACAAGAAGGGGAACCAGATATTGATGAGCAATATACAAAGCAGGAAATCCTCTCAGACAATAAGAAAGGGTTACACATGCTTTTATTGATCACTAAGAGCATCTTTCCTGGTTACCATGCACCTGGTTTCAGGGCAAGGAAGGGCATGGCATGGCACTGGCAATGCTATTCCCTTCTTGGTTTTTACATCTATCTTTTACTTGAATTAAGGTGAAATTAAAAGAACTCAGTGGTCATTTTTAAAAATATTTTTTCATGGTTCTACTAACTCCGTAGCAACGATCGTGGCATTCTGCTTGCGTTATTGTCAATCCTTTTAGTGGATACTCCTAATTGTCTTTTGGAGCACATCAGGTTTTCCTCGCTGACTTTTGATCAGGTTTCATATTTCCAGTCTGAGGTTTGGGAGTACTCATTAACTACATTATATACCCTGTGAAAAACTCATTGTAGCTTCAAACCCAGAAAATTCAGGTCAACATCTCACTTCTTTTGTTTATCAATCAAATTTCTGCCAGGACTATATAAGATTTCCAAGCCTCATGAAGGAAATGGTCAGAATTACAAACCATGATGACTGGACACATTGGCAAGTGCCCTAATCTAGAATTAAGTTTGGATACAGTGAAACAAACAAAACCAAACCAAAACAAAAAAGAATATAACTTCATAATTAAAATCAGGCATATCATTTAGATATAGCTAGGGGGCCCTGAAAGGAATAATGCCTGTGGAAAGTAAGGATTTTAACTTGAATTGACATTATGACGAGGACTATTTAACATGATGTCTGTCTTGTTTCTTGTTGCGATTAGGCACGCCAACTGCCATTGGTTACCAAAAGACCTTTTGAACTACAAGTTGGTCTAAGAGTTTGTACGGTTTTAGAGAGTCCTTTGATTAGGAAAAATAAAAACCGAGTTCTCGGTCCTTGCTCTATGTTCTGTGTTGGAGGATAAACCCTTTACTCCGAAGGATCCCTAATAGATCACTATAGATCTGAAGTTATTAGAGCTTTACCTTGCAAATTCCATCATGTGCTTTCCACATATCTCTTTCTCTTTGGTTTGTCTGGATTCACCTTGGGGACAGAGCTTCCCTCCCATAACCTTTTCGCTCTCATAGTCCATTCCTTGCCCCAGGCCCCATCCCTGCCTCAACAATCTCAAGGCTTTGAGGACATTAAAGAGTTTTTCTGGGACTTCCCTGGTGGTCCAGTGGTTAAGACTCCACACTCCCAATTCAGGGAGCTGGGGTTCGATCCCTGGTCAAGGAACTAGATCCTGCATGTCACAAGTAAAAAGATCCCACATGCTGCAACAAAGATCTGGCAAAGCCAAATAAAGAAACACGTTTTTAAAAAAATAAAAGAGTTTTTCTTCCTAAGATCTAATCATTTTATGACTTTCTTCAGTTCTGTCCCCTGCTAGGTCATGGAGAAGCCTATTCCTGAACGTCACAAAGAAGGGATATTGTCTTAGGATCCCAAAGATGTCACCAGTAATAAACTTTTTATTCTAGTAGATACATTATACCACATAGAAAGTCTAAAAATCATTCTCCTTACATCATATGTTTCTGGAAGTTAATGACAAAAACCAGGGCATCTGTGATTTTTATCACCTGTTCCTGGCTGGAAGTCTACCAGGTTTGGGAAACCCAAACATGATCCCCTCAGCACTTTTTACAAGGACACTATCAAAAGATCCAGGCTTTTTTCTAGTAGCCCACAGACTCCTGGAGCTGTAGGGATACCATAGAAGCCCTTGACTGGGTCCTACAGCCTCAGATCAGTTTGTTGTAAAGGGAAAATTTTGTGCAAGACAGAGTTGGATGCACATTTGCACAAAACTGGACCCCAGCCCTTCTAGTACCTCCACAGAGAGAGGCAACTGGTAGGTTTCCAGACAGCACCTTGCCCTGTGCTTCCATTTGTTTCCTCAGTCCCTGATCTATTCCTAATGTTTCTCCACACAGTTACAGCTCTGTCCAGTGCAGTTCTTTGCTCACATCTGCATTTCACTGTGAATTAGGAATCTGGCTTTGATGTGGCATTTTAGTACCAGGGCCCGATTCTGTCTCTGGGAGGATTTGAGTCTTCATAGCCCACCCTGGACAATTAGGGAAGTATCAGGCCTTCAGGGAGATTGTTGAAGAGTAAGCAATACTGCCGCCTTGTGGAAGGTAATGGTTATACTCTTCGTGGAGAAATTATTTTTTAAAAAGTAACTTTGAAAGTGAGATTTGAAGTGGGTTTGGAGATTTGCTTTTCATTTTATATCTTTGTGTGTTGTTTGAATTTTTGTCATTTGCATAATGTATCTTATTTTAAAGTAAGTTCAGTCCATTAGTAAATAAACTAAATTTCTAAAAGTGAAAAGAAGCATTTAGGATATTTAAAAATATCCTGTTGTTTGCCATGTAAAGATTTCCTGGCTCTATAACTAACTGGGTAACCTTAATCATTTGAGTCTGTTTCATCATTAGTAAAATGTGGGATTTGGATTTGATGACACTTAAATTATAACTATTCTCTATTATCTTTCAGTTAAATTTTTTCCCAGTCTTCATTTTACCAGATATAGCAATTAATATGTATGGAACTCACATAAGAGAAAAATGGAAATTTTTTAGTACTGAAAGCTAAATCAAGGCAGTCATTCTAACCTGGTGGTTCTCAAACCTAGCTGCATATTAGAATCCTTCTGGGAAGCTTTAAAAATTCCAATACCTGGACCACACTCCAGACCAATTACATTAGAATCTCTGAGAGTAGGGTCTTGGCAGTAGGCATCTTTTAAAAAGCTTCTCAAATGATTCCAATGTGCAACTAAGTTTGAGAACTACTGCTAGTTAAATTGTTACCTGACCTAAAAAAATCTCCTTTACTGAGTTTAAAATTCCACTACCAAGACACAAGTAAGATTAATGACTGTCCTCTTTTCAAAATTAAATATACTCATAAAGACTAAACCAAATGCTTTGATTCAGATTAGCTTAGTAAGAGTACTTTCTTCCTAACACTTAGCTAAAGTCAGCCCCATGAAGAGGTTGAGAGTTTAAATAAGGTTAGGGGAAAAGATAACTCATTTTGGAATATATCATGAAATACTTGGGAGCGGTTAGGTATGAATAGGCTGCAGAAGGAAGCAATGAGCAACCGGAAATCATCATGAGGATACCAGGAATATGGAAGAGGATGAAACAGGGAGTAGCAGAGGAATGAAAAGGAGCAGACAAGTGAAGCAAAGACTAATTGCAACTATTTAAAAATTTGTCTAGGTCAAAGGGTACAAACTTACAGTTGTAAGATGAATAAATTCTGGGGATCTAATGTACAGCATGGTGATTATAGTTAATAATGCTATATTATATACCTGAAAGTTGCTAAGAGAGTAGATCTTAAATGTTCTCACCAGAAAAAAGAAATGGTAATTATGTGATGTGAGGATACTTTTGGCTAAAGCTAAGGTGATAATCATTTTGCAATATATACATGTATCAACCAACACATGTACACCTTAAACTTACACACAATATTATATATCAATTATATTTCAATAAAGCCAGGAAATTTTTGTCTAAAAATTTCCATTAATCCAATCTGTAATGTAATCATTCCTAATAATATCAAATCTTTCAGGTTGACTAGAAGAGACTAGTTATGCAGAGCATCTTAGTATGATTTCTATATATTATTTCATTAATCAAATATTTTATGTACTTTTAAAATATAACATTTAAAAATTTTAATCCTTTCAACTTCATGAAGTACATATTATTATCCCCATTTTACAGATAAGAACACTGGGTTTGAGGAGGGATTAACTTTTTTTGTTTTGTCACAATGAAAAGAAACTTAATCAAAAGGTAATTTTATTGAAATGCTAGAGAGGGTATGGAGAAAAGGGAACCCTCTTGTATTGTTGGTGGGAATGTAAATCAATACAGCCACTATGGAGAAGAGTATGGAGGTTCCTCAAAAAGCTAAAAATAGAATTATCATATGACCCAACAATCCCACTACTGACTGGGCATATAACCTGAGAAAACCATAATTCAAAAAGACACATGCCCGGAGCCTGTGCTCCACAACGGGAGAGGCCACAACAGTGAGAGGCCCGCGTACTGCAAAAAAAGAAAAAAAAAAAAAAGACACATGCACCCCAGTGTTCACTGCAGCACTATTTACAATAGCCAGGTCATGGAAGCAACCTAAATGTCCACCAACAGATGAATGGATAAAGCAGATGTGGTACATATATATGATGGAATATTAGTCAGCCATGAAACGGAACGAAACTGGGTCATTTGTAGAGACGTGGATGGACCTAGAGACTGTCATACAGAGTGAAGTAAGTCAGAAAGAGAAAAACAAATATCATATATTAACGCATATATGTGGAATCTAGAAAAATTGTGCAGATGAACCGGTTTGCAAGGCAGAAATGGAGACACAGATGTAGAGAACAAATACATGGACACCAAGGGGGGAACGGGGAGGTGGGAGGTGTTGGGAGATTGGGATTGACATATATACACTAATATGTGTAACATAGATAACTAATGAGAATCTGCTGCATAGCACAGGGAACTCCACTTTGCTGTACAGTAGAAACTAACACAACATTGTAAAACAACGATACCCCAATAAAAAAAATTATATTGTAATATTTGGTATCTGAAAGCATATAGATATAGATATAGGTATATCTCCCAGCTGCCCTGAATAATTATGCCATAGATAACTGGTTATTGTCCTCTGATATCTGCTCATCTGTTCTTTTCTTTTTAAAAAATATTTAAAATGTTTTCTAATATGTTATAATTATGTTCATTTCAAGGTAAAAATGTAACAAAGAAGAATTATCCTTTACTTTTCTTCTTGAATCACATCTATGCATACCCATACACACTTCCCTTTTTGGTGATAAGTGGTTATCTTGAAATAAAAAAAAAATTACTAAGCATAAAAAAATCTCTGACACAAGATAATCAAATATCACACCTGGACTGATCTTCTAACTTCACAAAAGATTAAAAGCATAAGTTATTGTTTTTATGCAGTAAGCTAAGGGAGAGATTTTATTTGCATATTTTGAAACATTAGCAACCAAAGCAAGAGCCAGCTAATGAGAAAGCGTGAGCTTCCTTCCTCGAAGCTGAAAGGAATGTCATTTCCACCAACACTTAACAAGTGACCTTTGCAGGGAAGTTTCCCTTAAAATGTGGCTGGCAGTAGTTTAAGCTACAGCATTTTCTTCCTGATACAGAATCTCCAGGCATCACCTAAGAAGGAATGGTTTGCTCTGGGCTGATCGGACCTGGGGCTCACAGACCTGAGGAGGTCATCTGGAGAAGAATGCCTAACTGTTTGAAATGCCTTCCTGACACTGTCTTGTGGTTTATATGTGATGTGTCGATTAATTTACTTCAGTTCAAGAAACATTTCTTACTATACTGGAAACAAGCACTTGTATTCAATATTGTAAGACATAAAAAGATCTAATAATCTAAGTCACCATTGTCTCTTGCCTGGATTATTACAAAAAACAAACAAATAAAACCAGTCCCAACCTCTCCCCTCCCCCCAAAAAACAAAACAAAAACAAAAAACTGGCCTTCCGGGGCTTCCCTGGTAGCGCAGTGGTTAAGAATCCGCCTGCCAATGCAGCAGACACGGGTTTGAGCCCTGGTCTGGGAAGATCCCACATGCCGTGGAGCAACTAAGCCCGTGTGCCACAACTACTGAGCCTGTGCTCTAGAGCCCACGAGCCACAACTACTGAGTCCGTGTGCCACAACTACTGAAACTCACGAGCCTAGAGCCCATGCTCCACAACAAGAGAAGCCACCGCAATAAGAAGCCCATGCACTGCAACGAAGAGTAGCCCCTGCTCACCGCAACTAGAGAAAGCCGCGCACAGCAACAAAGACCCAATGCAGCCAAAAATAAATAATAACTAAATAAATTAAATTTTTTAAAAACTGGCCTTCCCCCATCTACTCGTGTGTCTCCAATCTATTCTTCATATTGCAGCCAAGTGTGCTTTTTTTTTTATTGGAGTATAATTGCTTTACAATGTTGTGTTAGTTTCTGTTGCACAGCAAAGTGAATCAGCCATACGCATACACATGTCCCCTCCCTCTTGGACTTCCCTCCCCCAATCCATCCCACCCAACTAGGCAATCATAGAGCACCAAGCTGAGCTCGCTGTGCTATATAGCAGGTTCCCACTAGCTATTTTACAAATGGTAGTGGATTTATGTCAAACCTAACCTCCCAATTCATCCCACCCTCTCCTTCCCTCCCTGTGTCCACACGTCCGTTCTCTACATCTGCCTTTCTATTCCTGTCCTGCAAGTAGGTTCTTCTGCCCCATTTTTCTAGATTCCACATATATGCATTAATATACAATATTTGGGTTTTTTTGTTTTTTTTTAAATAAATTTATTTATTTTTGGCTGCATTGGGTCTTCGCAGCTGCAAGTGGGCTTTCTCTAGGGCTCTAGGCGCACAGGCTTCAGTAGTTGTGGCACGCGGGCTCAGTAGTTGTGGCACGCAGGCTCAGTAGTTGTGGCTCACAGGCTCTAGAGCGCACGCTCAGTAGTTGTGGTGCACAGGCTCAGTAGTTGTGGCTCGCGGGCTCTAGAGCGCAGGCTCAGTAGTTGTGGCGCACGGGCTTAGTTGCTCCGCGGCATGTGGGATCTTCCTGCACCAGGGCTCGAACCCGTGTCCCCTGCATTGGCAGGCGGATTCCCAACCACTGCGCCACCAGGGAAGCCCCTACAATATTTGTTTTTCTCTTTCTGACTTACTTCACTCTGTATGACAGACTCTAGGTCCATCCACATCTCTACAAATGACCCAATTATTTTTATGGCCGAGTAATATTCCATTATATATATGTACCACATCTTCTTTACCCATTCATCTGTCAATGGACAATTAGGTTTTTTCCATGTCCTGGCTATTGTAAATAGTGCTGCAGTGAACATTGTGGTGCATGTGTCTTTTTGAATTATGGTTTTCTCAGCTTATATGTCCAGTAGTGGGATTGCTGGGTCATATGGTAGTTCTATTTTTAGTTTTTTAAGGAACCTCCATACTGTTCTCCACAGTGGCTGTACCAATTCACATTCCCACCAACAATGCCAGAGGATTCCCTTTTCTCCACACCCTCTCCAGCATTTATTGTTTGTAGATTTTCTGATGATGGCCATTCTGACTGGTGTGAGGTGATACTTCATTGCAGTTTTGATTTACATTTTTCTGATAATTAGTGCTGTTGAGCATATTTTCATGTGCCTCTCGGCCATCTGTATGTCTTCTTTGCTGAAATGTTTATTTAGATCTTCTGCCCATTTTTTGATTAGGTTGTTTGGTTTTTTGATATTCAGCTGCGTGAGCTGTTTGTATATTTTGGAGATAAATCCTTTGTCTGTTGCTTCATTTGTAAATATTTTCTCCCATTCTGTGGGTTGTCTTTTCGTCTTGTTTATGGTTTCCTTTGTGTGCAAAAGCTTTTAAGTTTAATTAGGTCCCATTCTCTTATTTTTGTTTTTATTTTCATTACTCTAGGAGATGGGTCATAAAAGATCTTGCTATGATTTATGTCAAAGAGTGTTTTTCCTATGTTTTCCTCTAAGAGTTTTATAGTATCTGGCCTTACATTTAGGTCTTTGCAGATGACATGATACTATACATAGAAAATCCTAAAGATGCCACCAGAAAACTACTAGAACTAATCAATGAATTTGGTAAGGTTGCAGGATACAAAATTAATGAACAGAAATCTCTTGCATTCCTACACACTAACGACGAAAGATCAGAAAGAGAAATTAAGGGAACAATCCCATTTACCATCACAACAAAAAGAATAAAATACCTAGGAGTAAACCTACTTAAGGAGGCAAAATACCTGTACTCAAAAAACTATAAAACACTGATGAAGGAAATCAAAGATGACACAAACAGATGGAGAGATATACTATGCTCCTGGATTGGAAGAATCAATATTGTGAAAATGACTATACTACCCAAAGCAATCTATAGGTTTAATGCAATCCCTATCAAATTACCAATGGCATTTTTCACAAAATTAGAACAAAAAAATTATACAATTTTTATGGAAACACAAAAGACCCCGAATAGCCAAAGCAATCTTGAGAAAGAAAAACAGAGCTGGAGGAATCAGGCTCCCTGACTTCAGACTATACTACAAAGCTACAGTAATCAAGACAGTATGGTACTGGCACAAAAACAGAAATATAGATCAATGGTACAAGATAGACAGCCCAGAGATAAACCCGTGCACCTATGGTCACCTAATCTGTGACAAAGGAGGAAAGAATATACAATGGAGACAAGACAGTCTCTTCAATAAGTGGTGCTGGGAAAACTGGACAGCTACATATAAAAGAATGAAATTAGAACACTACCTAACACCATACGCAGAAATAAACTCAAAATAGATTAAAGGCCAAGTGCACTTTTAAGAACATAATTCTGACCTCATTCCCCTTATTAAAAACTCTAATTATTTCCTACTCCCCCCAGGATAAAATAATAAATTATTAGGACTGCATGATGAAGTCCCTGACTACTTCAATCAGTCTCATGTCATGCCACACTCCCCCTCATTCATTAAATCTCCATAACCCTGACTTTTTTCAGTACTTAGAACACATCGTTTTTTCTGAAATCTTAGATACTGTTCCCATCTACTTTTTCAATTCCCTTCTCACTTTCACCTAGCTATTTCCTACTCTCCATTAGAATTCACTTTAAACATTACTTCTTCCAGGAAGCATTCCCTAATCCCCCAGACTAAATTATGTCCCCTTATTGTATGCTCCTGTTAAAACCTGCATTTCTCCATCATTATACTGAACACACTTATAATTATTGGTTAACGTCTGACTTTTCTTTTTCTTTCTTTTTTTAAAAAATTTTTGGCTGTGTTGTGTCTTTGTTGCAGCGAGAAGAGGCTACTCCTTGTTGTGGTGCACAGGCTTCTCACTGCATTGGCTTCTCTTGTTGTGAAGCATGGGCTCTAGGTGCACAGGCTTCAGTAGTTGCAGAATGCGGGCTCAGTAGTTGCAGCACACAGGCCCTAGAGCATGTGGGCTTCAGTAGTCATGGTGCATGGGCTCAGTAGTTGTAGTGCATGGGCTTGGTTGCTCCACAGCATGTAGGATCTTCCCAGACCAGGGATCAAACCCATGTCCCCTGCATTGGCAGGCAGATTCTCAACCACTGTGCCACCAGGGAAGTCCCAATGTCTGACTTTTCTGATTGACCAGAAGTTTCATTAGTGCATTTAAGACAGTGGTTACCTCCATTCACTATTATTATTATATATTTTTTTGCAATACGCGGGCCTCTCACTGTTGTGGCCTCTCCCATTGTGGAGCACAGGCTCCGGACGCACAGGCTCAGCAGCCATGGCTCACAGACCCAGCCGCTCCACGGCATGCGGGATCTTCCCAGACCGGGGCACGAACCTGTGTCCCCTGCATCAGCAGGCAGACTCTCAACCACTGCACCACCAGGGAAACCCCTCCGTTCACTATTGAATGAATAAAATTAATTAAAAATTTGTTCACTGCCCTCAGAAGAACCACAGTCTAGTTGAGCAAACACACACACACACACACACACACACACACACATACACACACACCACTTTTAATTTTAAAACAAGATAAACTAAGTGTAGGAGGGACATGACATGCAATGAGAGTGATAGGAAAATAAGGAAAGGAGACATTAACTTTTAGTAAGAATATGTAGAATAGCACTACTTGAGCTGAGCCATGATGGATGGGAAGAACTCCGACAGGAAGAATGGTGGGAAAGGATTCCACAAGGAAGGAGGAGCCAAGGTATGCAGAGAAGAGACTACAGGTAGATTTGGGCAAAGGCAAGTACTCCGCTGTGACTGAGGTATGGCATGTTTGAAAGGGGATGGTGCAAGACAAAGCTGGAAAGGTAGGCTGGCTTTATCAAACTGAATATCAGACTGAGGTATTTGTGTGTTATTCCACAGGCAGGAGGATCAGATCTGGCTTTAGAGGATATTCTCCATCATATAGAATTAAATAAAAGAGGAGGAGAAAAAGAGGAAGAGAGATCACTTAGGGACTGTTTAGAGATCTAGTTCCAATAGATAGCAGTCTCTCCACACTCTCAATATGTCTGTAAGCATTTTAAACACACAGCAATGAAGAAACCTCTGTCCTGCTGCACATAAGCATTTCCAAGGGAATGCAGGTTATCCTATGGATACTACAGATGACAATTCCAAGAGAAGAAAGGATCTATTCAGCTAAATTTATGCTGAGAGGTGCAAGTTCCAAAGTTCGAGTGGTTTTCTCATGTTTGTTTTTTTTCAGCTTTATTGAGGTATAATTGACAAACTTGTAAGATATTTAAAGCTTACATTGTGATGATTTGATATACGTGTATATATTGTGAAAGAATTCCCCCCAAAGAGTTAACTGACACATCCATCACCTCACGTTTGTCTTTTCGTTTTTTTTTCTTTTTCTCTTTTGTGTGTGTGCGTGTGTGTGTGTGAGAACATCTAAGTTCTACGCTCTTAGAAAATTTCAATTATACAATAGTGTTATCAACTATAGTCACTATGCTATACATTAGCTCCTCAGGCCTTATTCATCTTATAACTGAAAGTTTGTACCCTTTTACCAACCTCTCCCTCTTTCCCCCACCCCAAAAACCCTGGCAACCACTTTTCTATTCTCATTTTCTATGAGTTTGACATCTTTTTTGATTCTTCATATAAGTGATACCATGCAGTATTTGAAACAGATTTTTATCAGGGCTGATTAACATTATCTCCAGTAACAGTGCTGCTCTTTCATTTAAAGAACAAAATGCCTCAATTATGTAAAGAAAGGAAGGTGATGTGGGGTTTTTTAATTATTTATTTATTTATTTATGGCTGCATTGGGTTTTCATTACTGCGCATGGGCTTGCTCTAGTTGAGGCGAGTGGGGGCTACTCTTCCTTACGGCACACGGGCTTCTCATTGTGGTGGCTTCTCTTGTTACGTAACACAGGCTCTAGGCGCGCAGGCTTCAGTAGTTGTGGCACACAGGCTCAGTAGTTGTGGTGGGTGGGCTTAGTTGCTCCACAGCATTTGGGATCTTCCAGGGCCAGAGCTCAAACCCATGTCCCCTGCATTGACAGGTGGATTCTTAACCACTGCACCACCAGGGAAGTCCCGCTGATCTGGCTTTTGAGTACAAAAATAATAGTACAAAGTTGAATAATTAAAAACTCTTCCCCTATTTCAGGAAAATGAATTTTCATACACAGCTGGTATAACCACAATCTACCTAGAAAACTAATTTGACAATCAGATTCCTACAAGCAAAAGACGTTTGATAATATTTCTATTTTCTATGGCACAGTGCCTTATGCATGAATTCGTAACACAAGCCTCTCACAACTTTGAAATTTCTTACATCTTTTCTAAAGAATTTGACTTTTTTTTTCTTACTTTCAGGTGCTTTGTTTGGCATATGATGGGCATTCCTTTTGCATGCATCTCAGTAACAGAGTGTATGCAGTTTCATATATATGTGGGTATCTTTCTTTCCTAGGTCCTATATAAAGTATTTGCAAGAAACTATGGAATTGTAATTCCTCCAAGGATGAATATTGCTCCATTTATATAAAATGTATGTTTCACTGATGTTTCTGTGCATTTCTGCAGACTTAATAAGCTTTTATTTCAGTTCTGAATCACGATGTAATTATGATTAATTTTAAATGGCAATTAAACTTAATATATGTATTTCAAGTAATACCTATAATTAAAACATCAGTAATATGAATGGTATGACGAAGGTCATGCACGCAGGCACAGGCATTGACAACTAAGTTAAGGCTGCCGTTTGGCTGAGAACAATTTTACGACACTACCCTGATTTCAGAGATACATCCTGATTTCAGAGATGCTAATGTGTGGGTAAAGGAAATACATCACAGAGTCAATGAAATATGGTAAGTCCTGCCTCTGCAACTAGATTATAAGTCTTTGAAAGTTGGAATCTGCATCCAAGTAGGATGTTCTCTGTAAATAACCTCACCTTGATTCAAACTGACCTAATAAGAAAGTATATTGGCTCACAAAACTGGAAAGCCAGAGTGATGTGGGAGAAGCTTTCAGGATTGGTTAACCCAGTGGAAAAATTATGTGATCAAGAACTCAAGTTTTGGGCTTCCCTGGTGGCACAGTTGTTAAGAATCCACCTGCCAGGGCCTCCCTGGTGGCGCAAGTGGTTGAGAGTCCGCCTGCCGATGCAGGGGATGCGGGTTCGTGCCCCGGTCTGGGAGGATCCCATATGCCGCGGGGCGGCTGGGCCTGTGGGCCATGGCCGCTGAGCCTGCGCGTCCGGAGCCTGCGCGTCCGGAGCCTGTGCTCCGCAACGGGGGAGGCCGCGGCAGTGAGAGGCCCGCATACCGCAAAAAAAAAAAAAAAAAAAAAAAAAAAAGAATCCACCTGCCAATGCAGGGGACACAGGTTCGAGCCCTGGTCTGGGAAGATCCCACGTGCCGCGGAGCAACTAAGCCCGTACGCCACAGCTACTGAGCCTGCGCTCTAGAGCCTGCAAGCCACAACTACTGAGCCCGCGTGCCACAGCTACTGAGCCCGCATGCCACAGCTACTGAAGCCCGTGTGCCTAGAGCCCGTGCTCCGCAACAAGAGAAGCCACTGTAATGAGAAGCCCGCCCACTGCAACAAAGAGTAGTCCCTGCTCAAAACCATGAGAAAGCCCGCACGCAGCAACAAAGACCCAACACAGCCAAAAATAAATAAATTTATTTTTAAAAAAACTCAAGTTTTTTCCATCTATCTGCTTGTCTTCCTTAATATCAGCTTCATTCTGAGGCTACCCTTTCCTCTTCCTCAGTGGTCTTAAGATAGTTGTCATTAGCTATCGAGGCTACATCCTACCTCTTAACATCCAGCCAGAACAATAAGTGTCTTTTTCCAGAAGCTTCCAACAAACATCTATGACTTGTTAGAATTGGTTCACATACCTATTTTTAAGCCAGTTACATGAAAAGGGGAGGGATTATCCTGATCAGTTTAGATTAATCAAGCATCCAATATAGAATTGGATTTGTTTCTCCTGAGGCATATGGAAGGGTGAACTCTTGGTCAAAATCAGAGTTCTGTTAGTAAGGAAAAACAGAATAATAATTTCTGCCTACTCCAGAATCCTCCTGAATACTTTCTCAACTCCACTAGTCCCTAGCACATGACACACTAATGGTAATTTCATTAAGACCAAGGACTGTGCCTTACTTATCTTTTCTACTATCTTTAATTTCCTGCACATAGTTGATGCCTAATAAATATATTATTATTGTGTATAATAGTGGTTGTGTTCTTTGCCAAAAGAATCTCGAAATGACCTATAGTTTTCCTTCTTTATCCAGAGGTGAAGCCCTGAAACAATAGAAAGAAAACAAAAATCTTGCTTGAAAAAATCAGCCCAGTAAAATTCTTGATGTTCTGAAGAATTTCATCGACATAGCAGCTTATCCATGAAAGCAAAGTTGAAGGTGTGTAGTAGATGAATAGTGAAACTTTTTTTTTAAGAAACAAGATATATTAAACAAAGCTGTTTATTAAGAACTTTAGAAAAGATTCAGGGACAAGATAAGGTAACCTTATGTCCATATCAAATGATTGCTTTTTGTGGAACTCTACTCCAAGGAAGATAGAAAGGGTAGCGAGTCTAGCTTTTTATTTTCTTCTTATTCTGATTCTCTTCCAATATGAATCATTTCTTGTTCTAAACTATTCTGATTTCCTTTCCTTTGATCCCCAAGGTCTGAAGACTAAAAAATAGACAAGATCTGTTTGGCTAGATAATCCTTTTCTCCTAGGTAGTCAGAGCTTCATGCCTTAGAGACTTTTTTTCTCCTATTCTTCCCACTGTAAATGTCTCAAGGGCACCAGAACATGAGCTCCACAAAGGCAGGGACTTTGTCTTGTTCCTGTATCCACAGTTCCTACTACTGTCTGGCCCAAAGAAGGTGTTCACTAATTTTTTTAAAATGCAATAAATGAATGAGAAGAATGTCATTAAGAAGAAGAAATGATGTTACTATATAGTGAATTGTGGAATATTAATACTGTATTGTATTTTCCACCTAGAAAATTCTTTTAGAGTTTTAATGAGACGTGCTTGGAAAATGTACAATTTAAAATTTCATGGTAATTATTTTCCTATAGAAAATTGATATCTTCAAGGCACAGATCTGGAAAAACCTCAAATCTTGATTTTCAACAAAGTAGAAATGTATAACTTAGTTTTACATATGGTTTACAAAAAGATCTTAGAATTAAATTAACAAAATGTCTTGCACAAAGAAGGCATTTCAGTGATTAATTTAATTACATTGTCATAAATTGTCAAGAGTTCAAAAGACAAGTAGATGATTTGTGAAAAGACACTGCCATGCTGAACTGGAGAGTTTTCCTATTCAAATGCCTTTGGTTACTTTTCCACCATATACAGATAATGCCCCAAAATCCCTAGAAGGATTACTATGTGTGTGGCACTTAGATGACAGATAGCAAATAGAGGGGGAAAGTGTTGGAAGAGGACACATCTCTTTCATTATTCAATAAAATTGAATTATAATTTTAGGAAAAAAGCTGGATACTTAATATTCCCAAAGTGATTTCTGGACTCTGGGAATGGCAGTCTATCAGATGCGCTATACGCATAATCTCATACACCCTCCTACACCCACAGGAGGAAAACGTTTACTTCTGTGCTGCTTACTATGTATGCTTGAAGGAAGCTTTTGAAAGAGGGTGACCAACTCCTTTCAGTTTGCCAGGACTTTCCCAATTATACAAGTCATATGTCCTAGGAAATCCCCCAGTCTCAGGAAAACTAGGACAGTTGATCATCCTACTTTGAAAACTCCTTTTAAAAAATAATAGAAAAAAAAAAGGTCATGAAGAACGTAGGGGTAAGATGGGAATAAAGACACAGACCTACCAGAGAATGGACTTGAGGATATGGGGAGGGGGAAGGGTAAGCTGTGACAAAGTGAGAGAGTGGCATGGACATATATATACTACCAAACGTAAAATAGATAGCTAGTGGGAAGCAGCCGCATAGCACAGGGAGATCAGCTCGGTGCTTTGTGACCACCTAGAGGGGTGGGATAGGGAGCGTGGGAGGGAGCGAGACGCAAGAGGGAAGAGAAATGGGAACATATGTATATGTATAACTGATTCACTTTGTTATAAAGCAGAAACTAACACACCATTGTAAAGCAATTATACTCCAATAAAGATGCTAAAAAAAAAACACAAAAAAACAAAACAAACAAGTCACTGATGGGGCCAACTTTTACAAACATGGACTTGTATTCCTACTTGGTCAGCATCAATTTGTAACTCAGAAAGTCTTTGTTAAATATTGAAATTAAAATGGCTTTCCTGTGGGGTTAAAATTAATAATAATAATAATAATAATAATAGAAAACTTACTTGGACCTACCCAGGTTTCCTAACACACTTCTTTTCTCCTTCCTGTCTTTTCCCAATTGCTCTATTACAATTCTAAAATGTTTCTCTCTTGTACCTCTACTGTCTTGTTTCCCTTCAGCTTGTAGTGGACTTACAAGCCAAGGTTTGGTTTATAGCTTAATATTGATTATATTTGTTAACTTCTAAGTAGGTAAATGACCTCCATGAATTTTATCTGAGTTTTCAGAAAAGGTGATGTAGGTACATTGAAAGGCCTTCTTTTCTTAGCCTTCGACTTTGTAATGAGGGATCCTAGAATAAAAATGAAAAGTAACAAAATTGTGTTTACAGATTTGAAAATAGAAGTGTATGACAGTCTTTGACGGCATAAGGATACCTCTTTTTTGGGATTCTCCCTCAGTTTTTAAAAAAGTGATTCAATTTAAATTTTCTTCTAGTCTAGTGTATCCCAAGCTGGGGCATGCTGGAGATAATTTTAAGTGATATGCAGTGATGACATCATAACTAACTTGGGCAATGAGAAAATTATATTCCTTTCACTTTTCTTTTAGTAACATTGATTTTGGCACGAACAAAAATTTCATTTTAACATCAACATGTCTTTTTTTAATATTTGTTTAATTATTTTGGCTGCGCCGGGTCTTAGCTGCAGTACGTGGGATCTTTAGTTGCAGCATGCGAACTCTTAGTTGTGGCATACATGTGGGATCTAGTTTCCTGACCAGGGATTGAACCCAGGCCCCCTGCACTGGGAGTGCAGAGTCTTAGCTGCTGGACCACCAGGGAAGTCCCATCAATATGCGTTAACACCTCTCTAAGACCTACTAATCTTCCTTTGTAACAAAGAGTGAGTCAAGTCTTGGGCTCAGAGACCAAAAGTGTCTAGCTGGAATTTGATGAAAAGTTTTTGTTTTTGTTACATTTATCTTCATGGTTACATTCTACTTATGAAAATAGAAACTGTTTTTTTTTATTTTCAGGAGTGATATAGAGACATTCTTCTTTTAAGGTAAACATATGTAAATAAAAATAATCAATTTAAAGGAAAAATAGTTGGCGAAAACCATGAAGGTGAGATAAGGATTACTTAAGACAGGAAACCTTGTCCAGGTAATTTCCACATACTCAAGGAGAGATAGAGGATAGCCTGAAAGAGGATAGCATCTAAAGCTCCCCCTTTCCCTACACAAATACATGCCCTATTTCCCTAAAGCATAACTGAATAAAACAGTGTAGCACACTATGTCAAGACACAGAACCTCAGATTTCTACCAGGATTTAAAAGGAAAACACTTCATAGTCTCTGCTTTTCTTTCTCATAGCAGAATGCCCTTCTTAGCATTCAACAAAAACCACAACTAGCACTGCGGTTGGACTTAACAGATTCCTTTAAACTCTAAGGTCTTGGCATGTCCAGAACCTGGATGCATTATGTGGGAGAGCAGCCATGAGCTCTCCATGATATTAGTGTTAGAAGGATTGAAATGAACATCCTTGAGTTTACTTGTTGAGCTGGCATTTAGAAACAGAAACTTTAAATGGTGTTTGGTTTCTGTAATTTCTCATTCCCTTTTATGAAACTTTTTTTAGGTATCACATTCATACAAAAGAGGATAAATCTGTGAGAGAGCTTTCATCAATGGTAAACTTTGTTTTTATTAAAATAAATGATGCCATGATATTTTACCTTCTAGTCAATATTAGAGACAATATAATTTGACATTTGATTAAATTATTTGGAAACATCACATATCTTATCTTGGATTAAGATTTGAGAAAGCTGTGTTTCCCAAAATACCAACTTCATCAGATTAACTTCTACAATATTAATCAACCAAGTGTTTTTGAGCTTCTACTATATACTCAGCTCACGTAGACACAGAAGAACACACAAAGACTTATAACTCATGTATTCTTCTCTTAACAGATGTATGATACAAATAGGCAGACTCTGCGAACTAATCCACATAAAATAATTATATAGTAATAAATTGGAATAAGTACTTAAATGGTAAATAGGATAATAAAGATTTTATATGGAAGTTATGTAAGTTTACAAGGGAGTTATATGAAGAAGACAGAAATAAATGAAGGTTACGACAGTCCAAGAAAGTTTTGTGATGGGATCCTGTTTTCTTTTTAAAAGATGGATAAATTTTGAAGTAAAACTTAAAAAAAGATAAAGGTGTTTAATGATTGAGATGTTGATTAAAGCAGGATTTGGCATGATATCAGGAGGGGGTGTGAAGGAAAATATGTAGAACTAGTGCTATCAGCTTGGGATGGAGCATGGAGTTTGTGAGGGGTATTGGTGAGAGAAAATACTGGCATAAGTAGAGTGAGACCAAATTGCGGAAGACCTTGAAAACTAGCCTCAGAGGATAAGCTGATTCCACAAACAGTAGAGAAACCATCTTCATAGGGTCGTTGTGAGAATTAAATGAGCTAATATTTGTGCACAGAAATGGTATTTTAGGAATATTTGTATAGCAGTAACAGGTAAACTTTATTAAAATCAAAGAAGAAAATTAGAAAGCCAGATAGAAAGCTATTTCAATATTCTGGACACAGTCAATGAGGGTCTGGACTAGGGTGGTATCATTAGAGATAAAGAAGAGAGGCAAATCTAAAGCATATAAAATTAAAATCTAGTAATTTTTATTCAATCATTATTCAACATTTATTGAGCAAGTACTATGTGTTAGGCACTGAGCCAGGCACGTGCAGAATTAACGGAACTCAGGAAGATTCTGTACATAAGAAATTCATGAGCAGTGTCAAAGATTTCTGAACTAGGAGATTAGAAATAAAGGTGGTTCTTGGTAACTCCCTGGCCGTCCATTGGTTAGGACTCAGCCCTTCCACTGTTGGCGGCCCAATTTCAATCGAAGTGGTTCTTAACAGAGAGTCAGGGGAACTGCGATGGGGAGTGGTTAATCAGCTCCAATTTGGCATTTGAAATTTGACGAGAATACGGATTGTCCATCACAGTTTATTTACCAAACACTGGGCTAGATGCTAAAGCTACAGGAGGTGTAAGACAAGGTCCCTATCTTCAAAGAGCTAACACTTAAACCAGGAAGAGAAGACAAATTAACAAAATGGTAAATGACAATATATAGTGAAATAAGCTAACTGTCAAATAAGTGGGACAGATAACAAATGCTACAAACATTCAGAAGTGGGAGGTAAGCACTGTGGGTGGAGCACTGAGGCTGCTTTGTGGAAGATGTAGTATTTGTGCTAAATGCAGAAGATCTGGTGGTAACAACAATGGAATAACTACTATTTGTTAATTGTTTACTTTGTTTATATCATCTTCTTCACATATACTACCTCATTTAATCCTCACAGCAATCCTATGATATAGATACAGATGAGGAGATGGCTTGGAGAGTTGAAGTATGTTACAGGAGGTCATATGGTTGGTAAGAAGTAGACCAACCCATGTTTGACTCAAATGACCGTACTCTTAGCCACTTCTCTACAAGGAGAAGAAAGAAGCTGTAGAATTGAAAGTAAGAAATAGATTCAAGGGGCATGCAAGTGGAGATGTACTAAAAGCAGATTAGAAACTTGATCTAGAACATAATAATAATGATAGTTAATACTAATATAGTAGTTACTATGTAACAGGCACTATTCTATGCGTATCACAGGAGACTACTTAATACTCCAATCCAATGAAGTTAAGTTCTATTATTATCCACATTTTACAGATAGGGAAATTAGGTGACACTGCTAGTAAGTGGCAGAGCCAGTATATGAACTCAGATATTCTGACACCAGAATCCATGCTTTTAACCCGCATACTATCATGACTTTTGAAATTAAGCACAAGTTAAAGTTAAGTCTTAGAATTTGGGAGGGGAAGATATAGAAGCCTAGGAGGGCATAAAAATGAGCAAGAGAATGAATATAAAGCCAGGCCAAGGATACTGCTTTAGGGGCACACACAGTGGGGACAAAAGGGGGAAGGCATGCTGACAAAGGAAATAGAGTGATGAACCATCAAAAGACACTAAAGACAGGTTTGTTCATCAGAGAGCGTGGTCATCAGAATAAATGTTGCCGAAAAGAGAATATGGAAACTTCCCTGGCTGTCCAGTGGTCAAGACTCTGAGCTTCCAATGCAGGGGGCATGGGTTCAATCCCTGGTCAGGGAACTAAGATCCTGTATGCTGCACAGCACGGCCAAAAAAAAAAAAAAAAAAAAAAAAAAGGAGAGAGAGAAAGAGAGAGGGAGAGAGAGAATATGAACTAAATAAAACTGACAGAAAAAATAACACTGGTTTTCTTATAGAAAGCGCTCTTAGGGATGGAAGTCAAAGTCCAGGAAGTTACTAAGAGAATGGGAGAGGAGGAGGTAGGGACAGTGACGGTGGACCACACATTTTAGGAGATTGACAGTGAAAGGAGAGAGAGAGAGCCTGAGCTAATAGAGTTAGCAAGGTCACTTCTCTTTGCTGCCCTTAGGGACTTGGCCATAGACAGTTGCTCCACTCCTTCCAACCACTAAGTTGGAAGAGAATGTCCACAGAAGTTCCTCCTTTAATAAGTCAAATGGAAATGATGCATTAGTAAGTGGACAAACAGGATCTCATTGTGAGTTCTTGTGATCCCTTTCAGGGCAAGTCTGTTCTGTACTACTCGTTCTAGCCCTTCTTTATATACTCTTTTGAGTTGTAGCTTAGATATTGCTACTAGTAGGCTGTTTCATGCCTTTGAGTTTTTCCACTTTGTTGTCTGTTTATATTCTGCAAGGTTCGACTCAAATGCCACAGTCTTTTCGAGGCTTTCTCTGACCCCAGTCTGAGTGAGACTATATCCCCACAGAACCCCGTTCCCACCCTGTCATAGCACCTGCTTCATTCCCCTACAGCTGTTAGCAATTTCATTGGTCTCCACGCACAGATGACAATCTCTTGTGAAAGGAGAGTAAGGTTTTCATGGCTGGCTTGGCAATGCCAAACACAAGCCTGACATAAAGTAGGCACTTGTAAGTGTTCATTGAACAAAGGTGTAAATAAAGGAAAGTAGGATTAGAAAGCATCAGGTAGCACTTCATTTGTCTATTCAGTCCATCAGTCATCCTGTAAGGACAAGTTGAGGACTGGGCTTCCAATAGTCACTTGACTTTATTTATTAATTTTTAATTTAATGTAATTTTTTACTGAAGTATAGTTGATTTACAATATTATATTAGTTCCAAGTATACAACATAGTGATTCAATATTTTTATACATAATACTTTATTTAAAGTTTTTATAAAATATTGGCTATGTTCCCTGTGCTGTACAATATATCCTGGTAGCTTATTTATCTTATTTACTACTATTTTATACAAAGTAGTTTGTACCTCTTAATCCCTTACCTCTGTCTTGCCCCCTCTCCCTTTCCCCCACTCATAACCACTAATTTGTTCTCTGTATCTGTAAGTCTCTTTCTGTTTTGTTATATTCATTCGTTTGTTTTGTTTTTTAGATTGCACATGCATTTGACTTTTTAAAATTAATTTTTATTGGAGTATAGTTGCTTTACAATGCTGTGCTAGTTTCTGCTGTACGGCAAAGCGAATCAGCCATACATATATATATATCCCCTCTTTTTCGGATTTCCTTCCCATTTAGGTCCCACAGAGAACTGAGTAGAGTTCCCTGTGCTACATAGTAGGTTCTCATTAGTTATCTGTTTTATACTTAGTAGTGTATATTTGTCAGTCCCAATCTCCCAGTTCATCCCACCCCCCAGATTCCACATGCATTTGATTTTAATGTGGCATATCACACCAAGTTCCTCACCCATAAGATAAAGTCTGCTTATAATAATAAAATTTTAAAAAAAGATAAAGTCTGCTTAGTCTCCAGAAGCTGAAAAATAGGGATTTTTAAACCTTGTAGCCCCATTTCACCGTATCCTTAAACAGAAGTGGAAGTGAGAATAAGCATTCTTATTCCTTTTCACAGACAAGGAAACTAAGGCAGAAAGCAGAAGAATAATTGCAAGAAGCTCATCTCTTTTATACTTAGGTTCTCAGGGTCTCTCAAGGATTAAATGATTGCTCAGTCTGTGCCAAGTTTCTAGATGAGATTGGCCTGTGACTCTTTCTATTCTCCATCAGTCACCTACAGATGCTCATCACCCCATGACAGGCTCCCACTCCCACAACCCAGTAGTCTGCCCTGGACAAATCTGTCCCTATGCCAAATACATAGTTACTTGCAAAAGCATTACCCAAACACTATCACAAATCTTCCTATCAGCCAGGGCTCTTCCCCAGATGGGCCCATTCTAGTCTTGCAGAACAGAATCTGAACCACCAAAGGCTAGCCCCCTGTCTTGCAGAAGCTTGTAACAAAGGGTGGGGGTATGGGAATCATGAGGTACGAACAAGTTGGTTAGTTGGTATTTATTTGATCCATTTTCTTTAATCCACATGAGATGAGCTAAACAAATTGTTTACCTGGTGTCTGTCCCCTGAGGCCTGAGCATTCAAATACACTAAACAGATGATTCACCATAAAACTCTAGTTCTGTCCATTTGTAAACCCCCAGCAAAGTCAGGTTTTCAGGTTAAGGGGGCTGTGCTCTTTGCTGATTTGTAAGTTTTAAGGCAGTTGGGTGTCTGGCTCCACTTAGTGCTGAAATGTCATAGTGCAGCCTGGTTCCGTTTTTCCACAGCCATAAAAAGCAAGGAAGGGGTAAACTATTGACCACTTTTCTGTTTTAGGAAGATATGTAGCAATCATGTTCAATTTGAGAAGTTTGAAGTTCAAATCCTTCAGTGTTTGTGCTGAAAATAGTAAAAAATGCAGGCAGGGCTTCCCTGGTGGCGCAGTGGTTGAGAGTCTGCCTGCTGATGCAGGGGACACGGGTTCGTGCCCCGGTCCAGGAAGATCCCACATGCCGCGGAGCGGCTGGGCTTGTGAGCCATGGCTGCTGAGCCTGCGCGTCCAGAGCCTGTACTCCGTAACGGGAGAGGCCACAACAGTGAGAGGCCCGCATACCACCAAAAAAAAAAAAAAAAATGCAGGCAAGAAATATGAGGCCAGAGTTGGAGTCAAGAGGAGACCCTCTGGCTACTATGTGGTAAACCAGTTTGGGTTCTTGGTCTGTGTTCTTTGCTTTATAGATAATGCTGCAGATCCTTTCAAAATCACTGTCCTCATGCCATTCCTAAGACTTCATGGGAGAGGGAAAAGGGCCCAAAGTGAGGCTAGAATCAGAAGCTGGAGGTTTTCAATAGCATCACTGTATTAGCCCCAATTTTTAGTTTACCACATACAAAAGATGAGATGGTACATTACTGGGTTATTTTAGATTTACTAAACCATCGGGGGCACTGTGTGCTTCTAATAAACATTTTTAAAGGATTAATAATGTTCTATGTTGAATTTCTTTCAAACATTGCACCATAAAACACTTATTTGATCTTCAGTGTCATTCTCTGTCCATCAAGAATTTGGTCAAGTCAGGGGCTTCCCTGGTGGCGCAGTGGTTAAGAATCCACCTGCCAGTGCAGGGGACACAGGTTTGAGCCCTGGTCCGGGAAGATCCCACATGCCATGGAACAACTAAGCCCGTGCACCACAACTACTGAGCCTGCGCCCTAGAGCCCATGCTCTGCAACAAGGGAAGCCACTGCAATGAGGAAACCACGCACCGCAAAGAGGAGCCCCCGCTCGCCGCAACTAGAGAAAGCCCGCGCACAGCAATGAAGACCCAACGCAGTCTTCATTTATTTATTTAACAATTAATTAATTAATTTGAAAAAATCTCACTGACTGATGAACAGGTGGGTGATCGCTCTGAGCAAACAACCAGACTCCACAACTTGAATTGCTTCTGTATGATGTTTTATATTGGTTGAGGAAACATATTGCATGGCTTTGGAAAAAAAGAATTTGATCCTGACATAGTTTTATTTTAATAAGGACAAAGGCTTCATTTTATGTCTGCAAGACAGAGGGCTCATGCTTATTACTAGTATAATCCTCGGGTTTTCCGAATGAATAGAGTTATAGAAATGAGATTGCATCTGAGTAAATACATTAATCTGGTTCCAGGCACATTTCTTTTGGCTAGTACAATTTCAATTGTTCATTATTCTCACTTGAATGGACCTCTCTGTGTAATCATAAAAACATTTTCTTAACAACCAGTACCAAATAATTAAAAGGATAGGATACAGTGCCCTTGTGCTATGATACAGAGATAACTCTATAACTTTTATATAAAACTTTATAAATAACAAGGTACTTTTTAAATCTTAAGACACAACTCATCTAGATATTTATTTATTTAGGCTGAGCCAGAATCTTCATTGTGGCATGTGGGATCTAGGTCCCCGACCAGGGGTCGAACCTGGGTCCCCTGCATTGGGAGCGCAGTCTCACCCACTGGACCACCAGGGAAATCCTGACACTTAAGTCATCTAATCTATATGACTCTGCAAAGTAAATATTAGTACTTTCATCACCATTTTATTGATGAGTAAACTGAGACTTAGAGAGATTGGGCAACTTGCCCACAACCGTAAATAAAGGAAAGAATAGAAAAGCAAGCCCTGTCCACATAGATCTCACCCTCTTTCCCTTCTCAGTGTATTTTCCACACCTTAACCTTTCAGTGTAATTTGGGATATTCATAATGTTTGAATGATAAGAGTAAGGAAAGAAAAATAGTTAAAATGTCAACCGAGGAAGAAATTAATAAGTATTTAACGAAAAGATAGCCTCCTAAATGACAGTGTCTATTAGGTTTACATAAAAATTGCATACACAGTGCCAGAAAGTAAGGAAGGGCTCCCCCACAAAAAAGGAAAAAAGATAGGAGCATGTCAAAAGGACACAGAAGTGACCTGAAAGAGCTTCCAGTGGCCAGAGCTGGAAGAATTTGATCAAACAAAATAAATAATAATAGCATTATATTATAACCTGAAGAATAGAATAAATATCCATGAGTCCATACTGATATAAATAAACGATTAAATAAGTAAACAAACAAATAAATGGGGGAGAAGGAACAATTCTTCCTCACAGAAGAATTCCAATTAATGATGTAGAAAAAATGAGGCAAATAGAAAATCACCATTAGAACACCACAGTAACAGTTGCTACAGGCAAGATCAATCAAATGTTAAAATCATTGAGTGAAACAGTAAAATCCAAATAAAGTATGGAGTTCAGCCAATAGTAATGTATCAATGTTGGCTCAATAGCTGTGACAAATGTATATGTAAGATGTTAACAATAGGGGGAAATGGGTATATGGGAACCCTATGTACTATTTTTGCAATCTTCCTGTAAATTTAAAACTATTCTTAAATATTTGTGGAATATTACAAAGACAAAATTCCAATTCTCAATTACAATGAGAAAAAATAGTAACCTTGCAGTGTGAAACCTGGCAGACAGTACCTTAACCAAATGATCAAGGTTAATATCACCAGTAATAAGACATGTCAATATCACGTACCCCTGATAAAGGATGTGCTGAGGACATTGTCTCTGTGATATTTTTCTCAAAAATTTATAACCTCAATCTAATAATGAGAAAACATCAGACAAACCTAAATTGAGGGACAGTTTACAAATTTCCTGATCTGTAATACTTAAAAGTGTCAAGGTCATGAAAGACAAGGAAGGATTGAAGAACTATCACAGATTAGAGGAGACTAAAAGAGACATGACAGCTAAATGCAATGTAGGAGCCTAGATCAGATCCTGGAACAGAAAAAGGATATTAGTGGAAAACTGCTGATATCAAGATTAGGTCTATGTTTAGTTAATAGTATGTACCAATGTTAATTTCCCAGTTTTGATAAATGTACCATGGCTACATGCCAACATTAGAGGAACCTAGGAAAAGGGTATATAGGAATTCTTATATAGGTGTATAGGAAGGGTGTAAGGAATATAGATTAGTGCTATCTTTGCAACTCTTCTGTAAGCCTAAAATTATTTTGTATTTAATTTTAAAAGTAAAAGCTGTATGTAAATAATACACAAATTAGCTCTCTTCTGCTTCTTATGGCTGAAGGAAAGTCCTGTTAAGTTTTAATACTCTGTGTGGTATAACTTAACAAACACAATCACTACGTATGAAATCTTCCCTTCAGGAAGACAAATACTATTAGATCATAAACTCCTTGAGAGCAGGGTCCATATTTTATTCATCCTGCATCCTTGATGCCTGGCACATAGTAAGTACTTAATAAATGCCTATTGAACTGAACTATGCTATATAGATGCATATATAGATGTATATTACATATACACATAATTACACACACAGATACATATGCATATATCAAGGTAAGGGGGAAGCAAAAGATTACAACCATAAAGACATGTGTTCCTGAAACTGAAGAGCCAAATTCAAAAATAAAACATCCCATGAATTAATTGAGCATGTTGTATAAGCTCAGATGCTATAAACACATCAGTCTTTTCCTCTCTGATAAGCTTTTGGGCTATTTGACAGAACAGGTTTACCTTTGCCACCTGGTAACAGGATGGCAATAATAGCAGTGGCTGACAGCCTCTCCACTTTTCTCCAATGAGACACCTCCCACAAAATGTTCAGAGTTCCCTGCATAACCATAAAAGAGAGTCTCTTGACGGTTTCTGTCAGCTGACAGCAGCATGGAATGACTGAAAAGGGAAATCATACAGTGGGAAATAAGAGACTGCCTTTTTGCACACCCACTTTGTCTCCCACCCAGCATGAATAAGAGAATAGGGACTAAAAGAGGGAAATGAGTACAGGACTGAATATTCTACCCAATTTTTCAATGATAGATAGAAAGGGCAGATGGTAGGTGGATCAGATAAGAGTTGTTTTAATCTTTTTTTTCTAGATCCTTTTCTTTGTGTGTGTCTGAATATATATGTGTGTGAGAAAAAGAAAGAGAGAGAGATACAGAGAAAGGGGGGAGACTGGGATCCATTTCTGAATGTGTGTAAGAGGCCATATGCAGCCACAGTTACACACAGACACTTAGAGGTGTAGATAGAATTGGAGACAAAACTGCCTGCCTGCCAATTCTTCTAAATAAATATGTTCACAGATTTCATAGCATTAATGAACTGAAAAATAATCACATATTGAAGCTGGATGCAGCTGACTACACTAAGTTTGAGAATATTTTAAGTGAATATTAAACTAATAATAGGGACTTCCCTGGCGGTCCAGTGGTCAAGACTCCGCGCTTCCACTGCAGGGGGCAAGGGTTCCATCCCTGGTGGGGGAACTGAGATCCTGCGTACCATGCCGTGCGGCCAGAAAAATAAAAATAAAATAAAAAGGAAGTCTTCATTTAAAATAAACAAATAGGGCCTCCCTGGTGGCGCAGTGGTTGAGAGTCCGCCTGCCGATGCAGGGGATACGGGTTCGTGCCCCGGTCTGGGAGGATCCCATATGCCGCGGAGCGGCTGGGCCCGTGAGCCATGGCCACTGGGCCTGCGCATCCGGAGCCTGTGCTCCGCAACGGGAGAGGCCACAACAGTGAGAGGCCCGCGTACGGCAAAATAAATAGATAAATAAAATAAAATAAACAAATAATCTAATAATAGATATTAGAGAGGCCAAGTTCTCAAAGATGCTTGAGTAAGCAGCCAGTTAACATAATAGAGGAGGAGTACATAGTTTGGATATCAGATGTTAGATTCATGGGTATTCATCATAACTTTATAATTTCAATATAAAATATATATGTCTTGTGAGTCAAAATGTATGTCCTGGGAGTATGGTAAAAAGATAATAGGAAAAAAATTTAATTGGTTTATAAGCAACTACAAATTTTTAAATTTAAAAAGTTGAGGCACAAGCTACAGTTATGATACATGAGTAAGGATGCTCAGAGTTGACTGATACGATGTCTGCAGCATTGTTGTGATAGCTTTGACACATTCCTGAGCTGGGCTGAGAAATATTTATCGTGATGTCCACAAACCTGTGCAGTGTTGAATTTTAATAGTAATTTTAGTAATAAAGATGTTTTTGTTACTGTGGACTACAAATAACAGATGGTTGATCAAGACAGACAAAAACTAGCCCAAACCCTTCTAATGGCCCAACTAAGAGAGAGTGGCAGGGATAAACTTCAGCTCAAGTCAGACTCCACAGCCCATGTTTTTTCCACTATATCATATCCTTTCAAAGTGCTAGTGCCAGTAAAGCTCTAACTAAACATCATCCCAGAGAAACTTAGCTGAAAGTCAGCCTTATGAGAGAAATGAAAGTGCCACTGGACATACTGATTCTAAAAGTTATAGAAAGGCAAAGTAGCAAGAACAGCCAAGGCCCTTGTGAAGAACCAGAAAAGAGAATTTAATCTCCTGGATATAAAGACACAGTATAAAGCTTTAGGAATTAAGACAGTGTGGTGTTGGTGCAAGGATAGACAAATAGAATGGAATACAGAGCTCATGCATTGATCAACATTTGATTTTAACAAAGGTGCTACCTTCAGAGCAGTGCAGAAAGAACAGTCTTTTCAATAAATGATGCTTGAATCTTGGGGAGAAAAAAAGAAACTTAACCTTTAACTCATACCATACATAAAAATCAATTCAAGGTGGATTGCAGCTCTAAACTTAAAAGTCAAAAAATGTTTCTAGAGAATAATACAGAACATTTTCATGATTTTGGTGTAAGGAAACACCAAAAACAAGACACATAAATTTAAAAGTTGATAAATTTGACTCAAATTAAAATTAAGAACTTCTGTTCATCAAAAGACATTATTGGTGGGCCTCCCTGGTGGCGCAGTGGTTGAGAGTCCGCCTGCCGATGCAGGGGATACGGGTTCGTGCCCCGGTCTGGGAGGATCCCATATGCCGCGGAGCGGCTGGGCCCGTGAGCCATGGCCGCTGGGCCTGCGCATCCGGAGCCTGTGCATCCGGAGCCTGTGCTCTGCAACGGGGGAGGCCACAACAGTGAGAGGCCCGCATACCACAAAAAAAAAAAAAAAAAAAAAAAGACATTATTGGCATAGAATTTCTTGTAGTAATCTCTCATGATCTTTTGTATTTCTGCAGTGTCAGTTGTTACTTCTCCTTTTTCATTTCTAATTCTATTGAGTTGAGTCTTCTCCCTTCTTTTCTTGATGAGTCTGGCTAATGGTTTATCAATTTTGTGTATCTTCTCAAAGAACCAGCTTTTAGTTTTATTGATCTTTGCTATCGTTTCCTTCATTTCTTTTTCATTTATTTCTGATCTGATCTTTATGATTTCTTTCCCTCTGCTAACTTTGGGGGTTTTTTGTTCTTCTTTCTCTAATTGCTTTAGGTGCAGGGTCAGGTTGTTTACTCGAGATGTTTCCTGTTTCTTAAGGTGGGATTCTATTGCTATAAACTTCCCCCTTAGAACTGCTTTTGCTGCGTCCCATAGGTTTTGGGTCGTTGTGTCTCCATTGTCATTTGTTTCTAGGTATTTATTTATTTCCTCTTTGATTTCTTCAGTGATCACTTCATTATTGAGTAGTGTATTGTTTAGCCTCCTTGTGTTTGTATTTTTTACAGATCTTTTCCTATAATTGATGTCTAGTCTCATAACATTGTGGTCGGAAAAGATACTTGATACAATTTCAATTTTTAAAAATTTACCAAGGCTTGATTTGTGACCCAAGATATGATCTATCCTGGAGAATGTTCCATGAGCACTTGAGAAAAATGTGTATTCTGTTGTTTTTGGATGGAATGTCCTATAAATATCAATTAAGTCCATCTTGTTTAATGTATCATTTAAAGCTTGTGTTTCCTTATTTATTTTCATTTTGGATGATCTGTCCATTGGTGAAAGTGGGGTGTTAAAGTCCCCTACTATGAGTGTGTTACTGTCGATTTCCCCTTTCATGGCTGTTAGTATTTGCCTTATGTATTGAGGTGCTCCTATGTTGGGTGCATAAATATTTACAATTGTTATATCTTCTTCTTGGATCGATCCCTTGATCATTATGTAGTGTCCTTCTTTGTCTCTTCTAATAGTCTTTATTTTAAAGTCTATTTTGTCTGATAGGAGAATTGCTACTCCAGCTTTCTTTTGATTTCCATTTGCATGGAATATCTTTTTCCATCCCCTTACTTTCAATCTGTATGTGTCTCTAGGTGTGAAGTGGGTCTCTTGTAGACAGCATATATATGGGTCTTGTTTTTGTATCCATTCAGCCACTCGGTGTCTTTTGGTGGGAGCATTTAGTCCATTTACATTTAAGGTAATTATTGATATGTATGTTCCTATTCCCATTTCCTTAATTGTTTTGGGTTTGTTATTGTACGTATTTTCCTTCTGTTGTGTTTCTTGCCTAAAGAAGTTCCAAAAATCCTCAACAAAATACTAGTAAACAGAATCCAACAGCACATTAAAAGGATCATACACCATGATCAAGTGGGGTTTATTGCAGGAATGCAAGGATTCTTCAATATACGCAAATCAATCAATGTGATACACCATATTAACAAACTGAAGAAGAAAAACCATATGATCATCTCAATAGATGCAGAGAAAGCTTTCGACAAAATTCAACACCCATTTATGATAAAAACCCTGCAGAAAGTAGGCATAGAGGGAACTTTCCTCAACATAATAAAGGCCATATATGACAAACCCACAGCCAACATCATCCTCAATGGTGAAAAACTGAAACCATTTCCACTAAGATCAGGAACAAGACAAGGCTGCCCACTCTCACCACTCTTATTCAACTTAATTTTGGAAGTTTTAGCCACAGCAATCAGAGAAGAAAATGAAATAAAAGGAATACAAATTGGAAAAGAAGAAGTAAAGCTGTCACTGTTTGTAGATGACATGATACTATACATAGAGAATCCTAAAGATGCTACCAGAAAACTACTAGAGCTAATCAATGAATTTGGTAAAGTTGCAGGATACAAAATTAATGCACAGAAATCTCTAGCATTCCTGTACACTAATGATGAAAAATCTGAAAGTGAAATCAAGAAAACACCCCCATTTACCATTGCAACAAAAAGAATAAAATATCTAGGAATAAACCTACCTAAGAAGACAAAAGACCTGTATGCAGAAAATTATAAGACACTGATGAAAGAAATTAAAGATGTTACAAATAGATGGAGAGGTATACCATGCTCCTGGATTGGAAGAATCAATATTGTGAAAATGACTCTACTACCGAAAGCAATCTACAGATTCAATGCAATCCCTATCAAACTACCACTGGCATTTTTCACAGAACTAGAACAAAAAATTTCAAAATTTGTTTGGAAAAACAAAAGACCCTGAATAGCCAAAGCAATCTTGAGAACGAAAAACGGAGCTGGAGGAAGCAGGCTCCCTGACTTCAGACTATACTACAAAGCTACAGTAATCAAGACAGTGTGGTACTGGCACAAAAACAGAAAGATAGATCAATGGAACAGGATAGAAAGCCCAGAGATAAACCCACGCACATATGGTCAACTTATCTTTGATAAAGGAGGCAGGAATCTACAGTGGAGAAAGGACAGCCTCTTCAATAAGTGGTGCTGGGAAAACTGGACAGGGACATGTAAAAGTATGAGATTAGATCATTCCCTAACACCATACACAAAAATAAGCTCAAAATGGATTAAAGACCTAAATGTAAGGCCAGAAACTATCAAACTCCTAGAGGAAAACATAGGCAGAACACTCTATGACATAAATCACAGCAAGATCCTTTTGGACCCACCTCCTAGAGAAATGGAAATAAAAACAAAGATAAACAAATGGGACCTAATGAAACTTCAAAGCTTTTGCACAGCAAAGGAAACCATAAACAAGACCAAAAGACAACCCTCAGAATGGGAGAAAATATTTGCAAATGAAGCAACTGACAAAGGATTAATCTCCAAAATTTATAAGCAGCTCATGCAGCTCAATAGCAAAAAAACAAACAACCCAATCCAAAAATGGGCAGAAGACTTAAATAGGCATTTCTCCAAAGAAGATATACTGATTGCCAACAAACACATGAAAGAATGCTCAACATCATTAATCATTAGAGAAATGCAAATCAAAACTACAATGAGATATCATCTCACACCGGTCAGAATGGCCATCATCAAGAAATCTAGAAACAATAAATGCTGGAGAGGGTGTGGAGAAAAGGGAACACTCTTGCACTGCTGGTGGGAATGTGAATTGGTACAGCCACTATGGAGAACAGTATGGAGGTTCCTTAAAAAACTAAAAATAGAACTACCATATGACCCAGCAATCCCACTACTAGGCATATACCCTGAGAAAACCATAATTCAAAAAGAGACATGTACCAAAATGTTCATTGCAGCTCTATTCACAATAGCCCAGAGATGGAAACAACCCAAGTGTCCATCATTGGATGAATGGATAAAGAAGATGTGGCACATATATACAATGGAATATTACTCAGCCATAAAAAGAAACGAAACTGAGCTATTTGTAATGAGGTGGATAGACCTAGAGTCTGTCATACAGAGTGAAGTAAGTCAGAAAGAGAAAGACAAATACCGTATGCTAACACATACATATGGAATTTAAGAAAAAGAAATGTCATGAAGAACTTAGGGGTAAAACAGGAATAGAGACACAGACCTACTGGGGGTGGGCTTGGGGATATGGGGGGGGGGCTGTGACGGGGCCGGGGAGAGGCATGGACGTGTATGTGTATACACTGCCAGGCGTGGGGTGGATGGTTGGTGGGAGGTGGCCACGTGGCGCGGGGGAATTGGCTCGGTGCTTTGTGGCCGCCTGGAGGGGTGGGATGGGGAGGGTGGGAGGGAGGGAGACACAGGAGGGAGGGGATGTGGGAACAGATGTATATGTATGACTGATTCACTTTGTTGTAAAGCAGAGACTAATAAAAAAAAAGGAAAAAAAAGACATTATTAAGAGAATGAAAAAACAATCGGCAAAAAGAAAAAGAACTTTACAATGTATATAACTGACAGAGGGCTTGTATCCAGAGTACATAAAGGACTACTAGAAATCAATAAGAAAATGGTAAACAATCCAGTTGAAAAGTATGCAGGAGATTTGAGCAGGCATCACAAAAGAGGATATCAAATAGCCAATAAACATTAAATTTGCCCAACCTCATTAGTAATCAGGGAAATGCAAATTAAAACTGCAAATGGATAATACTACATATTCACCAGAATAGCTAAACTTAAATACACTGACCATAACAACTGTTGGCAAGGAGGTGAAGCTCTAAGAACTCTCGTACTCTGTTGGCAGAAGTGATACAACCACAATTTGACTTTACTAAAGTTAAGGACATATCCAAGGACCCAGCAGTTCAACACTCTGATACCCAATAGAAATGTGTGCACATATATACCAAAGAGACATGTACATAAATGTTCATGCAAGTATTATTTCTAACCTCTCCAAACTGGAAACAACCCAAATATGACATCAGCAGTGGAATGGATAAAAATGTAATGTGATATATTTGTACAATGGAATGATATACAGCAAATGAAAACGAACAGACTATACCTATGTTAAGGATAAATCTCACAAACATAAGGATGAGTAAAAGAAACTAGATACCAAAGAATACATAATGTGTTATTCCATTTGTAGAAAGTTTGAAAAAAACAGGCAAGACTGAACAACAGTGTTTTAGAGCACATGCTTAGAGAAGTCAAGAAAATGGTTACCTTTGGGAGAACAAAGGAGATAGTAATTGAGAGAGAGTTGCTGGTGATGTTCTTTTTCTTGAGCTGGGCAGTGGTTACATGGGTGTTTATTTTGGGATAATTTGCTGAGCTATTCATTCTTGTATTGTGCACTTTGCTAAATGAGAGTTCTATTTCACAACAAAAAAGGTTTTTTAAAAAAGCAGGATCTGGGCTTCCCTGGTGGTGCAGTGGTTGAGAGTCAGCCTGCCGATGCAGGGGACACGGGTTCGTGCCCCGGTCCGGAAAGATCCCACACGCCGCGGAGCGGCTAGGCCCGTGAGCCATGGCCACTGAGCCTGCGTGTCCGGAGCCTGTGCTCCGCAACGGGAGAGGCCACAACGGTGAGAGGCCCGCGTACCGCAAAAAAAAAAAAAAAAAAAAAAAAAAAAAAAAAAAAAGCAGGATCTTTTTAATCCCTGTTATATTCCATAGAGGGGAGAAAAGTATTGACCACTTATATGTTAGGTTTGGTGCTCCTTTTCTGAAGCCAAGAGAAGAATGGCATACAAAGATGCATGTCATGATTCCTGCCCTTAAGAAGTTTATAATCTTATAAGGATGAGAGATACATAAAGTATTACAAGGTAGGATTAAGTGAGCAGCAAATAAAGATACCATTCTGCTATTTGCATTGGTTGGGTTCCTACTAAATGTTATATTATCTAAAAAGTGCATTATAAAAGTGATTGTCTCCACTCCTGGGTATATAATTGAAAAACACTAAGTTGAAAAGATACATGTACCCCAGTGTTCATAGCAGCATTATTTACAATTGCCAAGATAGGGAAGCAATCTAAGTGTCCATCAACAGATGAATGGACAAAGAGGATGTGGTATATATATGTATGTATATACATACCCACACACAATGGAATACTACTCAGCCATAGAAAAGAATGAAATTTTGCCATTTGCAGCAACATGGATGGACTTGGAGGGTATTATGCTAAGTGAAATAAGTCAGACAGAGAAAGACAAATACTGTATGATACCACTTCTATGTGGTATCTAAAAAATACAACAAACTAGTGAATATAACAAAAAAGAAGCAGACTCACAGATATAGAGAACAAACTAGTGGTTACCAGTGGGGAGAGGGAAGGGAGAAGGGGCTATATAGGGGTAGGGGATTAAGAGGTACAAACTATTATGTATAAAATAAGCTACAAGGATGTATTGTACCATATGGGGAATATAGCCAATATTTTATAATACCTATAAATGGAGTAAAACCTTTAAAAATTATGAATCACTATATTGTACACCTGTAACTTATATAATATTGTACATCAACTATATTTCAATAAAAAATTTTAAGTGATTGTCTCAATGGGAAGAATTGAGATATAACAAAGAAAAATAAGTTATTTTTCTTCAGTATTTTCAGCAATGAAGATATTTTTGTTATTGTGGCCTAAAAATAACAGATTGGTTGATCAAAACAGACAAAAACAAGCCTGAACCTTTCTCATGGCCCTTTAACTTCACACACTGAAGCTTTTCCATTTCTGTTTTCATCTTTGGCCCTGAAATTTTCCAAGCACTTATGTTCCAGAAAGATAATTTTTAAAATCTTATTAACATTTACTCTAATGATATGAAATCCAGCAACTCTAATGACATTGCATATCTTTTCAAAGAATTTATTACCCTTGACTTTTGCATAAGTCATGGCCTTTATTTTCCTAGCTCTACACAATATTATCATTAACCAGGACTTCTTATACACACTGTTATCACTTTTATTACCCTTTTTAATGAAAGATATGAGACACAAATGAAATAAGATGCAAAATAAATTCCAGCCCAGTTCACAGAATGAGCCGCCAGCCATTATTCAGCCTTACGTTTCCATAGCAACAAGCAGCAACAGTTCCATGGCACCATGATGTTATAGAACCTGCAACCAGTCTAGGCACTGCAATTCACGTTCTCTATGTATTTAATTACATCCAGTTTGCAATATGAAAACCAACTGTAGGTGAAATGCCTGTGTATGTAAGTTGCTATGGAAATATGGAGAGGGAAATGTTTAATTCCTTCTTGGAGGGAAACTGAAGTTCAGGGAAGGTTTCACATTTGATCTGTGTTTTAAGTAAAGAGAAGGTTCCACAGGTGTTGAAGAGGGGGAGGCACCTCCAGGTCAGGATGCAGTGTGAACAAAGCCAGGAAACACTGCTGCGAAAGCCCAGAGAACAGAAATTAAATTGCATGGTTGAAATAGGGTTTTTTGAAAGTGAGTCTTCAAAATCTTTTAAAACACTGCAGATGTATATCCATCTCACTGTGTAGAACTAGTATATCTTATTTCCTCAGAACAGAAGCTGTTGCTCCTCAGTCACTTCTCAATGACATATTTAGATGATTTCACTCCAGCTAATCTGCATTCATTTTCTTCCTGTTAGACACGTTCCCCCTTTATAAAAACGACTATAATTCACAAAAGGCACTGGCAGTCTCTGATAAAAATATATCTCTATGGACAGGCTTTAGAGTCATTTGGCAACATGACTAAGCAGGATATCTGTCCTGATCCTTCAAGGAGCATGGCCTTCAAGGAGCTCCGTGATCCTGCTTAAGTCACTGAACCTGTTTTGACCTCAACTTTATTTACCTGTAAAACAAGATGATCTCCAAGATCCCTTCTATTATAATGGTCCTTTCAGATGGTGAACCATAAGCTAATCAGCAACCTAATGTCCTAATCTGATGCTAGGAGATCTGCCTCAGATACCTGGCACAAAACAGATATTAAAATATTTGCTTCCTAAGAAATGGGCTTTCAGATAGAGTTCCTCAGACAATGCTAAAGCAAAGGAAAGAACCTCAATCTAGGTACGTGACAAACTATACTATAATGCTCATCTGTCATTAAAGTTTGGTTCAATTAGATTCAGAAATCTCTATACTTGACCAATGCTATGCTTTTTTTAAAAATTGTAGTAAAATATGCATAACATGAAGTTCACCTTTTTAACCATTTTTAAGTGAACAATTCAGTGGCATGATGTACATTATCAATGTTGAATAACCTTCACAGCTAGTTATTAATGCTATGCTTTCGTGTTTTGCTTTCTCCCCCAGAGTTTCCTTAGAAAATATTATTTTAATTACATTTTCTCTTTCTCTCAGCTGAATTAAAAGGTAAAGGACATTTCACGCCTCTATCACAGTGGTTCTCAAATTGGGGACCATCTTCCCTGCTCAGGGGGTATTTGGCGGTGTCTGGAGACATTTTTGGTTGTCACAACTGAGGGGATGCTATTGACATCTAGCAGGTACAGGCTAGGAATACTGCTAAACATCCCACAGTGCACAGGACAGCCCCACACACAGACTTAACTGTCCCAAAATGTCATTAGGGTCAGTTTTAAGAATCCTTACTCTTTTAAAATTTTTAAAAATTTAAAGTTTTTAAATTTCAGAATCAATATGGGACTCAATGTCTCTCACTCTCAGTAATGGAGATGCGTGGCAGCAGCAAGATTGGGGAAGTTTTGAAACCTAACGAAAAACAGCAAGGCTTGGGCAGGTAAAGTGTGGAAACCAAATAAGGATGAGCTGTGAACATTTCCGTGTGGTGATGCCCTCACTGCTCTGCTCTCTGATTCTGTGGTAATGGTCGTTTAATAACCCTTCCTGTAGTACAAGGTTTATCAGTGGTACAAGTATAATATTTAAAAGGCCAGTCCAAAAGGCAAGAGGTCTAAACTGAGAAAGGCAGTGTTTAATTACTTCTTCCTTTGGGATGAGTTCTTTCTAAGAGGCAATCTCTCCTTGAAATCTGGCTTCTATTGCACCTTGATTACTCCCATCTCATCTCATCCTTAATTTACTGGAGATATGTCTGGCTCTGATTTTGACTTGTTTGAGATCTTTTTTCAAAGAGGACTACTAGCTTGGTTAAACCCAGCTGAGCTCCCTACCAGAAAAAGTAAGTAGTAGTTCCTTTTATAACCTCACTGCATTCTAATATGTTTTCATGAATTGGAAATAAAGGGATAGAATTGCAGCTTGTCTGGCAATTGCAGATAACCCTAGAAGACTGTCACATCAGTGATCATCATCCTTCATGTGTGCCAAAGAACAACAACAACGAAAACCATGAGAACAATTGGCTTATTAGAAAAATTTAGCAGTGTTGTAAACGAAACATAATTAGAAAGGTAAATTTGCTATAGTAAAGAATATGCATTGTAAACAGCTTTCAATAGTATTATATGACCTGTTTTTAGAATTTATATCCCTGTTCTCTTTTAGAAAAGATATGATTTAAAGTAATCTAACCTCTGGAGTTTATAGCTCTACTTTGGCCACCATGTACACTGTCAGTTCAGTTCATCCACATTTCCTTTAAGAGTGATCTGTTAGATCAGTTTTTAAATTTCAGGACTTTGACTACTCATTTAAAGAGCATAAATCATTTTGACCCTAGGTAGGAATACATTAGAAATTAACTGAACTGTCCTAGGACACAAATATAGGGAAATGGCCAAGTTGTTAGGTTCTGCATTTGATGTTTTATGAAGGCCCAAATGATTGTTGTTGGGAAAAGATCACAGCTTTTGACCCAAAGAGAAGTGATTAGCTCATGGAATGATGTTAAAAACAGAGGTAACTAGAGCAGCATTTCCTAAGGTATGCTCCATGGGACATTAATTCCAAGGAAGTTGGCAATTCATATGGCCAAAAAAAGAGGAGAATTTTTAAACCAAGACCCAAATTAATTAGTAGGTTCAGTAAGTGAAAATGTCAGTTCTCGAAGAGGCAGGCATCAGGTAAAATGATTTTTTTTTAAATTTATTTATTTATATTTATTTTTGGCTGTGTTGGGTCTTCATTTCTGTGCGAGGGCCTTCTCTAGTTGTGGCAAGGTGGGGGCCACTCTTCATTGCGGTGTGCGGGCCTCTCACTGTCGCGGCCTCTCTTGTTGCTGAGCACAGGCTCCAGACGCGCAGGCTCAGTAGTTGTGGCTCACGGGCCCAGTCGCTCCACGGCATGTGGGATCTTCCCAGACCAGGGCTCGAACCGTGTCCCCTGAATTAGCAGGCAGATTCTCAACCACTGCACCACCAGGGAAGCCCGTGCATCACCAGGGAAGCCCGTGTGCCACCAGGGAAGCCCAGTTAAAATGATTTTTAAACATAGTTCCCTGATTTTTTTTTTACTCAAGAGAGCATTAAGTAATCACTGGATATTACCCACACTGTTTTTTTAGCCACCTGCTCCTGGTGATCTTTCTCCTGGAAAGCAGAGCTAGAGATTGACCCCACATTTTCCTTAAGACATGACCTGGTCACTGCAGCCTCCCGGGTGACCTGCCTTCGTCTCTTTTAATCAAGATTGACAGTGAAGACATCCAACCACTACTTCTTCCTTCTCATCTGGAGCACTAAAAGATAGGTTTCCTCTCTTCTCTACTAGAAATATTATAAAGTGGTAAGCATGCAAACATTTTTGTAACATTATAGTACATCTGATATATTCTTTCCTTCCCTTTGATATAATTTATATACATTATTTTGTGGAAGAAGAACAACCTAAGCCTAAGCTAATACAATATTTTCCCAGTGACAGCTTAGCTCATCAAATGACAGTTTATGATGTCTAAATACTCACAGGCATATGGCTACAGTCTTATCTTGTTATTCAACACATGCAAAATTAATAGGTTTCCTTGTACATGAATGTTTATAGCAGCATTATTTGTAAATAATAAATTAAAAATAATGAAGTACTGATGCAGGCTACAAACATGTATGAACCTCAAACCTTATGTTAAGAAGACTGCTAAGAAAGAAGACAGCTAGGACTTCCCAGGTGGCGCAGTGGTTAAGAATCCACCTGCCATTGCAGGGGACACAGGTTCGAGCCCTGGTCTGGGAAGATCCCACATGTTGCGGACCAACTAAGCCCGTGCACCACAACTACTGAGCCTGTGCTCTAGAGCCCGCAAGCCACAACTACTGAGCCCACGCATCGCAGCTACCAAAGCCCGCGCGCCTAGAGCCCGTGTTCTGCAACAAGAGAAGCCACCGCAATGAGAAGCCCGCACACCGCAACAGAGAGTAGCCTCCACTCGCTGCAACTAGATAAAGCCCACATGCAGCAATGAAGACCCAACACAGCCAAAAAAATTTTTAAAAAGAAGACAGCTAAGTGAACCTTAGGCTAAATGAAAGAAGACAGTCACAAAGGACCACATACTGTATGAGTCCCTCTATATGAAATGCCCAGAAAAGGCAAACCTGTAGAAAAAGAAAATAAGCCTAGACCTTGTGAGGCAGGAGGATGGGGAGTGACGTCTTATGGGTTTCTTTTGAGATAATGAAAATGATCTGAAATTAGTGGTGATGATTTCAAAACTCTGAAAATACACCAAAATCATTGAATTATACATTTAAAATGGGTGAACTTTATGGTAAGTAAATTGTATCTCAATGAAACTGTTTAAAAAGTTAATAGGTTTCTTTATTATAAAACTTCTCATGGGCTTCCCTGGTGGCGCAATGGTTGAGAGTCCGCCTGCCGGTGCAGGGGACACGGGTTCGCGCCCTGGTCTGGGAAGATCCCACATGCCGCGGAGCGGCTGGGCCCGTGAGCCATGGCTGCTGAGCCTGCACATCCGGAGCCTGTGCTCCACAATGGGAGAGGCCACAACAGTGAGAGGCCCGTGTACCACAAAAAAAAAAAATAAAAATTCTCAGGACTTTAATAACTTGATGTAATTTGTGAATCTTCAAGAGGAAGGTTGAGAATGAAGTGCTTACCAAAATGATTTGCCCCATGGACCCATGCTCCCCACCCCCATCTACTTTTGAGCATTCCCATGGAATTGGTGTTTCTATGCATCCATTAAGAAAACTCTAATCTAGGACATATAAACAATCTTTAAAGAAGTTCTAAGCAAGAGGTAAATACTTGATAATCCTTGGATAACTATTTGAAGGAATAATTCAATGGATTTAGGTGAGATGGGCCAGGTCTTGCTACTTTACCCAAAGTTAGATGTAAATAATACTATAGCTAAGACATATATTCTACACCTGATCTTACCCCAAGGGCAGAGAAGCAATAAAACATTTATTCTAACAAGCAGTGTTTCAAGTTAGTAAATTCTTAGACTTAATTTGCTCCCATTCAAAAATTACCCCTCAGTGGAAGAGGAAAAGGAAGAAAGGCAGTGGAGAGAGGTCTCCTGCTGCAAGCACGATGGAGAACTGGCCATCAAATCTTGCTCGTATAGGTCCTGCGTGGGGAATAAAAGGCAGATGCGAGGAGCACCAGGCATAATGAAACTTTCCAGGTGCTACCTACTATTCCCCTCCTGGACTAAGGGAATTTTTTGTCTTGTTAACTAAGCTAGCTGACTAAACCAGAAAACTTGTTTCCTTTTCCTGTGGAATTCATTTCTAAAAGTCTCAGTCAACCATCCCTAATATTTCCTAGAAGTGAAGAACAGCCTGGACAGATGTTTCCTCCAAAGCAGCCTCCCAGAGAGTGAAAAAAAAAGAAGAAGAAGAAATAAGGGGGCACAGGGATGAATCACACTTTATGAGTTCATTATCAGAAGAAAATTTTAGTACTTTTTCTTATGTATCTCTTACACACTGGCAGGAAGAGGTGAAAGGTATGACATGGTATTCAGTCAAGAAAATTGATTCCATTATGATAGAGGATAAAGCCAGAGGAGTGAAAGTGAGATTCACAGCTTAAAACTGAAGACAACTACATCCCCATACAGCTCTTGCATAGATTTGAGAAAACAGAAAGATCTGAGGTTGTCAGGTGAAGATCTTCAAGGAGGTAGTGAAGTGATGTGCAGTTTTTCTCTACAGCTGAAAAGATTTCTGCAGCTATAAAAATGGCTATAAGTTAATTTACAAAGAAACTTCTGACCATTTCTCCAGGGTTCCCTATTTCAGTGAATGGCCCAGGAGTGATCCAGTTGCCGAAATTAAAAACTGTTTCCCTGACTCTATCATTTCTCACCTGAATTATCACAACAGTCTCCTAACTGGCCCTCTGTATATCGTCTATATACTTGAGGCACAATCACACTTGGCTGGAAAAGTCTTTCTAAATCATAAATCTGATTGCATCATTCTCTCTTAAAACTTTTTCATGGCTTCTTATTACTCTTAGGTAAAAATCCAGACCCCTTAATATGAACTTCTCCATAATCTGGCCCTCACTTATCTCTTCATCTTCATCTCTTTCCACTTCTTTTTCTAGTCTCTACACCAGGGGATACAAAGTGGAGTGAGTGTACAAGACTATCCTTTGGGTGTAGGATGAAAATATTTGAACTTCTACAGATTGAGAAGCAGGAACAGAAGCTGAAGAAATAGCATACATTAAGAGTCTGGAGTGAGCCAAGCCATAACTACATGCCAGTGGAAGTTTAGAGGAAGCAAACACTCTGAGGAAGAAGGGACTATTAGGGAAATATGGGGAAAAGAAAGATAGAGGCACCAGAAAGAGAAGGTGGTTCCTAGAGCTCTATTCCTGATAGATGCACTTCTGGTTCTACTTCCAATCTATATACATCCTTATAATACACCCTCCTTTTCCTTGAGAAAAGGGTCTTATTTATATTTTTAAAATGTCTTGGAAGAGTGGTATTTTTTCCACGCAACCATAAGAATCTACCTAAAAAACTTGGTGTCCATCTATAGAGATTGGTTAAAGAAAATAAAATATATCTTTCTATGCATTTACCAAAAGTGAATATGTAGGTCCTCTGCTTCTTTGCACCTGACTTGCATCCTGCGGTTCTGGAATAGCAGGGGAAGATGAGGTCCTTGGACATCACGGAGCTGGCAGAGCTGGAGGAGGCGGAGGTGATGGAGCCCGAGGAGGACTTCGAGCAGTTCCTGCTCCCGGTCATCAACGAGATGCGCGAGGACATCACAGCGCTCAACCGCGAGCATGGGAGAGCCTACCTGCAGAACGGGAGCAAGCTGTGGGAGATGGACAGTATGCTCATCCAGATCAAGACGCAGGTGGAGGCCTCAGAGGAGAGCGCGCTCAACCATCTGCAGAACGCGGACAATGGAGTCAAGGGCAGAGGGACCAAATGGTGCCAGAAGGTGGAGGAGAAGGCCAAGGAGATCGCAAAGATGGGAGAGATACTGGTAGAGCTGCTCTGGGGGATAGAGAAGAGCGAGTTGTCCTGAAGGATGGTCAGCAGTTTACAGCCAATGGATTCTGGTCAACTGATGGAGATTGGCTGACACCCTGGAGAAGCTGAAACCAGAGAGCCTTTTGTTTTCTCTTTTTTTCTCTGTCTACACTCTGTCCTCACTTATACCACGTTTCTGCTACGGTCTGTGGTTAATGACCTCAATGTGAGTTTTGACTGTTAAATGTTTTTCTTTGGGGAGGTAACTTTTATTTGGAAAATGCTCTCACAAGAATTAGGGCCTAGATTGTAAGCTCTTGCAGCAGTCACATTTGTTCTTTTCGTTATTTCTAAATTTTTGAGGTGCTTTGCTCTTTCTTGTGTGACCAGATAGCTCCCTGGAACTTTGGGTCTGTGTGTAACAGATGAGACTCAGAGTTGGAGTTCTCCAGCTCTGAAGGTGCTGAAGGAGCTGCATTACTTCTAGAAGACAGCTCCATGAAGCGATTGCTAAAGAAGCTGAAGAAAGGATCAGACTTCAACTGGGAATGTGAATGGGGCTGATCTGGCTAGGACTGATGAATCAGAAGGGCTGCAGGATGGTATTGTATTTGGGGACTTTAATTTCTCTGTGAGAACAAAGGAGGAGAGATGTATTTTGTTCAAATTTTAAGTTTTATGCAGCTCACTACGGTAACCTGTCTGGTCATATTGTTTGGACAACCTAACTTAGCTTTATGTGACATGGAACCTAGAATAGGAGACAAGATAGATCTTGGTATTCTGTATCATTGATGTAATACCCTGATGCATTTCAGGGGATTCTGGACATAAAATGAAAGAGATATTTGCAAAGGCCCTTGAGGGTCTGGGGAAGAAAAGCAAGGGCTGTCTGTTTTGGACCCTAGACTGAACAGGGACGAGGTACCTTCAAGATTCATAAGTTGTCTAGCTGTAAGTTCATTTCAGTAGCAGACCTGACAAGTATTTGAGGTCAAAACACTACCGTGTGTTTAAAAAAAAATTTACCATGTTAATAAAAGTATTCATTTGCTTAAAAAGACAAGACTTAAAAAAAAAGTGAATATGTAGTGCTAATTTGATTAACATGGAAAGTTGCTTCCAAGGTATTTTTAAGTGAAAAAGCAGGTCACAAAAATTTTGTTTAATGTTTTGTGTGTATGTATGTAGACAGAAAAAAATCAGGAAAGATCTATACTAAAATGCTAGTAGTGGTTACATCTGGATGGGTGGAATTGTGGGCAATTTTCACTTTTTGTTTTTCCTTTCTGATTATCTGATTTGTTGTTGTTTTGAGCATGCATTACTTTCAGAAACATGAAGGTAAACTATTAAATTTTTTTCATTTCTATGAAGAGAAAATATTAAATTATTTCCACTCTTAAAAAAAAACAAGAAAAATTTAGACTTTTAGGATTTTCCTTATATGTGGTAGAGTGACTAAGGATGAACCAACTACATCCAGAGGGAATACGTCTTTTTCATTCATTCATTAAACATAATATATGTGAGACACAGCACTAGATGATGGAAAGATAAACGGGACAAAATTCTCATCTTTAAGGATCTCACAGTCTAACAAGATGATAAATATGTAAACTAATAGCTGTAATACAGGTATAATAAGTGTAATATCATGTAAGTTAGGTGTAGCAGGACACAAGGAAGAAATCGTTGGGGAAGAGACATTCAAACAGGATCACAGAAGGCTTAGAGAATGAGAAGGGAGTGCTCTCAAGGGAAGAGAATGAGAGGGGTGTGTGTTCAAGGCACGAAGGCATGAAATAGCACAGGGTACACAGGGCGTCATCTAATCACATATCATTTGACATAAGATACTTTGCTATGGAAATGAACAGATTTTCTTTAAAATACCAATGATTTTTTTTTTTTTTTTTTTTTTTTTTTTTTTGCGGTACGCAGGCCTCTCACTGTTGTGGCCTCTCCCATTGCGGAGCACAGGCTCCGGACGCACAGGCTCAGCGGCCATGGCTCACGGGCCCAGCCGCTCCGTGGCATGTGGGATCTTCCCGGACCAGGGCACGAACCCATGTCCCCTGCCACGGCAGGTGGACTCTCAACCACTGCGCCACCAGGGAAGCCCAATACCAATGATTTTTTTTTTTTTTCTTTTTGCGGTATGTGGGCCTCTCACTGTTGTGGCCTCTCCCGTTGCGGAGCACAGGCTCCGGATGCGCAGGCCCAGCGGCCATGGCTCACGGGCCCAGCCGCTCCGTGGCATATGGGATCCTCCCAGACCGGGGCACGAACCCGTATCCCCTGCATCGGCAGGCGGACTCTTAACCACTGCGCCACCAGGGAGGCCCAATGATTTTTAATATAGATTTTAAATAACCCTAATAATGCCCAGATGTCAAAAGAAAGAACATTTTGTACACTGATATAATGTTAATAAGAAAGTGTTCACAGACATATTTCAAAACATATTAGTATTTCAAAGTTACTATACTACTCTGCTGAAAAATGTGTTCTTTTGCAAACACTGGCTTCTGTTCTGTCTTGGGATGTAATGTGCTACCTCTCCAAGATACTAACAAATCAAAATAGTACCTGAACAGGAACAGTGAGTGAGTTAAATCCATCATCATGTTTACTTGATATAGATCAGGGGACTGCACTGTTTAAAACAACACAAACAACATGCTGAAACTAACAGATTCAGTGAAAAATTATGTAGGTTTAAAAAAAAGCTTTTAGCTTCTACTTAAAGCTCAGACGATGGATAAACAAGGATCCCTTAAAGGGCACTATATGACACATGAGTAGCTCTCCTCACAGCTGTGTCTTCTGCCTGAACATCAGTGCAAGAGGATTTATTGTGGTGCCATACTAGCATCAGCAGCAAGTACACTGTTTCAGGGAACCAAAATTAACAAATAAAGGTTTGGAAAATTACAGGATGATCACTTGAAATTAGCCCCACATAAAGTTCCACTATATTAAATGGGGCCATATTTAATTGGGTCATTACAGAACAATGTCTAGCAGAGAAAGCCACCAAGAGCTAGAAGATTAGATGAAATGCAGTACAAACACACAAAAAAATAGAGCAGAAACCTTGGGTTTTCTGCCAAGTCCAGAAAAAAATACATTGCAGCAGACTGTGCAGAGGCATGACCGTCTTTTCATTGGTTGCCAAGAATCTAAGTCTGGTTTTTAAAAATTACAAAGGAAATAGAAGCGAAATGTTAAGGAACAAGACCCACTATATTTTGGAAAGGTATGTGAGAAGTGGTGATTAATTAGTAAAAATATTTACTGAATTCCTACTATGTGTCTACTATCTACTGTGCTACCTGCTAAGAAGGGAGAAAATAAAAGTGACAAAATGTGTGCTTTTTGGAGTTCATAGCTAACTGGCCAGGCAAGATACACCAATGTGAAAGAATAGAGTAACAATGTAAGGTTAAATGATTATTGCCAAAGTGATGCAGTTTGTGGACAATTAGTGCATAATTCAGAAGAGAAAGACATGAGCTGAGCTGGAACTTGAAGATCTCAGCGCGAGAGAGAGAGAAGATTTATACCAGATCTTGAAGAAAGCTTGGATTCTAATCCGAGGTTGGTCTTTAACCATTAGAATGATTTTGAGCAAGTCACACTACTTCTCTGGATTTTCATCTTCAGTTATAAACTGGAAATTTTAAATCAGGCAGTCTCTAAAATCTCTTCCTGTCCTAAAATTCCATAATTCCAGAAAAATTTTTTAAAAGGTGAAATGATTAAGAGAGTATTCAGAAAGTGTTTTAGACAAATCCAAAGAAACTGGGAAGAAAGAAGTGAGCAGTCATTGGAGAAGGGGAAGAAAGCCTAATGATGTGTGGTCAAAACAAAATCACAGCCTACTCCATACTATCAGTTCATATGGTCCTTCAGAAAAACACCTACTAAAAGTCTAGTAGGAGGCAGATATGTCACAGAAAAATAAACTGCTATGGTAGAAATCTAAAGAACATCGTGGAGGCACAATAAGATAGTGGTCATTTCTACTTGGGAGCAGCAAGGCATGGGAGGTGTCAAAAGGAGGTGTTTTAAAGGAGGTAGACTGAATAGTTTCCTTGTTGGGTATTGGTAAAGGAAGAAGAGACAAAGATTCAGGAGGACATTTCTGTCTCTGCTGTATGCTCTGCAACTCCTCCTACCTGCAACACTATCTGGTACACAGCAGGCACTCAAATTATATTTAATTAATTAATTAGTCAATTTTAATTAATGCACATTTTATGATATAAAGCCTTGAACAAAGTAGGATTCCAATAACAAAGTGCCACAATAGTGAAGTTTAAAATTTTTCATTTAATTCCAGGCTCTTGGATTAGGAAGAATTAATATTGTTAAAATAGCCATACTGGGACTTCCCTGGTGGTGCAGTGATTAAGAATCTGCCTGCCGGGCTTCCCTGGTGGCGCAGTGGTTGAGAGTCGACCTGTCGATGCAGGGGATACGGGTTCATGCCCCGGTCCAGGAGGATCCCACATGCTGCGGAGTGGCTGGGCCCGTGAGCCATGGCCGCTGAGCCTGCTCGTCCGGAGCCTGTGCTCCGCAACGGGAGAGGCCACAACAGTGAGAGGCCTGTGTACCGCAAAAAAAAAAAAAAAAAAAAAAAAAAAAACAAGAATCCGCCTGCCAACGCAGGGGACACGGGTTTGAGCTCTGGTCCGGAAGACTACACATGCCATGGAGCAACTAAGCCCATGCACAACTACTGAGCCTGCACTCTACAGCCCGCAAGCCACAACTACGGAGCCCACATGCCACAACTACTGAAGCCCGTGTGCCTAGAGCCCATGCTCTGCAGCAAGAGAAGCCACTGCAATGAGAAGCATGCACACCGCAATGAAGAAGCCCCCACTCTCCACAACTAGAGAAAGCCCACGTGCAGCAGTGAAGACCCAATTCAACCAAAAACAAACAAACAAAAAAAAACAGCCATACTACCCAAAGCAACCTACAGATTTACTGCAATCCCTATCAAAATACCCATGACATTTTTCACAGAACTGGAACAAACAATCTTAAAATTTATATGGAACCACAAAAGGCCCAGAATTGCCAAAGCAATCCTAAGGGAAAAGAACAAAGCTGGAGGGATAACCCTTCTAGACTTTAGACTATACTACAAAGCTGCAGTAATCAAAACAGTGTGGTATTGGCACAAAAAACAGACATATGGATCAATGGAACAGAATAGAAGGCCCAGAAATAAACCTATGCACCTATGGTCAATTAATCTATGACAAAGGAGGCAAGAATATACAATGGAGAAAAGACCATCTCTTCAACAAGTGGTGTTGGAAAAGCTGGATAGCTGCATGTAAATCAATTAAATTAGAACACTTCTTCAGACCATATACAAAAATAAACCCAAAATGGTTTAAAGACCAAAATATAAGACATGACACCATAAAACTCCTAGAAGAGAACATAGGCAAAACATTCTCTGATGCAAATCATAGAAATATTTTCTTAGATCAGTCTCCCAGAGTAAATAAATAAATAAATAAATAAAAGCAAAAATAACAAATGGGACCTATTCAAACTGAAAAGCTTTTGTACAGCAAAGGAAACCATCAACAAAATGAAAAGACAACCTACAGTATTGGAAAAAATATTTGCAAATGATGCAACTGACAAGAGGTTAATATCCAAAATATACAAACAGCTCATACAACTCAATATCAAAAAAGCAAACAACCCAATCAAAAAATAGGCAGAAGATCTAAATAGACACTTTTCCAAAGAAGACATACAGATGGCCAACAGGCACATGAAAAGATGCTCAACTTTGCTAATTATTAGAGAAATACAAATCAAAACCACAATGAGGTATGACCTCACACCAGTCAAAATGGCTATCATCAAAAAGTCTACAAATAATAAATGCTGGAGAGGGTGTGGAAAAAGAGAACCCTTGTATACTGTTGGTGGGAATGTAAATTAGTGCAGCCACTATGGAAAATAGTATGAAGTTCCTTAAAAAACTAAAAATAGAGCTACTGTATGATCCAGCAATCCCACCCCTGGATATATATCGGGAAAAAATAAAAACTCTAATTTGAAAAGAAATGCACACCCCAGTGTTCACAGAAGCACTATTTACAATAGCCAAGACATGGAATCAAACCAAGTGCCCATCAACAGATGATTGGCTTAAGAAGATGTGGTATATATATGTATATGTATACAATGGAATATTACTTAGCCATAAAAAATGAAATATTGCCATTTGCAGCAACATGGATGGACCTAGGGAATATTATACTTAGTGAAGTCAGATAGAGAAAGACAAACACTATATGATATCATTTATATGTGGAATCTAAAAAATAATACAAATGAATCTATATATAAAATAAAGACTTATAGAAAGCAAATTTATGGTTACCAAAATGGAGAGGAAAGGAGGGACAAATTAGGAGCATGGGATTAATAGATACAAACTACTATACATCAAATAAATAAGCAATAAGGATTTACTGTATAACACAGGGAATTACATTCAATATCTTGTAATAACCTATAATGTAATATAATCTGAAATACATATATTGATATAATTGAATCACTTTGCTGTGTACCTTAAACCAACACAATACTGTAAATCAACTATACTTCAATTAAAAAAAACAAGCATTACTCACTTCATAATAAACTTTTCAATTAAGTATTTTTTCAATCAACTATTATAGTAATAATATAATTGTGATCACATGGGTATCTGAGATATTTGTAACATTGTTATTAATGATGAAGAAATTAATGAATAATGGTAGTGAAAAAAGAAAATTAGGGAAGCTTTCCAATATGAAATAGTCAGACAAAGCATCAGAGACATAAGATAGCCTGAAAAACAGGATATCCTTAGAGCTAGGGCATGAGATATGGGGAAAAAAATAAGGCTGGAAAAGCTGATAGATGCTGGGTTGCAGCCCTACCAAAACCATGGCCCTTTAGTCCCGAAATTACCAATATTTGGACTCTAAGAACTTCCTTTTTAATGTCAGAAACTGTACAGATACTCATGTGACAGTAATTATACTTTCAGTGTCCACTGATTAAGAAAATATATAATGGAGGGCTTCCCTGGTGGTGCAGTGGTTGAGAGTCCGCCTGCCGATGCAGGGGACACGGGTTCGTGCCCCGATCCCGGAAGATCCCACATGCCGCGGAGCGGCTGGGCCCACGAGCCATGGCCGCGGAGCCTGTGTGTCCGGAGCCTGTGCTCCGCAACGGGAGAGGCCACAGCAGTGAGAGGCCCGCGTACAGCAAAAAAAAAAAAAAAAAAGAAAATATATAATGGAAAAGGTTATGAAGTCACTAGTAATTTTAAATACGTTTTTATTTTATTCATCACAATAGCATCAGATTTTTTTTAAAAAGTAGTGAGATTTTGTAGAAATTATTTATTCAATATATAGACAAAGGTTAGTGAACATATAGATTCATTTATGCCCCCACCACAAACTGAGAACCACTGCTATAGTAACAGCAGCAGTAGTAGCAACATTTATTGAATACTTGCTAAGTGCCTGTTCTAAGCACTGCACATGTATTAACTCATTTAATTCACACAACAACCATATGAGATGAGCATTATGATTACCCCACCTTTGTGACAGAGTTTGTTTGTGCTTCCTTATACTTTTTCTTCCCTTTTCCTTCACTAAAAGACCCTAATTTTCAAATGAGGACATTGCTGCTGTAAGATATATTTCCTTGCCTCCTTGGTCTCAGGGTGGTGACTGTGTGACTAGCTTCAGAGCAATGAGAAGTGAAAATGTACATTTGGAGAAGTCTTCTTTTTTTTTTTTTTTTTTTTTTTTGCGGTATGTGGGCCTCTCACTGCTGTGGCCTCCCCCGTTGCGGAGCACAGGCTCCGGACGCGCAGGCTCCGGACGCGCAGGCTCAGCGGCCATGGCTCACGGGCCCAGCCGCTCCGCGGCATATGGGATCCTCCCAGACCGGGGCACGAACCCGTATCCCCTGCATCGGCAGGCGGACTCTCAACCACTTGCGCCACCAGGGAGGCCCCTGGAGAAGTCTTCTTAATAGTTGGAGAAGGGCATACCCTTTCTCCTCCCTGCTTCCTGGACCAAGAATGTCATGTCTGGAAGTGAAGATGAGGTCCATATTGTAGGGATGACAGAGCAGTGAGCTGGAAAGAGCCTGCCATACCAGTCCTGGATGGCCGGCTTCTCAATTTATTTTATGTGAGAAACGAGAAAACCCTATCTTGTTTAAGTTATTATTTTTTCCCCTTAAATGGAGCCAAACTTTATCCTGATAGGCCATTTTGGAAATGAGAACACTGAGGTTCTGAGTTTAAGTAGCTGGCTTGATGTTACAATCTTATTAAGAGGCAAAGAGAGACTTTTAATTCACACATTCTTACTCCAGAGCCCACATTACCTCTTACAGCATACTGCCTCTTGCTATACAACTGTAGGAAATGGGTTTGACGTAGGGAAGTAACTTAACAACTGTGTTTTCTCTTGACTAGTACTGGCTGCCATGGGAAGGGGGCATTCTCTTCGCAAGGTAACCCTTTTCAGCTGAGGTAATTCTGAAGGGGGCTGATAGCTGAGGGCTATCTGTTGACAGCACTCGCAGCAGCTGGGGAAAAAAGTCCTTCATTCCTGAAATGGGATCTGAGTGGCACATCATAGCAACCATCTCCATGCATGACATCATACCCCTTCCTGTGACTGTGACTTCCCCCCCTAGCCATCCAAAACCTGGTTGATCTGGGGGTATAAAGGTCTGGACCCCTCCAACGCAGGACAGCTCTGAAGGGACATCCCAGCTTCAGAGATCTTCAGGGAGTTGGCTGAGGCTTTCACTGAGACTTTATAGCAGCCCAACTTCTCCCTCTGCCCATCCTGTTTTCCTCCCTTCCCTTTCCTGCTCTTCTATGGGTGGTGATCCCAGGAACACTCCCTTAAAAAAACCTTCCTGGGCTTCCCTGGTGGCGCAGTGGTTGAGAGTCCGCCTGCCGATGCAGGGGACGCGGGTTCGTGCCCCGGTCTGGGAGGATCCCACATGCCGCAGAGCGGCTGGGCCTGTGAGCCATGGCCGCTGAGCCTGCGCATCCGGAGCCTGTGCTCTGCAACGGAGAGGCCACAGCAGTGGGAGGCCCGTGTACCACAAAAAAAAAAAAACAAAAAACAACTTCCATCTCAGAGTTTGTTTCCTGGGGAACCCAACCTGTGTCACCATGTCTTTATTCAGTCACTGACTGTTCTTAATTGGAAGGGAGGTAACACATGTCAAGAAAAAGAAAACTGTGGGAATTCCCTGGTGGTCCATTGGTTAGGACTCAGTGCTTTCACTGCCGGGGCCCCAGGTTCAATCCCTGGTTGGGGAACTAAGATCCCACAAGCCACGACATTATTTGTTTAGTTCTACCCAACTCTCTTTCTGTTTCTTGGTATCAGACTGCCCACTGGCAATAGAGGAGTGTCCTATGTTGGGCCAATCATAATCCCCCAACTCCCTGGTCACAGTGATATGTACAAGTGGCGTGCACACGATCAGGCTTGGACAACCAGAACCTTTCCTTGGTCATTTTTGTACTGACAGCTAGAAAACTGAACTCCTTTGCTTCTCAGATCATGGAACTGGCAGGATGTGTCCCTATGGATGCTGGGGCCACATTTCCCATCTACAAGGAAAAGGGCCATCTGAAGTAGGAGAGAATAAAGCCAAGAAGAGGGCGGAAACAGAAAGACCCCAGTTCCTGGTGCTCTTCCAATAGTACTGTAAATTACCCTAGTATCTATCTATCTATGCACCCACCCACACACACACATATATATATATATATAATTTTACTTATCTATTTATTGCTTACACGAGTTTAGGTTGTTTTTTATTTACAATGGAAAGAACTTGCCTACACATCTGTGTATTTTCTATTTCTACAAGCTGCTACTTTCTCTAATCTAGTCCTACTCAATGTCCTAAATATTGAAGAATAAGCTATAAAATAACTACTCTGCTCAAATCCAGGAAGTCAAATTTTTTATGAGTCAACATATATTGAAGACAATATATGACAAACAGTGTTTTGAGCTCAAGAAAATGAGCTCCGGGCTTCCCTGGAGGCGCAGTGGTTGAGAGTCCGCCTGCCGATGCAGGGGACACAGGTTCCTGCCCCGGTCCGGGAAGATCCCACATGCCGCGGAGCCTGCGCATCCGGAGCCTGTGCTCCGCAACAGGAGAGGCCACAGCAGTGAGAGGCCCGCGTACCACAAAAAAAAAAAAAAAAAAAAAAAAAAAAAAAAGAAAAGAAAAAGAAAAAAAAAGAAAATGAGCTCCATATAAAAGCAAAATTCCTATGATTTAATCTCACTTGCCACTGGGTAATAGATTCTTACGCTTCAATTAAATCTTTTTTTTTTTTAGAAAGGGTTTTTTTTTTTTTTTTTGGCTGTGTTGGGTCTTCGTTGCCGCGCACTGGCTTTCTCTAGTTGCGTTGAGCAGGAGCTACTCTTTGTTGTGGTGCACAAGCTTCTCATTGCAGTGGCTTCTCTTGCTGCAGAGCACAGGCTCTAGGCGCGGGGGCTTCAATAGTTGTGGCACGTGGGCTCAGTAGTTGTGGCTCACAGGCTCTACAGCGCAGGCTCAATAGTTGTGTTGCACGGGCTTAGTTGCTCCACGGTATGTGGGATCTTCCACGGACAGGGGCTCGAACCCATGTCCTCTACATTGTTAGGTGGATTCTTAACGACTGTGCCACCAGGGACGTCCTCTATTAAATCTTAAAACATTATTTATCTGTGATTATACTGCCTTTCCAATTATATGAATATATTTATATCCATACTTGATATCATAAAAGATATCCCCCCAAATAGGAACTTTTATAACTAATTTTTAAAATTTTAGAACAGTTTTAGAAATACAGAAAACCTGTAAAAATACTAGAGTTCCTATATACCCTACATCTAGTCTCCCTCATTACTAACATCCTAGCTTAGTGTGGTACCTTTGTGACAATCAATCAGTAATAAAAACATTATTATTAATTAAAGTCCAAGTTTATTCAAATTTCCTTAGTTTTTACCTAATGTCCTTTTTCCGTTCTAGGATCCTATCTAGGATACTACATTATTCTTTTGGCTGTGAAAAATTTTCAGACTTTCCTTGTTTTTGAGGACCTTGATAGTGTGTAGGATTACTGTTCAGGCATTTTGTAGAATGTCCCTCAATTGGGATTTGTCTGATGTTTTCCTCATGATTAGATAGGGTTATGAGTTTTGGGGAGGAAAACCACAGAGTGCTACTTCCATCACATCCTATCAAAGGTACATGCTAACAACATGACTTACCACTGTTGTTGTTAACCTCGATCATCTGATTTAAGGAATTGACTTTTACCTCAATTAGTTTAAAGCCTAATCCAGAACCATCTATAGGAGAGCACTTATACACTGTCTTCATGATATCTGGATTGGGTTTGTTAGCAGAGGGAAGAACTCGAAGAGGTAACCATCAAAACAGATAAAAAATTTTTTTCTCCCTGGGGGAAGAGTGGAAGGAGGATTGTTTTTCAAGCTTCAGCCCTGCCACTTACTAGATGTATGACTTTGGGCAAGTTACTTCCACATCTGTAAAATGGAATTATGGTACCAAATAGTTCTTTTAAGCATCTGATGAAAAAAATGTATGTGAATGTGTTTTGTACAATAATATTATACTTCTACATGCTAGAATCCCACATAAAAATGAAAACACTTTTGGAAAGATCATCTGAAACATCTTAAGCAGTTTAACATCACTTTATAGTTTCAACTGCTGGCTAAGCAAAGCAAAATCAATATGAAATTGAGGAAAGGATAGGTGGATCCATTATAGACGAGGATTTCCCATTTTTGCCTTGCTCCCTTTTGCTAAGGTCTGCTTGTCCTTTGAGACTGGAGGGGATTTCTTAGATCTTATGAAGCCAGAGCAAAGGGCTCAAGTTTGATATGGACTAAATATTAATAATTTTGGTGTTTTTTCCCTGTATTTGTGAGAGAGAAATCATCACTCTTTCAGGGTGCAATAATTCTTCCAGGCTACTCTAGGACTATTAGGCAAGAAACTTTATTTTTGAAATGGACAGGAAACATAGAATAATTATTCAAAGATAACAAGTCTTCTTACTTCAAAATCATACCACTCTGATTTGAATGAAAATACCAAAGTTCTTGCGTTTGGTTGGTTTATGTTCGTTCTTGAACCTGAGGTCTGAAAAATAAAGCAACTCCATCTTCTCCTTAAACAGGATAGAGCCAAATAACTTTTAAAACTTCCATGCGAAAGATGTTTAAAAAAACTTTTATGCGAGGACAAATATGCAGAAAACACAGAAGAGGTGAGGGCTTTTTCTGCATCACTGTAATTAATGCCGAACATATAGCAACAGTTAGCCTGGTATAATGCAAAGAGCAATGATGTTAGAGACCAGTGACCCGAATTCAAGCCTAATTCTGTCTCAAACAAGATATGGGACTTTGAGAAAGTTTCTGGTACATCTTTGTGTCTTGGATTCCTCATCTGTAAAACTGTGTTGCCGAGAGGATAATACGAGACTAAGTATGCAAAAACAATTTGTAAGAGAGCTACTATATCTAACCCAGACCGTGCTTGCTGTCAGTAACAGCATAAGTTATCATTCATTGTGAGCAGCTTCTGGACTTTCTACTTGGAAGCCCAGTTCGAGGCAAAAGCAGCAGTGAGTTTAGGAACAGGGGCTCATACATTCTGAAGTTCTTTCCATTAGTGAAAAGAGTAACCTTGGAAACCAGGCTGGCACCACCTCTTTCAGTCATAAAACTTAGTTTCTCTTGCTTTCCCCAGTAATGTTTGGGGCACCACAATTTCATGGTCTTTTTCTTTCTGGTTATTGTTTTGTCTCCACATCATTAGCACAAGCAAGAAAACCTACTGAAGCAAATACAAAATCTAGTCGCCCCTTCTGCCCGCAGCTCACCTAAGTTTTCCTTACATAGCGGTCGCAACCTCAGATGTCCTCAAAAACAAAAACTCTCACGAGGGCCATGGCATGGTAGGCACTCCCTAGACCGTGGGTCAAGGGGATTGAGCAGGTAAAAGCCGAACGGGCTCCGTCCGGTTCAGGTATACAAGTACTAACCCAGACCGCCAAAATCATCACAACACTCTTCCAGACAGAGATAACCCTCGCGAGATAAGACTGAGAAGAGCGAGAAAAGCCCACTTTCTCGCGAGAAGAGGGGGCGTTGGCGGAAACTAGGAAATGGCCCCCTTGGCGACCCAGACCCGGCCAATGGGCGGGGCCAGAGTTAAATCCACCCCCTTCCGGCTCTTTTCCCCGCCCCCTAACCCTGAAGTGTTGGACCTGGGGTTCGGGCAGCTGGGTTCTCCTGGTTCCACCCAGCTGGTGAGGGGTCTAGTTCAGCGCCTGCGGAACGCGCTGTGGCAGGATTTGAGGGGGGGGGCGGGGAGGGGCCTGCGGCTTGCGGCCCCGCCCCCTTCTCCGGCTCGCGGGCGGGCGAATCGGCCCGCCTCCGGCTTCAGCCGGCCCTGGGGCCGTGTCCCCCAGGCAACTCAGCCACCTCGGCCAGAGCGTCTGCCCGCAGGCGTCGGCGCCGAGACATCGGGGTACAGCCTGGTTCGGCCCCATGGTGGGTTTCGGAGCGAACAGGCGGGCCGGCCGCCTGCCTTCCTTCGTGTTGGTGGTCCTGCTGGTGGTGATCGCGGTCCTCGCCTTCAACTACTGGAGCATCTCCTCCCGCCACGTCCTGCTTCAGGAGGAGGTGGCCGAGCTGCAGGGCCAGGTCCAGCGCACCGAGGTGGCTCGCGGGCGCCTGGAGAAGCGCAATTCGGACCTGCTGCTCTTGGTGGACTCGCACAAGAAACAGATTGACCAGAAAGAGGCCGATTACGGCCGGCTCAGCAGCCGGCTGCAGGCCAGGGAGGGCCTTGGGAAAAGATGCGAGGATGACAAGGTAAGGACGAGCCCTCTCCCCTCAACCCCCATAGTTTTTTTCAGCTCCGCGGTGGGGGTGTTCGCCCAGACGTGGCTGCCTTATGCCTTCCAGAATTGAAGCCTCGGAGGCTCCCCTTACCGCTAACAACCCTATTTCTTTCGGACTTTAACCGGTTTAATCACTGCCACATTTTCCAGTCCCTGCCAGATGAAACTGGCTGTAAGTTTTGGTTCTCAAGAGTGGCCTGTGTGTGGATGCCGCCTCTTCTCCAAGCTCAGCTGCTGAGCTGGCAGTAGTAATCATCTGGCCTATGTGGTCGGCCGCCTTACGTTTACAGATACACAAATCTGGAGGCTGCCGCATTTGGTGTGTTACCTTATTCTTTATTCCGTGCACACTGATTATTATTAATTAATTTATTTAAAGAATGGGGCCTCCTCTAACTCCTCTACTTATGGTGGTCACCATATATTTTTTAAAACAGTCTGAATTTTCTTACATCTCTATAGGGCTATGTATTAAGCAAAGAGTTGGATATTACTGCCTTTTTTGTGATGAAAATGTTATGATAGATGGGCTCTGGAGCCATATATGAGCCACTTGTGACTTGGACATAGATAATCCAAAATTATGTACTCAGTTTGAATGGTTAGTGAAATTAGTCGAAAAGGTAGAACCTAGAAATAAATTCTAAGCAACAGAATCTCATGTCATTGTCCTCATTGATCTTGAAAGGAAATAAAAATGAAATTTTATATGCTTAACTATTAGGGTTGGTATTGGAAAGCCATACTAAGTTTAAATTTTAAAAGTTTAAAGCTAGACTGTAACTAGACCCGCCGCTGAATAGTCTTTGTTTTCACCAGCATATTGGGAACTATGTTATTAACTTATGACCTACCAACTTCTGTTGATTTACCACAGTAAATTTCTGGGTGGGATAAGTAGATGCCTTTCTTTCTGGACCCTCTTTTGGTAGTCTTCACACTTTTTTGTGTGTGTTCCTATTATAAGTTTTTATTTTGTATATTAAAATCATTTGTAGTAAGTCATTATAAATTAAAATCTCCTGAGCTCCCAACTTCCTTATTGTCACCAACCTCTACCTTGTTTCTTATTTCATGAAGATTGAAGCCCTCAGGTAAGTGCTTTTCTATAACCTACATCTTCACCATAACAGAGACAGCTTCTGAGAGGAGCAAGCGCTCAGCAAACTTACAAACATACTACATACTGAACTCTATAGACTGAAAAATTCTCTTGGGTGGAATAGGCAGAAATCCATGAAATTTTGTAGTATTAAAACAAGGTCTTCAGTCTTGGAATGGTTAGGCATACTATTCAAATTCTCTCCAATCTGGAAAGAAATATAAGTCTTTTTTAGTAATTTATACTCAGGATTCCATTTCTTCCATCTACTGGACTGTAATTATCAGTTTCTTTCAGTAGGTTTTCACTTTTACCTTCAACCATATGTAGGTGTTCGCTGTTCTAAATTTTTTTTATTCTTCCATATACTCCCTTCTCCCAATCAACCAATGTCTTTTTAAATTTTCACGGCTAAACTCCGGTTATGGGTGGTCTATAAATGTTTCATCTATTTCTTTTTTCATCCCCATCCTAATTTTTTTAATTCTGTATACCATCCTTCTTTCCTCCTCTTTTCTGAAGCTATTCTCTTGAAGGTCACAGGTGTCAGTCTTCCTGGTCAAATGCAAAAAAACCATTTTTATTCTCATTCTATTTAATTTCATTGATTGTCTCTAGCCTTTTAGAAACTATCTCCTTTCTCGCTTCTGTATCATTGAACTCTCCGGATTTGCTTCCTGCCTCCTTCACTATATTCTTTGATGGATTTTTTTTCCCCCTCCAACAGCCTAATAGCAGTGGACTTTATTCTTGGGCCTTTGCTTTCCCCTTACAGCAGTATTTCTCAAGGTGGTGTTAAACAGAATGCTGTCCTAGAAATTGTTTGTAGATGGTCAGGAGAAAAGAGGAAAACCTTCTTTTTGGAGGGAAATGTTAAATAATATAAGCAGTATATCCTCCTCTTGGAATTCATAATGCCTGCTAGCATATAAAGGCTCTGAGAAATGTATTAATAAAGAAGCCTATTTAATTTTGTTTAACTTAGTCTCTAACAGTTAATTTGATCACCGACTACTGTTTTCATGGCCTACTTGTTACCATGGTACAGAAGAATGTAGCAAAGCACACTAGTCTGGGAAATGTTGCCCCAGGTATCTTAGCTATTGTTTGGCTAATATTCTATGCAGCTGGCTCACAAATCTGTACCTCTTCTTTGCATGTCAATTTTATATTTTGAACTAGCTATAGCATCTTCATTGGAGAGCTTGTATGTTCCTGGGGTTAATGAGGAGGCTTTGAGTTGCTAATAGAAAGGGTTGTCTTGGTCTAGATGAACTAAAGACGAAATTTGTCTTTCAGAGGTGTTTCCTTTATTCCTGCTACTCCCTCAATAGCTGAGAGGAAGGATTTATTTTCTATAAATGATCTAAAATCCCTTTGGGTGGTGATAGTGTTGAAGTAAATTTGACAGAAGTGTCTTCCATTTTAAAATAGACTTGTTTTAATGTTTAATCATATTAATGTAGTCTCTTTAAAGCAAAGGCTCTCTCTGCCTTTCAGGGTTTTTACCTATAGTACACACTGGTGCTGACCCCCTCAATAATCATTTATGCCCCCTTTGTTTGGTATATATCCTTCTCTGTGACTCAGGGCTAAGTCCTGATTGGTTTAAACTGATTATGGTAATTTCATTATTCCCAGTGATTAGTTTAGGAAGGGGCTGGCTAGTGAGTCGTGAAGGGAAGTTTCCTTGCTCCTTAAAAGAGTCATAGTTGCACCTCTTGGTTACTTACCCCAAATAACCTCTTGGTTATCTTACCCCAAATCAAAAATCTCCAGTCTAATCATAAGAAAGCATCAAACAAACTCATATTCAGGGACATTCTACAAAGTACCTGAGCAGTACTCTTCAAAATGAAGAGATGGTCTCTTCTGCCAGATACTGTTGCTTCTGCACGTGATACCTGAAATTGGGGCAACCAGAGTGCCAGGAGAGTTAGCTAAGGAGTGGCTGAGGCACTGAAGATGGCAGAGTGGAGTGTTACAATAGAATATTGGCACTCGTTATGTGAGATAAAAAATTTTCCGTATTGTTTAAGCCAGTCAAGTTGAGAGTTCCTTAGTTCCAGCCTAAGTAAGGTATCCTGACTGTTAATATTCTCATTGTCACCATAGCGTCTGAGATGTAGGTTAAATCTTATGTGTCCCCAGGGCAATGTGGGCAGTGACCTCAAATCTGCACGTGGTTTTGGGGTTCCTCAAGGGTCTTTATCTTAAGTATCAACAGTGGTGTTTGGACGCCTGACTAGGTACTTGCTTCACAGTTTTTTGGAGACCAGGATCTTATGGCGGCATCACCTCCCTATATACCCTTCCCCACTCCACTCCATAGATGTTCCACACCAAAAATCCCTTTGCCCTGATGAGCTAGCTGCCTTAGGTATGATGTGTTTTGAGGGGGTGTTGGCAAGGCAGTCCTTGCTCCGGCTACCATTTTTTTTTAACTGTTATTTTAGAACATTTTAGATCTATGGAATTATTGCAAAGATAGTAGAAACACTTTCCTCATACCCCACACCTAATTTCCCCTGTTATTAACATCTTACATTAATATGGTACATTTGTCATAATTAATGAATCCCTATTGATACATTATTAATAACAAGTCCATACTTTATTTTGATTTTCTCAGTTTTTCTCTAATGCCCTTTTTCTGTTCCAGGATCCCATCCAGGGTTCCACAGTACATTTAGTGGTCATGTCTCTTTAGTCTTCTTTTAGTTGTGACAGTTTTTTCAGACTTTGTTTTTTATGATATTGAAAGTTTTGAGGATCACTGGTCAGGTGTTTTGTAGAATGTCCCTCAGTTGGGATTTGTTTGATGCTTTTCTCAGGATTAGACTCAGGTAATGGTTTTGGGGAGGAAAACCACAGAGACAAAGTGCCATACTCATCATATCAAGGGGACATCTCTCAAAATAACTTATCACTAGATGTTAACCTTGATCACCTGGCTTGAGGTAGTGTTTGTCAGGTTTCTCCACTGTAAAGTTACTCTCTTTTTCTCCTTTTCCATGCTGTACTCTTTGGAAGGAAGTTACTATGTGCAGCCAACACTTAATGAATTGGGAGTTATGTTCTATCTCCTTAAGGGCAGAGTATCTATATAAATTACTGGGAATTCTTCTGCATATAAATTACTTGGACCTTTATCTCTTCTCCCTTATTTATTTATTCAGTCATTTATTTATATCAGTATGGATTCATGGATATTTATCTTATACTTTAGGTTATAATCCAATGCTACTTTATTTTGTTGCTCAAATCGTTCCAACTTTGGCCATTGGGAGCTCTTTCGTTTGCCTCCTGGATCCCTCTGACATAATACCCCATCATTGTGACAAACCCCTACTTTCTGGCACTACAAGATGCTTCTGGCTTATCTTATATACTTCCTGCCCCAGTCCTAGACTCCTTCTCCACGGAGCCCTAGTTCCTTTTATTGGAAAATGGTATTAGAGACCAAAGTCTAGGTGCTAGGTGTACTCATTGCAACTGTCAGGCTATCTTTGGGAATCTAGGAATCCCTGCTCCACAGGAATCGGAAAGGTGACATTGGACACCTTCTGATTTATTATTCTATCCTGCCATTTTCAATCTGTTATCTGGGCTGTTAGAACACAGAAATTCTTTAAGGGAGCTTGAAATTGTCCATGGAAGTGAGAAACAAGCTCCACTTCTTTGGGATTCCCCCCACATTTACCTTATTTTTTTGCCTTCCTCCCTAAGGAGTTTCAGCCTAGAGGGGTGTATTAGTTGGTTACGGCTGCGGTACAAAATACTACAGACTGGTTGGCTAAAAACAACAGAAGTTTATGTTCTGTAACATAAACTCTGATGGAGTCTAGAAGTCCAAGGTTGAAGTACCAGCAGGTTGGTTTCTTCTGGAGCCTCTCTCCTTGGCTTGCAGATGGCCACCTTCTTGCTGCTTTTTCATCTCATGGTTGTCCTTCTGTGCTCCTGCATCCCTGGGGTCTCTTCCTCTTCTTATAAGGACACCAGTCGTATTGGATTAGGGTCCCACCCTAATGGCCTCATTTTAACTTAATTACCTCTTTAAAGACCTTATTTCTAAATAGGTTTCATTCTGAGGTACTGGACATTGAGACTTCAGTGTATGGGTTTTGGAGGACTACAGTTCAGCCCATAACAAGGGGGAATCTGTGACACACACACTGCTTTTTCTTTCTTCTTTCTGTGAGGAAGACCCTTTCTTCTATTTCCTAGGTGTTGGTTATTTCTCTTATCCTAACTTGAATTCTTCCTGCCTGTATCTTGTACCAAAGTTATGTGATCCAGGTGGGCCAAGTCAAGCTCTTGATAAATAAAAGAAGCTGTTAGAATGTAGAAAAAGACCTTCCCCAAACTGTTGTTTTATTACAGATGAAAAAAAAAAAGTCAGTTTTTAGGTTTGAAGCTGAACAGTAAATGACCTCTTTTTCCCTTTAACAACCATAATCCTCCTTGATGGCAGTAATATATTGTACCTTTGCTTGAATAGGGGAAAGGTCATGTGCCAGAAAGGAGGGTGGGTAACATATTACTTTTTTTTTCCCAAAAAAATCCTCATTGCATTTGTGTGTGTACACAACACTCATACACATACCAAATAAGTATATGTAAAAACCCTAGCACAGAGTAGATGTTCATTACCATGGTCTCAAATCCTGGCCTGCCATTTGCTATGTGTAGAACCCCGGGCAAATCACTTAACTTCTCTGTGCCTTGGTTCCGCATCTGTAAAATAAGGACAGTAATAGTTAACTCTCTCACTCTTGTGAAGTTTAAGTGAATAAATTCATTTAAATGGGGCTTCCCTGGTGGCACAGTGGTTGAGAGTCTGCCTGCCGACGCAGGGGACACGGGTTTGTGCCCCGGTCTGGGAACATCCCACATGCCATGGAGCAGCTAGGCCTGTGAACCATGGCCACTGAGCCTGTGCGTCCGGAGCCTGTGCTCTGCAACGGGAGAGGCCACAACAGTGAGAGGCCTGCGTACCGCAAAAAAAAAAAAAAAAAAAAAAAATTCATTTAAATGTTTAGAACAATGCCTACCACATAGTAAAAAAAAAAAAAAAAGAAATGTTTAATAAGTGTTACATTAGCTATTACTATTCCACAACCTCTTCCTTATTTCTGTCCTGCCTTCTTTCCAGGATGGGATTCTGTCCGGGTTCCTGCTTAAGATCCGTCCCAGCTATAGCCAACCTGCCTCACCCTTTGTTCCTGGTTGTCTGACTCCACCCCTGCCACCTTTCCTGGTTCACTTCTAATTAGGCTTAGTTAACTCCTCTCATACTTGTCTCAGCCGACTCCCTGAAGCCTGCCTATCCCTCTGTAATTTGAAGATCAGCCTTGTACAGTTCTTTAATATGCTGCACATGAAAATTCCTGCCTTTGCCTCTGCCTCCCCCATCATCATCTGGCCGAATTCTAGCTGTTGTTTAATTGCTACCTCAAATTATTCATAAGCCATACAAAACTCATACCTCCTCTCCAAAGTATATATCCCTTTCCTCCCTCCTTGGCCTTTATAAAGCTCATGCCACTACTATTAAGGTAGAGGTTAGAAATTTTGGTGTCATCTTTGATTCCTTCAGCATCTCATATTCATTGAAGGTGCAGAGGAATTACTTGATCAAACTTGAGTTTATAAAAACATCCCTCTGGTTGCAGAATAGAAAATTGATTGGAAAGGAAGCAGGAGCTTCTTTTTTTTTTTTTTTTTTTTTTTGCGGTTCGCGGGCCTCTCACTGTTGTGGCCTCTCCCGATGCGGAGCACAGGCTCTGGACGCGCAGGCTCAGTGGCTGTGGCTCACGGGCCCAGCCGCTCCGCGGCATGTGGGATCTTCCCAGACCGGGGCACGAACCCGTGTCCCCTGCATCGGCAGGCGGACTCTCAACCACTGCACCACCAGGGAAGCCCAAAGCCGGAGCTTCTTAACTAGCCTCCTTGCCCTGGACTCTATTTCTTTCAGTTAGTTCTCCCCTTAAGCAAACCTGATCTTTCTCAAACCTTACTTTCAGAGTAGTTGTATCGCTCACTGTGTCAAATCAGAATTCTGCTGTCTAACCTTTAAGGTCTTCCATGGAGTGCCTCCATCTACCTTAGTCTCCCACTGTCTCCTGACCCAAATTGTGTGCCAGACGTGTTGCTTTGCTTACCTTTGTCTCCCCACCTGCCTTTCTGTGTCATGTTAATTTCTGTTTCTGTACCTTTGTTCCTGTTAATGACTCTTAACCTCTTGCCTCTTTTCTGTTTCTCTGTTATACTAATCTTTTGGTACTTCGACCATGAAGCCCTCTGGGACTTCTGACCTGGAATATGCTTTTTTTTCTTTGTACACAAGTAACATTTATTGTTTGAGCCACACTAGTTTATTTTGTTTTTCATTTTTCACTAATAGTTTCTTAGGTGTTGACTTTGTCTTCTCAACAAAATCTTAAGTTGCTTGAGGAAAGACCATATTTAAAAATTTTTCCAATGAGTTCTTGATAGTCCTTAGTGCTGATACGAAGTGTTATGGGTTACTGGATTGGAGTGGACCCTAATCCAATTTCTTGTGTCCTTATAAGAAGAGGAAATTTGGATACATAAAGAAATACAGGGAAGAAGGCCATGTGGAGATGGAGGCCTTGATTGGAGTGATGCATTTATAAGTCAAGGAATGCCAAGAATTGTCAGCAACTACTAGAAGCTAAGAAAGAGGCAAGGAAGGATCCTCCTTTAGGGCCTTCAAATAGAAAGCATGGCCCTACAGACAACTTAATTTTGGACTTTTGGCCTCCAGAATTGTGAGAGGAAATTTTTGGTTGTTTTAGTCACTGGGTTTGTGGTACCTTGTTATAATGGCTCTAGAACAGTGGTCCCCAACATTTTTGGCACCAGGGACCGCATTCGTGGAAGACAGTTTTTCCACAGATGGGAGGAGGGCGGGGTATGGTTCAGGCAGTAATGTGAGCGATGCGGAGCAGGAGATGAAGCTTTGCTTGCTCGCCTGCTGCTCACTTGCTGTGTGGCCTGGTTCTTAACAGGCCGTGGACCAGTAATGGTCCGTGCCCCGGGGGTTGGGGATCCCTGCTGTAGAAAACTAATATAAGATTCAATAAAAACTCTGGCAGACCTTTAAAAGTTATTTTATTTTTTTGTAGAAACTGACAAGCTGTTTCTAAAATGTATATGGAAGTGCAGATAACCTAGAATAGCCAAAACAGTTTTAAAAAGAACAAAGTAGGAGGACTTATACTCCCTGATTTCATGACTGATTATAAAGATATAGTAATCAAGACAGTGTGAAATTGTTGAAAAAAATAGGCATATAAATCACTGGAACGGAATAGAGTGCAGAAATAGACACACAGATATATGGTCAATTGATTTTTGGCAAAAGTGCCAAGACAATTTAATGGGGAAACATTTCAATGAAAGATGTTAAAGCAACTGGATATCTTTACGGTGGTGGGGTGGGTGGTGGTGTTGTATACTGTTGTGCTGCTTCACAACATATACAGAATTAACTTGAAATGAATCATGGACCTAAATGTAAAAGGTGAAACTATAAATCTTCTAGAAGACAACACAGGAGAATATTTGTGACTTTGGATAGGCATGGATTTTGAGGGTGCAATGAACCATACAGAAAAAAACAGACAAATTTGACTATCAAAATTAAAAACTTTCCTCCTCAAAAGGCACTATTTAAAAAAAGAAAGAAAGAAAAAGCAAGTCATGGGTTGGAAGAAATATTCACGCTACATTTATCTGATAGAAGAATTGTATCAAGGCAGTCTCCTGTACCAGGACCCAGCCCACCCATCAACAGGGCAACAGCAGCCCTAATACCCCCTTGGCCCCAGCCCTGCCCACCAGCAGGCCAACACCAGCTCCAAGACCACCAAGGCCCTACAACCAGAGACCTGGGAACTCCACTCAGCCCACTAGCAAGTCAGCACTAGCCCCTGGCACCCCCTGGGCCCCAAACCCCACCATTAGCAGGCTGATACCACCTTGGACCCCTTAGCCAGCTACCCCAGGATCCAGCCCCACTCACCAGTGAGCCAACGCCAGCTTTGGGACACCCTGGACCCTGCAGCCAGCTGTGTTAGGAACTGGCCCCACCCACCAGTGGGCCAACACTAGTTCTAGGACCCCAGGGCCCTCAGCTAGTAGCCTGTGACCCAGCCTCACCAACCAGTGGCCAGCAGCCTCCACACAAGGCACAGCCTGGTAGCCAACAGGGCTGGGGGCCAGCTACACCTACCAGACTGCCTGCAGTAGACAGACCGCCACAATAGAAGGGCCCATGTAGCCCACATAGGGGGCACCCCTAGAGCATATAGCTCTGGTGACCAGAGGGGAGTGTGCTGCTGGGACGCATAGGACATCTACAAAAGTCCACTTTTCCGAGGTTGGGAAATGAAACCAACCTACCAGATACGTAGAAATAAAAACAGTAAATTAGGCAAAATGAGGCAACAGAGGAATATCTTCCAAATGAAGGAACAAGATAAAACCCCAAAAGAGATAAGTGAAGTGGAGATAGGCCTCTATAGGCCTCCCAAAGAACTTGGGAGAAGATTGGATGAGCAGATGTTTGAAGTTTTTAACAAGACTTAGAAAATATAAAGAAGAACCAAACAAAGATGAAGAATACAATAACTGAAATGAAAAATACACTGGAAGGAATCAACAGTAGATTAGGTGATACAGAGGTATGGATCAGTGAGCTGGAAGACAGAGTAGTGGAAATTACTGAAGCCGAACAGAAAAAAGAAAAAAAAAGAAATGAGGACAGTTTAAGAGACCTCTGAGACAACATCAAGCATACTAACATTCATGTTGTGTGGGTCCCAGAAGGAGAAGAGAGAGAGAGAAACAGACAGAAAACATAACTGAAGACATTATAGCTGAAAATTTCCCTAACCTGGGAAAGGAAACAGACATCCAGGTCCAGTAAGCACAGAGAGTCCCAAACAGGATCAACCCAATGAGGACTACACCAAGACACATTGTAATTAAAGTGGCAAAAATTAAAGATAAAGAAAGAATGTTAAAAGCAGCAAGGGACACAACAGTCAGAATGGCCATCATCAAAAAATCTACAAACAATAAATGCTAGAGAGGGTGTGGAGAAAAGGGAACCCTCTTGCACTGTTGGTGGGAATGTAAACTGATACAGCCACTATGGAGATCAGTATGGAGGTTCCTTAAAAAACTAAAAATAAGGCTTCCCTGGTGGCACAGTGGTTGAGTGTCCACCTGCCAATGCAGGGGACACAGGTTCGTGCCCTGGTCTGGGAAGATCCCACATGCCACGGAGCAGCTGGGCCCATGAGCCATGGCCTCTGAGCCTGCACGTCTGGAGCCTGTGCTCGGCAACAGGAGAGGCCACAACAGTGAGAGGCCAGTGTACCGCAAAAAAAAAAAAAAAAAACTAAACTAAAACTAAAAGTAGAATTACCATATGACCCAGCAATCCCACTACTGGGCATATACCCAGAGAAAACCATAATTCAAAAAGACACATGCACCCCAGTGTTCATTGCAGCACTATTTACAATAACCAGGTCCTGGAAGCAACCTAAATCCCCATTGGCAGATGAATGGATAAAGAAGATGTGGTACGTATATACAATGGAATATTAGTCAGCCATAAAAAGGAACGAAATTGGGTCATTTGTAGAGACGTGGATGGACCTAGAGACTGTCATACAGAGTGAAGTAAGTCAGAAAGAGAAAAACAAATATCGTATATTAACACATATATGTGGAACCTAGAAAATGGTACAGCTGAACCGGTTTGCAGGGCAGAAAGTGAGACACAGATGTAGAGAAAAAAACGTATGGACACCAAGGGGGGAAAGCGGCGGGGGTGTGGGGGTGATGAATTGGGAGATTGGGATTGACATGTATACACTGATGTGTATAAAATGGATGACTAATAAGAACCTGCTGTATAAAAAAATAAATAAATTTAAAAAATAATAATAATGCTTATGCAGTGAAACCTCAATTAAAAACTCTGAACAGTGAAGTTTGGGGAGGTTCCTCATTGATGAATATATTGATGTACTGGAGGGCACCCTGACTCCACAGGGATGGATGCTCCTGCACCCTCCTCTCCCCCATCCTGTTGCCCTACGTACCTCTTCATCTGACTATTCATTTGGTTCCTCTATAATAAAAGGGCAATCACAAGTTTACTGCTTTTCTTGAGTTCTGTGAGGTATTCTAAAATATTTCCGAACCTGAGGACGTCATGCAAATCCCCCAATTTGTAGACGGCCAGGCAGAAGTGTGGGTTTCTTGGAGATAACTGAAAATTGTGGCTGGGGTCTGATATGGAAAGGGGTAATCCTGTGGGACTGTGTCCTTAACTTGTGGGGACTGTGTTAACTCTGGGTAGTTGGGTAGTTAGTGTCAGAACTGAATCAGCCCAGTCAGCGTCAGAGAATTGGTGTTGAAATGTAATCACACATTCCAGCCTTCCCCACCCACCCATGTCACCAAGGATACAGTACACCTCACAACTGGCCTGAGTTCAGTTCTGTGCAACAAAGTTTTCTTGAACACCCAGACATACCAGGAGCTGGGAGGCATGCTGAAAATAAAAAGATTAATCAGCCACAGTTCCTGCCCTTGAGGAGCTCATAGCCTAGCGTGAGAGAAGACAACATGTAATTTCAATATAAGTAAAGTCATAGGGTATGGGTAGAAGAGTGCAATGTATGGGGCTATGGAGATACATCTCTAAAAAGCACAGCTATCAATTTAAAAATGGGCCAAGGAGCTTAACAGACATCTTACTAAAAAAGATACACAGATGACAAATAAGCATATGAAAAGATGCTCCATATCACATGTCATCAGGAAACGCAACTTAAAACAACAATGAGATACCACTACATACCTATTAGAATGGCCAAAATCTGGAACACTGATAACGCCAAATGCTGGTGAGGACATGGAGCAACAGGAACTCTCATTCATTGCTGCTGGAAATCCAAAATGGTACAGATACTTTGGAAGACAGTTTGGGAGTTTCTTACATTTGTACCATCGTACCATCCCAGCAATTGTGTTCCTTGGTATTTACCAAGAGGAGTTGAAAACTTATGCCCAGACAAAAACCTGCACACATACATTTTATATCATTTCACTCATAATTGCCACAACTTGGAAGCAAACAATATGTCCTTAAGTAGGTAAATGGATAAATAAACCATGGTACATTTAGACAGTGTAAGAATATTAATCAATTAAAAAGAAATGAAACTTAAATGCACATTACTAAGTGAAAGAAGCCAATCTGTAAAGGATGCATACTATATGATTTCAACCATATGATATTCTAAAAAAGGCAAGACTACAGAGAGAATAAAAAGATCAGTGGTTCAATATTCATTGCAGCACTATTTACAATAGCCAGGGCATGGAAGCAACCTAAGTGTCCATCGACAGATGAATGGATAAAGAAGATGTGGCACATATATACAATGGAATATTACTCAGCCATAAAAAACAAAATTGAGTTATTTGTAGTGAGGTGGATGGACCTAGAGTCTGTCATACAGAGTGAAATAAGTCAGAAAGAGAAAAATACCGTATGCTAACGCACATATATGGAATCTAGAAAAAAATGGTTCTGATGAACCTAGGGGCAGGGCAGGAATGAAGACGCAGACGTAGAGAATGGACTTGAGGACACGGGGTTGGGGGAAGGATAAGATGGGACGAAGTGAGAGAGTAGCAGTGACATATATACACTACCAAATGTAAAATAGCTAGTGGGAAGCAGCTGCATAGCACAGGGAAATCAGCTCGGTGCTTTGTGACCACCTAAAGGGGTAGGATAGGGAGGGTGGGAGGGATGGAGATACAAGAGGGAAGAGATATGGGGATATATGTATATGTATAACTGATTCACTTTGTTATAAAGCAGAAACTATCACACCATTGTAAAGCAATTATACTCCAGTAAAGATGTTAAAAAATAAAAGCAGCAAGGGAAAAGCAACAAGTTATATGCAAGGGAACTCCCATAGAGCTGACTTTTCAGCAGAAACTCTGCAGGACAGAAGGCAGTGGCACGATATATTTAAAGTGATGAAAGGGAAAAACGTACATCCAAGAATACTCTCTCTGGCAAGGCTTTCATTCAGATTTGATGAAGAGATCAGAAGTTTTACAGACAAGAAGAAGCCTTGAGATCAGTACCACTAAACTAGCTTTACAGAAAAGTGTTAAAGGGACTTCTCTAAGTGAAAAATAAAAGACCACCATTAGAAACCTGAAAATTACAAAAGGAAAAGTCTCTTTATAACGGCAAATATACCATAATGGTAGTAAATCAGTCATGTATGAAGCTAGTAGGAAGGTTAAAAGACAAAAGTAGTAAAATCGTATATATCTGTAATAAGCAGTTTAAGGGATACACAAAAGAAAAAGATGTAAAATATGGTGTCAAAGCCAGTGAATGTGGGGGCAGGGAGTAAAAATGCAGGGTTGTTAAAATGTGTTTGAACTTAAGAGATCAGCAACTTAAAATAATCATATCTATACATAGATATAGATTACTATGTACAGTGTGGAGAATATATATATATATATATATATATATATATATATATATATATATGTGTGTTATCTTTGTATGGTGACATTGTAAGTAGACTTATTGTGGTGATCATTTTGAAATGTATAGAAATGCCACATCACTATGTTGTGCAACAGGAGCTAACACAGTGTTGTAGGTCATTTATACTTCAAAAACAAGCAAACAGGGCTTCCCTGGTGGCGCAGTGGTTGAGAGTCCGCCTGCTGATGCAGGGGACACGGGTTCGTGCCCCGGTCCGGGAAGATCCCACATGCCACGGAGCGGCTGGGCCCGTGAGCCATGGCCGCTGAGCCTGCGCGTTCGGAGCCTGTGCTCTGCAACGGGAGAGGCCACGACAGTGAGAGGCCCGTGTACTGCAAAAAAAAAAAACAAAACAAAAAAAACAAAAAACAAGCAAACAAACAAACTCATAGTAAAAGAGATCAGATTTGTGGTTACCAAAGGGAGGGGGTGGGGGGAGGGGAAATTGGATGAAGGTGGTCAAAAGATCAAAATAAACTTCCAATTATAATATAAGTATGTACTAGGGATGTAATGTATAACATGATAAATATCAGTAACACTGCTCTATGTTATATATATGAACATTGTTAAGAGAGTAAATGCTAAGTTCTCATCACAAAAAACTTTTTTTTCTATTTCTTTCATTTTATATCTATATGAGATGATGAACACTCACTAACTTATTGTGATAATCATTTCATGATGTATGTAAGTCAAATCATGCTGTACACCTTAAACTTATACAGTGCTGTATGTCAATTATATCTCACTAAAACTGGAAGAAAAAAATTTTACCAGAGTATATAAAAAGCCTTTACAACTCAATAATAAGACAACCCAGTTTTTAAAAATGAGAAGAAATTTGAGCAAACATTTCATCAAAGATTTATGAATAGCAAATAAGCACATGAAAAGATTCTCAGTAAAATTAGTCATCAAGAAAATGCAAATTAATGCTGCAATGAGACACCACTACATACCCATAAAAATGACCAAATCAAAAAGACTGATAAGGGCTTCCCTGGTGGTGCAGTGGTTGAGAGTCCGCCTGCCGATGCAGGGGACGCGGGTTCGTGCCCTGGTCCGGGAGGATCCCTCATGCCGTGGAGCGGCTGGGCCCGTGAGCCATGGCTGCTGAGCCTGCGCGTCCGCAGCCTGTGCTCTGCAACGGGAGAGGCCACAACAGTGAGAGGCCCGTGTAATGCAAAAAAAAAAAAAAAAAAAGACTGATAATACCAAGTGTTAGTGTGGACGTAGAGTAGCTACGACTCTCATATACTGCTGGTGGGAGTATAAAATGGTGCAACCACTTTAGCAACTACTTAGCAGTTCCTTATAAAGTTAAATATAACTTTAAAGTTAAGTATTTATGTTATAAATATGACCCAGCCATTTCACTCCTAGGTATTTGCCAAAGAGAAATGAAAAGATATGACCACACGAAGACTTATACACATATACCCGTAGTTGCTATATTCACAAAAACCAAAAACTGGAAAAACCCAAATGTTCATCAGCAGGTGAATGGATAAACAAATTGTGATAAATTCATACAGCAGAATATTACTCAACAATAAAAAGGAATGAATTATTGATACACTCAACAACATAGATGACTCTCAAAACATTATGCTGAGTGAAGGAAGACCAATGTAAAAGAGTACATACTTGTGATTCCATTTATATAATTGTCTAGAAAAAGCAAACTAATCCATAATAGTAGAAAATAGAACAGTTGTTGCTTGAGGCCAGAGGTGGAGGGAGGGAAGACGAAGGGGGCAAGAGGAAACTGAGGGGGTGGTAAAAATGTGCTATATCTTGATTGTAGTGGTGGTTACACAGATGTATAAAGTTATCAAAAGTCATCAAATTGCATACTTTAAATAGATGCAGTCTACTGTATGTAAATTATACAAGAACTAAGTTGTTAAAAAATAAAAATTAAAACATGCAGTAGAACTGTGGGAAAGCCAATCAATGGCTTCCTATTGCCCTTAACATAGCTTACAAATATTTTCACAGTATGACTTCAACCTTGCAGTCCAGTATCAAATATTATTATTCTTTTAACTCCCTCCACACCACATACTGAATTTTCAGATCCTCAAACTTTCCGTGCTTTTCCCTATTCTGTGCTTTGAAACATAGTGCCCTACACTCAGAACCCTCTTCTCATCTCTCCCAAGCTCCTTATTCCTTCAAACCTCTCACTAATTCTTTACCTCACTAAAGCCTAATCTTTTTTAGGACTCAACTAAAACTCTCTCAGAAATGTCTTCCCCAACCCCTTAAGCGATGTTAGGACCTCCCCTCATATTCCCTGCTAGGTTGTAAACTCCATAGGTATACTGTATCTGTCTCTTGTTCATTTGGTCACTGCTGTATCCACAGCATGGAGCATAGGAACTGACCCCAAATAGAGGCTCAAATATAAATAAAGAAATGAAATTGGGGTTAAAAATGGAAGCACAGGGTATATAAAGATTGAGTGGGAGAGGGATCAGTTGAGAGGAAATGGGTGTTATTGAAGCTAAGGAGAAAAGTTTCAAGAAGGAGGGACCAGAGAGATCATCAGTACAAAATGCTAAAGATAGTCAAGTTTAAGAGTGGAAAATGTTAGTGGATTAAGCCTTTGTTAATCATCAAATGAGAAGAATTTTTTTCCCAAGTTGATTTAACTTAGATATGTAGGTTTGAAATTGTAAAGAGAAAATAAATTATTTCATATTAAATAGAAAAGTCTTCCTAGAGATAAGTTTTGAAGTCATCCTTAGGGGAAGGACATAGTTTGTCAGAGAGGAAGAATGGGACATGGAAGGCAACTGATGAAAATCTCTGAGGAAACATTGTTCAAAAGGAGCTACCTGGCCAGGAAGAAATAAAGCAAGAAAGTTAGATATAGTTTTAAGCATCAGAAAGAGAAAATTGAAGCACTGTGAGAAACTAAAATTACTCCATGCCTTGCCTGTGCCAAGATGGACAAAAACTTTAGTCAAAGGGAGCGTTAATTCTCTTCCAAGTAAGAAGCCAAAATGTGGAAACCTTAGGTCTTCATTCACAAAAAAACAGTTTTTGCTTTATGAAGTCACAGTTAAACAAGTACTCCCTGTTGCTTCAGAGGACATATACTACATTGCCACATTATAGAACATGAGTTGTTTCTTTTCCTCTATGCAGTGGGTGGAAGGAATCTCCTTGAATGTTCTTTTAGGTTTTCTCTGCATAACTGAATCCTAGCCAACATTTTTCAAGAATCAGTTAGTTTTATGATCTCCATGAAACCTCCTGGGATTACTCTGACCCTTATCATGGGAACAAGAAAAGGCAGAGAAATATGGAAATAAGAAAGGAAGCCAAAAAAAGAAAAGTGGGGACATGTTTCTAAGAACTTTGTAGTGCAGAGTACATTACGTGATCAATATATTTTTGTCAGTTAATATATTAGGGTTTTAATACAAGACCAGGGAATTCCCTGGCAGTCCAGTGGTTAGGACAACATGCTTCCACTGAAGGGGTCGTGGGTTCCATCCCTGGTTGGGGAACTAAGATCCTGCAAGCTGCGTGGCGTGGCCAAAAAAAAAAAAAAAAAAAAAGACCAAATTTCTTCAAGATTAACTATACCAGTGCACCCAGGAAATAAAGAAACTAACATTATTAAATGTCAAATTCTGTACTGGAGGGCTTCCCTGGTGGCGCAGTGGTTAAGAATCCACCTGCCAATGCAGGGGACGTGGGTTCGAGCCCTAGTCTGGGGAGATCCCACATGCTGTGGAGCAACTAAGCCCGTGCGTTACTGAAGCCCGCATGCTTAGAGCCCGTGCTCTGCAACAAGAAAAGCCACCACAATGAGAAGCCCGCACACTGCAATGAAGAGTAGCCCCTGCTCTCCGCAACTAGAGAAAGCCCGCGCACAGCAACAAAGACCCAATGCAACCAAAAATAAATAAATTTATAAAAATCTGTACTGGACAGGCTTTTATGTATTTCCATTAATCCTTCTCATTTTATGGTTGAAGAAACAGGCAGGTGAGAGAATGGCAGAATTCTAAACTCAAAGGTCTGTTTGATTTCGAAAGTCCTTTCCAATAAACTATATTGCCACACATTATATACCTATATCTATATTGTTTTAAAATATATAAAATTATATATTATTATATAAGAGTAGTTATCTTGCCAACAAATCAAATAACTTTTGAGTATGCACTGTGTGTATTAATTGCCTAGGGCTGCTGTAACAAACTACCACAGACTGGATAGCTTCAAATAATAGAAATTTATTATCTCACAGTTTTGGAGAGTGGAAGTCCAAAATTAAGGTGTTGGCAGGGCTATGCTCTCACTGGAGACTCTAGGAGAAGATTCTTCTAGCTTCTGGTAACTGCAAGCGTTCTTTGGCTTATGGCAGCATAACTTCAGTCTCTGTTTCCATTTCCCATGGCTGTCTTCCCAACACGTCTGTGTGTCTTTGTCTCTACACATGGCGTTCTCTTCCCTAATTCTGTTTTCTTTTCTAATAAGGATACTGGTCATATTGGATTAAGGCCTACCCTAATCCAGTGTGACTTCATTTTAACTTGATTACATCTGCAGTGACACTATTTCTAAGTCAGGTCACATTCACAGGTATTGGGGGGGTTAGAACTCAAACATATCTTTTGGGGGGTACAACTCAACCCATAATAAGTCTATAAATCAATTTGGAGTGAACTGAATCTTAACCATATTGAATCTTCCAATCCATGAACATGGTATATCTATGTTTACATCTTCTGTAAATTCTTCAGCAACATTTTATAATTTTCAGTGTTTCAGACTCACATATTTTATTATGTTTATCCCCAAGTATTTCATGTATTTGATGCTATCAAAAATGGAATTGTGGGCTTCCCTGGTGGCGCAGTGGTTGAGAGTCCGCCTGCCGATGCAGGGGACACGGGTTTGTGCCCCGGTCCGGGAAGATCCCACATGCCATGGAGCGGCTGGGCCCGAGAGCCATGGCTGTTGAGCCTGCGCGTCCGGAGCCTGTGCTCCGCAACGGGAGAGGCCACAACAGTGAGAGGCCCACATACCACACACACACAAAAAAAATGGAATTGTGTCTTTTATTCCATTTTCCACTTCTTCTTTGCGGGTGTATAGAAGTGCTATTAATTTTTATATATTGGTCATTTCCCTGCACTAGAACTTATTAGTTCTAGCACTAATGGAATCTAAGGAATTCTAAGGATTCTACAAAAAGCCATTAGAACTCATTAGTAGTAGCTTTTTTGGTAGATACTTTAAAATTATTTCTGGACAGGATCATGTCATCTGCAAATAAAGACAGTTTTTCCCCCTTTCCAGTTGGATGCTTTTTATTTTATTTTTCCTTGCCTTATAGTACTGGCTAGGACCTCCAGTACAATGTTAAATAGAAGTGGGATTGGATATCCTTGCAGAGAGAGCGTTTAACAACATTTAACACTCATTCATGATAAAAACTCTCAGCAAAATAGGAATAGAAGGAAACTTCCTCATGTTCATCAGGGATGTCTATCAAAACCCCACAGCTAACATTATATTTAATGGCAAAAGACTAAATGCTTTCTCCTAAGATCAGAAACACTGAAGGATTTTAAGTAGAGGAATTACTTGAGCAAATTGAGCTTAAAACACTACTCTGGCTGCAGAATAGAGAATTGATTAGAAGGGAGAAAAAGTAGATGTAGGGAAAATAAATATAAGATTTTTATTAAAGAATTTTTTTAGTAGTACAGATGAGAGATAATGGAGTCTTCAGGTAAGCACAGTATAATTCTTAACCTGGGCAATACCAGCCTCAGGAGGCATTTTTGTTAGTACTGATGACTGGGGAGTGTTAATGGCAGTTAGGTGTAGAGCCAGGAATGCTAGATGTTCTGTATTGCAGAAGAGAGTCCTAACAATGAAGGACTGTTTCACACCAAATGCCAGTGGTACCTTGATGGAGAAATACTGGGTCATTAAGGCACAGAAATGGAGAGAAATAGAATTAACAAAATTTTGTAATACATTTGATGTGTGATGGGGAGGCAAAGATGAATCCTGTGATACTGGTGATACTGGTGGTGGTGCCATGACCTGAGGTAGGAACCTCAGGTAGAATTTAGTTTGAGAACAGTGCAATTTTAGGTTAGTCGAGTTTGAGGAATCTATGAAATATCTAGTAGGCAGTTGAAAATACACTTCTGGAACTCAGTAGAAAGGACAAGCTAGGAAAAGATTTTCGTTGTTGAAGTTATAGGAATGGTCTAGGTTATAGAGTGAGATGATGAATATGTAAGACAGAGCTTTGCAGCATATAAGGGTATAGTAGAGGAGGAGCAGGTTTAAATGACTGAGAAAGAGTAGCCAGAGAGAGGAAGAAAAAGCTGGATACTGTGGTGGCATGTAGGTCAAGGGAAAGAGTTTTGAGGAAGAGTCACCAGTGTTAATTGCTGTAATTATTTACTTATGATTGTCTCTCCATAACTAGATTGTGGGCCAAATAGGGCTGTATGTTTTGTTCATCTTCGTATTCCCACAGTCCCAGTCATAATATTGCTTAATAAATGTTTAAGATTCTTGAGGAAGAGTCCATATTTCTTAATCTGCATATGTTTTAAGTACGTGGTTTATACCCAGTTAATAAATAACTGTTGAGTGAATAACCATATCTGAACATTTATGCTGGATCTGTTTTTTCATGTCTTCCAATTTTATATTGTGAATTTCTTGACTATAAAAATCTAGTCTAGGGCTTCCCTGGTGGCGCAGTGGTTGAGAGTCTGCCTGCTGATGCAGGGGACATGGGTTTGTGCCCCAGTCCAGGAAGATCCCACATGCGGCTAGGCCCATGAGCCATGGCTGCTGAGCCTGCGCGTCCGCAACAGTGAGAGGCCCGCGTACCGCAAAAAAAAAAAAAAAAAAAAAAAAAAAAATCTAGTCGAAATTTTGTAAACACTTAACATATTTGGTACTATGCCCTATGTGTGGACTCAGTAAATATTTGATGATTGATTCAGCAGTTTGCACTGGCTCTTATACTTACTTTAAAAAAATTTTTTTTGGCTGCGTTGGGTCTTCGTTGCTGTATGCGAGCTTTCTCTAGTTGTGGCGAGCAGGAGCTACTCTTCATTGTGGTGTGTGGTTTCTCATTGAGGTGGCTTCTCGTTGCAGAGCACGGGCTCTAGGCGCGCGGGCTTCAGTAGTTGCAGCACGCAGGCTCAGTAGTTGCGGCACACAGGCCGTAAAGCGCATGGGCTTCAGTAGTTGTGGCTTGCGGGCTTCAGTAGTTGTGGCTCACGGGCTCTAGAGTGCAGGCTCAGTAGTTGTGGTGTGTGGGGCTTAGTTGCTCCACAGCATGTGGGATCTTCCCAGACCAGGGCTTGAACCCGTGTCCCCTGCATTGGCAGGCGGATTCTTAACCACTGTGCAACCAGGGAAGCCCCTGCACTGGCTCTTAAAGCATGCGTAATTATGTGCTGGGGCTACCACGGATATTATCCACATATCTGATTACACTACTTTACTGGAAGACATAATCAAAATATTCTGATGTAAAGGCACTCATTATCAACTCATTATCTTTCTGGCATACATAGAATGTATCCTTTTTTTGAAACATATGAGAGTACATCTAGATTAGTATTTTGCTCATTTAGAAACTCAAAAATATTCTCCTGGTTCAATTTAGCATTTATATGAAGAGAAGAAAACCTTAGGATTAATTAATGGGAGCATAATGAAAAAAATTGAGTTGTCTTATATACTGCGTATCATCAGGGACTTGTTGCATAAACTGGAAACTAACTTAAAATAAATTCACAAAGGGTAAAATGAAATAAGTCCTTTTCCTGATATAGTGCTTTGTGATTTTTCAAAGCACGTTATATGCGTAAGTCATTTATATGGGAAAATTGAGTATTTATCATGTGCTAGGTACTAGGGATAGAAAAATAAGATTCAATACTAGTCCTCAACAGTGGATATGTAAATCAGCTATACTTCAATTTTAAAAAAAGAATATTAAAAAAATTACTAGTCCTCAAGGAACTTGATCTAATGAGGGAGATACACATAGAGAAATAATTCGTAATGCATGATTAAATGCCACAGGAGAACTGTTTACAAAGGGATTTGAAAGTATTAAGGAACAATTGATTAACTGCTTCAGGAAGTCAGGAAAGAAAAGATTCACTAAAGATGAATCCTAATGGATGAAGAGTAGTTCACCAAACTTAGAAAGGGGTAAGGACAGAAGGAACATAAATAAGCCAGGAAAGCTTGAAAGTATGTTGTACCTTCACAGGTCAAGCAGTTCAATAGGAGAGTGGAATGCAAGGTACATGTTGGTGAGAAGGAAGGGAATTTGTGGCAGCAGATAAAGCTGTTTAGGGCCAGACTCTTTATTATTAATTTTTTTATTGTGGTAAAATTTATGTAACATAAAATTTACTGTTTTAACCATTTTTAAGTTTGCAGTTTAGTGGCATTCACAACATTGTATAATCATCACCACTATCTATTTCCAGAACTTGTTCACCATCCCAAGGAGAAACTGTACCCATTAAGCAATAACTGCCCCCCTCTCCCAGCCCCTGGTAACCTGTATTTTACTTTTTGTCTCTATGAATTTGTCTATTCTGGATACTTCATATAAATGGAATCATACCACATTTGTCCTTTGTGTATGGCTTATTGCACTTAGCATAATGTTTTCAAAGTTATCTATGTTGTAGCATGTATCAGAGCTTCATTCCTCTTTACGATTGAATAACATTCCATTGTATGTATATACCACATTCTGTTTTCCATTCTTCTGTTGATAGACACTTGAGTTGTTTCCACCTTTTAGCTATTGTGAATAATACTTCTTTGAACACTGGTGTATAAGTCTGTCTGAATCTCTGTTTTCTGTTGTTTTGGATATATACCTAGGAGTGAAATGCTGGGTCATATGGTAATTCTATGTTTAACTTTTTTGAGAAAGCACCAAACTGTTTTCCACAGTGACTGCACCATTTTACACTCTCACCAGCAATGCACAGGGGTTCCAGTTTCTCCATAGGCTTGTCAACACATGTTATTTTCCCTTTTTTTTTTTTTAAATAATAGCCCATCCTGGTGGTATCCCATTGGTAGTTTTGATTTGCATTTCTCTAATGACTAATGATGTTTAATATTTTTTCTTGTGTTTCTTGGCCATTTTTATCTTCTTTGGAGAAATCTCTATTCAAGTCCTTTGCTCATTTTTGATGTGTTTTCTGTTGATCCTTGTCAGATACATGATTTGCAGATATTTTCTCCTTTCTGTGGGTTGTCTTTTCACTCTGTTGATAGTGTCCTTTGATGTACAAAAGTTTTAAATTTTGATAAAGTATAGTTTTATTTTTTTCTTTTGTTGCCTGTGCTTTTTGTGTCATATTTAAAAAACCATTACCAAATTGAAGGTCATGAAGATTTTCCCCTATGTTTTCTTCTAAGAGTTTTATAGTTTTAGCTCTTGAATTTAGGTTTTTGATCCATTTGAGTTAATCTTCCTGTATGATGCAAGGTAAGGGTCTAACTTCATTCTTGATTGCATGTGGTTATTTAGTTGTCTCAGCAGCATTTGTTGAAGAGACTCTTCTTTCCCATTAAATGGTCTTAGCATTGAAAAATCAGTTTACCAGATGATATAAGTACACTACCATGTGTGAAATAGCTAGCTAGTGGGAACCTGCTATACAGCACAGGGAGCTCAGCTCTGTGCTCTGTGATGATATAGATGGGTGGGATGGGGGGAGGGATGTCCAAGAGGGAGGGGATATATGTATACATATAGCTGATTCACTTCATTGTACAGCAGAAACTAACACAACATAGTAAAGCAATTGTACTCCAATAAAAAAATAAGTATCTTGCACCATAAAAAAAAATCAGTTGGCCAGTATATGTGGGGGTTTATTTCTGGGCTGTCTACAGTCAGACTCTTAGAATCTTTATATGCCATACTAAGGAGTTTAATTTCACCCTCTTGGCGATGGGGAACAATATAATCAAATTTGTATTTTGAAAATATAATTATGGGCATAGTATGGAGAATAATTGTAGAGAAAAGAAATTGAAGTCAAGATCAGTTAGGAAATATGTTACTGCAGAATTTTAGGCAAGAACTATGGGCCTAAATTTAAAACAATGGCAACAAGAATAGAGAATAATAGATCTGAAAGGCTGGTTAATTTGATATTTACAATGAAATCATAAGGTAGATAGGGCTTGCAGTTTCCATTGTATAGATAAAACTAAAGCTTTTAAAAGTGATTTTCCTTTGGTCTCATACCTATTGTTGGATTTAAAACCTAGGTCTTCTGATTTCTAATCCAGTATTTTTCCCATTGTACCATGGTTACTTTCTCGGAGAATAATAAATGGTGGAGGACAAGAGATCATTTTTGCAACTGGTCATATTTAACATTTTTAATGAATGATTTAGAAAAAGTTCACAGTGTACAGATGGTACTGTTGAAGGGGATAAACCACAGAAAGATCATTAACTATGCATTGGGGGAAAAAATTGAAGCTTCAGTGGAAGCATTTAGGAGAAAAGAATCCACAGTACTTATAGGATAATTAGCTCTGAGCTATCAAAAAAAGGAAGTGGTGATAAAGTAATAAATTGGGAAATTCTGTGAAATTTCCAATATACTACTTTAGACAAAAAGGCTAAATTCTGGGGACTGCTGTGCTAGGTCCTGGGAACAATAAAGAAGACATTCTACTCTTTTACATAATAATAATAGCTAACATTTATGAAGAACTTACTACGTGCGGGAGGAGGAGGAGATATTGTAAACATTCGTTTGTCTCCGATGAGGCAGATAATATTCTCATTTTACAGATAAGGAAACTGAAGTGCAGAGAAGTTAAGCAGTACGTCTAAGGTAATAAAGCCAATAAGTCATGGATTCAGAATTCAGACTCAGACAATTTAACCTTAGAGCTTGTTCTTTTAAGCAATATGCTATTGGGCCTCTGTATAATCACAGTCTTTCCTCACCTGCAAAACTTTGTTCAGTATTGATTACATGATTTAAGTGTTAAGAAAGATCCAGAGAAGAGTAACTAAAATCAAGGGATGAAAGAGAGTTCCAACTAAAAAGACCTGGGAAAAAACTTGAAAGACTATATGACTAAAGAATATAGATATAAACTTTCATACAAAATTCTGCGAGGTAGTTTAGTACTTATACATATTCTGCTTATACATAACCCATTCTTATAGCTTATGCTGCTGCCCTAATGCCGTACAGTATCTCTTACTTTAACTGGAGGAAAGGAGGAAACTATAGTACAGCTTAGTGAGAAACGTTTAACAGGTTTTACTTCCTTAAATGGTGCCCCTCACCCAAACAAAACACATTTTACTCCTCAAATATTGTTCTGGTACCTGCAATGCCTCCAATTAGAGATTTATTTGACAGCAGGATATGATGTCTGTAAAAGAATTTTTTTAAATTGTGATTTAAAAACCCTACATAATATAAAATTTACCATCTTAATCATTTTTAAGTGCACAGTAATGTTAGCTATATGCATATTGTTGTGCAACAGATCCCTAGAATTTTTTCATCTTGCAGACCTGAAATGCTCTACCCAATGAACAAAACTCCCCTTTTCCCCTTGTTCCAGCCCCCTGGCTGAAAATGAATTTCTTTGTTTTTTAAATAAATTTATTTATTTTATTTATTTAATTTTGGCTGTGTTGGGTCTTTGTTGTGGCACGTGGCTTCTCTTGTTATGGAGCACGGGCTCTAGAGCGCAGGTTCAGTAGTTGTGGTGCATGGGCTTAGTTGCTCCGCAGCATGTGGGATCTTCCTGGACCAGGGCTCCAACCCATGTCTCCTGCATTGGCACACTCTTAACCACTGTGCCATGAGTGAAGTCCTCTGAATTTCTTTTTTATTTGAGAAAAAATTTTAATATGAAAACTCTTATAGTGGCATAAAATTAAATCATGTTTAATTGCACATATAAAGAATCCCCTTCATTAACAGGACAAAATTATATTAAATTGGAACCTTTAGAAAATCAAGGATGTATACTCACTCTAGGTGCTAAGAACTGAAGTGAGCTTTCTAATACAGTTATTTCTAGAAAAATTCGTTTCAGAGTACCAAGGACTAACTCCACCATAGAATTTTTTACTTGAAAGTAATGAGTATGATCAACTGAGGTAACTTTCACAGAAAGTGAGCTGAAACCCTATTGGCCTTCTGCTAAGTAGAAGAAATATTGGTGGAAGTAAATTCCTCTGGTAGCCTATGCTGGAAACAGCTTAAATACATTCCCCTTAAATCCACTCTAATCAGGCTTTTGCCCCTGCCATAGCACCAGTGTCCTTTTCAAGGTACCAGTGATTTCAGTGTTGCTAAATCTACTTGTTAATTCATAGTCATCATCTTACTTCACCTATGAGCAGCATTTGATAAGTTGGTTACTCCCTCCTTCTCCTCCTCCTTGAAACAGGCTTTCTGGAAATCCAGCTTTCCTTCTGCCTTCTAGCCAGTCCTTCTCATACTTTTTTCTGGTTCCTCCTCAAAGGAAGTGCCCTACAGCTTAGTTCTTGGACCTCTTCCTTATCTATACTCAGTCTCTTGGAGAGCTCCTACTAACACCTACTTAAATATCACCTATATACTGTTGGATTTCCAAATTTATATCTCTTATCCAAACTGTTCTCTTGAATTCTCAGCTTGATATCCCTACTCATCTTGAACTCCTTACCCATTATTTCCTCTTGGATGGCAAGTACAGTTTTGGACTTAACCTGTCCAAAGCCAAACCCCTGGGCTTTCCCATACCCTAGATCTACTCACAGCCATCCCCAACGAAGTTGATGGCAACTCCTTCCTTTATCAGGCCAGAAACTTCAGAGTTTTTCTTGACTCCTTCTTTTTCACCGCCACTTCCAACTTACCAGCAAATTCTGTTGGCCCAGGTTACAACACATATATCCAGAATCCAAACACTTCTCCCTACCTACATTACTACGACCCCAGTCTGAATTACCACTATCTCTTGCTTAGAGTATTGGTGATGGCTTATCTGGCCTCCTTCTCTCCTTGCTTCCACTGCAATGCATTTTCAACACAGTATCATGTTAAAATGTCAATTAGATCATGCTCCTTATCTGTCCAAGATGCTTCCAGTGGCTTCCATCTCAATTGCAGAAAAAGCCCAAGTCTTTACAGTGGTCCACAGGCCCCATACCATCTGCTTTGCTCACAGTTCTCTGACCTTGTCTCTTACTACCCTTCTTGTTGCTCACAACATTCACACCACACTGGCCTTTTTGTTGTTCTGTGAAATAGAAATCATTCTCCTGTGATAGGGCTTCGTACCCTCTGCCTAGGACACTCTTTCTCCAGAGAGCTACATGGTAATTCTCACTCTTGCAAGTCTTTGTTCCAATAACACCATTTTGTTGAGGCCTTTCCCCCTCTTCTCCATCTCTAATGTATTTCTTCCACAACAGTTATCAGTTTCTAATGTGTTGTGTAACTTCTTTGTTTATTGTAGCCACCCCCATCAAAAGAGCAGGAATTTTTTTCTATTTTTGATTTGCTGTATCCCCAGTGCTTAGAACAGTGACTTATGCAAAATAGGTACTCAATAAATATATACTGAATAATCAACATAGGAAGAAATTAAATGTGCCCTCAAGACCTAAAACAGGATTTGGCAACAGTAGTGGGTAGTCTTGGCAGGAGGTAGCTGGACATGACTAAATTAGAGGGGACCTGGAAGTGGAAGGTATGAATAGGGCCTAATAGCATAAAAAATTGGGAGCTTGTTAGAAGGATGGGGGACAGTGAATGTAATGACATTTTTATCTGTAAAACTTAACATCATGCTACTGTAGAATCAATTTAAGTTTTGGTTCTGATTTTAAAGGAGGCAATGTAATTTGTAGTAGTAAAAAGGAAAGGAAAGGACACTCCATTTGCTGATGATAAATGGACATAGGAAAGAGAAATTTAATTATTAGAGATGGTTAAAAGTAACTTGACTATGTCAAAGTGATCATTTCTGATAACTGGGTAGAGAAAGTGGTGCCCACCTTATGGAAGGCATTAAATCCTCAGTAGAAGAATTTTATAGTCTATGCTAGGGTCAGTAGTATTCTATTGTTAGATCTTGACTAGAAGAAAGATGATGGAAAACAAAGTTTTTCCAAAGATGTTTCTCACTATGGTTAGGAAATAAATAAAAGTGGGAAAAGACAATTGAAAGATTAGATATCTTCATGTATTTATTCAGTAATAATGTTGAGTACCTGCAGTATTCCAGGGGATACAGGGGTTACCAAACAAGTAAGTTCTCTGCTCTTATGGAGCTTATATTCTAGTGCAGCTAGATGAGAATAGTCCATTTAGGTGGTTGCCATGAACACAGAATAAGTTAAGGGTCAGATCTGAGAGAAACTGCAGAAGAATTGCCAGGGCTTGGTGATAGCTTTTATTTATTTTATTTATTTCTTTATTTTGGCCATGCCACACAGGCTTGTGGGATCTTAGTTCCCCAACCCGGGCCCATGGCAGTGAAAGTGCCGAGTCTTAACCACTGGACCGCCAGGGAATTCCCCGGACTTGGTGATAGCCTGTGCAGCATATGAAGGCATGTAGTTGTAGGCACTAATGGACTGGTGAATAGGATGAGAAGAGGTAAGAGGCAGGAGAACCAAAAGGATGATGATGCCACTGAAAGTAATGGGAAAGTTGACAAGGGTGCTAATTTGTGGAGAAACTCTTGATTTTTTTACATTTCAAGTTTCAGGGATTAGTGGATGTGCAAATAGAAATGTCTTATGGGCTGGATATGGCAGGTGGGGAGGAGACTCTTGCTCTCATACTTTCCAGGTCTGCCTTGCTTTCCCTTCCAAATCTGCCTTGATTTCCCTACCTATCTCTCATTCTCTCCTTCCCTTTCATAGTCCTCCATCTGCATCCTCTTATGTGGCTTAAAATTGATCACTCATTCATCATGCCCTTTGTGGGTCTACTGGAGGCATTGCTCTGTGTCTTTGTCTTTTTACGACCCTAGAGGACTGAGCAGCCGCCATCTAAAACATTGGTGGCTTTGGTAGAATGAGAAAATAGTGAACTGTACTCACTATAATTGCTTATGCCTGGAAGCAATTCCTGTCATTTTGCTCACATTTCATTGCCCCTCCCTTAACCCAATTTCAGAAGAATGGAGAGGAGCAATCCTACAAAGTGCCTGGGCTGAGAGCTAGAAATATTTGCCAACATTAATGACTACCAAAGGCCTTGATTATTAATTCATTGTAACATGAACCTGACATAAGATTTCAAATCCTTGAAACTGAAAGTTTGTGAACCTCAAACATGCATATTCTTGGGAGACTATATTAAAAAAAAAAAAAAGGATTAGAACTGCCGAACAAACTATACTTGTTTTTCAACTTCACCTAGACTGCTGATCCTTTTCTTCTTCCTTTCCAGTATCCCTGTTCATTCTTTACTTTCCTCCCTATACAGCTAAGATTCAGTGGTCTATTGTTTTAGTTTCTTGCCATTATTCTTTTACATGTCTATTTCAAGTGCAGGTGGAGAAATTCATATAACCAGACTGGTACTTACAGAAATTTATGATCAGCTACCCCAAGTGGGTTTTCAACAGCACCTTACAGATTACATATATCTAGTCAACACACTCATTCCAACAACTTTCAAACTTCTACCCTCCTCAGACCCTGCCTGCCTTTAAACTCCTCTTCTCCTTGAGCTCAACAGGTGATCTTGTTTCCCGCTTGACCAAGAATTGAACAGGAACTACTACACTACCAAATCTGCAGGCATACCTACATCTCCACCCATATGTCTTTCCTCCTTGTTAGAATAAAGAAGGGTTCATCCTTTCTCCAGGACCAGCCTCTCCACCTGTTCTCGGGGTCCAATCTTCTCTACCTTTTCAAAGACCTCGTCCTGTTATTAATCCAGTCTCCCTCTTATATTCAATCCCTTTATCTATACTTGCTCCTCAGCACTTAAAATATACTTGAGTCTTTCTTCCCCTTCCCAATCACATTTCTTGAACAGAGAATTGTCTTTGTCCACATTTGCATTTTTCTCTCCCTATTCCTAATTTCTCAGCATCTTTTTACCTAGCACTGTGCTCCTGGCTTCCATCATGCTAGACTCCCATTTTTCTTCTCTCAGTTCTTAGTTTCCCTTACTGGCTTCTCTCCTATTCATCATTAAGTGTTATAGTTCATAGTTTTCTATTTGAGATCCTCTTCTCATTCTACTCTCTTCCTAAGTAATCATAATCACTCAGAAAACTTCACTTACGCTGATGACTCCAAAATATGTATCCTTTATCCAGACCTCCCTCCTGTTTCTTGTATATTGCTACATTTCTAGGCCTTCTACACTGTCTTTCACTTAGTAGGTGTTCGATTAATGCTTTCCTTATGACTGGCTGACAGAATGAATGAATAAACAAACTTTAGTGATTTTTTGTGACTCTTCTTAACAGACCAAAACCAAATACTTTGTATCCTCAGGCCTAGCACATCGTGCATATTCAGTAAATGCATTATAAATGACTTAACAACAACAACAAAAAAGAATGAGTGAATAAAAAACCTTTGTAGTGATTCATTGTAGCCAACTAAGACCAAAGACCTTGCTTATCTCATTCTTTTTAAAAATGTAACTGGGGGGCTTCCCTGGTGGCACAGTGGTTGAGAGTCCGCCTGCCAATGCAGGGGACACGGGTTCGTGTCCCGGTCTGGGAAGATCCCACATGCTGCGGAGCGGCTGGGCCCGTGAGCCATGGCCGCTGAGCCTGCGCGTCTGGAGCCTGTGCTCCGCAACGGGAGAGGCTGCGATGGTGAGAGGCCCGCGTACCGCAAAAAAAAAAAAAAAAAAAGGTAACTGGGTATAGTTTAAACTAAAACTTGCTTCAAGAGAGACTAATTCTTTGACAGATAAGTAAAAGTTGCAAGTGTGTTTGGAATGTTGACTGAATTACATGTGTGCAATGTATGAGGAATAAGAAAAAAAGGTTATAGACACCTACTAACTACTGATCTAGTATATGCATGGGGGTCATAAGCACAGACTTTGGTCTGAGACTACTTGGGAGAATATCCAGAATCTACTGTAGGCATATGATATAGAGCACAGTTTCCTCATCTGTGAAATGGAGAGTCCACCAAAGAGGGTGGTTGTGGGGACTAAATGCAATAATATTTGATTAGCACTTAGCACAAGGCCTGGCACAGAATAAGCGTTTAATACTTAGTTATTATTAATGATATTCCACTTTGATCCAGCTGGTGTAGTTGCCAGCCAGAGACATACTATAGAGGAGTAATTGCTAAACATGGCTGCTTATCAGAATCACTTTAGCTTTTTAGAAAAAAAGATTCCTGGACTCATCCCCAGACTGCTGAATCGGACTGGAGTGGGGTTGGGGAGGCAAGGATATATATTTCTTAAAGCTCCCCGGGTGATTCTGAGCATCAGCCAGGTTTGGCAATTATATTACAGAAAATAGTTTTGTTTCCAGAAATCATTTGAGTATGATATATAATCAGGAAAAATGTTTCTAGTGTGGAGAAAAAGGAGCCAGATATGACATCTCTAAAAAGTCAATTGTATATAATCTTTGGGATCAGTGGTCATAGTTGTGCTGATTGCCTGAGAACAGGTCATAATGAAAGTGAAGCGTGCACAGCTGAGCCATTTTCAAGGTCCCAGAATGAAAAGAAAAGCAGAGCAAGTGAGCTGGTAACAGCTGCCAAACTTAATTCACAGTAGCCGTGTGGGATGGGGAAAGCGTTGAGAGAGCTTCAGAAAGAGGGGGTAGAAATATAAAGATTAAGTTTTAGGTATTAGAGGAACAAAGATTAGAGGATAATAAATGAAGTAGCTGAGGGTGAGCTCTAAGAAGTGCTATAGGAAAATATCAGGAGAGGATAATTCTTACTGAAAAAAAGAGATAAAGAACACATGCCTCAGAAGAAGAAGGAAAAAAGAGGTTGCAGGAAGGATCATAAACACATTTTGAGAGATTAACCTGGAAAAGGCCAAAGGAAGCATGGATAATCGGCCTATTATAGATGGACTCCACATCCTGGAGAAACAACTATTACCGAAGGAGAGAGGGAAAGTGAAGCCTAACTACAGCAGTGAAGTTGATAACAAAGGGAAATAAATGAGTGGGTTCAGAAGTATTGAAGGATAATTAGAATTATATAAATAGGGATAAAGTACACCTTCAGGTAGGAGAGCATGTAGTACAAAGAATATGGAACACAAAAGTCTAAGGAGCCATTCAGCAAACACTTATTGAGTGTTTATTGGGGTCAGGCAGTATGCCAGACACTGGACACAGGGATGAACGAGAGACAGTTTCTGTTCTCATGGAATTCTTATTTCTGATAAACCTTGGGGGTAGAAAAGAGACAAAGTGACATTCTGGTTGGAAATAGGGCTGCGTGTGATAAAAAAATGTTTTGTTTTTGAAAGGACTGAATATGAGCTTTCCCCAGTAGACTCTGAAGCCAGGCAAGGCATTTTGAGCATTGCGGGGGTTTGGAGGATATATCCGAATCTGGGTTGGAGTCTATCTGACCATAGATGTAAATTAGGCAAAGAGATGGGGCTGTGTTTGTGAATGTATGTGTGTGTGTGTGTGTGTGTCTGTCTAAACACATCTATCTCTCATCCCCAAAGAAATTTAAAAAGAAAATGATTATTTGGTATCTTTCTTGCATACTGTAAATAAGGATATTATGGGAAAAGTCTGAAAGTAACCAAGAAAGGACCTAAGAAGCCAATGAGAATCCATTTATAAAATAAGGATTAAATAATACTTCTTAGGGTTTATATACTGTTACTTGTCTGGAATATACTTAGAAAGAAAAGAAAGTATAGTCGTACCTCAGTACCGAAGGGATTGGTTCCAGGAGCCCATGTGCAGAGATGTATGCTCAAGTTCCTTATATAAAATGGTGGGTGCAGAGGGCCATCTGTATTTTATAGCATTGCCAGTTCAACAGAGCATATATGTGGTAAAGTGAAATACCTTTTTTCTAATCATGCAGTAGTGAGAACTCAAATTAATTTTTCAACAGCTCGGAAGTTTTGATAGAGTAATTTAGAACATAAGCAAATTCCTGGTAGAACACAAGGGAATTAAAACTATAAGGAGGAATGATCATCTTCCTTTTGAAGGTGAGGAGGTGGTGGAAGTATTAAAAGAAATGAAGGATCTCAGAGGGTTAAACCCAAAGAAGTTAAAGAACTAAAAAGACCTATCTATATGCAGAAATGATTAATGAGAAGCATAAAAGTAAAGAAAAACAGATTGAAGACATTGAAGGAAACATTAAAAATCAGAAACCAAGTGGAAGAAGTCTTTAAACAGCTCCAAGATGGTAGAAAACATAAGATTAAAGCCAAAATTAAGTCATTGCTTTACATTCTTAGATTTTGCAAAAATACAAGGGAGTGCCATGGTAGGTAAAAACACATTCAGGTTGCCTTAAAAGGATAAGATTGAAAGTTAGAGGAATTCTTTGTCAAACTGTTTTAGGAGCTAGATAAGGATTTTGGGGATTGGGTTGTATATGTGGAGAGAAGAGATATCAGATGCCTGTAATATTGCAGTATCAAAAAGATGAACAGATAATTTAGTAGCAGACATCTAGATTCTAAAACTGAGCAACATAATAAAATTATTGTAGAAGGAAGAGAACTTCTGGGATTAATGATCTCCCAAAGATCTATGAGCAAATCTGTGGTGCCTCTGTTCAAAGGCATATGGAAGGTGAGATAACCAGCGCAATGAAACTAGTATTAATAGGAAGTAAGAGAAATTGGGAACTGGTACCTGCTGATAATACTGAACACTGAATATAAGATTTTTGTGTGAAGAAAGACTGACAGGAATAATAGAGAACGTGAGATGCCAAGGAAACAATATGCCATAAAGTGGGTCTGAGAAGCTAACTGGAAAATCCTTGCATGGCAAAAGAATGAGGTGGGAAATAAATTCATTCTATTTGGATTAAGAAAGGCTTTTATTTAGACAAGCTGTGATTTTCTTTTTAATACCATGTAAAATATACTGTTCCAGAGCAGTTTTTGAAATGTGAGGACTTTATATATAAGAGCCATTGGGATCAGCGTCTCCATTCTCAATTTAAAAGATTGAAGAGAAAATTAAAGGGATAAGAATAAAGTAGTACTGCTCATAATATTCTTTACTATTTTTGTAGTCTGTAGATTGAATTACCCCTCCTCCATTAAAAAATGTTTAAGAGTATAAGGATATAGGGGACTTCCCTGGTGGTCCAGTGGCTAAGACTCCATGCTCCCAATGCAGGGGGCCCGGGTTCAATCCCTGGTTAGGGAACTAGATCCCACGTGCGTGCCACAACAGTTCACATGCCATGACTAAAGGTCTCGCATGCCGCAACTATGACCCGGCACAGCCAAAATTAATTAATTAATTAATAATAAAAAAAGAAAAAGAATAGCATCTCTCTAGCTATTTCAAAAGTAAATTTAAAATGGAATACAGGAAGCTGGAAGAGCATCATAAAAATGGATAAAAAACAAAGTAATGCAAACTTGTTGAAACCAAAAATAAAGGATGGCTATGTTCTTTGGAGGGGCAAAAAATGTAAAAAGAAAAACCCTAAACCCTATATATACTATGTTTTTTACATACATACCTATGGTAAAGTTTAATTTCTAAATAAGGCACAGTAAGAGATTAATAATAATAAAATAGAACAATTATAACAATATACTATAATCAAAGTTACATGAATGTGGTCTCTCCCTCTCTCAAAATATAGTATCTTGTACTTTACTCACCCTTCTTTTGAGGGTGTGAGATGATAAAATGCCTGCCTGGTGAGATGAAATGAGATGAATGACGTAGCATTAAACTACTATTGACTTTTTTGCTGATAGGTTAGAAGGAGGATCACTTGCTTTGGGTGATCTTGGATCATCGAGCCATGGCACTGTGAGTGGTTGGATGTTAGGAGCAGGTGATGTTGATGGTTAGGGATCCCAGGAAGGACAGAGCATGTCACCCAGATTTCATCACGTTACTCATAACAGCACGCAATTTAAAACTTAAGAATTGTTTATTTCTGGAATTTTCAGACTGCTGGTAACTGAAACCACAGAAAGCAAAACCACCTATTGGGGTGGGTGGGGGACTACTGTAAAAGAAACGGGAAAGAAAATAGACATAGGCTAATTAGAAGTTATTAGAGAGCAGTTCTTAGTAGTCAGCAGATCACATAGCTGTTGCTGTCAGATTTTCCTGCTGCCTCTTGCAGCTTTGCATCAGTGATCTCATCCCCATGGCTTTAATCGCCATCCGTATGCGAATAACTCTCAAGTCATCTGTGCCCAAGCTCTAAACCCGTATGTCCAACTTCCTACTAAAGATCTCTTGGGTGTGTTACAAGTGCCTCAAATTCAGTCGGTCCAAATCTGAAAAAGAATCATGTCCCCACTTCTCCCTCCCATCCCAAGTCTGTTTCTCCTCTGTTTCCCTATTATGGAGTATTGCAGTCTTACCTTAGTCCCCTTACTCTAGAAATTTAAACATCATCCTTAATCTTTCTTCTTTTACTCCTCTATCTAATCAATCAGTTAGACTATTCATTGTTCCCCTTTAATATCTCTCACATATATTTACCTCTCTGTTCTCGTTCTGTTAGTTTGGACCAGGGATTGGCACACTTTTTCTATAAAGGGCCAGATAGTAAATACTTGAGGCTTTGCAGTCCATATGATCTTTTTTGCAATCACTGCAGCTCCAAAGCAGCCATAGACGATATGGAAATGAATGGGTGGGGCTATTTCCCATAAAACTTTATTTATAGACACTGAAATTTGAATTTCATATGATTCATGAAATATTCTTTTGGCTTTTCTCTCCAACCATTTAAAAATGTAAAAACCATCCTTTGTTTGCCATCCATACAAAAGCAGGCAGCAGGCTAGATTTGGTTCACAGGCATAATTTGCCCACCCCTCGCTTAAAGGAACATTTTCTCTCACTTGAAAAACAACAGTCCCCCATTCTCCTACTATCTTACCTGGTCTCTCTAGTCTTGTCTCTCTGGTCCACTCATCATACTGAAGCCAGATTGACTTTTTAAAATGCAAATTGAGTTTCATTACGTTGTTTGAAGTCCTTTAAAAGTTGACCATAGCCAGTGGAATGTATCCATATTCCTTGGCAAGACGCTTTGTAATGTGGACCTTGCTTACCTTTCTAGACATATTTCTTGTCATTTCCCCTTAACTCTCTGTTCCAGCTTAAAACTGCTTAGAACTGCTTGCAGTTTCTCTGATGTGCAGTGTTTTTCACTTCTAAGTTTTGACACATGTTTCCTTACCCTCTCCCTACTCCCACCTGGCTAATCACTATTCTTCCTGCTGGACTTATTTCAGTTATCATCATCTCCAGAAACCTCCTCTCATTCCCCCAAGGCTGGATTTAAATGCTTTTTCTAAGTTCTGCCATCATGTCTGTAGAATCCAATAATAGCACTTATTTTACTATAATTGCCTGTCTACTTGACTGTGTCTTCTAAATAGTAAACTTGAGTGCCTAGTGTTTATCCATTATTTTATCCCCAGTTTCCTATATGGTGCCCCATAGTACCCTCAGCATTTTTATTTTTATTTTTTGCATTAAAATGTTGATATAATTCAAAGACCATAAAATTTGCCCTTTTTAAGTGTTCAATTCAGAGGTTTTTAGTATAGTCACAAAGTTGTGCAGCCATCTCCCTATTTAATTCCAGAACATTTTTATCACCCCAAAAAGAAACCCCATGCCCATTAGGAGGTCACCCTTCATTCCTCCTCCCTTCAGCCCCTGGCAACCACTAATTACTTTTTGTCTCTATGGATTAGCCTAGTCTGGACATTTCATATCAGTGGAAGGGCCCTCCAGTCTTTTTTTTCCCAACCTTCTTCATTATTATAGTTTTCCCTGTGTCATGTGCTTTAGCCAAACAGTACTTTGGTGGGGTCTTCATATATGTCTCCTGCTTTCTTACCTCTGTACCTTTTCTTATGCCACCTCCTCTACCTGAAATGCTTTTTTCTACTTATTTAGAGTTTTACCTAGCCTTCAATGCGTAATTCGGATAAGACCCCTTCCAAGAAACTTTCCTGATCATATTTGGTAGGAATCATCTCAGAAATCCTGCAGTAATTATACTAGTTTAGGTGCTACCTTGCCTACTGATTCTTTGAGACTGCTCTCATGTTTTCTAATTGTTTTATACTCTCCCATCCAGTACCTTGGCACAATAAGTTCTTAAAACGTATTTGAAAATGTCATGGACACTGTGGAAAATAACATGACAGTTTCTTTAAAAACTAAACATAGGGGCTTCCCTGGTGGCGCAGTGGTTGAGAGTCCGCCTGCCGATGCAGGGGACACGGGTTCGTGCCCCGGTCCGGGAAGATCCCACATGCCGCCGAGCGGCTAGGCCCGTGAGCCATGGCCGCTGAGCCTGTGCGTCCGGAGCCTGTGCTCCGCAACGGGAGAGACCACAACAGTGAGAGGCCCGCGTACCGCAAAAAAATAAAAAAATAAAAATAAAATAAATAAAATAAATAAAAAATAAAAAATAAACATAGACTTACCATACAACCCAGCAGTCTCACTCCTGGGCATTTATTCCAGAGAAATAAAAACTAATATTCATGTAAAAATCTGTACACAATTTTTCATAGCTGCTGTATTTGTGATAGCCAAAAACTAGAAACCACCAATATGTTCTAAAGTAGTTGAATGCTTAAACAAACTATTGTACATTCATATCGGAATACTACTCAGCAATAAAAAGGAATGAACTATTGATATATATAACTATGCATTATGCTGATTGAAAAAAATCTCAAAAGGTCACATACTATATGATTCCATTTATATAACATTCTTGAAATGACAAAATTACAGAGTGGAGAACAAATTAGTGGTTACCAGGGATCAGGTATAGTGGGGAAGGAGGATAGGTTTGACTCTAAAGGGTAGCATGAGGGAGATATTTGTGACGATGGAATAGGTCTGTATCTTGATTTTGATGGTGTTTACATGAATCTATACATATGATAAAATGGCATAGAACTATATACATACACATTGTACCAATGTCAGTTTCCTGATTTTGATGTCATATAGTTGTATAAGATGTACCCATTGGGGGAAATTGTGTGAAGGGTATATGGGATTTATCTGTGCTATCTTTGCAATTTCCTATGAACCTATAATTATTTTAAGATGAAAAGTTAAAGTTTTTTTCTTTAGAGATTGAAGTGGTATTTAGCATAATCATTTTGCCACTCATGGTGCTGCTTTTGATCAGTATGAATCAGTCTGCACCTTTCAAAATAATGTTACTCTTGAGGTTGACAGGATAACCTGTTTATAGTATTTTAGTTGCATTTTACAATTAGGTGAAACCTGTTTAAGCAAGAACTGAGACACAGTAGTTCTTTGATATCCTGGCTATCCAAGGCCTTGTCTTAATTTTTAAATTAAGTGGTAAGCCTTAAACTGAGTCATATTTTGGTACACTTTTAAGTTCCTGGTGCTCTTGTATACTGGCTCCTAGAGGACAGTGACTACAGCAATGAGTCCTGTGTAGTATCTGTCATCCTGTGGGAGCTTGATAAACAATAATTATTTTTGACTTGACTTTAATTGATTCAGACAATTCTTTTCTTAATATAGAGTTGAAAATCTTCTGGTAAGATTTCGAAAAAACATACTATTAAGCAATATTCAACTCAAACTTAAAAACTTTTGAAAATTGTTTTACTATATATTAAGTAAAATGAATGTTCTTGTGCAAATTTAAAATGAGTATTACAAAATCAGAACTTATTTCTAATTCTTTTTGGAAAGTGGTGTGGTATGCATAACTTAAGGATTTTTCTTTTGTGCTTATTATGATCAAGCTCAAAGTGAATATGAGGGAAAAAAGTAAATATGAGCAAAACTACATATTCTTTAATAAAATGAAAATGATTTTTTTTTCAGGTTAAACTGCAGAACAACATATCATATCAGATGGCAGACATACATCATTTAAAGGGTAAGAAACTTAATTACAGATTAAAGATAAAGGTCACTAAATGTCTAAAATCCTGAAGAATTAAGAAATCCTCAAGTTAAGCAGCTAAATGAAATAGAATTTTTGAACAAAGCTCCTCTGATGGCAAAACATTTATCCTTTTGTCTTAAGATATAATGAAAAATTTTTAATGTTGCTTTATATATAATAAGTGCAAGTTAATATTTGAGGTCTGCATTTTAATCTTGTGCTGTAGACAGAGTTCATGCAATGAAATGTTAGAAGAATCCTCAAAGAAAATTGAGGTGTAGCTTCGGAGACTGTCAGATTTCTAGGGAAAAGGTTAGGGGTGATTCCTCTGTACTGTGTCCAATCTGCTAAAATAATCCATTCAGATCTAGGGATGCTTTGGACAGATCCTCCAAACTTAATGTTTTAGATACCCCAGGATCAAAGAAACCTGCAACAAAAACTGGGAAGAAACCTGGAGACAGATTTGATAAATAGGTAGGTAGGTAGGTAGGTAGGTAGGTAGATAGATAGATAGAAAAAAAGAAAGAAAGAAAGAAAGAAGACAGATTTTTTTTTCACTTAGATGAAGTGATAGGAGATGACTAAAGCTCTTATGAAAAATAATAGGTAAAGAGAACAAGCTCTATCGTCTGCTTACATTACTGCACACTATCACTGGCCTTTGGAGTTTGGGGTCTGAGGACTATCCCGCTTCTCCCTCATACCCTTTGATTACAACACTATGTATTTTAAAACTTTGCATGCAGTGACTCTGAGTTTATATATGTGGGTAATACTTGCTCTCTAATTTCATAAATATATCTTTATAACCATTTTGAACCTATTTAGATAGAAATAGGTAATATATACATATATTTTTCAAATTTTTATTTATTTATTTATTTATTTGCTGCGTTGGGTCTTTGTTGCTGCATGCGGGCTTTCTCTAGTTGCCATGAGCGGGGGCTACTCTTCATTGCAGTGTGTGGGCTTCTCATTGCGGTGGCTTCTCTTGTTGTGGAGCACAGACTCTAGGCACGCGGACTTCAGTAGTTACAGCACACGGGCTCAGTAGTTACAGCATGCGGGCCCTAGAGTTCACGGGCTTCAGTAGTTGGGGCGCATGGGATCAGTAGTTGTGGCTTGCGGGCTCTAGAGCGCAGGCTCAGTAGTTGTGGCGCACGGGCTTAGTTGCTCCGCAGCATGTGGGATCTTCCCGGACCAAGGATTGAACCTGTGCCCCCTGCATTGGCAGGCAGGTTCTTAACCACTGCACCACCAGGGAAATCCCAGGTAATATATTTTCAAACATCCTCTTGAGGAAGTCAACCTAAGTTGACTTTGTAATTTATGTAAGTTTTGCTTCTCACCTAGCAAATCCATTAGGAAGTATCATTTGTGTGTTATAACCCAGACATAGGAATTATTAATTTTTTACTATCTATGATTTAGAACAGCTTTGATTTTCTGTTAAAAATTTACTTTCTGGTTAGCCACATTTATTGTTGTTGCACTTGTGTCCATATTCTACTCTTTTTGACTCACAGGAGTGCACAGGGTGACACAGAAGATGGCACACTGTCAGTGCTGCTTCCAGCTTGCAATTTTTACAGATGATTTTGCTTGTCATCAAAGTATATTTCTTATTAAATAGTAATAGATAAGTTGAATAAGACGTCCTATGGCTTTTGCTAGTACATGTCAGAGAAAATGACAGCCTATGTTACTGAGTAAAAATCTTTATTTTGCTGTATGTGTTGAAGTAGATCTTGAGATGTTTTGAAATTTTGATGATAATCTTTAGCAGAGAAAAAAGCTTTGATTTGAACTCATACCATGCAACTTTTGGTTTTAGTGCAGTTACTGAGGCTTGGATGCTTGAGATTGAATTTCATTAATGTGACTTTTGCACCCTGGGAACTCTTTCTGCTGAAACAAACTTCTTGACAAGTTGACAGTAAAATCCGTATTTGACTATTTTCATTGACATTAATGTCGGATATAATGGAATTAATACACATCAAGATCCTAAAAAAAATCTTTTAATATTTTCTTGGAAACAGAAGGATTAGGGTTGGTTTTTAATGCCTGAGAAACTAAATCAACATTCTACTGTACATTGATTTATTTTGAATAGCTTACCTTATTTTTATTCCTATTACTGAAAGAAAATTTGCAATAAAAAATTTCCAGAAGTAAATTTTTTGGGGGGGGCTTTAAAAGATCATCCTAGAAGTTAAATTGAGAGATTATGGCCATATCTTTCTATAGCATACCCTGATATTACTGTCAGAGCTAGACTACCCTGCACAATCGACCTTGGACCTGATCTCATATTAAGTTACTCTGGGGACTTTCCTGGTGTTGCAGTGGTTAAGAGTCCCCCTACCAACTCAGGAGACACAGGTTTGATCCCTGGTCCAGGAAGATCCCACATGCTGCAGAGCAAACTAAGCCCGTGCACCACAACTACTGAGCCTGTGCTCTAGAGCCCATGAGCCACAACTACTGAGCCCACTTGCCACAACTACTGAAGCCTGCAAGCCTAGAGCCCGTGCTCCGCAACAAGAGAAGCTACCACAATGACAAGCCTGTGCACTGCAACGAAGAGTAGCCCCCCTTGAGGCAACTAGAGAAAGCCCACGTGCAGCAACGAAGACCCAACGCAGCCAAAAATTAAAAAAAAAAAAAAAAAGTTACTCTGAGCATCCTGCTGTGGTGACCTAGAGCAGCCACACTAGACACAGAGTATCTTTGGGTTTAAAATGAAGAAAACACATGGCAATCAGTTGAAAGTAAAATTGTGATATAGGAAAATTTTGTCTTTAGTTTTGCTTTCTGATCTGTTTACTCCCCTCGCCCCCATTTTTTTGGCCACGCCACGCGGCTTGCGGGATCTCAATTTCCCGACCAGGGATTGAACCCTGGCCACTGCAGTGAAAGCACCGAATCCTAACCACTATACCACCAGAGAATTCTACTTGTCCCCTTTCAAGTCTTTATTTTGGCCCACTCAAAGCATCAATCTGCTGCATGCTTTATAATCCTTTCCCTGTGTTCAAATAGGTTAGAATCTGATATTTTACATGGACTGGAACTCACTCATACTGATGTTTTATTTTTCTGTCAATTGAATTTTAAGCCTTTTATCTCCATTTAGAAATGAAAACTTTAAAAAAAATGAAAACTTTGTTTCCTGATAAAGGTATTTCAGATATTGTTAGTGAGAAACTTTGTAGGGAGGCAGAGAAGCCATCCCAAATCTTAAAATCATACTAAGCCTCAGGTTCATTCTGAAGGTAAACTTAGCTGCTTCAGTTAGTTTACTGTGTAGGAAAAAGAAGCCTGAATGAGTCCTGGCCACCAGTTGAGGTCCATTCCCTAGTAGCTACTAGGTAGTGCTGATTTGATTTTTTCTTTTTTTTTTTTTAATTTCAGTAACTTTCAGTTCTAAAATATTTCCTTCTTGAGTACAGTTTCAAGGAACTGGCTAACACTGTCTGTAAACTACAAGGCTTTTTGTCACTGCCGCCTGCTGGGATCTCATTGTTTCTGTAGACTCAACATCCATAGCTGAGGTCAGAGTTCTGCTACCTCTAGCCCTCTATTTCTTAGTAGATGGGACCAGGGATCAGGTAACAAGCTGAATGTGTTATTCAGGGATACCTGACCTCAGATTTGTTACTTTTATCTAGGGTGGGAGTAATGTGAAAAACTACAGAAATCAACCGTGTTTATATATTGGAGAATTAATAGAGTAGGAAGAGAAATTTAAAATATGACTTGACTAAACTCATAGACACAGAGAGTAGAATGGTGGTTACCAGGGCCTGGGAGGTGTGTGGGGAAAATGAGATGTTGGTCAAAGGGTACAAACTATTATAAGATGAATAAGTTTTGGTGATCTATATACAGCATGGTGATTATAGTTAACAAGACTATATTATATACTTGAAAGTTGCTAAGACAGTAGATCTTACATGTTCTCACCACAAAAAAAGTGGTAATTATGTGAGATGGTGGACATGTTGGCTAATGCTATGATGGTAATCATTTCACAATACGTGAGTGAATCAAATCAACATGTTGTACACCTTGAACTTACACAATGTTATATCTCAATTAAAATAAAAATAATAGGGCTTCCCTGGTGGTGCAGTGGTTAAGAATCCACCTGCCAATGCAGGGGACACGGATTCGAGCCCTGGTCTGGGAAGATCCCACATGCCGCACAGCAACTAAGCCCATGCGCCACAACTACTGAGCCTGTGCTCTAGGGCCCGTGTGCCACAACTACTGAGCCCACATGCCACAGCTACTGAAGCTCGTGTGCCAAGAGCCCTTGCTCCGCAACAAGAGACACCACCGCAGTGAGAAGCCCATGCACTGCAACAAAGAGTAGCTCCCACTCGCCACAACTAGAGAAAGACCACACGCAGCAACAAAGACCCAACACAGCCATAAATAAATAAACAAACAAACAAACAAATAAATAAATTTTAAAAAATAAATTAAGAGTGTTTCTTTGGCGTCTCTTCCGAGTGGTGAATCCTCTGGTTATCGCTGCCATCCTGGCCTCGGCGGTGCCGATTTCGAGACCCTCGGGAGGAGGACTCTCGCGGCTACTGATTTCTTCCTGGGAGCGGCGTTCTGTGCGGGGAGACGTGTCGGAGTCCCCCGCTTGGCGCCCCGGTGCTCTCGGGCCTCAGCGGGGCGCGATGGTTGGGAAGGGGGCTGGCCGGGGGTACAGGCAGGCTGTGGTGGTTCCCGACTCCGGAGGTCCAGTGTCTTCGCGGTGACCTCTAAAAATGGTTCGCTATTCACTTGACCCAGAAAATCCCACAAAATCATGCAAGTCGAGAGGTTCAAATCTTCGTGTTCACTTTAAGAACACTCGTGAAACAGCCCAGGCCATTAAGGGTATGCATATCCGAAAAGCCACCAAGTATCTGAAGGATGTCACTTTAAAGAAGCAGTGTGTGCCATTCCGTCGTTACAATGGTGGAGTTGGTAGGTGTGCCCAGGCCAAACAGTGGGGCTGGACGCAGGGTCGGTGGCCCAAAAAGAGTGCTGAATTTTTACTGCACATGCTCAAAAATGCAGAGAGTAATGCTGAACTTAAGGGCTTAGATGTAGATTCTCTGGTCATTGAGCATATCCAGGTGAACAAAGCCCCCAAGATGAGGCACAGGACTTATAGAGCTCATGGTCGGATCAACCCATACATGAGCTCTCCGTGCCACATTGAGATGATCCTTACTGAAAAAGAACAGATTGTTCCTAAACCAGAAGAGGAGGTTGCCCAGAAGAAAAAGATATCCCAGAAGAAATTGAAGAAACAAAAAGTTATGGCCCGGGAATAAATGCTGCAAAAAATAAATGCAAATAAAAGTAAAAAAATAAAAAATAAAATAAATAAAATAAATAAATTAAAAAAATAATAAAAATGTGGCTTGAATAGGCAAGCATATTTACTACCTATAAGCACTTTATGTAAATCATTTACTTTTCATATTTGATTATTAATACTATACAATAGCTATTATTATGCATATTGTTAAACTTTATATACTTCAACAAACGTTCATGTGACTTTAACATTTTTACTTTTTGTCATCACCATAGTTATGATTCCACAATAAAATTTAGAAAGTAGAGAAAAAAATATGCTCAGAATCCCACCACTAAGTGTAATCACTGGTAGCATTTTGATATATTTTTATTCTCATCTGTTTTACATGGATATATTTTATATTATAAATATATGTTTATATCTGCTTTTTAAAAACTTACATCACAAGCATTTTTTGAGTGCCTTTAAAGTATCAAGATTATTTCTGTAAGCCCTCTATGAAAAGTAGATGTTGTTATAGTTATAATATTGTACATTATGGTTAGATATTATACTTTAGTCTTAATAAGTAGTTATTGCTTATACAGAATAGACCTCTGTTCCCATTTATAAAAATTAAAACTTTCTTAACTACTACTTTTGCTTAACTGCTAAGGCTGTTGGCTAATTTTTTAATCCTCTATCCAAGAAACTGACATTTCTCTTTTCTGGCTGAATTTCTTTTATTTGTAGGGTTAGATGAAGAGGGAGTGACTAGAAAATGTGGGGCCAGTGATGATGGATTAAAGGTTCCCAAAGGGGATCTGGTCCAGCTTTTAATTTACTATCCACTTTGAAATTTCATGTTATTCATTACAGCTAAAACTTTTAGCTCTAGTCTGGAGGTTATAAGCTTTGAAAATGGAATTTTGGTATATGTGGACCTAAACCTCAGTAGCAGAACTAGAAATGAGATCTAAAATGATTGGTACCTAATTTGGGAATCAAGTATGATTTAGAATTAATTGAATTCTGTACCCATAGCCAATACACCTAAAAAATATGATTTTTTCCCTACTTTCAAAAGCAGTAAGGTTTAGAGAGATAGGTAGTTCTTTTTATACTATTTATACAACTTAGCATATTGTCTACATAATGTGAAAAGATGTATAATTTTTTAATATTTCTGATTTATGTGAAAGCCACTGAGGCTATCTTATTTTATTGCCCATGCATGTGTAGGAAAGGCAATTAAATGTGGTACTAATTATATAAATTTAACTTCCTGTATATAATTTTTGAAAATCCCATACCTTCTCAATGGGAAGCAGTAAAGTAAACTTCATTCCTTTGATTTTTACCTTCTGCGGATAGAGCAACTCGCTGAGCTTCGTCAGGAGTTTCTTCGACAAGAAGACCAGCTCCAGGACTATAGGAAGAACAATACTTACCTTGTGAAGAGGTTAGAATATGAGAGGTAAGATGCTACATGCAACAGATATTTATGAATCTTGAATATTTGTCCAACTTTCACTTCATGTCTTCCTTTTTGGCTTCTGTTTTTCTTCTCTTCTTTCATTTCACTAGGTCTTTTAAGTTCCTTTTCTGTTATCTTTCTATGCCTCTTTGAAATCACTCTCTTTTATTTTGATATGTTGAACAACATGAAAATATATCTTACAAGTCATGTTGAATCTGCCCACGTAGTAGAGTTCATTGTGAGACAGAAAATCTTTCAAGGTCTGAGTTTTATTGAATGAGATGTGGCAAAGACTGAAAGAAGATTCTGTGGTTCTTTTCGAGGGTCAATCCAGAAGATAAAGCTGGCACTGGAAGATGTCCCCAGAATAGCTGAGGGACTAAGCACCAGCTGCTTCTCCTGTTGTGCACTTTAGTCCCCTTGCTTACATCTCTGCACTGTTGGTGATGAAGTTGGGAAACCTCTTAGGGGCCTTTCTAGAATTACTCTTTAAAAGGGTTTATTGTGTATTAAATCAGTTTTACAGTTAAAGGTATTTTTGGGTCTACACACCAAAAATTAGAAAGATTCACTGTATTTTAAACTGTTTATACATTTCTGACTTCTTACTCTTGTAGGTTATCAATATGCATCTACTTATCTATATGTATTTTAATCTAATAGTATTCAGTAATTTTACATATATCTTTAGGATTAAAGAAATATTATTCCAGCATGTTAGTGTACCAAAGCTTGTTTAATCTCTCCCAACTGCTGGGCCATTGTAGGAGTTTTCCTTTTCTCATTGTTATGACCATCAACTATGAAAATCTTTGTGCAAAAAGCATTTTCTCCCTCTTACATTATTTCACTGGTTATATTCTCAAGTATAGAACTTCTGAGGTGGAATGTTTTATTGATCTTGTTGCTTTTATCACATACATGAAAGATTGCTTTGTAAAATGACTATACTAATTTATAATGTAAATGTTTCCCTGTAGCCCCACCAACATTGGCTTTTATAATTCTAACTTAATTTTGCTAGTATAGTAATAAGATAGTACTATATATACATATAAGAAGTTTAATTTGCATTTTAAATGGTGGAAGATAACATTTTTCTGTGTATGTATTCTTTGTTTCTTTTTGCATGAATGATCTATTTGTATTCTTTGACTACTCGTCCAGTGGAAATTCACAATCTTTATGTGTTTTGTTCCTTTACATTTTCTCTTGCTGGTTGCATTCTCTCTTCTGTATTAGTTTCTTCCATTCTTGCTCTTCTTATGGTTTAGGCTTTTATTATTGCGTTGAAAGTACTAACTATTTGATGAATCATCTGCTGCCACTCCTTATCAACTCTTAAAATTCTAGCTTTTCTTATCTATTACTATATATTGGTCTTACAGTTTTCTCTTCTAAAGTGTTTTTCTCTTCTATGATTGAAGTTGACTTTGACAGTTGTTTCTTTATAAATGCAATTTATAAAAATAAATTTTCATCTTTCTAATTTCTGTTTTTTAATTAGTTTTATCAATATTTTTATCCTCTATTAAAGGTTCAAATATTGTAAGAATTTTGACTGTGAGCTATTTTTATGTCTGCTCGTTGTCTTTCCCTACCCACTCCCCTGCTAACTGAATGCTTTATCCTTATAAATGTATGTTTTCAACTTCTAGACATCTTTGAGAATCAATCCAAAATAATAGTCTAAAAGAATGACTTGTAATTTAGTTTTCAGTGTGGACAACAGATCAAGGAATTAAGAGCACAGCATGAAGAAAATATTAAAAAGTTAGCAGACCAGTTTTTGCAGGAACAAAAGGTAAATTTTAAAAATACTTAAAATATGTTCTTGTTATAAATCTTAAAATTTAGAAGTTAAAATTTGTATTTTTGTTATAAAACATTATATTTTTAAGTATTTTAGCCTGCCTAATTCTAAAAGTGACTTGCAGTGGCTTTACTGCTGAGTAAATTAGACATTTACAAAAGTATAACCTCAACTCTTAAAACTAATTTTGAGCTAAATATCTTTTACCTGACTTTTAAAAATAATTTTTGCTATTTATTTCTCAGGTTGTAAAGTGGATGATCATTTTACTGGAAAATCAATTATTTCCTATTTTATGCTTTTTGAGAAATAGAAAAAAATTGAGAAAAATTTTCCTTAATTATCAGTCTTTGTTATTCTGAATTCCTTTCTTAAAACACAGAAATGAAACACTAGCCACTATTTTGATTCATATTTGGGGGGTGGCAAATTCTTTTAGTTCATACAATTCCAGTTGATATATATTATGAAAGTCCTGCTAGAAATGGAGGGAATTTGTCTGAAGTTTACTAGTCATTAGGACATTCATTTTTTATACACTATAATCTAATCTGACTAGCTGTGGTTTGTATAAAATCTTGTGATTTAGAGTTAAGAGAGATTGAATAGTGAAAAGTATTTTTCTTGGTCTTTGGCAGCATCTCGTCTAAAGGACTAGAAGCTAAGGAAACCAGGTTTTCATTCTTTGCCCTTTCACTATTTTGCAGCATGATACTGAGGGCATCATTTTTTTTAATCTATAAAGTGGAATGGCTGCTGCCTATCTGCAGTCTTCCTTGAAGAGACATGGGGATAGATTGCTGGAAGATGGCAGGCCTGAATGAGCTACCTAGGTGGCATTGAGGGCAGCCAGAAGGTATTATTGAGACACTGGATGGTTAGAGGAGCATAGTAGAACATGGAAGGAAGGGGACAAGAGGCTTGCTGTTGCAATTGTGTTATTACAAGCCCAGTATATAAATAATGGGATGAATTTGCTCTCTTCTCTTCTCCCAAGAAGCACGTATATAAGCTTTATCCTTTTTCCTGCCAAGTGTAGTTCTCCCTTTCTGCTCTTCTATATTAGGCTATTTTTACATTATTAATTAGCTAATATCTACTCCAGTTCTTCTTTGCACTTATCCTGCCCTAAATGGAGCAAGGTGGGGAGGAATGGAGATGCTTAAGAGAATTTCTCCTTTGTAGGGTGACATACTAGCTGCCTAATTCTACTCCTCATCCTCATTCTCTCTTCTTCAACTACTACAACTAGTTGATTCTGTGAAATTTGAGTTGTTTTTCGTAGAAACAAATCCATTGTAAGCTATATGAAACAAGCATAAGTTGTATTGAGGGATTATTATTATTTTTTAACTAAGTACATTCCTGTCTTGGAAATTACTCTGGGGAGGGAGTCAGCAAACTAAATCCAATCTCCTGCCTGTTTTTAACTGCCCATCAGCAAAAAACGGTCATTACATTGAAAAATGGTTAAAAAATCAAAAGAATATTTTATGACATGGGAAAGTTGTAAGAAATTCAAATCTTAGTGTCTACAAATACAATTTTATTAGAACACAGCCACACTCAATTGTTTATTGCTTTCATGCTACAAAGATAAATGGTTATAAAACAGAGGAGACTAAGAAGACTTGAGTACTTAAATGCAATGTAGTAAAAAATTAAATAAATAAATTAATTAAATTGAATAAATGCAGTGTAGTATCCTGGATTGGATCCTGGAACAGAAAAAGGTCTTAATGGAAAAAGTGGTGAAATCTAAGTAAAGTCTGGAGTTTAGTTAATAATGTACTAATGTTGGTTTCTTAGTTTTGCTAATGTGCTGTGCTAATGTGATGTTAACATTAAGGGAAATTGAGAGATGGGTAATTACTTCTCTATAAATCTAAATTATTTCAGAGTAAGAAGTTTATTTAGAAAACAATTAGGGGGACTTCCCTGGTGGCGCAATGGGTAAGAATCCGCCTGTCAGTGCAGGGGACATGGGTTCAAGCCCTGGTCTGGGAAGATCCCATATGCCGCGGACCAACTAAGCCCGTGTGCCACAGCTACTGAGCCTGCACTCTAGAGCCAGTGAGCCACAACTATTGAGCCCATGTGCCACAACTACTGAAGCCCGCGCATCTAGAGCCTACGCTCCGCAACAAGAGAAGCCACCGCAACGAGAAGCCCGCGCACTGCAACGAAGAGTAGCCCCCACTCTCCGCAACTAGAGAAAAGCCCTCACGCAGCAACAAAGACCCAACACAGCCAAAAATAAAAAAACAAATTTATTAAAAACAAAAAAACAATTAGGTGGCCCCCTTACCAAATCAACAGTACTGCATTTAGAAAGCCATCTTATTTTGTTAATAGTATTTAATATTGTCCATTCACGTAAAGGTATCGCCGTTAATAATGCATCAAAGGGACGACATCTTTATTAACTGTTTTAAATGGAAAAGTATTTTTGACCAGTAGTTTGTTGACTTTTAAGTTTTGTTTATTATTGTTTGTTTTATCCACATCAAAAAGCAGTGGAATATTATGGAAGTAGCCTTATGATGTAACATTATAGCAAAAATGCACAGAGATGCAGGATGGCTGCTCAGGTTGTACCTCATCGATTTTCTCACCTTTGGCTTTCATATCGACATGTTCAGAAAGTTCAGTTTATTGTTTCACTCATCAACAATTAAGCTCTCAGAATTGGCTATCACTTACCAAGTTCCCCAAAACTGTGGGAATGAGAAAGACTGTGGTTTGAATCCCTTTTCCACACTTCTCTAGCTTTGTAATCTTGAACAAGCTGCTCAAACTTATTTAGGCCTCAGTTTTATTTTGTTTTTCCCAAAACTGTTCATTTGTCTCCACTAAAGGATAGACTTGAAAACAATTTGTAAACTATGAAACACAGTGCAAATGTTTGTTGTTGATTTTATCTGCCAGGTACACTGGAATACCTACACCTGATTGTCAAAGCACCCTTTCTTCTTTATTGTGACAAATTCTTACAATTTGCCTCCTATTTTTCTAGATTTTCTGTAGATTTTTTAGTACTATTGTTTTTTATAATGTTACCAATGATTGCATTGCATAATGCTTTAGAGTTGACAGAACATTTAATGTTAATATTATTATGCATTAAATATTAATATGGCAACCCAAGCATGTGTACTTGACTCCTTGCCTCTCCCAGTTTTCCACTGAGGCAACTCAACCAATATAAAAGAGAAAACTGGCCCCCCACAGAATTGAGTCAGACCTAATCATAAACCTGAAGATTCAAGTTTCCAAGGAGGAGATATGGTTAGTTGAAGCAGGTTACAGGGAGCACTGACTTGTGCATTGTTCTGCCATTCCTTCCTATGCTTGAGTGGCCAGTGCACCTGGGAAGAAGTTTGCCTGTTTTCCACCCTTGCTGTTTCTACTTGGGGAAAAGCCTGACAATGTCAGTAGCCATCTGTCACACTTGACGGGGCACCTGTGTGCCATCCTCCTGCTCTCTGCTATCCTGCTCGATTACAACATATGCCTATACAGAATCCACTCTGCCCACAGCACCCAAGACTGTGCCAAACTGTAGGCCTCCACAGCAACCTACAGTGCGCAGCAAGACCGTCTTCTCACAGAATCACCAAAGAGAATTATCAGCATAGCCAAAGAGAATTATCTCTGCCTAAAATTTTAGGCCATTTATGATAGAGACTTTTAAAAAATATTATTCTCTGAATTCATATCAGGTATAAAAACTGAACAGAAAATAATATATCCCACATCTCTAAGTGTTTAGAATTTAGACCCATGGTACGTATTTCAAAAAAATGAACTGTTTCAGAATATTAAGTTAATAGTTGTGTCAGTAGTTTCACATTTTGAACTGAAAAATGCTTACTGTTACCTAATCTAACAGCAAGAGGCCCACAAGTTTGAATCAAAAGATGGAAATGAATTGGATATAAACCATCATGCAGTACCTAAAAACATTCCAAAAGTTGCTGAGAATGCTGCAGGCAAGCATGAAGAACCCTCAAGCAATCATATTCCACATGGGAAAGGTATTACTATTATTTTGTGTTAATAAGATATTGACTTTTCTCATTTTGAAGTGGATTATTGAATCATAAAGAATATTGTTTGATTTTACTTCCATTATGATTAGGTGTCTGTTTCAAATTTGGATCCTTTAATAGAGAAGAAAAAACAGTAAGTTTATAGAGTTACAACTATGTCCAAAGCAAGATATAAAGATATTAATTTGATATAGCCTATTGCTCTACAAACTGATTATTATATTCCTTCAGAATATTTTCAATTTATGTAATGAAAAATATAAAATTAGGGCTTCCCTGGTGGCGCAGTGGTTGAGAGTCCGCCTGCCGATGCAGGGGACACGGGTTCGTGCCCCGATCCCGGAAGATCCCACATGCCGCGGAGCGGCTGGGCCCGCGAGCCATGGCCGCGGAGCCTGTGTGTCCGGAGCCTGTGCTCCGCAACGGGAGAGGCCACAGCAGTGAGAGGCCCGCGTACAGCAAAAAAAAAAAAAAAATATATATATATATATATAAAATTATATTTTTTGTTACTGTTACTTGGGCAGAACAAATCAAACGAGGTGGTGATGCAGGAATGCCTGGAATAGAAGAGAATGACCTTGCAAAAGCTGAGGATCTTCCCATTGGTAAGTAAAAGTTATTAGAATATTTAACTGAAGTGATCATGTTATTTTTCATGTGACTCTATTGGTTTTTTTAAAAAAATAAATTTATTTATTTATTTTTGGCTGTGTTGGGTCTTCGTTGCCGCGCATGGGCTTTCTCTAGTTGTGGCGAGTTGGGGCTACTCTTCATTGCAGTGCATGGACTTATTGCAGTGGTTTCTCTTGTTGTAGAGCACAGACTCTAGGCATGCAGGCTTTAGTAGTTGTGGCACGTGGGCTCAGTAGTTGTGGCTCGCGGGCTCTAGAGCGCAGGCTCAGTAGTTGTGGTGCACGGGCTTAGTTGCTCCACGGCGTGTGGGATCTTCCCGGACCAGGGCTCGAACCTGTGTCCCCTGCACTGGCAGGTGGATTCTTAACCACTGCACCACCAGGGAAGCCCATAATGTGACTATTGTTTTTCTGAGTAACACCTGAGAAAAGTCACAGATATCTGGATGATTGATATTTCCAGTTAACTAACTCCCCATTAGTTGCCAAGATATAATTGTGTTGGATATATTTTTATGAAAAATTTTGCTAAAATGTATAAAGTACTTGTTTTTGCCTTAAGAGTCAAGCATAAAAAAAAAAAGTCAAACATATTTGAACTTTTTCTTGATGACTCAGAGTTATTTCTCATGACAGTTATGCTATGTTAGTTACTTATGTTTACTAAAAGTATGTGTGGTTTATTTCTTTCAGGCTAAATGTTCCTAGATTGCTGTGTTGTTGATGTGCTTTAATATGGCATAGTAATACCCTTATATAGGTTTTTAGGACATGGCGTTTCTTTTCAGTTAATCACCCGACACTTTATTTATTTTATTTATTTATTTTTTGTGGGGTACGCAGGCCTCTCACCGCAGTGGCTTCTCCCGTTGCGGAGCACAGGCTCCAGACGCGCAGGCTCAGCAGCCATGGCTCACGGGCCCAGCCGCTCTGCGGCATGTGGGATCTTCCTGAACTGGGGCACGAACCCGCGTACCCCGCATTGGCAGGCGACTCTCAACCACTGCGCCACCAGGGAAGCCCCCCCTAGAGTTTTAACTATGAGTTGCCCATACTGAGCCTCTGGCAATTAATTAGTTACAGTTCAGGTTTTGGTACCCTGGCACTGCCTTCTATGGCAGTTTCTGTTCTTAGTCTCTCCTGTAAACCAAGACTCCCATATTTGCCTGTCTCTCTAATCATGGTTGTAGTAGTTTGCCCTGTGTCCTACTCTTTCTTATGGACCCAAGAACAGTTGTTGATTTTTCAGTCTGTTTAGCTTTTTTCTTGTTGTTAGGATAGAGTGGCAACTTCTGAGCTCCTTATATGCGGAACCAGAAACCAGAAGTCTTCTGGATTAATTTTTGAACCTCTTTGAACTGTTGGTGCTTTGCTTTGAGAATCATCGTTCATAACAGTTATCCTTAATTATTTAGAGAAATGTTTTGAGTATAAAAATTATTTTGATATAGTCACTGGTGAAAAGAAACTTTGAGCTATAGAGTCTAGTTAGATGCAAACACAAAGGAAAGCCATGTTGTACCTTCGTACCTTGAGCTCTCAGTATGGTCATGCCTTGCACATGGCAAGGTCCCAGTAAATGTGTATGGTCAAATTACCAGAATATCTTTAGCAGTGGGGCAATGGTCTCTAGAGTCAAACTGCTGGATTCAGACCCTTGGCTCTATCTTTTAACAGGCATGTGATCATTTATTTGCCCTTATCCTTATCAGTGAAATAGGATAACAGTTTCAACCTCATAGGGTGGATGTGAGGTTTAAATGTAAAGCACCAAGAACAGTGTGCCTGACATATAGCCCATGCTATATAAATCTTAGCTGCTGTGGTTATTACCATGAGTATTTTATATTATTAGAAACATATTTTTATCTCCTTGTCACTCCTTTTACTGAGTATTGTCTTTTCTCCCTGAAGTAATCTATGTCATAATTCTTAGTGCCAGTACAAGTTCTGGTGTGTATGTGGAGTCCCTAATGACTACAGAGGCAATAATCCCACAGAGGAAGTAGAGGGAAGAACAGTTCATCCTTCTATTTTTTTTTCCATCCTTGTAATTTAAAAACAGACCCTTATGTGTTAATAGCAGTTTTGTTTACGATAGCCAAGACTGTACTAGAAACTATAGCAGAGCAGTGCTGAACTATCTTAAAATACAGTTCTGAAACAGTCAAGGGGTATATAGCATGCGCCTGTGGTTAGCATGATGCTTCAGCTTCTCAGCTTCCAAAGCCATAGAGCTAAACCTTAATGGGTTTTGTTTGTTTTTAATGTTTATTTGGAGCTAGTCACAAGATTTTACAGGAGTCTTGTAGTTTAACCCATTACCTTCTTGACCTGGATATTTTAGGCACCTGTGATGTTAGGCAGTTACATATTTATATCACTAGTTTTTAAACTTTTTTAGATTTAGAAACATTCCAAACATACAGAAAAAGATAGAAAATAACATAATGAATAGTCAAGTATCCACTGCCCTTTAAAAAAACACACAAAAATAATGTAACATTTTGCCACATTAGTTTCAGATATTTCTGTTATTGATGTTATTGTTAAAGAAATAAAACATTACTGATGAACTGAAGCCTCCCTGTGTACCCTCCAGATCTCAATCCTGTCTCTTCTTCCTCAGAGGTAACTACTGTGCTGAGATTGGTGTGTATCAATTTCCATACATGTTTTTCGACTTTTACTGCACTTGTAAACATCTGTAAAACTATAAAGTATTGTTTTGTTTGCTTTCTTAAACTTTAAATAAATGATGTCTTATTGTTTATATGATTCTGCAACTTTTTTTTCCCCTCAGTATTATGCTTTTGAGACTCACCTGCGTTATACCTATGGCTTTTTAACAGTTATAATTATTTCACTGTATAAATATACCATAATTTATCTATTCATATATAATAAACAATTAGGCCACTTCCAGGTGTTTTTTTTTGTTGTTGTTATTTCAAGCAAATACTACAGTGGACATTCTCATATATATCTTCTTGTGCACCTGAGAGTCTCTGGATACTTCTAGTATTTGATTAGTACATTGAGATTAAAAGGTGAGCTTGTTGCTGACTAGAGGACAGGCCTAGAGATCTAGCTGTCACAAGTCCTACTCAGTCACTGAGGGTGGAGGAGATCAATAGCTCAACACACTGGTAGTCTGTAAACAATTCCCAGTGCAGTGGTTGCAAAGCTGTGCACAAGGATATGAACTTAAAAGTAGAATTCTTGCATTATAGAGTATCTTCAGCTTTACTATACTTATATCAGTTTACACTTTTGCTGGTAATATATGACAGTTTTTGTTTATCCACATCCTCAACTAATATTTGAGTTTGCTATACTTTAAACTTTTTGCCAATCTGAAATGGTACCTTAAATTTGCCTTGGTATGAGTGACATTAAACATCTCTTCATATGTTTATTGGCCATTTTTGTTGCCTTCTTCTGTGATTTGCCTGGTAATCATTTTTGCTCATTTTTCTATTGGATTGTTGGTATTTTCCTTATTGATTTTTAAGAGTTCCTTAATAGTATGTAATGCAAATACCTTTTCCATATCATGCATATCAACAGAGAGGAAAATCTTATTTCTTACTTGGAAACTTCTTTCTAGTGTTAAGATCTAGTCAATCTCAGTAAAAATTGCCTCTAATGATTTACTTTGGGGAAAACTCATAAAGATATAAAGATTTTTATGTACCTAAGCAGTCAGAAGTTCTTTTTTTTTTTTTGCGGTACTCGGGCCTCTTACTGTGGTGGCCTCTTCCGTTGCGGAGCACAGGCTCCGGACGCACAGGCTCAGCGGCCATGGCTCACGGGCTCAGCCGCTCTGCGGCACGTGGGATCTTCCTGGACTGGAGCACAAACCCGTGTCCCCTGCATTGGCAGGCGGACTCTCAACCACTGCGCCACCAGGGAAGCCCCAGAAGTTCTTTTATAATTAATAATTTATAAAGAAAAACTTTTTGGTTTTCTAAAAGTTTGGTTTTCTTTCTAGGTAGAGCTACTCTATTTATAAGATAATTTTCTAGAACAGAAGATTTCTACCTTGGCCATATATTGGAATCACTGGGGAGTTAAAAAAAGAAGAAGAAAAAAAAAAAAAAAGATGCCTGAGTCCCACTCCAGAGATTTTTTTTTTTTTTTTTTTTTTGCGGTACGTGGGCCTCTCACTGTTGTGGCCTCTCCCGTTGCGGAGCACAGGCTCCGGATGCGCAGGCTCAGTGGCTATGGCTCACGGGCCCAGCCGCTCCGCGGCATGTGGGATCTTCCCGGACTGGGGCACGAACCCGTGTCCCTTGCATCGGCAGGCGGACTCTCAACGACTGCGCCACCAAGGAAGCCCTCCAGAGATTTTTTTTTTTTTTTTTTTTTTCGGTATGCGGGCCTCTCACTGTTGTGGCCTCCCCCGTTGCGGAGCACAGGCTCCGGACGCGCAGGCTCCGGACGCGCAGGCTCAGCGGCCATGGCTCACGGGCCCAGCCGCTCCGCGGCATATGGGATCCTCCCAGACCGGGGCACGAACCCGTATCCCCTGCATCGGCAGGCGGACTCTCAACCACTTGCGCCACCAGGGAGGCCCCAGAGATTTTTATATATGTGATCTGAGTTGCTGCTAGGGCTCTGAATGTTTAAATGCTTCTTAAGTGATTGTATTATGTAGCCAACCTAGAAAACCACTGCTCTCAGAGGATTCTCTAGATCTGCACTGCCTAATATCAGTACATTAGCTGCTGGTCACATGTAGCTATTTAAATTCATTAAACTTAAATAAAACTAAAATTTCAGTTCCTTGGTCAAACTAGCCACACTTCAAGGGCTTAATAGTCACCGTGGCTACTGGTTATTGTATTGGACAGCACAGATATAGAACGTTTCCATCATTGCAGAAAGTCCTATTGGATAGTGCTGCTCTAATTGAAACTGGTAATAGGGTTTGTTTCTGGGGAAGAAGACTAAGGATAGAGATGAAAAGGGGACTTTTCATTATATAACCTTTTGGATGTTGGTTTCAAAATTTTATAAGGTAATTTTATTAAATACCTATTCAAAAATAAATATCTTTTAAAAAAATTAAAGAGAGATAATTACAGTGATATTTGAGAGGAGAAAAAAGATTATGTTTTAAAGAAGCAGTGTAGTTAATCTTTTTTTGGGGGGCAAAGATTCTTTCTCTAAAGTTTAGAGCTTTTAGAGGAAAAATTATCTAAATTTATAAAAATACACTAAAATATTTTAACAAATTAAATCATTGTAAATAGACTTTTAGGCATCTTGTAAAACAGAAATTGGCAAACTACAGCTTGGTTGCCTGTTTTAATAAATAGTTTCACTGAAACATTATCATGCTCATTTGTTGTGTATTGTCAATGACTGTTTTTGTGCTAGAACAGCAGAGTTGAGTATGGACTACAAGCTTAAAATATTCACTATCTAGCCCTTTAAGAAAAAGTTTTCAAACATCCCTGTTATAGAAGAAACAAATCAGGTAAAATTGGGCATTTTTTTATTGTTGTTGTAGGGGAGAAATACTAGCACAATATCAAATTGTACATATTCCTGGAAACTGCTACTAAAGGTACATAATTACATAAACTTCTAATGATACATTTGGTTTATAATTGAAAGACATTTCTTTCACTGTCATATTTTATAGGGCCACAATTTACATTGGCCACAATTAAGAAAAAAGGAATCAAAATAGCCTTGAACCAGCAAGTATCATCCAGAGAGAATAGGATAGAATAGGACTCAGTGAGTTTGAGGGTTTAATTGGTCCCTGTTTCTCTCACTTTTTAAAAACTATACTTCTAAAGTATTGTGTTTTAGTGGTTATTCTAGGGATTACTATATGCATCCTATACGTATCATGGTATACTTAGAAATAGTATTGTACTACTTCAGGTAAAATGTTAGAACCTTACAGAGATATAATTCCATTTACTTTGCCTCATTCTTTGTGCAGTTGTTATCATATATGATATTTCTATATGTTAAAAATCCCAGGGCTTCCCTGGTGGCGCAGTGGTTGGGAGTCCGCCTGCCAATGCAGGGGACGCGGGTTCGTGCCCCAGTCCGGGAGGATCCCGCATGCCGCGGGGCGGCTGGGCCCGTGGGCCATGGCCGCTGGGCCTGCACGTCCGGAGCCTGTGCTCCGCAGCGGGAGAGGCTGCAGCAGTGAGAGGCCTGCATACTGCTAAAAAAAAAAAAAATCCCAGTGTTTTCATTATTACTTTGGTTTAAAAAACCTTTTAAGGGCTTCCCTGGTGGTGCAGTGATTAAGAATCTGCCTGTCAATGCAGGGAACATGGGTTCAAGCCCTGGCCCGGGAAGATCCCACGTGCCGCGGAGCAACTAAGCCCGTGCTCCACAACTACTGAGCCTATGCTCTAGAGCCCGCGAGCCACAACTACTGAAGCCCGCATGCCTAGAGCCCGTGCTCTGCCACAAGAGAAGCCACCGCAATGAGAAACACAGGCACTGCAACAAAGAGTAGCCCCCACTCGCCACAACTAGAGAAAAGCCCACAGGCAGCAACAAAGACCTAAGGGAGCCAAAATTATAAATAAATTAATTTAAAAAAAAAACCTTTTAGGGGCTTCCCTGGTGGCGCAGTGGTTGAGAGTCCGCCTGCCGATGCAGGGGACGCGGGTTTGTGCCCCGGTCCGGGAGGATCCCATATGCTGCAGAGCGGCTGGGCCCGTGAGCCATGGCCGCTGAGCCTGTGCGTCCGGAGCCTGTGCTCTGCAATGGGAGAGGCCACAGCAGTGAGAGGCCTGCATACCACAAAAAAAAAAAAAAAAAAACCTTTTAAGAAAATGGGAGAAGAAAATATTATGGTCTCTTATATTTACCACATACTTACCGCTTAAACAGTGCTCATTATTCCTTCCCATGGATTCTAATTTCTATCTTGATTATCATTTTCCCTTCAGCTTGAAGAACTTCCTTTAGCATTTCTTGAAATGCAGGTCTTCTAGCAACAAATTTTTCCAACTCTTGTTTATCTGAAAACATTTTTATTTCGTACTCATTTTGAGGGATATTTTTACTGGATATAGAAATATGCTTGTTGTTTTTTTTTCTTTCAGCACTTTAAAGACGCAATTCCACTGCCTTCTAGCCAACAATGATTCTAAGTCAACCGTTATTCTTTCTGTTGTGCTTTTGTATTAGTGTGTATTCGTTTTCTCTAACTGCTTTAAAATTTTTCTCTTTAGCTTTCATTTTTATCAGTTTGACTAAAGTGTGCCTTGGTCTTGTTTTTCTTTGTACTTATCCTGCTTGGAATTCCCTGAGGTTATTTAATCTGGGGGGTGATTTTTTCACCAAATTTGGTGAATATTCAAATTCGAATATTATTTAGTAATTTTTCTGCCCTATTTTTTCCCTAAGCCTCAAAATACATGCATTGCAGACTGCTTGATATTGTCCCACATGTCACTGAATTTTTGTTCATTTTTTCACAATAGTTTTTCTCTTTCAATTTTTTTAATGTCTTTGAATTGTCTTCAAGTTCATTGACGCCGTTTTCTGCAGTGTTTAGACTGCTATTCAGAACCCATCTAGTGTAGTTTTCATTTCAGATGTATTTTCAGCTCTAGAATTTCCATTTGGTTCTTGTTTTAGTTTCCACTTCTCTGTTGGATATCCCTATCTTTCCCTTTAAATCTTTGTGTGTGTGTGTGTGTGTAAAACAGTTGTTTACCAGTCCTTGTTTGCTAGTTTATACAAATGGATCATTTTTGAGTCTGTTTCTGTTGATTGCTTTTTTTCTTAATTATGGGTGGTATTGCCTATTTCTTTATATGCTTAGTAACTTTATCGTGTACTGTATGAATGGATTTTGTTGTCTTCTTTTAAAGGGTGCTGAGTTTTTTTCTTGCAGACAGTTAAATTACTGGTGGATCTTCTTGATTCTGTTAGGCTTGGTTTTATGCTTTGTTTGGGCAGGTCAGTGTTGATTTTGTTCTTAGTCTGAGGACATGGCCCTTAACTCTAAGGTGTGATCCCTTCTTTTAAAGTAGACTTCTAGCATTTCATTTGAATGCCCAAGATGCTCAGTGAAGATTCTGTACTGTGGGCCAGAGATCCAGTTGTCTCCAAGTACTACATGACCTCTGTTTTTTTGGTTCAGTTCTCAGCCCTTTAGCAGGTGCTATGTGTTAGGCCCCATAGAGTCTCACCATATGTATACACAGCCCAGGTCTTGGCCAGAGGCCCAAGGGGACTATTCATGCAGATTTCTGTCCCCCATTTCACACAGCTCCTTTTCCTGTAGTATTCTGTCCTACAAGTTCCAGCCACCTCAGCAGCTCAATCTGCTTCCTCTGCTCACTAAGACTGTTCATCTCATGTATATCGCTTCTTTCAAGAATTGGTCTTGTACTCTGGTTGTCCAATGCTTTATCTATTTTGTCCATATTAAAAATTGTTTAGGATGTGAGAGAGGGCAAGTCCAGTACTAGTTATGATGTCATGGCTAGCATTGGAAGTCCATGTTATTCTTTTTAAATTATATAAATGGATTTTTAAGTATGAAGGAATTTCAGTTCACAGACCAGGTCTTAGGAGCCATATTAGAACATCATTTTAATAGTCTCTATAGACATGTATCTGTATTTCTTCGAGGGCTGAGGTGGCTCCACTGGTCAATATTTGAGCAGTTACAAGCATGTTACATCTGTTTATGTACGCAGAACAAAATAACATAAGAATGTTACATCATTGTTTTGTTCATGCTTCTGAATGATTACTATTTTAATGGGTAATTACTGATCAGAGTTTCGTGAACTTCCAAAAACGTTACTATAACTAGACATTCATCAGGATTCCTAAGTGTGAGCAAACTGTGTAATCAGGAGGCTCAATAAATTGGTTAGGGCTGGTAGTTTCACATTTAAATGTTTTTGTTTCCTTAACCTGAATCTTGGATTCTTTTTCATTTTAGTGATAAATGCTTAACTTTGACAACTCTAAATACTTAGTATATGTTGAACACCTACTATTTTCTAGGCGTCTATCACAATCTTTTAGCAAATATTCTCACTTATTCCCCACATTGATCATGCAGGGCAGATGGCATTATCCCTGTTTTTCAGATGAAGACTGAGGCTTCAAGAAATTAGGCACTAAAGTCTTACAGTTAATAAATTACAGAGCCATGATTTGAGCCCTGGTCTAACTCTAAAGCCCATGCTTTTTATTCTTTTATTCTCTTAGCTGTGCAACAGAACCACCTTTGGAGCTTTTAATAAATACAGATACCTAGGTACCATCCTGATATTCAGTATGTCCGGGGTGTTATCTGTAAAACTGAAGTGTTGCCAGATTTGATCACCACTGTTTACTAGTGCCATATTCCTTTTCCGTCGTCACAGGCACTGGATTGTGAAGCCCTGTAAGGCAGAAAACTAGGAATATGAACATTTTAAAGATTGTAGCTGTCACTGAAATAAGAAAATGAGAGTGAAAGGCAAGGATACTTCTTTTTTGGTTCTCAGGGTAAAGGCTGCAGCTGAGGGCTAATAGAGAAGCTGAGGAGGATTAGCCCTAAACTTCCTATTACCTTTTGTAAGCATATCAGCCAGGTTCTCCAGAAATGACTACTTTGAATTTTTAAGTCAAGTGAGAGGTATGTCTCATCTCTACTGTCATGAGTTTCAGTTCCTCATCTGTGAAAGGGGATATCTACCTCAGATAGATTTGAGAGTGACATGAGATTATTGCCTGGTTCATACTAAGTACTCAGAAAGTGGGAGCTACTATTATTATAATTAGTACTATTACTGCTTCCTTTGGAATTACCAGTTTAGTACCAGCCCTCAGCCCCCTAACTACCTATCCTAACTTTTTTTTTTTTTTTTTTTTTTTTTTTGCGGAATGCGGGCCTCTCACTGTTGTGGCCTCTCCCGTTGCAGAGCACAGGCTCTGGACGCGCAGGCTCAGCGGCCATGGCTCATGGGCCCAGCCGCTCCGCCGCATGTGGGATCCTCCCGGACCAGGGCATGAACCTGTGTCCCCTACATCGGCAGGCGGACTCTCAACCACTGCGCCACCAGGGAAGCCCCCTAACATTTTTTTATTGTTCGTTGTCTCTAATATGGCCCCTTCTCTCCTCTCTGACTTCATTTCTATGCTTTCCTCTCACTGCTTTCTTTGCATTTCCTCAGATATGCTGTGAATGTTCCTGTCTCAAGGCCTTTGTACTTACTGGTCTCTGCCTGAATAGTCTTCCTCCACGTTTCATTCATACCTCTGCTCAAATATGTCTCCTTCAGAAATGCCTCCCCTGACCAACCAACTAAAATAGAATGTCCCACTACTCTCTATCACACGTCCCTGTTTTACTTTATGCATAACATTTTCACTCTGACATTTATATTATATTCTGTACATACTTTTTTTAAGTAGCATTTACTTAATTTATTTATTTATTGAAGTGTGGTTGATTTACAATATTATGTTAGTTTCAAGTGTAAAGTAGCATTTTAATACAATAGAAGTAAATCAAGGGCTGATTGGATCTAGTGAATATAGTTAAAAATATATTGCCTTTAACATGAAAAGATGCTCAATATCACCAATCATTAGAGAAATGCAAATCAAAACCACAATGAGTTATCACCCCACACCGGTCAGAACGGCCATCATCAAAAAGTCTACAAACAACAAACGCTGGAGAAGGTGTGGAGAAAAGGGAACCCTCCTATGCTGTTGGTGGGAATGTAAATTGGTACAGCCACTATGGAGAACAGTATGGAGGTTCCCCCAAAAACCCAAACTAGAGCTACCATACAATCCAGCAATCCTACTCCTGGGCACACACCCAGAGAAAAACATGGTTCAAAAGGATACATGCACCCCAGTGTTCAATGCAGCACCGTTCACAATAGCCAAGACATGGAAGTAACCCAAATGTCCACTGACAGACAAATGGACAAAGAAGATGTGGTACATACCAATGGAATATTATTCAGCCATTAAAAAGAAAGAAATAATACCATTTGCGGTAACATGGATGGACCCGGGGACTATCATACTAAGTGAAGCAACTCAGGCACGGAGAGAGAAATATCATATATCACTTATATGTGGAATCTGCTAGTGTTGGAGGGTCTCCTGCAGAGGTGGGGGGTCGCCGTGGCTCACCGTGAGGACAAGGAAACTGGCAGCAGAAGTTTGGGGAAGCACCCCCCAGCGTGAGCCCTCCCAGAGTCCACCACCAGCCCCATCAAAGAGCCCAGGCAGGCTCCAGTGTTGGGTCACCCCATGTACATACTTTTTAATTTATTTGTTGTTATATAACTTGGTCTGTTTTGTCCACCGCGGAATCTCCAGCTTTTTAGAACAGTGCTTAGCATATAGTACGCACTTAATAAGTATTGCCAGAAGACTGAATTTCTAAATTTGATAGCTCTCCTTTATAAAAAAGACAAAACCCAGTATCATAGTGGTAAGATAAAAGCTATGTGTTCTAGTGTATCCGGTATTTTGTCTTTATGTTAAATAGGTTTTACCATTTTATGTTTGGTAATTTTCCTTAATAATGGCTTTATCAATGATATATACTTTAACAGCCTAGTTATTTTTTTTATTTATTTTTTTGCGGTATGTGGGCCTCTCACTGTTGTGGCCTCTCCCTTTGTGGAACACAGGCTCCGGATGCGCAGGCTCAGTGGCCATAGCTCACGGGCCCAGCCGCTCCGCGGCATGTGGGATCTTCCCGGACCAGGGCACGAACCCGTGTCCCCTGCATTGGCAGGCGGACTCTCAACCACTGCGCCACCAGGGAAGCCCAACAGCCTAGTTATTAATGATATTATCTGATAGTAGCATGCTGTCCTCTGTTGACTTGTATGTTTTCCCCTGGTTCTCAGTGGTCATCAATGGAGAAGACCTGAGTAAAATATATCACAAATTATAACTTTAATATCATACATAATTGTTTGCATTCTTTTCAGTGTCTAATTCTTTCCCAGACTTAAGTTGTCTTTGAGCTCACATTTATTTAGTTTCTCTTAATTTGTTTAAGAAGTACACATAGTCATTGACCTAGTGTTTAGTACTTCCCTGAGAACTCACTCTATCATGTAGTTACAAAAATGCTCACCATAAAATTATTTATAATGATAAATTGAAGACCATATAAATGTTATAGGTAATCTTATAAGTTCATTAAATGTGTTCTATCCATAAATGTGATATGTAGTCATTAAAAAAGATAGTGTTGAACTGTTTTTATTAATATATCTATGATTTTTCTTTTTTTTTTGGCCACGCCATGTGGCTTGTGGGATCTTAGTTCCCCAACCAGGGATTGAACCTGGACCCTCGGCAATGAAAGTGCAGAGTCCTAACCACTGGGCTGCCAGGGAATTCCCAATATACCTACGATTTTTTTAATGAAAAAGAAGGTTACAAGGAAGCACGTACAATATAATCTCATTTTTGTGGAGGAAAAATTAGATACCTGTATGTGTATAGAAAAAAAGTCTGAAGAATCCTATCCAAAATTGGAGAGCAAGATCAGCAGTCTTAGTTTGTGTCCAAGTCCACTAGTAATATTCCGGATCTTCATTTGTTTTGGTACCACTAACTGTAACTATTAATTCTGGCTCCTGGGAAAGCCTCTGTCTTGTCCTGGATATAAATAAACCACCTCTCCCCTTAGTTCAACAAAAAAAAAGGCTGGAGTTTTTTTTAAAGGAATTTTTCTAGGAAAATAAACAAATCACAGTGAAAGCATAGAAACCAAAGTGTTTACAGAACACACATTACTTTTTCCTAAGTAGTAAAAGTCTATCCACCAACTAGCTTAGCTGATGCAGTTTATGGCACTCTAAAGTCCTTGTGGCAATTCTTTACCCAGATCTTTCTAGCCAAACCTAGTAAGTTGGAAGTTTGGACTCAGTACTACCATTTAGGAATGTTGTAGAGGAAAATGGGATGACATAGAAAAATGTATATAAATATGAAATAAAAAATCAGATTATATAACAAAAAAAAGAAAAAAAATCAGATTATAAAATAGTATATATGATGGTGTCCTAATTTTGTTTAAGGTATATGGTGTAATGTACAGAAAAAAACAAACAAAACAGATAATCTTGAAATGGTAGCAGTGGTTATCTTTAAGTGGTGGAATTACAGCTCATTTTAAATTCCTTTCTGGTTCTCTATTTTTCTAAATTTTTACAGAAATGTAGTAATTCACGTCAAACTTATAAGGCTCCATATTACCACAGTCACGTCCTCAGGTTCCTTCTTGGTGAATTCAACCAGCCTCAGATTGTATACTATATTTGCACTCCGTGGTTGTTTGAATCCTCAGATGCAGAACCATGGATAAGGAGCACTGACTAAGGGACTTGAGCATGGGGGTGGGGTCGGGTGTCCTGGAACCAGTCCCCCATGGATGTCAAGGCTTGACTGTATAGTTTCTACTACAGACACACCGTGTTTTATTGTGCTTAGCTTTACAGTACCTCACAGATTGTGTTTTTGACAAATTGAAGGTTTGTGGCAATCCTGTGTCAAGCAAATCTATCAGTACCATTTTCCCAACATTTGCTCTTTTCATTGTCTCTGTGTCACATTTCGGTAATTCTTGCAATATTTCAAACCTTCCACCAGCAAAAAGATTACAACTTGCTAAAGGGTCAGGTAATGTTTAGTATTTTTTAACAATGAAGTATTTTTAAATTAAGGTGTGTATACATTGTTTTTTTAGACATAATTCTACTGTATACTTAATAGACTACTGTATAGTATAAACATAACTTTTATATGCACTGGGAAACCAAAAAAAAAGCATGCAACTCGCTTTATCGATATTCACTTTATTGCAGTGGTCTAGAACTGAACCTGCAATATCAAAGGTATGCCTGTGTATCAGTTCTAAACTCCTCTGGATGTTTTATAATGGCTTTCTTTTTTTTTTTTGGCTGCACCACATGGCATGTGGGATCTTAGTTGCCCAACCAGGGATTGAACCCGTATATAAAGGCTCTTTTTAATCCAGCTTTTTCTACCTATCTAAATCTTCATAGTTTTGCCTCTGAATAGTCACCTTGTTCTTGGGCAGGAGGCATTATTAAATAAAGCTAAGAACATGTATGATCACTTCTTGTTTAGTATTGAAAGTACCCTCTTTTGTCTTTTGGCTTATATAGTACTGGAGCCGGCTAGGGTCCAACAGTGATCCACAAGTTTGTACATTGTGACTGACTTCTCTTTCCAGTATATCTACCAGACGCTTAGTTGTCCTCAGAGTCTGTTAGCAAATCAAAATGGTGTTAAACCTGGGAAAGTACTGCTCTTTAAAGATGTTAGCTGATTGTTGTTATTTAGCTGTCTTATGTGCAGTGGTGGGTGTTGGGCATTGTAGCTGGCAATACAAACAAGGAAATGGGGGAACACAGTAAGATATAGAAAACCTCAATTTTCTGTAAATTTGAATGGGTTGCTTTCTTAGAGTGAATTTTTTTTTTTATTTTACAAATTTAATCAGTTATACATATACATATGTTCCCATATCCCCTCCCCCTTGCGTCTCCCTCCCACCCTCCCCATCCCACCCCTCCAGGCGGTCACAAAGAACCGAGCTGATCTCCCTGTGCCACGCGGCTGCCCCCCACCAGCCATCCACCCCACGTCCGGCAGTGTATACATGTCCATGCCGCTCCCCCACCCCGCCACAGCCCACCCCTCCCCCCCCATATCCCCAAGTCCATGCTCCAGTAGGTCTGCGTCTCCACTCCTGTCCTACCCCCATGCTCTTGATGACATTTTTTTCTTAAATTCCATATACATGTGTCAGCACACAGTACCTGTCCCTCTCCCCCTGACTCACCCCACCCTGCATGACAGACCCCAGGTCCATCCACCTCACCACAAACAGCCCAACCTCATTTCTCTCTATGGCTGAGTAACACTCCATTGCACACATGTGCCACATCTTCTTCATCCATTCATCCGACGATGGACACTTAGGTTGCTTCCATCTCCGGGCCACTGTAAATAGGGCTGCTATGAACATCTTGGTACATGTCTCTCCTTGAATCATGGTTTTCTCAGGGTATATGCCCAGCAGTGGGATTGCTGGGTCATATGGTAGTTTCTTAGAGTGAATTTTAAACTTCTTGGGTCCTTAAGTTTAGAAATCTATATAATAATAAATGAAATACAGTTACCGAAATAAACTTTGAGGATTATAAAAATAACCCAAGTATACTAGTTAGGACTGACAAGGCTGTTTTGTATTAACAAATAATCCCCAAATTGCAATTGCTTAAAGCAATAAAGTTTCATTTATTGTTCACATTACAGACTGATGCAGGTTGCATGATTCTCTTTGCAGCTCTCTCTAAGCAGTGTCCTCTTCCATTATTTGATGCCACCATCTTCATATGTAGCCTTCTAATTTGTGACAGCAGGGAAGAGAGATTGTAGGCGATTTGCACAGAAGATTTTATTGGCATAGTTGGAAGTGGCTCATTCTGTTTCACTTACATTCTTATGGTTAGAACCCAGTTTCGTGGCACATAAAAGTAAGGAAGCCTGATCTTCCTCTGTGCCTAGGAAAAATATAATGAAATGGGGTCACAAAGCATCGTGTCTGCCACACCAAAGTTTTAGAAGAATAAAATGTGCCACTAACCATATCTTATAGATGGGATCTCTGTTTTTTTTCTCTTTATCTGTTTGCCTTCTGTCTAGTTTCCTTCTTGTTCTCTGCCTTTCTGTCACATTAAGCTGCCCAAGGTTGCAGTGGAGTGAGTGAAAAATGATCTCTTTCCCTATTGCCTTTATTTCTTAAGGGAGAAGAAAGTCCCAACTCTAAGTAAGTACATCTTGGCTAGTAAAGCTTTTTATACAAAACTTAAAAATTCCCTTTTCAGGAACACTCTTGCACTGCTGGTGGGAATGTAAATTGATACAGCCACTATGGAGAACAGTATGGAGGTTCCTTAAAAAACTACAAATAGAACTACCATACGACCCAGCAATCCCACTACTGGGCATATACCCTGAGAAAACCATAATTCAAAAAGAGTCATGTACCAAAATGTTCATTGCAGCTCTATTTACAATAGCCAGGAGATGGAAGCAACCTAAGTGTCCATCATCGGATGAATGGATAAAGAAGATGTGGCACACATATACAATGGAATATTACCCAGCCATAAAAAGAAACGAAATTGAGTTATTTGTAGTGAGGTGGATGGACCTAGAGTCTGTCATACAGAGTGAATTAAGTCAGAAAGAGAAAAACAAATAACGTATGCTAACACATATATATGGAATCTAAGGGGGAAAAAAAAAGGTCATGAAGAGCCTAGGGGTGAGATGGGAATAAAGACACAGACCTACTAGAGAATGGACTTGAGGATATGGGGAGGGGGAAGGGTAAGCTGTGACAAAGTGAGAGAGTGTCATGGACATATATACACTACCAAACGTAAAATAGATAGCTAGTGGGAAGCAGCCACATGGCACAGGGAGATCAGCTCGGTGCTTTGTGACCACCTAGAGGGGTGGGATAGGGAGAGTGGGAGGGAGGGAGACACAAGAGGGAAGAGATATGGGAACATATGTATATGTGTAACTGATTCAGTTTGTTATAAAGCAGAAACTAACACACCATTGTAAAGCAATTATACTCCAATAAAGATGTTAAAAAAATTCCCTTTTCAAAAATAAAATCTGAACTTGTTGAATCAGTCATATTTAATTTTTATTTAAAATCTGAGCAACTTAGAGTAGCATATCCTCATAGCTTTGCCTAATCTATAAATGTCAATTTTTATTTATACTACCCATATAGAAAGGTCTCACTGTATCTGAAGAGATTCATTTATTTATTCATTCATCAAATTTTAGTTGAGCTCCTGTTATATGCCAGGCACTATTCTAGGTATTCGAGATATAGTGATGAACAAGACAGAATTCCTATCTTGTATTCTGGTCAGATTTATTGATCATCAAAATCTGTGATGGATGGTGCAATATATCAATTAGTAACCATAAATTAATTAGTTAATATACCAACTATAAGGATTACAAAATTAGAGTAAGCATCATAGGATTAGTGCAATGTAAACAGGTTCATGGTGGTTGGTATTTAGAAACCATCATATCACGGGGAATAATATGGATCTGTTTTTAATTTTAGCTTTAAAGAAACCCCCTGTTTCCTTTTCTCAATATGAAAGTCATCAAGTAATCTCCCATCTTCCAACTGGACAACCTCTCTCCCCAAATATGGTTCCAGGTATGAAGTTTTATTCTTAAAATTCCATTTGAAAATCAATTTTCTGGTCATGTATTGTTACATAGTGAATAAAACATGTCACTTAGCAGCACAGTGAAGTATCATTCATTATTCTAGTTAACTTTGTATATTATCAAATGACTGATAAAAGCTCAGGGAGAGATCATTACAAAATGAACTTTGTTTAATGGACTATTAAGAGTGGAAGAATTATTTGTTCTGCCACTCTGGACTATGTTCCCTTTCATCACTACTAGTATATATGTATTTACCTTCTCCAAAATTTCGTTTATCTCACAGAGGCCTTCTATAAAATGAGATCTGCCTGTATTAAACTCCCTACTCTGTACTTATCTGTATGTTTTCTACTGAATACCTACTCAGTTTTACAGAAATGTTCCCCTAAAATGAGAATTGATATGATTAAAATTAATTGTAATAAAGATCTAAATCGAGGCTTTGATGAGTTAAAAAGGGAGGTAGGAGAAAGAAAAGTTATATCCAGGAGATACTAATAAGAAAGAATCAAGAGTTAACAGTTGTGTCGCTGTGTAGATGAAAATGACTTCAAGATTAAAAATTCTAAAAGCCTTATTGGATTTTGGAGATTTCTGACAGCAATATAGAATTTGGAGGGAAGAAAAGTTACAGGTATCACTACCATTTTAATCTTTGGGTTTCTACTATTGATATATATTCCACTGATGAACAGGTTTATAATCAATACTAAAGATACCCACCTGGGAATGATTAGTAAACTTCACACAACTAAAATCACATTGGTTATAAGATTTGATTAAAGAAATAAGATAAAGCTTTAAAAAAAGCTACCTGACTACCCAGTATCAGATAACAGTGTCTTACCTTTTCTCAGGTAGGTTTTATGAAATTCTTCTGCAAAATATGACCTTAATTTGATGTTTTTATGCCATAGATTCTCATGGAAACCACAATGGAAACCCCAGAACTTCAAAACAGAAGCCTTCCAATCCTCTTCAACATTTAATTCCAGGCCCTAACTTGGAGAGTGAACCCAGAATTCAAGCAGATATTCTAAAGCAGGCTACTAAGGATCGAGCCGGTGATCTCCATAAATTGAAGCAAAGTAAGAATCAGTTGATGAATATTATGCTGAAAAGATTTCTTTAAATATAATATATTTATTTACAAGTCTGAATTAAGGTCTTCATTATTATAATCTCTAACTAATGGATGTATAGTGAAGTTATATACATACAAAGAGAAAGTATGGCGGTTGTAAAATTTAAAAGAAAAGTAGGTTTTAAATGGATAGAGATATTTTAAAGAACACTTTCAAAAACTTCTCTTGTTCTCTAGTGTTAAAAAATAAATTTCAGGTGAGTTGATTTTTAAAATGCTATTAGTTCTTAGGAATGTAAAATTTTTCTGAGAAGTGAGAGAAGATATATTTTGTTAGGCTAATATATGAAAACTTTGATTAGAAAGGAGGGAAGATAAAGAGTTTTGAAAAATGAGTTCTGGAAGAAATAAAGACTGTCATGGTAGAAAGTTCAATGTGGTTTCCTTTTCCATTCCCTCCAATTGCAATTTGCTTCATTTAGGCGTTAGAAGTGAAAGAAATTGAACAAATTCATAGTACTGTGTAATAATGTTTGACTGCTTAATTGTTTCAGAGGTATTGATTATGATAAATGGACAATACCTGTTAATCTGCATAATTTTCTAATTGCTAGATTTTCAAGATGTATAAGAAAAAATTCCGGTAGTAGACAGAACTGGGGACAGGACAGTGGCACTTAGACCAGCTCTCTTAAACTGTACTTTTCACTGCTTCTGCTTTTTTTTTTTTTTTTTTTTTTTTTTGCGGTACACGGGCTTCTCACTGTTGTGGCCTCTCCCGCTGCGGAGCACAGGCTCCGGACGCGCAGGCTCAGCAGCCATAGCTCACGGGCCCAGTCGCTCTGCGGCATGCGGGATCTTCCCGGACCGGGGCACGAACCCATGTCCCCTCCATCGGCAGGCAGACTCTCAACCACTGCGCCACCAGGGAAGCCCACTGCTTCTGATTTTTAAGGCTTCTTCCCTTCAACTTCTGAATAGACAGAATGTCTGAAAGCTCCAGTTTGCTTTTGTTTACTTTTAATGATGGCTTCTATGGCAACAACTCTTCAGAGCAGTGTTTAGGCATTTACTTGTACACAGGTTGTTTCTACTGTGATAACTGCACAGTGTTACTTTTTTTTTTTTTTTTTTTTTTTTTTTTTGCGGTACGCGGGCCTCTCACTGTTGTGGCCTCTCCCGTTGCGGAGCACAGGCTCCGGACGCACAGGCTCAGCGGCCATGGCTCACAGGCCCAGCCGCTCCGCGGCATGTGGGATCCTCCCAGATTGGGGCACGAACCCGTGTCCCCTGCATTGGCAGGCGGACTCTCAACCACTGCGCCACCAGGAAGCCCCACAGTGTTACATTTTTAAATTGGTCTTATGACAGTTATTCATATTTCTGCATCTATATGAATAGATATTTTGTGTACATTTAATTGACTTTCCTTCCTTGACATTTTAAAGCGTATCCATGTATCTTGGCTAAAGTATTATATAAAAAATGTTTTTATTTACAAGAATATGGTTAACATTTTAAATACAGTGAAAAAATATTTCCTCCAAATCTTGTTGGGGAATTGGCTTCAAAGGTCAGAATCTTAGTAAGGTCAGAATCTTACTAAGATAAAATATCTTAATTTGATCACTTAAGATTTTCTTCTACTTATAGTTTATTCTATAAAAATTGTTATTGTTGTCTTACCTCTCTTTTTTTTTAACCAGTCTTTGGGTAAAGAATGTGATTGGAAAATGATCACTAGGAAATTACTACTTTCCACAATTTTTTTTTTTTTTTGGCTGTGCCGTGTGGCATGTGGGTGCCTAGTTCCCCAACCAGGGATCAAACCTGTGCCCCCTGCAGTGGAAGCATGGAGTCCTAACCACTGGACCACCAGGGAATTCCCTACAATTTATTTTTGAAAGAGCCTATTGAGTTTTAAAATCTTACTCCGAATTCTTTTCAATGTATATATAGAGTTGAAATCAATGTGAGCACTGTTTTGTGATTTACTTTGGCATTATTTCTTACATGCGTTTTAACCTATCAAATAGTTATGTAGTTGTCATTTAAAAATGTATATATATACACATATACACACACGTAGACATATGCATATATTCCATTGTGTTTAGGCAATAATAATAGTACATTTAGCTCTACTCTTTGATTATTTAAATTATTTCATATTTTCTTATGTTAGATGTCATGATTATGAATATCTTTTTTTCAAATTATTTCCTGCTTCTCCTACTTTGGGTATTCCTTTAAAAGTGTAGTCCCCTAACTGAATTTATTAGGTCAAAGTACTTGACTAACTTTATAGCTCCTGTTACATAATGTCAGATTGTTCTCTAGAACAGTTTCACAATGTCACTAGAGATGTTTACTTTTATTTATTTCCCTAAGGCCTGGCCACATTTGCTTTTTAACTCTTTTGTAAGGCATTTAGAATATAATGATTCCTTAAGGGTGTTTTAATAGGCATTTACTTTCTGGTGGCCTGTCCATTTTTATGTGAGGAACTATACTATAGTTATATCTTGGTATATAATCTGTGCATCAGTTTTGACCACTGAGCCTGATAACTTTGGAGGTTGATCCTATACCTTTCTGTCAAATCTTTATCAATAATTCAGATGCTAACCTTTGATAAATTAACTGTACTTCAGTTTCCTCTTCTGCCTTTTGTGATATGAGACTTTATTATATCATGCAAATGATTTTTTTAGAAATTAAAGATAAGTTTAAAATTGTGGTAAAATACATATAAAATTCACCAAAGTGCACAATTCAGCGGTATTTAGTACATTTATAATGTTGTGAAATCATTACAACTGTCTAGTTCCAGAAAGTATTCATTACTGCAAAAGAAAACCCTGTACCCATTAAGCAGTCACTCCCCATTTTCTCCTACCCACAGTCCTTGGCAATGACTAACCTATTTTCTGACTCTATGGATTCACCTGGAATCCTGGATATTTCATGTAAATGGAATCATACAATATGTAGCCTTTTGTGTCTGGCTTCTTTTTCTTAGCGTACTGTTTTCAAAGTTCAGCCATGTTGTCACAGGTATCAGTACTTTATTTCTCTTATGGCTGGATAATATTCAATTGTATGAATACATTTTGTTTATCCATTCATCTGTAGATGGGCATTTGGATTGTTTCCACTTTTGGGCTATTGTGAATAGTGCTGCGATGAACATTGATTTACAAGCTTTTGTTGAACACTTGTTTTCAATTCCTTAGGTGTGTACCTAGATGTAGAGTTGCTGGATTATATGGTAATTCTATGTTTAGCTTTATAGGAAACTGCCAAACTGTTTTCCACAGCAGCTGCACCATTTTACAGTTCCATCAGCAATGCACGAGAGTTCCAGTTTCTTGACATCCCTGTCAACACTATCAGTATTTTCCACTGTTGCTGTTGTTTTTACTGTTGCCGTTGTTTTTACTGTTGCCATCCTAGCGCCTGTGAAGTGGTATCTCATTGTGTTTTTCATTTGCATTTCCCTGATGACTAATGACATTGAGCATCTTTTCATGTACTTGTTGGCCATTTGTATATCTTCTTTAGAGAAATGTATATTCAAGTCCTTTGCTCATTTTATTTTTTATTTTATTTATTTTTTTTCTTTTTGCGGTATGCGGGCCTCTCACTGTTGTGGCCTCTCCCGTTGCGGAGCACAGGCTCTGGACGCGCAGGCCCAGCGGCCATGGCTCACGGGCCCAGCCGCTCCGCGGCATATGGGATCCTCCCAGACCGGGGCACGAACCCGTATCCCCTGCATCAGCAGGCGGACTCCTAACCACTGCGCCACCAGGGAGGCCCCTTTGCTCATTTTAAAATTGGGTTGTTTGTCTTTGCTGTTGAGTTTTAAGCATTATTTATATATTCTGAATACTAGACCTTCATCAGATGTATGATATGCAAATATTTTTACCTATTCTATCGTTTGTTTTTTCACTCTCTGATAGTGTCCTATGATGCACAAAGTTTTTAATTTTGATGAAGTCCAATTTATCTGTTTTTCTTTTGTTGTTCATGCTTTTGGTGTCATATCTAAGAAACCTTTGTCAAATCAAAAAGGTCATGTTTTCTTCTAAGAACCTCATAGTTTCGCTCTTTTTTTTAACTTGAGGTATAATTGATTTACAATATTATATTAGTTTCAGGTGTACAACATGATGATTCAACGTTTGTATACATTGCAAAATGGTCACAACAATAATAGTTTTAGCTCTTATATGTAAGTTTTTGATCTATTTTAAGTTAATATTTGTATACGGTATGAGGTAAGGATCCAACTGTGTACTTCTGTGCATTGGTATTCAGTTGTCCTAGCACTATTTGTTGAAGACACCTTCTTTCTCCATTGAACAGTCTTGATATCCTTGTCGAAAATCAGTTGACCACACATGTATGGGTTTATTCTGGATTCTTAATTCTGTTCCATTGAGACCAGATGCCAGGAGCACACTGTTTTGATTACTGTCACTTTGTAGTAAGTTTTGAAATTGAGAAGTGTGAGTCTTCCAACTTTGCCCTTCTTTATAAGATTATTTTGACTGTTTGGCATCTCTTACAATTCCATGTGAATTTTAGGATCTGCTTGTCTATTTCTACTAAAGAGACCGTTGGGATTTTAATAGGAATTACATTAAATCTGTAGATTGCTTTGGGGAGTATTATCATTTGAACAGTATTAGGTCTTCCAATCCATGAAGATGGGATGTCTTTCCATTTATTTAGGGTATCTTTAATTTTCTTCAGCAGTTTTTATAGTTTTCAGTGTACAAGTCTTACGCCTCCTTGGTTAAATTTATTCCTAAACATTTAATTCTTTTTTATGTTATTGTAAATCAAATTGTTCTCTTAATTTCCTTTTCAGATTGTTCATTGCTAGTACATAGAAATATGACTGATTTATTTGTTTCCTTGACTTTTGGGTTTAAAAATTTTAATGCAAATTTCTAAGAATATGCTAATATTTGGGTTCATCTTAGAATGGTATTTTATTTTCACTCTTTTAGAAATAATAGTGTTTTTAAATATACTGTAAAAATATACCTATGTTATATACATTAGCATATATATAAACATGTGTATATATATATAAAAAGTCAATATTTTGAATATGATTCAAAAATTTTATAAGTATTTTACATCAACTACATTTTTTTTCCTTTTTACCTTTTGATGTCCCTTCACCCATTTCTCCCATGTCCCCACCCTCAACCTCTGCCAGCCACCAATCTGTTCTCTGTATCTATGAGCTTGATTTTTTTTTTTCTTTTTGGCTGCATTGGGTCTTCATTGCTGTGGGCTTTCTATAATTGTGGCAAGCAGGGGCTACTCTTCGTTGCAGCGTGCAGGCTTCTCATTGCAGTGGCTTCTCATTGCAGACCACGGGCTCTAGCCACATGAGCTTCAGTAGTTGCAGCACATGGGCTCAGTAGTTGCGACACATGGGCCCTACAGCACGTAGGATTCAGTAGTTGCGGTGCGTGGACTCAGTAGTTGTGGCACGTGGGCTTGCGGGCTGGGCTCTAGGGCATGCAGGCTTCGGTAGTTGTGGCTTGTGGGCTCTAGAGCGCAAGCTCAGTAGTTGTGGCTCATGGGCTTAGTTGCTCCATGGCATTTGGGATCTTCCCGGACCAGGGATCAAACCTGTGTCCCCTGCATTGGCAGGCGGATTCTTAACCACTGTGCCACCAGGGAAGTCCCTATGAGCTTGATTTTTATTTGTTTGTTTTACTTTTTCTTAGATTCTACATATAAAAGAGATCATATGGTACTTACTTATTTCACTTGGCATAATACCATCAAGGTTCAGCCATGTTGTTGCAAATAGCAAGATTTCATTCTTTTTTGTTGCTAAATAATATTTCATTGCATATATATACCACACTTACTTTGTCCATTCATCCACCAACGGACACTTAGGTTGTTTCCATATCTTGGCTATTGTAAATAATGCTGCAATGAACATGGGGGTGCCTGTTTCAAGTTAGTGTTTTCATTTTCCTCAGATAAATACACAAAATGGAATTTCTGGATCATATGGTAATTCTATTTTTAATTTTTTGAGGAACCTTCATACTGTTTTCCATAGTGGTTGCACCAATTTACATTCCTACCAAGAGCATAAGGGTTCCCTTTCCTCCACATTTCTCCAATTATGACTGATTTTCGTTTGTTGATCTTGTATCCTGCAACTTAGTTGAATTTAACACAATAGGTTTTTATTTGTGTATATTCCAACATATCCATCTTGACTCTTATGACAACTTTCATTTCTTTTATTGAAAATCATCTGTCCTTTTTCTGGCCGTAAATATACTACTCAATTTTCATTTTTTTTTTTACCACGAATGGATTATTTGACCTCTTTGGAATATACAATGATCCAAATTTAGTTTTCTCTATGTTGATAACCATTTGTCCCAGGATTATTATTTATTTTCCCTTTGTGATATTTACTTCTGGTTTATCTTATACACACATAAACTCACATTAAATTATTTCACTATTTTTATCTCTCTCTAGAATTTCCATTTTTTTCCATTTCTTGACTTTATCCCTAGCATATGGTACGATTCTGATACCAGTTCCAATGTGTGTGGGTTTTTCCCACACCACTAAGCAATTCTCTAACACCAGCTGGGTATCTACAGTTTAACTCAATTCTGACACTATCTACCTGGAGATAGCCTCAGATCTCACAGGTTAAGGGCTCAGTCCTCCCCCACTTCAGATGCCAATTACAAGTCCAGATTGTTGCCTATATTTCTGACTTGACTGGATGAAGATCTAACGTACCAACAGCCCCTTTCTTGGGTACAATTAGTTTGCTGGAGCAGCTTGCAGAACTTGGAGAAACATTTTACTTACTAGATTACCAGCTTATAAAAAATATAACTCAGGAGGAGCCATATGGAAGAGTTGCATAGACAGCACAGAGCTTCCATGCCTGTTCCAAGCATGCCAATCTCCCCAAATCTCCATGGGTTTTTATGGAGGCTTCATTACATAGGCAATACACATTCATTACATTGCTTTATAATAATCTGAACCTTCCTTAAAATTTTTAAAAAACTAAATTTTTCTCTGTTCTTCCAGAAGAATTTCACTGTCAGTTTATCAAGTTCTATGACTAGCCTCAAATGTAGTTTTAATTACAATTTTATCCTTTTTTTAAATCCTTACTGTTTTCTTCTTTGGTTTTATCCTTCTCAAAATCATATTTGCCTAAAAGTTTCTATATAGTAGAAGAATTATTTAAAATAAACATTTGGGACTTCCTGGCAGTCCAGCAGTTAAGACTCTGTGCTTCCACTGCAGGGGGTGCGGGTTCCATCCCTGGTTGGGGAACTAAGATTCTGCATGCTGCGCAGAGTGACCAAAAAAGAAAAATAAAATAGAATAGAATAGAAAACAAATATTTAAGGTATATACAAGGAACTGTTACCAGAAGGGGAACCCCTTCCAGGGCCCTAGAGTGGGGTCTTATCTAACACTTGGAAATGAATTGTCCATGGAGACACATTTACTGACAAAGCAAAAGACTTTATTGGAAAGGAGTGCTTGAGCAGAGAGCAGCAAGGTAAGGGAACCCAGGATAACTGCTCTGCCACGTGGCTTGCAGTCTCAGGTTTTATGGTAATAGGGTTAGCTTTCTGGGTTGTCTCTGGCCAGTCATCTTGCCTATGCCCATATTTGGTCCTATTCAAGGCCCTTCCTGATGGCGTGTGCATCTCTCAGTCAAGATGGTTTCCAGCAGGAGGGTTTCTGGGAGGTTGGCAGGACATATTATGGACTGGTGTCTCCTCCCTTCTTTGGGAACCAAATTCTCCTGGTTGGTTTGTGGTGGCAGCACTGTGTTCATTATCAGGACCTCCTGTTGTGAGACTACTCATGCAGGTGGTTATTATCATGTCTGGCCAAGATGGGTGGTTTTGGTCAATGGTTTCCTAATAGAACCATTAGAGATAATCTAATGACCTATTACTCACTACTCTGGACTAGCAGCATCCACATCACCTGTGATTGTTAAGAAGATTTCAGACCCTACCCTAGACCTTATTTATATTTACATTAAAGTTTGAGACTCCACTATTATGTGATTTCTTCATTTTACAGACAAGAAAATTTAGATCCAGAGTGTTTAATTTACTTGAGGCAAATACTGGAACAACCAGGACTATTATCTAGGTCCCTTATCTTCAGGTTCACTGCTTTTTCACTTATCACACTACCTCCTGTATACTTTTAAAGTTTTGGAAAAATTCTTTAATAGTTCCTTTTCTTGTTCTATTTCTGGCAAACTCCTAATCGTACTTTAAAGCTGTGCTCTGCTGGCATCTATTTGATAAAGCCCTTCTCATATCTCTACTGTCCTGACCAAATCAATCATTCCCTTCTCACTGTATAGTTGACCCTTGAACAACATGGATTTGAACTGCATGGGTCCACTTATATGTGGATATTTTGATTAGTAAATACTACAGTACTACGCAGTCTGCAGTTGATTGAATCTGAGGATGTGGTTGCATGTATGGAGGTGCAACTTTAAATTATATGTAGATCTTTGACTGTGCAGAGGGTCAGTACCCCTAACCCCCATGTTGTTCAAGGGTCAACTGTACTTCAACCCATTGAACATATTATCATTAGTGTATATACCACATCATTTTGTAATTAACTGTTGAAGGGGAGGGAAAAATTTTCCATGACCTTTTTAGGATCCCTGGCTAGGTCTGAAAATTAAACTGAGAAAGATTAACAGGGAAAAAAAAACCTACAAATTTATTTAACGTGACACAGGGCCCTTCATAAGGAAAAGGAGACCCAAATAAATGGTTAAACCTGAATTTTTATTTTTAAAAAAATGTAAACAGTACGTATATATGTGAAATAATTACTGTAGTAGTACAGAAAATTTAATCATTTTACATTATAAAAATGATTTATGCAGAAGTGGTTTAGTTTAGAGAAATTGGCATTATTATTACTGACATCATTTAGATATAACTGAGAAAAAATATAAGATGAATAAAATGTTTTTGGAACATGATATCCAAGAAAGTTTTTAATCTTCGTTTTGTTTTCAGTCAGTGTCAAGGTGGCTCTCTCCAGGTCATTGTGCAATAAGCTATTGGTACAAACCAAAACATGATTATGGAAATACTGTATGAGTTTACCCACCCTTTTACTGAGAATTTCCTCTCTATTGTCTCTTTCCCTTAGTGAAATAACTTCAAATTCCCTAATTTCAACATATTCCATAATATGTCTAACTATAAAATTATATGTTTACATAATATGTATATGTAAAATATATATACATACACACAACACTTAATACTCATGCAAATATTAGAGAAAAGTAAGAGATTCTTTAAGATACTTTTTTTTTTTTTTTTTGCGGTACGCGGGCCTCTCACTGTTGTGGCCTCTCCCGTTGTGGAGCACAGGCTCCGGATGCGCAGGCTCAGCGGCCATGGCTCACGGGCCCAGCCGCTCCGCGGCATGTGGGATCTTCCCGGACCGGGGCACGAACCCGAGTCCCCTGCATCGGCAGGCGGACTCTCAACCACTGCGCCACCAAAGAAGCCCAAGATACATTTTTAAAGGCAGGAAAAAAGAGGCAGAGGGAGAGATATCCATTCAGTTTAAACAGAAAAAGGCAGAAGATAGATCACATATTTCATTGAATCTGAAAGTCATTAATTTTAAGTTCAACACTTTTTCTTTTTTTGGCCATGCCATACAGCTTGCAGGATCTTAGTTCCCTGAACCAGGATCAAACCCGTGTCCCCTGCAAAGGAAGCGTGGAGTCTTAACCACTGGACCGCCAGGGAAGTCCCAACACATTTTTTTTTTTTTACCACCAAGAAAGGAAAAAAGTTGCTGCCAATTACACTATGACACATCACTGATTTGAAGATGTACCCTGATGTTAGCAGTATTAAATGTGAAAAAGTCCATCTTAGAATCAATGAAATGTATATGTAGTATTTTTTGTCTTTTTTCTATTTTGAGTGATATCTTCTTTCTTAAAAATCCATTTTCAAGATTAATATTTTAGGTTAACATTAGGGTAAGTTTTACCTCCAAGTAACTGAAATGGTAAATGAGAATGTCAGTATACTGCAAAAGTTTCCTTTTTTCATGAATTATCTCTGAAGTCTAAAACGTGTTTAGTGACCCGTTCATAAAGAAAAGGTTTCCTTTGCCAATAAACAAGTTATAGATTTGATACAAATGAGTGATCATTATTCATGTCTGGAACTTCATGGGCTCAGCCCGCCGAGTTAATAATTAATGCAGAATTAGGAACATATTTGCCTACTTTTTGTTTCTTCTAGATAAGTGTTCGAAGTGCAAATCTATATTATTAGGCTAATTTCCCCTTCCAATTTATTATTTTTTAAATTAATTTTTATTGGAGTGTAGTTGCTTTACAACATCGTGTTAGTTTCTACCATACAGCAAAATGAATCAGCTATATGCCCTCTTTTTTGGATTTCCTTACCGTTTAGTTCACCACAGAGCATTGAGTAGAGTTCCCTTTGCTATACCGTAGGTTCTCATTAGTTATCTATTTTATACATAGTATCAATAGTGTATATAAGTCAATCCCAATCTCCCAATTCCTCCTACCTCTCTCTTCCCCCTTGGTATCCATACATTTGTTCTCTACGTCTGTGTCTATTTCTGCTTTGCAAATAAGGTTGTCTATACCATTTTTCTAGATTCCGCATATATGCGTTAATATACGATATTTCTTTTTCTCTTTCTGACTTACTTCACTCTGTATGACAGTCTCTAGGTCCATCCACATCTCTATAAATGACCCATTTTCGTTCCTTTTTATGGCTGAGTAATATTCCATTTCCCCCTCCAATTGAGAACGCTTCAACAAATTTGTTATTCAGTCTTCAAAAGAAATGTATTTATCTTGCCCAAATTAATGGGAGTCTTAGACAGCTGAATATTCCTTCCAAATTATTTGGTTTTTTTAATTAGCTGTTACATAATTAAATGGTGCAATCTGGTATCTCACTATGGTACAGACAGATTTTAGGACCATCGATTCCTTTTCCAATCAATGCTAAATACTTAGCGTTGAATGCTTTTATAATAAGCTTGATGAAGAGTGGAAAGATATGATAGGACAAAGGATATGAAGTAAGTGTAGTAAACTGGGAGAAATTTAGCAAGACTCATTTGTTCAGATGCTTCTTGATGTTCTTCTGTCTTGGATATCCTTATATATCCTTATATTCCTTTACTCCAGGTATAGGGAGGGTACCACTCACATGAGGGTTTTATGACCTGCTTCAGGGGAAGGTCAGAAAGTCCTTTCTGCACATGCCATTTCTCACATTCCTTCAGCTTGAAATATTTAATATTTCAAGGTGCTATATTTTCAGGTTGCATGTCCTGAAACCTGTCATTCCCCTGTCTGAAACTTCCATATGAAGTTTCACAATCCAGAAACTGAGTTGTTAGCTTGCTCCATAACCCATTGAACTAGTCTCAGTCCTGGGTATTTCAAGGGAAACATAAGAAAAACAAAGGTTAATGGTTGGTACAAACTGTAAACTTGGTTTTTTAGTCCAGAAGACAGTCAATCAAGAAGATTTTCTAGATGTTGGACTTGAAGCATCTTCAGATGCTTCATATTGCATTGGCAATATGACAGCTTTTCCTTGAATATCTGGTAATGTCATCAGGTGATCTTTTGAACTTTCTAAGTGGCCTAAATGGCAACGGGCACAAAGGTTGTCCATACATGAACTGTTGTGGTGATTTCTCTGAAGTTTATATCAAACTGTCCATCTTCAGCTTGCAAGGCTTTGGGAAAAGGACAGTTTTAAGTTTTAGTGATTCAAAGTTAAAAGGGGTGAGAAAAATTGGAAACTTTAATTTGGAGAGTTGCAGCCAGATATTGAAGGAAACTAAAAGGATTCTGCATCTAGTCTAGTTTGCAGGTAGGTAACAAGATCTTAAAGACAATAAATAGGACTCATATTTAATAGCCACAAGGGTTTACTGTCATTTTCTATTGAAGCATCATTTTTCTCTCTATAGTCACCCCATTTCTATCAAAGATAATCAAAGACTATTTTTTAAAATAAGTCTAGTCTCATTAAACTTGGCCTGATTATTTATGTGAGTGCAAGAATAGTGATTGACCACATAGGTCTTTTGAGTTTTCTTTGCTGGAACTTTTCATAAGGATTCTCAGATTGGATCTTTAAAAGCCTCCGGAGGTGAGGAAGCCAAGCCAGAGACTCGCCTTCAGACTTCGCCTGCAGTACCTAGAGACAATTCGTATCTTCTTGAGGTTCACAGATATCCTGAAGTTCCTGGGCCTGCCAGGAAGTGACCTTCCTTATTCATCTGTAAGACTGGGAACTTTGTATACCAGGTATAAGCTGGTTTTTCCGAGGGGGGATGGGAGCACTTCATAAGTATTGACACTTTAAACCCAGCCCTAGTTCCATGAAGCTGTCTGGTCATATCTGATTTTATGCATCATTCTCAAATATGACATTCTAGTCAGAGCCTTGGTAATATAGCCAAAGTTTCCAACTGTGTTCTATTACAAGGAGAGCAGATTCTTACTGAACTTAAAATAACTATATTGCCATGAAAACAAGATTTCTGACTAAGAGTTCCTGAATTCTGGAGGGATTAGGTAGGGAGAAAAAGTAGTTGTTTTATCTTTATTCACAAAAGTACACTTTTGTGAATAAAGATAAATAACACCAAATTGCTGTGTTATAGATAGCTTAAGAGATAAGAGGAAAAGGTTTCCTTAAATCTGGAAGGCAAAAGATTAAAGGACCTCAATGTTGGGTAGTGTGTCCTGAATCCTATAACTGTTTGTATACATGTTGTCTCTGTTAGAGTGGTAACTCACAAGGGCAGGAACTGTGTCTTATTCTTTTTTATTTTCCCAGCCTTGCATATACATAGTAAATATTTATTAAACTTACTGCATTACTTTTGGAATTTTATATTTCTGTAGTTAGTCACACAATCAAAATGATTACTTGGTCATAAATTATATAATACATGAGAAGTTCCCTACTTTTAATTTCTTTATTCTAAAATTCTTAGTCCTGAATCTTTTATAGTCTCTCTCTTTTTTTAAATTGTAGTTTATGGATTGTTTAAATTTTTTTTAATTTTCCAAAAACCCAACTACTAATTTTGCCACTTTTTAATTTTCAATCTGCCTTTTATTTTATTCTTTGCTATTTGTGACTTGTCACTTTATTCCCCTTTTAAGTTTTTGGACAGATACTTAATTCTTCACACTTAATTCTTTCTTACTAATATATTAACTTATAAACAAACTTTTATCAAACTCCTGTTAGGGGCTTCCATGGTGGCGCAGTGGTTGAGAGTCCGCCTGCCGATGCAGGGGACACGGGTTCGTGCCCCGATCCCGGAAGATCCCACATGCCGTGGAGCGGCTGGGCCCGCGAGCCATGGCCGCGGAGCCTGTGTGTCCGGAGCCTGTGCTCCGCAACGGGAGAGGCCACAGCAGTGAGAGGCCCGCGTACAGAAAAAAAAAAAAAAACAACAACAACAACAAAAAAACTCCTGTTAGGCAAAACACTGTGCATTTGTAACAACAATTTTTCCTTTGTTGTTTCATTGTGTGTATTAAGTTTTTATATACTAAATTTCCATTTCTGTTGTCTTTTAAAAATATTTTCCATTTTATTCTGACTTTATTCTTCATGAATAAGCATTAAGGGCATTTTTTTTCTCTATAGTTTTAATTGTTTTTGTTTGTTTGTTTGGCCATGCTGTGTGGCTTGCAGAATCTTAGTGCCCTGACCAGGGATTGAACCTGGGCCCTCAGCAGTGAAAGCATGGAGTCCTAACCACTGGACTGCCAGGGAATTCCCTCTGTAGTTTTAATTGTTAACTTCACTTTTCCATCTGTATTTAATATAGGTAAAAGAGAACCTTTAGAATAGCAGATAAGGGATAAGTGTATCTGTTCATTAGGGAGATTAAGCCTTATAGGAATGGCCAGCCTTTAGTGGAATTTGAAGAAAGTGATCTTGTGTTAGGCTATATCTATATGTTCTGTTTCCAAAACTTTGTTAAATAGCAAAAATAATTCTTTGCAGAGATTGAAAACTGATGACACTTCACCATATCCAGCTAGCATATTAGTTTTGTTCAGTCCACACAGTGATTTTTAAAAATCTGAAATAGTTGCCAGTATTTAAAAGTCAAGAGATTTCATGTAAAATTCCCAGTCTCTAATTCTCTTAAACCAGATTGTTTGACATAATCACTGGAACTGATTATGACTATTCTGTTTAGAATGAGACTTGCCTTGTCCCATTTCTCATAATCCCACTTTGACATAATACATCCAATTATCTTGCTTGTCTGATACTTGGAGGCATTTGAGTTTGTGACCCCTTTCTATAACATGAGAATATAGAATAGAAATCTTGTAGTTGATCCAGGGCAGGGGCTTAGCTATTAGGAATCCATGGCAGTATAGAAAGGTACATGAGGTTAGACTGGGCTTGAGAGGGAAGTATTACCTGAAAGTTAACAAGCAAGGGGCATTAGACTGAGAAGTAATATTGAAAAATGGTAAACGAGGAGATGGTAGTCTCAAGAAAAAAGGTACTGCGTTAAAAATGCCAGAGACAGAACACTGTTATCATAATGAGGCCTTATTGATAAATGGAAAGTACGAAGTAGGAGTTGGAAGAAAGTGTCTGAGTATGTGAAGAAATCTCTTTTTCTGTCCTGACTCCTTTTACATCATGGAGACAGTTACAATCTCAGTCCGTATCGTCATCTAATTTTACTTCATCTAGAGACCAAAGGTATATAGAGAGACCAATAAGTACAAATGATAGAAGTGTAAATAGGTAATGAATATAAAAGTATTTGTTTCTGTAGATACTAAATGATATGCTGTTAGAACAAGTTGAAAATTTTGTTGAAACTGACTACTGGACATGGGGAGGAATCTTAGATTTTATACAATGACCATAACAATTTTTTTGACAGTTTTAAATTTAGTATATTTTATAACTTATTATATCATACTTACATTGATACATTTTTTATAAATTTAATTTTGTCTTGCCACATCATGCAAAAATAGCTAGGTAATTTGTTGGCACGTTTTGCCATTATTTAGAAAATATATTTGTGTTGGTTTAATTTAAAATGTAGAATGTAGTCTATATGGTGACACAAAATATAGTTTAGGGGATACTTCAGAGTATCCTGGAGGCACACTTCAAAGAAATAGTCAGACATCCTCCAAAGTAGTTGAAATGGAGAATTCATGGAAGACCCACCTGTTTGCCAATTAGGAGGGCTGTACTCTATATATTTAGATGCCTTGAATTGAGAAAACAGTTCATTTCAAATGTCAGCCCTGTACTGAAAGTCACAAGGACTTTCAAAATAGTAGGTGGTGATTGTTGATCAATGTGTGCTTTTCTGTATGCCTGTTCCAGGGTGAGTAGCAGCAGAAATTCATTTATTTAACTGTGGTTAATGATTCCCCTGAACAACTTGGTGAGACAAGCTAGTGTATCAGAGAGTACATGATTTTATGTATGGATTTTTTAAAGTATTTTTCAACCTCTGATCTAGATGGCTTAGTGGGTTTATCACCTTTGAGATATACACTCTGCCCACACAGATAACAATAGATAAAATGTAAAAAGAGAGAACTAAAAGGATATTGATAATCTCAAAAACATGTTAAAAATTACTGTGGTCAAGAAATGAAACAAAAATACATGATGATGAAAGGAAATGAATGATTAGACCTATTAGGTTCCAGGTCTGGAAATGAGGCTTCAAGGAATTTGACTCTTACGAGCAAAAGAATATAATGGGAGCCAGGCTTATTGCTTAATGCTAGGATCTAAATAAGGCCCCATCTTCCTTGGCAGAGGAAGCAGAAAATAAATGTTGCTGACTGCCATCAAGAACTACAGTGTTTAGCAACGTGAAGGCTTATGGAGCCAGAAACCTGCAGATGCAGCCTTATGACCATGCTGCATGGTCATACCACATCACTATTAGTTCTGTAATGAATCTGTGCTATCCCAAATAGCATCATGGTATAGAAATTCTGAAATGTGATTTAAAAATCTTATCCTAGACTGGGGAGCTGGGACATCTCTAAAATGAATACATAATAAAATAAAATAATTTTACTTTAAATAAAATAAAATAAAATGAATAGATAATATAGGTGAACACAGAGAGGGTAGAAGAGAAAAAACACAAATACCCCGCCCCCCATACACACAATACACACTGAAAATTAATCAGCAAACCAAAACCCCCAAATATACGAAAAATGTTAATGCTAAGAGAGCCAACATATCAACAATAGAAACATGAAAATTATTTTTGTGTTTACGGGTCCTCAAAGAGAGATGAAGAAATAACTTATTCATAAAAAGAAGAGATTAAGAAACAGGCAGAAATAAAACAAAAACAGCTAACTATAAAAACCAGTTATACATTTTAGAAATGAAAAATATAATCATTGAAATAAAAAATCAGCTTATGAGATAGACCATGAACATAGTTGACTGACTTATTAGGAATTTTGTACTGAGATATTCAACAAGAACGTAGCACAGGGCTTCCCTGGTGGCACAGTGGTTGAGAGTCCGCCTGCTGATGCAGGGGACACGGGTTCGTGCCCCGGTCCTGGAAGATGCCACATGCTGCGGAGCAGCTGGGCCCGTGAGCCATGGCCGCTGAGCCTGCGCGTCTGGAGCCTGTGCTCCGCAATGGGAGAGGCCACAACAGTGAGAGGCCCACGTACTGCAAAAAAAAAAAAAAAAAAAAAAAGAACGTAGCACAGAGTAGCAAAGACATAGATAGATATAGAGATAAGTATATATCATATGTATATGTGACAGAGATGTTAAGAGAGACAGAAGATATATGTGTGTCTAATAGGAGTTTTGGGTAGAGAATAGAGTAAATGGTAGATAATCAATACTTGAAATTTGAAAACTTTAAAGTGCTCAGAATTTTCTGAGGTTGAAGAAAGACATGAATTGTTAGATCAGATATGCCTGGGATAAATGAAGAAAGTCTTTGCTTTTAGGCATTGTAGGAAAACCTCAGAGTATCCAAAAATAAAGGGAAAAATCTTAAATGATACCAAAAAAATATAGATTATTTCCAGGGAATGACAATTATATTGACAGCAGATTTTTCATCAGCAAATTAAATGCCAGACAATAATAGAACAATATCTTCATCGTGATGAGTAGAAAATAACTACCAACATAGAATATTATACCAGCTAATGAGGACAGCAAGGACAAAATGAAGATGTACTCAGTGGGTAGAGGAGGAATAGGAGATAATACTGAAATAAAGGAAGAAGAAAATTCAAAGAAAGTCGTCTAAACAGTAAAATCAAAGAAATAAGATCAAATACTACAAAAACCACGATAAATATAAACAGATTAAAGTTACCTGTTATAAGAGATGATAAAAGGATATGCAAATCAAATCCAGCTATATATAGTTTACAACAAAATCTTAAACACAAACACGTAGAAAACATGAAAATAAAAGGACTATAAAAGAGGCTTCTCACTTCTGGGTATATACCCAAAAGAATTGAAAATAGGGACTTGAACAGGTATTTGTACATTCATATTCATAACAGCATTATTCACAATAGCCAAAAGGTGGAAGCAACCCAAGTATTCAACAAATGAATGGATAAACAAAATATGACATATATGTACAATGGAATATTACTCAGCTTTAAAAAGGAATGAAATTCTGACACATGCTACAACATAGATGAACCTTCAAAATGTTATGATAAGTGAAATAAGCCAGTCACAAAAGGCAAATACTGTTGTGATTCCGCTTATATGAGGTACCTAGAGTAGTAAAATTTCATAGAAACAGAATTGTGGTTGCCAGGGGCTAGGTGGGGAAGGGAGTACTGTTTAATGCATACAGAGTTTCAGTTTGGGAAGATGAAAAAAGTTCTGAACATAGATGGTGGTGATGGTTGCACAACACTGTCAATGTATTTAATGCCACTGAACTATACACTTAAAAATGGTTAAGGGGGCTTCCCTGGTGGTGCAGTGGTTGAGAATCCGCCTGTCAATGCAGGGGACATGGGTTCGATCCCTGGTCCAGGGAGATCCCACATGCTGCAGAGCAACTAAGCCCGTGCACCACAACTACTGAGCCTGCGCTCTAGAGCCCATGAGCCACAACTACTGAGCCTGCACACCACAACTACTGAAGCCCGCGCGCCTAGAGCCCGTGCTCTGCAGCAAGCCACCACAATGAGAAGCCCGCATAACTGCAGCGAAGAGTAGCCCCCGCTCACTGCAACTAGAGAAAGCTTGCGTGCAGCAACAAAGACCCAATGCAGCCAAAAATAAATAAAATAAATTAATTTTTTTTAAAAATGGTTAAGATGGTAAATTTTATGTAATGTGTATTTTACTATAATGTAAGAAAAAAGATATTCCTTGGAGAAATAATAATCAAAAGAAAGCTGATGTAAAGTATTAGCAAATAACATAATAGATTTTAAGGAAAAAAGAAAAATTAAAGGATACTCCATAGTAACAAGAGGAACAATCTCCTAAAAAGAGGGAATCCTCATCTAAATACATAGCTGGGAAATAGGAAGACAAAAAGCTGATGCAATTTCAAGGAGTAATTGATGACTACATAATTAATGGGAAATGTTTTAATATACTTCTTTTAAAACTTATAGATCACCAAGACTATAGAAATTTTGAAGGAAAAACTATCGTTTATTCAAATATATATAAATGTATACAGATCCCATTGCTTAATGAAGAGAAAAACATTTTTCAAGTACTCATGGAATAATCACAGAGTTGCCTAGATACTAGGTCATAGGGAGTCTTAATAAATGTCACACAATTTATATCATGAATATTATTTTAAAACTCATGTATTATAAACTATAAAGAGTCAATCCTCAACTCTATTTTGGGGGGATTTGTATTGGGCATTTCAAATTTTACAGAACTGAATGATACAATAATATAAGTACCACCCATATCAAAATGTGAGGGATACATCTGAAATAGTATTTACAGCTAAATTTATGGCCTCAAAAGCATTAAGGAAAAAAAACTAAAAATTAAATGAGTTGAATTCAACCCCAAAACAGTAGTAGGAGTAGTAGTAGTGGTGGTAGTAAGTGTACTTCTACTGTTATAATGATGGTTGTACTAAGTTCCCTGACCAAGGATCGAACCCATGCCCCCTGCAGTGGAAGTGCAGAGTCCTAACCACTGGACCACCAAGGAAGTCCCACAAAGAAGTTTCATAACACTTTCAAGACTACTTAGCTAGTAAGTAGGTAAGTTGGGGTTAGAAACTAAGCAAATCTAGCTCAGAGAAAGAAGGAGCAAAAAAATCACAAAGGAAACCTAAAGAATGTAGAAGGGAGGAAAAAATAAAAGACAAGAGCAGTTATAAATGAAATGGAAAATGAAAAATAATTAGGAGCAAAAAAGAAAACCACAAAAAACTTAAGATAAACATACCCCTAGTAATATTAATGAAAAAAAATAGAAGAGATAAAATAAATAATATTCTAAAAACTTGGACAATAAATTTGAAAACTTAGATCAAATGAATAGTTTTCTGGAAAATTAATTACAAAAATTAGCTCAAGAAGGTTTGAAAATTTTAGTAAACCAATAACTATTAAATAAGTTGAATAGGTAATCAAAAGTCTCACCACATCCCAAAAGAGATGCTGCTTTAAATAATAAGAAAGTTTAGCTAGATTACTAAACTCAGGATCACTGTATAAAATTGATAATTAAATCAACAAAACCAAAAACTGGTTCTTTGAAAAGACTAGTGAAAATAAGACCCCTAGCACAGATCAAGACGAAAGAGACAGCACAAATTAACAATACCAGGAATGAAAAAGAGAGCATCAATATAGAGCCTACAAATAACAATATTAGAAGATATTTAGTGAGGTATTATGAATTAGTGTTTGAAACACTAATTGAAAATGAAACATTTGAAAATTTAGAAGAAATGGACAATATCCTAGAAGAACACCTGTATACAAAACTAGCTCAAGAAGGTAAGGAAAATCTGAATAGCCCCATGTCTATTTAAAATATTGATGGGCTTCCCTGGTGGCACAGTGGTTGAGAGTCTGCCTGCCAATGCAGGGGACACGGGTTCGTGCCCCGGTCAAGGAAGATCCCATATGCTGCGGAGTGGCTAGGCCCGTGAGCCATGGCCGCTGAGCCTGTGCGTCCAGAGCCTGTGCTCCGCAATGGGACAGGCCACAACAGTGAGAGGCCCACATACCGCAAAAATATATATATATATTGAATCTGTAATTTAAAACTTTCCCTTAATGAAATTTTCATGCCCATATGGTTTCACTGGTGAATTCTTCCAAACATTTAAGGAAGAAATGCAGCCAATCTAGCAAGAACTCTTTCAGAGAACTGAAAAGGTGGACACACTTCCCAACTTATTTTATGAAGCTAGCCATAAGTTGGATAGCAAAACTAAGGATGCTATGAAAAAAGAAAATTATACGACAGTCCCTCTTATTGACATAGATATAAAGAATCTTTTAAAAGTGTTAGTAAATCAAGTCCAAAGGTAGATAAAAATTATATACATAATGCCCACGTTGGATTTATTCTCAAAATGCAAGGTTATTTAATATTTGAAAAGCAGTCTATGTAATTTACCACATTCACCAAATATGAGAAAAATCAAATAATCATCTCAATACGTGCAAAGAAAGCATTTGAGGAAATTCAACATATATTCCTTAAAAACAACAAACTCTAAGCAAACTAGGATTAGAAGGTAATTTTCTTAATCTGATAAAGAGTATCTGCCAAGATCCTATCACAAGCATCATACTTAATGGTGAACTATCAAAAACTTTCCCCTAAGGGGCTTCCCTGGTGGCGCAGTGGTTGAGAATCTGCCTGCCAATGCAGGCGACACGGGTTCAAGCCCTGGTCTGGGAAGATCCCACCTGCCACGGAGCAACTAGGCCCATGAGCCACAACTACTGAGCCTGCGTGTCTGGAACCTGTGCTCCGCAACAAGAGAGGCCGCGATAGTGAGAGGCCCGCGCACGGCGATGAAGAGTGGCCCCCGCTTGCTGCAACTAGAGAAAGCCCTCACACAGAAACGAAGACCCAACACAGCCATAAATAAATAAATAAATAAAGTAAGTAAGTAAGAGTCAGATCACTGGAAGACAACTGATACTTTAAAAAAAAGAAAAAACTTTCCCCTGAAATCCAGAAGACGACTAGGATAACCATTATCATCACTTTCATTCAGCTTTTCACTGTAGGTCCTAGTCAATGACATAAAGTATAAGAAAAGAAAATAAACAGTGTAGAGATTAGAAAGGAATAAATAAAACTGACAAAACTGATATTAAGATGATTTTTATGTAGAAAATTCAAAACCAATTTACAAACTATTAAATATATTTAGCAAAGTTATTAGATATAGGATTAATATAAAAATTGCATTTCTATATGTCAGCAGTAAACATATAAAATGAAATTTTTAAAAAAACTTTTTTTTAGCTTTTTGCAGGTAACTTTTTTTACTTGACGTATAGTTGATTTACAATGTTGTGTTACTTTCAGGTATACAGCAAAGTGATTCAGCTATACTTATATATGTCTTGCTAAGAATAGCCAAGACAATCTATAAGGAGAAAAAAACTTATTGATGTCCACTACCAGATATCAAGACTTACTATAAAAACTGTTATTGATAAAGTAATTCAGACAGTGTGGTATTTGCACAGGAATGGACAAATGGACCAATGGAACAGAACAGAGAATACGGGAACTGACTACATATATATGGTCACTTGATTTATGACAGAGTTGATACTGCAATGCAATGGGGGGAAGGATAGTCTTTTCAATAAATAGTACTGGGTCAGTTGGATAGCCAAATGGAAAAATAATAACCTTGGCTCCCCTATCTCACACAATACACAGAATTAAATTCAAGATAGATTGCAGATTTAAAATTTTAAGCTAATGAAACTTCTGGAGGAAAACAGGAGAATATATTCATGATGTGGAGTAGGCAAAGATTTCTAAAACCAGATAAGCCCCCCAAAAAGCTAACCATAAATGAAAAAGATGATAAATTGGGCTTTATTAAAATTAAGAACTTTTGTTAATCAAAAGATCGATCATAAGAGTGAGAAGATGTACATACCATGCAATTTAGCACCTAATGTTACCTACAAGCGTTCTTATATATAAGGAGGCATGTACAAGAATATTTATTGTTTATTACATTGAAAATTGAAAACAAATAATCATCAGTATGATAATATCAAGGTGTATGTACCAGACATACAGTGGGATCACATTGGAGTTAAAATAAATGAATAAAGCTACATTCATCAACGTGGATAAATCTCAAAAGCATAATGTGGAGGGAATAAAGCAAGTTGCAGAACAGATATATTAAGATGCTGTGTTCGGAGTCCCCCAAGACCACCCTGAGGCTTGATGATTCAATAGAAGAGTTCACAGAACCCAGAGGAGTTATAATACTCACAGTTATAGTTTAGTACAGCAGAAGGACAGAGATTAAACTTGGTAAATGGAAAGGCTCATGGAGCAAGGTCCAGGAAAAAGCAGATGTAAGCTTCCAGGTGTCTCCTTCCAGTCTCCAGCAAAGAAGTGTGACAAAACACATGTGAAGTGTTGCCAACCAGGGAAGCTCATGTGATCCTTGGTGTCCAGGGTTTTTATTGGGGGTCATTCATGTAGTATCCTCATGTAGTCATGTAGTGCCCACGTGAGGTCAGCTATTCAGACTCTAGACCTGCCTGCCTCCACCTAGCAAAAACAAATATTCACCATGAATCACTTCATTAGGATAAATTTTGTCCAATCAAACTGGTAAGCATGGCTCAAGGGCTCAGAAGTTATATCCCACAATCAAGCCAAGGACCAGTCCTGAAGACAAGCCTTTCTTTGCAATGTACAATGACCTTGTGAAGTAGATATAGGAAGCCTTTTAAAATCTCTGACTTTAAAGGTCTTCCATAATTATTCCCAATTCAAACTTCATCTTTCAAACTTCATCTTTCTGCTTTCTAATATAAATCCAGTCAAATTAATCTCTTTACTGTCTCCTGAATACTCCATCTTCATTCTTATTTGAATGCTCCTTTCCTTCTCTCTGTCATGGTCCAATATATTTGCCTCTCTTTTGTGAGGCAAACATGATAACCACTACACTATAGAAACCTGATTGCCTCTTTTTTGAAACCTTCCTTTCTAGCTCTAACCCACACTGATTTCTCCCTTGTATAATTTTTTGCAAATATGATGCCTAATAATTATATAATTTAGCAGTCTGTTATATTGATCGGCATCATGCATTTTATTTATATAGTCATATTCATTCACTGTCTACTATGAAGTTTGATATCCCTAACTTGACTGGCAGTTTTATGTAGTTGGCTCTGTTTTATTGTCTCTTGTTATCTATTGTACTGTATGAATTATTATTGTGGTCATCCATTCTTGTTAGTGATTTTCTTATTATCTCTGTAGGTCACTGTAATTGTAGTATGGAAATTTTATGACTGAATTCAGGCTAGTCAGAACACCAAACACCTTTAAAAAAAAAGAGAAGAAACTTTGTAAATTGTTCTGTTGGAATATTATAATAGGTACAAGTCGACCATTTCTTTGATTAATATACTATGTCTTATAATATTAGTTATATTAACTATATTTTGCAATAAATTTTTAGACTAGTTTTTTGGTCTTCTATATTTCATAATTCTCATAAAAAATGAAAATATTTTCTTGGAGGAAATAGTGTACCTTGAGAAACTCACTAATAACTACCGTATCAAAATGTTTATATATTTAAAACAGCAATTTCACATTGCATAAAGATGATTTAACTGCTCCAGGTATTTTGTCCATAATATTGCATATTAAAAAAAGAAAATATAGATTTCTATAAATCTCCCTTTTTTCTCTCTTACCTTGGCATCATTTATTTTATCATTAGAGAAACATAATAATAAAAGACACCAAAATGTTTTGTTTTGTATTACTATCATTAGAAGACAGTCTTTCTCACAAATAGCTTACCCATTCTTCTATTCTTACTCTTATTCCTTCTTAACTCTTGTATATCCATTTCTTTTCTCTTACTCTGTTTTATCAACTTTTCCATTTATTTATTGTACATACCCAACTCTATTCTAGAGTAGATTTAAGATGACTTTATGCTCTTTTTTATTATCCCCATTTACTTTAGTCTCCTGTTGTAAATTGCCCCCCCGCCAAAAAAAAAGCCTATGTGAGTATGATTTGTTCTTTAACTATTTTCCTGATTGACTAATTTTTTTATTGTGGTATAGCTGATTTACAATATTACATTATATTCAGGTGTACAACATGGTGATTCAAAATTTTTATAGATTATGCTCCATTTAACGTTATTATAAAATGTTGGCTCTATTCCCGGTGTTGGACAATATATCCTTATAGCTTATTTATTCTACATATAGTACTTTGTACTTCTTAATCCCCTACCCCTATCTTGCACCTCCCCGCTTTTCTCTCCCCACTGGTAACCACTAGTTTGTTTTTTTTGGCTGTGTTGGGTCTTCGTTGTTGCTAGTTTGTTCTTTGTATCTGCAAGTCTGTTTCTGTTATATTCATTAGTTTGTTTTATTTTTTAGATTCCACGTATAAGTGATAACATACAGTATGTATCTTTCTCTGTCTGACTTATTTCACTAAGTATAATACCCTCCCTGTCCATCCATGTTGTTGCAAATGGCAAAATTTTCATTCTTTTTTATGGTTAAGTAGTATTCCATTGTATATATATACCACATCTTCTTTATCCATTCATCTATTGATGGACACTTAGATTGCTTCCGTATCTTGGCTATTGTAAATAATACTGCTATGAACATTGTGGGGTACATGTATCTTTTTGAATTAGTGTTTGCATTTTCTTCAGATATATACCCAAGACTGAAATTGCTGGATTATATAGTAGTTTGGTTTTTTTAGGCCACACGGTGCCAAATGTGGGATCTTAGTTCCCCGACCAGGGATCAAACCTGTGCCCCCTGCATTGGGAGTGCAGAATCTTAACCATTGGACTGCCAGGGAAGTCCCTATTTTTAGGGGTTTTTTTGTTTTGTTTTATTTTTTAGGCTGCCTTGGGTCTTCGTTGCTGTGCGCGGGCTCTCTCTAGTTGCGGTGAGTGGGGGCTACTCTTTGTTGCAGTGAGCAGGCTTCTCATTGCGGTGGCTTCTCTTGTTGCAGAGCATGGGCTCTAGGTGCACAGGCTTCAGTAGTTGTGGCATGCGGGCTCAGTAGTTGTGGCTTGTGGGATCTAGATAGCAGGCTCAGTAGTTGTGGCGCACAGGCTTAGTTGCTCCACAGCATGTGGGATCTTCCAGGACCAGGGCTTGAACCGTGTCCCCTGCATTGGCAGGCAGATTCTTAACCACTGTGCCACCAGGGAAGCCCCATTTTTAGTTTTTAGGTTTTTAAATTAATTAATTAATTTTATTTATTTTTGGCTGTGTTGGGTCTTCATTGGCTGTGCACAGGCTTTTTCTAGTTGTGGTGAGTGGGGGCTACTCTTCATTGTGGTGCACAGGCTTCTTATTGTGGCTTCTCTTGTTGTGGAGCGTGGGCTCTAGGCGTGTGGGCTTCAGTAGTTGCAGCATGCTGGCTCAGTAGTTGTGGCTCGCGGGCTCTAGAGTGCAGGCTCAGTAGTTGTGGCGCATGGGCTTAGTTGCTCCATGGCATGTGGGATCTTCCCAGACCAGGGCTCGAACCCGTGTCCCCTGCATTGGCACGTGGATTCTTAACCACTGAGTCACCAGGGAAGCCCTATTTTTAGTTTTTTAAGGAACTTCCATGCTGTTTTCCACAGTGGCTGCACCAATTTACTTTCCCACCAACAGTGCACAACAATTCCCTTTTCTCCACATCCTTTCCAGCATTTATTATTTATAGACTTTTTGATGATAGCCATTCTGATCGGTGTGAGGTAATACCTCATTGTGGTTTTGATTTGCATTTCTCTAATAATTAGCGTTGTTGAGCATCTTTTCATGTGCCTGTTGGCCATCTGTATGTCTTCTTTGGAAAAATGTTTATTCAGCCAATTTTTTAATCAGGTTGTTTGTGTTTTTGATATTGAGTTGTATAAGCTGTTTATGTATTTTGATATTTCCTGAATGACTCTTTACACAGCAGTTAGAAATATATTGGCCTGATGATGTGGTGAGCCATCTGTAGAATTGACCAATACCTCCATAATTCTTTCTCTTTGTACTTAACTTTTCTTTTGAAGCAGAGGAAGTTTGTCTCATTGCAATGTGAATTTTAAAAATATAATTTGAAAATTTTTAAACCTATCATAGAAAGTGTTTATAATTTCTAAAAAAGTCTTAAATTCTTACATCATCAGTAAGTTAATGTTATTCATATTTTAGGGATTTACTAAAATTTACTTTTTTGCCACTTCAGTGTCAAAGTAGAGTTTAACTTGTGCTGTGAGTCACACCTTAGTTTGCCTAGCATTTTTATTTCAATGTCCATTTGTTGAATACTGTTGAATAGCTTTCTACAGTAGGTATTATGTTTGTTGCTCTTCTTGATTTCTAATTGCTATGAATGTGTATAATATAACAGCCTCATGTCGGTCAACTTTCTTAAGCTTCCTCTGTCATTGACTTTTAGAAATATGGTTCAGGAAATGAGAAAGAATAAATCAGAATTACTTCGGGATGTTTTTCAAAACACATACCACTAGGGATTCTGATAGTTTACTCTCTTTGCTATCCCTCCTTGGAAATCCATGACTATAGTGAATCACTGTTAGTGAAGAAACTTAAAATAGCCCTCCAGTGTGTTAGTCTGTCTTATTTTCCAAGAAGAAACTAGCCTACACGGCACTCATTTATTCTGATAAGAAAAGTTATCAGAATTATTCGTGGAAAGTTATATTTCACAAAGCAGTAAACAACTACAGATTTCAAGTATCTAGTAATAAAATTATTTATTCTTCTCCTAAAGTGTTAAATTAGACAAATACTTCTATCAGAAGTATTTGTATACTTCTATCAGAGAAGTTGTTGGTTATTAGGAAAACAATTCTGAAAATTGTGCCCTTTTCTTTCTTTCTTTTTTGCGGTACGCGGGCCTCTCACTGTTGTGGCCTCTCCCGTTGCGGAGCACAGGCTCCGGACGCGCAGGCTCAGCGGCCATGGCTCACGGGCCTCGCCGCTCCGTGGCATGTGGGATCTTCCCAGACCGGGGCACGAACCCGTGTCTTCTGCATCGGCAGGCGGACTGTCAACCACTGCGCCACCAGGGAAGCCCGTGCCCTTTTCTTTAAGAAAACATTCAAACCTTAAGCAGCAAGTACTGGAATTAACACAAAAGAGAAATTCTTAAATAAAATTATTTTCAATCTTCATTCTTATTTCCTTTTATCTTGGATAACCTTCAGAAAGTGTATCTTTTTTTAATAACCAGTATCCTGAAAATTGCCAGGTTTCACTTGTCTACTTTCTGGTCTACCTCCAGTATAGGTCCCTTCTTTTCTTCTCTCTTCACTCTTGAATTAATCCTCTACCTACTTCACAGGCCGATTCTTTGATGAGAATGAATCCCCTGTTGATCCGCAGCATGGCTCTAAACTGGCGGATTATAATGGGGATGATGGTAACGTAGGTGAGTATGAGGCAGACAAGCAGGCTGAGCTGGCTTACAATGAGGAAGAAGATGGTGATGGTGGAGAGGAAGACGTCCAAGGTGAGCGTGGGCCTGGCCTCCATGCTGTGACCGTGAAACCCACCTCTAAGTTTTTTGGTTGAATTTGTGTAGAATTTTCCCCACTTAATAGCAGTACAGTCTTAATACAGAGAGGTTCTGTGCAGTTTTTCAATTTTATTTTGAAAACAATTTTATGATAGTGGTATTTGTAGACCTTTAAATAAATCATTTTAATTTTTTTCATTTTTAGTTATTACGTGATATGTATTAGTGTTTATAGTTACAATCTGAAACTCAGACTGTTCAGAAATTTTAGAATTAAATTGTTTAAAATGGCTCTAGACTTTACCTAAGGCAAATACTCCCAGAAAAAAATATTTTCCAATTTCTCATCTGAAAGCATTTCATCATTCTAAGTACAGATATTAACCAGACAGCCACAAAGGGAATGGTCTCGTCCACACTGAAAACAAGATTATTTCACTAATGATTCAGCATAGGAAGGCTGTTTTTGAAATTTGTTCTGAGAGGCTTAAAATTTATACTAAACAATCAGTTTGTGAAGATTTGTCTGTTTTGTGTTTAATACACAGATTCAACATATTTTCCTTGTTAACTGTGTTCCTTCTGAACTTTTAACTTAGTGAAAGTTCAGAATCTCCTTGTTTGCATGCACCCCTACCCACGCATGCATATCAGAGTATGTTACTTTATTGCAAGTTCTTAGGCCTGTTTTCTGCCTGCTTATATCATTTAGTAGCATTTATGGAGCTTTTTCTCTTTTCTATAAAAATTGATTATGAACTTAATGTGTGAAGTATTCAATTTTATAATATGTTGCATGAAATATTTTTCAATGTAACCTGTCTTGATTTCTTCCTTAACTCTTTTTAAAGTAATTAAATTTTATTTAGGTTCCTGACAAGAATTGTTTCTGTAAAACTCAGAAGAAAATATAGTTCTCCTAGAATACTACATAGTTAATAGGAAAAGGAAAACTAGAGACTCTGACTTCCACCCAGGCATTATTTTGTTAGTACATTCTAGTTTGGGAAGAATGGTTATTGGATTAGAAAGAGATTAATAAATGCTAGGAGTTATATACGGATGTTAATGAGAAATTTCAAACACTTTTTGGTATCAATGAAAATATTGTGCTCATCCATTTTTCTATGATCTCATCCATTTTTCATAAATCTTACCATTTCTTTCTCATTGCTTTTGTAATTTGTTTGGATTATATTTATTTGCAATTATTTATAACTTAGTTTTAAGGCTTTTTCATTCATGCATATCATATCACCAATTAGATTGTAAGCTCTTGGAGGGCAGGAATTTTCATTTACTTTGCCTTTTATTTTGTTTGTATCCTTTTCTGCCTTCATATTCATCCCCCACCCCCGCAGTAGTCCTTAGCGTACCTAGGACCCTCGATAAATACTGTTAACTGATCATTTTATGCCTTTCTCATTGAGTTTTTATTCTTACAACTGTGACTAGGTTAATAACCCATTAACTTCTGGTCTTATAATCTTGCTTGGTTTACACTTTAAACATTCTCTGTTTTTCTTTCATAGAAGCTTCTATCATCTCATTGTATAATTTTGAGGTTTTTATTAGAACAATTAATTTCAGTGATATTGAAAATTATTTCTTATATTTTGACTATCTTAATGTTGATGACTTTTATCACAAAATTCTCGTTTGATGTTTTTATGATTTTTATCCATAATAGATACATTTATCTTCAGTGCCTTCTCTCTCTCTTTCTTATGCTCTTCTCCCTCTCCCACCCCTAGTTCTCATTGCCACTTTCTACTTTAGGTCCCCAGTACCCTCATGCTACCCCTCCTTTTCCTTTCACAAGAGAATAAATCCATTGATTCTAAGGAATATAAGGAAATGACCTAAGATGATATTCTCAATGAAGTAGGGAGGGGATGGTTAAATTTGGGTGTTTCCTCATTTGCAAGTGAATCTTACTTGAGCTGGAGGTTGCCATTTAACATTCTTTTATCCCATTTTGAGGTTCACTAGATGATAGCAGCAGAAGGATAGTGCAGCTACCAAGGGACTCCTTTATCATAGGGAACAGAAAGATGTAAGAACATCTGCTCCAGCAAATACAGAGAGAGAAGTTTGGGTGAACTGACTAAAAAGGAATACTGGAGACTTGGATATTTAATACCAAATAATTTTAAACATGTTTTCAGATATTCTTTAGGTATAGTATTAACTGTCTAAAAAGTGGAGAGGGAGAATTGTGGTTCTTCCCTAGTTTATCAACAATATGTATTCCAAATGTTTATTATTAAGTTAGAGTATTTAAAAGCATTTCTTCATAGCTTCAGTGTAAAAATAATGGTTGGGTTCCTAGGTCAGTTTGCACTTGCAGCGAAAGCAGGCAGTAGAGTGGAAAAAACCATTAGCCTTAAAATTAGGAGACCAGCTGTGTATTGCTTTTCTAGTCACTTATACTCTCTGGGCCACCATTTCTTCATCTGTAATGTAAGGGTGTTGAACTAGAATACATAGATGATCCTTCTTAGTTCTAAAATTTTGTGGTCACATTCATAGTGGATTCACTGTAACACAAGTATTAGGGACAAATGTGTTTTATATTTCAGCATGCCTAAAATAATACCTTCCCCCAAACCCTAGAAAGAAAAGTGGAAATTTATGCTCCCATTGAAACTCTGCAGCCAGAGATTTCAAAAATTGAAGCATGCACTTCAGAAGCACTTTAATGTTTCTACCAGTAGGGGCTCTGCTCTGCTCTCCCTGGTATTAGAAGCAGTTGTGTTTTTTTGTTTTGTTTTGTTTTTTCTCAAGCTGTTGGGTCCCTAGTATTAGACATTCCAGCAGCAGGACTGAGGTTCTAGCTTCAGCTAAAGACACTGACTTTGGTCTCCGAAATTCTGGATTATGAAATGGAGGCTTTGACAGCATCTGTGCCAATAGGGAGCTAAAGAATTCCAGCTTCATCTCTGATGCCTGTTTGTGCATATTCATCATTTGGGTCAGTACTGCCTGCAGAGTGTTTTCTGTAGAATTAAGTGAAGCCTGTTTTTCCTGTGTTTACAATACTGGTTTATTTTGATTTTTAATTCCTGGTTTCCTGAAGCATCCTAAAAGAAACATTATTTTATTTACATTGGTGTAAACATTTTTTCCCTGACTTCTGTTAGTGATCCAGTGAAAAGGTTAACTAAAAGATTAACTCTGGAAACACTACACATCTGATAGATATATCTTTTAATTCATTCTTTATTATAAAAAGGATATGGATGTTTACAAATTCCCTTTACTCTTATCTTTAATTCCATAGAAGTTCCAAGTTTGTTTAATAGAATATGAAATGCACATTACTAAGTATACCTATGGAAGGAAGTTTAGCATAGTACCTAAGTGCCTGGATTCTGGAGCCAGACTGCCTAGATTTTAATCCTAGCTCCACCACTTACTAGCTCTGTGACCTTTTGAATTACCTATACCTCTATGCCTTGAAATCCTCATCTGTAAAATAGGGATAAATATAGTTACCTAACTCAACAATTGTTATGTGGATTATATGATTTAAATATTTATTCAGCACTTAGAACAGGATCTTTCACACTGTAATCACTGTGTAAGTGTTGAATAAAATAATTTTTTAAAAAGTAAAAGCAAGTATAGAGTTTTTTCCCTGGGTTGCCTGCTTTAGAGGACAATTGCACTTTGGCCTGTGGATTAATTTGTACATTTTAATGGAGGCTCACTGCCTTATTTCCCCAAGGCATTCTTGCTTGGTAGAGCTTGCTTTATGGAGGTGGTCCTTTCTTGACTTAAGAGGGAATTTAGAAATTATTTGATAAATTATAAATATCTTTATATTTAATAGTCACTTTATGTTGATGAGTTATTTACAGATTTTGCTTCTTTGTAAAATGAAATAAAATATTAGTCCATATAATTGTATTTAGTGGCTGTTATTGTATATCAGATTTGGTTAGGTAGTTTTGTCACAGATAAATGCAAAGAGGTTGTTGGTAGAAACTTGAATTCTGGTTAGAATAGCTACACTGAAAGTGGACTCTAGTTAATGTAAATGATAGCTCAATGTAAGAAAAAGGCAATCAGAAGTCCTATGAAATTATGAAAAAGCAATGTGAAGGCACCATATTAAAACTTTGCTAAAAAGTATAAATTAATAAAACCAACAAACTCCTCCTTATATTTATAGAGGACTTCGGAAGTAAAGACTGCCTTCCTATGCATTAATTTACTTTGAAGTTGGAAAAATAGTTGTTACCCTAGTCTACCGAGAAGGTAATTAGAAGTCTAAAGAGATTTAGGAACTAGATCATGTTTGTTAAGTGCCTGAGCCAGGACTAGGGTTCTGTTTTTCTGTTCCTAGACCTTTGCTGTTATCTTGTTTTCTCTTTACAATTATTTATTTAAAAATCTCAAAAAGTAACATCATTTTTTCCTTTGAATAACTTTCCTGTAAATTTCTAGAAATTCTCCTTTATATAGTAGCTTTTCCCACTGCTCCATGGTGATTGTCTTCATTTAATTACTAAAGCCCTAAAAGATGTGTTTATAGCCATACGGTGAGGTCCCATAACATGGGTCCTAAGGAGAGCTTTCTGGAGAGGTGCCAGTGATTATTTTCCTTTTTAAAACCAAGATAATTTTTTAAAGTACGAAGAGTTCTTTGATAAGAGAATGATTAGTATATTTTCGAAATACAAATGTGATTATGGATGTAATTTCAGCCTTTGCACCTAACAGATTTGGGGTTATCATTGCTATTGAATTACAGTGTTAAAAATATGAGATCAATTTGCTAGAATATGAAGAATGATTGCCTGTAATTCTAAAAGAGAATTTCTATAAATTTAACAGGAAAGTTATTGAAAGGTGAGAGAAAGTTGGTTTGTTTGGCATTTCTAATAACTAAATGTAAAGAAGAAATAAGAACACGTCATTATGGAAAGTTAATACATAGTACGTACACTACATGGTACATACAAATACACATACAGAGTACATACACCACATGGCATCTTTCTTGAACAAAATGTTACCATAGAATATACTAGAGAAGCTGAGAGTGGAAAACCTATCAAACCTAAAAGAATAGATTGGAGATAGCTATAGTATACATATGAATTTGGAATCCAACCCCTCTTTAAAATATATACCCACGGGGCCTCCCTGGTGGCGCAAGTGGTTGAGAGTCCGCCTGCCGATGCAGGGGATACGGGTTCGTGCCCCAGTCTGGGAGGATCCCATATGCCGCGGAGCGGCTGGGCCCGTGAGCCATGGCCGCTGAGCCTGCACATCCGGAGCCTGTACTCCGCAACGGGGGAGGCCACAACAGTGAGAGGCCCGCATACCGCAAAAAAATAAATAAATAAATAAATAAATGATAAAAAAAAAATAAATAAATAAAATATATACCCAGACAGTTATGATAGTAGTACTTCAATCTATCAAAAACTAACCTATTGGGTAATTGTAACTGTGGACCAGAAAGTAACAAAAGTTATTTTTAAGGCTGTGGAGGAGCCAAAAGATGTCATTAAAAGCCATGTACTAAAAAGGGAGCCTCTTAAGCTCTAATTAAAATACTAATTTTAATACTCTGAGCAGTCTTATTTCAAAACTTGAAGATAGAAATAACTATAAAATTAGAAAGGAAGAGAAGAATTGTTGTTGGTAGTTAAGCTGAGAGTAGTGAAGTGACAGGTGATAGCCAAGAAGGACCCAGAAAAACCTGTCAATAGCCAAATAAGTCAAACTCTGAAGCACTACATGGAGTCATTTAGTATAACTACTCAAAGCGACTCTGAGGATGTTAGTGTCTAATAATATTGTGTGATAGTTTTTTTTTTTTTCGGTAAAGAAAAGGTTGTTTTTTAACATACTCCATTTAGGAAGTTGCTGGTAAGCTATTTGCAGAATAGCGAAGAAATTCACTAAAACGCTAAATTTGGGGATCATGAGTAACTTTTATTTTTCTTTTATTTTCTAATTTTTACTTGATGACTATGGATTAATTTTACTATTAGAAAAAATGTTTGGTTTATTTATTTATTTATTTATTTTTTTGCTGTACGCGGGCCTCTCACTGCTGTGGCCTCTCCCGTTGCGGAGCACAGGCTCCGGACACACAGGCTCCGCGGCCATGGCTCGCGGGCCCAGCCGCTCCGCGGCATGTGGGATCTTCCGGGATCGGGGCACGAACCCGCGTCCCCTGCATCGTCAGGCGGACTCTCAACCACTGCGCCACCAGGGAAGCCCAAAATGTTTGGTTTTTAAAGGCATGAAAATGTATAAAGAATGATTTCTACCAAAGCTTTAATTTAAAGGACTAACTTTCGTCTATATAGAAATAATATATTTACGTAAAAGGATCAATTCCTCAGTGCTTGTGGAATCCTAAAGCTTTGCTAACTATCTAGCTCTACTTGTTTCTTTCATCCTCTTTCTTTTCTTTTCCCTTCTTCCTTTCTTCTTTCCTTTCTCTCTCTCCCCCCACCTTTTCCTCTTTTCTTCCTTCCCTTCTTTTTTTTCTCTATCATCAAAAGATTTGTTAAAATTAAGTGATTTTCCAAAACAGTTACAGACTTTTCACTCATTTGCCAAGCAACTAAGAAACAGAACAGCATTTACAGAAGGTGTAAGATAACGAGTAGAAAACTACATTAAGGCTGAAGGAAAAAAAAGGAGAGAGAGAGATTATTTGATTGGATTTCTGTAAGTGATTTTAAAAATAATATTCTTGATACCTGATTATTTTCCTTACAGATGATGAAGAACAAGAACTTCAAATGGATCCTGCAGACTATGGAAAGCAACGTTTCAATGATGCCCTTTAAGCTGTAAAGGAAAACTTCAGAAAACCTAAAGTGCTGTAAAATGGAATCATTTCTACTTTGTCGATTTTGACTTTTGTTGTAAAGATACATTGAGATAGATTTAAGGAAAATTTTAAATGAAAGAATGTACCCATGTACATATGTGAACTTTTCATATTGTATTATTAAAGCAGAGACTTTGGGGTTATGTTACAGTTGAGCCAAAAACAAAGTAAGCAAAACTGTAATCTTTGCATTTAAAGCAAACTAATGTATATTTTACATTTTATTGAGCCTAATTCTTTCCACAAATAGACAAACAGGAAAAATGATTGTACAGTTTATATGTTGCACATAGCATAACCACAAAGAGAACAATTATTCAACTGGAAAACTTTTTATACACTAATACATGCTTGTTAGCCCAACAGGTGTTCTGTTCTATCCACCCCTCATCTCATGCTGTTCAAGGAATCACACCTAGAATAGTTGCATGAAAGAGAGGGGAACCTGGAAGCCAAGCACTGGGCAGCAATGTGCAAAATCACTTCCCTACTCTTTTTATTTTACATGAGTAATGATGTGTTTCGGCAGATAAGCTTTCAGCTGAGGCCTGATGGAAGCTGAGATAACCTGCAAAGACATAACAATATTTATGAGTTATACCTTACTTAGTTCATGAAATTGTGAAATGCATGATTGATGATGTATTTTCAATTTTTATTTTTTCAGGTAATACCAGTACTGTTTAACCGTTACTGGCTAAAATTTTTATATTTTCAGAGTTAAAGTTGGTGAAGATATTAATGATTTAAATGCCAGATTCTGAAAGAGGCTAAATCAACCTTGAAATGAATTTGCAATCAGTATTTCAAAGCATCTCTGGTAGTTTTAGTGATCTTATTTGACTAGACTTTTTCAGAAGTATTAAATAAGCAATTTTAACAAATTTTTATTAATGCACAGATAAGTAGAAGTACAGTGAGATCTACAGCCATTTTATTAAAATAGCTTAAAAGTTTGTAATAAAGATGAAGAACCTTTGTATTTACTTAATATGTTAGTTAAGAACCCATAAACCTCATATTTGCTAGATTTACAAAATTATTTTAAATGCATTTGTCTTTTTTGACCCTCTTCAGTAGAACATGTAAGCTAGCTAATCCTTGTTTTCTGATTGAAAGAACTTTTAAATCTTATTGCCCTCCCCCCAAATAAAAGGTTTTGATCATGAGAAATTTAAGCTTGTTAACTGTGTTTCAGAAGGGCTACTGTTAATGCACATGAACATGAGATGCTTTTTTTCCCCCCTGTACTCAGGTTCTAGTCAAAATTCAAACTTATAGAGATTTAAAAAAAAAAAAAAAAAGGTTGTTCAATTATTGGAGGTGCAAAAATTCTTAGACTTCAGTTTAAAATTATTTAGCAACCCAGAAAAGATGTAGTGATTTATTAAAATTGTTTTTTCTACCATATCAAAGTTAGTTATTCATGGTTTTGCTGTGAGTAGAGTCAGGCCTATAATTAATAGGTATGATAGTTCACAGAATTTTTTTAAGTGGAGTTAAAGGGAATTGATGTACACCTTTCAGAAGTTAGGGTGGGAAGATGAATCTAAAACAAATTCCTAGTAATACTTTATATATAATACTGTAAAATCTTTACAAATGAAAACCATGAAATTTCCTGCCTTAGTTCCTTTGTCATAAAAACAATCACTTGGTTATATGGTAGCTATTACTTACACAGCAAAATTTCTTCAATTAGCAGTCTAGACATTTTATAAACTGAGAAATCTTGGATCAATTGATAATATTTTTGAACTGTATTAACATTTTAGTGCTATAAAATACTATGTGAATCTCTTAAAATTCTGACATTCTACAGTCTGTATTAGACATGCTGGTTTTATAACATTTTACTTCTGCCTTAAGATTTACGTTTTTTAAATGTATTTTTGCCCTGAATTAAGTGTTAATTTGATGGAAACTCTGCTTTTAAAACCATCACTTACTGGGTTCTAATAAATTAAAAATTAAACTTGTTTTACTATTTTGCTGATTCTGATACATATACACACATCACACTCATGTGATGCAAATAGTTAGATTTTAACAATAAAATTTGAGTAAATTTAGAATTCATTTTAAGCTAAGCTAAACTAGAATGGCAGAAATTTTTACACTAGCACTGTTTACTGTAATGCTAGTTTATTCAACAAATTTTGAGTGCTTCCTATGTGCCCAGCATTGTTCTAGGTAGTAATAAGACTGTAGTAAATAAGGTAGACCAGGTTTCTGTTCTCATGGAGCTTACATTCAAGTGGCAGCAGTCAGACAATATACAGGTAAATACTTGAATCAGATAATTTTAAATTGTGATAAGAGCTATTATAAATAAAACAAAGTTCCAAGGTTCCAAGGTGTATAAAGATCCAAATAATCAGGTTTTCACATAACTGAAACATTGCAGTTGTGAGGCTAGAATATCATGAGCAAGGAAAAGAGAAATGAGGCTAAAGAGGTATGGAAGGGGTAAGATTAGGGAGAGCCTCGTAAGTTTAGGTTATTTGTTACTGACCCATAAAGAGAATATGCAGAATATAAAATATACATGGGAAGATGGTTCCAGGGAAAATGTAAATATGACTTCAAAGTCATTGCTCAAACATATACCTTTATTTAAAAAAATAAGATTGTATGACTTTTTGACTTCTCATTTGTATCATCTTGTAACAACAAAATTTGCTAGAATATGAGGGCAGAGAATGTTAAAAAATAAAAATAAAAACAAAAACATGAGGGAGGTAGTCACTTCCCATAATGGCTGACCTTGGTAACTTCCGTTCTTTCACGTCTTACCGTATGGTTTTAATAAGACAAACAGTGTGACACAAATGCATTTCCAAAGTTTAGGTTACTGAGTCTTAACATCACATGTGGGCCATCAACATTCAGTTCTAATTGGACTACATCTAGTTCCTTTTAAAAGATTCTCCTTGCTAAGGGTTCCAAATGAAAATTAAACCAACTATCCCAGAAAAAAAGGGGGAATTTAATGGTCCATGTAAGCAAACTGCATATAAGGCAAGTGTCTCCTGGACTTGAAGACGATTGAAACAAGGACTTGAATGCTGCCAACTTGTTTCACCAACTCCCATTTCTGCTTCCCTCTACTTGTTCTTCATTCTCTCAAACCAGCTCCCCTGCTCAAAGCTCTAACCAAGATTTCTAGCAGGTCATGTTTTCCTAGTTTTGCCACCTTAGAGGGGCTGCTCCTCTTTCCTTAGTTCCACTTCAGAAAATCTGAGGGAAGGGAGACTTGTGCTTCTGGCTATGATTTAGTAACTTACCTAGCCCTCCTGGATTAGGAGCAACTGTAAAACTGGACAAGATATATTAAGCAACTGTTTTCAGGTAGCACAAAACTGAAATTTCTGAGATAAGGGAAACTTAAGTAGTTGAGCCCCACAATCACCCTGCTTCCTGTGCTGTAAAGAGGCTGGAGTGCTAAGCCAGGAAGATAGAGATCACAGTGGGGAGCAGCTGAAATATTGAAAATTATGGGATGGGGCATCAGAGAAGAAAGCAATTCAGAGAGGTAGCCCCAGAAATCCATATAGGGGTCCCCACAAGTCCATGGCTGAGGACAGCCTGTATATAACCATAGCAAAACCACCTGATGCGTACCGAATAGCAGTTGCGACAAACTTGAGAATGGAACAGATACCAGAGGGCAAGCAGTGTTGGCATAAAAAACAGTGCTAAGGGACATTGGATGTCTGGGCCTGCCAAGATGGACATCTCCTTAACAACTGTGGCATCCAGCTGAAACACTAGAAAGGTTGCACCTTAGGAGTAAAGACCATGCCCTAGAGTAAGACCTACTGTAGACTGCCCTAACATGCTCTGACACCATTGACATGGGAGACAGAGTATGGAGATTTGAGTCCTGCCAAGTTAGAACTTATGAAACTCCTTTCCACATATATGAACTAACAAAGCATAAAACCAAGTCTACGCTAGTTTAAGGTGACCACTCAGTAACTGAAGTACCAAGAATCATCACTTTCCAGAAGAAGATAACAATTCAGAATTTCTACAAGATATACACAATATCTAGTATTCAATGGGAAACTACTAGAAGTACAAAGACACAAGAAATTGTGATCCATATTTAGAAAAATTGAGATGGCCTTGGTATTAAAAACATGTTCAAAGATTAAATGAAAATATGAGTGAACAGATAGAGAATCTCAGCACAGAAACAAAAGTTACAAAAAATGTAATGGGAATTCTATTGTGTGTGTGTGTGTTTTATCTGGTTTTTTTTTTTTTTTTTTTTTTTTGGCCGCTCAGCTTACAGGAGTTCCCCGACCTTAATGGGAATTCTAGAACTGCAAAGTACTATAACTGAAATGAAAAATTCATTGGATGGGTTTAATAGTAGATTAGAGATGGCAATAGAATGAACTTAAAGAAATACAAATGTAGTTGTTCTGTGAGTGTTTGGAAATGGAGGGCTGAAATGCTGAGAGACCCCGAAATGTGGATTTGGGATTCATTCTTCAAATATTTATTAAGTACTCAAGATGCTGTCCACTCCATTCCCTAACACATAAGCCTAAAGAATCCATCATGAAAGAACATGGATCATATTTTCAATTACTTATTAAGTAGAGAACTGTTCTGAGTACTGGGGATACAACACTGAGAAAGTCACTGCCTTCATGGAGCTTATATGCCAGAGGGAGAGATAGATAATTATTTTCTATACTCACAGTGATAAATGCTATGAGAAAAATAGATCTGAATAAATAGTGATGGAAGAGTGCTATTTTAGATAGGATAATCAGGGAGGGCCTTTCTGAAGAGATGGTGTGAGAACAAGCCATTTGAATAACCTGTGCAAAACTACTTAATAGAAATAATGCAAGTCACCTATGTAATTTAAAATTTTCTCCACCTTTAAAAAACAGGTGAAATTCTGACATTTAACCAAAAATATTACCATTTCAACGTGTAATCAATAGAGAATAGTACTGAGATATTTTACATTCTTTTGTACTAAATCTGAAATCTAGTGTATATTTTGTACTTACAGTACATCTCATTTTGGACACTAAATCGCCACTGAAAATATTTGATTGGTATTTAGAGTTCATTAAACTTATAGTTGAATAAGTATATTTACATACTCAGGTTCCAAGCATACTTAAAATAGACTTTACTTTTTAGGGCAGTTTTAGCTTGACAGCAAAATGGAATAGAAAGCAGAGTCACCACATACCCTATTCCTGCGTGCGCACACACACACACAGCTTTCCCCACCAACATCCTGCACCAGTGTAAAATTGTTACAATTCATAAACCAACACTGACACATCATTATCAGCCAAAGTCCTTAGTTTATGTTAGGATTAACACTTGTACATTCTATGGATTTGGACAAATGTATAGTGACATGTATCCATCATTGTAGTATAATCGTTTCACTGCCCTAAAAATCCCTTATGTTCCACTTATTCCTCCTCCCTTACCCCTAAACCCCTGGAAACCACTTATCTTTTTACTGTCTTTTGAGTTTTCCATAAAGTCATATAATTGGAGTCATACAGTATATATAATTGGAGTCATACAGTATATAGCCTTTTCAGATTGGCTTCTTTCACTTAGTAATATGCATTTAAGATTCATCCATGTCCTTTCATGGCTTGATAGCTCATTTCTTTTTAGCTGAATAATATTCCATAGTATGGATGTACCACCGTTTTTTTTACACAGTCACCTACTGAAGGACATCTTGGTTGCTCCAAGTTTTAGCAATTATGAATAAAGCTACTGTAAACATTTGTGTGCAGGTTTTGTGTGGACCTAAGTTTTCAGCTCCTTGTAGTAAAAAACACATAAAGTTTACTGTTGCACATTTACATTTAAAATGTACAATTTAGTGGCATTAAGTAAATTCACAGTGTTGTGCAGCCATCACCACTATCTAGTTCCAGAACTTTTTCATCACCCTAAGTGTAAACACTGTTAAGCAGTCACTCAAGTATTAATTTTGAAATTTAAGTTAATTAAAATTAAATAAAAATTAACTTCCTCTACCACACTAGCCACATTTCAAGTGCTCAGTAGCCACATGTGGTTAGTGGCTATTGAATAGCACAGGTCTGGGGGAAGAGAATTAGAGGCAGAGGAAACAACAAATGCAAAGCCCTTTATGCAAGAATACACTTTTTCAAAGAACAGTTAGTTGGCCAATATGACTGGAGTACAAAGAGCAAGAGGTAGGGAATGTAGTCAATGAGGTAGCCAAGAGTCAGCTAATGGTTTTTCATGTCATAGTAAAGACATTAGATTTTATTTTAAGGGTGATGGAAAATTTATAAAGACGTTTAAAATGATCACTCTGACTAATGTGTTGGAAAGATTGAAGGAGGTTAAAGAATGAAGCAGGAAGACTTAAAAGACTGTTACAGGTGAGCGATGTTACAGTATTCCAGGTGAGCAATGATGGTTCTTGAACTAGGGAGGTAGCTGAGGTGATGAAAAGTGTTTAGATTCAGGATATATTTCAAAGGTTTAGATTATTGCATTTACAATGGATTGGATGTTAGACATAAGAAAGAAAAACTATTCTGTAAATTATAGAACACTGAGAGAGAAACAAGTTTGAGAGAAAATTGAATTTAGTTTTGACCATGTTATGTTTTAGATGGTCATTGCCATCAAGTGATTGCAAATTTGGAGCTAGATGACAGCTCTGATATTTTAATATTTATTATAAATATTACTTTCTTGGTGAGTTGCTATAAGAGTGATAAAAAACATATAACTCATAGAGATAGAATTAATTAGAATGGATTCTGAAGTGCACATGCCTTATATATCAGGTAAAAGGTAAATATATATTCCATATATTCTGGAATAAGGGATCTACTGAAAGACTGTTGAAGATTCAAGATACTTGTATTACATTACTTAGTGATTAAATGATAAATAGAATTATTTTTAATGTTTTCATATAACATAGTTTTGAACAGTTTAAACAGATACACGCCCAAAGAACACATACAGATGGCCAAGAGGCACGTGAAAAGCTGCTCAACATCACTAATTATTAGAGAAATGCAAATCAAAACTACAATGAGGTATCACCTCACACCAGTTAGAATGGGCATCATCAGAAAATCTACAAACAACAAATGCTGGAGAGGGTGTGGAGAAAAGGGAACCCTCTTGCACTGTTGGTGGGAATGTAAATTGATACAGCTGCTATGGAGAACAGTATGGAGGTTCCTTAAAGAACTAAAAATAGAATTACCATATGACCCAGCAACCTCACTACTGGGCAAATACCCAGAGAAAACCATAATTCAAAAAGACGCATGCACCCCAATGTTCATTGCAGCACTGTTTACAATAGCCAGGTCATGGAAGCAACCTAAATGCCCATCGACAGATGAATGGATAAAGAAGTTGTGGTACATATATACAATGGAATATTGGCCATAAAAAGGAACAAAATTGGGTCATTTGTAGAGACATGGGTGGACCTAGAGACTGTCATACAGACTGAAGTAAGTCAGAAAGAGAAAAACAAATATTGTATATTAACGCATATATGTGGAATCTAGAAAAATGGTACAGATGAACTGGTTTGCAAGGCAGAAATAGAGACACAGATGTAGAGAACAAATGTATGGACACCAAGGGGGGAAAGTGGGGGGTGGGGTGGGATGAATTGGGACATTGGGATTGACATGTATACACTGATGTGTATAAAATGGATGACTAACAAGAACCTGCTGTATAAAGAAATAAATTAAATATAAAAAAAAAAACATGGGCTTTCCTGGTGGCACATTGGTTGAAAATCCGCCTGCCAATGCAGGGGACACGGGTTCGAGCCCTGGTCCGGGAAGAACCCACATGCCGCGGAGCAACTAAGCCCATGTGCCACAACTACTGAGACTGTGCTCTAGAGCCCATGAGCCACAACTACTGAAGCCTGTGTGCCGCAACTACTGAAGCCCATGTGCCTAGAGCCTGTGCTCCGCAACAAGAGAAGCCACTGCAATGAGAAGCCTGCACTGCACACCGCAACAAAGAGTAGCCCCCACTCGCCACAACTAGAGAAAAGCCCACGCACAGCAACGAAGACCCAACGCAGCCAAAAATAAATAAATAAATAAATCTATTAAAAACCCCAAAAAACAGATACATGCCACTAGTTTTTTGCATTATTTTTTTTCCTATGGTTAATGCTTTGCATCTAAATATACTTCACACTTTTTTTAAAGTCCATATTTTTAAACCTTTATTCTAAAATCTTGGACAGGGTTATTGAAGCTTAATGACATTAACAACTACCATTTAAGGAGAAAGGAAAACACCATAAATAATCTCATTTGATCTTTAAATGCTGCAGAAAAAAAGGCTAGCAGAAAGTGATGGATGTAAACGGTGTTAAAATGTTAACTAAATTGCAAAAGCATTTAGGCTTACTACCAGTAACCTTTCTAATCTTAACATCTAACAATAGTAACACTGTCATAGGACACAGTAGGATGTGATGTAATGAGCAGGAGGAGGACTTGAATCCTGATTGTATTTCTTACTAGCTGACTGCACTTGTCTTTGGATAAGGTATCTGTTTTTCCCTTTTTCTTCCCCCCTTTAAAAAGATTTTCAGTGTCTTCAACTAAAGAATGGGAGGACTAATATCACCTACTTATCTCTCAGAGTTGTTGGAAGAATCAAAATGCATATAAAAGCGCTTTGGAAATAGCATGTTTTACTTAAGTTTTAGGAATGAAGGTTTAAAACAATTACTACTTGAATTTTTTCTTCAGAAATATTTCCAATTTTAACCTGATTTAATAATTATTTTAGTAATCAATTGGTGTAATTGTTTACTTTATATTCTATTGCTTTCCATAATACACACTGGATAATTAGTAATTATCTGTTGATTTTCAATTAGTTTTACAGTAACCTATTATTTTGTGGACTGTTGCCAGTTCTGCACGCTGTATACCACGGGCTCTCAATAAATGTCACATTCAGAGCATTCTTGTAGCAAGAAGATTTAGGATCCAAATGAATTCTGAGCTCTGACAGACAGGATCTGCAGAATATAAGGCTTTCAGAAGACAACCCACCTGCTCCACACTTTCAAACAGCAACAACCAGATTCACAAGGTTCTCTGCCTACCTCTCAGCCTCATCTCTCTCCACTGTCTTCCCCTCAACTTCTCCAACCCCGGTGCGCAGAACAACTTCCCCAAATGCTCAACGCAATCTCATATTTGGACTTTTCCATCTCTTGTTTCCTTTACCTAGACACTCTTCCTTTGTAACACCAACTCTTTGTCTCACTTAGATGTCATCTCATGAAAGCCTTTCCAGACCTCCTGTGCTCTTACAAAGGCCTGTCAAGAACTCCTTCTTGTAGTCATTTTATCACACGGTATTTAAATCCTGTTTACTTGTCTGTCTTCTTCAATAAACTGTGAACTCTGGGAAGGCAGTGTCTGTGTCTGCCTTGTTCACTGTTATATACCGTGCATGTAGTATGGTTCTAACACATTATGGTTTTACAATAAATATTTCTTGATTGAATAACCAGAGTGGTCCGGAGTTTTAGTAGACAGATAATGCTCTTCCAATCACTACGCTTGGTTTTCTGCCATTCAGCTAGGACTGGACGCTCCGGATTGATACATTTTCACCTCGTGAGGTTGGCAGCCCTTAGACCAGGCCTGCAGGTAGGAACCCATTTATCTGAATGATCTGACTTAGCAGAACCACCGCCGACACGCGTGGCGTGGGTCTCTATGACCCACGAGCAACTGCTATGCCCTCTAGGTAGCGAGGTGGAAAGAGGATCTTCAGGGGCCACCAGGATCCCAGGAAAGACGAAAGATTCGTCTTAACCTGGCCTCTGGCAGCACTGTCTACACACTACCTCCTCCTGCGCGCCAAGCCATTAGTACCACCCGGTCCCACTCGGCTCCACCCACTTGGCGAGCCCGGGTTACTAAACCCTGGCCGCCAGGTTGCGCGAGGCGTTCCTAAGCCCCGCCTCCGGGGCGAGGGCGCGCTCCCCCTCCCAGCTCTGCCTAAACAGTTCCGTTAGCAGCGGGAGGAAAAAACCATCCTTCAGGTCCCCGCCTCTCCACTCCCAACACTTTACTCCCTACTCCCCTTGCGACCACTACACAGAGCTACGGAGGCCCCTAAAGTCCAAACATCCCCAGGCACTGCCATAGCCTGATAGATTTTGTCCTTGTTACTCCATCCCGTCCCAGGGCCCTGTGTTCTGCTTTTGTCAGGAATTCGAGCTCCTGAGTTTCTTCCGGCGGCAGGAACTCTAACGCTTTTCACGGAAGTAAAGTTGTTTTTTTGGCTTTTTTTTGCGGGGGGAAGTGGCTTTTTTTTTTTTTTTTTGGCCGCTGGGGCTGCCCGCATTCCTTCCCTCCCACCTCGCGGAATTGTGGCGGGAGGGGGAGGAGAAAGTCAAAGCGCCTGCGCGGAGAGGCCGCTTTCCATCCGGGTCTCCGTCCGTGCGGTGCAGCAGGTCGGTAGGCGGGAAATGGCGACTGGCTGAAGGAGCTGGTTCTGTTGCTGCTGCGGGCTAAGCGGGAAAGACACCACGCGTTGCGCAGTCGGGACCATCGCCGGAGCCTGAGGAGACTTCTCTGTCGTCACAATTAGGTAATCCCACTCGTCCAGACGCTGCCGCTGCTCCCAGTCTTAGTCCTCCTCTTCCAGGGCCGTCTGCTGGGATCTCCTCCCCTTCTTAACCGGGTTCTCCAGCGGCTGCGGCGCCTTGGTAGGCATTCAGTGTTGGCGCCTCGTACGTCCGCTGTGTGGAGCCGCTCTTCTCTGGACTTTCCCCTGGGAACAGAAAGGGAGCTCACTTCCCGCCAGCTTCGGCTCTCAGGCTGCGGCCTGTGTTGTGATTTCTGGGGTTAGATTTCACTTTGCTACCCACCCCCATCCCGATCTCACGTCCGTAGTCCCAAAACCTGTGGTCCCTCCCGGTAATTGGGTTAGATCAGCTTTTCTAACCTTGACCCGTCTGACGTTTTAGGTATTTCATTCTTTCTAGTAGGGTGCTTTTGCGGGGGGAGGGCGTTGCTCTATCTCAGTTTTTATAAATACCTTTTGAGGACCTGGAAGAAGAGATTTCACTAAGTTCTGTTTGTCTACTGTTAAAATGTTGAGTTGACATTGTTAACTTTTTCAAATTAAGAGTGGTGGTAAAGAACAGCCCATGTGGAAGGCCTCTGGTTTCTGTAGTGGTCAGTTAAGGGTGAATCTTACTGTACTTCGTATTCTACACTTTCTTTGGGTATCAAATGCCTGTATAGATGCTTATTTTTGTATTCTTTACTAGAATTCCATGGTAAATAATTGTATAAGTAAATCGTCTTTATTTACTTCTCACTTTAGTGGGGGCTGGAGGTGTGAAGGATGTTAAGCACTTCAGAGTACCTTAGGGAAACCTACAGAGATACTGCTCGTAAACTGCACTAAGATCCTGAAATGAAATGTACTTAGTAGATGTTCCTCCAAGGCAGGGATTTACCTTTCCAATGCTAATAAGACAATACCAAGATTACTGCCTAACATAGGTATACAATTAGTGACTTAAAAGATAGATTTATCTTCGTAATTTTCAGGTTGTAGATTTCTTTATATACTGTCTCCCCATTCTTTGCCAAGTTTTAAGTTTTCGTTTGTTGTCCAGCTGTTATCCTTATAAAAGCAAGGAAATGGCTAAAGCTACTTTTATTCCTCCTTCTTGTTCTTTTCCACCTTGCAGACCAGTTGTCCATAAAGAGAAGTAATAGGGAGACTGTTGGTGTTTTTCAGAATTTGTTTTTCAATCTTGTTGAATTTGGGGCCTTTGTAGTTGTTTTTTCTTTTAAACTAGTCAAATTAAGTTTTGAAAATGTGGTTCACATTACACGTCATTTGATGTTTGTAACTCAAAGGCTTTCAGCTCTCTAGGTTCAGTTTAAAAGACTTCACTATTGTTTGCATATTAGGATTAAATGTCACTAATAAACAGGAACACACAAACATTACAATTGTCATTTAGTAGATTCCCCCCCCCCAAGGTCATAAAGAAAGTCAAGGCAAAGTGTAGCTCTTAGGTGAAGCAGTCTTTTAGGATTGAGTTGAACTTCATACTTATCTTCAAAACCAAAAGAACAGGGGGTAGGAAGTGGAGGTGAGGGCATACTAGATACTTGCTGAGTCAGTTTGTTTAAAAAATAGGGCCAAATATGTGACTTAAAAGGATGTAAAATAAATTATTGGTCTAGTGTAGGTTTTATCTATACTTTAATGATCTTTTTGGGTAGTTTATGAAGCATTAATGTTTTAAATAAAATTTGTTTTACGGATAGCTGAATGAGCACTGTTTGTAGACTTTGTCTTCAAGAACTCTTCCAAATCGTTTTAATTCCTCATTCATTTGATTCTTTTAATATTCCTCCCAGTATACGTTGAAAGGCTGTGAAAGCTCTAAGTGGTATAGTCCTTAACCTTTGTGGACTTGTAGCTGTACAGAAGTTCTAAATAGGATTGCATAGAAAAAACAAATAGAATTAGTGGGTTTTATAATATTCTACGTAGTGTCTCTTGGACATTTCAGTTGAGCTAGTAAGGTTATTCTTTTCTCACTGTTAAGAAATTAAGAATTAGGGGTGTTTTATCTTTGCGAAATTCATCTAGCTGATCCGATGTTTGAGATTTCTGGTCAAGAGGATTCTTCACAAGATTATTATATAGCAGAATCCATCCAATTCGGATTTTAAAAAAACCTTGGCTCTGTTGTTCAGAAAGGATGTTCTAGACTCTAGACTTGTAACTATAGGATTAATTGCAGATTGAATAAAATGGTATAAATTTATCTCATTCATAGGGGATTTTTGGATTAATGCGATAAAGAAAAAGTGGTTTGTCTGAATAAACAATATGTAAGTTTGTAATTTACCGAGTTGTTGTGAAAGCATAAAGTAGAAAAGACACTAAGTCATAAATACCAAATGTTCTAAGAAGACCTCATATATGATATTCTCTAAGTAATTCTTCTGGGTAGGTTACCTGACCATTTTAACTGGATTGGCTACAGGGGTCATTTGCTCTACTTTGAAGATGAGAAGATTTAACAGAGATGAGACTTAAGATAAAACCATACAACTTTTAGTTTCCACTTTACATTTGCAATGAGACATATATCTAAACCAGACATATATTCACTACTGGTTTATGACTACATTAATTTTTAATTTAAATTGTATTAAATTATAATTGGATCTACATTACAAATAGGTGGACTAAGTGGTTGACTGTGTGGTATAATCTGAGAATTGCCAATGCCAAACTTTATTTGTGTCTCTGCTTTGTGTTATGGAATTCTTTCTAAAATGTTTCGTTTAAAATTACAAATTCTCTGGAAGAAAAGCTTTAAACTATTGCCTTTTATTGGCAATATTAGCACAGATTAGTTTATCAAATAAATTTGCTGATACCACAAACAGGTGAGGGTTCAGAGACAGTGGAACAACAGAAGTAAGCTTCTTTGCATTGGCTGTGATCAGGAGAGGTGTGGCATGTAGGAACATTGTCTGAAGGACACAGGCATGGTGGGAGTAGAGTTATAGTGAGAAGCTTGGGCCTCTTGGGGTCCTTTGGGAATCTTGTGACTCTGACTGACAGTAATGAGGAGTGAGGCTAAGTGTGGTCCCAAAAAGAATTGTAGGACCTTAAGGACAAACGTGGTTTATAGCTTTGGCTTGCCCTTTTGTTTATTTACCTCATCTGCAGGTCCCCATTTAGTATGGTATTTTTAGAAAAGAGTGAAGGAAAACACTAAAATGCCATTGAAAAAAAAAGTGTTGTAAAATATTTACATAAAAAGTCTTTTAACTTTAATATAAGGTCACAGTAGGCCAGTTAACTATATTAGGGACCCCAGGTTTTATGGTAATCATAGGCTCTCCTGTGTTCATTTAGAGAAATTATAGAAAAGGAAGTTTATCTAGATTAAACATGAATCATCAACTGTGCTTTGACTTGGGGTTCTAGCAGTCAGGTTTCCATAATAGCTATAATAATTTTAGGACAAGGAAATGTGTTTATTACTTTGATTAAAGAAACATAAAATTGTACTAATAGAAGGCACTTGAATACTTCAGAAATAATTGGGATTATACTTAGTAATAGTGGCTTATATATAGTTTAGGAAGAATGTTTTCTTTCTTTGGACTAAATACTTCTATATGGAGAAATTGGAAACTAAAAAGGCAGAGTCATTGCTAAAAATAAATAAGAAAGGGATATTAAGAATCTGTTAGCATCATGACATGATATTTTAAGTTTCTCATGTTGACCAGTTAAAATAATGTTTAAGTAGGAATTCAAAATATATTTTATTAAAAGAAGAGTATATTATTTGTTAAAGAAAAATATACAGAACCAATAATTATCTTTTCAGTTGAGAACAACTATGATTATTTGTTTCAGTAATAATTGCTTTCTTCCTGATATTCCCCCAATATATATGATTATTCTATTGAGTTGAAATTGATTAACTTCTCACTGACTTTACAAGTACCTGCTTTAGTGTATTTTGTTAAATAAGATAATTATACAGTAAAGTCCTTTAATTTTCTGATGTACTGATAAAAATTATTTGAAAAATACAATCACATTTCAAACTATCATGCATTTTTCCCTCATTGATAATATACCATTTTACTTTATTTTATTTTACTTTTTTAGTAGTAGCAAACAAGAGGGCACTTCTGTTAGAGAATTATGATCTTACCTCATCTTTGACTAGTAATTTAGATAAAAATTCTTAAAACTCTTCTTAAAACTTTTTGTCTTTGGTTTATCTCAATCATAGTGATTAGTTTTTCTTTGGTAGGTAGTATTAATAAGAATAGTAGGAAATTATTTCAGGTACTCAAAGATTTTTAATCAATAACTATTTTTGCCAACATCTCATTGATTCTTTTCTTATTATCAAATTAATGTGTTCTGAGAGTTTCATATTTCTACTGGCCTGAGAGTAAGTTGAATATAAAATTAATTTTCTTTAAATAGAAGCTTTTACTGAAGGAGTAGTTATATCTCTCCACTTGCCCAATTTTGGTGAGAACTACTTAAATAAAAAGCATTCTTAGGAAAATTCTGCCAAAATTAACTTCACTTTTTTATTATTCAAAATTTCTTTAATGTATCCAATAAGTACATTGTAACTTGCATGTATACAGGTAACTCCTGTAAATTTTAAAAATTGCATATATTGGAATATATTCCATAGAAAGGATAGTAATATGATGAAAAGTGATACACTGGAGTGACAGGTTTCCCATGTGCTTTTTTTTTAAATCTCATTAATAACATTTTAATATGATTTTTAAATTTTTATTTATTATTTCTTTTTGGTTGCATTGGGTCTTTGTTGCATTGCGTGGGCTTTCTCTAGTTGCGGCGAGCGGGGGCTACCCTTCACTGTGGTGCGTGGGCTTCTCATCGCGGTGGCTTCTCTTGTTGTGGAGCACGGGCTGTAGGCTCACGGGCTTCAGTAGTTGTGGCTCACGGGCTCTAGAGCGCAGGCTCAGTAGTTGTGGCGAACAGGCTGAGTTGCTCCGCGGCGTGTGGGATCTTGCTGGACCAGGGCTCGAACCCGTGTCTCCTGCATTAGCAGGTGGATTCTTAACCACTGCGCCACCAGGGAAGCCCTCCCATGTGCTTTTGACAAGTTTCTAATGAATATTATAGTACTCAGTTCTTATGAATTCATAACTATATTTTTTCTAAAATAGCACATTTTGTTATAAAGTTTTATTCGTATGAATTTCTTTCATGCTGTGTAATAGAATGCTTCTTTTTACAAGATGTGTAAATTATACTTACTGCAGTTAGTTAAAATTAGAACAATCTCCAAATTACTGTTGCCTTAAAGCTTAGGTGAGAGAAATACAAGTCTGTCCTCAGCAGAAGTACATACTGTCTCATTTGGTACATAACAAGTATTGATTTTGCCCTAATGGTATTTCTGCTGAGTACATGTAAAGTTTTAAGTTGGGGTCCTGATAATAGTATTTTAAAACATGTATGTGAGTGGCTGTATTTTCAGTGATCAACAAACTGAATAATGCCATCTTTAAAAAATCATTTCATATTTTCATTGAGCATTTAGTCATCAATAATCTAAAAACCCAGAGAAAATTAATTGATCATGGTTTTAGAAAAAACTTTTTTTTTTGGTTGTTGTTCATTGAAGAAAACTTTAAGAGGAAAAAGAGCCATAATTTTATCAACCCAACTCAGCAGCTGTTTTTTTTTTTCAAATATTTTTGATTATGTTTATATTTGGTAGTTTTTGAAGAATTCCATTATCTAGTTTAAAAAAGGAGAGAAAGTTATGTATCACATAATAATAACCTAAAAAGACCACTTTATCACGTACTTTGTTGGGCAGGGTTCAAGGAAAAGAATCTCCCTGTCTTGGAGTTGATGCTTTATATAATCCTCCTCTACTTAATCCTCCTGCCCTAGTTGACTTTTGACTTTTATTAGGTGATAAGTGGGAGGGACCAAGAAATCTTTTCTTTCTGTAAAGTCATTTAATGAAGGGCTTGGGAAGGTAGTAAAGGAAGGGAGTAAAAGTGGACAGTTGTAGTATCTGAAGCTGTTGATTTCAGATTATTCAACTGGAAATATAGATAGTGAAACAGATACTGATACTTTTGTCATTTGGTGTCAACTAAGGCAGTGATTTTTAGCTTTTTCTTTCATGAGTGTAAATTGAGTAGTGATACCATTTGTAATAGAGTATAAATTAACAAACTCAGAAATTTAGAGCTAGAGGAGACTAAAAGGGTCATCTAGTCTTTGTTTCCTTAATGATGAACCATCTGAAGACTTTTTAACATGTAGTAAGTGTTGGTTTTAATTAGGGTGCTTCTAGGTAAGTTGTATGTGATAGAAGGATGAAAACAGCTCAGATTAATTAATGACTCATCTCCTGTTTTGACAGCTCTTTTTTTAGGTAAAATTTACATGTAGTAAAATGCATAGATCTGATGTCCAATAACTTCTTTTGCTGTTGAGGAAATGAAATGCTAGAATGATTGCATGACTTAATTAGTGTCTAATCAGTGTTACAGCTAACTAGTGATAGATTCAGGACTGATACCTCCCAGTCCAGGGGCTCTTCCTCTAGTAACTCCCTCAGGAGCCTACTCCAGAACTTTGCATGCATATTTTCTTTATATAGGCAATTTATAACTTATATATACCTAAATTTTATGGGGAAACCCAGACTTTGTTGCCTTTAAAGTTTGATTTGTGATCTTTTTACAATTTTCTTATTCATATCTTTTTGCCACTTTTGTTTCCCTTTTCTCTCTTTTATTCAGCAAAAATTTGTTTGAAAGAATGCACATTAGATTAGTCCTAGATAATTTGTTAAGAATCCTTCATATATAATGTGCTGTTTTGTTGTTTTGATAGAAAATAGTGTACTCAAGACCTCAACAGCGAATTATCAACTGAGTTTCTGCTTGTATCATTATTATAATCTTGTTAGCACAAGACAATTTGCAGCCGTAATTGTTGGCATCAAATATTGCTTGGGGTCAGGGATTTTGTGAAAAGGAAGGAAATCTTATGAGGAAGGAATATTTTTAGTTTTATTCTTGCTCTTTTTGTGAGCAAGAATTGATTACTGCAGTGAGGATTTTGTGTTTCAGTGACATATTTTTTTCCCTATTCTCTTGTCTCTTTGAGGGATATGAGAAAAATTATAGTTCGGTTCAACAAAGGTTGAGCTTTCATGTGTACCGGGTTGTTGGAGTTACAGATAAGTTCTCTGCCTTAAACACTCTTTCAGTTTAGTGCAGTTAAAGATATATAAATAGATTATTTCAGTACGATTTGTTAAGAGCTAAGGAGAGATAATCACCAGTTTACACAGGCATGGGCATGTGGGGGTGGTTACTTTATTGGGGTGCATGATACTTGGGCTGAGCTTTAAATGATGAGGATAAGAATTAGTTGAAAGGAAGGAATGTTTGAGGTATAGAGAAAAGCAGAAGCATGATACAGCACAGTGTGGGCAAGAAACTATTATTACTGGAGTGCAAAGAGTGAGGCAGCAAATAGCAGTGAAAAAAGACTTGGAGAGGTAGATCTTGGAGGGTTTTATATATATTGCTAGAGTTTAGTCTTTATTTTGAAGGAAGTTCGTGGGATGGAACAGGCAGATTTGTAGAGTGCAGAGGATGGATTTAAAGGGGGCAGACTGAGAAATATTTTAGAGGTAGAATCATGAGGATTTGGTGATTGACTGTAGGGGACAAGGGAGGGGAAGAATGACTAGGTGTTTAGGATGGTTTCTGGCTTCATTGATTAGGCAGATTACTTGTGATTAAGAATATAGTAGGGGGTGGCTTCCCTGGTGGCACAGTGGTTAAGAATCCGCCTGCCAATGCAGGGGACATGGGTTCGAGCCCTCGTCCGGGAAAATCCCACATGCCGCAGAGCAACTAAGCCTGTGTGCCACAGCTGCTGAGCCTGCACTCTAGAGCCCACGAGCCTCAACTACTGAGCCTGCGTGCCACAACTACTGAAGCCCACACACCTAGAGCCACAGAGAGAAGCCCCCGCAATGAGAAGCCCGCACACCGCAACGAAGAGTAGCCCCATGTTCACCGCAGCTAGAGAAAGCCTGCGTGCAGCAACGAAGACCCAGGGCAACCAAAAAAAAAAAAAAAAAAGAATATAGTAGGGGGATTACCCTGGCGGTCCAGTGGTTAAGACTCCACAATTCCAATGCAGGAGGCTCGGGTTCCATCCCTGCTCAGGGAACTAAAAAAGAATACAGCAGGAAATATACAAAAGGAAGAGCAGGTTTGGGAATAGGGGTGGCATAGGAAAGGTGAATTCAGCCTTTGGTAAGTTGAATTTGAGGTGCAGAGTGAAAGTGTTGAGAAAGCTGTTGGATGAGAGTCTGAAATTTATAGATGATACAGAAGCTAGAAGAATTAATGTTGCAATTTGGAAGAGGCCCCCACCTCCAATCTTTTTAGCTGGGCTGCAGATACATAGAAAGCAAACTTAATTGCTTGGTTTTAGATTGCTGAACAATCAGCTTTTTCTATTCCTGAGATGAGATCTGGTTCAAATGTTGAAAAAGTGGAAATGGTTTACATTATATACTCTCCCCCCAATGTCATGAGTTCTTAAGCTTAAAATGTTGTTGCACCCATTGCTATGTTTGTTTTGTGATGTAATCTACTTAAATTGTATCTACTTCATTCATTAGTAGTAGATTTATTTCCCTAATGTACTCATTTCCCAATCTTTACTTGTATTATTCTATTTTTACTGGTAATAGAAAAGAATTTATCTAGTAATGGAGCTCTAAAGAAATTAGAGGATGGTTAATTTCTAACATAAATAGTAGAGTTACCAAGATGAGGCTGTATATGTATGTGTAAAACTCTTCCTTTTATATTTTATGTTTAAGTAATAAAATTAGACTATTGCAGATATTATGTAGGCAATTTCTGATCAGTACTTGGCCCAATTGATATGTATTGTTTTTGGTTTTGGTCAGGTAATGCTGGCCTCATAAAATAAGTTGGGAAGTGTTCCCTTCTGTTTTCTGGAAGAGTTTGTTGTTTGTTTTGTTTTTTATTAAGATGTTTGGTAGGATTCTCCAGTGAAGTCATCTGGGTCTGGAATTGTCTATGTTGGAGACTTTTCCTGCAACTTAAAATTTTTTAAAATATGAGGCTGATCAGGTTATCTTTTTTGTTGCTGTTATAAATTTATTTATTTACTTTTGGCTGCATTGGGTCTTCGTTGCTGCACGTAGCCTTTCTCTAGTTGTGGCGAGGGGGGCTGTGCGTGGGCTTCTCATTGCGGTGACTTCTCTTGTTGTGGGCTCTAGGCGCATGGGCTTCAGTACTTGTGGCACGTGGGCTCAGTACTTGTGGCTCACAGGCTCTAGGGCTCAGGCTCAGTAGTTGTGGCTCACGGGCTTAGTTGCTCCACAGCATGTGGGATCTTCCCGGACCAGGGATCGAACCCATGTCCCCTGCATTGGCAGGCAGATTCTTAACCAGTGCGCCACCAGGGAAGGCCGGTTTACATGTTCTTTCCTTGATTATTTTATTTTAAATATGTTTCTGTCCATTATAAAGTCACTTAGTGCATGCCTAAATCAGGGGTCTGCAAACTACTGCCCATGGGCTAACTGCCTGTGCTTATAAACCTTTTTTCGTTTTTCATTTTTGTTTTTGTACACAGCTATGTCTGTTCATTTACATATTGTCTTTGGCTGCTTATGCTGTGCAGTGCCGTAGACAATATGGAAGCCAGTGAGCATGGCTGTGGACACTGGACATTGATATTTGAATTTCATATAACTTTCACCCTATGGTTTGTAAGCCTAAAATATTTACTCTCTGATTCTGTAAGAAAAAGTTTGCCTATGTCTATCTTGCCTATATGTCTGAAGAATTTTCCCCCCATTTCTTAAAATTCAGTAATTTAAAGTTCTAGTAGCTCATACTAGACTGTCTTGGTATTTGTCTTTCTGGGTTGCTATTGTCATGTCTGTGTCTTTCAATACATGGTTTCAAACTTCTGTTTCTGGAAAGTTTTCTTGTACTTTTGAGTGTCTAATCTTTGACTCTCTTCAATATTTGATCAGTTTTTCTTGAATCTGCATTTTTTTAATGTTTAGAAATATGTCTTCTTTTTTCTATCTGTTGTGTTCATTTACTTCTTTGTTCTTTTTTCTTTAGTCTTCATTTTTGAGATAATTTTTTTTTTTACTTTTTAATTTTTTTCTGACTTCTGTCACTTCATCCCCACCCCCCTAAATTCCAGTTAAATTTGTTCTTATATTAGTGGTTTTAACCTTTCCTTGGAAGTGGTTTATAGTTGTGATCTGTTTTTATGGGGTTACTTTTTGTAATTTTATTGTTTGTAGGAAATTAGGGATTTTATTCTGCTTCTCTTTTTTTTTCTTCTTCTTATGATAGCTATATGGGCTCTGGTCTGATTTCTGTTACTGTTTAATGTGAAATTTGTTTTCCTAAACTTTTAGAAGGAGCTTTGGTTAAAGATAGGTTTTGGCTTAAGTGGAACTTTCTGTTGTTTGCTTACAGTGTTTGAAAATATGGAGGACTGCTCTCTGAGATTGCTTAGTTTATGTTCTTCTTTCCCTCTTTTTCTAGTATTCTTTTTGCTTTTCTCATTTGATTCTGTCCTACTCTGTTTTGACTTTATTCGGCAGTTTCCTCATTGAACCCTGTCAGTAGCTGTCATAGTCAGGATTTTTGTTCTTATTTTTTAATGGAAAATATCAAACATATGCACAAAGTAAACAATGGTATCATGAATCTCCATATAACCATCACTCAGTTTTAGTAGTTATTAACATTTTGTCTCTTCTTTGATCTATACCTCCACCCACTCCTACCTACCTGGTTGGTTGTTATTCATAAGAACTTTTTACAGGTGTTTATTTAGGTAAATTTTATATACTTTGAAATACATAGATCTTAGCTGTAAGTTTTGACAAATCTACACCCGTATCACAATATAGGACATTTCCTTTCCTCAAGGCAACTTTTATTCTGATTTTTTTTTCTCCTTAGATTATTTTTGCCTCTGCCTTTTTAATGGCATCACCAAATACATACTCTTTTGTGTCTGCCATTGCTCAGTGTCTGTGAGATTCTTTCTTCTTGTTGATGATATTAGTAATTGTTGCTTTCTGTTTCTGATTATTATTCCACTGTAAAAAACAAAGCAAAACCCACAATATTCATCTTTCTGTTGCTGAGCATTTTCATTGCTCCCAGTTTGGGGCTATTGTAAACAAAGCTACCAGGAACGTTTTGGTAAAAGTACCTTGTGGGCATGTTTATATTTCTCTTGCTTAAAAACTTAGAAGTGAAATTATTGGATCAGAGGGCTATGTGTTGTTTATTAGAAATTGCTCAACTTTTACCAAAATTACATTCCCATCAGCAAAATATGAGAGTCCTCATTGTTCTACATCCTTGTTACCATTTATTGTTGTCAGTCTTTTTACAATACTTTTTACGATTCAAGTACATGCGGATTAGTATGCTATTATGTTTCTAACTTACACTTCTGATGATAAATAATATTGAGTATCATTTCATATGCTTGTGGCAAGTTATCTAGCTGTTATGAAGTATCTTCTCACATCTTTTGCTCACTTTTTTCTATTGGTTTGTTTGTCTTCGTTATGTTTTAGGATTTCTTTGTATTCTGCATACAAGTGCTTTACAAGATACATGTTTTATGAATATTGCATCAGTTTGTTGCTTGCCTTTTGATTTTTTTTTACTGATGTCTTTTGGTGAACAGAAAATTTTTAATTTTTTTTTTTTTTTTTTTCTTTTTGCGGTATGCAGGCCTCTCACTGTTGTGGCCTTTCCCGTTGCGGAGCACAGGCTCCGGACGCGCAGGCCCAGCGGCCATGGCTCACGGGCCCAGCCGCTCCGCGGCATATGGGATCCTCCCAGATCGGGGCACGAACCCGTATCCCCTGCATCGGCAGGCGGACTCTCAACCACTGCGCCACCAGGGAGGCCCGTGAAAATTTTTAATTTTTATGAAGCCAAATTTATTCAGTTTTTCCTTTTATGTTATTGCTTTTATAGTTATTCTTTGTATAAGAGCATGTCATCTACAAGGAAATAGTTTTATTTTTCCTTTCTGACATGGGTTTCTTTTATTTCTTTTTCTTGCTTAATTGACTAGAACCTCCAGCAAAATGTTGAGTAGAAGTAGTGAGTGTAGACATCCTTGTCTTATTTTTGATTGTAGGAGGAAGGCATTTAGCTTTTCACTATGAAGTATGATGTTAGCTCTGGGGCTTTTGTAGATGTCTTTTATTGGGTAAGAATTCCCTTCTACTGGTTTGTTGAGTTTTTGTGGGGTTTTTTTTGCAGTACACGGGCCTCTCACTGTTGCGGCCTCTCCTGCTGCGGAGCACAGGCTCCGGACACGCAGGCTCAGCGGCCATGGCTCATGGGCCCAGCCGCTCCGCGGCATGTGGGATCCCCCTGGACTGGGGCACGAACCCGTGTCCCCTGCATCGGCAGGCGGACTCTCAACCGCTGCGCCACCAGGGAAGCCCCTTGTTGAGTATTTTTATTGTAAAAGGATGTTGGGTTTGGTCAGATACTTTTTCTGTATCAACTGAGATGATTGTGTGGAGTTTTTCCTTTATTCTTTTAATATGGTGTATTAGATTGATTAGTTTTCATATTAAACCACCCTTGTATTCCTGAGAGAAATACCACTTGGTCATGGTGTGTAATCCTTCTATTAAGTTGCTGGGTTTGGTTTGCTAGTATTTTGTTGAGGATATTTCTGTCTATGTTCCTAAGGGATATTGATGTGTAGTTTTCTTGTAGTGTCTTTGTTTGACTTTGGTATCAGGGTAATGCTGGTCTTATAAATTGAGTTGGGAGGTGTTCCTCAATTTTTTGGAAGAATTTGAGAAAGATTGGTGTTACTTCTTCTTTAAACATTATGTAAAATTTACCAGTGAAGCCACCTGGTCCTGGACTTTTCTTTGTGGCAAGTAATTTTTATTATTAATTAAATCTCTTTACTTGTTAGGAGTCTTTATGTTTTTTCTTGAGTCATTTTAGTTGTGTCTTCTTAAAAATGTGTCCATTGAATCTAGGTTATCTAATTTGTTGGGGTACAGTTTTTCATAGTATTTTCTCATAATCCATTTTATTTCTGTGAAGTTGATATTAATGTCACTCCTTTCATTGATGATTTTAGTAGGTTGAGTCTTCTCTTTTTTTCTTGTCTAGTTCTAAAGATTTGTCAATTTTGCTGCTCTTTTCAAAGAACCAACTTTAGGCTTCATTGTTTTTTAAAAAAGTATCTGTTTGATTTATTTCTGTTCTATTTCTTTATTATTTTCTTTCTTCTGCTTGCTTTAGATTTAGTTTGCTTTTCTCTTTCTAGTTTTTTAAGCTAGAAGGCTTTTTTTATTGATTTGAGGTCTTTTTAAAAATATTAACATTCACAGCTATAAGTTGTCCTCTGAGCACTGCTTTTAGGAGCATGCTATGAGTTTTGGTGTGTTGTGTTTTTGTTTTCATTCATTGTGAAGTATTTTCTAGTTCCCCTTGTGATTTCTTCTTTGACACAGTGTTTATTTAGGAGTTTGTTGTTTAATTTTTGCACATTTGTTAATTTCTCAACTTCCTTTTCTTGTGATTTCTAATTTAATTCCAGTGTGGTTGGAGATCATATACTTGTATGATTTCAGTTATTTAATTTATTTATTTATTTATTTATTTATTTATTTATTTTGGTCTCTATGTGCTTCAGATCACTCATTGGAACATTTTTTTTTACTTTATTTTTTTATTTTTTGCTTTATAACAAATTTAATCAGTTATACATATACATATGTTCCCATATCCCCTCCCTTTTGCGTCTCCCTCCCACCCCTCCAGGCAGTCACAAAGCACCGAGCTGATCTCCCTGTGCTATGCGGCTGCTTCCCACTAGCTATCTAGCTTACATTTGGTAGTGTATATATGTCCATGCCGCTCTTTCACTTTGTCACAGCTTACCCTTCCCCCTCCCCATATCCTCAAGTCCATTCTCTAGTAGGTCTGTGTCTTTATTCCTGTCTTACCCCTATGTTCTTCATGACATTTTTTTTTCTTAAATTCCATATATATGTGTCAGCATACAGTATTTGTCTTTCTCTTTCTGACTTACTTCACTCTGTATGACAGACTCTAGGTCCATCCACCTCATTACAAATAGCTCAATTTCATTTCTTTTTATGGCTGAGTAATATTCCATTGTATATGTGTGGTTGGAGATCATATACTTGTATGATTTCAGTTATTTATTTTATAAATTTATTTATTTTATTTTTGGCTGTGTTGGGTCTTCATTGCTGTGTGCAGGCTTTCCCTAGTTGCAGCGACTGGGGGCTACTCTTCGTTGTGGTGTGCGGGCTTCTCATCCTGGTGGCTTCTCTTGTTGCAGAGCACGGGCTCTAGGCGCACGGTCTTCAGTAGTTGTAGCACGCGGGCTCTAGAGTGCAGGCTCAGTAGTTGTGGCACATGGGCTTAGTTGCTCTGCAGCATGTGGGATCTTCCCGGACCGAGGCTTGAACCCACATCCCCTGCATTGGCAGGCGGATTCTTAACCACTGTGCCACCAGGGAGGACCGATTTCAGTTCTTTTAAAGGTGAGACTTGTTTTGTGTCTTAACATGTAGTCTTTCATGGAGAATATTCCATTTGTAAGTTGAGAAGAATGTGTATTCTGTTGTTGGATGGAGTGTTCTATGTATATGACTCTCAGGTCTCGAGAATTGTTCAGGTCTTCTGTTTCCTTATTGATCTTTTGTCTAGTTATTCTATCCATTTTTGAAAGTAGAGTATTAAAGCCTCTAACTCTTGTTGAATTGCCTGTTTTTCACTTAGATTGACATTTTTTTTTTTTTTTTTTTTTTTGCGGTACGTGGGCCTCTCACTGTTGTGGCCTCTCCCGTTGCGGAGCACAGGCTCCGGACGCGCAGGCTCAGCGGCCATGGCTCACGGGCCCAGCCGCTCCGAGCGCGTCATGTGGGATCTTCCCGGACCGGAACATGAACCCGCGTCCCCTGCATCGGCAGGTGGACTCTCAACCAGTGCGCCAGCAGGGAAGCCCTAGATTGACAATTTTAACTTTATATATTTGGGGACTCTATTGTTAGGTACGTGTATGTTTATAATTTCCCTCTAAGTGCTGCTTATTGCATCCCAGAAATTTTGATGTGCTCTGTTTTTGTTAATTTTCATTTCAAAATATTTTGTATTTCCCTTGTGAATTCTTTTTTGACTCATGATTTACCTATAAATTTAAAAAATTTCAAGTATATGGTACTATTTAAGATTTCTTTTGTTTTTGATTTATAATTGTGGTCAAAGAACATACTTCGTAAGATTTTAGTCTTGATGGTCAGTTTCAAAAGTTCATGAGGGCTTGACTGCTCCAGCCCTTTTAGAACTATTAAGTATACCTTTTACAACTCATTATTGGAATGGACTAAAAACCTCTACATTTCAGCCTCCTTCTTTAAATGCTCTTGTCTTTCTTTCCAGTGACTGGTTATTTTTAAGTTCAAAGGACCTTTCTCCTAAGCTTTCCTAAAATCTTCACTCTCCATGAAGAGTGATCTAGAATTTTATATATACACTATGATGTGTATCTATCCTTAACCTGTTAGACTTTTTGATTCTCATGGGAAGAGGTATCATTTTTATCCTTTTATTACCATACTGGTAGCAGGTGACCAGTAAATATTTAAATTTTAATGAGCTGAACCCCTTGGACTGAACTAGCTATATGTGTTTAGTCTTTTAAGACCTACTTTACATGAAGATATTATTTCATAAAATTTTTAAATTTCCAGTAAAGATTCTGGGTTTAAGATAGGTTCACCCATAGGTATTTTTGAAAATATTTTTTAAAAATTTTTACAGATTTTTACAGAAATCGAATACAAATAACTTTCTTTTTGAAAAATTCCCCTATGCATTTGCTTTATGGGAATTTTCCTTTTTAAGGAGTGCTGTGCTGAAGAACAAAGGAATTAAGACAAAATTTATACACTGTAAATAGAGTTATTTAAGTAAATAATACATGCTTTGAGTAAATCCCTTTAGAAATTAACATTGACTCTTTAGGAGAAAAGGCAGTATTTGTTTTATTTGGGATGACAACTTAAAACTGAGCACTATTTGGTGATGAAAAACAAATGGTTGGGCTTCCCTGGTGGCGCAGTGATTGAGAGTCTGCCTGCCAATGCAGGGGACACGGGTTCGTGCCCCAGTCTGGGAGGATCCCACGTGCCGCGGAGCGGCTGGGCCTCTGAGCCATGGCCGCTGAGCCTGCGTGTCTGGAGCCTGTGCTCCGCGGCGGGAGAGGCCACAACAGTGAGAGGCCCGCGTACCGCAAACAAACAAACAAACAAAAAATGGTTGTTTGGAAAGATATTTTAGGACTCCTCTGGTGAAGCCTTTGAGGTTGGGACTTTTTTGTTGGAGTAGATTGTGTGTGTGTGTGTGTGTGTGTGTGTGTGTGTGTGTGTGTGTTTAGTTTCTATATGTTAAAAAAAGGGAGGGGGTAGGGCCTCCCTGGTGGCGCAGTGGTTGAGAGTCTGCCTGCCGATGCAGGGGATACGGGTTCGTGCCCCGGTCTGGGAGGATCCCATATGCCGCGGAGTGGCTGGGCCCGTGAGCCATGGCCGCTGAGCCTGCGCATCCGGAGCCTGTGCTCCGCAACGGGAGAGGCCACAACAGTGAGAGGCCCGCGTACGGCAAAAAAAAAAAAAAAAAGGGAGGGGGCTTCCCTGGTGGCGCAGTTATTGAGAGTCCGCCTGCCAATGCAGGGGACACGGGTTCGTGCCCCGGTCCAGGAAGATCCCACATGCCGCAGAGCGGCTGGGCCTGTGAGCCATGGCCGCTGAGCCTGCACATCCGGAGCCTGCGCTCTGCAACAGGAGAGGCTACAACGGTGAGAGGCCCGCGTACCTCAAAAAAAAAAAAAAAAAGAGGTGGGGGAGGGGTCCTAACTTTTTTTCTGTGACGGTTGTGTTGCATTACAAAGACACAACTTTTTGTATGTTTGTTTTTTGTTTTTGGCTCTGTTGGGTCTTCATTGCTGCACGTGGGCTTTCTCTAGTTGCGGCGAGCAGGGGCTACTCTTCGTTGAGGTGCGCAGGCTTCTCACGGTGGCTTCTCTTGTTGCGGAGCATGGGCTCTAGGCACACAGGCTCTAGAGCGCAGGCTCAGTAGTTGTGGTGACAGGCTTAGTTGCTCCATGGCATGTGAGATCTTCCTGGACCAAGGCTCGAACCCATGTCCCCTGCGTTGGCAGGCAGATTCTTAACCATTGTGCCACCAGGGAAGCCCAAGACACGACTTCTTAAGCTTCCTAATTTGTCTGTGAAGACCCTGCTCTTTGCCAAGAATTTCTTCACCTTTAGGGGTTTAGAGTGCTTAACTGGTTAGACTTTTTTGCTAATGCATTCACTGTTGTGAGTTGTTTTACTCTTCTCTGAACTTTATAGCTTTTCTAATTCCTTTTTCATTTTGAGCGTCAAGATGGTAAGATGAATAATGTATTCATTATACAGGTGAAAAAATAGTTAAGTGGCTATAGCTTAGCTATGATTGAAGTAGGATTAGACCTAATTAACATCTCTTAATTATTAGTGTAGTAGTTTTTGTATTCTATTTCACAGATTATAATTCAGGGAATATTCTCAGCTACTTCTAAGTCTTGGGACAATTTTTGCCAGCCATTAATTTTCTCATCAGTGAAATGAGAGAGTTCAAATCGATGGCCTCATATTTTCTTCCTGATGTGAATTTGGCATTTAAAGGATCATTACAAACAAATGGCCAACAGGCACAGGAAAAGATGCTCAACATCATTAGCCATTAGGAAATGCAAATCAAAGCCACAATGAGATACCACTTCACCCCCACTAAAATGGCTATAATAAAAAAAATAAACAAGTAACAAGTGTTGGTGAGGATATGGAAAAAGTGAAAACCTTGTACATTGCTGGTGGGAATATAAAATGGTGCTGCTGCTGTGGAAAACAGCAGTTCCTCAGTATGTTAAACATTAAATCACCACATGAACCAGCAATTCCACTCCTGGTTACCTACCCAATAGAACTCAAAACAGGTGGTCAAAAAGAAACTTGTACATGAATGTTCACTCCAGCACTATTCACACTTAACCAAAAGGTAGAAACAACATAGATGTCCATCAGTAGATGAATGGATAAACAAAATGTAGTCTTACCCATTCAGTGGAACATTACTCAGCCGTAAATGGGAATAATGTACTGATACATGCTACAACATGGATGAACCTTGAAAACATTATCCTAAGTGAAAGAAACAGTTATACAGGACCATATATTGTGTGATTCCACTTACATGAAGTGTCCAGAATTGGGAAATCCATAGAGACAGAAAAGAGATTAGTGGTTGCTTACGGCTAAGGGCAGGGGGAAATGGGGAGTGACTGCCAATAGGTATGGGGTCTCCTCTGGGGGTGATTGAAAATGTTCTGAAAATAGATAATGGTGATGGTTGGACAACACCGCAAATGTAATAAATGTCACTGAATTGAACACTTAAAAAAAAAGATCATTACATATGGTAACATCAAATACCACAAAATGATCCAGTCATTCTTGTTATATTGACACTTGTATACTTGTTGATATTTAGAATTGTGCTCATGGAATTAATTCATTCATTGACTAAGGGTTTTTTCCACTACATTGTAAGCTCCAGAGGGTAAAAACCTTCTCTATCTTGTTTTACTAGGCACTTACCTAGCCCAGTGCCTAGAATGTGGTAAGTGCCCAATAAATACTTGTTGAATGAATGAGTGAGTGATTAAGTGAATGATAATGTCAGCATGGGTGGAGGCAGCATAGTGCTCTGGAAGGAACATGCATGCTCTATTAGATCATAGGATATATTTCAGAAGTTGTGGGAAGGTTATTTGGGAGAATGTAATAAAATTCAAAGCACTACACATTTCAATTAAAAGGTTAGTTTCTTGGGAATTCCCTGGTGGCCCAATGGTTAGGACTCCGCGCTCTCACTGCTGAGGGCCCAGGTTTAACCCCTGGTTGGGGAACTAAGATCCTGCAAGTCATGTGTGGTATGGCCAAAATAAATAAATAAATAAAATGTCAGTTTCTTATTTCAATCCCTTATAGACCTCTTTTTAATCAAGATATTTTTATTATATAAGCTGGGCATATATGGGTATGCTAGGTTTAATTTTAATAACCTGTATTATTTTTCTCTTATAGTTTTACATGTGGCACCCATAAAAGATGAGGCTGAGAACACGGAAAGCTTCTCAGCAATCAAATCAAATCCAAACACAACGCACTGCCAGAGCAAAGAGGAAATATTCAGAGGTTGATGATAGCCTGCCTTCAGGAGGAGAAAAACCACCGAAGAATGAAACCGGCTTGTTGTCTTCAATTAAAAAATTCATTAAAGGAAGCACACCCAAAGTAATGGTTTTACCTTTTAATTATATCATTAAAAATGAAGTTTAGGTTGTTTAAGCATGTAAAGATGAGAAATCTAATATTGCTAGAGCCCTATTTAAGGGAATGTGTCTACATTTTGGTGTTAAGAGTATTGAAATGTAAAATATTTAATGGTCGGTCAAGAAAACATTATTTATTCTACTTAACTGATCCACTTAGCCTTCTGTTTTCTCAGCTTAGAATTATGGGAAGTAAAAGAAATTTTTTCTTATCATTTACTTGAATTATTTCTTTTACTTCCATTTTTTTTCATTTCAAAGATAAGTTAAAGTTTCTTGTTAATATTAATACATTGTCTAATTAGGGAGATGATTTATCTATCTGAATTCTAACATTTGTACAATGAAAATGTATTATTCATTGAAGAAAAAACAAAAGTTATTAAAGAAAGAATGGAGAATTCCCTGGCGGTCCAGTGGTTAGGACTTGGCACTTTCACTGCCATGGGCCCGGGTTCAATCCCTGGTCGGGGTACTAAGATCCCGCAAGCCATGTGGCACAGCCAAAAAAAAAAGAAAGAATGGACACTGACCAGGAGTCATATGCTCCAGATTCATACTTCATACTCTGGACCAACTTGAATGATCTGAGGAAAGTCATTTGCCCCTCTTAGCCTCAGGAAGACAGTAAAATGGGACTAATACTAACTGCTTTGTCTGCCTCAGAGTTGTTTTCAGATTAGATGGCAAACAGGTGGAAAAGCATTTTGAGAAATTTTCATACATTAATGATAATGTTATTATCATTCATTGTATGTAGATTTTGTTATCACTGTTGCCTACTCTTATGTTCTTTCTTGGGATTATTATATATATGATAAATTTCTTATTACAATGTAAGTTTGTCACTTTGATAAGTAGAAAAGTAAATCAATGTGACGGTTTATACATAGTGATAGATTTTTGTCATCATAGAACTAACAAAGCCTAGTTACTGTGAACCATTGGCCAGGATTTAGAAGTATTCTGTGTTAGAATTTTCCTTTTTGTTTTGGTGGTTTTATTTTGTTTTGTTTTTCTAATAATACAAGTAAATTTTCTTTTGTTAATTTTAAATGTAATTTTTAAAAGTTTCTTTGAGGGGCCTCCCTGGTGGCGCAAGTGGTTGAGAGTCCGCCTGCCGATGCAGGGGATACGGGTTCGTGCCCCGGTCTGGGAGGATCCCATATGCCGCGGAGCGGCTGGGCCCGTGAGCCATGGCCGCTGAGCCTGCGCGTCCGGAGCCTGCGCGTCCGGAGCCTGTGCTCCGCAACGGGGGAGGCCACAACAGTGAGAGGCCCGCATACCACAAAAAAAAAAAAAAAAAAAAAAAAAAAGTTTCTTTGAGTTAATTTACATGAGCCTAGAAGTATTCTAGTATTATTGTATAACAATGATAAAATTCCTTCCAGAAACATGAATTCCTGAATCTTTAAATTCCCTATGGGTTATCATTAGCCCCTGTTGATGAGAACATCACTGTATGTCAGTTCATTCTCTGAACAGTTCTAAATGTTGTAAAGTTCTTCCTCATCTTGAAGAAAATATACCTACCCTTTACTTTTTCATAGGTTCTTTTTCTTCATGTGAAAGTACAAACCCTCAGTCACTGTCCTGGCTAAATATTTCTAGTTTTCATTATATGACATATATGATATAGATCACCATCTTGGTCACCCTTTTCTGCTGTTCATGAAAGGTAACAACCAGAAGCAAACATAGGTTTTTCCTATGTCTTCTGACTTCTGTTCATATTTATTTCTGTTGATTTGGACATTCTTCTGCTAATGTGGCATTATATTATATATCATGTCATGCTTTCTTTTTTCTCCTTTAGTAGTTTTAGATCTTCTTTGTTGGTCAGCAAATTTTTGCCCATGTCAATTAAAACACTCAGGGTTTTTCTGTAGTAATGGTTATCAATTATTTAACAATATGCACTACTGCCTTTCCAATAAGTGACAATACTGGGATTTAACCCAGGTACAATTTGACTCTGATATCTGTGCTCTTTTTCCTATACCATTCTGTCTCAAAGTAGCTAGATAATATCTTTATAGCATCACCTGTCTTGTGAAAGGATTGAAAATTTTCTTGATGAAAGTAAATAAGAATTGAGTCTTTCTATGCTGCTGATTTTGTCATTTATTTATATTCTATCATCAGCTCAAAGCTTGAAGCTTATTCTTCTAGGAAGTTTTTTTTTCCCTAGTATTTTTTGCATGTATCATCATCCTCTGTCTTCAGTCTTTCTGACTGGATGATAGACTGCTTCTCTTATTTCTACAAGTGTCCTTTTAAAATCCAAGTTAGTTAGATAACTCCCTATGCAGCCACTGTTTTCTTTGGTACCTATCCTTTCTCTTCTTCTGGACTTTTTTGTGTGTGTGTGTGGTACGCGGGCCTCTCACTGTTGTGGCCTCTCCCGTTGCGGAGCACAGGCTCCAGACGCGCAGGCTCAGCGGCCATGGCTCACGGGCCTAGCCGCTCCGCGGCATGTGGGATCTTCCCGGACCGGGGTGCGAACCCGTGTCCCCTGCATCGGCAGGCAGACTCTCAACCACTGTGCCACCAGGGAAGCCCTCTTCTTTTGGACTTTTAAAGTTATGTGGTTAGAATTGAACTTTATAGACAAGTCTTCTTGCTTTCTCTTTTGAGTTGTCTTTCTTCTAAGGCGTCTGACATTGCTCTCATGCCTGTCTTATGAGTCTGGCTTTTTGAAACTTGGTCTCTGCATATGGGCCAACTTTTTTGCTCTTCTTTACTGTATGATTTCCAGTTTGAATGGCTGCTGGTATTCTTGCCAGTTTACTATCACTGACCCATTTTTATTTTCCTAATAAGTTTTGATCTGTATTCTAGTCCGAACTTGGCATAAATTAGTCATGAGAGTATTTTGATAATTTAAACATATGTTGTTGATCTAAGAGGTGTGTATTAGTTTACTATGGTACATAATAGTCTGCCATAACAAAATATCACAGATTGGGTAGCTTAAACAACAGAAATTTATTTTCTCACAGTTCTGGCAGTTTGAAGTCGAAGATGAGGTGTTGCCAGGTTGGTTTTTTCTGAGGCTTCACTCCTTGACTTCAGATGGTCACCTTCTTGCCGTGTCATCATATGGTTGCCACTTGGTGTATGTGTTGTCTGTTTTGTAATCTCCTCTTCTTGTAAGGACACTAGTCATATTTGGATTAGGTCCCATCCTAAAGATCCCACTTTAATTACTTCTTTAAAGGCCCTATCTCCAAGTATGACTACATTCTCAGGCTTTTGGGGTTAGAGCTCCAACATAGGAATTTTAGGGGACACAACTCAGACTGTAACAGAATGAATGAAATCTCTCATCTCTTTCAGATCTAGATTTTATGATTCAAGGATCTACCACTTCTCTCATTTCAGAATTATGTCATTGTCAGTAAGAGTACTCAGGAAGTGTTCATACTCAGTCTTTCTGCTTTTAGCATGATGAGATTCCTAATATATATTTGAAGTGAAAGAAGACCTCACAACTAAAATGTATTTGCTTTATACCAGTGATCTCTGTATTCCTTTCTAAATAGGTGGTTTCTAGAGTTTTCCCATAACAAAATGGTCTTTTTCTCTGTTACCTAAATACTGTTACACTGTCATAGTTAGGGGTCATCAGTTTCCTGTTACATTAAATCAGTGTTTTTAGATCTTTTAACTATGATCCACAGAAAGAAATAACATCTTATATACTACATTCATACATATGAAACAAAACTCACCCTTAACCATACTTGATGTGTTCTGATTTTTCTTTTCTATTCTGTTGTTTCTTATTCTCCTTTTAAAGGTGATTTTCATGTTTTAAATTTATTTTATGATCCACTGATGGGTTGTGCTCCTTAGTGTGAAAAACATGATTAGATGAAAACTTTGTTCTCTTTAACCTTTGTATTATTAAGCTTCATAGTTATATTTGGGAATTTTCTTCCTTCCAAAGTTAAATCTCATTTGTTTGTATAAAAGAACGTCTTTCTAGATGAGTTCTTTAACAACTAGATTAATTTACCGTTTATTTTTATTTTTAATTAACTTATTTATTTTTGGCCATGTTGGGTCTTCGTTGCTGCACAAGGACTTTCTCTACTTGAAGTGAGCAGAGGCTACTCTTCATTGTGGTGGCTTCTCTTGTTGTAGAGCACAGGCTCTAGGCATGTGGGCTTCAGTAGTTGTGGCTCATGGGCTCTAGAGCGCAGGCTTAGTAGTTGTGGCGCACGGGCCTAGCTGCTCCGCTGCATGTGGGATCCTCCCAGACCAGGGCTCGAACCTGTGTCTCCTGCATTGGCAGGCGGATTCCCAACCACTGCACCACCAGGGAAGTCCCCTTGCATGTAAATTTTAGAATTAGCTTGTCTATTTCTCCAGAAAAGCCTACTGGAATTATAATAGAGATTGTATCACATATGTAGATCATTTAGTGAGACTGGACATCTTAATAATATTGAGTCTGCCACTTCATGATCGTGATATATGTCTATGTTAATATAGGTGTTCTTAATTTTTTCCTGCTAATATCAAGGTCTTACACACCTTTCATTAGTTTTATTCTTGGACATTTGATGTTTTACAATGCTGTTTTAAATGATGTAATACATTAAAGTTTTTACTTTCTGGTTGTTGCTAGTATATATAAATATAATTTATTTTTCTATATTGACCAGGTACTATGTGAAATTGCTAGATTCACTTAATCATTCTATTCTTTAAGATTTCATAGGGTTTTATACATACATAATCATATACCAGATAACTATAATTTTCTTGTTCTTTTCTGATTTCTAGGCCTTTTATTTTTTTTTCTTCATTTATTGCATTGGTTAGGACCTCTAGTACATTGTGTAGTAGAAGCGGTGGGAGCAAATACTTGTTACTGATCTTAGGGGAAGAGAGTTTGTTTACATTAGGTATGATGTTAGCTAAATGTTTTCCATAGTTATCTTTTATCAGTTTGAGGAAATTCCCTTCTGTTCCTAGTTTGCTATAAGATTTTATTATGTTGTTGAGTTTTATCAAAGACTTTTCTGTATCTATTGAGATATTCTTCAGACTTTCCTCTTTTAATGTGGAGTAGAACATAAATTTTTTTGAATGGAAAACCAAACTTGTATGGCTGGATTTGATTTGCTGCTGGATTTGTTTTTAAGGATTTTTACATCTGTGTTCATGAGGGTTTTGGTCTGTAGTTTTGATTTGTAATACTTTAAGATTTTGGGATCAGGATTATTCTGGTATCATAAAACAAGTCAAGAACTGTTCCTCTGCTGCTTTTTTTTCCTAAAAGAACTTGTGTTGACTAATAAGTATTATCTCATCCTTAAATTATGAGTAGAATGCACTGATGAATTCTGGAGAGGGATTTCTGGAATGTGGGATTTCTTTTTGGAATAGCTTTTATTATAAATTTGATTTCTTTAATATATATGGGGTTGTTTAGCTGTTCTATTTCTTTTTCAGTTTTGGTCATGTTTTCCAAGGAATTTGTCTGTTCATCAAAGTTGTCAAATTTTTAGGTGTAAAGTCTTTGCAGTATTTCTGCATTAACCTAATAATGTCTGTGGGATCTGTAATGATATATTCCTCTTTTCACTCCTGATGTGAGTAATTTATGATTTATCTTTGTTTTGATCCTTCTTGCTCCTAGAGCTTTATCAGTTTCATTACTTTTTCAAAGAACCAACATCTGTCTTTGTTCATTTTCTCTTTTCTTTCCAGTGTCTGTTTAATTGATTTCTACTTTTTATTTTTAATATTTTCTTCTACTTTCTATCTGGTTTACTTCTACTTTTCTAACTCATAGAAGTGGGAGCTTAGAATAGGAATTAGTAAACTTCTCCTGTGAATATTTCAGATAAGTGATATTTAAGGCTTTGCAGACTATATTATCTGTAATTGCAGTTACTACTCAACTCTTCCATTGTAGACAATACATAAATGAATGAGCATGACTTTGTATACTGATATTTGATTTTCATCATAATTTTCATGAGTCATAAAATATTATTGTTCTTTTCACCCCCCCCAACCATTTAAAAATATAAAAACCACTCTTGGCTTGCTGGCCATACAAAAACAATGTGCTGGACTTCGCATTTGGACTGTAGTTTGCCAGCCCCTTGCTTAGGTCATTAATACTACACTTTAATTTTTTTCTAAGTCAAGTATTTAAAGCTATGATTTTCAAAGTACTGCTTTCCCACGCATTCTGATTTTATATATATGTATATGTGTGTGTGTGTGTGTATTTTTTTGGGGGTGGGGGCCGTGTCATGCGGTGGATCTTAGTTCCCCAACCAGGGTTCAAACCCGAGCCCCCTGCATTGGGAACACGGAATCCTAACCACTGGACCGCCAGGGAAGTCCTCTGACTATATTTTTATTACCTTATTTGTGATTTATTCTTTGACCCATAGATTATGTAGAAATGTGTTATTTAATTTCCAGATCAGATATTTGGGCATTTCTTAGATATCTTCTAATTGCTTATTTCTAATCTAATATTATTGTTATCCAAGAATATACTCTGTATGATTTCATTTCTTTGGTGTCTTGATATTTTGTAGCATATAGACTATTTTGGTGAATGTTTTATGTATTTGAAAAAATATGCATATTCTGGAATTGGTTAGTGCAGTTCTATAAATATCAGGTCAAGTTAGTTGATAATATTCCAGTTTTCTGTGTCTTATTTTAAATCTCCAACTCTTAATTGTGAATTTGTCTACCTTTCAGTTCTGTCAGTTTTGCTACATGTGTTTCAAAGCTCTGTTAGGTGCATACACATTTATGATTGTTGGGTGTAAATTGTTCTTGTTACCACTGTGAAATGTCCCTCATTATCTCTAGTCATATTATTTGCCTTGAGGTTTACTTGGCCTGATATTAATAAAGCCACACAGTTTTCTTGCTTACCATTTGCATGATACACCTTTTTCCACCCTGTGTATTTATATTTAAATTGGCATGGTTAGTCTATTTACATTTAATGTAGTTATTAATATGGTTGAGTTTAAAGTCTCCCATCTTGTTATTTATTCTGTATTTATCCCATTTGTTACTCTGTTCTCATCCTGCCTTCTTTTTGATGAACTAGTTATCTTTTAGAATTCTACTTTTTCTCCTATGTTGACTTTTTTTTTTTTTTTTTTTTTTGGCTGTACGCGGGCTTCTCACTGTTGTGGCCTCTCCCATTACGGAGCACAGGCTCCGGACGCGCAGGCTCAGCGGCCATGGCTCACGGGCCCAGCCGCTCTGCAGCATGTGGGATCTTCCCGGACCGGGGCACGAACCCGTGTCCCCTGCATCGGCAGGCGGACTCTCAACCACTGCGCCACCAAGGAAGCCCTATGTTGACTTTTTAAAAATTAACTTTATGGGGTATAATGAAACACAATAAGACACACTGATTTAAAGTGTATGTTTTCATGAATTTTAACAGAATTATACACCCATGACCAAAAAGTACCCTTGGAGTTTTTGCAGACAGTCTCACAGCATCACCCTAAACAAGCTTTGATCTGCTTTCTGTCATTATAGATTGTATAAATCTTTTCTAGAGTGACCTATGAATATAACATGTCTTGCTTCCTTCACTCAACATAAAGTTTTTGGATTCATCTATGTTATTGCATGTATCCGTAATTTATCCCCTCCCTCTCCTGTACCCCAAGTAGTATTCTGTTGTATGAGTATACCACATGTCATAATTTGTTATCCACTTGGATTATTTCTGGGGTTTTGGCTATCATGAATGAAGTTGCTATGAATATTTCGGTCTTGAATCCATGTGTGGGCATATATTTAGGTTAAACGTGGGTAAATAGCTAAGATTGGCATCACTGGATTATATGATATATGTGTTTTTTTATGGTAGCTTTATTGAGATAAAATTCACATACCATAAAACTCACCCATTTAAGGTGTAAATTCAGTTGCTTTTAGTATATGCACAAAGTTACACAGACATTACCACAGTCAATTTTAGACCACTTTTATCATTCCCCAAAGAAACTCTGGACCCTTTGGCTATCACTTGTCAGCTCCACCTTCCAGCTCAAATTTTTTTCCCATTTTTTGGGGGTGACCTTTAAAATTTTCTCTTGTGATTTCATTAGTAGTCCCTCTTGAGCAAGTGGTTCTTAAACCTTTTGAACTTCGGATCCTTTACCTTCTTATAAATGATTGGAAGCCCTAAAGAACATTTGTTTATGTGGGTTATATCTGTCAGTATATCTCATTAGATGTTAAAACTGAGGAATTTTGAAAATATCAAAATTATAATTCTAAACCCATTATATGTTGATACAAATAATATTTTAACTATTTTCTAAAGACAAAAAGGAAATTAGTGGGAAACATGACCTTACAGTTTTATAAACCTCTTTAATCGAAACTTCATAGAAGGTAGTTTGTTGTCATTGAAGCATATAAAGAAAATCATACATGTATTTAGAAAAGGGAAGAGTATTTTAATATCCTTTGTAGATAATTGCAGATATTATACCAAAACTTGACAAATTGTGTAGTATCTTAAGTTCTTGTTCCAAGATTGAATTTGAGAGCACTACAATGATCTTTTCATTGGTCTGTCTTGCGCTTGGAATGAATCTTACCTATATATGATTTTGTAACATCATGCACAGGTTATTTGGAAAATACTGATTCACTGAATTATGTAGATCTTCCACATATGTACCCACATTGACATAGTTCATTATTTAATATTTAAAAATCACATTTCTGAACAACCCCACTGATCTCAACAGAACAATCTTTAAGTATTGGGAAGCTGTCAGTCTCATGGTGCTTTGTCCACGTTTTCTAAAATCTCAGTTTTTGCTTGAATGCTCAAATTTTATTGTTGGCAGCAAAAAGTATCAGTTTTTCTTGAAGTGACAGACTTGCTTTGTTCACTTTTCAGAAAATAATCTACTTCAAGTAAAGATAGCGTTCTATCAGAAAAAGTGGTCTAATTCAGCTTACAACTCAGTCACGCAAATGCTTTTTCTCAAGACAGTTGTGGAAACACAGTTTGCAGCAGAAACGCTTTGTACTTCCCATCTTGTCATATAGAATTGAACACATATTTAAGGGTTGAGATTTAATTAATTTTACAGCTTCATCAAGGACCTTCCTAAGTAGAGCTGGCTTTTTTTCCCCCATGCAAGTGCATGGCAGTGAAAAATAAAATAACTGTTGGGTGTCAGTGCCTTGATTTGTGCTAAGGTGGCAGTAGTTATAAACCATTTTTTTGCACAGTCATTGCAAATTTTGGCACAAGTTATTCTAGGATAAGTTGAGATGTAAAAAAATAATTCACCACTTGTGTTTGTTACCATGCATTCACAGTAAAGAAGACTTGATGATTAGTTGATACTAATATCAGACAAGTACAGTCAAAACAGAAAGTCCAACCACATTAGTAAGGCTAAAGTACAATTCAACACACCAGATTTTAACTCATTTTCTGTATTTACAGTTAAGTCTTTAATTCGGTGATTTACTTTATCATTAGAAAGTGGAAGTGCTTGTTTCTTTTATTGACTTTTTTTTTTTAAACATACACACACTCATCTGGAAGGTAAGACCTTCCAGATTCATAATTTATATATTTATTTATTTATGGCTGTGTTGGGTCTTTGTTGCTGCGCATGGGTTCTCTCTAGTTGTGGCAAGTGGGGGCTACTCTTTGTTGCAGCATGGGGGCTTCTCATTGCGGTGGCTTCTCTTGTTATGGAGCACAGGCTCTAGTCGCGTGGGCTTCAGTAGTTGTGGCACGTGGGCTCAGTTGTGGCTTGCGGGCTCAGTAGTTGTGGCTCGTGGGCTCTAGAGCGCAGGCTCATGGTGCACAGGCTGAGTTGTTCCGCAGCACGTGGGATCTTCCCGGACCAGGTCTTGAACCTGTGTCCCCTGCATTGGCAGGCGGATTCTTAATCACCTCACCACCAGGGAAGTCCCTCTTTTTTTTTTTTTTTTTTTTTTGCTGTACGCGGGCCTCTCACTGCTGTGGCCTCTCCCGTTGCGGAGCACAGGCTCCGGACACACAGGCTCCGCGGCCATGGCTCGCGGGCCCAGCCGCTCCGCGGCATGTGGGATCTTCCGGGATCGGGGCACGAACCCGTGTCCCCTGCATCGGCAGGCGGACTCTCAACCACTGCGCCACCAGGGAAGCCCTGGAAGTCCCTCTTTAATCGACTTTTATTGAGCAGGCTTCAGCACAAACTACTGTGCAAGAGTTTATAAGTCTCTCATAAGTTATGTACACTTCTTCGACCAATGCAATATGATAACTTTTTAAGATATCTCATTGGGTTTTGTAATTTAAGTTTGAAAAGCTATAACTTTTTGGCTTTTAAAGATCTCATCATGTGTACATTTAAAATATTGAGTTTCTTTTTTTAAAACGGAATGATTGTTCTCAAATGCAACTGAATTGGCACCATAATTCTATTTGAATATGTTCTATTGCATAAGACAACTTAATTTTACAGCCAAAGGGACATTAGTTTTATCATATTTTCATTTGTGATTTACAGTTCCGTTCAGTTTCCTTGGAGTACATTCCCCCCTTTCATGAGTTAGAGAATTCTATGTCGGTTTCTTTTCATCACTTGCAGTAATGGATTGAACTCACAAGTCGCCCAGCTCCCTTTTTCAATCCAACAATCCATTCTTAGTTATAAATTATAAATTTTCTTTTATTTAAAAAGAGTTACTAAATTCTAAAATAACTGTTTTAGGTGAAATTTTAAAAACCAAATTTAATAATATTGCAAAGCAAAACAAGAGTACTCTTACTATGTTTCCGTATATACATAGAGAGAAAAAAAGTAAAACTTTGAGACTTCAGAATAATTTATTGGATCATAATGAGACTACAGAGATTATAGCAGGTATTAGTGTTGAAGACAGTAAAGGCACAGTAGAAATATTGAACACAAAGATCTTTTGTATTTACTCATAGATTTGCCTTAGTGGTATTCATTCCTTATTGCAGATTTAGGATCCCATCTGGTATTATTTATTTTATGCCTAAAGAACTTCATTTGTTATTTCTTGTGGAGATCAGCTGGAAATGAATTCTGTCAGCTTTTCTGTCTCAGAATGTTTTTAAAGTGAACAATTAAAAAAACTTATATATTGACTATCTCTTGCCAGTTTTTCTTACAGTTTATATATTCTGAGCCTGTAGCCATTACATACTTCTTTTTTTAAGTTACAACACGTGGTCTGATAAAGTGTTTATTTATTTATTTATTTATTTTTGCTGTATTGGGTCTTCGTTTCTGTGCGAGGGCTTTCGCCAGTTGCGGCAACTGTGGGCCACTCTTCATCGCGGTGCGCGGGCCTCTTACTCTCATGGCCTCTCCCGTTCCGGAGCACAGGCTCTAGATGCGCAGGCTCAGTAGTTGTGGCTCACGGGCTTAGTTGCTCCGCAGCATGTGAGATCCTCCCAGACCAGGGCTCGAACCTGTATTCCCTGCATTGGCAGGCAGATCCCTAACCACTGCACCACCAGGGAAGCCCTACATACTATCTTTTAATCTTTGTCTTACACAGGTTCTACATGTGTTCTGTATGTTTAATGCTTATCCTCAGTCCTCTAGTTATGGTCTGTAGTCATTTTTGTTGTCGAAAGCTCATTTTCTGGTAGATGCCACACAAAGCACTCATGGGCACTGTTTCTGAGTTCTATGCTTAAAAATCAGTTTTACTGAATATGAAATCCTTGTCTCACAGTTTCTCTTCTTGATTTTTTAAAATGTTATTCCATTTTCTTCCAGCAGAAAAAAACATTGCTTTCAAAGTCTGATGGTACTCTAATTTTCCCTATGTAGATAAATGGATTTTGCCTTGTTCTCCAAAGGATTTTTTTTCTTTAAATTCTGTTAAGTTTAGGGTCTTGGTAGTTGTTTTTCTGGGTTGATAGTTTTAGTTAAACAGTATACTCTGGGAATTTCCTGGTGGTCCAGTGGTTAGGACTCCAAACTTTCACTGCCGAGGGCCCGGGTTCAGTTTCTTGTTGGGGAACTAAGATTGCACAAGCTGCGCAGTGGTTGCAGCCAAAATAAATAAATAAATAAACTAGTGTACTCTTTCAGTATGTAATTTCAGATATTTTATTTGAGGAAAACTTTCTGATATGCTCTTGTTTTGGCTTCTGTCTCAGGGCCTACTGTTTTCTGCCTGTTGGATCTTCTTTGTCCATATTCAGTGCTTGTCACATTTTGATGTCTTAAAATCCAGCCCCCCTCCCCCATTTTACCTTCTCTTTCTCTTAAAGGCATAATCTATTCTATTTACTCACTTTTATGTCTGTTCTAGTTTAGTCTTTATTTCCAAAAATTTTTTTCTCTTATTTCTAATTATTTTGTTCTGTTACTGAGTTTTTTCTAACTCTGATGTATATGTCATATCACTTTCTTAACTTTTTTTGTCTTTTTTTAAATAAAGGTATAATTTTTGTCTGTTCTCTTGTGCATTTTTTTTTTTTTTTTTTTTGGCCACGCTGCGCAGCACGTGGTATCTTAGTTCCCTGATCGAATCCACACCCCCTGCAGTGGAAGCGCAGAGTCTTAACCACTGGACCACCAGGAAAGTCCCTCTTATTTCATCTGCTGTCATTAAATTGGCCTGCCATGCTTTCAATTGAATATCTACCTGTTAGCTATTTGGGGCTTCTCCTGTTCTCAGATGTGTCACATGCCATGTTGCATTCCTTTGCTTTCTTCTGCACTGGTACAGATGGCTACTCCAGTGTTACAGCTGTTGGTTTGTTCTCATCTGCTTGGAGTTTGGGGGAGAAACCTTGTTTCCTGCTTTTGTTGTAAATTGGCTTTTGGGGTTTTGTTGCCTCTTTAGTTCTCTGTATTTTTCCTTTGAGATTCAGAGATTTAAGAATACGACCTTCCCAAGATTTTCCCTTTAAAAGCCCATCTTAGAGACAACTTTGAAAAATACAAATTCCAGACAAGACATTGTAGGGTTATTAAATTTTTTAAAATAACCTGTACAGTAATGTAGAAATCTGGTTTTTCCTAGTTCCTCTTCTAAAAATCATACTATATCCAAAAATGTCCCCAAATTGTATACTTGAATGTTTAAGGAAGAGTAGGATTTGGTGACACGTTTCAGAATTGGAGCATCAGCAGACATTTGAATGCATTATTCTGAAGGATAGAATTTTACTGTCAGTGACTGCAGACATTTAATCCTGATCTTAACAGCTTCCTCTTTCTCTTTAGAGATGTAAGCTCAAGTATTTGAATATATTCTCAATTGACCACAGTATAACCTTTTCTGTTATATGTGGTACCTCCATATTATCAGTTAGCTTATATACTATTGGTAGATAGGGAAGTAGTTTCAGTATAACATGGGTTTGGTTTATACATGATTTTTTCTAAACTGGACAGGGGGATCCTGAATAATGGGGGTAGAATTTTATATTGCACAGAGTTTTTGTTTTTTTTTTTTCTTTTTGCGGTATGCGGGCCTCTCACTGTTGTGGCCTCTCCCGTTGCGGAGCACAGGCTCCGGACGCGCAGGCCCAGCGGCCATGGCTCACGGGCCCAGCCGCTCCGCGGCATATGGGATCCTCCCAGACCGGGGCACGAACCCGTATCCCCTGCATCGGCAGGCGGACTCTTAACCACTGCGCCACCAGGGAGGCCCTGCACACAGAGTTTTTAATTAAAAGTGGTAAGCTGTGTCAGGGGTTCCCTCTCAGAGAGGTACACCCTGGTCTAGCAGGGACTCTTCTTTTCATATGGCAGTTTGCATTTCCTTTTGTGTCCATTTTAGCAGTCTTCCTGGCTTAAAGCTCCACTTCTCAGCTCCCATAAACCCTTCTACTTCTTTGTTTGGTTTTTTTTTTTCTGCGGTACGCCGGCCTCCCACCGCTGCGGCCTCTGCCGCTGCGGAGCACAGGCCCGGGATGCGCGCACAGGGCCCAGCCGCTCTGCGGCATGTGGGATCTTCCCAGACTGGGGCACGAACCCGTGTCCCCTGCATCAGCAGGCGGACTCCCAACCACTGCGCCACCAGAGAAGCCCTCTACTTCTTTGTTTCTAATACCTTTTATTAAGCTCTGAGGAAGCATTTCAGCTGCTCTTAGCTGCTTAACTGGGGTGTGCAAGTTATCTGTGGAGGTCCCAATCATTGGTTTTCTTAGTGCTGTGGTTACAGAGTTATAGGGGCATTGGCTGATCTGCCCCAATGTACCCCTCTCTACCCTTCTGGGCCTATTTTTTTCCCCATAAGCCTTGTTATTTTTAGGGTTGCAGAGTGCAGAGTTTCCAGGAATGTATGTATGTATTTACATTATACCAGATGTACTAAGAGACTTCAAGAAAATGCTGGAGCTTAGTGTAGTGAGGCTTTACAGCATTGTTTCTGTTCTTGAAGGACTTTATAAAAAGAGCCCCTATAATTCTCCTGTAATAAAGATCCAGTGTTTGGGATTTGAGGCTTCCTATTCATCATTTTTAAATGCAGGGGAATAATAAACAGTAAAAATTTGAGGAATTATGTTGTGGATCACTGAGGCTTCATTTTGTGCTAATGAGATTGTTTTGATAAACCTACCTAAAATTAGAGAAACTGGTGAGTAAATGTAAAATTCTGTATTGGATGATACTTACAGTATTACCTTTTTTCTATTTTGATCCTGGTAGGGAATTGTAATTTTGGCCATTTACAATACCAAGGTTTGTTTCAGAAATAATAATATTCAACTTACAGAAAATGCATAGTAGTATACTGTATTATTATTTGTTGTGGAAAAATCTAATCCTTATCAAAAGATTTCAGGTACTTTCGTTAAAACAGCAAGGAATTATAGGCCAGTATTACAGTAATGGAAGAAGATTGCTCATGTGTTGGATGACTCTAGAAAAATTGTACAGATGAGGAAGATGGATGTATAAATGGAGAAAAATCAGCTTATTGCATAGAGTATAATATTTTAGTTAAGTCCTGATAAACCCATTGTAAGTTGAAAATGTTGTAAGCTGAAAATGCACTTACGACACTTAACCTACTGGATGGACATCATAGCTTAGCCCAGCCTACCTTAAACATGCTCAGAACACTTACATTAGCTTACAGTTGGGCAAAATCACAAGTGTTGAATGTCTTATGTAATTGATTGAATACTGAAAAACAATAGTTGCATGGATACAGAATGGTTATTAAGTGTGTCAGTTATTTACCCTCATGATCAAGTGGCTGACTTTGAGCTGTGGCTCACTGTGGCTCACTGCTGCCGCTGCCCAGCATCACAAGAGAGTATAGTACCTGGAAATGGCTAGCCCGAGAAAAGACCAAAATTCAAAATTCTAAGTACAGTTTCTACTGAATACGTATTGCTTTCACATCATTTAAAGTCAAAAAATCTTTAAGTCAAACTATCATAAGTCTGTATTGCACAAATAGTGTAAACTGGTCATGTGGATTTGCCCCATATAAGGAAATGAATAGAGAGCTTTGTTAAGGAGTAGACTCCTTAGTGTTGATGTGGACATTTTGAGAATTGACATTAGGTGTGCGGCAGTGGCAGGCCCTATTAATTTTGTGTCATTTTTGGTACTCTGTGATAATGCCAGCAAATTCCAGTGGGGTTTGCTCAAGGAAATGACCCCTGTTCTTTTGAGTAATTCTAAAAGTAAGGAAAATTGCTGGAAACTTAGACCACATTGTGAGATTCAGTATTTCAGTAGCATGAAAATTTAATGGACCCTGGGGAAAGAATCTGAATTGTGAGGATGCTGTAATTATATTTGTGTATTGTAATAATGTTAATAAATACTCTTACGACTCTGTCAGATTTTTTCTGTGTTTTTTTCTACTGTTAGGTGTTAATTCTGTTTGTTTCTTCTGGATATGAAAAAAGAGGAGAAAGCATATTACAACATATTTTATCTTTTTAAAAATCTGAGCATAGTTGACATACAACATTATATTAGGTTCAGATATATAGCATGATTCAATTTGTTTTTTGGTTGCGCCACACGGTATGTGGAATCTTAGCTCCCTGTCCGGGGATCGAACCTGCACCCCTGCAGTGGAAACGTGGAATCTTAACCACTGGACTGCCGGGGAAGTCTGATTCAGTATTTTTATATATTGCAAAATGATTACCACAATAAGTCTAGTTAAAATCTGTCAGCATACATAGTTACAGAATTTTTTTCTCTGACAACTTTTAAGATTTACTCTCACAGCAATTTTCATATATGCAATACAGTATTATTAACTATACTCACCATGCTGTACGTTATATCACTGCAACTTATTTATTTTATAACCTTTTTCACCTTTTGACGCCTATCACCCATTTCACTCATCCCCACCTCCCTGCCTCTGGCAACCACCAGTCTGTTCTCTGTATCTGTGAACTTGCTGTTTTTGTTTTTTGTTTGTTTTTGTGTTTTAATTCCACATGTAAGTGAGATCATATGGTATTTGTCTTTCTCTGACTTTTTTCACTTAGTGTAATGCCCTTTAGGTTCATCCATGTTGTTTCAAGTGGCAAGAGTTGATTCTTTTTTATGGCTGAATAATATTCCATTGTTTATGTATGTATGTATACGTGTGTGTTATATGCATATATATATATTCACTGCATTATTTACAGTAGCCAAGATATGGAAACAACCATATCTAAGTGTCCATCAATTGATAATGGATAAAATTGGCTATTGTAAATAATGCAGTGAACATGGGGGTGCATATCATATTTTATCATTTTAAAAGTGTAACCTATAGGGAATTCCCTGGCGGTTCAGTGGTTAGGACTCGGTGCTTTCACTGCCATGGGCCCTGGTTCAGTCCCTGGTCGGGGAACTAAGATCTCACAAGCTGCGTGGTGTGGCAAAAAAGAAAAAAAGGGTAACCTGTAAAGCAGAATGACTGTTCAATGTATGTTTTTCCCTCTTATATCTTAAGGAAGAGAGAGAAAATCCTTCAAAACGGAGTAGAATTGAACGTGATATAGATAATAATTTGATCACATCAACACCAAGAACAGGAGAAAAGCCTAACAAACAGATATCTCGAGTAAGACGGAAAAGTCAAGTAAATGGAGGTTTGTTAATGTTTACATATTGCTTTATTAGGTGTAAGCAGAGTTCTCACTTGACATGTTTGTGTTCTGTTTTTAAAAATCTACTTTGAGCAATTTCTACCTTATTTTTGTAATCTCCTTTGTATTAAATATTAGTGGCATGAAGTAAATAAAAATTTACCTTCCTAATGTAAATCTACTTTGATGAATTAAAGTGACAGTTAAAGGCAGAGCAACTAGCTTTATACTGTTTAGCATGAAAATGTATATGAAACTCATTTCTTAAAGCGGTAATAATTGTGACTTAATTTATTTGAAATATGTACAAAGAATTTGTTTCTGGATTGTGGGATTTCAGAGCTGGGGGCGCTTGGAGCTCTCAGGTCCGCGGTTCTCAACTAGGGGTGTTTCTGTCCCCTAGCGGACACTTTTCAGTGTATGGAGACCTTTTTGGTTTGTCACAACCTGTGGAGGGATTGCTGCTTGCATCTAGCAGGTGAAGGTCAGGGGCACTGCTAAACATCCTACAATGCACAGGACATCCTCCCATAACAAAGAATTATCCAGCCCAAAAGCCAATAGTGTTGCTGTTTATAAATCCTGTTCTAGATCAGTACCTTATTGTATTGCTGACAAGCGCCTCAGAGTCAAAAAGGAGGAAAAAAAAGATGGACAAGCAGAGAAACCTATACAGAATAGCACTTTAGAGCATGGAGTGCTACCTTTTAACCAATACTATTTTAAACACAGCAGTGATAATAATTCCCTACCTCTTTCCTCTTAATGCAGTGATGTATCTCCATTGTTAGAATTGACCATAAGGGAGAAAAGGGATAAACAAGTTAAAAGGCTCTAACAAAGAAGGAAAGAAATGTGCTAAAGTTGTGGAGGGTCAAGGATGATTTATTAAGACATTTGTATTTTATATTTTCCCAAAACCCATTAAATTTTTTTTATTTATAAGAAACTTAAAAAAAAAACAAAACTGGTTATTCTTCCTAACTACTCTGAAATGGTGCCTCACAATATCCATAAGTAGTTTTTGATACTGCTGTATATATAGTCTTCTGCTTCAGTAGAACTAGTTGCCTCTATTTATTTAGCTGTTACTCATTAGAAATAGATTGGGGGGTAAGTTTTGTGAAGTAGGCAGCATCCCAAAATGTAAATAAACAAAGACAAAATCTTGCATTTGTGTTTTTCATATTGTAACTTGCTTGCTTTACTTACAAAGAGTTTATTTCATTTTCTGTTACACTGTGTTGATTTGAAGACTTTAGGTCTGTGTAATTCCACGTATAAATCTACTTTGTAAAAACTCAGTAAATTTTAGCATTTATAAACCATTATAAATAAATTTGTTTTAAAGATCATTTGATTTACAAGTGATTTACCTCAGGATTTCTTGAAATAATAAGCTTTTTAACATTAATGTTCATCAGTTTTCCTTATGTATTTTGAGGGAAAAAGTTATTTTTATAATGAATGGTTTAGAACACATTTATGAACGTCATATTTTCTAGATTGCAACTATTTTTGTTGTTTCTTTCTTAGAAGCTGGTAGTTATGAAATGACAAATCAACATGTAAAACAAAATGGAAAATTAGAAGATAATCCTTCCTCTGGCAGTCCTCCAAGGACTACATTGTTGGGGACCATATTTTCTCCTGTCTTCAACTTTTTTTCACCAGCAAATAAAAATGGTAAATATAAGTCATTAACCATAATTTGGGTTTAAAAGATTAATCATTTTCCTGGCTTTTTAAAAGATCTGCTTGATTTTTTGGGGCATATTTTTGTTAGCATCTTATGTTTGTTTTCAGCCTCGTTAAAAATACACAGCCTTTTTTTTTTAAGAATATATTTTCTTTCTTTTAAATTTATTTATTTATTTATGACTGCATCGTGTCTTAGTTGCGGCACACGGGATCTTTCGTTGCGGTGTGTGGGCTCCTCATTGCGGCACGTGGGCTTCTCTCCAGTTGTGGCATGTGGTCTCTGTAGTTGTAGCACACGGGCTTAGTTGCCTCGCGGCAGGTGGGATCTTATTAGTTCCCTGACCAGAGATTGAACCCAAGTCCCCTGCATTGGAAGGTGGATTCTTAACCACTGGACCACCAGGGAAGTCCCAAAAATACACAGTTTCTAAAAGCCTTTTTTTTTTTTTTTTTTTTTTTTTTTTTTTAGTGACTGAAATAAATGTAGGTTATGTTTAATTAACTATCTGAAAACCTAGATGATAAACTTTGGGCTGGAGGGAAAGTATTATTTTTTCTGTGTTGGGATGACTTCTGCATCTTTAGAGTGTGTACAGGAGAGAATTGAGAAGCATTTTCAATATTCTAGATCAGTAAAGTAGAATTTGTTGAATATTTTGAGTGAGTTGAAACCAGATTTTTTTTTTGTAATACAATTTATTTTTATTATTATTTGCTTGTTTTTTTCCCCCTGTAGGGAATCTTAGTTTAGATAAATAGTAAAACTACCCTAATTCACATGAGTTGAAGGTTCCATTGTATGCCTTTGCAAAAAAAAATTAAAAATGGCCTCTTTCTCAACATATTTTTTTTAAATTAGCTGGTGTCCTATTTTTTCTGATAATGTCTAATTTCATACCTGATAATTTAGTCTCCAGATTATTTGAGGGCAAGAGGTCATGTCTTTATTTTTGCATCTACCATGTTGTTTGATACAGTATTGGGCACATGGGAAATAGCCATTAAATACCTGTTGCCTGATTTCTGGATGATAAAGCAATTTTTAAAAGGCAGAATGGTGCACTGTAAAATCAAGATGATGTAGGGGCAGAAATAATGTATATTAGCACATTAAAGGACTGTGAAGTCCTAGAATAGAAACAAAAAACTACCTTTAACTTTGTTTAACCCAGTATTCCCTAGACATATCTGATCAAGTACTCTTCTATGGAACATCTGTTAACATCTTAACATCTTTTAGAACTAGTGCCTCCTAAAACATCTTTGGAAATGCTGGTGTAGTGGGAAAAGAACAGGCTTTGGTGTTAGATAAACTTGTTTTAAATTTGTTCCCAGCTGCCACTGTTTACTTATGTTATGCTGGACCAGTTCTTTAAACTCTTGAGTCTCTTATCCATGAGAAAGGGTAATTATACTTAAATGTGAGGAGTGAAGATTCTAGTTCACTCAACAAATATTGAGCATCTGCTATGTTCCAGCCATTGTGATAAGTATAATAAATTTTTATAGGTGCCTTGAGAGAGGCATGGAACAGTAGAGTATATTCAAAGAATGGAATGGTCCTGTCTTGTGGGTGGTGGCTCACAAAAGGCTTCATAGAAAAGCTGAATCTTGAAAGATGGTAAAGGGCATTCCATGTAGAAGGAGCAGTGTAAGCAAAGGTACAGTGTATTTCAGAAACAAATTAGTTTGTCACAGATGGAGCATCAGATTTGAGGAGTGCACAGGAAGGGATAAGATGGGAGAATTATAAAGAAGTCAGATTATAGAGCCAATTTTGTAGGTTTTTTGAACTTTATCCTTAGTCATGGGGGGATGGGCGAAAGGTTTTAAACTGTGAGTAATATGAACAGATTTGTGGTTTTTTTTTTTTTAAGTTTACAGATTTTATTTTTTTTTAATTTATTTATTTTTGGCTGTGTTGGGTCTTCGTTGCTGCACATGGGCTTTCTCTAGTTGCAGCGAGCGGGGGCTACTGTTTGTTGCAGTGTGCGGGCTTCTCATTGCGGTGGCTTCTCTTGTTGCGGAGCCGGGGCTCTAGGCGTGCGGGCTTCAGTAGTTGTGGCTCGCAGGCTCAGTAGTTGTGGCTCACGGGCTCTAGAGTGCAGGCTCAGTATTTGTGGTGCTTTTCTAAAGACCTATTTGGCAGTAGCATGTAGGCTAAATTCTAAAGAGGCTGGGTGCAGGGAGAACATTAGTAGACTTGTAGTCCATGTGAGACTTCATACAACCTTACTTGTGGTATTAGAGAAGAAAAGAAGGATCAAAGATACAGAATGGACAAATGTGGGGAATGGATTGGAGGTGAAAGAAGAGAGAGAGTAAGATGTACACATTAGATTTTCAAGAGAGAAAAGTAAGTTCCTGGGAGATAGATAATTGAATTTAATTTGGGCCGTGCTGAGCCTGAGAGGCCTTGAAACAACCAAATAAAAATGTCTACTAACAATTTGTCATTCAGGTATGGGGCTTAGAAATCTGGATAAGCAGTAGAGCATGATATTATCAGCTTTATAGATATTAATTGAAACCAGTGGAGTAAATGGTCCATTTGGTTCATCAAACTAAGACCAGAATCTTGGGGGAAGACATTTAAGGACTGGACAAAGCTAAAGAAGCCAACAAAGGAGAAATGGAGGAAACCAGGAGAAACTGAGTCATAGAAGTCAGAACAAGAGACTGTCAAACCCAGGGTCAAACAATTGTAAAGATAGAAGGAAAAGAAATGAGCATTGAAAAGGTATCATTAAACCTGGTAATTAACTGGTCATTGGTTTCGTTTGCCAGAAGAGTTTCAGAGGAGTGATTGGAGTTGGCAGCCTAATCCATGGGTTAAAAGAGTGAAATGGAGGGCTTCGCTGGTGGCGCAGTGGTTGAGAGTCCGCCTACCGATGCAGGGGACACGGGTTCATGCCCCTGTCTGGGAAGATCCCACATGCCGCGGAGCGGCTGGGCCCGTGAGCCATGGCCGCTGAGCCTGCGCGTCCAGAGCCTGTGCTCCGCAACGGGAGAGGCCACAACAGTGAAAGGCCCACATACCGCAAAAAAAAAAAAAAAAAAAAAAAAAAGAGTGAAATGGAGAGTAAGAAAGGGATCAGCACATATAGATTACTGTTATGAGGAACTTGAATATGAAAAAAACTAGAGAGGTCATGAAGCCTCAAGGGATGTTTTGTATTTGTGAGAAGCAAGCATGTTGTTAAGCCTCAGGGAAGGGTCTAATAGGTTGAACATAAGGGAAAAAGAAAAACTAACGAAGAAAGTTTCTAGGATCTACTGATAGGGATGGGATCAAGAGAACAGGTAGAAGGATTAGAATTGAAACAAGGAGTATAGACATTTTTCTCTGATGCTGGAGGAAAGAACGTTTAGGCAGCAGTAGTTCATGCTTGATAGAATTTTTTCTTTAAAGGAGGACATGGTATCATTTTGCTGAGATGGTCCTGGTGGCAGGGACTGAAGAGAATGAAGGTTTAGAATATTTGCTATTGGGTATAAGTAAAAGAAGCTGAATGACTCACACACAGAAATACTGAGCAGCATGCTATAGGCGTAGCTAAGATTAGAGGATTTTATTTGGAGTACAACCAGTCTTTATAATTGTATTGTTTTCTTTATTACCTGGGTCTAGTGCCTGAGAAGCCTGTTAGATTGATTCAAGAGGGATTTCTATGATGAATGACAGTGGAAAGACAAGGAAGCGAGGACAGTGAGGCTGCTGGCTTGAGAGTGGTTTAAATAATACACCATGAAGTCTAACTAGATGAGGAGGGTGGAGAAGAAGCCATTGAGGGATGTGTTTGGATAAAAGAGATTGGCTTTTATCAAACGTGGAGATCACATGTAATAGAAATATTAGCTAGCTAGCTAGCTAGATAGATAGATAGATAGATAGATAGCTAATTAGAAGATTAGGAGGTTGTGGTAGGAGATTAATTATTTGAATTTTAGGTTTCAGAGGTGAACAGATTCTCTGTGATAGTGTCCAGGTTGTAGCCATGGTAATAACTACTACAGAGCATTACAAATGTAGATGGAGCTAAAGAGGGCAAGACCTTTGAGGATTAGTTATTGGATGAGTCATTGACATCACCTGTAATAACTATATAGGCATTTAATAGAGCAGTAAACTGGTATCTAGGTGTTAAATTCCTCTGAGATTGAGAGAGGATGCTGGCAATAGATGGTAGGTGACAGCAGAGGGCACAAGTGAAGAATTGTATAGCCAGGTGACAGCAATCTCAAAGCAGCAAACATTTTTACACATTAGCGGAAAACCAATGATCTGGTGGCGGCAATGGAGGTAAATGAATTCTGATTGAGTAACAAGTATGGGAGAATAAACAGCTTTGAGGGAAGGGTATCAGGAAAAGAGATGTCTTTTGGAAAGAGGTTAAATGTAAGGCAATGAGGGAGAAAGAATATTCTGTGAGGAAATTGAGAGTTATTGGAGGTTGATTTTGTTGTTGACAGTGACATTTGGAGGATTTCATAAGGAAATGGAGACTTGGGGTCAGTCCATAGTGGAAGAAAAATTGGGCAGCGCGTTCATCTAGGGGATGGTTGAATATAATGAGGAAACTAGCTTCTATCTTTGTTATTGAGACGGAATCTTGTTGAGAAATTGTTCTTGTGTCTTTGAATAAAAAGGTTCTCATGGTTAGGGGAACAGTTAGCTCATTTTTTTTTTTTTTTTTTTTTTTTTGCGGTACGCGGGCCTCTCACTGTTGTGGCCTCTCCCGTTGCAGAGCACAGGCTCCGGACGCGCAGGCTCAGCGGCCACGGCTCACGGGCCCAGCCGCTCCGCGGCATGTGGGATCTTCCCGGACCAGGGCACGAACCCGTGTCCCCTGCATCGGCAGGCGGACGGACTCTCAACCACTGCACCAGGGAAGCCTAGTTAGCTCATTTTTCGAGAACTGTCTCTGGTTTAAAAATTACAACTGAGGGGCTTCCCTGGTGCAGTGGTTGAGAGTCCGTCCGCCTGCCGATGCAGGGGACACGGGTTCGTGCCCTGGTCCGGGAAGATCCCACATGCCGCGGAGCGGCTGGGCCCGTGAGCCGTGGCCGCTGAGCCTGTGCGTCCGGAGCCTGTGCTCTGCAACGGGAGAGGCCACAACAGTGAGAGGCCCGCGTACTGCAAAAAAAAAAAAAAAAAATTACAACTGCTCAAAATGGCTAGGATGCTTAGTACTGGAAAGATGAGGAGCTGTTTGAGGATAATGGAAAATTGTGTGTGTGTGTGTGTGTGTGTGTGTGTGTGTGTATTGCCCAGCACATAGTAAGCACTTAATAAATGATATTTGCTTTAATGAAGAGAAGTTCTGTGGTCAAAAATACTGAATGACAGTTGATCCAACAACAACATGGGTTTGAACTGCACAGGTCCACTTAATACAAGGATTTTTTTCAATAAATACTATAGTATACAATCTGTGGTTGGTTGAATCTGAGGATGTGGAACTGTGGATACGGAGGGCTGACTGTAAAGTTATTCTCAGATTTCTGACTGCATGGGGGTCAGTGTCCCTAATCCCTGTGTTGTTCAAGGGTCAACTGTATATACTTCAGAGTTCCTAAGAGACTGGATCTTAAATGTTCTCACCACAAAAAAGAAATAATTATGTGGCAGGATAGAGGTGTTAGCTAACGCTCAGTTGGTAATCATATTGCAGTATATAAAGTATTAAATCAATACGTACACCTGGAACTTACAAAACGTTATGTTAATTATATCTCAATAAAAAATTTTTAAAGTTCTAAATTGTTTGACTGTAAATGGATGTTTCTAAGCTATTTGAACACTCTTAAGAAAAACTTTGCTCACAAATATTGCTCTAGCTTATAGTCTTTACTCCTTATTTTTGAAATGTCTAGTAAACAGTCACTAAATAATGGTATCCTCAGCTTTGTTTCTGTTCCATTTAGCTTTTCTAAATATTTATGAATTTTTATTGAATATATTTGACATATAACATTGTATAAATTTAAAGTGTACGACATGTTGATTTGATAATTTATATATTGTAATATGATCATCATCGTAGTGATAATTAGCATGTGTTCTCTCTAATGTTATATAATTATTCTTTCTTTTTAGTGGTTGGAGTAATTAAGTACTAGTCTTTTAGCAGGTTTGATGATTATAATACAATGTTGTCTGTATTCACTATACTGTGCATTAGATCTCTAAGGCTTATTTATTACTTGTTTTAAGTTTGTTCCCATCTTTCCCCACCCACTATGAGCTTTTAAGTGACGATTAATGTACAATTAATCATGATTTCAGGAACATCAGGATCCGATTCCCCAGGACAGGCTGTGGAAGCTGAAGAGATAGTAAAACAGCTTGATATGGAACAGGTGGATGAGATCACTACCAGTACTACTACATCAACTAATGGAGCAGCTTACTCAAATCAAGCAGTTCAAGTGAGGTCATCAATAAATAATGGTTTAGAAGAAGCAGAAGAAACAGTTAATCGTGATATCCCACCCCTTACAGGTAAAAAAGATTCCTTTTTTTCTTATACATTTTCATGAATAGTTTGTAAAAATACTACTGTATTTTTTCTTAAATAGGCAGATTAAATGCATAAGTTTTTCTTCCTTGAAGTTAATAAAATTAAAACTGGAAATAACACTTTTCCCCCCAAATCCAGTCACTTTGAAATTGAATTTTTTAAGGTTATTTTAACTGCATATTAGTTACTTTACAGTTTAATTATGTGTACCAATCTTACCACTTAGAGAAACTTAACACAGCTAACAAAATAATATGCTTACATTTATGAATATATTTATTATAATTGCACGAGTCTTAGATCCTTAAGGTCTGAAGTCCCTACATAGAGGTAGTCTCATACCTTCAGATTTGTTTCATATACAGATGACATTCCCAAAGAAGAAGCTTCTGTTCTTGGGTCTCTCCTATACACAAACTTTGCAGCCTAATCCTGGATGCTTTTAAAGGCCTAACATAATTGTTAGGTCCCTGATCCAGTTGTTATGGAAATGTAGAAACATGTGAGATCAGCATTTGTAACTTCTGAGGGTTGTGGTAGATAGACATATAAGGCTAAAAGATGAAATTGTATTCCATTATGATTAAAAGCAGAAATAAAACTGAGGATGGACATCTTTTCCCAGAAGGAGAAGATCTTAGACTTTTATTTTAGATTTGTTTGTTTTTCCTTGTGATGCCAGATATTTGAGAGAGCCTAGTACATATATATTGGTTGAGAAGTAAGTTTGGCATAAGGAAGCAAAATGATGATCTCTCTGATATAAAGGGGAAACTTGAAAAAAAATCATTGAAACAGCATGATACATTTAAAGAAAAAATGCATACAATTATGAAACTTGTATACAGTGCAACCCTGTATCAGTATGAAGAGAAAAGCAGCATAATAGAGTTAAGGTTTATTTTATTTTATTTATTTTTAGTTTTGGCTCTATTGGGTCTTCGTTGCCGTGTGCGGGCTTTCTCTAGTTGCAGTGAGTGGGGGCTGCTCTTCGTTGCGGTGCGCAGGCTTCTCATTGTGGTGGCTTCTCTTGTTGGGGAGCACAGGCCCTAGAGTGTGCAGGCTTCAGTAGTTGTGGCGTGTGGGCTCTAGGGTGCGTGGGCTTCAACAGTTGTGTCACGTGGGCTCAGTAGTTGTGGCGCATGGGCTTAGTTACTCCGAGGCATGTGGGCTCTTCCCGGACCAGGTCTTGAACCCATGTCCCCTGCATTGGCAGGCAGATTCTTAACCACTGTGCCACCAGGGAAGTCCAAGGTTTATTTTAAATTTGTCAAATAAGGAATTCCCTGTGCTCTCACTGCCGAGGGCCCGGGTTCAGTCCCTGGTCGGGGAACTGTTGGGTTGGCCAGAAAGTTTGTTTGGGTTTTTCTGGAAGATCGTAAGGGAAAAACTCGAACAAACTTTTTGGCCAACCCAATAAAATCCCACAAGCCGTGTGGTGCGGCACTCAATCAATCAATAACAAATAAAATGTTAATATTGATAATGTTAAATTATAATGTTATAATTTAGGAATAATACTGAACCTAACAAGCAAATCTAATGCTGATTACTTTGCCTGGTGTTACAGGCTAGTGAATGATAAGGTATAGACTGAAGCCAGGGCTTTTTTTTTTTTTTTTGGCGGTACGCGGGCCTCTCACTGTTGTGGCCTCTCCCGTTGCGGAGCACAGGCTCTGGACGTGCAGGCTCAGCAGCCATGGCTCACGGGCCCAGCCGCTCCGCGGCATGTGGGATCCTCCCAGACTGGGGCACGAACCCGTGTCCCCTGCATCGGCAGACGGACTCTCAACCACTGCGCCACCAGGGAAGCCCCGAAGCCAGGCCTTTTGACTTCTTTGATGTTTTTTCTGTTTTTGTGTTTCTATATAAACCTTTGTACTCATTTTTTCTGACAACTGTGCCTACCGGGAAGGGGTTTCTATAACTTTAGTTTCTAGAGGGGAATAGTAAGATTTACTCCATTTGTCTCATACATTCGTTTTTCTAACATTTAATTGAACACCTACTTTTTGTGATGGGCACTATTTATAAGGATGACTAAGATGTGCTCATGGACCCTGAAGAGTATATGATCTAATTGATGAGCCAAGTGTACACAAAAATTACTGTACAGTGTGGTGAGTGCTGTTAGAAATAAACGAGCAAAATATTGAGGTGGCACATTGCAGTTACTCTGGGAGGATCATGAAAGGAAGAAGTAAAAGTTTTGCTGATCTTAAAATATGAGTATGAGTGACAAAAGTGGTCCTTTTCCCCAACTTCAAGAACGTAGCCAAAGAGAACAAGAAGGAAGGAGGCTGGCTCTACCATTTACTTATCTGTGTGACTTTAGATAACTTATTTAAGCACTCTGAGACAGTTTTCTTAGCTTTAAAATGGTAATAATAATTTAGAGCTTTGAAGACTAAATGAGATGAAATATGAAAAATGCTTAGCATGGAGGTGCTCGAATACTAATTACTTCCTGTCCCCCTTTCTCTGAGATTAATAGGAATTTGAAATAGTAAAGTAGTAGGAAGATATATTTTTCCATTTGTCCCCTTGTGCTAATGAACCGTTACTGGCATAAAGTTGTTAGAAATGAACAAACATTCTGCTTTACATCTGTTGTCATTTATTGAACATACACACTGTATTGGCTCTGTCTCAGAAGGTATTAATACATGGTAATAGCAAAAAACGTAAGTTTTTATCCTGAAAGACTAGTGTCCACCAGTATTCCATTCCTATAGACAGATCACAGCAATTTTTATTGAGGTCCACTGTCTTAGTCCTTTCAGGCTACTGTAAAAAACTACCATTAGACTAGGTGACATATAAACAATAGAAATTTATTTCTCATAGTTCAGGAGTCTAGGAAATCTGAGATCAAAGCCCCAACAGATTCAGTGTCTGGTGAAGATCTGCTCTCTGGTTCATAGATAGCTGTCTTCTTACTGTGTCCTCATATGCCAGAAGCTATGCAAGCTCTTTGGGGGTCTTTTTTTAAGAGCATTAATCTCATTCATGAGGGCTCCACCCTCATGACCTAATGACCTCATGACCTCCCAAAGACTCCATCTCCAGACACCATCACATTGGGGATTAGGTTTCAATATATGAATTTTGGGGCAACACAAACATTCAGTCTCTAGCATCCACCTTAAACTTTCATCTCCAAGACATTACCTGTTTAGCTTGTAAGTTATCGTTGTCTCATTGAATTTAAGTTGTAAATATTGTCTTAGAAAATTCTCAACATAATTTCTAAAGCTTTATCAGTTGATCAAATTTTAATTCAAACTTAGAATGGACTATGTGTCGTGGAATACAGAATTGTTGCTTGATTATTTTTAAGTTGCTTGTAAATGAGAAGTAAAATAATGGTTCTTCTAAAGCACTGATTTCTATATACAGCATAATTTCTTAACTTTTAAGATCATAGACAACCTTGAGATGCCTGTAAAAATGTACATAAAACATTTTTTCATATGTCTTTAGGGGTTTGTAGACCTCTTAAAGCCTGTTCATGGATCTTAGGTTTAAAACTACCTTCGGGATCTGTTGTCAGCACACATATATTGACTGACTGTATGTACTGTGCACTTTGTGAAGTATTACTGCTATGAGCACCATGAAATTTTTATGGTTATACATACAAACATCATCCAGTTAGAAATGGAAATTTTGTGGAGTGTATTTTCCTAATAATACACTCCACAGTGTAAGTAGTAAATAGTAGGAAATAGTGTAAGTAGTAAATTTTCTCTTAGCTGTTAGGGATTTAAATTTTGCTAGCCATGATATAGCTTGCCACTTTGTCTGTTATGGTAAATTTTTCCTTTGGATCCAGAGTTAGATCTATGTGTTTATAAATTTACTTTTAAATACTGTTTACAAATTATTTCTGTCTTATCTTTAACCTAAAATACATAGGGCTTCAGGAAGATCTTAATAAAAGCAGTAAAAATGTATACTTCATGGAAGCATTAAGTGAGTAAAAGCAACATTTTGTGTTTCACTTTTTTAAATAGCACCAGTAACTCCAGATAGTGGTTATTCATCAGCCCATGCAGAGGCCACCTATGAAGAAGACTGGGAAGTATTTGACCCGTGAGTTTTTTTTTTTTTCCCTTTCTCTCTTTGAACGGAATGAAAGTACATGTGTAGAGGGGTGGCTAAATGGTATATTACGAAGAGCATTTGACCTGTAGGTATTAATACTTTGCTGAGTTACTGAAATACTAATTTGTGTATTTTCAGTTTTACTTATGTGTTTTATAAGTTTGGTTTACTAGGTTAAATATGCATTATTTAATTAAAAACTTAAAGATGGGCTGAATTTAGTAATATGTTTTATATTTACAAAAAAGTAGAAATGTTGACATTTTCTTAAAATTTGATTTATAGCTATTATTTCATCAAACATGTTCCACCACTGACAGAAGAACAACTAAATAGGAAACCTGCCCTTCCATTGAAGACAAGAAGCACACCAGAATTCTCCCTAGTTTTAGACTTGGTAAGTATATTATCTGTAGAGTTAGGGAAAGTAAAGGCGTTAAATTCTTTTTTAAAAATACTAGCCCAAAATACCTAAAAGAATACAAGTGAATGAATAGCCTTACACATACATTTACTATAAAAACATGTCTTAGGTGTTCTGAAATGTTTTTATTTTAAGCACAGTCTAATGCCAGGGCCTCCCCAATTTGTTGGTTTCCAGTACCCTTTGAAAATAAATTAGGCTTTCTTTTTCTTTTTCTCCCCCCACCAACACCCCCATTTCACTATTTTTCTATTTACATTAAATTAATTATTGCCCCCATACTCCTATACCCTTTGTTTTGTTCTTTAATCTCCCAATAAATTCTGATTTCATGGCTAGATTTCAACCTTTTTGGGGGGTGGGGGGGTCACAGTCATGTTCCCCTGAAGGACCTAAGTCTTAATGAGTTAACCTCATGCAAGACCATACTCCTTTTCTTGTTCCTTTTTTGGGGGGAGGGGCAATCTATGTAATACTTAATACTAAGTATTAGTATTATCTAATACTAATAACTTTATTAAAAGACTCTCAAAAGCATGACTTCTTAATGCTGACTAATAAAACCTTTAATATGCTCTCCTGGTGTGAATTTTAAAATTTATATTTTTTTAGGGTACCAGAAGAGCTTTGAAAACTGAATATCTCTTATCTTTTCCTAACCAAGTTTAATATATGGTCACCATTGTTTACCATCTGCCGACAATTTCTTGATATTAGCAAAAATATGTATCTATTATATAATACTGGAAAACATTTTACTATTTAAAAGCCTTTGTTACTAGTAACCTATCATTGGAAATGTGGTTTAGTTCTTATTAAAAAATGTTTTTTTATCTTGAGGAAAAGCATATTTTTAAAATCTTAACTAGCATGTGTAGTTGTTTTGAGAGTTCAGCACCTTAGCCTTTGCCTAGCCAAAGAGATATAAGATAGGTATCCAGAAGGCCTAAGTATTTAAGGTGTTTATTAGAGGATAAGTGGGGAAAAAAAGAAAAATTTTGAAACTGATTATGAGTAGTTTAGATTTGATGTACAGAAACTGAAAAAGATTTTGCTAGATTTTTATGTTAGCAGTTGATGTCATGATAGCAAGTTTGGCCATATAATTTTTAATCCAATGTGGAGGTAAATAGAGAGGGGAAGATAAGAATTGGTGAGCATAAGTGAGTAATTTTACAGAACTGGGTAAAGAAGAATGATCAAAATTTAGATAGGCTGTAGATGAAGAAAGTAGAATTAGTTATGATTCAATTATAAGGAAGAGAATACCTTTTTTAAAGATACTAAGGGAATACCTTGAATTGTGTACTCTGATATGCTATTAAAAGAAAATGTGGGTGGACCTAGAGTCTGTCATACAGAGTGAAGTAAGTCAGAAAGAGAAAAATACCATATGCTAACACATATATATGGAATTGAAAAAAAAAATGGTTCCGATGAACCTAGTGGCAGGACAGTTATAAAGACGCAGACGTAGAGAATGGGCTTGAGGACGTGGCAGGGTGGGGAAGCTGGGACGAAGTGAGCTTTGACATATATACACTACCAAATGTAAAATAGATAGCTAGTGGGAAGCAGCTGCATAGCACAGGGAGATCAGCTCAGTGCTTTGTGACCACCTAGAAGGGTGGGATAGGGAGGGTGGGAGGGAGGCTCAAGAGGGAGGGGATATGGGGATATATGTATACATATAGCTGATTCACTTTGTTATACCGCAGAAACTAACACAACATTGTAAAGCAATTATACTCCAATAAGATGTTTAAAAAAAGAAAAAGAAAAAGAAAATGAGGCATATCTAGAGTATTTTTTGCTCTTTGCCTCCCCAGAGTTTAACTTTAGGTTAAAAGAAACACTCCAGCTAATAAGAGGTGGAATCACAAGGTATGAGCATTTGTGTTTCATTTTAATTCATCTTAAAACACATTGAAAAATTTGGGGGGTAGTTACTAGCAGCTTTATTTTTTTTAAGTGTTGTCACTTTCTACAAATGGAAGCCTTTTTTTTAATCCTTCAGGATTTGAGAAATATACATATTTGCACATACCTTACATTGAATGATCCTTACCTTCTTTTCTTCATAAGAAAACAGGGCTTGGTAATCAAAGATGAGAAAGAAGTCTTGATTGACTGCTAATTTAGTTAAACAATGTTTATGTCTATGAAACACATTCAACAGATACTGAAATATCCATTTTCTAAAATAAAATTCTTTATAAAAGGTTTAAGAATAAGGAGCTATATATAAATAGAAGATATATCTTTTTAATAGATACTAAACTTCCATTGGCAAATTGTAAAAAAAAAAAAATTAAGAAAGTATATATGTGGTTTGCTTAACAGAAAGTTGGCAACTGCAGGACTCAGAACACTGGTTGCCAAACATGCGTATGCATCCTAATCACCTAAAAGGCTTATTGAAACATAGATTGCTGAGCTCCTCTCTACTCCTTGCTGAGTTTGAATGATAAGAAATGGAGCTGGAGGTTTTGCATTTCTAACTAGTAGTTCCCAGATGATGCTGATGCTGCTTGCTGTTCTAGCAGCCACACGTGAGAACCAGTGACTTAGAAAATTCTACCCCAGTTTGCTATGCCACACACAATAATGTATTATAAATATAAAATTCCACGTATGAATGGGTGCTTTAATAAATGTTTTTGGTAATCATGAATACATAAAATTATCAATTGAAATGTCTTAATATCTTGGTTCATTCAATATGTCCTTTTTATTTTAAGGATGAAACACTAGTACACTGTAGTTTAAATGAGCTAGAAGATGCAGCACTTACTTTTCCAGTCCTTTTCCAAGATGTCATTTATCAGGTAATTAAAATTTTTTAACTTGAGTTTTGGCCTGTTAGATATTTTGAACCAAGAAATCTTTTGTAAATTTTTTTTTGGTGAAATTTAATGTGTTTATTCCTAATGGATTTCATCTGTATTTTAATGATTTAGTAACACAAAGTAGCATCATGCTAAATAAATAACTACATAAAACAACATTAATGTTACCAAAAAAATGTGAACTTTTTTTACCCATTGCTCTCTGCTAGTTTCATAACCTGTTTGCCAGCAGGTGGAGGCAGGAACACTGACATCTTAGGTCCCCGAGAGCTTGCCAGGTTAACACTTGGCGTTGTTGTTGTTGTTTTTCCAAAACCCAATTAATAGGAAGAAACCTTATTCCTTGTTGGTCATTTTTATTGCCTTTTCTAGTAATATGGTGTGTAGGTTGCAGTGTAGTAGATCTACTTTATTTTAATCACAGAATTCCTTGACACTCTTCTAGTTACTGCTTTACTTAAAAAATTAGAGTATTTCTTCCTCCTCTGTGTTGATGGACAGGTAACAGTGCAAAATACAAATACCATTTACATTTCACTGCAAATTACGTGTGTTGACCATAGGTTTTACTTTATGTTTCAGATTTTCCTATCATATAATTTGAATTAATATATGTGAATACACTTCAAAAACTACAAAGTGCCTTTCTGTCATGGAGATTGTTATTGAACTAGCATTACCTTCTTATATACCAGTTGTTGAAGGATTGGGAAAGGGTCAAAAACTTTGTTGTTTGTCAGGTGGAAGCCAACCCAAGGATTAACTAAATAAAGTCACAGAACATTTACCATGTGAGCAATGAAAAGGTGTTTATGGTTGTTTATGTGCTCTTAATAGGCAGTTAGAATATGTGTATAGTTTTCTTGGCACATGATAGTTATTAGAGCTTGGAAATCATAAAATTTTAGAGTTAAATAGTTTGTGGTTCAGGAGCTACTTTACCTACCTTATCTTGTAATCAGTCATAAGAGGATTTAAGCAGTTATTGTCAGTTCTGGTTTAATCTAGAAAGGTACTGTAGGTATGGTAATATCTGGATACTATCAATATATTTATTTCCCTTTTATGTAAACTGATTTTAGTTCTGATACAGATCAGAGGATGAGCAAAATATACATAAAAATGAGGGATTTTAGGTTTTTGAATTCCTTTTTAACTGTATATTACTTGTTTAAGGTAAATTTTTTTCTTAAGACATTTTCTGCCAAATAGGTTGTTCTTGTTTAGTGTAATTCAAGGACAGGAGTCTTGTGGCAAATATAAATAGCATGGCAATATGTTCTCTCTTTTTAGCTTGATAACCTTGTTTTTATGTTCAAAATTGCCCTTAAAAACAATGGCTTTCAGGCTTTTGAATTTGGAAAAGAAAACTGTTACTAAAACTATAAATAATAATTTTGATGTGATTTCTTAAGCTTCCAGATTTGAAATTTATTTCTGATAGATGGTTTTGGTCTGTTTACATAATTTTTAGTAGTGAAATAAGAAACTTGGAGAGTAGATGAGTTTGATTTCCCTCTCATGAGTATTTCTTTTCAGTGTGACCATAAAATTGAATTTTTTTCTTATTGCTTCCACCATTTCTTCTTCAGTTCTCTTCTTTATAAAATTCTTACTGTTTCCTATGGATCCGGACAGTTGTCTTATTTTGAATAAAAGGCTCCTAGCAGTGCATATGACTAATATAAAAAAAACTTCATATGTACTGCATCTGTGGAATTCAAAGAACTCTTTTTCTTATATATCTGAGTTACACTTTCTGAAACAGGAAAATTAAATGAGCTAACCTAAATCAGGAGCAATGAGCAGGAAGTTTGAATCTTAAAAATTATAGAGATGATTGTATTTTAAAATGATTTAGTTGTACTACATCATGTACAGAGTTTAGTTCCCTTTCAGTAAGTTTTGAGGGTGTCCATAGTTAATATTGGATTTCTAGTTTTGGCATAGCCGTTCTATGCATAGCCATTCTGTCTGCTTTTTAAAAAATAACTTTGAAGAAATCTTGGGTTAGGGTTCCCCCAGTTTTCAGACCAGCAAGCTCCCTTTAAACAGGGAATGATGTCTTTTAAACTTTCAGTGGTGTTGTCTCCATCTACTGGCAAAGAAGAAATATACACAAGGGTCTGGGATGATCTAAGAGATTTTGGAGAAACCACATTATTAGGTAAGATGTAACTTACATGTTTAACCACTACAGTATAATGTGGCCCACTTAAAGGTAGAAACCTGTAAAATACTGTATATACTCTTAAAAAATAGTTTGTTGAGATGAAATTCACAACATAAAATTAACCATTTTTAAGGGAACAGTTTCATGGCATTTATATACTCTTGAATATGTCAATTCCATAATATTTATGTATATACTCTTAAAATGGTAATGTTAAGATAGGATCAAATTCTTCATCTGAATCAAAGCTAGATAAAGTTTCCTCTTGGGACTTTTGTTACTTTTGCTTTTTGTTTATGGTAAGTTTGTTATAGTAGAACCATATCTAATGTTAATTCTATTTGTTATTCTCTTTCTTTCAAAACAATTTAAAATATAAATTGTCGTATGTATGTTTTGATAATGGTCTGTATCAGGGGTTGGCAAACTTTTTCCTTTAAAGGGCCAGTTGTTAATATTTTAGGTTTTGCAGTCTGTGTTACAACTACTTTTTCTGCCATTGTAGCATGAAAGTAGTCCTAAACAATACGTAATGAATAAGCATGACTGCGTCCCATTAAAACTTTATTTACAGAAATAAGTGATGATCTGGATTTGGCCAAAAGGCCATAGTTTGCTGACCCTTGGTCTAATAATTATGAGAGTATATGCAGTAAATTTACATATTCAAATTCTAAGTGGAAGTAAGTAATCAAATGTTCATCAAAATTCTTGTTAATATATAGAGAGATTTAAAATTAGATCCACTGTAACCTGGTTATGGGCTTTCTTAGGTTTTTTCAGATGAAAGTTTGAGGGAAATTTAAGGTGGTCACTACTCACGTTTAAAGATTGCCTTACTTCATGATATACACTTTTCTTTTGATTGATAAGTAGGACTCAACCTAGTTAATGCAAGACTTAGAATATATGAGGAGGTAGATTATTCAAGCCTCAATTAGTACCTTGAATGTATTTGAATTTCCATTTCTCTAGGAGATAAACCTAAAAGATCCAACTCAAATTAAAATTTTGATATATGTTACCACTGACACTATACAGATAGACAGATCATAGTTTGTGTATATGGAGAAAAAGTCATTTGAAAGAAGAACTGAGTTTTTAAAGTGAGGGTGTGGCATTCACAAAGGCAAAGTATATGGATTTTTGTTTGAATGGGTCTTTTCCTCTCCCTTAATTGGTAGTTTTTCCATGAATTGTTTTACAGTTAGATATTGGGAAACGTATTTATTCATAGAATCGTACAAATGCATTTGATATCTGGAAAAACAAGTGCGTGATCAGTTCCAATGCACATGTTTTAATTTTTATATTTAGCTTATATTGACACATTGTCAGGAAATCCATCTCGTGGTGTTACTCAGTTAAGAGGTCTCCACTGTATTTAGTTTCTGTTCCTGCAGATCCACCAATTCAAGACTCTAGGTCATCTCACTCCCTCTTCCATCCAGAAGATGACTTCTATCCACAAGCAGGACTGAATCAAAAGACAGATTTTTCACTTAGCTCTTGAGCTGAACCACCTCCTCAATGACCTTCCTCTGTCTCCATCAAGAACTGGAGCTCAGTTTTTTGAAGATGTAATAGAGCTACTCAGCCCAAACGTGGCTAATTGAAGACAAAAAGAAGATGCCTCATATGTTTCACTACAGTGCAACCAAACGTAACTGTGTTGTCCAACTCCTCATTCTGTAAAGTATGGCAGGGGCATCTGATTTTTGACTCTGTTCACCAATAAGACTTTAGCCAGTCAGTGGCTTTCTGAAGATCAGTAAAATCAACAAACTTTGGGTCAGCTGTCCAGAAATCAGATTGTGGTAAGCACTCAAGGAGAGATAGGATCCTGTAGGGAGCTACTTGCTAAAGGATGCTTTGTTTTAATAGTAGAGGTTGCTTTTATGGGAAAAGTTGGGGGGAGAGGTGGGTGGGAAACCCCATGTTTAGCAAAGCTCAGCCTCTTCCTCATTATTATAGTTTGTTTTCTTGGGAAACTTACAACCTAGGATAATTTTCATAAGGATCTCAAATATTTTATACCACAGAAAAATAGAAGTAGAGGGTCAGTGACATCTATCTCTTTTCCACAGTCTAGGAAGAAATGTCAGCATTATTTTTGCTTCACAAAGAAAAAAGCAATCGTTTAAATGAAGAGTTTTGTTAGTAAACACCTAATCAAGTTTTTCCTCCCCTCAAGCTCTGACTTAAATTGATACTAAACCAGAGGCATTTTGTTCTGACATTCATAAAGCATAATTTTATTGTACAAAAGTAGTATGTATTTTGTTCATTAAAACATCTGGGGGGCCTCCCTGGTGGCGCAGTGGTTGAGAGTCCGCCTGCCGATGCAGGGGATACGAGTTCGTGCCCCGATCTGGGAGGATCCCATATGCCGTGGAGCGGCTGGGCCCGTGAGCCATGGCCGCTGGGCCTGCGCATCCGGAGCCTGTGCTCCGCAACGGGAGAGGCCACAACAGTGAGAGGCCCGCATACCGCAAAAAGAAAAAAAAAAAAAAAAAAAAACAAAAACATCTGGGGTCATGGACACAGTATTGAGGATAAAAGTAATATTTTATATCTGGTAGGGAAGAATATTTTGATAACTAATTGTAAGTCAATATTTTAAATAATTTTAAAGTAATTTTTCCATCCTTATAGCTAGTCATTGGCACTAATTTTATCATCATGGTTTGTATTCTTTATAAATGTATCTTAAAATTAGAAGTTCATTTAAAAATACAGAAAATTCTTGTTCAGTAACTAAAAATATTCTTCAAATATAGGAGATGTGACAGTTGATTACTAAGCGTATTAAATTGGAGGCTTCAAAATTTAGAATTTGTTTTTAAAGGCAACATTTGTGGGGGGTTTTTTTTTGCTTTTAAAATGAGTAAACTTGACTTTAAGATAAACACATTAATATTTTATATATATACACAAATATGTGTACATACATATTTAAATTCAAAAATTATATATGTATATTTATATATATTATATATGTATGTAAATGGCCATGACTTGAAAAGTATGCTTCATTGCTAATTTTTAATATACCTTCTGTATGAATACATTAAACACTTTATCCCATTTGGACTCCATAAGAAAATATCTTTTCAAATTTATTTCTATTTAATACATTGTAAGGTTTTGCAGAAGGTTTTAGTTTGGGGGTTTTGTTTGTTTTTATTTTTATTGGTTCTGATGTTTTAGTATTTACCTATTCATCCTCAGATTGATCCACCTACAAATACTATCCCCAGCAGCCTCTTATTGGAACTGTGTGAAGCAAAAGGTGACTTGTAAAATCACCCAATGGGTTATGAAGTTGAGGCCTCCACAAGGCCTATCTGAGCAACCCTCTTTCTATGGAGAAGGTTTGGGTTTTGTCTCTATGATCTGGTATTGATGCTAAGACAATGTTAACTAAGTTAAATAGTTAAGTAATCAGTTGACTTACTTTACGTCTTCTAAAAGTATAGATGTGGCTTTCTCTTTGAGTTGAGGTTGCCCAGTTCTGCCCCCATAAAATCCTGCTCATTCAAGCTATTCTCCTTATGGCTGATTACTTTTAAATAATAAAGTGGATAGTAATAATAGCTATTAGGAGTCTCAGTGTGCTGGCACTGTTCTAGGTGCTTTATATGTATTAACTTATTTAATAAACAACTCTATATAGGTACTGTTATTATACCCATTTTATAGATAAAGAAACTGAAGTGTACAGAAGGGTTAAAAAAAATGGTAGAGCCCCTTGTATATCTGTGGTATCTGCTAATACCTGTAGCATCTCTTCACATTGTTCAGTGTTGTTAGTTTTCTACAGTTTTAACTTCTTACTGCTGATTAAATAGATAGCATCCACCAATCATCTTTTTATTTAAAGGTGCCTGCTCTTTTTTTTTTTTTTTTTTTTTTTTGTGATATGCGGGCCTCTCACTGTTGTGGCCTCTTCCGTTGCGGAGCATAGGCTCCGGACGTGCAGGCTCAGCAGCCATGGCTCACAGGCCCAGCCACTCCGCGGCATGTGGGATCTTCCCGGACCGGGGCACGAACCCGTGTCCCCTGCGTCGGCAGGCGGACTCTCAACCACTGCGCCACCAGGGAAGCCCATGGTGCCTACTCTTAAGTAGGTGAATACCACCAAATTTATCTTTTCTTTTCTTCCTACAACAGTGTAGCAATAAATTCAAAGGATTTCATGGAAAAACTATTAAAGATACTTTTTGAATATGTTAGGGTCATATTATCTGTGCTTAAAACTATTTAGAAATATTTTTCCTAAAAAGATCCACATGTAAGAAATTTTTTTTTCAGCTTTGCCCACAAATTGAAATTGCTTATCTTTTGGATGTTTTCTCCCCCACCCCCTTTTTTTGGTCATGCTCATAAAGTTATCTAGATAACTTAGATAATGGTTTGGTAAACTAATAGTCAGAAATTAGTGTATATAACTTGACATTGCATACTTAGACATGAATTTGAATTTAGGCAGACTGTCAGAAAATATTTATAATTAATTTATAACTGGCTTGCTATTTTAATGACTATTTTTATTAAATCTAGTTCCATTAACCATTTATTGCCTGTTAGGATCATCTTACATGCACAGTTATAGGACATTCTCTTGTACTAAAGAAAGTACAGGCTGACTGTCAGATATTGTTCAAATCAAGTAGTGTTAGTGTACTGTTAATGTTATTTTTCTATAATATATTTATCATTTTTCTATATAAAATTTAAGTTTTGGTAAAATCAGCCCACAATATATTATACAAGATTAGTTCCAGTATCACTATTATGCAGACATTATTCTAGTAGATTTTGTTTTAAAAGTTTACATCATGAACATATAATGAAGTAAGTGAGGGAGATTAAGAGGTACAAACTTCCAGTTACAAAATGGAGTCACGAGCATGAAATGTACAGAAATTTTACATAATAAACATTTCATAACATGAACATCTTTGGGTAGTAGGCAGTCTTATTTAAGACATGTTTTGGCTATGGTATTCTTGTATAACAGTTGTTCATTATTATAGTATTATGCATTATTTTAAAACTTTGACTTTTTCAAAATATATTTGGTTTAGTGATAGATTAAAACTATTTGTTGTATAGATAGAATAATTGCTGTATATTTGGAGGAATATATGTATACCAGCCTGAAATGAAACTTATGGCCTAGACTTACATTTGAGAGACTACATCATTTTGAAGAATTGCAGGTTTGAAGAAGGATGGTTTCTGAAGTACTAAGTAGTGGAAGAATGTAGAAAATAGGAAGTAGGCAGCTTGGGACAGGAATCTTAGTTACGAGAAGGTTAGGAGAAGAAAGATGGAGTTAAGAGCATCTGTGGAATAGATTTTGAAGCATTTGGAGGCATGTATATGTATGTATCTGTATGTGTATCTCTGACCTAATACAATAAGTGATTGTAGTCTCACTGTATTATACATACCTTAAAATTGTTCTTACTTATTTCCTACTGGACAGTGCTTAGTGCTTCTTAACTTCTATATATTTCTGCTTTAATATATCCATCCAAATGAGTTAGACCCTGTTGGCCTTATGTCTCTATTTCTTTTTTTATTATAAATTTTTATTTTATTTATTTATCTATTTATTTATTTTGGCTGTGTTGTGTCTTTGTTGCTGCGTGCGGGCTTTTTCTAGTTGCAGCAAGTGGGGGCTACTCTTTGTTGCGGTGCATGGGCTTCTCATTGTGGTGGCTTCTCTTGTTGCAGAGCACGGGCTCTAGGCACGTGGGCTCAGTAGTTGTGGCATACGGGCCCTAGAGCACAAGCTCAGTAGTTGTGGCTCGCAGGCTTACTTGCTCCGCAGCATGTGTGGTGATCTCGGACCAGGGCTTGAACCCACGTCCCCTGCATTGGCAGGCGGATTCTTAACCGCTGCGTCACCAGGGAAGCCCTATGTCTCTATTTCTATTTTTCTTTCTGAGATTTTGCCTTTTCAGCACATGGCAGAACCTCCTGGGGTCCCAACCACATCCTGGCTTGCTGTTACTTTGTACCTTTCTACATTCCTTTTTTTTTTCCCCGCTAACCATCTCAGTTTCTGCCTGTGTCTTTTAATCCTGAAACACCTTCCTGTGTTTCAAATGGTGAATCTGTTCTGAAATAGGAACATTTACAATCAAGTTATTCTATTCTCATGGTAAGGAAACACTCTAGCATTATATTCCCCTATCTCAGTGCCACCTTTCATCCCCAGTGAACAGGTATATTACGAAAGTAATATCAAATTTTAAGATGTGTTTTATATTTAAGTATAGTCAAAGTAGTAGAATGCATAATGAAGTTATAGTTTTGACATAATCTGGAAGTCACTGTGTAAGAAGTTGGAAAATGTCACCTTTGTACAGTGCTCCACTTATTATGCTTAGATAATATTGTTTAAATAGAAATATTCCTTTACAGTGGAAGTGTTTTAGTGTTCAAAGGAGACAAATCCCAAATTGTAGAGGCCCTGCTTATTTTACTTTACAATATGGGGCAAGTGATAGCAGGGATATTGAAAGCAAATGAAAACATTTATACATATGCAGAAATGAAGTATTTTTGGTTATTAAATGCATTTAACTGATAAGCCTTCTTAGCAATAAACAGAAGGTTCTGATGGTTTATGGTTTATCATCCTCCATGAGATAAGGTAATTGAAAAAAAGTATTGACCGAATTGTGGGTTTTTGTCAGTTAAGGTAGTAATATATGTAAATCTATCAGTTACTTGGATTACCAAACAAATAAGGTGTGTTGAAAACTAAACCAAACTATACCAAATATTTCACAATGTAAATGTTAAAATTAATTAGAAGCACAACTCTAGTTAAAAATTTTGTACCTCATCCTAAGTGATAGGGATTGGATACTAAGGATTTCATCATATTTATTTGCTAGGGGTGGGGGTGTGTGGCTTACTTGGTTTTTGATTAGTCAAGATTCTGAGATAAACTGCCTAATAGGCTTAAAAATGAGTAAACCTTTATTATTCTAGCCTGTAGGCAGGGATAGAGTGATATTATTAGCATATTAGTGTTTGAAATTTGTGTTCCACAAGTGATCAGTTCTTAAGGAAATTCAGTAGTTGTCCCTGTGTAGTATGTAGTCTTGCCTCTCTTTCTCTATTTTGTTTATATTGCTTAACTTCAGGCAATTATATTTAATTTACTTAACAGATTTTTATCATGTACTTACTATATATTTGGCATTGTCTTATGCCCTTTGGGCTTTAGAACTTACAAAGACTGGTAGTACATAGTCCCTACCTCCTAAAATCCTTTGCCTGATTTCCCTGTTCTGCCCTAAAACATTCCTAGAACTAGATTTTTATCATAAGGGCATTTTGGTTTAGATGTGTATTGACAACAAAATTAAATTCCATGAAGCCTAAATTTTGAATTTGTTGCCACCACAGCTTTTTAAAAAAAATCTGAATCAAGTGAATCTGGTGCATAGGCATTCTATAAGTATTTGTTGTTCATGTTTTTTGATGTTAATAATCACCTTTGAGTAGAGTACAAACTTTTCTTTTTATAAATTTTTGTCACAAAATAAATACAATTTAAAGGAGTCAGATTCTTTTTTAAATTAGTTTTAGTGGTTGCTCATGGCATATATTTCTGTGCCTTTTGAATATTGAGTATATTACAAGAGCTACATTAAATTTAGGCAAAAAGAAGACAGAAATAAGAAAAGAATGTATGTAAGTCAGTTATTTGGGTACTGTAGTCTTTCCTGATATTGTCAGTTGATTTTGATAACTGGTGTGTTTGACTTATATTTTCTATCTCAAGTAGCCCAGTAGTGCTAATTTAGATATCACATCTGAATCAGTAAGTATAGAACAAGATTGATTTCTGAAAAATTCCAGTTATTTAAACCCACCAATCCAGACATCTCTTTCTTGAACATTATTTACCTTAATAGAAATTTAAAATAAGGTACTCTTAGCAGGTGATTGTTAAGAAGAAATTCTGAGTAATTATTGAGGAAGGTCATTGAGACAGGTCAGCTAGAGGTGGATATACAGCCTGCCTAATAATTGGATGGATGCTACCTGGCTGGAAGATGGAGCTAATTGGTGGATCAAAATCTCAGAAGGAAACCTGCCATTTTTAGTTTAAATGTTTATTAAAATTATATTCCATGAAGTACTATTATATTATATGCTGCTATTTAACTATTAAAAAGTGAAATGATTACCAACGATTATTATTACCCTACCAAAAGATTGTTTTAAGTAACTTTTGGTATATGTGAAATATATTTGGTTGAGTGGTACTTAGTAAACTTTTGTATTACTTTAACATATGAACTTTTAGATTATATCCAAAGTTAGAACATATCTTATAAAAAAGTTGTTTCTGTTTTATATGTTTGTTTGCTGAAGCCTATCTTTGTATTTTTTCAGGTTTACGTGAGATTAAGACCATTCTTCAGGGAATTCCTGGAACGAATGTCTCAGATGTATGAGGTAAATATACTTAAGCTAATTATATAAGTATTTTTATTTTATTCAATATAGTACCCATATTTAGATCATGTATAACGATTACTTCTTTTCCCCTGAATTTGTAGATCATTCTTTTTACTGCTTCTAAGAAGGTGTATGCAGACAAGTTACTGAACATACTAGACCCTAAAAAGCAACTGGTCAGGTAAATTTAATTAAGAAATAGTGGAAATGTCTGTCACACTGATCTATGAAATTACTATGCTTCTACTTAATTTTGATAGCCATTTTCAGTTGGCTGCATATATAGAGATTTGTGTGTTAAATAGGGAAAATAAGTGAACTTTTTTTTAAACCCCAAAAGTCTTTAACAGTTCCTAATTATTTAACTCCAGACAGACATTCTTTAAAGGATACAAAGATCAAATGTATTTATTCACTTGTACATCTGTATCCTCACTTCTTTTGGGATTGGGGGGAGATTGGGGGTATGTGGAATTTTTCACTGTGTGCATGATGTTTTCACTTCTGTCTCAGATAATGCATGTGTTGTCATCTTTTTAATGGCTTAGAGAAATAAAAGTTAATTTTAACAAAAAGGATCAAATTAAACTCTTTTGCTTTTTTCAAGAGCAAATTTATCTTCCATGGAAAGAAAATGTTACATGAAATCTAATTGGAAATTGCAATTGGTTTAGTCACTCAGGTTATCCTGATCTGGACTCAGTTCCTTGTGTGTGTCCTGATCCAGCAGATGCAGTGTGTTCCTGGTTAGGTGGGAGTGCCTTGGGTAATTTAAAACAGTTTGAAAATTAGTTTCATTATTTTTGTCAACTGAAGTGAGACACCAAGACTCAGCAGTCTTGCTGCATCCTCTAAGGTATAGGAGTTAATGTTTGAGTTTTGATCAAGAGCTGAGAGAGATGCCACAAAAGGCTCCTAAAAGCTTTAATAGCTGGGTATTCATTGTCTTGAATACTTTCTCCCAGATTGTCTTAGTGGAAAATCCTAAACTTAATTTCTACTGTTAATAGTACCTGTATTATTGAGTGGTTTCAGCTATGATGAAAGGCTTTTCCTAATGTCCACATTTAGGAGATTTTTCCCTTGTAAATAGAATGTGATTTTTTTTTTTAATCTAAAAGATCAAAATGTGTCCTGTAGTCAGTTTCCATTTTATCTTCCATATCAGCAAGCTTCATACACACAAATGAAAATGGTATTTTCTTTTCATAAAAGTATATTATAATTTATGCTCATTTTACCTAACTTTAATAAAAGTATACAAGTGATTTTGCTCTGATGACTTCATTCATTCTGAAGATTTCTATTCAGCACCTCCAATGTTCCAGGGAACAGTGGTGAGCAACACAAGCCCTTCCCTCTTGGAGCTTTCATTTTTACTAGGGGACAAATCATAGTCACACAATTATGTTACAAATTAAAACCCCTCTTTTAAACTAGTTTTGTAAAATGTACACGTTTGGGAGTTTAAACTTGTTTTATCCAGTTGTATTTTGAAAAAGTTAAAACAGGAAAAACTTTTTGAACAGTATATTGAATGCGTTAGAGTGCTTTAGGGAATCATCTATGTTGGTGAAAAGGTAGACTCAGAAATTCCTATGATCTCTAAATCCCTTGAGTCCAAATGCAAATTTGATGACTAGCAAAAGTAGTTTCTTTCTAAAACTGCAAATACATTCTATTGACCCTCAGATTCCTGAATAACTGGAAGAGGTTTAGTATAATTTAATTAAAATAATCGTTAGTATCCATATATATATATTCAGCTGTCTCCTGTGTCTGGTGAATTTGCTGCTATTGGAGAAGAGTTATCAATAGTGATTTGCAGTTATGTGCTGTACCTGACTCTTCAATTTCCTCATATCTAAATGTTTATACAAATAAAATATGGAATCTTATTTAGGTCCAACCAGGACTTAAATTCTTTTGCCTAGTCTTATTTTTTTCAAAGTAGGACTGTCTTTAAACCTTCCAGAGGTAGGTGATCATTTAACTCATGAACATTTAATTAAAAGCATTCTTTGTGGGCTTCCCGGTGGCGCAGTGGTTGAGAGTCCGCCTGCCGATGCAGGGGACACCAGTTCGTGCCCCGGTCCGGGAAGATCCCACATGCGGCGGAGCAGCTGGGCCCGTGAGCCATGGCCACTGAGCCTGCGCGTCCGGAGCCTGTGCAATAAGGGAAAAAGAACTGTTTATACTACATTTTGTCTGGTTTTAAAATTCTTCTGCTTTTCCATCAACATTGGCCCTGATTAAAATATCAGTTTTGTTGTTGTTAGATCTATGACAGATTTTGTTGGTAGAAAATGCCCCTTTCTTGAAATTGGATAATTCAAAATATAGGTATGTGTAAGCCCTAGCTCCTGAAAAGTTGTATAGTGGGATTAAGACACAAGGAAGCCAAACAACCAAATTAATTAATGTATGCAAGTGGAGTATTTCAAGGTAATCTGTATCAGTTATTAGTAACATTCAGAAACTAATATTCTGAGTGCTAAATGGAGATTAATTATTACAAGTATATAAATATTATTATAACCCTTAATAGCTTTTTAAAATGATACAGCATTTTTCAGTTTCATTGGTGAAAGATCAGTTTACATTTGTAATACTTAAATCTGAATTCATCTTTTCATTCAATCCTTGTTTTTTCAAATGATCTCTCACCCCTGCGCGCGCACGCGCGCACACACACACACACACATGCATGCAATTAAAGATGGTGTTTGGGAAAAGTTGAAATGATGGAATGTTTTGGCCTCTGCACCTTTCCTCAAAAACTGTAAGAGAAACTAAAAACATTTTTTTAAAATGCCAACACGGATACATTCCTTCTTATATTTTCTGTTCTGGCATGTGCAGGGATAGGGAGGCTGTGTGGTCTTCTGGTTAGAGCAAAGGACTGGGAGCCAGGAGGATCCTGGGTTCCAATGCGGGGCTAACCACTGACTTACTGTGTGACCTTGGGCAAGTCACTTGACCTCCTTGTGCCTCAGTCAACCATCTGGAAAATTGGTTAAAAAGCAGGACCTCGATGACAACCAGATGCTGCATCTGAGCTGAGCTTTCCTGGGTAAATAAATTACAAAAACAATTTACAGAGTTTTTAATCCCTCTTTATCATTTAATATAACATTTTGGGATAAAACAGAGTTCTTTAAGGCATGGTAATATTTGGTTGTAAGGTTTCAATAATTGCTAAGAATTTTTATAATAGAACTGTAGCCCAAAGCGTAGGCCCACACTTGTATTTGAATTTCCTTTGTGAGAGAAAATGATAAGGCTTAACTTGTAAAGCCTATGGTATGTGTATTGTATATATGTTTCAGTATATGTTGTGCTTTTTACAGATATATATATATATTTTTTTTTTAATTTGTTTTTACTCTTATGTTTAGGCACCGGCTTTTCCGCGAACATTGTGTTTGTGTACAAGGAAACTATATAAAGGACTTAAATATCCTTGGAAGAGATCTTTCAAAAACTATAATAATTGACAACTCACCACAAGCCTTTGCATATCAGGTAGGAAGAGGGTTGCTAAACAAACTCAGACAAATGCTGCCAAAAGATATGATGGGACAACAGAATTTTCACTGGTGGAATTTCCCTGTTTAGTGTCATCTTTTAGAATTAGGAATGCCAAATTAGTATATTCCTTGTGGAAATTTTTCTTTTAAATGAAGTACAACATACATGTAAATCTGAAGTAGTGAATCCCTAAGAAGGGACTATAAGATATATATCATTTAATAGCATTCTTATCTCTTGTTAAATCAGTAATTTAATTGTAAACATGTTTCAGAATTACGAATAGCTTAACCATGTTCTTCTGGTCTGTTTGATTTGGCATTTCAAAATATTTTCTTAGACTATTTTGTCAATGTGTTTGTACCCTTTGTCAATGATTCTTAGAAATATAAATTCAACTGGAGGGAATTCCCTGGCAGTCCAGTGGTTAGGACTCAGCACCTACACCTGCTGAGGGCCCAAGTTCCATCCCTGGTCAGGGAACTAGGATCCCGTAGGCCACACAGCACAGCATATGGTAGATAGATAGATAGATAGATAGATAGATAGATAGATAGATAGAAGACAGACAGACAAGAGATGAGCCATCTTTGCAAGATATATTTTACATTATGAGTATGTTTATGTGATATGGCTGAGATTTTCTTCAGAATAAATCATTGCAGAATTGGAATGGTGGAAAATGGGTTGGGTGTAGATGAAACAAGATTTGCCCTTAACTTTTCTGTTTCAAAAATGTCCATAATAAAACGTAAAAAAGAATACAAGGGGGAAAATTGCATGTGGTATTGAAGTATGTTCAGTTTAGGTCACTACTTTTATTCACTTGCATTTTGAAATAATGTTTTTAAGAATTGGTTTGTAAATAATTTCAGTTATCCTCCATCTCAAACACAGTGTTCTGCGTAAATGTTAAAAGATATTTTATCCTAGAGAATATTTACTATAAAACAAATATGGTTTGTATTTTTGTTTTTAGACCAATGAAATACCATTGAGTCAATTTGTTATGTTCCAACTATGTTTCAGGTTATCTTGCTAGTTGCTGGGAATAAAATAATGGGACACAGTCCCTGTGTAAGAGTGTATGCTTTCTAATAGTATTCTCTGTTGAGATTGGTAAAATTCCTTTATTCAAAATGCCTAGCATTGACTAATAATATTTCTTGAATGAATAATGTTTTTAGTTATGTTAATGCAAAACTTGTTTTAATGAATATTTCTTATTAAGTTTTATATACACTAAGAATAAATTACTCTGAAAAACCAATTATGTTTCAGTTCATTCCTTAACATCTGTCTCTTGCACTATTAAGTTGTCAAAGAATATGACAGACATAAACTCTGATGGCATTCCTTTTTCAAAGGAACTTACTGATTAATGTTTACTAAAATCTGTTACTTCTTTTTTTTTAAGCTTTTCCAAAGTAGGCAAAATGTAAATGAAAAGAGTTAATTACTTATTTTTCACTTTAGCTATCTAATGGAATCCCTATAGAAAGCTGGTTTATGGATAAAAATGACAATGAACTTCTAAAATTGATTCCATTTCTGGAGAAGCTAGTAGAACTGGTAAGTATATCTTATCATTTATCTTTTGGTTAGGTTTTTGTTGCTTTAACTCTATTGAAATAAATCTTTTCAGTTGCTTTATGTGTACTAACTTTAAGTCAACATGGTGGGACATTAGGGCAGAGATTGAAAAAAGATTACAAGCATTTTTTAAACTTATAAATTATATTAAAATTATGTTTATCAGTATTTAAAAATCTATATATCGAATGTTTTATTTTACCAGACTTCCTCTTGCTAACTAGTTGTCATTAACTAGTTGTGTTGAATTGATTTTGTAGTTCAGGTCTAGAATTAATGCTTATGGTACTGAAACTTTATTCTGGGAATTTTTTCCTCTATGTCCATGGATTAATTTTAAAACTACTATATAAAGTAGAATTCATTGGCCTAATGCTTTACCTGTCTTTTGGTTTGACCTCTTATTGCATAATTGTTCTTACAAAATTAATACATTAATGACAGGCTTTTTTTTTTAATCTAAATTTAACTGCTTCTGTGTAGTATCTTTTTATTTGGCAAACAAAATAATGTAAGTTATAAAATATTGATAAATGGTGGTATAGTTTCTTTGCAAAGTAATAATGTTCATAATGTTATGAGGATCACGTCTTTGAAATTACGTGGCTTTTAAAATGTCTATTTCTCCACACAGAATGAAGATGTTCGACCTCACATCAGAGACCGATTTCGCTTGCATGATTTGCTGCCCCCAGATTAAGTACAAAGACTTGTCAAATCACTGAAGGGGGAGAGAATGCAGGACCCTTTTGGACTAAGACAAAAACATTGCCATTACTGTTGAAATTTTGCATTTTTGTACCCCGTCTTGCTTTTCTTATCTTGGTGCCCAATAATAATCAAGGGTTACAGAAAGAGACTTTATCTCAGATTGAATACATACAGTAGGTAGGCTAAAACAGAAGAGTCTTTAGAACTAGTGCAACTTCCAGTGAAATTTTTTTATGTACAGGACATCTGCAGTTTATAAAGAATTCTGTTTCTGCCACCAGCAGTTTGACCTGTAGTCACACAGGATTTTATGATAATAACAGAGATGAAAATGGACTTTTATTTTCTCTCTGTTTGGTGCTCTAAGTGGGTTTGTAGCCACTTTTCTGTTACTTTAAAATTCTCATTTCAACAGGAATGGCCAGTAAAAGTTGTTTTATTTTTCCTGTTAAGGTTTATAACCTTTTTACATTTTTGACCTGTATTAGATTAGAATTTCATTATGCATTCCTTTTAGTTGAGGCGCTTCATAGTTCTCTGGAAATAGTCAGTTTTTAGTTTTTTATTATACATTTGAATGGCCGTTTTCCTGCTTTGTCTGCCTGCATATTGTATATTTGTTTAAAAATATTCTCTACTTTTAGTCCATGTAAGTTTCATTTAGAACATGCATTTATATTTTGTTTCTGTAATATTCTACTGTAGGTGAAATCTTTTCAAAAATCAAGAGACTGGGTAGATAAGAATATATGAATGACTAATATTCAAAAGATTTAAACCATTGTGATGGCATGTGTTCCCAAGTGGTAATATCTTGCAGTGGCACACAGATTTGATGGATAAAAGGTATACCTCAGACTTCACTGTGCTCACCAATCTTTGAGGAGAATAAGTTTGGTCACCTGTTGGGCTTGATTTGGTTACTGATGCCTTTGGTTTTCTCCAGGAATGAAGTATTCAGCACAGTGATTCAGTATTTTTAGTTATTTTGCATGGGCTGGTAGTACCTCTGTTATGCTCTCAGTTACAATCAGTTAAAACTCTGTGTAACAGTCTTGGTACCTTACAGTAGCTATGCATAATCCTGTGGCACAGTAAACTCCCAAGCCACCAATGCAGTGAATATGTTCTCATAGTGGTTTTCTATGCTATATGAAAATAGTCTTCAAGCCTTGGTTCTCTAATGCAGCTACCACAAGAGGTTGATATTTTTATAGTGGCGTGTAATCTCTTTCGGGAGGCTTTTTATGGAAGGTAGAATTTGTAAAAGTTAGTATGCTTTGCCTCTCAACTGCATTATCATGCCACAGGCTCAGACTGTTTTTGTGTAAAGGATGTCAAAGAACGGCACTTTTTCTAAAGAGAAGTTTGATATTTTGTATGCTTGTTAAGAAAGTACAGTATTGGAAATTAAAGGTGGACAACTGATAATTGAGGAGTATGTCACTTAATTTTTTATGTATATTACCTGTTTACTTGTACAACTTATTGTACAAATTACATGCAGCTTCATTTTCAAATGAATCCTTAAAATAAGGAAATCTTTTTAGGAAGACATTTAATTTTTGTATTTTTGATTTTAAAGGCATGAGTTATGTCAATTTTCAGTGTATTAATGAAGATTTTAACTTTTCATCAGGTTGAGTGTTTTCTTACTATATTATCTGTTGTGTATGTAGTTAGCAAATTGTGTCACTGAACTGTTTAAAAATCTAGCATGTAGAGCAAGCCTGTTTTGTGGAAAATCCTTATTCATTAAAAAAATAATCATGGCAGATTTTCTGCAAAAAAAAAAAAGCAAAAGCATTTGCAATTCAGAATACTGGGGGTTTTTTGTTTGTTTGTTTTTAATTTAAAGAAAGGTATTTTGCTTGCAGGAAAAAAATACTACAGATTCATTTTAATGAGAATCTTTGAAATGTATTTATCTTTAGGGCATCTGGGCATCTTTATGCTGTTTGTCTTCTGTCTTTCTTGAAATAAAATGTACATATGTTACCTTTACATATGCTCTTGCTCAAAATTGTGAACCTGGTTACATTTCTCCTTGCTTCCTTTTTATGTTCAAACAGCAAACCCCAAAACCTATACAGGATCTAAACTTTCAGCTTGCGTTATAATTGCTGAAAGCTTTTCTGATTAAGTAAATACAGTCTCAACAGGCTTTCCCACAACTAAAAGGGAAATGTAAGCACCTATATATACCACTGTGCCTATAGGCACTTTAAAAACAACTTTTAATCATCTTTTATTGGTAAAGCTGTTTTTGATCCCCTCCTAGGAGAGCTCCTTTAAGTTGACTGACAAATGAATCGAGCCTAACAAGATTCTGTAAAGAAATAAACTAAGGAAGAATTTTATATGGCCTGAGAAAATTTCTTGAGATCAGTTCAGTCTATTTTTCTTTATTACTTGATTTGAGTCATTTTAAGTTTGTTATTAATACAAAATTTAAAATAAGTTATAGAGACAGTTATCCAGCTTCCTCCACTTTGAAATGTGTTATCTTATTACCCCTTCTTTCCTTTATCTGTTGGTAGATATTACCTTAAACATTTCCATTAGTTAAATGGAGGTGTTTATCAATTGAGATGTGCCCAGCCCCTTCAGTTCACACAGAAAACATGAACTCTTAAAAACTGACTAGTAAATGCAGGAGAGATGGATACCTGATAGGACACAGCAAAAGTGACCTATATACACATTACGACTCTGAAGTACATATTATAATTGTGATATTTCCAGTGGTAAATGTCTGACTTTTAAAGACATTCTTTTAAATATTTGTATTATTGTTAGGATGTTTTAATCAGTTGTGTTTTTTAATTCCATGTAATATATGTAGCCCTAATCAGATTTATAGCACCATATTTCTCCTTGGGTCTTAAAAGAGAGTTGACAACAATTTAAAAGCATAAATTGTTTTATATTAGCTAGTATGTATATTTATTTACCCGATGGCTTTATCTTGTTTCCCAAAATTTTGGGGGGATTTGTTGAAAGCATTGTAACTTCTATAAATGGCTATTTTCTTGTAACTGTCAGTGAAAATGGATGTGTACGTTGTGTTTTTATATTACTTTGGTTTTCCTGGTTTGTTTGTTTTTTGGGTTTTGGGGGGGATGGTTAAACATAGAATCATTTTTTTAAAGTTATCTTTGGCCAATGACTTTTTCAACTAGATATTACTTTCATTCAACCATCTAAAGAAGTTTGTTTTTCACTGTTTTGTTCAGTCAACTTACTGAAAAACAGAGACTTCATCTCATCAATGAAGAAAGCATTTCATTATCCCTACAAATCTTTGCAGCGAGCACAGACTTCTTCATAAGGACCAGATCTTTTCCACGTCTTGTGTCAATCACATAAAGCTGAAATGTAAAGGACACTGAAGCCTTCATTTAATTGTCCTAACATGATGGTGTTATATACTACATCATTAGCTAGTTAAGGTTTTCTGACCTGACTTCTCTTTGTCTTCCTAGGTATTTATTTGTTATCTCTTTTAATCTTGTGTATCTAAATTAACTTAGTGTTAATAGTCACCCACCAAGTAACTATGCCAAGTAACTAGGAAAGAATGTTTATTTTATTTCCCCTTATAGGGGAAGAGTGGGCTGGGAACAAAAATGTATGGGCCAAAAGGCCTTAGGTTGTCATTCATTCACTTTCTTATTCCTCTCATGAGCTGTTTTTGAGTATAGTATTTTTTCAGTGCTTATGTGCTTGATTATGTCATTACTTTTCATGTCGTCCCCTGAGTTAAAAGCCTGCTAGGAACCTGTATAAAATACATTTTAAAATTTCAGAATAAGAACCACAGAACTCAGTATCTTATATTTAAATGCTACTTAAATTATTATTGGAATCCAAGTCTCATTCACTAGGATACATTTTTATAAAATGTTTCTCTGTATCTTGAATTGAAATTACTTGCCCGGAGGCAAGAGTTCCGGGGTTATGTGTTTTGAGGAATTTTTAAAAGGGGAGATGAGAGCAACAAGTTTATACTTACTTTATGGTTTTTATATTAGTTATTAGTATTTTAAAATATATCACTGGTTCCCAAACCTGACTCTTCATTAGAATTACTCTGTGGAGCTTTTGAAATACAGATTCTTGAGGCCTGACCTCTGCCAAATTGTCTCACTGGGTCTAGAGTGGGGCCTGAGAGTTCTGTATTTTTTAAAAGCTCTCCAAGTGATTCTCATAGATTTGGGAAATCACTACTTTACTTAATGTGACAGTGGTTTGGGACTTGAGAATAGGCAACAAAATTAAGTTTACCAGACACCTCTTTGTGGTAGAGTTTTCTTTTTTCTTTTTTTAACTGGGACCAGATTTCACAGAACTTACTCAAGATGCATGGAGGAATAATAAAGAAGATTGAGGTTACTGCTTATTATCATTCATGTCTTTCATACTTTTTAAGAGTTTGCATTTTCTAGCACTTGGAATAGTTGATCATATACACAGCTGAAGGACATATCCCTGAATGAGACCATTATATATATATTAACTGTAAAATATTTCACTATTTTTTTATTTTATAAATCTTTGTAGAAATAAGCAATGAAATACTACTTTCATCTTTTGAAATGGGATTTTTCAAGGCAGTGTCCTTTTGGCATTAAGGTAGGGGGGAGTTAATATTCTCTCTGCCTTTTTCCACATGAATCAATATAAAGTCATGGACATTTAAATATTCAATTTAATTTCAACATATTTACTATGCAGTATAGCCGTGAACAAGTAATGTAGATTTAGTTTTCTCATCTTCAAATGCCCTGATCACCCTACCTCACAGGGTTGTTGTGGGGATAAATAAAACTTTTATGGAAGCACTTTTCTTTGGTGATATTTTATCAGCCATTAGAAACAATATAATATCTAACAACTTACATTTGTATAGTGCTTTGTTAGAAGCACACAATTTTTTCACATTGCTTTCTCTTTTGATGATCTGTTAAGGAACGTAGAGCAGGTTACAGATATGGAAAGAACAGATAAGGAAACAAGCTCAGAGAGGGCTGTGACCCAAGACCTCACAGCTGTTCTAGGAGACTTGAATTCAAGTATCATTACAACAGGCTATTTCCCAAGGCGTTGGCATTTTTGTATAATCATGTTTGTACATAAATACAAAGCTTTCCCTAGTTTATAAAATGAATGTAGCCAACAAAATGTTCTTATAAAAGAATATATTAACTCAGTGCAAAAGCTTGTGGTACAAACTAGGCCCTAGAGTTTAACGATCCAAGTTTTAAACTAGAAGGAAATTCCGTCTTCTAAGTGTACATCTTTATTTTACAGATGTAAAATATGTCTAGAAAAGTGTCTTCCCAAGATCGCAAAGTTGGGATTAGAATCTAGCTCTCTTAGTTACCATTACTCAAAGTAATGACTTTAGGAGGAATAATATTCTTAATTTCTGGAACTACCAGAAGTGCAGAAGTTGCATAAAACCTGAATAATGAAGTGATTAGCTTTAAAAAGTAGAGATAAAATGGCAAGAAAGAACCAGATGATGGTGAGCTAAAATGAAATTATACTTGATGTAATGGGCTAAGTAACTTGAACCAGTATAACAACAAAATAGCAAGCTGGTCCCACCCCAGTCTCTGTGATGAGACTTAAATACAGTATTGCTAACTATAGTCACCATACTATACGTTAGATCCTTGGAACATTAGATCCTCAAACCACTAGAAGTCTGTACCCTTTGACCAACATCTCTTCATTTTCCTTACCCCCACCCCCAGTTCCTGGCTGGGATGAGACTTGATAACTATTTTCCCTGAGCTTCAAAGGAGTGTAATGCACACAGACTGGTTTGAGTGCCACTGCAGTAGGCCTTTAGAAATAAATGACTGGAGTTGGGAATAGTTGACTTAGGAGTATGGGTAATAAAAAGGAAAGTTCAGAGTCAAAAGACCTGAATTCAAGAACTTAAGAACTCATCCACTTACTAGACAAAGGAGTTCTCTGATCCTTAATTTGTTCATCTGTAAAATGGGTGGTGAAACGTGTACACAAATAACTACCAGAACTGAAATGTTGAAGCAGCTAATTTTCTTGAGGGTGTGTGAGATATATACAGGGGGTTGGGAGATGTCTGAAGCTAGAGGGGGCAGAAATGAGCAGTAGAATCAGATTATTTTAATACCACAGATGTCAGGGAGATTTTTTAAAGAAAGACATGAGCAGCAAGCAGTCTGGAAAGACTGGAGAAGTGGTAATGGAGCGGTCACCTATGATTGATTGTTAAGAACAGCGGTCTCCAACCTTTTCGGCACCAGAGACCAGTTTTGTGGAAGACGATTTTAACACGGCCTGGTGGCGGCGGGAGGGATGGTTTCGGGATGATTAAAGCGCATTACATTTATTGTGCACTTTATTTCTATTATTATTACATTTGTAATATATAATGAAATAGTTACACAACTCACCGTAATGCTGACCGGAGGAGAAGCTCTGGCGGTAATGCGAGCGACGACGGGAAGCAGCTTGTTAATACAGATGAAGCTTCGTTTGCTCACCGGCTGCTCACCTCCTGCTGTGCGGCTTGGTTCCTAACAGGCCACCGACCAGTACCCGTCCGCAGCCCGGGGGTTGGGGACCCCTGGTTAAGAACATTTTGGAAGAAAATAATGCTAACTGTGAAGGAAGAAATGGAGGATGAGGAAATTAAAGAGTGAGTATTAAATGGCTTGAGAAGTAAGTAGTTGGGGTAGCAGGCTCATGTAAATGGACTTGACGAGTTAGAAGTCTCTTAGTAATCAGTGAACCAGATGAACTAGAGCTTTTAGTGGCTCCCATATACTGAGCTTTAATGTTCTATTTGATGTATGACAATTGTTGAAGGTAGCTGTAGGTAGCCTTCCTGATGACAGTAAAAGTCGTTTAAAAACACTGCCTTACTGTGCTAGGCTCTGTGGATGGCTGAAGAAAGCAAACCTGACACTGCTCTCAAGCTAACAGGCTAGCAGTGGAGACTGACATTTGCTGGGAAAAGGAACATGAAGAAAAGACTGGCTTTGAGGGCTAATAACACAATCTAATCTGAAGTCAGGCTTGGATTGGCTGAAGAAGTATTAAGTTGAGATCTGTAGAACATTTATTGAAAGAATATTAAGCCAGGCTTGGTTGGGGGAGGGGGTAAAGTTAAGCAAGGGGGTAAATAATCAGATTTGTTTTAAAAATGTCACTTTGATTGCTGAATAGGGAATAGATTGAGTGGGAGACCAGTTTAAAGAAATACAGATGTTGACCTAATTCGTTCCACGCAAAGAATTTCCTTTCTCCACGATAATATGGTTAATGTATTGGGTGCTAGCGTCGTAATGGGCAATCTGAGGTCGGAGATTGATAAAGTTCTAGGGAAAGTATGGCTTGCCCAGCTTAATGATAGAAATGGGAAGGTACTTTAGGATTTTATGGCACCATATAAAAGTTAAGTACGGAAAAATGTATAGGAGTTGAAAGGAAACATGCTGTCATTTCACATCTTGGGTAGGCTCTTTAGGGAAGGAGGGTTAAAATTGAAAAAACTCATTAGTTGTTTCTACATCAAATCATGTAAATCAAATCAGTGATTTTGGTATTTTAAAGATGAGTGTTTGGGGGGGGGGGTTTGGTCAAGCGGGGCAGCATGTGAGATCTTAGTTCCCCAACCAGGGATGGAACCTGTGCCCCCTGCACTGGAAGTGCGGAGTCTTAACCACTGGACCGCCAGGGAAGTCCCTATAAATGAGTTTTAATCTGGTGCTATTTGCAATTAAAACCGCCTCCTCAGCCTGGCCTAATTTCATCTTTATGAGATTTTGAGTCTGGTGCTTAAGGCACTTCACTTAAAAATAAGCCATAAGCAGCCCTGCTTCTTTTCTGCTGGTGTTTACTCTCCTATGGCTTTAATGATGAAGCTTCTTGAAGGCAGAGGTTTTAATGTTAATTTGTTCAACAAACACTGATCAGTTACTCTGCTCATCTGTAAGATGGGAATAGTGTTATGTGTGATTATAGGGTTTCCCTAGAGGTTAGTGTGTGGATCACAGATTAGTTTTAAGGAATAATCGAAGTCTCCAGCGCAGAGTTCTTGACAATTGTCTCCCGGCTTCTTTATTTCAAAAAGCAGCATGCACAATTCTGTGAATAAATTCTATTCTAAATTTCTGCTTCAAAAATTTAGCAATGAAGCATATATATAGCCCATGTATTTTTTCCATAGCACCTCCAACTCTCACACCCTATTTTCAATTGCATGTGGTTTAATACCTTGAAGTTAATACCCCAGAACCTAGAATAGTACTTGGTACAGGGTAGGCCGTCAATAATTATTTGTTGAATACATACATGACATAATGAATGAGCTCATATTTCAAAGTTTGGACTTCAATTTATAAGTCCAGAAAATTGATTCTGAATGTGCAACTCAGAATTGATGAAATGCAGAGGAATTGGTTCACACTAACTAAACTCACAAAACACTAATTTTTTTTTTTTTTTTTAATTTTGCGGTACGCGGGCTTCTCACTGTCGTGGCCTCTCCCGTTGCGGAGCACAGGCTCCGGACGCGCAGGCTCAGAAGCCATGGCTCACGGGCCCAGCCGCTCCGCGGCATGTGGGATCTTTCCAGACCGGGGCACGAACCCGTGTCCCCTGTATCGGCAGGCGGACTCTCAACCACTGCGCCACCAGGGAAGCCCCAAAACACTAATTTTTAGGCCAAATATCAATTCCATTCATTTACCTCCTTATGAAACTAAATCACAATCCGATGCCAGCTTGGTAAGGGTAGAACCAGAGAGAAGGTCTACTGAAAGAGAATCATAATGTCTAATATCAAGTCAACAGGATGCCCTCATCTTCATCTCTACTAGGTATCTGCCAGAAGTCTGCAGGTCAGCTTAGCCTTTTCTCTGGGGACTGTCAAAATCTTGTTCTTTGGCCTCACCGCCCCTATATTTCACCTTCTTTCTGTTAACATTTTTTGTTTGTTTGAAGATACATTGTCTTAGAACATCTTCAGGCAAGTAAATACAGATGACTGTATTACCACTTCAGAAATACACAGTCTTGCTTTCCTGAGTCTTCACCTTGGGATATTCGATTGAATCTGGCACCTTCTTAGCCAATTATTTACTATTTCCTAGTTCAGGTCATTGCTATAATGCTGTGGGCTTACTAGTAATATATTAAAAAAGCAGCTTTCTTTGGGGTGCAGCTGTATTAATTTTCTTTTGAGACTACCTTTCATGAGGAGAAACAATGGCCTGATGGGCAAGTTTTTCTTTGAGAAAAAAACCCAGTTTTGCCTAGAAATTTATTCATGCAGTCATTCAACAGTTATTAAGTGCCCACTATGTGCCAAACAGACTTAAGTATAGCAGAGCTTAGCCTCTCAAGATTTCTTATCTGCAGATAAGACTACTAAGATGTATTTGTTAACAATTTTAGCTGAGGCCAATAATGGAATTTACTGGAAAGATACTGGGGTACCTCATGGCATTTAAGGAAGAGCTGGACAACTGGACCTCAAGGGAAGGCAAGAGGAACTAAGGTGGCTTGGGAAATCATCACTTCATCAGGAGGTCTTTCCTTCAGGCTGCTGTCATCTGCCACCAACTCCCAGGTCCTGAGAGTCTTGAGTTCCAAATTCTAAAGTCCTGGGAAAGAGAATTTTTCCATTATCACTGTATAACAATTCACCTCAAGATTTAAGAGGCTTAAGATAAGTTATCTCTCACAGATCTGTGGGCTGACTGGGCTCAACTGGACAGCTCTTGCTTGGGGTCTTCTGTGGTTGCAATCAAATGGTAGTTGTGGATTGCAAATTCCCTGGTGGTCCAGTGGTTAGGACTCCAAGCTTCTACTGCAGGGGGCCTGGGTTCGATCCCTGGCCGGGGAACTAGGATGCCACAAGCTGCACAGCAAAAAAAAAAAAAAAAAAAAAGCAGCTGTGGATGGAATCATCTGACGGTTCAACTAGACTGGATGTCCAAGATGACTTCTTTGCTCCCATGTCTGGCATCTCTGCTGGGATAATCTGGAACAGCCAGGGGCTGGCTGAATACTTCTCTCTCCCTAAACAGGCTCTCTGTAAGGTTATCTTGAAACAGCATGGCAATCTTAGGGTAGTAAGACTTCTTAAATGGCGGCTGGCTTCTACCAGAGTGAGTATTCCAAAAGGCACAGGTGGAAGCTGCAAGGCTTGTTATAGCCTAGACTTGGGTGTCACTTCTGTCCTATTCTACTGGTTAAATATGAATCATAGGGCTACCCCAGACTCAAAAATTACATAAGGGCTTGGATACTATTCATTAAAGGGCCATCTTCGGAGACTAGCTACCAGATAATTTGATGGTTCCACTGGGTTATTTATATCCCACCTAGGGGCAGATTCAGATTTTATACAGTTTGAAGCATATACAATTTGGAGGGCTTTCTTGAAGAATGGAAGGGGCCTGTGCAATGAGGGGCCCTGAAGCTACAGCTTCATTAGATTCATAGATAATCTGCTTCTGATCCCCCCTTCGCAAATCAGCTACGGTAAGGGAGTAGAATGGCTTGGGGAGCCCACCTACTCTTGTACACTAGGACTATTTCCAGAAAAGGAGAAATCATTGTGAGCTTTCCCCACTCCTCACCATAAGTGTCCAGTGTTCAGTTCAATATAATCTGATCATTTGAATGTTTAGAACTCAGGTCTCCTGACTTACAACAGTGAATTTTCAAATATACTATATTCCATAGTATTTTAAAATTTGTATTTAAAAAATGTAGTAGAATTGGAAGGATACAAAATTTTCTTTAACTTACTATCATTTATATACCTTTTTCTCCTGGCTACTTTTAAATGTTGATGTCCTTCAAGGTTTCTCATTCTATCCTATCTTCAGATGGCCTCTACTTCACTTGATTCCATCCACCCCCATCATCAGATAACTCCTAATCCTCTATCTGTGGCTCAGACGTCTCTAGTTCCAAATGTATACTAGACATTTCTATTTGGATGCCTCAGAGGAATGTCAAGATCTGTGTGGCCAAGACTTAACCTATCCTCATTCCTTATTATGATGAGAAACACCATTCAGGCATCTTCAGAGACATTTACGGAGCATTTACTACATGCCAGGCACTGGGAATACAGTAGCAAAGAGCACAGACAAGATACCTGTGCTCCAAACAGATATTAAATAAGGAAACAAGGTCATTAGAAATTGTGATAAGTGCTATGACAAAACCAGAGTGACAAGATGAGTAACTGGGCAAGGCCCCTTGCTGGAGGGAGATCAGGGAAGAACTTTCTACAAAGGTAACATCTGAATTTTGGAGGAAGAAAAGCCAACCATGTAAAGGTGTGGAAAGAGCACTGTAGACAGAAAGAATAGCAAGCACAAAGTCCAAAAATAGGAAAAGGCTTAGTAGCCTCAGAGGGCCAGTAACAATGATGTTAATGAGAGGGAATGGCATCATAAGGGGGTTGGTGGGAGGTAGGAGTCAGATTATGCAGAGCCTTGTTGAATTTAAATCCAAAACAAACAAACAAACAAACACCAAGAAGCCACTAAAGGGATTTCAACTAGGAGGAAGGGGTGTGATGATCTAATTTACATTTTTTAAATAAACTGTCTGGTGTATAGTGAATGGACTGTGGAGAGGGAAGAGTAGAAGAAGGAAAACCAATTGAAAGCATATTATAGTAGAACAGCCTAGAGAAAGCTTGGATTAAGGTGGTAGCAAGAGACATGGATTCGAGATTAATATTGGAAGTAATTCACAGACATTGGTGATGGACTGAATTTAAGGGGTAAGTGAGAGGAAGAAAGCAAGGATAGCTCCCAGGTTTTGGACTTGAGCACCTATAGATGGATGTTACTTCCACTCAATCTCCAAAGGCATCATCCTCTACTGCTCCCTTCCCCTCCTCCTCCATATCCAGTCAGTCACTGTGTTAGTCAGGGTTATTCAGAGAAACAGAACCAGTAGCATGTGTATATATAGAGAGAAAGATTTATTTTAAGAAATGGCTCACAGGGAATTCCCTGGCTGTCCAGTGGTTAGGACTTGGCACTTTCACTGCTGAGGGCCCGGGTTCAATCCTTGGTTGAGGAACTAAGATCCCACAAGCTGTGCAGCACGGCAAAAGAAAGAAAGAAAGGAAGGAAGGAGGGAAGGAAGGAAGAAAGAAGGAAAGAAAGAAAAAGAAATTGGCTCACGTAATTGTGGGAGCTGGCAAGTCTCAAATCTGCAGGGCAGGTCAGCAGGCTGGAGACCCATAGAAGAGCTGATGCTGCAGAGTCCAAAGGCAGTCTGTAGGCAGAATCCCTTTTTCCTCAGTGTGTTTTCTTTTCTTTTCTTTTTAAAAAAAATTAATTAATTAATTATTTTTTGGTTTTCGTTGCTGGGCGTGGGCTTTCTCTAGTGGAGAGCGGGGGGTACTCTTCATCGCGGTGCACAGGCTTCTCATTGCAGTGGCTTTTCTTGGTGCAGAGCGTGGGCTCTAGGCGCAGGGGCTTCAGCAGTTGTGGCACACGGCTCAGTAGCTGTGGCTTACAGGCTCAGCAGCTGTGGCTCACAGGCTCTAGAGCGCAGGCTCAGTAGTTGTGGTGCATTGGGCTTAGTTGCTCTGCGGCATGTGGGATCTTCATGGCTCGAACCCGTGTCCCCTGCATTGGCAGGTGGATTCCCAACCACGGTGCCACCAGGAAAGTCCTCAGTGTGTTTTCTTTTCTTCTTTTTTTTTTTTTTGGCGGTACGCGGGCCTCTCACTGTTGTGGCCTCTCCCATTGCGGAGCACAGGCTCCGGACGCGCAGGCTCAGCGGCCATGGCTCACGGGCTCAGCCACTCCGTGGCATGTGGGATCCTCCCGGACCAGGGCACGAACCCATGTCCCCTGCATCGGCAGGCGGACTCTCAACCACTGCGCCACCAGGGAAGCCCCCCATTTAAAAAAATATTAATTAATTAATTAATTAATTTTTGGTGGTGTTGGGTCTTCGTTGCTGCGTGTGAGCTTTCTCTGGTTGCGGCGAGCAGGGGCTACTCTTCTTTGCGGCGTGCGGGCTTCTCATTGCGGTGGCTTCTCTTGTTGCGGAGCACGGGCTCTAGGCACGGGGGCTTCAGTAGTTGTGGCACGCAGGCTCAGTAGTTGTGGCTCGCGGGCTGTAGAGCACAAGCTCAGTAGTTGTGGCACATGGGCTTAGTTGCTCCACGGCATGTGGGATCTTCCCAGACCAGGGCTCGAAACCGTGTCCCCTCATTGCCAGGTGGATTCTTAACCACTGAGCCACCAGGAAAGCCCTTGGTGTGTTTTCTTAATGCCTTCAATTCACTGGATAAGACCCATCCACATTATGGAGGGTAATCTGTTTTACTCAAAATCTGCGTCTTAAAGGTTAATCATAAACAAAAAATACATTCACAGCAACAACTAGACTAGTGATTAACCCAAAACTGGGTACCATGGCCTAGCCAAGATGACACATAAAATTAATCATCACAGTCACTAAATTCGTTGATTCTGACCCTTAACTATTTATCTGATTGGTTCCTTCCTCTTTTGCCACTGCCTTGCTTTAGGATGGTGTTCTTCTCTATTAATTCATAAAATATTTACTTAGGTATTGGATACTGTGCCAAATGCTGGAGATATAACTGTTAATAAAAGACAGATTGTGCCCTAGGGACCTTACATTCTAGTCTTTCCTTGCCTTCTGTCTTGCCTCCTTCCAATCCCTCTTTATCAATGGATGGCTGTATAGCATTGCCTCTCACACTTTAACATACAAATCATCTGAGGATCTTGTTAAAAGGCAGCTTCTGATTCTGGGATGGGGTCTGAGATTCTACATTTCTGACAAGCTCCCAGGTGTTGCTGATCAGGAACAAACTTTGAGTAAGTGGGCTGTAGGATATCTTTTGGAAGACCATCTTTTATAAAATGTGTACTATTTGTAGACTCTGAAAAGGTACACAAGAAATGGGAAACAATAGTTGCCACCAGAAAAAAAAGAATGGCTGATCACTGTGTATACCCTTTTATAACTTGAACGTTGTACCAAGTACGTGTGTTACATATTCAAAAATAAATTAAGAAAACAAAAACAAAATAAAAATAACTGAAACTGCACGCCTCTGAAAATCCTGCAGTGGACCCCAATGGCCCAAAGGACAGAGTGCAAGTTAACCCATCTTAAACCCTTTATTACGATCAGTTTACCTTTTCAGCTTATCTCCAATTGCGCCACGCAGTCAGACCAGGGACCACATGCAATCTTTCTACTGGAAATGCACTGGAGCAAATTTCACCTGGTCTTTAAAACTCGTTACTGCAGTGCTTACCCTCCCGAAGCCTTTCATGTAGCCTACCGCTCCCCGCCTGCCCCCCGCGGTTAAAGTTACCCATTTACATTTAACCTCGCAATGCTTCTTTTTGTTGCGGTCATCGCACTGTGTCGAAATGTGTTTACATATCTATTTTTGCTACTTGATTGTGCGCTCCTTTAGGGCAAGGCTAGAGTTTACGCTTAGCGCAGATCGAGTTCCGAAATTATTCTGCGAAAGAATGAATCATGTATTGGCTTCAAGGAGCTCAAAGGAAGGGAAAATCCTTGAGCACTGGGGCTGCCTTCTATCCCTTCGTGACGAACTGGAGGCAAGTGTGCCAGGAGCAGACTCTGAGCACCCTGGCTGGGAAGGCTGACAGGAGCTCGGCCCTCTCCGCTCGCTTCTTCCCGGGAGCCCTGCGTACCCCGGCTTCCAGAGGGACCCCACCTCGCCCAGTGCAACCGCGCCCTCCAGTGATCGGGGAGGCCAATCCACCGCCCCCACAGGTGGGCGTGGAGTTCAGAGCCCGCTTCTGAGTGAGGCGTGGAGAGGCTGTGGGTCTCCTAGGTATCAGCCAGCGGCAGCGAGTGGCGATCCGTGTGACCAGAGGAAGGGCGTATCCGACTGGTTGGGGCGCGGATGGGCTTGGCAGGGGAGGGGTGGAGAGGGCAGGCGAGAGCCTAGCGCCAGGCAAGGTACCGCCCTGCGAACTTTCCCGCACTTACATTTCCTTCCCAGGGCCCAGGATTGGGTGCCTTCCCTCAGCCCCTTCCTCTCTCCCCACCCCACTAGCCCACAGGACCTCCCCGGGGCGTGGAGTACAGGACGCTCCGCCTCGCCCGCCGCATTCCGCGTCCCCTTCTGGCCCGCGCGCACGTCGCCCCAGCCGCCGCCAGAAGGGGCGGGGCCTGGGCCCTGGCGTTCAGTCAGCCAAGGTCCCAGCGTGCCCTGCGCCGGCCAACGAGAGCAGATCCAGTGACTCACATCCGCCGCGCTAACTCTTTGCTCGCTCTCTACTCGCACACGCTTACACCCGGCTCGAGATGGCGGCGGCAGCGGCGGGGGACTCCGACTCCTGGGGTGAGGAGAAGTTCCGGGAGCAGGGCCCGGGTCGGCGCTGGCCCCACACCCAGGCAGGCATTAACGTGGCTCGCTCTCTTCCGTAGACGCTGACACGTTCTCCGTGGAAGACCCGGTGCGGAAGGTGGGGGGCGGCGGCACCGCCGGCGGGGACCGCTGGGAAGGCGAGGACGAGGACGAGGACGTCAAGGTGGGTGCGGGCCGGGGCTCCGAGCAGTGTTGGAGCGGGCTGGCGCCGTCGCGGGCAGAGTTGCCCGCCGACGGGCGGGCGGACGGACTGTGGGCCCAGGGGCGCCGCCCGGGCCTGCGGGCCGTGGGTCTAGGCTCGAGCGTAGGGCCTGGCGGTGCCCTGTACCCCCCACTTTCGCCGGCCATATGGGCCGGAGGCGGGCAGCGTGGTCTGTTGAACTTCCCTGGCGAGTTGCCGGCCCCAGCCCTAGCCTTAGCCCTAGCCCCAGCCCTTCATTGAAGGTCTGCGCTCCGGCCTGGATCCCACCCGCCAACTGGCGACGGGAGGTGACAGCAGCTGCTGGACCGGCCCATGTGCAAACTTCGCGGTCCGGAGTTGTTCGCGGGGATGAGACTGGGAAGCTGAGAATGGAGCCCCTGGCTTATCCCATATGGAAAGTCTTGCAACCCACCTGCCCTTTCAAGCTCAGGTCTCCCCAGGGCCAGTAACTCATTTATATCCCCGAAGGCCCATTTGTAGAGTTTGTTCGAGGTGTTAGATGAGTGAAATATTGTGGTTTAATTTCAGCCCCCCCCTTTTTTTCCCCACACAAAGGCAATAATTTTTAGCCTCCCTTCTCCCATCCTGTGGTAAAAGGATGAACTGTGTACTGAGATAGCTAGCAGTTAGTGATGAGAAACCTGGGTAGTCCACACAGCGACCTATTATTCATCTACACACGAACGCGTAAGGGAATAGTGAAGATTTGGTGGTTGGAGAAGACGAGGGAGTCAGTGTTTTGTGTTTGTTTGGTGGTTGTTTGTTTTTCCTATGCCTGTAGATTTGAACCCGATTTACCGTCTTCGTTTGTTTTTGAGAACTCCTGGGGGCTTCAGATGCGGCTTCAGATGACATTATGACTACTGCGTTCGTTTTTGTTTTTCAGGTAGCTACAAAAGTCTCAAGCACAGAATGTTAAGACTCTTATTAACAAACTTCTCAAAATCTTTTTATTTTTGTGAAGATAAAGTTTAGTATGAGTTGGAAAATGGTTTTTTATGGTTTCGATTCGTTTAGTGAATGTTTTACTCTTCTAACTTCTACCCTTCAGCTCATGCTAACAACCCTACAAATCCTTCTGCTTGGGTTGAAAAAAATTTAAGCTAGGTAATCACTCTGAATTTTGTGTTAATACTGCTTTTGTTACATTTTTACCTGAGTCTGTTGAGGTGGATGTCCAATTCATTGAACAGCCTGAGGTTCAGGGATGACGCGAGCTTTGCAAATCTTGGGGTTAATAAATGAGCAATACTATTGTGAAGATACTTAAATGCTTCATTTAAACGTTGTATAGACATGGGAATGGATTGTGTTATCAGCCTCATTGCGAGATATTAGTTACCTCCCTACATTGTAGCAGATTTTCTGTTTTGAGCCTTTAGTTCAGATTTGTCCTTTCACTTTTTCTGTGCAGAGTGGATGTAGGAGTTAAGACATCTGTTATGAAAATTGGGAATAAGTGAGAAGAAACGACTAGAGAAATCAGAAAAGAATTACCAGAAAATGAAGTTTGAATGAAGTAGTCTAGACTGATATCATGAAGAAGCCTGACTGAAATTATTGTATCTAAATGGTGTCAGTCCTGATAAATATAATTCTGACCACTTGGAACTAATTTTGGAGATTTATAAGTTGTAAATCTTATTTACAAAAAGGTAAATCTTACGTACCCTAAAGGTCATCTCGCCTCTTTGCACTCTTTAGTGCAGAATTTCTTTCTTTTATACAAGTAGCTTATTTCTTTTACATAAACTTTGAAGTTGATATTGGAGTAGAAAGCTGAACTTGTCCATTTTATTTCTATGTTGAAATGCTGGTTTATTTCTGAGTTTCTCCAAGATTTCCAAGATAAGGTGTTCATGGAGTAGTTTGATTCCTAGTAGTTTGGAATAGACAGACCTGGATCTATATTTTTGCCTTGATATTTTCTGTTTGTTGTCATGAACCAGTTTTTTAATCCTTTTTTTTTCTCTTCCATTTCCCAATCTTTGTTTTGTTTTGTTTTGTTTTGTTTTTGCGGTATGCGGGCCTCTCACTGTTGTGGCCTCTCCCGTTGCGGAGCTGTGCTCCGGACGCGCAGGCTCAGTGGCCATGGCTCACGGGCCCAGCCGCTCCGCGGCATGTGGGATCCTCCCAGACCGGGGCACGAACCCGTGTCCCCTGCATTGGCAGGCGGACTCTCAACCACTGCGCCACCAGGGAAGCCCCCCATTTCCCAATCTTGTCATTACAGAAGCTACCTCAGAGGATTATTTTGCACTTTAAATGAGATAATATGTCAAGCATTAAGCAGAGTTGCCTGGCACTTGGTAGGCACTCAGTAAATGTTAATTCTCTCTCTGCAAGAGAGAATATTTTTCTAGCTAATGGAAAATATCTTTAGGCTGTTTAGATCGAGTAGCTGGGGTTATTTTTGTGCCACATTTTTTGTGCTTTCTTAAGCTCAGTAGGAGTAAGTTCTCTCCACGGTGGCTGTTTACTGTGAATTTTTTGTTTTGAACTGAATGACCATGGTTATCAAGCAAGCTTTTGCTTGTTCAGAGGTTACCAATCTAGAGTTAAAATTTGTCACCTTGAATGGTAGTGAGTACAGGTTTTCCCTGCTATCCAAAAGTAGAGCATTCCTATGAAACCTTCCCTAAGCTGAAAGAAGCAATTGCCTTAGGACACATCTTGCTAACAAATGCACAAGATGAAACAAGGTAAAGCACAGATGCTTGCAGACACAGTTCTAAGCTATGGCATCTTGATGCTGAGATGCTGAGTAGCTTGGTGGAGAAGGAGCTTGGCCTTGGCGGTGCCACTCTTGCTGCTTGGGTGCACGCTGCCTCTATGATGGCTCAGTGCAAAAACAAATGCTATTTTCACTTGTAATAAAAGCGAAAATCGTCTTTGGATTTCTTTCACTTAGCGAGCACAGTTATTAATGAAGGTCATTCGAAAAAGCGAAGTGGCATAAAGTGAACTTTAAAAAGTGAGGGATACCTATAATACCAAATTTCTGAATTCTAATGTTTTAGCGTTTAATCCTTTTGTAAGGAGATGCTAACAAGGTTTAGTTTCCATGAGATCGAATAATCATAGTCCTTAAATAATACAGTATGTGAATTTTTGAAAAGTCCTTCAAAAGTAAGGTATGTAGAAACAGTAAGTTCTTCAGTTTATGTCAGCATCTAGTGTTTAACCTTTAAGAGTACAGGTTTAATGTCATTTGTAGTGTCCTGAGAAATGAAAGGAAAATTGAGGTCTTCGTTACAGTAACTTGCTTCAGTAGTTTACTGTCTTTCAGTAGATATAGCATTTTGCTGCCCTTGACTTTTCAGATAGCTGTCTGAAAGTGGCAGTGCGTTTAGGTGAAACTGTAGAATTTTTAATATTCATGGTGAGGGGGAATTTATGCTTCTTCCCAGTGAAAAGGTGAGAACTAGGGAGCGTACTTTCCTGTCACATTAGCTTTATATTCCCTTTCTGTACTATCCTGATGTTATGCAGAGGCAGTGGGAGGAATTGTTTGCTTGGCATATATCTCTGGACTCCTTCCCCATTGCTGGAATGATGTGTAGGCTATGTTGATTAAGAAGGCACAGACTTCCCTGGTGGTGCAGTGGTTAAGAGTCTGCCTGCCAGTGCAGGGGACACAGGTTCGATCCTGGTCCGGTAAGATCCCACATGCCGTGGAGCAACTAAGCTCGTGTGCCACAACTACTGAGCCTGCGCTCTAGAGCTCACGTGCCACAACTACTGAAGCCTGTGCGTCTGGAGCCCGCACACTGCAACAAAGAGTAGCCCCCGCTCGCCACAGCTAGAGAAAAGACCACGTGCAGCAGCGAAGACCCAACGCAGCCAAATAGAAAGGAAGGAAGGAAGGAAGGAAGGAAGGCAGGCGGGCAGTGAGTACCTACTCACTGCACGCAGGAACAATACAACTTTTACTCCATTTTACTGGTATCCCATCATTTCAGTAAAACAGATTAGAAGCTAGATTTATTCAAAGGGTGTGGAGTTTGTTATGAGAAAACTTCTGGCTGTGATCAATCATCTCAGACATTTGCTTCTGTAATGTTATTACAGAATTTCTTTAAAAGATCCTAGCGAGCTGACTTAGTTGAAAACTGCCTGCCTCATCGTGCCCATTCAACTGTGGGTTAGGATCCTATCCTGTTTAATAGTTTATATCTACCAGAGTAAGGACATTTTTAAGCATTGGAAACAGTACTTCTGAAGTAGGGCATCTGTATTTCAAAGAAATTGGAGATTGCTGGGAAATTCTCAGAAGGTGGCATTTTGCTAGGATATGGGTATCTGGAAGTGTGTGTGTGTAACTTACGAGAGGTTCTAAACATATAAAGAAGTGGAAAGAAAAGTTTAATAAACCCATGACCAGGGACTTACCTGGTGGTCCAGTGGTAAAGAATCTGCCTTCCAATGCAGGGGATGCAGGTTTGATCCCTGGTCAGGGAACTAAGATCCCACATGCCATGGGGCAACTAAGCCTGCGTGCTGCAACTACTGAACCCACACGCCTCAACTAGAGAGCCCATGTGCTGCAAATTACAGGGCTCACCGACTCTGGAGCCTGCGCGCCACAACTAGAGAGAGAACCTGCACACCACAGCTAGAGAGAAGCCTGCGTGCCACAACTAAGACCCGACACAGCCAAAAAATAAAAAATAAAATAAAGAAAAATAAAACTTTTAAAAACCATGACCAATCTTATATCTTCTGTATCCCCACTTACTGCTCTCCTCCCCCAACCAGATTATTTTGAAGAAAATACCAGTTGTATCATTTCAATACCCTGACAGTTTTTTTTATAAACGAATAAGTTTTTAGTTAGGAAGCATGTTTAGTTAGGATGGTTATTTTTACAATAAGGCATCCATTACCCCCTCCTGGCCCCCCACCCAGTTCGCCATAATTAGACTTGGCTACCTTGTTTCTATCGAGTAAACTCCTCCTCCACTTGTGCCTCTGTATTCTCCTTTGTTTTGCAATTTGAATCTCCTTTTACATTTTTTGTTTTTGTCTTTTCCTTTTTTAAAGAAAAACACACAATAAATGACATCTTAAGAATTTAAAAGGCAAAAAAAATACTGAAAAATATTTACCTAATATATTTGTCATGCTGGACCATTGAAAATAAATAAGGCACTTGTTTAGAGTTCAGTGTCTTGTTCTTGATCTAGCTTAGCCAGGAATTTAAAGTAGAATTGATAACAGTTCCAAATATGAGACAGGTCGGCATTAAGATGGAATTCAGCAGAGTGCTGAGCCATAGTAGGGTGTTAAAAACTTAATGAACTGACTTAAGTGAAGTAGAATTTATTGAGGCAGGTACCTTGGCTTCCAGAGACCATCATAGTTCTGAGGTGATGGAAGAATATTTGGGCTTTTAAAAACTAAACTTTCCTGGCAGGTCTAGCCATGGCAGGAGCTCACTACAGAGTTCTGAGGCTTCTCAGAGCAGGTTGGTACAGCTTACAGAACACCAGTAAATGACTATTACTGCAAGAGATTATGCTTTATCTAAACCAAACTAAAGAAGAAAGGGGGAGGAGTATTTGTTAGTTAATGGGCTATTGCTATGGGACAGAAGAAATTTACTGCTCATTTGAAGCTACTTCTATTTGACAATCTATAAATATATCTTGCTTAAGTTGGAAAACATTTTCAGCCCTAAATGTGTTCTCTCATTGCATGTGACATTCTGTAGTTGTACATTATAAAAATGACAGACTGGCCAACTACTGGCTGCATTATTAGGAATAAAGAAAGCAGGGTTTAAATTTTTTATGTTATATTTTCAATTCTTAGTCATATTTGATTGGGAAGCAGGTTTTAAACTTGAAAAGCAGCCATCTCTTTCAGAGAAATGGCTCAAATGATGCTGGGTGTGTGTAGAACATGAGTATAGATAAGCGAGTAGTTTATCAACAGCCTCTCTTCTAAGGAAGCTGGCCATTTTAGGAGAGCAGCCTGGTTAATACTTCTGGAGATAGATGGGATATTATAGTTGGAAGAGTTACTGGTTACTAATGATAATTGGGTAAAGAATTTAACTGGATATTTATAAGTAATCTCTTGAAAAAAACAACCATTTAGGACTTACTAAATTATAGACTTAACTCCCTATTTTAAGTGTTCATTTTAGGTGTTTCTCTTGGAACCCTTCTTACATTTTATCTGAATTTATTGTCAGTATTTACAAAGTCCTGATGTTTATGGAAAATTAGGCAAATGTAGACATTCTACTTTTATACATTTACTTTTATAACTAAGGATGCAAAAACTCTTTAAGTTCTGGGGGAAAGCTACCTGGCCTTCTGCTTTGGGGATTGCATCTGTTTGGAAGTATGGCCAGTCTCTTTTTGCTGACATCACTATGCTCCCTTCTTTAGGAACTTGTCCCCAGTATAGGAATAACTTCAGGGCAGTTATTACTCTTTCAAGCAGTCTGGGGTGAGGGTGCCTTTCATGGTCCTTTTATGAACTGAGGAGCAGATGTCATGGTTGTTTCCAAGACTTATTGATAGGAACCACTGTTTTTGCTACTAAAATCCATTCTGTGGTGGAATTCTAGGTAGCCTTGTTATGCTTGCACTGATGGGACAATGTAATGACTGTCTGGAATAAGGTTTATTCTTTGATAGGGAAACCAGGGCAGGGTAGAGGTGGGGAATAGAGTTAGTGTGAATGAGATACTGAAGGAGCAGTGATATGGGTGGGGTGATGTTTTACTGGTAAAGGGAACTGAGGCACATCAGCACTGAACAGAAACGTTACTCTGTTGTGCCGTTTCTGTATGTTGGAGTTACTGGGATGGAGCTGCTCATTTTCAGCTATACCTCTCCCTTCTTGGCCTCCTAGTACCAGAGGCTGCTAGACTAATTTGTTAAAATTAGTGGAAATCTAGCACAGGCAATTTGAGATGAATGATTGACATAGTTGTAGCTGGGCATATCTTAGTATGTACTGTAACCCTTCTCTTTGATATGGGGTTCCTTGAAATTCCAGGGGACCTCATTCCAGAACTAATTGAAAGAACAAATTTTGGCGTGGAGGGACCTAGTTCCCAGACATTTATTTTATACTTCAGCACTCAGGTAAGAAGTCATGTTTAATATGACGCTTTAAAGGAACTTTGGCCTGTTCAAAACAGGTTCCTTCATTATTTTTCCATTCAGATTGTGGGATAACTATCTCTGGGCCTTAGTGTACTTATATGTAAAGTAGGGATAACACCACCTTACTTACAGAACTTTTGTGAGGGTTAACTGTTACTATATGTAAGTCCTTTGGGGAATTCCCTGGCTGTCCAATGGTTAGGACTCCGTGCTCTCACTGCCAAGGGCCCAGGTTCAATCCCTGGCTGGGGAACTAAAATCCCACAAGCCTCTCTGTGCAGCCAAAATTTAAAAAGTAAAAATAAAACATAAAGTATGTTGCACAGTGCTTGGTGCAAAGTAAACCCTCAGTAAATGCTGTCTATTATTATTATCCTCATCACTGTTATTAGTAGGGAGTTATAAATAAACATCCCCTGGAAGTAAGCAGATGGTCCTTTTATCTGAAGCACCATCTTAAGCAGCATATCACTCACAGACCCAGCTTTCCTGTGTTCTGTGAAGATTAAAATGACAAAAAACTCTTGGTAGTAGTTAACTTTTATATTTAGCTCTCTGGTTCCTTTTGTACTATGGTGTATTGATACAAGCACTTAAGCAAACCATCAGGGTAATATAAACATTTGCTATCTAATTTCTAATCTAGTATCTTAGATGTTCAAACAGTGACTAGCTGGTTTGCTTTCATTCTGTTTGTAAACTATGAACTAAGGGTTAAATTGTGAAGGTAAAGTTATTATAAAAATGCTTTTGTACAAAGTTCTTCCCACTGCTTGCAGACCCAATGGCAGCCTTAACCAGGATTTTTTATTTCTTTGGATTTACAGATTTTTATTAAGAATCAAGGCTTGGTTAGTTTATATACCTAGACTGATTCAGATTTATGACCTGTCTTGTTAAAAACCAGAAGCTTGGTGTCATAGTTATGGCACATTAGTCAGCCTCTGCCTCTTCCAGTAGCATCAGGGCCTCCTGCTTTACACCTGCCATGCTGTGGCTCAGCTTCCAGTGGGTGTGTCCTGGTGTGCCTGGCGGTTGTTGAGACAGTGGTCAGGCTACCTATAGATTAAAGCCTGTTTAAACACAGGGCTGTGTCTTTCTCTATTAAACCTTCTAACTTCTGTGGAGCCTTTAGAAGATTGTTTGATAATTGGTTTATATTTTGCCCAGTGACTGTGCTGGGCATAGAAAAGACAGTATATATAGATCCACCTTAAAGTGCCCCGCCCAAGTTAGGGAGTGGGTTCCATGAAGCTGTTGATCAGCTCTTGACTTTTCTAATACTGGGATTAACTTTTTTTTTTAATTTAATTTTTTAAAATTGAAGTATAGTTGATTTATAGTGTTGGGCTTAAATTTTTATAAAGATTTAATTCATTAACCAGGGTTGTGTTGTATGGAATATTGCTTGAAATAATCAAGCCATTAGCTAGAATGTTGGATGCTTTTACATTTGGGGAAGTAAGAAGTATAAAGACTGCTCAATTTTTCATTTAAAACAACTGAATTATTTAAAAGAGGCTATTAGTTTTGGCTTGGTTGTCTTGTGTTTTAATTGTTAATGGAGAAGCTTTTTTGTGGAGTTAGACAAGTTGATATAAAAGTTCATATGGACAAACAAATGTGCAAGAATGGCCAGGAAAACAGTAAAAATCCCTGAAAACCTGCAAGGGGTGACTAGCCCCAGCTTACATACAATAAAGCCTGTAATCAAAACAGTAGGTACTGGTATGTGAAGAGACAACAGACCAGTGGGATAGAATAGAAAACAGAAATAGAGTAGGTACCTAAGAAAATTTAGTATATGGTAAATCACAGGGCAAAGATGGACTTTTTAAAAAATTGAGATATAGCTGATTTACAATATTTTAAGTTTCAGGTATACAACATAGTGGTTCACAATTTTTAGAGATTATACTCTATTTATAGTTAGAAAATATTGGAAAGGTGGACTTTTCAATAGATGGTGCTGTGACAGTGGGTAACCATTTGGAAAAAGATAAATTTAGATCCATACTTCACACCATACAAAAGAAAAACCTCCAGTGGATCAGAGATCTAAATGAAAAAACAGTGAAAGCATACATGTTCTAGAAGAAAATTCCTTGCTTTAAGAAAAGACTTTCTGGGCTTCCCTGGTGGCGTTGTGGTTAAGAATCCACCTGCCAGTGCAGGGGACATGGGTTCAAGCCCTGGTCCGGGAAGATCCCACATGCTGCGGAGCAACTAAGGCTGTGCGCCACAACTACTGAGCCTGCGCTCTAGAGCCCGCAAGCCACAACTACTGAAGCCCGCGTGTCTAGAGCCCGTGCTCCGCAATAAGACAAGCTGCCACAGTGAGAAGCCTGCATACCTCAATGTAGAGTAGCCCCCGCTTGCCACAACTAGAGAAAGCCGGCATGCAGCAACAAAGACCTAACACAGCCAAAAATAAGTAAATAAATAAAATTAAAAAAAAAGACTTTCTGATTGACTTGGAATCCAGAGGGAATAAAAGGAAAGTTTAAATTTTACTGCATAAATGTGGTGGGGTGCATAGCACTTAATGGCGAAAACACTAGAGGCATTTCTGTTAAGAGAAGAACAGAGCAATGATGCCCATTTTCTCTGCCACTGTTCATTCACGCTGTACTAGAGGTTTTGCCAGTGCAGTTAGATAAGAGAAATCAATTGTGGAGGCACACGAATTGTTAAAGAAGGAATAAAGCTATCTCTTGTTTGCAGATGATATGGTAGTGTACCTGGGGAAACCCTAGAAAATCAATGATGGAACTAACTTAAGAGAAATGAATTTAGTAAGGTAGCAAGATAAAAAATTAACGTACAAAAACCAATAGCTTTTCTATACTAAAATACTAACTGGTTAGAGGACATAAAAGGAAAAAAAAAAACCTATTTACAATGGCAACAGAGATGATGAAATACTTTGGAATAAACCTAAAGAGAAATGTGCAAAACCTCTAAGAGAAACTTTAAAACACTCCTTGAAAGATACAGAGGTAGCCTTGAACAGATGGAAAGATAGCCCTTTTTCTTGGCTAGGGCAGTTCAACATTATAAGATGTCAGTTCTCCCAAAATTAATTTATAAATTTAATGCAACACCAAAAAAAAACCCCAACAAACTTGTTTCTGTGGAGTTAGACAAGCTGATAATAAAGATCACATGGAAAGTAAACATGCAAGAATTATTAACGGAGGTCCTTTTCTTTAGGATAACTGGGATGATGATGATGATGATGAAAAAAAAGAAGAAGCAGAAGTAAAACCAGGTGAGCCATTGGGGTTCTTCCATTTTTGGTTTTATATCTTAGTGAACATCTGATGCTTATGTTAAGACAAATGAGAAAATGCCTACAAAATCGGAAATTTTGGTTATTTTTAGAAACCAAACACTCTTCCGTTCCCACTTCATTCTCTTCTCCCTGTATCTCTTCTCTCTCCTCAAAACATAATCAGATTAGATACCTGCCAAATTTCTGTTTGAGTGCTTTTGTTAAAGGAGAGAGTAAAGATGAGGCATCATAGTTGAATGATCTAAGTCCTGCCTAAAGGACTGTAGGGAAATAAGAAGGGAGATGTTTGGATCTTAAGGGTCAGACTAGAGAGGAGAAAGGAAGAGTCCCAGAACTTTCCTATTCTTATTTGCCAGGAAATCACCATATGAAATTGGAGCCGGGTGAGGTTTGGTCTCTTGCAGTATATACGTATCATGTCTGTCTCATTCATAAACTGGAAAGTATTCAAGATAACTGTGATTAAAACATTACTTTCAGAAGTAAAAATTTCAGAAAAGAAAAAAACAGCAGAGAAGATAAAAGAGAAAGAACGGCAGCAGAAGAAAAGGCAAGAAGAAATTAAAAAGAGGGTAAGTACTCTTTATTTTCTAAAATACAGAATTCTCACATCAGTAGTGGTGCAGTATCTTAATAGGCAATATTACCTAATCATTTGAAGGGCTTTGTAAGGACTATAAATGGATACCGTCAGATAAGATGATCCTAAACAAACTGAATTTGTGGTTTTCGCAAAAACCAAACCCAGAAGCTTTATGTATTAGAATGCCTTTTTAAGTTTTCACAGACATTTGGGAACATGACTGTGTTGTGACCATAGTCAGTGATTTTTGTCAGTGCCTGCAGTTCTCTCTAGCTGTGATTAGTCTTTTTTTTTTTTTTGCAGTGTACATTTTGAGTGAATACAGAAAGTGTCCATTTCTCTGCCATGTGCTGTATAAATGTTTTTGTTCTTGATTATTCGGAGCAAGATCAGGAATTTTGTGTTAATTTACTTGCTTTTTGAATAGAAAACACATTTACATGATTCAAAAATCAGAACGGTATTAAGAAGCTCTCCCAACTCTTCACTCATTGTCCTGTTTCCCTCCCTCTATCCCATAAGTAAATATTGGTTTATGGTGTCTCCAAGGTGACTTTGTACATTCGTATACGACTGTATAGTCATATTCCTCCCAATTTTATAGTTTTCATCTTGCTTTATTTCATATATCATGGAAATCTTGCCATAGATCATGGCGAGCTTTCTTATTTTATTTTTAACCCGGGCCCCCGCAGTGAAAATGCCCAGTCCTAACCACTGGACCACCAGGGAATTCCCTTGACTTTTCATTAAGAAAAATTTCAAGCAAATAGCATAATGGATAATCATACAAATTACCTAAATTTAACAGTTGTTAATATTTTACCATACTTCATCTGTTCTTTTTTTGCTAAAATATATCAAATAACAAACATTATGCATTTTACCTTTAAATACTTCAGTATACATCTCTGAAAAAGCAAGAATATTTCTCACATGATTACATTCCTAATGTAATGAACAGTAATTTTTTAAGATCATCTAATACTCAGTTTATATACATTTCTTTAATTGTCCCAAAATGTCTTTACATATGGTTTGTTCAGACAAGGACCTTGCATGTACTTTGTATCCTAAGTCTCCTAGAGTGTCTGTCTTTCTCTTTAAGATGACATTGACTTATTGAAGAGAGCAGGGCAGTTGTCTTGAAGAACACCCCACCTTCTAGATTTGTCTTATTGCTTCCTTGTAGTTACAATTTCCTGTAACTTGGCGGTGAAGTCTGAAAGTTTGATTGGATTCAGATTAAACATTTTTGGTTGGAATACTTCAGAGGTAATGCTGTATGCTTTATATTGCATCACACACATCAGGAGTCATGTAATGTCTGTCCTGTTATTAGTGATGCTAAAATTGATTACTGGGTTAAGTTGGTGACAGTCTGATCCTTCTATTGTAAAATTAATTACATATTTCTTCTTACAGGTAATCCAGTTTCACATCAACTTGTCACCCAATAGTTTTAGTGTCATTGACGATCATTGCCTAATTATTTCTTAAGGGATTGCAGAATGGTGGTTTTTCATTCTATGATTTTTCTTCCATTTTTTAATTGGCTGGCTTTTTTTTCTTTTTTGTTATTTGGTTACTTTGGATATGGTTTGTAGTAGAAAATGTAAAAGCTTCTTTTCTTTTAATTGCCAATTTTCAGAGTAGGGAGGAGGTGTAATAACTTTAAGTGGTGAAAAATGAGGGATTTTATGGGTTTTAATTTTTTCTTTTTGAGTAAATTTATGGACTTACAGGTTTTTATACATTTCATTCGGATACAGTTATTATTTTTTTTGATGCTTAAATTGTCCCAACATTGGACAGTAGGGGTCCCTCTAAGCTGTTCCTATCTTCATCCTTTTGACAGAACTCCATTAGTCTTTGAAAGGTTCCTTGTTTTCTGGCACAATAAGTAATGCCTGGGGCTTCCCTGGTGGCACAGTGGTTGAGAATCTGCCTGCCAATGCAGGGACATGGGTTCGAGCCCTGGTCTGGGAAGATCCCACATGCTGCGGAGCAGCTAAGCCCATGCGCCACAACTACTGAGCCTGTGCTCTAGAGCCCATGAGCCACAACTGCTGAAGCCCGCGTGCCTAGAGTCCGTGCTCTGCAACAAGAGAAGCCACCACAGTGAGAGCCCGCACACTGCAATGAAGAGTAGCCCCCACTCGCCGCAACTAGAGAAAGCCTGCGTGCAGCAACAAAGACCCAATGCAGCCAAAAATAAATAAAAATTAAAAAAAAAAAAAGTAATGCCCGGCTTATCTGGTAAACTCCCTTAGGCCTGGAATCAGCTACTAAATTTCCTTTTTAGTAGCAAATTATCATAGCCAACAATGTGTGAGAATGTCTGTTTCCCCCAAGTCAGGAACATTTTAGATGCTTTTTAATAATTTGTATATCTAAAAATACCTACATGTGTGTTTTTTAATTAATTAATTTTTGGCTGCGTTGGGTCTTTGTTGCTGCGCGAGGGCTTTCTCTAGTTGCGGCGAGTGGGGGCTACTCTTCATTGCAGTGTGCAAACTTCTCATTGCGGTGGCTTCTCTTGTTGCGGAGCATGGTCTCTAGGCATGCAGGCTTCAGTAGTTGTGGCACGTGGGCTCAGTAGTTGTGGCTTGCACGCTCTAGAGCGCAGGCTCAGTAGTTGTGGCACACGGGCTTAATTGCTCCGCAGCATGTGGGATCTTGCCGGACCAGGGATTGAACCCATGTCTCCTGCAGGCAGGAGACAGATTCTTAACCACTGCGCCACTAGGGAAGTCCCTACATGTGTGTTTATATGATCAGAACAAGCAATGGATTCTTATAGCTCAGTCTAAGAAGTTGTATTGATTTGATCTTTCTTGGTCATTGAAGTTAGAATTATACTTACTTTGATATATCTTGTTATTAGTCTCCAACATAAAGAAACCTTAGTTTGCGTAAATTAATTTTATCTTAGGTCAAGTATTGAGTTAAGATACATTCAATTTTGATGCAGGAAATACTTAATGATGTTCAGGTCTACTAAGGCAATTGAAATATTTCCCTTTTTCTTTTGAGAAAGTGTTCCGAGATTTCCTAACTTGGTATCATGACCTTTCTTATTTCATCTTCTCCATGAGAAATAAAATGTGACCTATTTCAGAAGTGGACTTCTGAATCAAACTCGTCGAACTGCACAGGCATGGATAACCATGAATGGCACAAATTTCCTTCATCTTTTTCCCACTTTGATAAATATTATCAAAGATAGCCCCTTGTAGTAACATATTGTAGAAAATTATATCACAGTATATAGAAAGGATATAAACTAAACTGTTAACTGTCATCTCAGAGAAGTGGAACAAAAAGATAAATGGGGGGAAATGTTTTTCTAATTTTTTGAAAAAAAATTTTTTTCTGTCTACATTGTATTGTCATACGGATGTGCCATATACTTTATTTAACCGTTCTATTCTGGAACATTTAGGTCATCTCTAAATTTATTTGATATTATGAATAATACCCCGTTTGACCTCCTTTTGGTTAAATATTTGTATGCAGCTTTGGTTTCTTAAGATGAATACCTACAAGTGGAATTATTTGATTAAAGCATATAAGAATATTTTTAAGACTTGATAAATATTACCAAGTTATCCTAGAAAGGTTGTTTCGATATACAGTCTTAGCCAAAGTATGTGAGAGTGCCATTTTCAACTTGTCTGCAATCTCAATTCCTTAATTAAAAAAAATTACCATAAAATAAACCCAGTCTTCAAATCTGAACTCTTGTCACATGACCACCAGAGTTAACCTTCTGTTACCATGGGCAGGTTGCTTACCCTCTCTGTGCCTCAGGTTTTTTTCCTGTAAAATTGGGATAAGAATATCTAAAAGAATGCCTGAAATACAGTGAACACTTTATAAGTGTTTGCTATTATTTAATGTGTCTAGAAAAAACATTCATACAATACAGAAATGTTCTGGGTCCATTATAATCCAGCCCTTTAAAAACTTCATTGCTGTCTCATTTTAGTTAGAAGAACCTGAAGAACCTAAAGTGCTAACACCAGACGAACAATTAGCAGATAAACTGCGGCTAAAGAAATTACAGGAAGAGGCAGACCTCGAATTAGCGAAAGAAACTTTTGGTAAGTGGGGGTGTGATAACAGTGCAGTATTGAAGTTCCAAGTGAATACTATGGAAGTCTTACTAGTTACGAAAATTCAGAAAACACCTTTTTTTTTTTTTTTTTTTTTTTTCTGTACGCGGGCCTCTCACTGCTGTGGCCTCTCCCGCCGCGGAGCACAGGCTCCGGACACACAGGCCCCGCGGCCATGGCTCGCGGGCCCAGCCGCTCCGCGGCATGTGGGATCCTCCGGGATCGGGGCACGAACCCGTGTCCCCTGCATCGGCAGGCGGACTCTCAACCACTGCGCCACCAGGGAGGCCCAGAAAACACCTTTTTTGAAGAAACATGATACTGGCTAATTTAGATAGTAGAAAGCAGTTTTTAATCTCTGGTTTATATTTGAGAGTTCATTACTTAAGGCAGAGTGAGATACATGTTCAGATTTTTGAATAATTTATTTTGAGTATCGTATAAAAGATGATTAAGATAAAAAGTCACTGTGGAAGCAACCTAAGTGTCCATTGACAGATGAATGGATAAAGAAGATGTGGCACATATATACAATGGAATATTACTCAGCCATAAAAAGAAACGAAATTGAATTATTTGTAGTGAGTTGGATGGACCTAGAGTCTGTCATACAGAGTGAAGTCAGTCAGAAAGAGAAGAACAAATACCGAATGCTAACACATATATATGGAATCTAAAAAAAAAAACCATGGTTCTGAAGAACCTAGGGGCAGGACAGGAATAAAGTCGCAGACGTAGAGAATGGACTTGAGGACACGGGAATGGGGAAGGGTAAGATGGGATGAAATGAGAGAGTGGCATGGACACGTATACACTACCAAATGTAAAATAGATAGCTAGTGGAAAGCAGCCGCATAGCACAGGGAGATCAGCTTGGTGCTTTGTGACCACCTAGAGGGGTGGGGTAGGGAGGGTGGAAGGGAGACGCAAGAGGGAGGAGGTATGGGGATATATGTGTATGTATAGCTGATTCACTTTGTTATAGAGCAAAAACTAGCACACAACTGTGAAGCAACTATACTCCAATAAAGATTAAAAAAAAAAAAAGATAAAAAGTCATTGGACCCGGGCTTCCCTGGTGGCGCAGTGGTTGAGAGTCCGCCTGCCGATGCAGAGGACACGGGTTTGTGCCCTGGTCTGGGAGGATCCCACGTGCCGCGGAGCGGCTGGGCCCGTGAGCCATGGCTGCTGTGTCTGCGTGTCCGGAGCCTGTGCTCCGCAACGGGAGAGGCCACAATAGTGAGAGGCCCGCGTACCGCAAAAAAAAAAAAAAAAAAAAAAAGTCATTGGACCCAAATAAAGTATACTGCTGCTTTAAATGTATGTATCAGCTGGATGAAATTTGGGTGAAATGTGAAGTCTGTAGCTTTGAGACTTAAATATTGAACTGACTGTAGGACTGTCCTGTTGTCTTAAGTCTGGATAAGATTTAGACAATAGTATGCTGGTCCCGGTGGGGCATTCAGCTTTGGTTGTGCCTTCTTAATGCTCAGGGTCCTTTCTTTTTGTATCCCTTCTTGGCCTTCACCATGCCCTATCTTTAGAGGACTTCCATTTCTGTGTGCCATGCCTGCAGCTGTGGTTAGTGTGTAAGATAAAAGATATGTTCAGGATTCTGTAAATAGATAATAAGTTCAGAGTGTTCCAGGAGGATAGTTACATGGCACAGAGGGTAATGTTAGAAACACGGTCAGAGAAATAATTAAAAGTTCTCATTTCATTTAACCAAGTTTGTTGTTGTCTCTATTGAGTGCTTTTCAGAGTAGAATGTTGTGTTGAAACAGTTAAATAACTTTTTTTTTTTTTAATATTTATTTGCTTGTGCTGGGTCGTAGTTGCGGCACACGGGCTCCTTAGTTGCGGCATGCAAACTGTTAGTTGCGGCATGTGTTTGAGATCTAGTTCCCTGACCAGGGATTGAACCCGGGCTCCCTGCATTGGGAGTGCAGAGTCTCAACCACTGCGCCACCAGGGAAGTCCTGAAACAGTTAAATAACTTTTAAATGAAACCTAGAGCCAAGAAGGAACTAGTTATTTTGATTTTTTCCTCCACTACCCTTCCTCTTCTTTAAAATGGATCAAGCAGGCTGACTGTAGTGACCGGAAGTATGACCTTATCTCTCAGTGGGTCTTTAGCAATTTCAAGAGTTGCTATGGATGCTCCACTGGCGAGTGCTTGGCATGTCTTAACCACACTCATCTCATTACAGAGAGCACTTGGCCACTATCCTGTCTTTGTAGAATGGTAAAAGCCACCCATGTGTTTATTAAAGAGAAGGGTTTGGGCTTCCCTGGTGGCGCAGTGATTGAGAGTCCGCCTGCCGATGCAGGGGACACGGGTTCGTGCCCCGGTCCGGGAGGATCCCACATGCCGCGGAGCGGCTGGGCCCGTGAGCCATGGCCGCTGAGCCTGCGCGTCCGGAGCCTGTGCTTTGCAACGGGAGAGGCCACAACAGTGAGAGGCCTGCGTACTGCAAAAAAAAAAAAAAAGAGAAGGGTTTATGTGGTAATAAATTCTAAGATGGGACACCAATTATAGATTAAAAGGCAAAAACATGTATTCATACGGTGATCATTTGGTTAATAGGATTTTAGTGTTGTGTTTCTCATACTAAAATACTGGATCAGTGTTATTGTTAACAACTCATTTACTTGATAATTGAGGAGTATACAGAAGCATAGTGTCTAATCGCCTAGAATCCTTTTAGGCCAGATTAATTTTTCTATTGGGATTTAACACATGGTTTGCTCTTATTTAGCTTCTGTAGTTAGCTGGATACTTTCACAGGAACCATCTTCGTTTGCTTTGCTTTTTTCTTTCTCTCCCAACTTTTCTGTGGGCTGTTCTTGGACAGATGCTTTAAGAGCATCGCTTTTGTGCCAGGGACTCCTTTGGCAGTCTGGTGAAGCCTTTGGGCCCCTTCTTAATATACTGTTTGTTTTTTTTATTTTATATACTGTTTTTAAATGCATAAAATACACAGGATTTTACTTACAAAGGAAACCTGTTATAATGAAATAGGTATCAAAATATTGAAATAACCTGTGATACAGTAATTATGTACAGACCATTTGAATTCTGTCCAAGGATTTCAGTAGACTCAGGTTAAGAACCTCTGTTTTAGAATGAAATAACAGGGTTATTCAGGTATCTAATTAGTTTCTAAACTTTAAAAATATCTTTCTGATATTTTCTGTGTCCCCTTTCTCCTACAGGTGTTAATAATACAGTTTATGGAATAGATGCTATGAACCCATCTTCAAGGGATGACTTCACAGAGTTTGGAAAGTTACTAAAAGATAAAATTACACAATATGAAAAATCACTATATTATGCCAGTTTTTTGGAAGCCTTAGTTCGAGATGTGTGTATTTCATGTAAGTAATTCTAATCTCTGGCCTCTGTGAATGGATTTAAGTAGGGGCACATCATACTTAGGAGAATGGAGATTGACTTTTGACGGGAGGGGATGCTCTAATATATTTAAGATTTGCTTTTTGGCAGTTAGCTTGGGAGTGTTGTTCTGCAGATATACATTGAGTTTGAGTGGTTTTGTTTTTGTTTTTTGAGGGTGCCTTCTGAGTGTTTTTACAGTGGCTTCCCAAAGAGACATCTGTGCTTGTTGGTACAACAGCTAATAAAACACTAGTTTCTTATTTTATCTAATATATATTGGAGGCGGCGGCTAGTGAAGTGTCTTTTGGGGAAAACCATACAGAATTTTAGAGCTGAGTGAGACCACAGCGAGTGTCTGTTCACTTTATAAATGAGGAAGCCCATGGCCAGGTACAAGTTGCTCAGCAGAGCTGGCACCCATTCTCTGGGTCCATGGATTTGGTTTCATGCTGAGTCATATATTTCAGGGGCAGGGGATATGGGAGTGACAACCCGGGGTGATATAGCACTAAGGTGGGAAGAACTGCTTTTGCTAGTGTCCGCTGTTTTTAAGATGGAGAAAAATAAATTCTACACAATGAGTTTTTTTTTTTTTTTTTTTTAATAATCTGGTTGCGTTGGGTCTTCGTTGCTGCACGCGGGCTTTCTCTAGTTGCCTCAAGCGGGGGCTACTCTTCCTTGTGGTGCACGGGCTTCTCATTGTGGTGGTTTCTCTTGTTGCGGAGCTCAGGCTTCAGGCGCACGGGCTTCAGTCGTTGTGGCACGTGGGCTCAGCAGTTGTGGTGCACCGGCTCAGTTGCTCCACGGCATGTGGGATCTTCCCGGACCAGGGCTTGAACCTGTGTCCCCTGCATTGGCAGGCAGATTCTTAACCACTGTGCCACCAGGGAAGTCCCTACACAATGAATTTTAAGTTAGGTTTTCTTTGGGAAATTATTACTAAGCTGAAGGTTCTGAATTTGATCAGTGATATACCCATAGTTGGTACTTTATTTTCCATATATATTTTTACTGTTTTTGAAGGTGCTCTCTAACCAGACTGAACACTTTTTTGGGTAGCTGAAAACTCATGTCTGTTTCCAGCTTTATATTTTTATAAGGATGGAAGGATGTGTTGTCCACTAAATAGGCTTATTTCCTGGTGGGGCACTTAGATTTCTGAGATAACTACCATTTTCATTCTCGTTCCTATGCTAGAAAATGGAGACCCCAAGGGGTGGGGAGTTATCATCTGTAGGTTTAAGAATTGTCATTACATATTCATTCAGATACTCCTCGCTGAGCATCAAGGATGTTTATTTCCATAAGTCATGGTTATTCTCTGCGTATTTAGACCAGATAAGGAAAAATGGTAGGGAGTACTGTGAGCTTATAAAGACATTTCTAGTTTCTCTCTGGTTGAGCAGTGTCATTATAATTACAGTTCATTATAACTTTTTGTTGCTGAGTTTGCCATTTTACTTTAAACGGTTCTGATCTGTGAGCCTAGCCATAGACTGAATGATTCTCCATCGTGTTATGTTAAACAGGAGAAATTAATAGCCTTTCCAAGTTACTGAAGTTAATGATGGACAAATTAGATTTCTCATAACACTGGAAGAATGTATATTTTGCTTTTACTTATTCTCCAAAATGCTTAAAAATTACTGGTATTTTTTTTTTTAAGTGGAAATTGATGACTTGAAAAAGATTACCAATTCATTGACTGTACTTTGCAGTGAAAAACAGAAGCAAGAAAAGGTAAGAGCTAGCTGTGTGGGAAATGTGTATTACACAAGGATGGGGTATAGGCATAATATTCTCAACAAGTGTAGTAGGAGCCTGAGAAGTCAGGCAATTCACCAATACCATTTATATTGGAATAGACCAGGAGTATGAGTGCCATTACCATCCTTTTATTTACAGACATGTTCATGTTCTTCTGAATTAATAATAGAAATTTCTCTGGGTCAGGTGTGGGATCTCCCTTAGAGAACTAAGGTTTTTCTGGAAGCAAAGCTTTGTTGACTCTGTGAGGGTTGCTGTACCATATAAGATGCCCATAGTAGATAAAATCTCATGAATTAATTCTTTTTATCTTCAGCAAAGCAAAGCCAAAAAGAAGAAGAAAGGTGTGGTTCCCGGAGGGGGATTAAAGGCTACCATGAAAGATGATCTGGCAGATTATGGTGGTTATGATGGAGGATATGTACAAGATTTTGAAGACTTCATGTGACGTTTTATCTTCTCCTGGTGTCTTCTTTCTGTTGCCCACAATCCCTTCAACATGTAGCACAACTTCCTTTCCTTTCAGTTCTGCCAAATGCTACAATCAGAAGTGCAGTATCTTTTGTGCTGGTTATTAACCCCTTGACACTTAGGTGCTAATGTGCAAATGAGGGAACTTGGATCTTGCTGCCAAGGGGTTAAAATTGGGAACCTCCATTGCTACTAAATCATAGTTTAAAAAAACAGACCTATTAAGGTTGTTGTTGCTATCTGATTCCATAGCAGCAGTCACTAAATTGGAAACAAAGGTTGCAACATGACAAAAAATTGTGTAGTTTTTACCAGCACCATTCAGTAATACAGCCTTAACCATACCTCCTTGAACTACTTCATAACTTGTCAAGAAAAGCAGTCTGCTGCAAGGGCATGTGGTGTGCACCTAGTATTAAAGTTGCTTTGTCTTAAAATTGAGCGTGAGGATATTAAAAATACATTGTGAAGAAGACTGCTTATCTCAGAGTGAAGATACGGCGGCTGAAAAGCACTAGTTTGATACTTAAAAATTAAATGACCAAAACCCTCCAACTTGGAAGCTGAAGAAGGTAAACCTCTCCATTATTGCATTACCAAGTTGTGGAATCTCTTGAATGCATAGACTGTCTAGTTTCTATTTATCAGACTATTCTACTGATGGAGTGCTTCAGATGGGGGAGGGAAACTCCTTACCTATTCTATTTGTCTGATTTAAGTGTCTGAGAAACAAATCTCCTTTGTTCTCTGAGGCTGCAGTGGATCAGCTTTAACAGGGTTTTGGCATTTCCTTTCCTTTATAAAACGTGTTCAGCAAACTGCGCCACTTAACTACAGTTTGGTAAATTGTTATGTTAACAATTATGACATCTGCAATGTTTTATAAAGCAACTAATTTAATAAAGTCACGATTGTGAGGACTTAAATTTTGTGTTACCTCCCAAGAGATATTTTTGGAGAGTAAAGAACAAAGCTCTTGGGACTAGAGTTCTCTGTATACTTATAAAGCTATTAATAAGTGTTTGATGAGTAGATGCAGTTTTAAAACAAAAATGATTTGTGAGGTCCTTAATAGTGTCACCCTAGAGCAACAAAGGCATAGAGCTGCCTTCCTCTTCTTATTTATTTGGGGAAATTGTTTGGTTGTTTGTTTGTTTAGATACTAAGGCCTAATTGAGTACCCAGAAGAACCTAGAAGAACTATTTATTTGGAGTAACTGAACTTATAACTCAGGTTGTGGCTGTAAGCAGAGATAGGGTGATCGTCTCTATTATATATTTTCTTTTAAGCAATTTAACCAAATCTGTGGTTGGAGTCTTTTTTTGAAACTGCCACAGAATCAAAAGTAGGGACAGAGCAAAAAATATTTTAAATTTCTCTTACACAGGAAGTAGGATCCTCAGTCAGAGCTCTACAGACCACTAAGTGGAAGACAGGACCATCTAAATGATTTGAGGAATTAACAGAAAGTAGTGACTACACAGCAATAATTACAGCCAATAAAGATTGTTTTAAGGCAGACAAGGGCTAAGATTTCCTTAGCAGTAATAATGACATACACTGAATTTAAAATCTATTTTATTATAGAGATCAGTTTCTAATAAATGGAAATGTATCATCTGTTCCTTAACTGTGTAAATAATATTAAATTCCTTTGAAACTGGAATCTGCAGGCACAGGTATTCTTTACTAAATACTGTATCATCTCCTAAAGTAGAAGCTATCCTGAGGAAGATGGAGCTTTTGATCTTAATACCAATATCTATATAAAATGGTATAGATGAATAATTATTTTCAAATAGGAATTTCCTTGTGAAAATTCTCCTTCTTCACCCACTATTCACAAAGGACTGGTATGGTCAGTCCTGGGGTTTTACAATCAGACATCAAAGATCCCCATGGCATTTCTCTAGTCTGACCACAAACATCTGTCAGTACCTCATTTCAGTATAAGAAAACAGGCACGTATGAATTTTTGGCAGTAACCATCCTCATGTCATCTGAATCCAGCTAACCTGCTAGCATGTCCTTTAGACAGCAGCCTGTCTGAGGGTCCTTCAGAAGCACATTTACAACGTCATAAAATTTGTGTTCGTATGCCAGCTTGTAATACAAGTAGACATCTTCACAATATGTGAGTAACCTCTTCAGGTTTTTCACAACTAAGTCAGTAGGCTGATGATGTTTACATCTAGACAAAGAAACAAGAACGTACAGGTTAAGATGCTGCATCTTGAACGAGGGCTATCAGCTCTGATACTTATCACTGTCTATAGAGGCGAAGGTGCTTGAATCTGAGGAATCATTCAGACTATTAGGGAGTGCTTGATACACGATGAAATTATTTCATTAAAAATGAGTATCTTAATGCTGGCCTTAATTAGAATAATTTCAGTACTCCAAAGGGGACCTCTGATGTTTAGTGTTTTTGGCACTTCAGACAAGCTGAGTAGCTCTCCTCTCATTTTAAGTACGGAGCACCATAAGCAAACTATTCTCATTCATCCGTTTGCATAAATTTGTTAAAAGATCGTCTTTCTGGGTGTTCTTGACACCTCTTTGCCATCTCAAGAAGAGTGGGTAGCCTATAGGCATGTTATACGTAGTCATAAAATTCTTACCCGTGCCTGATCTCAAAGCAGAGGCATTTTAATACTTACTTTATTGAAATTTCTTCAAATATACTGGATCTTAATAACCTTTGCTGCTTAAATTCTTCCAAGTAATTAAAGTCTCCTTTAAGAATCACTTGTTGGTATAGAATTTCAGCCCAATCAGGAACAAAGTCATAGGCCTCAGCCACAATAGAAGCCTTAAAAGGATGGAGGGGAAGGAGGACACCATTAGAGCCTATTTGATGTAAAACTGAAGGCAAACTGCTCTAGAAAATGACTTCATATTCACTCTATGAGTGTACAGTATTATCAGCACCAATAATGTTAGAAGGCTCTATGTATCAGGGTTGGTGAAAAGTTTGCTATTTCCCCTTCCCTGACACCCCAAACACCTTCCTTCAGTGTTTTTAATCTTCCTCACAATGGGCTAAAAGAACTGCTGATGAATATTTTTCTCACTAACTCAACTCTAAGGAACAGTGGGAGGGCTGATTCCCTGATAACCATCCCTCCTTGTTAAAAGGGCTAGAACCAGCCTCCCTCCCAGAAGCCCTGACTTTTTATGCTAACACAAGTGCACTGGTCTGGAAATGCTGGGGCTAAGAAGATGCTCACAGGACCACTAGCAGGGATGTTCCCCTGAACCTCAACTATCTTAAGTGCAAAGATGTCTGCCTCTCTGCTGGCTTAATAGTGTGGGGAAAGGAGACAGTATGTCTCACTGTTCTCCAACCTCTGCCCAGACAATATGCTGGTAAGAAATACTACTATGGAAAGGAAGTTGGAGAGCTGGACTGTCCTGGGTCTGTCACTAGCCCTGAGACCTTAGGTAAACCACTCAGCTTCTGGGTCCCATGACAGGGACAGCAGGAGAGAGGATGCTGGCAGCACAGGCTAGGTTTTTCTTCCTTGCTCACCTGGTAGAACCGAGGTAGGGCCATGATACAGTCCATCAGCCTGTGGCGGCCCAGGTTGATGAGCATTGTGTTCTGGCCGGTGTTCAGAAAGTGAATCTGCAGTGTTATCAACTTGGTGAGCCGGTGACAGTGCAGGGCCTGTCGCACGCAGGAGTCCTGAGGGGTGAGGGTGGCAGTAGGCACAGATAAAGACTTTGTTGCCGTCGTCTCCCCCGTGAACCCTCCAGCAATGGAACAAAATAAAATTATTCCTACTGCAGACACCAAGCCGCAAGTCCAGTCTGGAGTAAGACTCCCATGGTTACCTTGGCATAACTCTCTGCTGCATCCACCATCAGAGTTAGGGCCTTCAGCAGCAGCTGCTTCAGTTGGTGCCCATCCTTGAGGCTGTCCTCTGCAGGGGAGTAAAGGAAACTTGGGTGTGTCTGACTCCCAAGGCTGGCTACTCTCATCCCACTCAGTAGTAGGGTGGACTATAGAAACAACCCAGCTCATGTTCACAGGGAGGCAGGTATGTCTCACTCAGGTAAAGGCTACTGGGCCACTGCCCCATCTAGTTCAATTTCTCTCTGAAACAGCAAGGCGGGCTTACACAGCATCATCAACATACATTGGTTCTTGACAGGTGACACCCCTGGATGCACTGGCTACAAGAGGGGTAAAATGCCTTCCAACCCCCCTTCTGTCTCCTTTCTGCCCCCCTGGGGCCCCACTAAATATGTTAGAAGCTGAGGTGGGTATTAGTCTCATGGACTCTTGCCCTGCTTAGCCCTGAGAACCTTCCCTGGCCGGCAGCACTGCCCTGGAGGTGCTGCTGTGAGCTCTGCTCACCCCAGGGCTGAGACTCAATCAATTTCAGTTGGATGCAGGCAGCTGCCTCATGGTTCTCCCCAATCTCCCGGCACATGCTGAAACACAGGGCAATCATGTTGTGCTTCTCACTGTCCCCAGGGCGGCAGCGTTTGATGTAGTCCAGTAGGGCCGTCTTCAGGGTACCACTCTGCCCAGAAAAAAGCGGGGGAGTACCAAGGTCTCAGCCATGTATTGCAAGGTAGGCAGGACTGGCCTAGTCCTTTGATTCTGAAAGTTCCTCAGAAACTCCCAAGGAAAAGGAAAAGATAAGCAAAAATGACTACAGAAGTTTATACTCTCCTGAGTATAAGGAAACAGGCACATCCTCTCTGCTGGTGGGAGTGTAAATGGTAAGACCTGTCAGAGGCGAGAAGCCTTAAAAATGTACACACGTGCATTAGTCTAATGACTCCACTTCTAGGACTCTATCCCTAAAGAAGCAAGCAGAGAAAAGTGCTAAGATGGATGTAACAAGGATATTTAATAGCAAACAATTAGAAATATTCCAGATGTCCAGAATAAGATCTAAGAGAACACCATGTAGCCATTAAAACCGATGTTGACTTGAAAATTATTCATGCTTATTATTAACTGAGAAAAGCAGGCTATTTCTTATCTGCACAGCATGACAGAAGTTTGATAAAAATATGTGAATATGTATGTATATATGTTTGTGGGTATATGTGCAAAGAAAGGGCCTATACCAAATTGTTAGCAGTGGCTGTCTGCAGACAGTAGCTAGACACACGGGGCTTTTTTTCATGTTCTGTTTTCCAGGTGTTTTTTTTTTTAACTATGGAACGCTTCACGAATTTGCGTGTCATCCTTGCGCAGGGGCCATGCTAGTCTTCTCTGTATCGTTCCAATTTTTAGTATATATGCTGCCGAAACGAGCACCCGTTAAGTGTCTTAACGTTGAATATTCAATACTTTTGTAATCAGAAACAAAGTTATTAAAAGAATATTTAAATGCAGGAACAAAAATGCCTCAAAAACAATTAAAATCCTGAAGGTGTCCCTATGTCCAGGACTTGCTCCTTTCCTTACAACTGGACTGGTCTGTCCTGAAACTAGCCCAGCATTGAGGAGAGTTTTTCTGCTTTGTCTCTTAATCCTGCTTGGCTGGGCCCAAGTTCCCAGATGTCAAAAGTGCACCTAGGTTTTTATTTATTTATTTATTTATTGGCCGCGCCACGCAGCACGCGGGATCTTAGTTTCTCGAAGCGCAGAGTTAACCACTGGACCACCAGGGAAGTCCCATAGGTTTTTAAATATTTAGAGGTGAAATGGGTGAAAACAATGAATCAGCCAATGAATAACTTGAAAACAGAGGCTCTGTGAGTGCATGCCTGGTGTCACATAGTATGCTGAGGACAGACAGGCGCCCGGAGACCAAAGGCCTGGCAAGTCAGGCTTTTGCTTCCCAGCCTCCTTCCTGGTCATCATCATAAATAGCTCCACAGCTTTCTAGACCCAGACCTTGGCATTCACTTCTGAATAGCACTCGACAATACACTTTTTCATGGTCCCCTGAAAACTCTCCACTCTAAACTGGTCTGAGCTCTGTAACCTGAAGCTACTGGTTACAGTATATGTCTTAGGGAGGTCCTTAATTCCCTCCCTCTATATCCCAGGAGTCCATCCTGATTGGGATTAATCCTGAGAAAACAGACTCCCAAGTGTCAGTAGTACATGTCATACTGCAGCTCAAAAATACTGTACACCTACCGGGTCCAATTTCTTCCTCATCAGCACTTCAAAGTAGTGTTTTTTATGCAGCAAATCAAATATGTATGTCATCTCATTGTACCTTCCAATGCCAGTGAGGAGACGCACCTACAAAGGGAGAGGGCAGCTTGCATCAGCATTGCTTGGAGTTCTCTGAGCCAGACCACTACCCCAACAGTTTGGTTGCTTTCAAATACCAACTCTGGCGGGAAGAAGGGTTAATGGCCAGGCTGCCACGCTTAACTCCTTTCCTCCTTGCCTGTCTCCCCCCCTTCCCATCCCATGTACCCAACAGGGGCCTTCTGTGGAGGATTCAGAAATGCTAGTCATTGGGAAACCACTGGCTGGCTGTCCCCTCCTCTGTTGTCTCTAAACATGACTATCAAGTGCTTAAGTGCCCTCCTCCTGGGCGGGCGCTCTTCCCTCTTGCCACCACTCCTTATTACAGCACCCAATGGCTTGCTCAGACACTTGGGTCAGTTTCAAGCCTAGAGAATTTGGGGGGAGGTACAGGAAGCTTGAGTTGTCAGCTCATTTCAGTTTTCAATTCAGATATAAGAGGCAGGTCTGAACCTTGTTTTGGGGGGGAAGTAACTGCCCTCTTAGCCCTCTAGAAAAGCCAACTGCTTGGTAAGGGGGTGTGACAGTCCTGGAGCATGGCAGGGACCCTCTTTGATTTCTATTCCTTTGGAGCAGTCTCTGATTTGGACAGAAATCATAACCTGGAGCAGAGGGTTGAACTGCCCAGCCAGCTACCAAGTAGGTAGTGGTATCCAGATAGGAAAATTCCGTAAGACCACATCAGCTCTGAGCTGATAGTCTCCAGCCTATCTGTTCTATCAAAGGTTTCCGCAGGATGGAGGGTGAAGGTGAGGGGGTGACTTACCACCAGTCCATACTCCTCACTGGGGGCCAAGTGGTTGTCTGTGAGCAGCCGGGCAGCCTGCAGGACTCGGATGATGCCCTCCATGTGGCATGTCAGTGTGAAGCAGTGATGAGCCAGGATCAGCAGCTCTGTGGCTGGGTGGGTTGGGCACTGGTAAGACAGGACTGTCAACCCTGGTTAACCCCTGTCTAGCTCTGTGCCTGGCAGGAGGGTCAAGGGGCCTGGTACAGCTGGGCCTGTCTGGAGAAGGCTCTCTCACCAGTCCTCTGAGATCCCTGACCTCACCAGTTCTAGCTCTGGGACGGCCCCCTGATGAAGTCAGTTGTTCTCTCAGTGACAGCACAGGGATTAACTCTCTTCTCAAAGACAGTCTGCATATAGTGACAGCATTTCCAAAAGGCTCAAAAAATGAGAACAAAGAACGCTAGCTTTCTAAAGATGGAGAAACTTTCTGCAGACAACCTGATGGAGTACCTGCCAATACAAGTCCGAGGGCATTCTCTGTAGCTGAGTGGAGAGTCTTAGGGCCTAATCAAGTGCTATTTGATGCTCTGCACTTCTATAGGCTTTCTAGATTGAGATGTGACGCACACAAATTTAAAACTACTATACACTATCACTATGAGCACAATTAAAAGGCAAACTGGGAAAAATATTTGGAATGCTGGAAGACAGAAGAGGGGTTCTCAGCCTTAATACATGCTGTGCCCTCTGGGCCTTTGCACCTGTGGGGCCCTCCCCAAACCTACTGGCTGCTAATGCTTCTGGTCTTGGTTTGCACATTTCCTCCCCAAACCGTTGTTGGCCCCATCAGTATGCTTACTGTGAATGACACCCCTAGTCTGAGCTCCAGGACTGCTGCTTAACTTGTTCACCGTACCCCTGTTTTTAGAGTGCCTGGCACACAGTCAGTACTCAGTAGATGTTGCTGAACTGGACTGAGGAGAGATACAGAAGGCTATTTTATTTATTTATATTTTGGCCGTGCTGCACGGCTTGCGGGATCTTAGTTCCCTGACCAGGGATCGAACCCGGGCACACAGCAGTGAAATTGCCGAGTCCTAACCACTGGACCGCCAGGGAATTCCCAAAAGGCTGTTTTCAAAATAAACCTATACAACCTCTTAAAATCTCACGTGTTCACTAAACATCAGTAAAATGCCTTTTACGCGTCAATCAAATTTGCAGAGTATAATGGGCTCCAGGAAATGAAACTCTCACACACTGCTTAAGAGGGAGTGAAAGTGAATTTTTTTTTCCTGAAGTAAATTTGGCAATATATATATAAAGCCTTAAAAATGGGCATACTCCTGAATCAGGAATTTGTCTTAGGGAAATAACCATGGATGTGCACACAGATTTGCCTATAAGCATGTCTATCACAATGTTTAAAACAGCAGAAAATTGGAAGCAATCTATAGGTCCTACAATAGGGTATACATTTTTAAATTACATATAAGAGAAATATTATGTAATGACTAAAAATTATTTAAAAATTATATAGAATAGTGTCATGGAAAGACATTAATGACAGCATATTGGTAATTATAAACAGTATACACGGTATAATGCTATTCTTGAAAAATAAAAACCTATGGACTTGCATAGAAAAAGATGAGAGGGACACATACTACTGAATGCATACACCACCACTGTGAGAAGTGAGCAGGCTTTGAAATCACACAGACAGGGTTCAAATGCCAGCTCTGCCACTTAATAGTTATAAATTAATCAACTTTCCTAAAGCTTCAGTTTCCTTCTTCTAAAATGGGGACAATAATAGCCATTTTTCAGGGTAATGTAAGAATAAAATAAGCTAAATATGCAAATGTTAAAAGGTTACCTTTTTGTATGATTTTAAGTTTGGGGCTGCTTTGCCATATATATTTTCTAACTTTTCTTCAATGAACTTATGGCTTTCTACTAAGAACTTATCCACAATCCTGGAGGAGTAGGGATCCAGAGAAGGAACAAGGATCCAAATTGAGTTTTGAAAAGACTTAACCTCAGAAGACTTCTTAGAGACGTGCTTGGGCCCAAAACATGTAAGAAAGTGGCCAAGAACTTACTGCAAGACAAGTCTCCATGGGGAACGGAGGAAATCTTATCCAACAGCTTCATGCCTACCAAGGTGCGGTCTTGACACAGAGCGGTCAGCTGAAGAAACGTCTGGCTTTCCTCTGTTGGGGTGAACGTTTGCTTATGTCCTATACAGAAAGATGTGGAGAAAGGTGCTAGTTTTACCTTGAGAGAGATGAAAGGAAGACAAGAGCCCCAGGGTGGTAGGAGGCCCACTCTGCCCAGGCCTGGGCACCAGGAGGTAATGATGAAGGTGCTCCCGGGCAGCTCTCCTCTTGCTGGGGTCAAATATCTCAGGTGAGATGCCATCTTACAGGACAGCAGGAGCTCATTAGCTCAGAGAAAGGCACAGTTACTCTAAATATAATCATAAAACAGTAAACAAAAAGCAATAATAACAAAATAAATGCAATGTGTTCTCCTCTTACAAGTGCAACCTGGCAACTTGAAAGTACAGCATACAAGATATATATGAGCATAACATCAAATCCTTAATGCTGGGAACTTGAGAATGTGATCTGAAAGGCTGGGGAGGCCTGAAAGGTAGGGCACCTGTTCCCTCTGATGGGGTCAGCAGCTCCCGGGTCACCTCTTCAGCCACAAGTTCAGCCACTGTGTCTGGCTCGAGGTCCTGGGTGCTGATGAAGGCTTGAGCTCGCTTGCATCGGTCAGGCTGCTGAGAGGCCAAGATTACCCGGAGAATGGCCTCACCATCCTGGGCAGCGACATCAGTGTAGGAACAGCCCAACTCCTGAGAGGAAGGCAGAGCCAATCCAAGCCATCATTTGGAACCAGGAAAAAGCTAGCAGAAGACAGCCTTTCCTGAAATCTGATGTGGACAGATGCCATGGTTTTCTGAGCTTAAAGATCCCTCATCCTGAGCAGGAACCTTAGAAGAAGCAAACACTGTTTCCTAGCCCTTTCTACTGCTTTGCCAATGAGATGAATCCAAGCAAGAGAAAGGCTTGTTCAGAAAACATCAGGTGACTGATCTCTCACTGAACACTGAGCTTCTCAAATGTTATGAAACCTAAGGAAGTTAAATAAAAGGCAGAGCCCCTTCTTTATTGTTCCCATGGCAGCAGGAAACCCTCAATTTCCAAAGAAGTCTCTGAGCCTTGTTGTCCAAGGAAGGGCTTTTAGTGCTCGGCTTGCTTTCTCTCGTGCTCTTCCACTGCACTTAGAATCTACTCTTTTTCTCCCTCAATCAGCACAAAGCCAGAACAATTCCTCGCTGCTCTGGCTCCTGTTTTATAGTCATTCCATTCCATTTTATTTTATTTAAAAACTTATTTTGGGCTCTTTCCCATATGGAAAGCTCACCACCATTCCCCAGGGATGGATTCATCCTGACAAGAGCTCCACTCCCAGGTCATGATTATAACCTGAAGGGCTGACTGAGGGCAACGTCCAAAATCCACCTTCATCTTCTCCCTTCCCTCCCTCTCAGAGGAAGCTCCTGTGGAGACCCAGCCCTTTGGCACGTACCTTGGCAAGTGCATAGAGACAGAGGACCTGCCGGCAATAACTCTTCCCATGGAGGCACTTGCTTGTCAGAGTTTCCAGAGTAGTCACCGCTTCATCACTGGGGGGCAGCATCCCAGATGACTGACTATCCAGACTTGAAGCTGGAAGCAAATACAGGTCTGAGGAGGGCTTTAAGGGGCTTTTAAGGTCTCTCCTCAGCCCCCTATGACTCTACCTCTCTGCTCACAGCTTCCTTCACTGCACCCTGTTGACTCTCCCTGGGTCTGGGACCACTTCTAACAGGGCTCACACCCCACTTAAACTTCTTTCATTGCCTTCTTCTAGGAAATCCCCAGCCCAGGATACTTCAAAGACTCGAAGCCACCTAATGAACACTCTAGAGATCATCACCAAAGATGGCTGCCAGACTCTCCTCCACATACACTGCCTCCCAATTTCCCCTTATGTCAAATAATCACCAGGTCTACCTGACTGTATCTCCAAAACTTCTCTCCAGTCACCACCTTAGTTCCAGCCTTTATCACCCTGCATCTAAGAGGTGTTACTGTCTCCTGCCGCCAGCCTCCCTTCTTCCCCAACTCCACTTCCACACACTCAGCATTCTTCACATTCTAAAATGCAAATCACAAAAATCAAGGATCATCTGACAGATACCTTAAAGGCTCAGTAAAATTAGAATCCATTCCTGCTTTTTTAAAAAAAGCTCTTAGCCTAAAATAAAACTTTCTTAATTTGAGAAAGGGTTTCTGTTAGTGGGAAAAGGTAGAAAAGAATATTTATATAACACTGTTTCTAACAGCAAAAACAAACTTGAAAAATTTTAAATGTGTATCAGTAAATCATTGTTAAAAAAATCATAGTACATGACCTGAGAAGGAAATCCAAAAAAGGGGGGATATATGTATACATATAGTTTATACTGTACAGAAAAGTGAATCAGCTAAAACAATATTGTAAAGCAACCATACTCCAATTAAAAAAAAATCATAGTACATTCATATAGTAGAATACCCTGCAGTTATTAAAAGAATGAGGTCAATCTATCTGTACTGACAGGGAAAAATGTTGCAGAACAATATAACCGTATTTTTGTAGAAAATAAATAAATATTTGTGTGTGTGTGCACACACACACACACACCCGCACACATGTGCGAGCCCACATGTAGAAAATAATGCACGCCAAGCAAATAAAAGATGTTATTCTGGGGAATTTGGTGGGTGTGGTGTTGAACAGATAAATAACTTTCACTTTTTACTTTATGCACTTCTGTATTGTGTGATTTATTACATTAAGCATGTAATACTTTTGCTTTTAAGATATTACTCTTTTAAAAATATTTAAACACAAAAATTTAAATTTAAACAGAAAAATATAAAAAGCAACTCAGACCATGTTATTCCCCTGCTTAAAATCCTTCATTAGAGTTTTCAGTTCTAGGTCTCTCCCACTGACCTCAATATAAAACCTGGACACAGTGCATGCAGTGCTATATGAGGACTCTGAAGAGCAAGGAGTAGCAGATGGATCGAAGACAACCTGCATTACCATTTTCTCCCCTCTAGGAATCTCCAGATTGAATGCAGCGCTGCCCGAAACCCAGAACCAAGCACTACAGCTCACAAAGAGAGTGGGCTCCAGGAGACGTCCTCCAGAACAGGCTCAAGGAGCAGAAAGGGAACTCCCACAGCCCATTCTCTCTGGTCCTAGCTCCTAAGCAACCACTAGGCTGTGGTGGGAGGGGCTGCAGCAGCAGTTGGCAAGAGCCAAAACTCAGAGAGGGACCTTCTTTTCGGATCACAGGTGCTCTGGTCCTAAGGGGGCAGAGTGAATCCCTGTTCCTTTTTGTATTATCCTTCTGTCAGCTGGCCCTAGATGCGGGCAGTCAGGAAAGTACATGACAGGATGGGGTAACTAAACCTCCAGCTTTGGCCAGAAGACTGAAAAGGGAAGCCTCGGGCAACCAGAAAGTACTTGGAAGAGAGATTCAGGAAAGCAACACAATGAAGTTGTTTATAAACATTAGGGCTCATTCCTAGGCTTTGCATGTATGGATCTGATCCTGACCAACAAATCAAAGACTTTGAAAACTAAGTCAACAGACAGACCACTACGCAGGTTGCAGACTGACCACAGGATGGCACATACAGGATGGATCTGAACATCACCACAAAGAATTTGAAAACTGAACTGATGTTAGAACCACAGCCCACAGAAAGTACACTGGAATGTGTAGTCTGAACATAGCCAGGTCAATTGCCTGCTAAAAACATATCAACATTCTTCATAGGATTTAAACAAGACGCAGCATCCCGTAACACACTATTCGAAATGTCCAAGATACAACATGAAGTTATTCAGCATACAAAAATACAGGAAGATCTCAACTCATATAAGACAAAGAAAAGACAAACAATGAAACCCAGCACTAAAATCACATAAATGTTGAAATTATCTGAAAAAGACTTTAAAGCAGCTATTACAAATGTTCCAACAAGCAATTATGAACGCTCTTAAAATAAACAGAAAAACAGAAAGTCTTAGCAAAGAAATAAAAGGTATAAAGAAGAATAAAATGGAAGTTTTAGAACTGAAATTTAAAAATCACAGAAATTAAAAAAAAAAATCTTAATAGCGGAATGGAAATGCCAGAGGAAAGAATCAGTGAAATTGAAGATAGATAAATAGAAATTATCCAATCTGAACAAAAGAGAAAGACTGAAAAAGACTGAACAAAGCTTCAGGGACTTGTGAAACAATAACTTTTGTTTTTGTTTCATTGGAGTCATTGGAGTCCCATAAGGAGAGGAGTAAGAGTATGGTGCTGGAAAAATATTTGAAAAAAAAATGATGTCTGAAAACTACCTAAATTTGATAAAGCTACATTTTTTTTTTTTTTTTTTTGTGGTATGCGGGCCTCTCACTGTTGTGGCCTCTCCCGTTGGGGAGCACAGGCTCCGGACGCGCAGGCCCAGCGGCCATGGCTCACGGGCCCAGCCGCTCCGCGGCATATGGGATCCTCCCAGACCGGGGCACGAACCTGTATCCCCTGCATCGGCAGGCGGACTCTCAACCACTGCGCCACCAGGGAGGCCCTGATAAAGCTACATATTTAAGAAACTCAGTGAACTCCAAATAGCATAAGCCCCCCAAAATACATGTCCAGTCATGCTATAACCAAATTGCTGAAGACAAAAGACAGGAAAAAATCTGAAAGCAACAAGAGAAAAATGCATTATCTACAGGAGAACAATGATTCGAATGACTGCAGATTATTCATCAAATACCATGGAAGTCAAAAGGACGTGGCAGAACATTTTTAAGTGTGGAAAGAAAATAATAAATGTTCTATATCCAGCAAAAATCATCCTTCAGGAATGAAGGTGAAATAGAGACATTCTCAGATGAAGTAAAACTAAGACAATCTGTTTCCAGCAGACAACTCTGAAAGAATTACTAAAGGAAGTCCTTCACACAGAAGGAAAAAGAAACTAGAAGGAAACTTGGAACATCAGGAAAGAAGGAAGAGCAACAAAAATTGTAAATATCTGAGTAAATATAATAAACTACTCTCCTCTTGAGTTTGTTAAAATATATTTTTCAGTCGAAAACAAAAAATCTAGCATTGTTTGATGAGATTTTCAGTGTATGTAATATAATAAGGCAACTAAGACATAAAGGGAGAGAAGTAAAGTAACCTACATGATGGTAAGGTTTCTACCCTTAAAATATAATTTTAAGTAGACTGTGAAAAGTTACAAATGTATAATATAACCCATAAAACAACCAATTAAAAAAGCTATGCAAAGCTATACAGTCAAAATCACAAATTAAAATGGATGACTAAAAAATGTGCAAATAACCCAAAGGTAAGAAAAGGTTTCCTCAAAAACCACAAACTACCAAAACTCACCTGAGGTGAAAAAGATAACCTGATTAGTCATATAACTATGAAATAAATTTGTAGTTAAAAATCTTCCAGGGCTTCCCTGGTGGTGCAGTGGTTAAGAATCTGCCTGCCAATGCAAGGGACATGGGTTCGAGCCCTGGTCCGGGAAGATCCCACATGCCGCAGAGCAACTAAGCCAGTGTGCCACAACTACCGAGCCTGCGCTCTAGAGCCCGCGTGCCACAACTACTGAAGCCTGTGTGCCTACAGCCTGTGCTCCGCAACAAGAGAAGCCACCACAATGAGAAGCCTGCACACTGCAATGAAGAGTAGACCCCACTCACCCCAACTAGAGAAAGCCCGCCTGCAGCAACGAAGACCCAACACAGCCAAAAGTAAATAAATAAAATAAAATTAAAAAAAAATCTTCCAAAACAAAAATCTCCAGGTTTAGATGGTTTTACTGGTAAATTCTACTGAACATTTGAAGAAGAAATAACACCAATTCCATGTAATGTTTTCCAGAAACGCATTAAACTAGCATTACCCTGATGCAAAAACCAAAGACGGTATTAAAAAAATAAAGTACAGATCAATATTCTTCATGAACATACATTAAGAATTCTCAACAAAATACCAAGTTGATTCCAGTAATATATCAAAAAGAATAATGCACCATAACAAAGTGAGGTTTTTCCTGGGAATACAAAAGCTGGGTTCAATATTTTAAAAGATCAATTAATGTAATCTACTGCATTACTAGTCTAAACAAGAAAAAAAAAAAGCACGATCATATCAATGGATGCAGAAAAAACAGGAAAAAATTCAACATTGATCCATGATAAAAACTCTCAGCAAATAGGGAACTTCCTCAACATGACAAAGGGTGTCTTCAAAAAAACCTACAGCTAATATCACACTTAATGATGAAAGACTGAATGCTTCCTTCCTAAGATCAGTAACAAGGCAAGGATGTCCACTCTCACCACCCCTATCCAACATCATGCCGGAAGTCCTTGCTAGAGCAGTAAAGCAAGAAAAATAAATAAGGCAAATATATTGGAAAGGAGGAAAAAGAACTGCCTCTATTCACAGATATGATTATCTCCATAGAAAATCCCAAGGAATCTATGAGAAAACTCCTAAGATAAGTGAGTTTAGCAAGATCACAGGATTAAAGGTTAACATAAAAAATCAATTATATTTCTATATGTCATCATGTACAATTGGAAACATGATTATTTACATAGGATAAACTTCAGTGAACTAGCCACAAGTCAGATAGAATCCCTCTAACTTTGCTACTTAGCTAGTTAAAAGACCTAGGTGGGACTTCCCTGGTGGTCCAGTGGCTAAGACTCTGCACTCCCAATGCAGAGGGCCCGGGTTCGATCCCTGGTCAGGGAACGAGATCCCACATGCTGCAACTAAGAGTTCGCATGCCACATCTAAAAAATCCCGCATGCTGCAACTAAAGATCCCACATGCCACAATTAAAGATCTCTCATGCTGCAATGAAGATTCCGCGTGCCACAACTAAGACCAAACGCAGCCAAATAAATAATAAATAAGTAAATAGATAAATAAGTGCGATAAACTGGAGCTCTAGGTTAAAAAAAAAAGACATAGGTGTTTCTACTTCATTGACTAGTTAATTACCTAGTTTATGAATTACCCTTAACTTAGTGTAACTGGTGTGCCAAAAGGGACCCTTTCTTACTGGAGAGAATGCCAACAGCACCTCACAGGACTCAGGGCAGTTTGATCTCCTTCACTTACTGCTTTGGACTTTTCTTAGAGGAGTGCCAGGTTCTTCTTCTTCCTCAAGCAGCTCAGCACTTTGTAAGAGAGCGTGGACCTCCGGGTGCAGGTCACCCACACTAGCTTCCCCTGAAGCTAGTGCTCTGCAATGCAACACCAAGGCAACATCTTGGTTATAGAAATGAAAATATCGGCATACTCTACTTGCTTCATGCACACAGCCATCATCCAATAGGCACCCAATCAAAAAGTTGAGGGACTCCTGCTCCTTCCAATTCAGTTTGTTCTCACAAGTGTCTTTGGATGGAAGGCCATTAAATTCTAAGTATTTTGATGTGTTCAGAGCAGCCAACTTAGAGAATGAAAACTCACTGGCTAAGCTTTCAAAGGAAAGTTCACCACTAGTTGAAATCTGTTGAGAACATCTGGGGGCTATTTCCTCCTGGCTTCCCCTGAGGGTGTGCTGGGTGATGCGGCAGAGCCAGATCTGCTTCTCTAGCTCCTCCAGCTCTTCCAAAGGCACCAGGTCCTCCTGGGCAAGCCAGTGTCCTGCCAGAGTGAGCAGCAGATGGCGCTCCTCAGTGCTGCTTGGTCCCTCTTCAGCTGGGCACTCACATGCCGTAAGAGCCTGGGCTGAGAAAAAGGAAGAAGCTGCTTTGCTTGAAATGGAATTTTTCTTAAAATTCTCATGACATTTTTTCCAGAAGTCAATTCTTGCTTGTTTCAGGGACCACTGGTCAATGTGTTTTAAGGTCTGCATTTCCTGTGTTATCTGTGAAATTGAACACAGCAATTTTTAGCCTTTCCTGGATAAAGAAATATCATAAATGCTAATGCTCCCTCGGTATACCATACTTGTTAAAACCCAAATCAAGTTAGAGAACATGGGACTTGGCTACAGATGATCCTGGATATTTTATCTGGAAAGTTAAGGTATGAAAAACAACTCTAAATTTATCTAATTGAATGAGGTTCAAGAGGAAGGCACCTTATATTTAATTTTACTCAAAGTAAAATAGTTGTAGCATGTCCTGTAAGCTAACCTTATATTAAAGCAAACATTCCTCAAAAATGGGCATTCTAGCCTCATCCATTTCTGAAAGTAATGTCTGTGTCAAAAGTGAAAAAGTATCATCACTGGTAAATCACATACTTCATTTAGTTCTCGGTTTAATGCTGGTTCAAAAAGCTAAGAGTTTAAATAACTTAAAAGACTAATGATACCTCTTCAATAACCAAGTTGTCCACAGGTAGCTCAGCTAGTTCTGCTACCCTCCTGGCCAAAGCAAAGTATCCATCTGTCTCCAGTTTTTCTAAAATTGATCTACATTCATGCTGAAAATTCTCAAGGCTGTAGCTGGTAATAATTACACGATTAATGGCTATGGATGTATCCTTCAAAATTTGGCTAAGGGCACACAGCTTCTTCACATCTGGACCTGTGCCAAAGAGAAGCAGATATAAGCATTTAATCAGTAAAATACTGCTATGGCATTTCAAGAGTAACTAAATATGAGGGGAGAATATTTATATTTAACATAATAATGTAGTTAAAGGGAAAATAAAAACCTATTTTTCTACTCTGGTTGGCTGGCAGAGGAAGCCAAAGGCAGCTCCTATATAGTAAGAACTATTAAGATTAGCACATGGACTCCATCTACAAATCTGGCTTTATATACCAGGCAGAAGTTGGTGGCCTGCTATGTAGTAGCAACTCAGTTAACCTTGGGAAGATTTGGCCATTCATTCAGGTTAGTTCCATCTTTTTCCAGATTTTTCTCCTACCTTGAACAAATTTGTTTTTACGATTGTTCACTCATTCATTCACTGCAGGCATCATGTGGATCAAGACACAGAACTTCTAGGACAGTTGAAACTGCAGGTGGTCAACGGCCAAAGCTCTAACGTGGTACACTGTCTTCAGAATGGAGCACCACTTGCTCCTCCAGATATCTATCTAACTTAACCCAGGGAGACCCAGCTAAGCACTTCCTGATGTCCCCAGGAAAGTCTCTCTCTCTTTTTTTAATCAAAGTATAAGTGACTTACAATATTATATCAGTTTCAGGTGTACAACATAGTGATTTGATATTTTTGAACATTACAAAATGATCACCATGATACATCTAGTTACTGTCACCATACAAAGTTATTACAATTTTATTGACTATATTCATTATGCTGTACATTACATCCTTGTGACTTACTTATTTTATAACTGGGAGTTTGTACCTCTTAATCCCCTTCACTTATGTTGCCCATCCCCTCACCTCCTCCTCTCTGGCAACCACCAGTTTGTTCCTGGTATCTATGAGTTTGTTTCTGTTTGTTCATTCGCTCTTTAGATTCCACATATAAGTGAAATCAAACAAATTCTTATCCTTAGTAACATTAGGAATTCTCTGCCAATAATTTATGTGGCCGGGTTTGCTCCTACTCCCAAATATAGTATGCATAGAGCCTATGTGTGCCCTACCATAAAGGAGGGGCATGAAAAACATTCTATAGGAGCCTGCTCCCAATGCCACCTGCTGAGCTGTGGTCTGATTTAGGTAGTTCCAGGGACAGTGAGACACCTTGCACAATAACCACCAGTATGAGCATGCTGGGTTTCTTTGCAGGCATAATATAAAACATAAGTCTTTTAAAAAACTTTTCTTTTCTCTAAGCACATACATGATATACACATACAAATATTCTATAAAAACAGAAATAATTTAATTATGTGAATAAAAGCATTATAGTAATGGTTAACAATGTAGACAATCCTTGTAATTTTTTAAGGATAGGGTTAACTCTGGCAAGAAAACAGGAAATTTATTTCTTAAGAAAATTAAAGTTATTAAAGAGCAATGAAAGTATCTTATATTAAAAGGACCTACTACTGTTTGGCCTACGTAATAACTGACAGTAGCTGATATACACTGCATTTTGGAAACACGCCCCCTTCCCTTCTAGTCATCAGCCCCACAGCCCACAACATGGGCATGAAGCCCAGGCATTCTGTGCCTGTTCTGTGCAAATGTGAGCTTTCCAGTTGAACATCTGTGAGTTTAAATGTGATAAAATAACCCTGGTAGTGAAAAATACCAGAATCTAGCATAAAAGAACAACATTATCACTCAACAAAAACTTGAAATTATCAAACAAGTAGAAAAGAGGGTAAGGCAATATTGGTTTCATTCAATCAGCAACAAGCTTAGAGACTGCCAATGTCTGGAGGAATCTGCAAAAAATCGACACAGTTTGCCTCTTAAAACCTTCAAAATGAATTAGGCATTCCTGAAACAAGTCTGTGACCTTGAGCAATGATGACATGTTAAGGTTACTTGTCAAAGAAAACAATAATAGTGACAGGGTAGTATAGAGGCTAGCCAGGGGAAATTTGGCTATTTGCTTAGAATTAGTAGATAGTTGTATTACTTGTGTTATATCCTGTTGTGCTGTTTTAAATGCTTTAACCATGACTGAAGTTTCCTGTAACCTCTTCTTCACACCCCGTTCTGGACTGCAATGTCTTATATCCTATGCATTTTAATTTTCTGAATGCCCTTCTAAAATATTTTCAGGATAAAGTAAGCTAACTTCCTACCAACAACTTACCTGTAAGTATTGTCTTACCATCAGAGAAGAGATGCTCTATTCCAACAAACAGCTGTAAAAGCTTCCCCAGCTCATACTGGGGAAGTATTGTCTTACCATCAGAGAAGAGATGCTCTATTCCAACAAACAGCTGTAAAAGCTTCCCCAGCTCATACTGGGTCCTACACTGCTGCAGCATAAGCTTCAAAAGAAAATACACATGCTCCTTCAGCCATGGGGCAGGAATGATAGCGTCGACCCTTGTGGCTGCTGTTTCAAGCTATGAAAAAAAAGAAAGCGTCAGGGAAAGTGGTTTCTCAGGAACAGCAAATCAAAACCTCTGAACTTGGGAATGTCTAAGAAAGCCAAGGTACCATCAAAGGCATCTCCTATCACAAAGGAGGATGCTTATTCAGGTCCTTTTCAAACAGCAGTAATTCATAGTGCAGCTCAGAGGAGTAGCAAAAATAAGCCCTCTCTGGCAGCTTTGTAGTTTGTCTCTTTGTGGGACATCCTGTTGTAGAGAGCTGTCAAAAATGGGAAAGAGACCTAAAGACTGAATGGAGTGAAGCAATGCAAATACTGCCAAGTTAGTGACTGCCAAAGTAACAGTCCTGTGAGTGGCTGTGAAATTAACCAGACATGATTCACTTAGCAGCCTCTTTAGAGAGGGGTCTAGTCCTGCCCTGAGTCCAGAAGATTTGAAATTCACATATGAAGACCTCTTAAAAAGACTTGCTTAACGTTGCTGAGCTGGTTCTATTAGTTTGCTTGTAGTTTATACTATCATTAGAGAAGGATCTCAATTAGTAAGCCTGAACTTTTGTCATTTCAATCAAATGCTAAAAATATTAATAGGAAGATGACCCCAAGAAGCAGCCATATTAAGCTTGAATCAGAGCATTAGTTCTTTTTTAAAAAAAATTATTTAATTAATTTATTTTTGGCTGCGTTGAGTCTTCGTTGCTACACGCAGGCTTTCTCTAGTTGCGGCGAGCGGGGCCTACTCTTCATTGTGGTGCGCGGGCTTCTCATTGTGGTGGCTTCTCTTATTGCGGAGCATGGGCTCTAGAGTGCAAGCTCAGTAGTTGTGGCACATGGCATGTGGGATCTTCCTGGACCAGGGCTCGAACCCGGTCCCCTGCATTGGCAGGTGGATTCCTAACCACTGCACCACCAGGGAAGCCTCCAGAGCATTAGTTCTTAGTCTTTATTTACTTGTTTCCCTACCTCTACTGCTCTAAGAAGAGGGTCTATGGCAGACAGATGATGGAACTGGTTAAAGTAAAAAATATACGGAAGTAAAGAGCTCAGGTAACGTTGGAGCAGCTGCAGTGCCCCTTGGTTGGGGGCTGGAGCAGGGGCAGACAAGCAAGAATAAGAAGAGACCTGGAAGGACCTAAATGTAAAATGCAAAACTATAAAACTCCTAGGAGATAACATGGGGGGAAACTTAGGTGACCTTGGGTATGGTGATGCCTTTTTTAGATAAAATACCAAAGAAAGAATTCATGAAGGAAATAACTGATAAGCTGGACTTCATTAAAATTAAAAACTGCCATACAAAAGACAATGTCAAGAGAATCAGATGACAAGCCACAGACTGGGAGAAAATATTTGCAAAATATACATCTGATAAAGGACTGTTATCCAAAATATACAAAGAACTCTTAAAACTAAACAATAAGAAGACAAACAGCACTATTAAAAAATTAGGCCAAAGAACTTAATAGATACCTGACCAAAGAACATACACAGATGGCAAATAAGCTTATGAGAAAAAGGTCCATACCATATGTCATCAGGGAAATGCAAATGAAGACAATGACATATCACAACATACCTATTAGAATGGCCAAAATCTGGAATCCTGACAACACCAAAGGTTAGCAAGGATATGGAGACACAGGAACTCTCATTCATTGCTGGTGGGAATGCAAAACAGTACAGCCATTTTGGCAGACAGTTTGGTGGTCTCCTCCAAAACTAACATACTCTCACCATATGACTGAGTACTCCTTGGTATTGATATTTACCCAAATGAGTTGAAAACTTACCTTCCACAGAAAAACCTGCACACAGATGTTTAGAGCAGCTTTATTCATAATTGCCAAAACTTGGAAGCAACCAAGATGTCCTGCAGTAGGTGAATGGATAAACAGACTGGTATATCCAGACAATGTAGTATTATTCAGCACTAAAAAAAAAAGAGCTATCAAGCCATGAAAAAGACATGAAAGAAACTTAAATGCAGGGTGTGGAGTCAAGATGGTGGAGTAGGAGGATGTAGAGTTCATGTCTCCTCATATCTCGGGCACCAACCAGGCGCTGGTGAGGGACCTTGGACACCTAGGGGATGGGAGGAATCCCTGTGTGACCAGGGTCTTGGTTCCCAGGCCAGGGGTCAGGCCTGAGCTCCTGTGGTGGGAGTGCTGAGTCCAAACCACTGGACTAACAGAGAACCTCAGACCACAGGGAATATTAATCGGTGTGAGCTCTCCCATTGGTCCTCATCTCAGCACCAAGACCTGGCTCCACCCAACTGCCTGCAAACTCCAGTGCTGGACACCTCAGGCCAAACAACCAGCAAGACAGGAACATGGCCCCACCCATCAAAAAAAATGCGATGACAAAAAAATATGGTACAGACGAAGAAGCAAGGCAAAAACCTGTAAGATCAAATAAATGAAAAGGAAATCGGCAACCTACCTGAAAAAGAATTCAGAGTACTGACAGTAAAGATGATCCAAAATCTCGTAAATAGAATGGAGGCACAGATCGAAAAAATACAAGAAATGTTTAACAAGGACCTAGAAGAACTAAAGAACAAACAGTGATGAACAACACAATAATTGAAATGAAAAATACACTAGAAGGAATCAATAACAGAACAACTGAAGGAGAAGAAGAAATAAGTGAGCTGGAAGACAGAATAGTAGAAATAACAGCCAAGGAGCAGAATAAAGAAAAAAGAATGAAAAGAAATAAGGACAGTCTCAGAGACCTCTGGGACAACATTAAATGCACCAACATTTGAATTATAGGGGTCCCAGAAGAAGAAGAGAAAGAGAAAGGGTCTGAGAAAATATTTGAAGAGATTATAGTCAAAAAATCCCCTAACATGGGAAAGGAAATAGTAAATCAAGTCCAGGAAGCACAGAGAGTCCCATACAGGATAAATCCAAGGAGAAACATGCTGAGACACACATTAATCAAACTAATAAAAATTAAATTCAAAGAAAAAATATTAAAAGCAACAAGGGAAAAGCAACAAATAACCTACAAGGGAATACCCATAAGGTTATCAGCTAATTTTTCAGCAGAAACTCTGCAGGCCAGAAGGGAGTGGCAGGATATTTAAAGTGATGAAAGGGAAAAACCTATAACCAAGATTACTCTACCCAGCAAGGATCTCATTCAGATTCAACAGAGAAATCAAAAGCTTTACAGACAAGCAAAAGCTAAGAGAATTCAGCTCCACCAAACCACCTTTACAACAAATGCTAAAGGAACTTCTCTAGGTGGGAAACACAAGAGAAAAAAGATCCACAAAAACAAACCCAAAACAATTAAGAAAACAGTAACAGGAACATACATATTGATAATTACCTTGAATGTAAATGGATTAAATGCTCCAACCAAAAGACACAAACTGGCTGAATGGATACTAACACAAGACCCATATATATGCTGTCTACAAGAGACCACTTCAGACCTAGAGACCCATACAGACTGAATGTGAGGGGATGGAAAAAGATATTCCATGCAAATGGAAATCAAAAGAAAGCTGGAGTAGCAATGCTCATATCAGATAAAATAGACTTTAAAGACTGTTACAAGAGACAAGGAAGGTCACTACATAATGATCAAGGGATCAGTCCAAGAAGAAGATACAACAATTATAAATAGTTATGCACCCAACATAGGAGCACCTCAATACATAAAGCAAATGCTAACAACCATAAAAGGGGAAATCCACAGTAACACAATAATAGTGGGGGACTTTAACATTCCACATACACCAATGGACAGATCATCCAGGTAGAAAATAAATAAGGAAACACAGCTTTAAATGACACAGTAGACCAGACAGACTTAATTGATATTTATAGGACATTCCACTAGAAAGTGGCAGAATACACTTTCTTCTCAAGAGCACATGGAACATTTTCTAGGATAGAGCACATCTTGGGTCACAAATCAAGCCTCAGTAAATTTAAGAAAGCTGAAATCATATCAAGCATCTTTTTCAACCACAACACTATGAGATTACAAATCAATTACAGGCAGGACTTCCCTGGTGGTCCAGCGGTTAATAATGTGTCTTCCAATGCAGAGGACGCAAGTTCGAGCCCTGGTCAGGGAACTAAGATCCCATATGCCACAGGGCAACTAAGCCAGTGCACCACAACTACTAAGCCCGTGTACTCTAGAGCCCCTGTGCCACAACTAGAGTCCCCACATGTCACAACTACTGAGCCCATGTGCTCTGGATCCTGCACACCACAACTAGAGAGCCTGTGTGCTCTGGAGCCGGCACAACACAACTAGAGAGCCCGTGCACCACAACTACTGGGCCTGCGTGCTCTGGAGCCCATGTGCCACAACTAGAGAGCCTGCACGCCACAACTAGAGAGCCCACACACTGCAATAAAGAGCCCGCACGTTGCACCTAAGACCTGACGCAGCCAAATAAATAAATAAATAAATAAATAAATAAAATAAATAAATATTTTTAAAAAAGAAATAAATTACAGGAAAAAAACTATAAAAAACACAAACACACAAACACATGGAGGCTAAACAATACACTACTAAATAACCAAGAGATCACTGAAGAAATCAAAGAGGAAATAAAAAAATACATAGAAACAAATGACAATGAAAACAGAACAACCCAAAACCTATGGGACGCAGCAAAAGCAGTTCTAAAAGGGAAGTTTATAGCAATTCAATCTCACCTCAAGAAACACGAAAAATCTCAAATAAACAATTTAACCTTACACCTAAAGCAACTGCAGAAAGAAGAACAAAAAAACCCCTAGAGTTAGTAGAAGGAAAGAAATCATAAAGATCAGAGCAGAAATAAATGCAACAGAAACAAAGAAAACAATAGCAAAGATCAATAAAACTAAAAGTTGGTTCTTTGAGAAAATAAACAAAATTGATAAACCTTAAGCCAGACTCATCAAGAAAAAAAGGGAGGGACTTCCCTGGTGGTGCAGTGGTTAAGACTCCACGTTCCCAATGCCGGGGGCCCAGCTTCGATCCCTGGTCAGGGAACTAGATCCCACATGCATGCTGCAACCAAAAGTTTGCATGCCACAACTAAGGAGCCGGCGACCTGCAACTAAGGAGCCCATGAGCTGCAACAAAGGAGCCCATGTGCTGCAACCATGGAGCTGGTGAGCCATAACTAAGGAGCCCTCAAGCAGCAACTAAGGAGCCCACATGCTGCAACTAAGGAGCCCATCAGCTGCAACTAAGACCCAGTGCAACCAAATAAATAAATATTTTTAAAAAGGGAGAGGATTCAAATCAGTAAAATTAGAAATGAAAAAAGGAGAAATTACAACTGACACGGCAGAAGTACAAAGGATCCTAAGAGACTACTTACTACAAACAACTATATGCCAATAAAATGGACAACCTGGAAGAAATGGACAAATTCTTAGAAAGGTATAACCTTCCAAGACTGAACCAGGAAGAAATAGAAAATATGAACAGACCAATCACAAGTAATGAAATTGAAACTGTGATTTAAACTCTTCCAACAAACAAAAGTCCAGGACCAGATGGCTTCACAAGTGAATTCTATCAAACATTTAGAGAAGAGCTAACACCCATCCTTCTCAAACTCTTCCAAAAATTTGCGGAGGAAGGAACACTCCCAAACTCATTCTATGAGACCACCATCACCCTGATACCAAAACCAGACAAAGATACCACAAAAAAAGAAAATTACAGACCAATATCACTGATGAATATAGATGCAAAAATCCTCAACAAAATACTAGCAAACAGAATCCAACAACACATTAAAAGGATCATACACCATGATCAAGTGGGATTTATCCCAGGGATGCAAGGATTCTTTAATATACGTAAATCAATCAATGTGATAAACCATACTAACAAATTGAAGAATTAAAAACCATATGATCAACTCAATAGATGCAGAAAAAGCTTTTGACAAAATTCAACACCCATTTATGATAAAAACTCTCCAGAAAGTGGGCATAGAGGGAACCTACCTTAACATAATAAAGGCCATATACGACAAACCCACAGTGAACATCATTCTCAATGGTGAAAAACTGAAAGCATTTTCTCTAAGATCAGGAACAACATAAGGATGTCCACTCTCACCACTATTATACAACATAGTTTTGGAAGTCCTAGCCACAGCAATCAGAGAAGAAAAAGAAATAAAAGGAATACAAATTGGAAAAGAAGTAAAACTGTCACTGTTTGCAGATGACATGATACTATACATAGAGAATCCTAAAGATGCCACCAGAAAACTACTAGAGCTAATCAATGAATTTGGTAAAGTTTCAGGATACAAAATTAATGCATGGAAATCTCTTGCATTCCTGTATGCTAATGATGAAAAAAATCTGAAAGAGAAATTAAGGAAACACTCCCATTTACCACTGCAACAAAAAGAATAAAATACCTAGGAATAAAGCTACCTAGGGAGACAAAAGACCTGTCTGCAGAAAACTATAAGACACTGATGAAAGAAATTAAAGATGATACCAACAGATAGAGAGATATACCATGTTCTTGGATTGGAAGAATCAATATTGTGAAAATGACTATACTACCCAAAGCAATCTACAGATTCAATGCAATCCCTATCAAATTACCAATGGCTTTTTTTATGGAACTAGAACAAAAAATCTTAAAATTTGTATGGAGACACAAAAGACCCCGAATAGCCAAAGTGGTCTTGAGGGAAAAAAACGGAGCTGGAGAAGTCAGGCTCCCTGACTTCAGACTATACTACAAAACTACAGTAATCAAGACACTATGATACTGGCACAAAAACAGAAATATAGATCAATGGTACAGGACAGAAAGCCCAGAGATTAACCCACGTACCTCTGGTCACCTAATCTATGACAAAGGAGGCAAGAATATACAGTGGAGAAATGACAGTTTCTTCAATAAGTGGTGCTGGGAAAACTGGACAGCTACATGTAAAAGAATGAAATTAGAACACTACCTAACACCATACACAAAAATAAACTCAAAATGGATTAAAGGCCTAAATGTAATACTGGACATTATAAAACTCTTAGAGGATAACATAGGAAAAACACTTTTCGGCATAAATCACAGCAAGATCTTTTTTGACTCACCTCCTAGAGAAATGGAAATAAAAACAAAAATAAACAAATGGGACCTAATGAAACTTAAAAGCTTCTGCACAACAAAGGAAACCATAAACAAGATGAAAAGACAACCCTCAAAATGAGAGAAAATATTTGCAAATGAAGCAACTGACAAAGGATTAATCTCCAAAATATACAAACAGCTCATGCAGCTCAATATCAAAACAACAAACCCAATCAAAAAATGGGCAGAAGACCTAAACAGACATTTCTTCAAAGAACACATATAGATGGTCAAGAGGCACATGAAAAGATGCTCAACATCACTAATTATTAGAGAAATGCAAATCAAAACTACAATGAGGTATCACCTCCCAATCAGAATGGCCATCATCAAAAAATCTACAAACAATAAATGTTGGAGATGGTGTGGAGAAAAGGGAACCCTCCTGCACTGCTGGTGGGAATGTAAATTGATACAGCCACTATGGAGAACAGTATGGAGTTTCCTTAAAAAACTGAAATTAGAACTATTGCTTTTTAGCAATAAAGTGTTCTTAAATTAAGGTATGTATATATATATATTTTTAGACATAATACTATTGCACCCTTAACAGACTACAGTGTAGTGTAAACATAACTTTTACATGCACTGGGAAACCAAAAAATCCATGTGACTCACTTTATTGCGATATTCACTTTAGTGCAGTTGTCTGGAACTGAACCTGCAATATCTCAAAGGTATGCCGGTACTCTGCTTACAATAATGGACAGAATAACCTGACAGGAGACAAGTAAGGAAATAGAGGACTTCACACAATAAACCAACTAGATCTAACAGACATACACAGAACACTCTACCCAACAACAATAAAAACACATTCTTCTCGAGTTCACATGGCGTATTTTCCAGGAGAGAACATATGCTAACTGCAATTAAATCTCACACATTTTAAAAGACAGATAACATATTAAGTATCTTCTCTGACTACAATGGGATGATGTTAGAAGTCAATAACAAAAGGAAAACTGGAAAACTGACAAAATTGTGGAAATTAAACAACACATTTTTAAAGAAAGAAGACTCAAATTACTAAATCAGAAATCAAAGTGGGGACATTACTACCTATTCTACAGAAATAAAAAGGATTATAAGAGAGTACTATGAACAACTGTATGCCAAAAAGTTGGATGACCTAGATGAAATGGACAGATCCCTTGAAACACAAAACCTACCAAGACTAAATCACAAAGAAATAGATAATCTGAATAGACCAAATCTCCTAGTAAGGAGATTTAATCAGTAGTCAAAAATCTCCCAACCAAAAAAGCAAAACAAAACCAAAACCAATTCCTAACAAAGAAAAGCCATGGACCTGATGAAATCTACCAAAATTTAAAGAACTAATACCAATCTTTCTCAAACTTTTCCAAAAAACTGGAGAGGAGAGAACACTTCCCTACTTATTCTATGAAACCAGCATAATCTTGATACCAAAGACAGATAAAGACACTACAAGAAAACTACAGACCAATATCCCTTATGAACACTGATGCAAAAATCCTCAACACAAGACTGGCAATCTGAATTCAGCAGCATATTAAAAGGATTATATACCATAATCAAATGGGATTTATTCCTGGAATGCAAGAATGGTTCAACATACAAAATTCAATGTATACGTCACAGTTTTCTTCAACAGAATGAAGAAAAAAAAACCACATGATCATCTTAATTGATGCAGAAAAAGTATGTGACAAAATTAAACACCACCGCATGATAAAAAACTCACTCAACAAACTAGGAATAGAAGGAAACTACCTCCACATAATAAAAGCCTTATGTGAAAAACCCACAACAAACATCATACTCAATGGTGCAAGACTGAGAGCATTCCTCTAAGATCAGGAACAAGGCAAAGATGCCTGCTTTCACCACTTCTATTCAACACAGTTCTTTAAGTTCTAGCCAGAGTGTTTAGGTAAGAAAAAGAAATAAAATGCATCCAAGTTGGAAAGGAAGAAATAAAATGATCTCTGTTTGCAGATATGATCTTATATAGAAAACCCTAAAGATTCCAACATAAAACTTAAGGGTAAATGAATTGAGCAAAGTAGCAGTATACAAAGTCAACACACAAAAATCAGTTGCATTTCTATACACAAACAATGAGCAATCTGAAAAGGAAATTATAAAATGTTTCCATTTCCAATAGCATCAAAAAGAATAGGACTTCCCTGGAAGTACAGCGTTTAAGACTCTGTGCTTCCACTGCAGGGGATGGGGGTTCAATCCCTGGTCAGGGAGCTAGGATGCCACATGCCACATGGTGCAGGCCAAAAAAAAAAAAAAAAAAAAAAAAAAAGAATAAAGTACTTAGGAATTAACCAATGAAGTAAAAGACTTGTACAATGAAAACTACAAAACACCGCTGAAAGAAACTAAAGACATAAGTAAATGGAAACACATTCCATGTTTATGAATAGGAAGTCTTACTATAGTTAAAATCTCATTACTATCCCCAAAATCTACAGATTCAGTGCAATTCCTATCAAAATCCCCATGACATTTTGTTTTTACAGAAAATTCTAAAATCATATGGAATCTCAAGGGACCCCAAATAGCCAAAACAATCTTGAAAAAAACTAAAAAAACTAGAGGACTCACTCTTCCTTATTTCAAAACTTACTACAAAGCTACTACAGTAATCAAAATAGCCAATGAAGACAGACATATAGACCAATGGCTAAGAAAAGAAAGCCCAGAAATAAACCCTCATATACATGGTCAAATGATATTTGACAAGGGTGACAAGACCATTCAATAAGGAAACAACAGTCTTTTCAACAAATGGTGCTGGGAAAACTGAATATCCACATGCAAAAAAATGAAGTTGGACCCTTACCTAACAACCTACACAAAAATTAACTCAAAATGGACCAAGGACCTAAATATGTAAGACCTAAAACAATATAACTCTTAGAAGAAAACATAGGACAAGAGCTTCACAACACTGGATTTGGCAATGATTTCTTGGCTAGGATACCACAGGCACAGGTAGCAAAAAAAAAAAAAAATGCAAATTGGACTTCATGAAAATTTAAACAATTTTGTGCATCAAAGGACACCATCAACAGAGTAAAAAGGCAACCCACAGAATGGGAGAAAATATTTACAAATCATATGTATGACATGGGATTAATATCCAGAATATATAGAGAATTCCTAAAATTCAACAACAAAAAAACAAGCAACTCAATTCAAAAATGGGCAAAGGACTTGAATAGACATTTCTCCAAAGAAGATATACAAATGGCCAATAAGCACATGAAAAGATGCTCAACATCACTAATCATTAGGGAAATGCAAATCAAAAATACAATTAGATACCATCTCACACCCATTAGGATGACTACTATCAAAAATACAGAAAACAGGGCTTCCCTGGTGGCGCAGTGGTTGAGAGTCCGCCTGCCGATGCAGGGGACACGGGTTCGTGCCCCAGTCCAGGAAGATCCCACATGCCATGGAGCGGCTGGGCCCGTGAGCCATGGCCGCTGAGCCTGCGCCTCTGGAGTCTGTGCTCCGCAATGCGAGAGGCCACAACAGTGAGAGGCCCGCGTACCTCAAAAAAAAAAAAAAAAAAAAATACAGAAAACAAGTGTTGAAGAGGATGTGGAAAACTGGAAGCCTGGGTACTGTTAGTGGGAATAGTATAGCTGCTAAGGAAAACAGTATGGCAGTTCCTCAAAATATCAGAAATAGAATTACCATGTCATCCAGCAATTTCACTTCTAGGTAGATACCCAAACAAACTGAAAGCAAGGTCTATATATATTCGTACACAATGTTCATAGCAGTATTATTTGCAAAAACTAAAAAATAGAAGCAACCCAAATGTCCATTGATGGATGAATGGATAGGCAAAATGTGATATATAAATACAATGGAATATTATTCAGCACTAAAAAGGGAGGAAATTCTGACACATGTTACAACATGGACGAATCTTGAGGACATTATGTTAAGTGAAATAAACCAGTCACAAGAAGAAAAATACGTATGATTCCACTTCTGTGAGGTATTTAGTCAAAATCATAAAGACAGAAAGTAGAACGGTGATTGACAGGGGCTAGTGGGAGGGGAGAGTGGAGAATTATTGTTTAATGGCTATAGAATTTCAGCTTTACAAGATGAAAAGAGAGTTATGGGGGAAAAAAAAGAAAAGAGAGCTATGGGGATGGATGGTGCTGCTGATGGTTGCACAACAATGTGAATGTAGTTAATACCACTGAACTATGTACTTAAAAATGGTTAAGATGGTATAGGGCTTCCCTGGTGGTGCAGTGATTAAGAATCTGCCTGCCAATGCAAGGGAAAACGGGTTTGAGCCCTGGCCCAGGAAGATCCCACATGCTGCTGAGCAACTAAGCCCGTGTGCCACAACTACTGAGCCTGCGCTCTAGAGCCCACGAGCCACAACTACTGAGCCCACATGCCACAACTTCTGAAGCCCACGAGCCTACAGCCCGTGCTCTGCAACAAGAGAAGCCACCGCAATGAGAAGCCTGTGCACCGCAAGGAAGAGTAGCCCCCACTCGCCGCACCTAGAGAAAGCCCGTGTGCAGCAACGAAGACCCAATGCAGCCAAAATTAAATAAATAAAATAAATTAAAATTTAAAAAGACGCCTGTTTCTTTAAGAAAATAAAAAGGTTAAGATGGTAAATGTTATATGTATTTTATCACAATTTTTTAAAATAATTTAAAAAAAGAAGATACTGTATGGCTCTACCATGGAGAGTGACAGATGAAGGAAATGAATGTCCCTATTTTCTGTGATTTAGGAACTTCAGGCATATTTGAATAACTGATTCAGTATTTTCAAACAATAAAACTTTAAAAGCTTCATTACAGTTAAGATGAATGTGATTGAGAGGAAAATCATATACACAGGTTCCACTGTGATGTATTTGTTGGGTAAAATCAGTATATGGTTTTGTCTCATTTATCATAAAGCTTTTTTGGGATAGAGAGGGCAAAAGTGCTGAAACCCCAAGCAGGACTAAGGCATATTTTCCTTTTTTACAGCTTCCTCTTTCTTCCATAGGGCTAATTAGCTCCACATGTAAATAGGTCTGAAACAAGCATCAGAATAGGTAAAGCCTGAAATTGACCATAAGGCTCAGAATCATTTGGACAGAAGCCATAAGGAGTGTTGATGAAAAAAACTATTATTTTTTGTCACAGTGAATAAAGCAGTATTAAACACCCTTCACTCTCAATGCTCTTGGAGTTATTTGGATTGGCAAAACATGGCCCATGTACCACCACACTCCTCTGTAGCATCCACAGTGGATACCATTATTCCCTTTCCCACTGAGCTTGGCTGCAGCATCAGGATACTGATCAGAGTTCATTAGCACATTGGATGAAACCTCTCTGTCATCCATGGCAACTGATGTGCTGTAAGCAAGGTCCCTGCAACTCCTGTCCTGCCTCTCCATCTCTGGAACAATACAAATGATTCAGTTTGCATTATGCCAGGTAACAGCTATTCAACTGCTGCCGCATCCTGACTACGAGCAGACAAGAGGCCACTTTAGCCAATTTCAGATCAGTGAGAAAGAGCACTATAATTCCAACTTACAGTTTCAAGGCTCTTCTGGAACTCCAGAAGTTTAGCTTTGGCGTCCTCATAATTCTTGAAGAACATACACAGTTCATACATCTCCATCATAAAGAGTAATGGGGACTCCTTTGAAGAAGAGTTTGAATGAAGTTAAAAATCCTGAAACTTAATCAATACTATATTCTCAATGAGTAATGCCAATATAAGAGAGGTTAAAGTAAAAAACAAAACTATTAATAACAGCTTTGTAGTAGAATGAAATCATATATATTAAAAAGAAAGGAAATTAAATTTATATTTCCTTTTGGAAAAAAGATACTCAGGCCAGGTACACCTACTCAACAGTCCATATTCCAGTCTATACTTGGTCCACTACACATGAGCAGATGTTCCATTAGATGCTGCTAAGACACCTCTACATACACTCCTGGGTAATGGACTCCACTGATCTGTTAACCTACTGCTTGTTTGTGGCATTAATCCATACATTTCCATCACCCTGATGGGAGTTTTTTGGTCAGAGGATAGGAGTTCTAGAATTAGAGATTATGGGTCTGAACCGTAAGTAAACCACTTACTAAAGTACTCTGAGACCCTGGCCATGTTACTTAAGTTCTGTGAGCCTTAGTATCTCACTCTGTAAAATGAGGATAATATCACTTCATAACATTCTTCTAAAATATTACTTTATATAGGATTATTGTTAGAATCGACTAAAATAATATATATAAAGCACTTTGCTAAATAAATGATAGATCTAATATCGTTATCTGTTGTTGGCTTAAAAAAAATCCCAGAAATAGGAATAATTTTAAAAGCCAACGGGGGATATTCTGAAGTAACCCTTTTAAACTGAGGAAAGAAATGAACTAACACTACCTTAAAGAAAAGCTGGAAACCGCTGATGAGAGTTTTGCTCTTCTGCCGTGTTAATAATGTCCTCCAGATGACTGAGAGGTCCTCAAGGTCCCAGGTATGGCCCTCTATTGAGCCCTGAATGTGTCCCATTGCTTCAGCTGCAACACTGTGCTCCACAGAAGTGATGATCCAAACACAGAGGCAAGGAATAGCACTGGCGTCCTGCCAGTGGATAAGAACTTTTCAAAATAAGATAATGACTGCACATGGATTACTTGACTGCAGAAGCTTCCAGCAATGCTACAACTACAGATGGATATTTCCTGTTTAGAACAAGTCACCTCACTAAATTGGTTAAAATGACTTAAAAATCCTTCAAACATGAAACAAACTCTAGTGAACAACCAAGGGACTGTTATAAACTGTCCTGCAGAGTATAGTAGGTCAAAAGGCCAAGAAACCGAGGGGGTATATGTGGAGGTCAGGGAAGTACTAAGTATAAGAAAACAAGACTGTCCTCTACAGAACTGCTGATCAAGGGACTGTTCGGAGCATCCCTCCTTCCCTGCTCAAGACACAGAGGTGGTCGGTCCACCAAAGCATCCTTCTCTATGACTGCCAACCGGAAGCCAAGGCTCTGATCACTTAAGTTACTGAACATTAAGGCACAAGGAAATGCACTAGATGGCCTGAAGCCTAAGCTGGGGAAGCACAAAAAGTGGCAGTTACCTTGGAAACACATGCTAGGGCCTCACTGTCATCACCTCACATTCTCTCTGATTATCAGCCTTCCCTGTCTCTTCCCACTTTTTCTACTGCCCTCTGAGCCCCTAATGTAGGCTTCTCAAGATTCTCACCTGGACACATGAGGCCAGGACACTAAGGATTGGGGCCTGTTGTTTCACTGCTTCTGCCAGGAGCCAGCACCAGGAGTTTGGCACCTCTGAGCACTGAAGCAGAATTTCAAAGAAATCAGTCGTCTCTTCTTTGTTTCTTTGGAGTTCCTGCGGGGACTTGTTGCAGACTTGATCACTGTCCATTCTAGACTTGGACACTGAGGGCAAGTTCTCAAAAGCCAGTCTTAAGTGGTCTTGAAGAACAGGGCTGAAATACTGGAGAAGAGATTTCACCTAGAAAACATATTAGATGATTGATGATCAAAAAAGACAACCAACTTCCAATTTCAGCTGGAGCTGAAAATGTTGGAGAAAAGCATAGGCAAAATTTTTCTTTCTCACCCTGAACTGCGTCAGAGGTGACCATATAATTTTATATAATTGTTGTTTGAGTGAGTTTCCATATTCAATCTGGAGTCACAAAAACTCTTCCTTCAGCTCTTTAGTAGTAATGACTAGTCCTCTGAAGCCAACCCACTGAAATCTTAGTAAAAATAATAGTATCATAGCAAACAAAAGCCTATGTATATACAACAGAAAGAACACTGTCTTCTGAGAAGTGTTCCAATTTCTCTTCTTGAATAACTGGCAACAATCGGTGGCTTACCTCCTCTGGGTGGTAATTATGGAGTTGGCTGTGAATAATAAACTGTAACCAATCATTTGCTTTGGCACATTCTCTAAGGTAAGATGTGCTCAGTTTCAGATTGTGGAGCCTGCAGAATTGTACCACTAATGCCCACTGGCTGCTGGATTCACTGGATAACCTATAATTGGGAGTGGGGGTGGGGGGTAAGAGGAAAAACTTGTTAAATGTAGCTTTAAACTGGAAACTTAGTAAAAAATAAACTACAGTATATTCTCTAAAAAGCCTTTCAACAAATACCAAATACTTATTAGACTGCTTTGGAAAAAAAAGGACTCTTTCACCCATAATGTACAATAACTTTCTTAGCATACTGGCAAAATTCATTCCTCTTTTTTATCAACCAAGTATCAATCAAACCAGCTATGCACCATCTTTAGGAGAATTGAGAAAAATAGTCACTCAAGAAATTGTCTGAGTGCTTAATTCTCTTGCATGATTCACTTTAGAGTATCAGAGCCCTGACAGGTGCCTGGGCTTTCTTGCTAAGGGGAGGGTACCTGCTGAGAAGGAAACTGCTGAGAACAGTCAGTGACAGGAGGTACATGAGAATGGTGCATTCCCAGGGTCAGGGTAGCGGGTCAGCCCCAGTGGAGAATAGCACAGAGGAAAGATGACATAAATGTATAAGGAGAGGGGCTTTTGTGGACAGACGGTCACCTCACCTTCCATTATCAACTCACATATATTAGCAAGAAAAAACTCAAGGACATCACTTAGAGTCAAATTTTGTGAGATCTATCCCGCTCTTTCTGAAATGATTTCAACATGTAACACTTAAGAGACTTCTCAGACCAGCAGCACAGTAGAGGAGACAAAGCTCTTCTCCACCTCTTGGAAACTCTACCTGTAAAGAGGGAATCATTATCTTCACCCTTCTTTTACTGATGGCAAGATGCAATTGAAATCTGTTTTGTGCTCGATGAGTAAGAAGATAATAAGGTCTAGTAAGAAGATAAGGTCTGGTGAAAACATGTGTTGGAAGAAAGACTAGGCAAACACAGACTGGAACAATAAAGCTTGCTAGAAAAGAGGCTGGGATCGCAACTCACAAACCTCTTTATTTCCTGCTGCTGAATGCTGTCCCATATACCTTCTTCTAAGAGAACAAGCAATTCTTCTATGGTTGACTTTTCACCCATAGCCAGTTTAGATAGTTTTTCAGCTATAAGAAATATAAACAACAAAATATGGTCAAGAGAAAAGGTCGGGAACTGGGCAGTTCTGTTTGAAGAGTGTGGCCCAGAGACATTTCAGAAACCCATTAAAGGGCCCAATAAAGTGACATAAAGTGCAAAAATTCTGCAGAAAAAGGATGAAACAGAAGATAACTGTTTCCTCCCCAACCACTCACAATTCAATGCCTTAGACCTATTAGTCCCTTGTCCTCTCAACAAATGACATAAACGTGCTGTACCTAGAGACTCTCTGATAAAGTTGTACTGAGCATCTTCATTTCTACACGTGTAGCTCAAAATTACATTGGCCACTTTCATATCAACTCTGAGCTTGAGGCTGTCGAGGCCAAGCAGTTCTAAGAAACAAACACAGGCAGCTCCTATTGAAGGTATGTGGAAGGAGGAGAGCCCTAAAACATAGGCTTCATTGCCTACTTGCTGGATCCTGAAAAAGAAAGGAATCAAAATCACATGAGCACGTGAAAATTTTTTCTCACCAGGAAAAGCAGATTGAATTACATCAGTGATACTTGGAGCATCAGATGCATGCGATTTTTGACTTCCTCCCCCTTCCCTTTTTCATTTAGGTTCTTGGTAGATTTTAGTCGCCTTCTGGCTCCATAGCCCCCTATCCCCTTATATTTTACCTTCTCCTAAAATGCCTACTCATAGTCCAAATTATTTTTGCTTCCAACTTTATTCAGGGAACATGGAATAGAACTTATGAAAGACTGCCACCTTATGATCTTATTAATTGTGAGTATGTACACAAACTACCAAGAAAATTAATGCCACCTAAAATTTGACATCATAAAGCGCATACATTTTAAACGACTCACATATGTACTTTTACATGAATAGAAAAATTTCGAGGAAAGATGCACAAGAAATTAACCATGTTTATATACCATGTAGAATGAAGATGAGAGAATGAGGGACTTTCTTCTTTCATTTTTCACCCTTCTGACCTACTTAAATATTTTAACATAAAGATGCATTATTTTGTTAACTATAAAACAATAAATAAAATAAATCTGTATTTAGCTGCTGATTATATCAAATACTCCTCCCAATTCTGTGCTTTATAAAAGTGAATTATAAAAGACCAAGATCTTAAATACAGAATTCACATCTCACTATAGAATTCCCTCTTTATAATAATTGCTAACATTTGGCAAGCTCCTGGATCATTATTTAAAAACATTGTTTTCAGATATATTTATTATCTTATTTAAAATATATTTTAATCTTTTTTTCCTATTAACAGAAGTAAGGGAATTCCCTGGCGGTCCAGTGGTTAGGACTCCATGCCTCCACTGCAGGGGGCATGCGTTCAATCCCTGGTGGGGGGAACTAAGATCCCGCAAGCTGCGTGGCGCGGGCCGAAATACAAACAAACAAAAAACACAAAAGTAAGACAAGCTAAAATGCCAAAAACCTGGGATATACAGAAAAGCGCAAATGAAAAAATACATATATACATAATTCCCCAGTCAAATATAATTACTAACTGTGGTATGTTTCCAATAGGTTTTTTATATGCATTTATATGCATGTGTAAAAGTACACAGATATGCCTTTTATTAAGAGTACAAATTATGTTTTAAATACTCACAGCTGCTTGGGGGTCTTGCTCTTCGTTAATTCCTGAACCAGAAAAGTACCAAACGCAAACGACGGTCGTCCATGATATAAATAATAAGCAAAATTCAGACGTTCTACTATAGCATATTTATTAACCAGGTCAGGGCTAGAGAAATGTGGGAGCTGACTCGCTGCATCTGGGGGGAAAGTGAAGCAGTATTAATCCTCTGCACCTCACCATGATTAATTTGAGATCTGCATGTGGAAAACTTTACTCTGCAATGGTAAAAGAAAACTGGTTGCTATAATCATTTTGTACCACTGTGTATCACTTTGAACCACCAAGACGTAATAATTTTATTTTAATGTGTGGAGGTAGCCCTCATTTTATACAAAAATGTGTACCTGAGAAGCTGCATAAAAACTTATAAAGTATGCTTTTCCCCTACTGAACTTGTTATTTTAGATGCTTTAATTTTGTATCTGATGATCCATTAAGTTCACAGTGGCAATAACCCTTTAACTACAAAATCTCTGCTAATGATTTGCAAGTGTAGCGTTTTAATTCATTCATGCAGCTCATATTTATATGAATCCTCTATTCACCAAGGCCAACTCACTGTACCTTTCTCCAACAAATACTTTGAGAAGAACATCCTTTTCTCCATATTAATACCCTCCTAATAAACTTTTCTTATCACTACCTGTAATTTCTGACTTTGGATTCATAGAGCACCTTATTATCTACATCATGGTACCAACTTTCCAAGACCAGCAGAGTAGTTCAAAGTTCCTCTGTGCCCACGAAAAAAGCAGAAAAAAAATTTTTTTAATCTTTTTAGAAAAATATGAACTCAAAAGATATTTGGATGTGAAAAGTTGGTATGAAATAAAGTTAGGGCTTGATAGGAACAGTTAACTGCTTCTTAACTGCTTACTACCTATTAAAAAAATGAGACAAAACAACATTTTGAACTGTTAACAGTGCATCTGCTCTTATTTTCAAAGTTCAAAGCTTATTTCTGAAATAAAGTTGTATCCCTCCCATGGAATTCCAAGGGCTTTTTATATTGTGACTTAGCTCTTATTAAAAAAACAGGACTTGAAGACTTTAGAGGCGTCTGTCATCTTACAAAGCTATTACTTAAAAGTATACCTCCTTTGAGATTAAAAAACTGTCACACACCTTATCCGTATTCTTTGTAAGATCAGAGTGACTCTGGTAACTTACAATTACATATAAAGCCATTCATTCATGCAATATTTGCTGAGTTCATATAAAGCTGAATGAACAAACTTGAGTTTTTATTCAAATAAGACCCTGATTTTTTAGTGGTTTGGTGGCTAGTATGGAGATTTTGTATAAGAGACAATTCTACCTGAAGAGAAATTTTTCTCTGGCCTGCTGAAGCCAAATCACCACGCAGTTGCCTTGTGGCTACTTTCAGTGGTAAAACCATATGATAAAAGAAGTCAACATTCTAATTAAATACAACTCTCCAATTTTAAAAATCCATATTATGTCTTCATGATAATTGTTTCATTTAATTTGTGCTTTATTTCCTCAAATATGTTTTAAACGTCTAAAAATCAGGCAGGGAACATGCCTTCAACTTCCTCTGTGTACCCAGGAGAGTGCTCCATCTCCACCAGGGCCTCAGGACTCTGGCTAACTGATGGAGTTGGAGCCATTAGAACAGTACAGGGGATTCTGTCTACTCTCCAGTAACCTCACTGAGATTAGAATGAGTATTTTCACTTGAAAATGCAATAAGCACTACTTTATCCTGCACTGAACAAATATCGATTGAATATCTATTATAGGCCCGGCACTGCACTAGGCACTAGGTAAATTCAATATATTGAAATTTGAACTTATAAAACTGACACATTAGAAAATGCACTTTTACATAAGTCAATAAATATTTACAGGGTATATATTACAAGGTATATATTATGTGAAAAGTACTAATTTGAAGCCTCCTTTAGAGTAATATAGGCAGAGGCACCACAGGTAATATGATATTAAAGGCTAATTCAAAATGAATAAGTAAAAAAGAAATAGAAAAAGCAGAGTTTAAGAACAGCACAAAAAAAAAATCAGGGGAAGTTTTATGGTCTAGAGAGGATGGCAGTGTGTGCGCATCTGGTGCTTACCATGTGTCAGGAACCGCAAGAGCTTTTTAAATGCCTTGTCTCCTTTCATTCTCATGTAACATGTGAGGTGGACACTGTCACTTACCTTATTTTATAGAAAACTGAAGAGAAGTTAAATCAGTTGCCCAAGGTCATACAGCTATTACATGGTAGAGCCAGGTTTTGTCTAATGCCAACACCTATGCTCTTAACCTTTATAATACTATAGTGCAAGTGAACAAGGAGTTTTGGAAAGGGAGAAATTTAAGCAGAAGGTCTATATTACATTCCCCAGCAAGTAAAGCACTAGTGACCTCATACAATGACTTTTAACTCACAGTATGTTTTCAATTCAGCTTCCTAGAAGATGTTTTCCATCAAAACTACCATGAGGTATCACCTTACTATGGTCAGAATGGCCATCATAAAAAGTCTAAAAATAATAAATGCTGGAGAGGGTGTGGAGAAAAAGGAACCCTTCTACACTGTTGGGGAGAATGTAAATTAGTACAGCCACTATGGAAAACAGTATGGAGGTTCCTTAAAAAACTAAAAATAGAGCTACCATATGATCCAGCAATCCCACTCCTGGGCATATATCCAGAGAAAGCCATAATTCGAAAAGATACATGCACCCCCAATGGTCACTGCAGCACTATTTACAATAGCCAGGACATGGAAGCAACCTAAATGTCCATCAACAGAGGACTGGATAAAGAAGATGTGGTACATATATATATAATGGAATATTACTCAGCCATAAAAAAGAATGAAATAATGCCATTTGCAGCAACATGGATGGACCCAGAGATTGTCATACTGAGTGAAGTAAGTCAGACAGAGAAAGACAAATATCATATGATATTGCTTAAATGTAGAATCTTAAAAAAAGGGTATAAGTGAACTTATCTACAAAACAGAAATAGAGTTACAGATGTAGAAAACAAACTTATGGTTACCAGGGGGTAACTGGCAGGGGAGGGGGGGAGGGATAAATCATAAGATTGGGATTGACATATACTCACTACTATATATAAAATAGATAACTAATAAGGACCTACTGTATAGCACAGGGAACTCCACTCAATACTCTGTAATGGCCTATGTGGGAAAATAATCTAAGGAAGAGTGGATATATGTATATGTATAATAGATTTACTTTGCTGTACACCCAAAACTAACACAACATTGTAAATCAACTATACCACAAATTAAAAAAAAAAAAAAAAAAGGCCGGGTGGAGGGTATACTGCTGTTCATTTTATTATTTTTACCATACATTTACATTATATACACTCTTCTATATATGTTTCAGAATGTAAAAGCCAATCTAAGGAAGGGCATCATACATCCAGTGAGAGCTTTGTGTTTGTTTTTTAATATTCTCCATAGCTGATTCAACATAGAGAGTGTCTTGATATTATTTATGAGAATAAAGGATAAATATAAGTGGGAAAAAAAAAAAAGATCCAGCAATCCCACTCCTGGGCATATATCCGGAGAAAACTATAATCAGAAAAGATACAAGCACCCCAAAGTTCACTGCATCACTATTTACAATAGCCAAGACATGGAAGCAACCTAGATGTCCATCAGCAGATAAATGAATAAAGAAAATGTGATATATATATATATATATATATATATATATATATATTGAGCCATAAAAAAGAATGAAATAATGCCATCTGCAGCAACAGGGATGGACCTAGAGATTATCATACTAAGTGAAATAAGTCAGACAAAGACAAATATCATATGATATAGCTTATATGTGGAATCTAAACAAATGATACAAATGAACTTATTTACAAGACAGAAAGAGACTCACAGACACAGAAAACAAACTTATGGTTATCAAAGGGGAAAGGGTGGGGAGGGATAAGTTAGGAGGTTGGGATTAACAATATACACACTATTATATATAAAACGGATAACCAACAATGACCTACTGTATAGCACAGGGCACTATATTCAATGTTTTGTAATAACCTATAAGGGAAAAGAATCAGAGAAAGAATATATATACAACTGAATCACTGTGCTGTACACCTGAAACTAACATAATACTGTAAATCAACGATATTTCAATTAAAAAAAAAGAAAATGTTTTCCAGTGGAATGTGCCTTTATTTTTAAAATAGAAAGCAGGGGGGAAACTAGGTTGGCTTTACATAAATGAACTTCTGTCAACACTGCTGAAATGCTTCTAAAGCAAGAAGAATCCATAATGACTTACCTCCTATAGTCAGTGTGTTGGCAGACTGCCAGCCAAACAATCTGCTAGGATCAAAGGGCAATAATGACTGAAAAAGGGGAAGAGTCAAATCAGAGTTAAAAGTTAATTGATTCTAAAGTGAAGTAAACAAAATCATATGAAAGAGCTTCACAGGCAGTCTGCTTCCCTTCTTCAGGGCAATTAAAAACTTTTATCTTTCTAGACATAAATTCTTTGAACACAAGCATATGAGACATTTTTCTACATTAATAAAAATAGAACTGGTTATGTTCCTTTTGAAGACTCTATGCACTTCAAACTATGTCTGCAAAGTATACTCTCTTTTGGTAGAACCAGCATCAATTATAATGTAAAAATGGCTTTACAAGTCCTTTGGAATCAAAAGGCAAGAGGACTAAGAGGTTAGAAAATGTTACCACGTAAATACAACAAGGTGTGCTGAGGCAGGTCAGGAAAGAGTGAGACAACTAGATCAAGGGTTAAAGGAATGTGATGACCAAACCATCAATAACAACAGCAAAGAAAAAACAGCCAACTAAGATCAGGTCAGTCAGAAAAGGTTTGAGAGCAAGGAGCGCTGGGTGTTTTGAAATCTGTAGGCCAAAGGTTTAGCAAAGACAGTAAATAGATGGTGGGAGGGATATGAGACAAGAGAACTCTTAGGCCAAGATCTGGATGGCTAAGAAAAGAGCAGCTTTAAGTTTATTTATGCATTTATGTATGCATGTATGTATGTATTGACTTATTAATTCTTAGTTCCCAGACCAGGGATTGAACCTGGGCCATGGCAGTGAAAGTGCCAAGTCCTAACCACTGGACTGCCATGGAATTCCAAAGCAGCTTTAATTTTAAATTAAGGGAGAAGAATCTTGTGGTCTATTAAGGAAGGAATACTCTTCCTAAAATAACAGGACTAAATAATTGCATCAGTCAACCTGAAAACAGAACAAAGAACAACCTGAAACCTCTTATGTTTTAGGCTGATTGAATCCACTTTAGGTAGTAAAACTATGTTTTTATATAATCTACTTATATCTAGTTTATATACCAATGTTACTCAAAGTGCCGATCTGCAATGAGATAAGAAGCTTGTGATAAATATAAATCTAGCTTACTGCTTCCTTCTTTGAGAAAGTCTTGCTACATAAAAACAAAACAAACAAACAAACCAAAAAAAAAAAAAAAACCCAGCCCTGCTGACACATACCAGCAACAAGCAGTTCATGGACTGGCACCTGCCTGGGGACCACATTTTTAAGTAGCACCAGTCTGTACCCTATAAAATTTTACATTAGAGTAAGAGAGGTTTTGTACCTTCATAGGATTATAGAGTTTAGATTGAACTGAAGACACTGTAGGAATATTTGTACCCAGGAAAAAAAGCAAAAGCCTTTTGAGATGAGAAATGAGCAAAAGAAGGTGTCCTTAATTGAGGATCCCTGGATAGGTTTCAGGGAATCTGTGAATTCCTCTGAAATAGAAGCAAAATTATGTGCAACTTTTCTGGATAGAGGGTTCATAGCTCTCTCACATTTTTTTTTTAATTTATTGTTTTTGGCAGCATCAGGCCTTGGTTGGGCACGTGGGCTCTCTAGTTGGGGCTTCTCTCTACTTGAGGCGCACGGGCTCTGTAGTTGCGTGACGCAGGCTTAGCTGACCGTGCGGCATGTGGGATCTTAGTTCCCTGACCAGGGATCAAACCCGCATCTCCTGCATTGGAAGGCGGATTCTTAACCACTGGACCACCAGGGAAGTCTCTCACGTTCTTAAAGAGGTCTTTGTCCTAAAGGTGACTTAAATAAACAGCCCTATTCACTGAGAAGAGACAGAAATTATCAGTGGTAGAATGAAGCAGCTTTCAATGAAAGTAGCAGACAAGTATGCTGGCCAACTATCTGTCTGCTCTCAGATCCATTTCTACCTTTCCCATGTTCTGCCCTGAATTGCAGAGAAGTGCATTTCCCAAACTCATTTGCCTTCTGGCTACCAGATAGGTTTAGTCATGAGAGAAAACATGGGAGATTAAAGGTGGCAAGAGGGGAGAAACCAAGATATTTTCCCCTTCTTTGTTTTCTAGGGCATCTCCTGCATGGTTCCAGCCCTACCCTCTTGTCCCAGCTCCCAGTAGGTAGCCCGGTTGTGATTTTAGCTCCCAGAGAGGCTCCAGCTGTTGGGTTCAGACAACACCACTTTCTTGCAGCCTTAGGGAGTGTTGACTGCTTCCTTCTTTGTTAATTTTTGGGTTGTCTCATCATCACACATTTGGTTTCTCCATTTTGCTATCATTCTGTGTAAGTAATTCCCTATATTAAATGTCCTCCATTTGGAAGACCCAGAGTGGTTCTTGTTTTCCTGGCTGAACGCTGACTGATACTCCTAAATACTGTACCTGAATCAGGTGGTAGAGTGTAATATCTGGTGGCAGGACACTAGGGGCAGTGTACTGTGGGAAGAGAGCAGTTTTAAGCTTGGGGTAAGGAGTTAATGCCATCTTCAGTAGCTGGGGATCTACTTTCTTCACGCAGTTCTCATTTTCTTCATTCTGAACAACCTAAATAAAAAGATAACATGGTATAGAATAATGTTTTTCTCTTCTCCAAAGTTAAGTCCTTTTTTCATAAGTAGCCTGTGAAACAAGATTAGTTTAATATAATAGGTGGTAGTGAAAACAGCACTGGACAAGGAGTCAGTAGCCAATAGTTCTAGTTCTGGTTCTAAGACGAACTAGCTGTATGACCTTGGTCTAGATATTTAATATCAGGCAGGCTTCAGTTTCCCCATCTACAGAATTAGAAAGTTCAGCTAGATCAGTGGTCTTCAAACTGCATAAGGAAAAGCTGTTTGAAAAAAGGCTCTACTACAATATTTAAAAATTTCAGATATTAAATAGTGAATATTTTACAAGAAAAAAACCTACTAGACTAGATGACTCTTAGGTCCTTTCCTCTCAGGTCTCAAGTTATTCTGACTGATTTCTGACAGGTGATCAAAAACAGGAAGAATAAATAACCATGAAGTTAAGGTATACTGCAACAATCTAAAAGAGGTGGTATTAAATTAAGCTAGCATCAGTAACAAACTGTTGCAGATTAGATGTTTAACAGAATTCTTAAGTTCCCTCTAACCAGCCACACTATACTTTCAAAAAAGCAGAGACGGGCAACTTTTCACTGGATTACTCAAAAGAGTTTTTAAGGGTAGCTAAAAATTATGATTTCCTTTTTAACTCCCAAAGAGGTCAAATAACAGAGAATAATTCCCAAGTCACAGATTTAAAGTATACTTACTCCAAGGAGCAATTAGATCTTGATTCTATCCTGAAAACAAACCTGGAGTATTAGAGAACAAATAAACGGGAAAAAAATCGCTATACAACATTCAGTCGCCCCTTGGTATCCACAGGGGATTGGTTCCAAGACCCCCACAGATGCCAAAATCCGGGGATGTTCAAGTCCCTCATATAAAATGCTGTAGTACAGTCAGCCCTCCATATCTGTGGATGCAGAACCCCCGAATATGGAGGGCTGACTATAGCAGTCTCCTTTCAACTTAAGAGGATATGATATAAAGTTTAAAAATTCACCCTTGTTTTATGCTCTTTAATCTAATGAAATACTTGTAAGTGGTTATATTTTAATATCAACTGAGACCTAGAAAATCCACCAATATTTCTTCTAAATTTAAAATCAGTCCTATTTTGCCATAACAGGTCAAAGTGCTGTCCATACCTGGCTGACGCCCCCAGGGGCATACATTGTGGTAGCAAGGGCCAGGAGGGTATGTCCTTCTAATAGCATACTGCTTACACTGGCCTGGTTGCTGGGAATCAGTATCTGAGCATTTGCAAGGCTAGCCTGGAAGATCAGTTTGGGATCTGAAATATAAGAGAGTACATTTTTCTCCTTGAGAGAGAGAAATACTAAACTAAGGATTACATAATTCTGAGAAAGAAAATTAATTTTTAACTCTATCCACAGTAAGAAGGATTTTCTAAGTTTAAGAGCAATGGGAAAACGTCACAAAGGGAAAAAAAGAAAGATTGGTCCACATAAAAATAAAAACTTCCATTCAAACAAAGAAAATTGAAAGGTAGTAATGAACAAGGGGAAAAATCAATAACAGATGACAACCTAACAATTAATGCCTTCAACAAAGAGCTCATATCAATACAAAAGCCCAAAATACTGACTGTAAAAGATAAATGGACAAAAGAAATAACCATTTTACAAACAAGGAAATATAAATGTCTGACACATAAAAATATATAAATCATTAGCAATAAAGAAATGCAAATTAAAATAGTAATTAGATGCCATATATCACCTATCAAATCAGCAATGATTTTTAAAAATATTCATCCTCAAGCACAGAGCTGGTCAGTGTGCACAGAAGCTGGGACTTACAGAAAAGAATGGTGTAACCCTCCTGGAAAGCAATCTAGCCTTATATCAAGAAACTTCAAAATGCATATAACCCCAGACCCAGGAATTTTATATCCAGGAACCTATCTGTACTAAGGAAATAATCTGAAACAAGCACAAAAATTTTATGTTCAAATATACTCAAGATTATTATTTATAATAGGAAAAATTGAAAACAGCCTTAATGTCAAAAAATGAGAGCATAGTAAATTAAATAGGAGTATTTCTATACAATGAAATATTATGTAGACATAAAATGGTCATTGTCTCTAAGAACATAGGAAAATTCTTATGTTATAATTACTATATGAAAAAACACAATATACAAATACATAGATGTTTCTGGTTATATCCCTAGCACTTACACACTGTCACAAGGTAGGGGATAAATAAATATTTGTTGGATGAATGAAAAACAATATTGACTAGGTTTAAAAAAAGTATAGAGAAGGGGCTTCCCTGGTGGCGCAGTGGTTGAGAGTCCGCCTGCCGATGCAGGGGACACGGGTTCGTGTCCCGGTCCGGGAAGATCCCACATGCCGCAGAGCGGCTGGGACCCTGAGCCATGGCCGCTGAGCCTGCGTGTCCGGAGCCTGTGCTCCGCAACGGGAGAGGCCACAACAGTGAGAGGCCCGCGTACCGCAAAAAAAAAAAAAAAAAAAGTATAGAGAAAATAACCAGAACAAAATATATTAAAATATATCAAGAGTTCCCTATGGATAGTTATCTTCCTGTTCACTTAAGCTATCTACCTACTGAGGTGTTATCTTGACAGTTGTCTGTGGCTTCCTTTTTTTATTATTATTTTTTAACAATGAAACATGTTACTTTATGATCTCCAGAAAAATAAAACAAAACCAAAAAAACCTCAACCCACATTATGAAAAAAATTATTCATTAGGAAAGAAACCAGGCATTACATAAAAGTGAAAGATTGGCTGTTGACATTCCTTGCCTATGTTGTGGCTTGGCCTGTCCCCTTTCCTGAACCTCTAGAATAACGCCCACTAAGCCCTCAGGGGTCACAGGGTTTTTCTACCTGATTATAACCAGAGCAAGGCTCTCCATCATTGGCTCCACTAGAGAAGACACAACAATCCCACATATACTATGGATTTACTTTCACTCCAATTGGAGTTCCTTACTGAAAGATTCAGGGCAGCCATTTGGAAGACAGATCACCTCCTCATGGAAACAGGGTCTCAGTCTACCAAAGAGCAGGAACCTGTGATGAACTGGTAGGATAAGAGATATCCAACATAACTACACATGCTATCTGCTCCGAGTCTGGTTTTCTTCACTGTCAAGAGGCTAACATTTTTGGTCTTTTGCTTTTTAAATAAAGCTTGAGTCTAGATTATGGTCAAATATTTGTCTACAGCTAGACAGTTTATTCAAAGAGTTCGCAATTTAAATTCCATTCAACAGACCAGTTACTTATCCAAAGCAAGTTTTGTTATTTAATACAATACACCCATACCTGTTAAATTACTGGAAACTTGTCGACACTGAACTAAAAATTCAAACCAAGGGTGAGCTTCATGTAATTCTTTTTTTTCCAAGAAGGGACAATTTGGAGGACTAAGTCTGTATATAAAACAAAAAACAAAAAAACTATCTGATTAACATAGAGGATAAGACAGGCAATTAAAACCATGTTTGCTCAGGTGATAACTAGCATAAAAAAAAAAGAACTTTGTAATTAAAAAGTAAATATAACACAATATAATCCCAGTCTTGTGTTGTGTTTTACATATGCCTTATGATCTGGAAATAGAGAATTTTAGAGACAGGGATAATATCACTTAAAACGTATTTCCTATTGTGATGAAATTTTACCAACTTTGTATAAGATTACCAGATATCTTTGCACTTGAAGATACGCTGTATTGGTTTTTTTTTTTTTTAACAACAAAAGCTCTTTAGCTTTTTCAAACTTAAGAGGTTTTTGAAAACCTTTACATAACTACAAGATAAGCTGGGACTAAGCAGTTAAGGCTCATAACAGGTCCTCTAAAAATACAGCTTTTAAACTTTCACTTGCCAGTAGCTTTGAGGAAAACATTTCTGTGTTCAAGTAAGTCTTAATGATATGAACAAGAAATATACCCTTTGCTTGACTTCCTAGTCTTTACTACACAAAATAAAATAAAAATGTTCTCCTTAGCACATGAATGTGGGCTCTGGAATCAAACATAAGTATAATTAAATCTAGCTTTACCAATTACTAGCTGTACACCTTAAATAGGGCACTTAGTCTCTCTCAAAGCTTCAGTTTCCTCATCTGTGAAATGGGGGAGTAAGTAACCACCTCACAGGGTTTTCTGAAGATTAAATGAGATAATGCATGTAAAGTACTAAGCCTAGTGTCAAGAACACTGTAAGCACTCATATGTTAGAGACTACTATTTTTATTATTACTGACCAATAGCAATTAACACTGGCCACAGATACAATTCTGCAGGTTGACCTTAGACATCAATATATATTGATATCTGTCTATCTAAATATAAACTTTAGAGCATTTCTAAGATACCTTGCAGTGGCGATGAATTCAAAGTTTTTAACATTTGTTTGGTAATGAAAATATTAAAGAAGTCCAAGTTAACCTTTAGAATCCTCCCTCTTTTAAACTTGTAAAGCATTTCTTTCTAATTTCTAGTTATTTAAAAGGTTAACAGAGATGTTACAGAATTAACATCACCAAAAAACACATAATAAGCATTCAGTTGAATGTGGTATTGAACTAAAAGATGTACCAAATGTTAGAGTGGGAGGAACTACTTCAAAAAGATCAGTATTGGGCTTCCCTGGTGGCGCAGTGGTTGAGAGTACGCCTGCCGATGCAGGGGACGCAGGTTTGTGCCCCGGTCTGGGAAGATCCCACATGCAGCGGAGCGGCTGGGCCCGTGAGGCATGGCCGCTGAGCCTGCGCGTCCAGAGCCTGTGCTCTGCAATGGGAGAGGCCACAACAGTGAGAGGCCCACGTACCGCAAAAAAAAAAAGATCAGTATTCCTCACGAGAATGCTTAATATTTTCCTAAAAGTTACATTCAGAAGTAGTATGGAAAGACGGAACGTGAAGGCCTGCTCAAGGACAAGTTAATTCTTAGTACTCACTTGTAATAGTCAAGAAAGACATAAAGAAGATACTGCAGACTGTGTTCCAAACAATAGAGAATGAAGTGACAATGGAAATCCCAACCATCTTTGGACCTATAGTTTTGAACAGGGAGGGTATCTTGCATCACGCCCCCAATACGGTTCAGTCTTTTGAGAAAGAGTTCAAAGTCTTCTAGTTCAGATGTAAGAAAAATTCCATTCCTATTGGGCAGGTTTAAATAAAAAATGGCAAGTTAAAAAGTTGCTATATTCAGAGCAGACCAAATCATTTCCATTGTTAAATAGTCTCAACTAGTTAAAAGTAAGTATTTACAAATTAATACTGCCAATTCTTACCCCATAAATATGTTCTGACACACGTATTTTGCTAGTTTCCAATAAAGGTTTCTGCACCACTGTAGTATTTTAATGTAGTAATGACAGTCTCGAGTTATATTAAATATAAATATTTCAAAAACCTAAACTAAGCTACCTTCATTACTTTGTTTTTACTGAAACTGTACAGCCCAGTGTGGCAACAGTGGTTAACTCTTGAAGCTAGATGCTTTACACACTGAGGGATTCACCAAAATATCCAAACAAGATCATTAAGAAATTAAAGCAGAATAATTAAAATAGACCAACCATTAAAGAACAGAAATTTGCATTTAAATATTTTTTATAAGTTTACTGTTAAATACATCATACATACCATTAAAGGAGTATAGAGAACATATTATGTGGAGTTTAGAGAAGCACTGCATAGCCACCACCCAGATTACAGAACACTGTACCTAGAAGTCCTTTCTGTATTCCTCCCCCTTTACATGTGCTTTGCCCTCAGAGGTAACCACTATCCTGACTTTCATGATAACTATTCCTTTACTTTTATTCACCCATATAGTTTTACCACCCATGTGTGTAACCCCAAATAATATAAGGTTTGGTTTTGCCTATTTCAAACTTTATGTAAGAAGGGAACATCTTAGATATATTGTTGTCTTGTTTCTTCTGCTCAGCATTGTGTGATTTATCCATGTTGATACCTATGGCTATAGTTTTTTAGTTTTCATTGTTGTATTGTGTTCCACTGTATGATTATACTACATTTTACTTATCTGCTCTAACTTTGATGGTCATTGTTCCTAGATTTTTGGTAAAATAAATTTCCACTTCCATGATTACAAATGAGGAAGAACATCTTCTCATATGTTTATTGGCCATTTGTGTTTCCTCTTTTGTGAAATGTCTATGTGTGCTGGTATCTTTCCCCTCCAGATCCAAGCTCTACTCTCCTGCTCTGCGTCCCTGGAGGCTCACCTGTATGGGTTGCTCTAGAAGACTCCTGTGCCCTCAGGTTTCTGTTTTGGTTTCGTTTCCTATGGGAGACTCCCATCAGGAGATAAGAATTAAAGTAAAAGGGAGGATGGGGATACCTTGGCGCTCTCTGTGTGAGGTGACAGCAGGTTGGCTGACATTCTCCACTAAGAGACACAACTCCTGCCAGGCAGCTCCCTTGGTCTCAGTAACTGTTGTCTTCCTTTGCCCCGTCAGGCCTTTTAGAAAGCACTCCCTACTCCCAAGGTCATGAAGATATTCTTCCCTACCTTCTAAAAGCATTATAATTTTTACATTTTACATTTAGGTTTTAAAATCTACCTGGAATTGATTTTATGCATGATATAAGGCAGAGGGTCCAATTTCATTTCCCCCATATAGCTATCTAGTTATCCCAACCCCGTTTGTTGAAAAGACTATTCTTTCCTCCAAAAAGACTGTTCTGCAGTGCCACCTCTGTCCTATATAAGGTGAGCATACATATATAAGTCTGTTTCAGGGCTTCCCCAGTGGCACAGTGGTTAAGAATCTGCCTGCCAATGCAGGGGACACGGGTTCGATCCCCGGTCTGGGAAGATCCCACATGCCACGGAGCAACTAAGCCCATGCACCACAACTACTGAGCCTGCACTCTAGAGCCCATGAGCCACAACTACTGAGCCCACATGCCACAACTACTGAAGCTCGCACACCTAGAGCCTGTGCTCTGCAACAAGACAAGCCACCGCAATGAGAAGCCCGCACACTGCAACGAAGAGCAGCCCCTGCTCACTGCAACTAGAGAAAGCCCGTGCGCAGCAACGAAGACCCAATGCACCCAAAAATAAATAAATAATTTTTTTTAAAAAGTCTGTTACTATGCTCACTCTTCTGTCTTAATTGCTATAGCTTTAGAGTAAGTTTTAATATCTGGTAAGGCAAGTTCTTCTTTTTCAGGGTTGTTCTTGACCCTCTGAATTTCCATATAAATATTTATAATCAGCTTGTCAAATCCATTGCTGGGATTTTTATTGAGATTGCACTATATCTAAAGATCAACTTGGGAAGAATTGATAGCAGGCTTGTCTTGTTCCAAATCTAAAGAGAATGCTTGTGATGTTTCACCATTAAGTATAATATTAGTTGGAAGATTTTTTGTTAACAGCTCTTTAAAGTTAAGGAAGTTTGCAGCTATTCCTAGTTTGCTAATAGGTTTTATTATAAATAGATGTTGAATTTTATCAAATGCTTTTCTGTATCTATCAGGTGGTATGATTTTTTCCCTTTAATCTGTTAATATAGTAGATCTCACTAATTCATTATTGTCATAATTCATGTTAAAACACATATATATTATCTTTATAAACAATCAAGTATTAAGCAAAATATTTGATAAGCATACAAGTTATACAAAAGTCTACTTTCAGCAAACAAGAAGAAAAGGATTTAGTGCAATGAAAAGAACAGTGACTAGAAAGTCAGGGGTAAAATGATTGAAGCCTGTAAGTAACTGGATTAGGCAAAGCTCTTAACTTCTTTAGATCTCCCTCTCCACATCTTTAAGTTGGGTAGGACAGTACAGTTATACTTCCCCAATAAGTATAAATATAAAAGAATACATGGGAAATAATTTTAAGAAACTTAAAAATTAACAAATATGTTAAGTCTCATATTATTTTGACAGCTTAGGGAGACAGGTTGAGCTCTATGAAATTGCTGATATTCAACCATTTTTCACCTCTACAAACGGCAAGTTCACATGGTTCAAGCTAACAATTATTTTTAGAAATGAATTAAAAGTTTAAATTCTTGGGCTTCCCTGGTGGCGCAGTGGTTGAGAATCTGCCTGCTGATGCAGGGGACATGGGTTCGAGCCCTGGTCTGGGAAGATCCCACATGAGGCGGAGCAACTGGGCCCGTGAGCCACAACTACTGAGCCTGCGCGTCTGGAGCCTGTACTCCACAACAAGAGAGGCCGCGATAGTGAGAGGCCCGCGAACCGCAATGAAGAGTGGCCCCCGCTTGCCGCAACTAGAGAGAGCCCTCGCACAGAAACTAAGACCCAACGCAGCCAAAAATAAACAAATAAATAAATAAATTTTTTAAAAAAAGTTTAAAGTCTTCAGTTATCACTTCAAGTGATACTTCCCCTCACTATTTTCTTAATTGAGCAGTCCTCTTTAGTTCAAGGCCATACATGGCGTACGGGTGCAGTGATAGTACTGAGAAGAGTGGGAAACATTATAGGATACTAAGGTATCCTCATCTCAAGCTCTTGTCACTTGGTCCTTGTACCCCCATGGAGAGCTTACCATTTCTACCCCAAAGCATATACAGTGTTTTGGGGAGAATCTTCATCTAGAATTTGAGAGCCTATTCACTACCTAATGTTAAATGCATGTGATTTAAAAACCTCAATATACAATAATGCCCTTTCAATTTTAAAATATCAATATTATGAAACAATGTCATATTGGATTTATGGCAGTTCAGAGGAAAAGTTGCACCACTGTATTTTATTGTTCTGCCTTTTACACATCCCCATAGTTTACAGTACCTGGCCAGCGTATCTAAAATTTCATTCCTCATGTAGTTGCTGCAGCGAGTATTCTGATCAACAACGTCAACAGTCAGAGGGGGCCATTTGTTCTGCTGAAGTGAGGCATGACTATCCCGGGTCTGAAATTCTCCAATCCACAAGATAATGCTGAACCAATCATGGCGAGCTGTGAGGTATCTCCAGAGGGCTTCGGGAGAATATGATTTGTATTCTACATTAAGAACAAAATACATTTTAAAATAGCAATGAATGATGATTACTGACACAAAGCTCAACACTAATTGAATAAATATGATGATCTGGACAAATATCTATATAACAGATGAATTATTCAGGCCCTCTGCTTCTTTTACTATTTTCCTCTTTTGTGGTGTCGTTCATTTTATAATCGATATATCAGCTGGAGGAAGAGCTAAATGTTTCTTCTCATTACTACAGTGGTTAAATGAAACTTGGGAATTTTCTGTGTGTTTCATTTACCTTTTCAGCCCTCTTTTTCCCTTTTCTTTTCCTTAATATAAATAAAAACTCTGGCTATAATAATAAACACGAATTTGACACCCTATGAATTACCACTGTTTGCCAGTGTTAGTTATTCCCCAGAGCCCTGGTATGATACAGATCCTCAGTTTAAATAAGAAGAAACCAAAGACTATTTGGAAAATCAAAGAATGTCACTCTGAGGCGGGGAAGAGAACTCTTAGCCTTGAAATCTCAATTCACTGAACGACGTGACTTTTCTCTTTCACTATCACATTATAAATCCCTTACAAAAACCTCAAGAAAAAGGGCTCAATGTAATGACTTGCATTTTAAAGTAACTGAATATATTTTTTCCCCAAAAGGAATTCTAAAATGAGGACACACCAAAATATTCAAATACCAATGCCTAATTTAATCCTCATTCACTATGTTCAGATTTTAGGCTCTTTCACACTTGCCTTCTGGACTTATCCTGGGGAGAAGGATGGATTCTTGTGTTAGTTGATTCCACCACTGAGCCCAAGTTAACACAATTCTGTGATCTTGCTTGTTAAGTTTATCTGTATCTTTATGATCATATTTCAGGAATGAGTCCAAAACAGACTTGTGCTTGAAAAAATCCTGTTCCTTTATTGAATACCTAAAAGAGCAATATGAAATTTTTTTAATTTTGGAGGAAAAAGCATCATTCCTTCTTCTCTGCTCAAGAAGTTCTACTCTTTTGGGGAAAACAAAATTCAATACTCTTAATTTTGTATTTATTATCTTAAAAATATATATCTGATTATGCACATATTGAAATGACAGGGAATTCCTAAGTCCCTTCTAGATGATACAAGTTTTATCTTAATAAGGAATGTAAGCTCAGTTCCACATAAAAAGTCCATGCTAACAGTTATAAGCTAAGTCTTGTCTACAATATTCTTCCCATGTTATAAAAAGGGGGCTAATGAGACTACCTGGGAAAAGACTGGATCTGCATATTTTCTTGGAAATGTCCTGAATAAAACTTCTCAACTTGATGCACGAAGTCTATAGTTCTTTTTTCTTTTTCAGAAAAATAATTTTTTTCTTTTAAAGTTTCAACCTTGAATAAAAAGTAATTAAAGCAGTGACCTCACAAAAATCAAGAACATTTGCAAAACAAATGTCGTGATATTAAATATCATTTAAGAATTGTGTTTTGAATTTTTGAGGCAATGTATGTATTCACACAAGTTTTCCTTTACCACAAATGCAAAATGATCATTTAAAAAGACAAAAGAGTTGTCATATTTTTACTTACTGGGTATTAGTTGAATATTAAAATAATTCGTTTTGAAGTTTCACCAACATTTACTAGAAAATGTAAACTACTTAGTCTCACCTTTACCTACCAAAAAGTCCCGTATGTTTTTATCAGTTGTATAGAAGCATATCTTGAGCAACTGGTCTTTTACATTAAAGCCCTGAAGTAAACACAGAAAATCAAGAAAACTTACAATTTGTAATGGAGCTATTTTGAACATAAATATATGTTAAATACAGAAGTACTCTATTATAGACATATGCCTTGTTAGAATTCCACAACTTTTCAGCTCTTGTAAACATTCATTTTCTACATTTATCATGCATATTTACTTCCTATCCCTAAAGTCCTTAAGGCACTTTGTTTGCCAGAAGAAAGGCAGCACATAGAACAATTTAGGGTAATGCCAGGCTACCATAGTACCAAAATTACAGTTATCTGTTATGATGATTCACTTGAAGACAAAAGTCTGTGTAAATAACAACCTTTACATAATTTCACTCCTCTGAACTTCCAGAAAGTTACCATGGGCAAGACCTCAACCACGCAGATGAGGCCCAGATCTCAGCTTTGTCCAGGAACCCCACCTCTAGGACATTCCCTTCTCAAATGAAGTAAAACCATGGAACACAAAGTAAAGGTAAAAGCCATTGGAAAGTTCAAATGGAGATATAAGAGGTCACACAGACAATAAAGAATGTCCCCCAACAAATAATGAGGTCCTGTGCATGCTCTGACATGTGTGAAACCTTTTATGAGAAACACTGTCTCCTTCTAACCAAAGTACCAAATCTAACAGAGAACAAATGATGGAAATTCCAATCAAAAATTTCTTCAAGAAAGTTCTTAGTACCAAAGAATGTTTCCCAGTATTACTGTCATAATTTCCTAGTAAAAGTTACACAAATTTCTTAGTTTGTGACACATCTATGAATACAAATCAATTTTTCTATCAACCAGAAATTATATTAAATACATAAGAGAACTTCTCTTACATTAGAGACTTTATGATCAAACAGATTATGCTACTTACCATATTCTTCAAAAGCTCAGAGGCTTCCTTTATATTATTCTTTTTCAAATTGTCAAAGACCAAATCTAGGCCTATTCTAATCAACTCCTCGAGTCTTTGAGCAGAATGACTGTTAATCCTGAAGAAAGTTTGTGCCTCTGGTATTTTGTTGTTTAAAATGGCATTGGCAATAACTTCCTAGGAAAGAAGGAAGGAAGAAAAATATTTGTTTTTGAGTTCCTTTTTATTACCTTATTATGATTATCAACATGGGACTTATACATTTACTGAGTACCTCAATAAGGGACTTTTACTGAAAACCTTCTACTAGATTTGGGGCTTTGCACAGGGGGACATGAATTGACCAAAAGATGGACTCTGCTCTCTAGGAGGTTTTAGACTAGTAGAAGAAATGCAAATAAAGCCCTGATTATAGTACTGTATGATAAGGGTGATGATATAGGTATCCCAGGGTTCCAGAGAGGAGGGTCCAGAAAAGGAACATCTAAATAAGAGAGATGAAAAAAAAAAGAAAAGGTTTCCTAGTAGAGATGACTGATGAAGTAAAAGTTTTAAAGACAAGTATGTGTTACACACGTTTATTGAAAAAAGAACATGTGTTCCAAAAAGAGAGAATATTATATGCAGAGGCATAAAGGCAAGAAACAGTATCAAACATTCAGAGAACTCCAAATTACTTAATATAACTGGACAAAAAGCTGAAGAGAGTAGCAGGCAAGACTTGAAAGAAAAGCAAAGGCTCCATCGTAAAGGGCATTGTGTGTGTGAGATGGATTTTATCCTGAAACTTATGCAGAGCCACGGAAGGATCTTAAAAGCAAGGGTGATATAATCATATATATATTTTAGGAAGATATATATATATTTTAAAAAGAACATGCATTCATATGCATGTTTTTGGAGACAGCGTCCACTGCTTTCATCAAAGTGGACTGTAACCTCCCCTAAAATTAGATTTTAATTTAATTTTTTTAATCTTTTGGCTGCACCCTGTGGCATGTGGGATCTTAGCTCCCCGACCAGGGATGGAACCCGTGCCCCCTGCAGTGGAAGCGCAGAGTCTTATCCACTGGACCGCCAGGGAGGTCCCTCCCCCCAAATTAGAAATCAATGATTATGAGTAAAAAGAGCAGAAGACCATGGATGAAGCCATGGAGCACATTAAAAGAGGGGAAAACAGTACATGAAACCTGCGAAGGAGCTGGGAAGAGGGAAGCCCAAAAGAGTGGAAAGAAAATCAAGTAATTTTTGGCTAGAGAATGATTAAGAGACAGAAAATGCAGTCACAGCAGGTACTTCCCTACCCTTCCACCCCAAGAAGAGCAGTCTTGTGAACCTGGCAGCATCTCAACCTTATCAACTTTCAAACCCTATCAATTCTGATCCTCTGGGTTAAGCTATTCTGGCCTTTGTCTTTCCAATGCCAACACTCTCCAAGAGGTTAGAGGAATTCTTCCAGTCCCTAGTCAGAAAAAAGAATCAGAGTTTGGCTGTATTAACTTATACTATAAAAGGAAAGGCAAGTTGATAAATACAGGAAACTTAATTTACAAAATATCTTAACTAGAATCTGAGATAAGACTCGAATATACTTCTAAGCAATAATGTCATAAAACAAAATTTTCCTAAGATAGAATCAACAGCAGCAATTTGATTTATTCAAGGGTCAGGCAGAATGCATAAGTCCAAAGTGCCAGGCCCTAGACATTGAAGGAGTGACAGTTCACAATGAGTTGGGGTTGGATGTTTGTCCCTGGATCCAAATGGGCAGATCTGGCATAAAGAGGGAGCTTATCTGTGTTCTGAATTAAATAAATGAAACTTGTAGACATAAATTTGAAGTTGTGCCCAGAGATCCAAAAATCTATAAAACCTAAAACCCTTGCCAAAGATTCTGAATCACAAGTGTACAGATTCTAAATTCTGTTTCTTCTATCGTTTTCTCAGATCCTCTAAATTTGGCAAATAAAAGAAGTGATAATTACTCATATTTACCTCAACGCTGAGCTTCTCCCATATATTGCTCTCCTTTACTTTGGGGACATTTTCATTTACATCATATTCATCTATAGCATCTGTTAGCTTCCAAGGAAACTTTATCATGAAGGTTCGAAGTTCATTAATGTAACTGGTCAAAATGTTCACTCCTTTCTGTAGATGTTCATCTAGCCCTATGGAAAACACCAATGTGCCAATTTCATATACATAAATGTGTGTGTATGTGTGCGTGTGCACGCAGACAGAATAAACCATGAGCTATTATAATTATAAAGAAGTTTACAAAATGGCAAAATTCAAACTCAGCGTTTTCATGTCAAACAAAAAATCTCTGGGCTTTCTCCTATTTACAAGTATGTCCATGTTTTAATATAACCCTTTTCACCCTCTTCACAATGATTAGTTCTTTCTGCCAAATTTCCCAGTATTAAAACCCCATTCACTCACTCAGTTACACACTGACTTTACCCAACCTAAGCAAATGGCACTCCCCGGCTTATGCTCTCTCACGCAATAGGACCACTTATATCTCTGTCCTGACATAAGAATGGACTAATTATCCCCTTCTTTGCTGCTGTTCTTACCTTCATTGTGAATAAAAAGCTCCTTTATTTGTTTGTTAAGGAAAGACAGTGTAAGATTAAGCAATTGTTCCGAAAAGTGTTTGCTCTGAGTTTCAGAATCATTTTCTCTAATTGCTGAGCAAAGTAAATCCAATGCTGGTGTCAGCTCTTCCACATCTGAGGAAAAACCAAAGAAAGGAACATGAAGAACACCAGGATACTCCCAGTAAAATTAACCTATCCAGAAATACCATGCTGCCATAACTTAAAACATAAGACAAAGACTAGGGCTTCCCTGGTGGCTCAGTGGTTGAGGGTCAGCCTGCCGATGCAGGGGACGGGGGTTCGTGCCCCGGTCCGGGAGGATCCCGTGTGCCGCGGAGCGGCTGGGCCCGTGGGCCGTGGCCACTGGGCCTGCGCGTCCGGAGCCTGTGCTCCGCGGCGGGAGAGGCCACAGCAGTGGGAGGCCCGCGTACCACACACACACAAAAAAAAGACAAAGACTAATGTCATTCTCCAAAAGCTCACAAAACTTTCATGAAGACTCATTACTTGCAAACTTTAGCTACTCTACTTACTACTAGTCATCATTTACTGGTACTACTAGTAACTACAATTTTGCTGACCAACTACTATATTTTAAATACTGTACTTGGTGTTTTATAAATGTTATCTCATTTATTCCATTTAACAACCTGAGAGGTAGGTGTTATAGCCCCCTTTCCACAGATGAGGAAACTGAGGTTTAGAGAGGATAAATAACTTGTCCAAGCTAATTTGAAAGTAAGTGGCACAGACAGAATTTGAATTTAAGCCTGTCTGATTCCAAAACCATTCTCTTAAACACACAGGTGAAAGCAAGGCCCCTGAATCCTCTTATTTGCCAGCTTCAAATAAATAAAATGATTCCTGTCTATCTTAGCATTGGCCCCACCTCTAGAATTGTACCTGTGTGAGAATGATGGGAAACATGGATTTTACCCTGAGAAAGCAGGTAAAGTTAGTCCTATGCTTCTTGTTTCCAGATCCATCCCCACCCTTTAAGGAAAAGCAGTGCAGCTGAGAGTGGAGTAAGGAGTAATCACTGACCACCCAACAGCAGAAGTGAGTGATGACCATATAATCACTGATGGAATCCCCCTCAACACCACAAACCAGGCCTTTCTCTATAAATTCAAGCAGACTTAAAAAAAACAATGGAGCATTAAAAAGTTAGCAATTCAAGAGGGAGGAGGCCAAACTCTGCACGCAAAACAAAAGAGAATGTTTTTAAAAAAGAAAATTTCTAATCCACATTGTCAATAAGGACTAACGTTAAACTGATAGAAAAAGTAGGTTGACATTTTCTCCACTTAAGAGTACAAATTGGTGAAACTTTTCTGGAGGATAATTTATAAAAAAATTTAAGAATGTAAATTGTGTGTCTCTTTGACCTGTGAATTCCACATCTAGAAATTAATCCCAATAATTGTACATATGTGAAATTACACAAACACACAGCATTTATAGCACATTGCCAATAATAGTAAAAATTAGAATCAACCTAAATGTGTAATAGGAGTTTGGTTGGGTAAATTATGGTACAGCCCATACAATGAAATTCTATGCCACCATAAATAATAGGTATATCTATCATTATCAAGAAAGATGTCTGTAACATATTATCAAGTGAAAAAAAAAAGCAGATTATAAAACTTTATGTACAAGGGAAAACACACTTTATTACCCTGTCCCTCTAAAGAGAGGATTTGCATGACAACCTGGTCCAAGAAGAAAAGCAGAGCTCTCGTTTATTAAAAATGAAAGCCAAAGTCTTGAAATGAAGTGTTGCTAATGTAGCAAAAAACCAGAAGAGTCAGGCTGAAAAGTCTTATAACAAGTCCCAGTCCCCAACTCAGCCAGCTGCACTGCCACTATACATCAATATCTCAGACAACAGCAAGCGCTGGAAATTTTTGCAAATGAAGTTTATTCTCTTTTGAATAAAATTCTCCTGAATTTGAAAGATTATCTCTTCTTTGCATACCAAAGATACAAAGCACAGTACAGGATATGAATAATCAACACATATGATAAGAACATTTATAGATTCTCACAACTATCTCAAGATTCCAGAAAGTAAATAAAATGTTATGACTGACTCCTGGCAAATAAATAAGTCATCAGAAAACAAAACAATAATTTGAAAGTGATTAAAAAGGAAAAATGATAAATACAAATGTAGAAGTCTCTACTCTACTTACGTTTTAAATATAAATGGGATGGAAAGTGATCAAACTGATCAGGTACAGAAGATTTTGAGGATGGACTCAAAAGATTTTCCTTGCTCTTCAAAAAGAAATCTACTGTGTCCAGCTGACGATTTTCTATTCCTGCCTGAGGTGGGAGAAAAAAATTACAATAGGAAAAATAATTGGGATACAGATTTTTTAAACTTTACAACTTAATGTACTAACACAAAGAGACACAGGCTATTTATGTATGTATGTATGTATGTATTTATTTACTTATTTACTTATTTATTTATGGCTGTGCAGGCCTTTAGTTGCAGCACGCGGGATCTTCGTTGAGGCATGCAGGATCTTTCATCTAGTTGGGGCATGTGGGTTTTCTCTCTCTAGTTGTGATGCGCAGGCTCCAGGGCACGTGGGCTCTGTAGCTGTGGTGTGCAGGTTCCAGAGCACGTGGGCTCTCTAGCTTGTGGCACGCAGGCTCTCTAGTTGAGGCGCGTGAGCTCAGTAGTTGTGGCGTGCGGGCTTAGTTGCCCCGCAGCATGTGGGATCTTAGTTCCCTGACCAGAGATCGAATCCGCGTCCTCTGCATTGGAAGCCAGGTTCTTTACCACTGGACCACCAGGGAAGTCCCCACAAGGCTATCTTTATCTTGCAAGAGTACCTGAGTTCTAGTGAGGATTCTGACAATGACCATGTGACTTGGGGCAAGTCTCTGTAACCTTTCTGAACATCAGTTCTGCTTTAGTTCTAAAATTCTGTAATTCTAACACCATTCAAAGCTAGGTACTCAGGGATCACCCTCACAGTTATCGTCTATTTGAATTAAAATGTTAAAGCAGTATGATAAAAAGTTAAACTGAAAAAGCAGGCTAAGTACAGACTCCCATTTCTAAAGTAGGCATCTGAGGAAAGTTTTCTATAAAGAACACGTAAAAATCACAGATTTAAAAATATATATACAGTTGACCCTTGAACAACTCAGGAGTTAGGGACGCTGACCCTCCCATGCAGTGGAAAACCCATGTATAACTCTACAGTCATCACTCTGAATCAGAGGTTCCACATCCATGTATTCAACCAGCCTTGGATTGTGCAGTACTGTAGCACTCACTATTGAAAAAAGTCATCATACAAGCGGACCTGCGCAGCTCAAACCCATGTTGTTCAAGGGTCAATTACATGTGTGTGTTTATAAAGTATACTTTTAAAGGCTCAGTTGAACTGGAAAGAAAGAGAAAAATCCTCAGAGAGTACAAACAAATCTCTGATGACCTAAATAAAGCAGGGGCTGAAAAACAGGGCCCACCAACCAAATTCAATTCCTGTCTGTCTTTGTAAATGAAGTTTTATGGGAACACGGCCACATCCGTTCATTTACCTATTGTCAATGGCTATAATGGCATATCTGAGTATTTGTAACAGAAATCTTCCTGGAAAGCCTAAAATATTTATTCTCTGGTCCTTGACAAAATAAGTTTCCCATGCCTAGCCTAAAGCACTGTGCCTAAGAATCACCTGGAGAGCTTGTTAAAATGTGGATTGCTGAGCCCATTCCCCAGAGATTCTGATTCCCTAAGTCTGGAGTGGGGCCTGAAAATTTACATTTCTAATAAATCTGCAGGAGACGGTGATGCTGCTGGTCTGGGGACCACACTGAGAATCAATGGGCTGAAGTTCTGGGTGCTAGGCCAGGCAGGCTAGGTGAGAGGTATTGGTGAAAGTAATGTGTGAAGGAAGAAAAGAGAGGATAAACCTAGGGTCTATGCACAGTGAAAATCTCCAAAAGAAGATGAACTAGAAAAATTACTCCACCAGAGGGAGACCATAAACAAGCCATGCCTTTGCACTAGGTAGTGAAAGGAAAAACTATATTATGTATGGTTAAATAAGAATATTATTGCTCTCAGGAGATATATGTTAAAGTACTTAGAATGAAAAGTTACAAAGTTTGCAACTTTCAAATAGTTCAGCAAAAATAAGAAGTACACATACAGTTAAAACAAATAGCAAAATGTTAACAGTCGGTAAATGGGAAAGAGGTAAATGGATGCTCATTTTACGATTTTTATAATTTTTCTATAAATTTGAAAAATTTCAAAATAACACATTAAAAAATGATGAACAAATAGTAATTCTAGAAATTAAAAAAATAAAAATTGAAACTACTCAGTGGATGTATTTAATACCAGATTAGATATAGCTGAAAAGAGAAGTAACGAGCTGAAAGAGTGATATAAAGGAACTATCCAAAGACATGAGTTAAGAGAGGCTAAGAGAAACTGAGGAAAGTATGAAAATTCTAACTACTTCTGACTGAAGTACCATTGTGACAACTGAAAAATGCACATTCAATTTTCACACACATGGAACATTTATGAAACTGAGTACTTACTAGGCTATACCTGAGTCTCAACAAATTCACTCGTCTGTATGTGGGGGGAGACTAAGGCCAAAACAATGCTGTAACCCCACATCATCCTAATTAAACTCACTACATGGACACACTATGTATAAAGACAGAGGCTTTACAGTCACACTGCCTGGGTTTAAACCCTGGTGCTACTGCTTAGTGTCCAAGTATATCTGTATTAGAATTCACAACCTCTCTGTGTTCCCTCACCTATAAAATGGAAATAATAAACAGTATTTATCTATAGATAAGAAAATTAATGAGCTAGCATCTGACTATTAACATTAATATTTAGGAAAAATAACTATAGGAAATAACCTAAGAGTAAACACTATTCCTTCTGAATAATAGATTTATAAGAGACTAATTTTCTTTTTTCTCCCATTCTCAAATTTTCTACAATAAATATTTTGTAGTATATAAAGGTAAGTTTTTCAACAAATGGTGCTGGACTACTGAATATCCACATGCAAAAGAATGAGGTTGGGTGCCTTCCACTGACCATACATAAAAATTAATCAAAATGCATCAAAGACCTAAACGTAAGAGCTAAACCTATAAAACTCTTATAAGAGTAAATCTTCATGACCTCAGAATAGGCACTCGTTTCTTAGATATGACACCAAAAGCCCAGGTGACCAAAAAAACAAAAAACAAAAAACCCCAAATTAAAAACTTTTGTGTTTCAAAGGACACCATCAAGAAGGTGAAAAGACAACCCACAGAACAGGAGAAAATATTTACAAATCATATATCTCATAAAGGTCTAGAATACAGAAAGAACTCTCAGAATTCAAAAATAAAAACAAATAACTCAATTACAAAATGAACAAAGGATTTAAGCAGACATTTCTCCAAAGAGATACACACATGGCCAATAAGCATTTGAAAACATGTTCAACACACAGTCATTAGGAAATGCAAGTCAAAACCACAATAAGATACCACTTCACTTTGACTTCACAGCTAGTAGGATGGCTATGATAATAAAAAATTGGACAATAGGGACTTCCCTGGTGGCTCAGTGGTTGAGAGTCCGCCTGCCAATGCAAGGGACACAGGTTCGAGCCCTGGTCCGGGAGGATCCCACATGCTGCAGAGCAACTAAGCCCGTGCGCCACACTACTGAGCCTACGTTCTAGAGCCCGTGAGCCACAACTACTGAAGCCTGCACGCCTAGAGCCCATGCTCCGTAACAAGAGAAGCCACCACAATGAAAAGCCCGCGTGCCACAACGAAGACCCAACATAGCCATAAATAAAATAAATAAATTTATTTTTTAAAAAATTGGACAATAACAAGTTTTGGTGAGAATGGAGAGCTACAGGAACTCCCACACATTGCTGGTGGGAATGTAAAATAGTGTAACCACTGTGAAACTGTGAAAACAGTTTGGTGGTTCTTCAGAAAGTTAAATGACTTCATAATTCCACTGCCAGGTGTATACCCAAGAGAAATAAACACACATGACGACACAAAAACTAGTACACCACCTTTCATAGCAGGATAATTCCTAACAGCCAAAAAGGAAAAACCACCTAAATGTCCATCGACTGATGAATGGATAAAAAATTGCTTTATCCACATAATGGAATGTTATTCAGCCATAAAAACGAATGAAGTATTGACACATGCTACATGGATGAGCCTTGAAAACATGCCAAATGAAAGAAGCCAGTCATGAAAGGCCACATTTTTTATAATTCCATTTATATGAAATTGTCAGAATAGGCAAATCCAGAGACAGAAACGAGATTTAAGTGTTTGGAAATTAGGGTTTGTGAGGAATTGGGAGTGACTGCTAATGGGTATGCTGTTTCTCTTTGGGGTGATGAAAATGTTATGGAATTAGGATGGTTGTATAACTCTGAATATACTAAAAACCACTGAATTGTACATTAGAGAGGTGAATTTTATGGTATGTACATTATATCTCAATAAAGCTGCCACTAAAAAAACAGTCCGGTACATAACATTATTAACTTCCAGTTTTTGACCTTGCTGGGCTGTGTGGTACAGTAAAAAGTGCCCTGATTTTGATCCTAGACCCTGCCTTATTAGTATGGCTATGGGCCACTGACTCAACCCTTCTGAGCCTTACATTTTTCATCTGTAAAATGAAATGAATAAAAACTACCCAACTCGTCCCATGTGGTTATTTTAGCACAATTTAGAGAATGCATAAAAAAGAGTGTTTGTGAACTATAAAATGCTACATAAATTCAGGTATGTCACTACCACAGCTGGATTAGAGGATTAGGGGCTATAGAGTAGGAATAAGAGATCACTCCGGCTCGAGCTTTCCATAGCTTGTTTCCACTTCATTTATTCTCATCAGCTTATTGCTGCCTCCAACTCTTGTAACTTTTTTTCTTAAATAGTGTTTATTATAAGCTTTTATCTTTTAAAGCCAAAAAGGGTAAACTGCTAAGCAAAATAAGGGTAACAAAACAGCCAAAACTAAGCAAATGGATGGGTAGAGGCTACAGATCCTTTGCTGCTAGGTTAAATGAATCTCCGAAATTGTTAGTCAAATAAGGGTAGGTAACAGAAAATAACCAAGCAAAGTTCTACAGACATTTAATTCTGTTACCTCTAGCGCATGTATGGGGATGGAGCACCTCCCCCAACCATTGAGATGGCAAAGAGAGTCCACAGTGCTGGCACTTCCATGGATCATTAGCCTATTTAAAAATTCCTCTTGAGTCAAACCAAACAAAATCAGAGAGAGTCCATCTTCTATAAGAAAAAAAAGTTAGCTTTAATAAATTATTAGGAGTTAGGTTTTAGGATTATGACAGGAATTTCTAATTACTCAATAGTTCAGCACTGTAATTACAAATAGATTTATTGGGTACTAGTAACTAATGACCTTAGGTAATAAATTCATCATAACTTTTCAAAGAATGTTATTTTTTACAACAGTAACTGCAAGGCACATGCTCATAAGAACAATGCATCCTATGAAATAACATTGAACCTCTCTTTTCTACATTGTACTGTATTGCACAATCAATACCTGGAACCTTTAACTATTTACCGAGATGTCACATTTCTGGTTTACTCAAATAAAACAATTAATAGCATGCTCTTGACACAAAGAAATACATGATTACCAAAATTGAGATACTGAAGAAGAAACACGTGGTTAGTTCAATGAGAACACTCAGTAGCTTTATAGGAGGTTATGGCATAAATGCTGAACCAGTGTATATCTGACACACCAAACCCAAATGCCTATGGGACCAAACAGGTGGGGAGAAGAAGTGCAAGAAAACCTAACCTGAAAGAAACTAACCCATCTAAGAGCACTGAAATTTGGCTCCAATCCATAAATTACTATGAGGGATGAGGGGCAGTGTGGCAGATCTTTTAATTTTTCAGTAACAACTGAAATTCCAGATTTTGTGTGAAACCCTCTAATTTTACATGTTTATAATAAATAAAATCTTTTTTAAAAAGCCTAGGTAGGGCTTCCCTGGTGGCACAGTGGTTGAGAGTCCGCCGGCAGATGCAGGGGTCACGAGTTCGTGCCCAGGTCCGGGAAGATCCCACATGCCGCAGAGCAGCTGGGCCCGTGAGCCATGGCCGCTGAGCCTGCTCGTCCGGAGCCTGTGCTCCGCAATGGGAGAGGCCACAACAGTGAGAGGCCCGTGTACCACAAAAAAAAAAAAAAAAAAAAAAAGCCTAGGTAGTGTAGGCCAAACAAAATGAATCTGAGTTCATGCATGGCCCACGAGCTAACAGCTTGCATCCTTTGCCTGTACAGACTGAAGTGCCATGAATGACTCGCTGGGTTAAAACCAACCTTTCTTACTCTTAAACTCTTCCTGACTCAGTCCTAGCATTTAGCTGAGCAGAAATAACCTTAATTAAAAATCAAACACATGAGACAACATTACTGAGAGTAAAACCAAATTTTCTCCATCAAAGCCTAGGCTTAGAGGAGTAGGCACCACCACCACCCGGGCAGCAGAAGTAAAATAGATAAGAGAGCACCTCTCAGCATGGATTTCAACCTGATACAAGACATTCTCACCTGTCAAAACAAGGCACAGTTGCTGGTGTCCACCACTGTCTACAGGAATACACTTCTTGCCCAGCGAAAAACACTGCATGCTCTGGGTCTCCAAATCCCACAGGACAATGGTACAGCCCCTCCTTTCAACTGCCCAAGTAAACAGCACAGTGAAGCCTGTCACAGACATACATGTGAGCTCAAGGGGTTCCTCCTGTTCACTGATGTGTATTCTTTTCCATGATCTTCCTGAATCACTGGTCTTGGCAGGACCTTTCTGTGGAAAATTATACTGGCTGCACATTACATCCTGTGGAGTGAAGGCCCAGTTTGGCACACTGGTACTGTGGTTACCAGATTCAGGGGGCTCCAAATGCAAAATATCCTGGAACCACGGAGCACAACAGGTACCTTCCAGTTTGGAGTTCTTTATTGTTTCATTCAGTGATGACAGCTGGGCTTTCCAAGACCTGGAAGATAGGGCAGAACTTACATCTGTGACAGTGAAAGGCACAAAGTAAAGCAGTAAACCAAGCAAAGATGCACTTAGGAAAATAAAAGTGTCTACCTCTGTAGACTTTTAGTGAAAAGGTACAGTGTCAGCATGACAAAAAATGGAAATAATAAAGTAAATCCAAAAAGGAGGTTTCTGTACCGATCAACTTGGAAGGAAAACTTGGTCAGTTTCATGTTGTAGTCAGAATTAACAGGATCATCTTCATCTATCCCCTTAGGGCCTTCAATAGGAATGTCTTCTAGTGTTCTTTCACATAGTAGGTGTCCTGGGTATTGCCTATGTTTTAAAAACAACAGTCATAGTAAAAAAATGATGATCAAACAAAATCTGTGTTATTATTGCTCCTGTTAAAAATGGGAGGGCGGTGGGGGTGGGGGGAACTTCCCTGGTGGTCCAGTAGTTAAGAATCCACCTTCCAATGCAGGGGATGCGGGTTTGATCCCTGGTCAGGGAACTAAGATCCCACATATTGCGGGGCGACTAAGCCCGCACGCCACAACTAGAGAGGCTGCGTGCTGCAACTACAGAGCCCATGCGCTCTGGAGCCTGCGCACCACAACTACAGAGCCTACGTGTGCTGGAGCCTGTGCGCCACAACTAGAGAGAAGCCTGCACGCTGCAACTAAGACCCAAACGCAGCCAAAAATAAAATAAATATATATATATATATTTTTAAATGGAAGGGGGTATGGGATGGAGGTGTTACAGAGTAGAAACGGTATAGAAAATGTTTCCCTGACCCAGACTCCTCACCTCCATTGCTTAAGGCAGATTGATAAAGTCAACCTTAAAAATTTGACACACCTGTAACTATGTGTGAAGATAGATGTCAACTAGATTGATTGTGGTGACCATTTCACAATATACACACATATATGTTGTGTATATGAAACTAATATAATGTTTATGTCAATTAAAAAAAAATTGACCCTTGGGCTTCCCTGGTGACGCAGTGGTTGAGAGTCCGCCTGCTGATGCAGGGGACACGGGTTTGTGCCCTGGTCTGGGAAGATCCCACATGCCGCGGAGCGGCTGGGCCCGTGAGCCATGGCCGCTGAGCCTGTGCGTCCGGAGCCTGTGCTCCGCAAGGGGAGAGGCCACAACAGTGAGAGGCCCGCATACGGCCAAAAAAAAAAAAAAAAAAAAGAATGGACTCATAAAAAATCATTGTAAAATTTCCAGGCAACATGAGAGACCACAGAAGGCAGTGAATGTCAACTTATAGTGGTATCAATTTTCCTCTGTGGTTTTCTCACAAGTGCTCAGTTGCCTGAGTGCAGGGAATGAGAAGAGAATTAAAAAAAAAGATTTGTCAGATCAAGTGCTACCACAGGGCAGGAGCAAGAGTTAAGGGCTCATTCAAGAAAGTGACTGAAATGACAGGTCACAGAATCTATGCTGTAAAGGGAGGGCAGTGAAGACAGAGGGGGCCCCTGTCTTCACTTGGGAAGTCAGCATATTAGAAATTCCAGTGAGGTCAGACGAGAGAAGTGGGGGTACTTGAGTAAGCAAGCTGTACAGTTTGGCAAGTTGTGCTCAGAGTGGGATGTGTAGAAGAGTGATTTGGGGGAGGAGCTGCGTGTCCGGAGCCTGTGCTCTGCAACGGGAGAGGCCACAGCAGTTGAGAGGCCCGTGTACCACAAAAAAAAAAAATGAAAAGGGGTGGTTGACTTTTTGTATGGCAGGAAAGAACAACTAGGGTCAGGAGGCAGGAATGGTAAAAAACAGTTAGATCTCAGAGTACACTTAGAAAATAAACATGCAGTCAACTTCCTCAAGAAATTATACTAATTAAAGAGCACTCATGTAAATAATTAACAAATAGAGATCACTCATTTAGTTAGACAGGACAGATCCCTAAATTGACTATAGGGAACAGAACAGCAGCTCTTCACTGGCTGATGTTACAGTGGCTGAGTTCAATGAAATCTGTTCAAAGGGATGTGCCTGGTGACCACTTCAGTGTTCTTCTCTTGGGGTGTTGCCAAAACATCCAGAGGAACAGAACCCTACACTCAAGGATCAGAGTAGCTGAGTGGGCGTTCCTTCCCCCATCACCTGTCAAATTATTTTCCAAGGAAGTTGATTAGAAGGTAACTCTACACATACAGGATATATTTTAGTCAGTGAAAATGGCCTACTGATACACAAGCACACAGTCTGAAAATGTGATAATCATCCCTGCTCAAAGATTAAAAAAAAAAAGTATTAAAAGGCCATTGAAAACAAATGAAAAAATCACAGTAGTAAGAAGTTCTGGCTGATATGTGAAGATGAAATTAACCCTTTTTTGTAAACCAGACAATGAGCAATAAACCCATCAAAGTGCATTCCCAATTACTCAACGATATGTTTATTTCATTCATATTAAGTTAGGATCAAAAATCCTAATGGTTTGAAATGTCCCTTAATACTGAAAGTCATAAATGTGGATTACCCTACTTGCAAGTTTCAATAAACTGGGTGCGGTGTGTGTGTGTGTGTGTGTATGCACATTCACATACACACATATATTCCTTTCAAACATTATAAAATCAGAAGCAATTAGAATTTCTCAATCAAAAAGCTACGCAAAGAAATACTCAATTTTCACTAATATATTTAGGAAGTGTGTGGGCCCTCAAAAGGAAACACCTGAGGAAATCCTAAAATGGAGAAAGCACAGTTAATACATCTTGTCAAAGTCCTTAAGTGAAAAGTGATCCCCTAGGCAGCCAGGACCCTAACCCACATAAGATACAATTCTAACACAGGGTAAATCCCATTTTTCTTCTACTCTAGTATTGAGAAGAAGTGAGTAGATAATGTATAATAGCTAAGGGCTTTTAAAATTGTGCTTGGTTACTTTTCATGTATGATGATATAAGCCATATATAATAATAAACATAAATCAAAATCAAACTTGGATATGTATCCAGAAATAAAAAGGTAGCCAGTGGTCACTTGTACATATTTTTATATAGTAACAAGCTCATTAGGTAGTAGCTAGAACGTGATCAAGCAAATGGAGGAAAAAAACTGGTTAAAAGAAAAAAAAGAAGCTAACAAGTACATTTTTAACCTCTTTTTTTTTTTTTTTTTTTCTTTTTCTTTTTGCGGTATGCGGGCCTCTCACTGTTGTGGCCTCTCCTGTTGCGGAGCACAGGCTCCGGATGCGCAGGCCCAGCGGCCATGGCTCACGGGCCCAGCCGCTCCGTGGCATATGGGATCCTCCCAGACCGGGGCACGAACCCGTATCCCCTGCATCGGCAGGCGGACTCTCAACCACTGCGCCACCAGGGAGGCCCCCATTTTTAACCTCTTATGGCTCTAATTATTTACCTGAAATCAGAGAAGGAAGTAATCTACATACCTGAAATACAAATTTAAGTTAAGAGCAATTGCAGTGTTGGAGGAGCTGACAATCACTACAACATCTAGGTCTTGAGACACTTTCAATGAAGTAAAGGAAGAACTCTTGGCTGGCTCTTGTTGCTGCTCATTATACGTATCTTCTTGAGGGAGTGCCAAATCCACATGAGCTACGTGTCTACCATCCACAGTGTCAAAAATGTCTTTGAGTTAGAGTTAAAGAAAATGTCAGTCTTAAGTATGCCTAACCATTTAAAACACAGGACGAAATAGAGTTATAGACTTCACTGCTCCAACCTTGTAGGAATAATAATAGAAGGAAGATGGACACTAAAAATCCCATCATATTAACCAGGTGACTATGAAGTTGGGGACCCAATAAACAACCTGATAGAGAGTTCACTCAACAATACTTGCTGAATCTCCACTCTGTGCCAGGCCCTGAGACAACAATAATATTTTCCACTAGTGTTCTACAACAGTGCTGTCCAAAAGAAAGAACGCGAGGCACATTTGTCACTGTAAATTTCCTAGCAGCCTTATTAAAAAAGTAAAAAGAAACCAGTGAACCTAATTTTAAGAATATATTTCATTTAACCTAGTATATCCAAAATATTATCTCTATATGTAATCAATGTAAGAAAATTGAGATAGTTTACATCTTTTTCACATAAGTGTTCGAACCTAGTTATTTTATACTTATAGCACATCTCAATTTGGACAATTAAATTTTCATTGGAAATATCTGGTCTGTATTTAGACTTCAAAAATTTATATTTAAGAACTTGGAACAGCCTGAGTTGTTCCAAACATACTCAAAAGTTCTCCAATAACTGAACCAAGTATCAGACTTTAAGTCTAAAGTAATTAAATACAATTAAGAATTCAGTTCCTCAGTCACACTAGCCAAAAAATTTCAAGTGTTCAACAGCCACATATGCCTACTGCCTACCACGTTGGACAGCTCAGTTCTGTAACCTGGCAGCAAAAATGAAGTTAATCCAATATTCTATAACATTTTTTACAAAATAAATTTTAATACAGGCTATGATACATGTAAAATAGAAAAATTACTCCTTTAATGCAAAAATGAAAGTTTCAAAAACACGTAACGGGTCGTTCTTCAAATAATCTTCAAAATAATTTTGCTGGTGACCTATGAATCTGCTAAAGACAAAAAATCTGTGATAGTTTTCCAAAAACAAATTTCAAACAGTTATGTAAACCATTTGATTCCCTAATATGATGGAATCATCATCAGAGACGATAAGAGATAGGTAATATTCATATATGAAAATGTGTGTATCATATCATAAGCAGTCATCTAAATCTCTCCTGGAACAAGCACAAAGTAGATATTTAATAAGTATATTTTAAATAAATGGGTAATGCAGAACATATACAATTTTAAAACAACATAAATAAGTTGGACAGGATGATTATGATTTATAAACTGAAAAATATTTGAATGGAATATAAAGTAATGTAGTTGAGTATTTTAAGTTCATGAAGATCTTTTTCCCTGTAAGTTTTACTGAAAAATTAATCTTTTTACCTACAGCCCAGTCCCTAAAACTAAAAGCCTATAAAAAGGCTCATTTTTCAAGGTATTCTCCTCCCCAACACATCAACATCTTTACCAACAAGGATACAGATCCAGCCTAAACGACTCAAAACAAAAAGAATTCCTCTGCAGAGCTGTGTGTCAATAATCCTGTCCACTGCCTGTGCAGGCAAGGATAATGTGAAACAGTTGAGTACCCTAATCTCAGCATCTCTTTCAGGAAATATAATGTGCAGGATGATATATTCATTGATGAACAATAATGCTGTGTTACTGTGAAATGACAGAATTCTCAAAGATAATAAGGAAATACCTATAAAACAAAAGGATATTACGTCAAACTCACTGGTCACAATTTTACAACTGGTAAATTTGATTCTGTTAACACAAACATGTAAAACAAAAAAGAATCAGCACTTAACTTAGTCCAACTCCAGACAATTATTGGTCAAACTCACCTAAGCAAGTGGAAGGTAAGTAAGGAACTGAATAAAGATGGCCTACAATGTCTCTGTGCCTTCTGTTTACAGCCAGAGTGTGACAACACACCAGAAGATGATCAAAAAAACCTACTTACCCATGAGACCAAATAAGAACAATCACAGACTCTTTTTTTAAAAGGAAAAGAAGGAACCTTATAATCAGGGTAGCGAGAATGCAACTGCCTTAAAAATAGAAGCTTGAGGGCTTTGATTTCTGCTCCCTGCAGCCCTCAGGATGGGACATAGCAAACAGGTCTGTAACCAGTGTAGATCAGCACATTATCCAATAGAAATATAATGTCAGTCACAAAAGTGAGCCACACATGTAATTTTAAATTTTCTAGTAGCTGCACTGAAAAAAGAAAACAGGTGAAACTAATTTTATTATATATTATTTACCTCATATTTAAAATATCATTATCAACATGTAATACAAAAACTATTGGTGAGATATTTTACTTTTTTAGTACCAAGTCTTCAAATCTGGAATGTATCAATATTTGACATTTAAAGGACATATTAATTGATATTAAGCACATTAAGGGCTTATAGCCTCACGTGGCTAGCGCCTACTATACTGGACGGGGCAAATATCTCTCCCTGACTTCACCTCTATAAGAACTTTTCCTGAAATACATAAAATTACATAGTAATACACAAATTCAAACATGCTAAAAGACCACCTGCAAATACTTACTGATAATTTGATCTTCAACGAGCTTTTGCAATGTCTCCTCAGTATAGCTATATGAAATGGTTGCATCACATCTTCCATCTTTCAAATTAAATTCACAGATGAGCAGTTCATTATTTTCACTAAGAGCAAGCAGTCTGGGCTTGTCTGTTGGTGTCCCACTGTTATGAGAGTCCTCCCATACAAACCTAAGGAAAAAGTTTAGACTATTTATTATATTCTATATCCATAATAATACCCACAATGGTGAAGGTACGACAGAAGAAGTAGAGAACAACTCTTTGGTTCACCTAATAGCATTACGTCTATATACAACCCAAGGGAATGTAAACTGCTCTAGAACTTCCAGCCCCTTCCCCCATCTCCTTCCCCTTTCTCACTTCTTTCCCCTCAGCCCCCTTCAGGGCAACACAAGAATATAGGAGTCATTTGTGAAAAGGGGGCAAAGAGCAAGAAATGGTGGCTGCTTTTTTCCTTCATCCTAAATCTGGACTGATGGTATGTTTAAAGGAACTGTCATGATCAAGGATATGTTTCAACAACCAAATATGTCTATTATTTATACTAGACATATTATAATAGACATATCACAATTAACAAAATATGTTTTGGCTAACATAAATGCTTTCAATAACTTAAAAGAAAGTGATTATTTGCATTTATAGACTTTGAAGACTCTAAACTGGCATATTATACAATAGCTCTGTCCAACGAAACTTTCCATGAGATGCAAGTGTTCTACACATCTGCAAAGTCCAATACAGTAGCCAACAACCTCATGTGGCTACTGAGCACTTGAAATGTGGATAGTGCAACTGAGGAACTAAATTTTCAATTTTAAGTGCAGTTATAGAACATTTAAAGCAGTGTAAAGTCAACATACCAACATGATTAACAAGGATGGAAAGAGGCTAATGATGCTACAGCTTCAAATTAAATAATAAAATTAAGTTACATTAAAAGAGAAAAATAAGAGCCCCAATTCTGAAAACAATGCAATGGAATGAGACGAGGTTACCATGCTGATAAAGTTTCATCTTTTAAAAAAAGCTTTTTTTCTACAGAAGTAGTAAGTTTTATATCTAAAAACAGTGGACTTGGTGCTACTATGTTATTATTAGAAAAAAACACTGACATTTTATATTTCTGTCTTTATACCTAGAATAATGTTTCATAAACAGCCAACTCCTGACTGTTCACACTGAAATCTGATGTCAAATATGGAAAAGGTTAAACAAATTAAGATATATTTAAAAGGCTGAAAACTGTGAAACCAGTAACATCATTAGCACATGGGACTATACTTCCACGTGGAAAGAGAATTTTCAGTGAACATAATACAAAATGTACAGTGATTTCAACAATATACAAAGGACCATACATACTTTGAGAAAAGGAGGAAGCAAATTCTGTACACTATAAACTTATCCTTATTTTTACCCTACGAATTATTTTAACTGAATTAATTCAATTCAACGAAAAAAACTAAAAAGTAGTCCTTCTTGATCCTCCCCCACTAATTTCATTCAATAGCTTACAAAAGCCCCCATTATTTTATATCTGTTTTGCCTATCTTGTGAGGTTCTCTCTCTGCCTCATTCCTTTCCTTATATGGCTATGTTCATAGGTACTTAATACTGTTGAATCAACTAACTTTTGGTAAGGAGGGATTCCTTTTCCTAGCAACTAGAGATCAGGAATAAAGACGACAAACATAAAACAGGTTAAAACATTCAGTGATTGAAGAAACGAATGTCTACTGTGAGGCACTTTTATAGGACCTGGATATTCCAGAACTCCTCTGTGGCTACTCAAAATCGTTAACATTTCTAAAATGTTTTGTTATTAAAGAGTCCAAAGCGTCGGAAGGCACTCTCAAACTTAATGATGTAAACTGTAAGAGTTACATATGTGTAAAGTAATACATGATTGAAATTGTTTCTTTTCCGTCTTCCCAACCATACAACCTCACATGTAAGAACTGTCTTATTACACCTTTTAGGCACTGCTCCTAGGTAACGAACAGAAAGCGCATAATAAGTATTTGTTGAGTGAGTAGAAAACGCAGGCTCTGTCCTTGAAGGGGGGTGGAGGGGAGGAGAGGCCCAAATGTGAAGGAAACAGCTATTTGTATCAGAGATAAGTAAGAGGTAACAGGATGATTCAAATGAGAGATGATACCCCCAGCTGGTCTTTAACAGATTTAACTAAAGAAAATGGGCGTGGGGCACGGCACAGTGACGATTAATCAACCTGTGTTAAATGAATTAAAAAAGCGTCCAAGCTGGGATTCATTACAGGTTGTCCACGTCCGGAGAGGATCTGGATACTGTCTCCACCAACCCGGAACGGGAAAGAATGGGTGCAGGGACGCGACAAACCGAGGAAAATGTTCCGAGAAGGAACCGGGCCTGCCTCTGAGGCGTTGCCCTCCACCGTCATCCCTCTCCCGCTACCTCCAAGGTAGGAAGGGAGCAGAGGCGCCAGCCAAGCTAAGGCTGCGGACCTCCTCCACAAGGCCAGGCCCAGCCACAGCACTTACTGCCGAAAAGGGCCTTCCAGGCGGCAGCCGCCCCCGCCCCGGCCGCCGGGCGCCAAGGGAAGCACATGAAGGCTGCCTGCAGCCGTCAGGCTCCCCAGAACCTCCTGCTCCCTGTGCAACTGCGCCCGGGATCCCAGCCGCCCTGTTGCCTCGGCGGGGACCGGCACCAACAACACGGGTAGAACCCGCTCCACGGCTTCAGCGTTTCCAGCCCCCTTGTCTGCAGCCATCCCGCGCGCACCGGTCCTTCCGGTCCCTGCGACGCGCTGCGTCCTGCGCGTGCGCAGTGTAGCCGACCCGCTCTCAGATGACTCCCGCGGGGAGATATGCGCTGACGTAGACTGCCCGGTTACGTTCTCCGCACCCCCCACTCCAGCAAAGCCGCATCTGCCTTTGTTTCGAGCCCACTGTTTGCTGAGAGAGTTGAGGGCCTCCATTAGCGGCTTAAGGTGGCTGTAGCAGCTGTTCTCACTCTGTGGCATTACCCTTTGCTTTCTTACCCTTGCTGCCTCCTATCTATTGGAGGCCTGTGCCTGCCACTCTTCGTTTTTTATTGGGCTGTTATTTTTGCTTACAGGCCCTGAGTGGTGCAACGTCCTTGGTATTTGACCGATCCATGATGAGGGAGCTGACTTGATGCTGACATCAAATAATATCCATTGTAACAGCCAGGGGAACAGGGTGGGTGGAAGTGGTAGAGTTGCTGTTTCCTACTACTCTTTCCTCTGGGAGGTATAATCCAAGATCGGCAGCAGAGGGGGCGAGAAGAGGTGGGGAGTAAGCATTTTGGAATGGTCTCCTAAAGGACTGCAGTGCCTTTCTTAACACATTCTTTTCCACAATCAGATGGGGTCACACAGCTATCAAAGGTCACCTCCTGGGCCTCCCTGGTGGCGCAGTGGTTGAGAGTCCGCCTGCCAATGCAGGGGATACGGGTTCGTGCCCCGGTCTGGGAGGATCCCATATGCCGCGGAGCGGCTGGGCCCGTGAGCCATGGCCGCTGGGCCTGCGCGTCCGGAGCCTGTGCTCCGCAACGGGAGAGGCCACAACAGTGAGAGGCCCACATACCGCAAAAAGAAAAAAAAAAAAAAAAAAAGGTCACCTCCTTTGTCTGTGCTTTGATTCCCATCCTCCTCCTGTTGTAGGACTTCGTAAACTTTCTTCGCCTTCATTACTCTCCACCCTTCCCCGCCCCCGCCACTTTATTGCAGTGCTTTCATTATCATGCAGGCATGCTGTAATATCACTCTTTAAAAGAAAATCGTTCCTTAACCTACACAGATTACTATCTACTGTCCAATTGCTCTGCTACCCTTTCAGAAGATTCCAAATTGACTCTTTCTGCAGTCAGTGCCTCCCACCTCCGTCACGTCTCCTCATTCCACACTCTTTTTTAAAAAATAAATTTTTGGTTGCATGGGTCTTTGTTGCCGCGCGTGGGCTTTCTTTAGTTGCGGTGAGCCGGGTCTTCTAACTGCAGTGGCTTCTCTTGCTGTGGAGCACCGGCTGTAGGCGTGCGGGCTTCAGTAGTTGTGGCACACGGGCTCAGTAGCTGTGGCTTGCGGGCTCTAGAGCGCAGGCTCCGTAGTTGTGGCCCATGGGCTTAGCTGCTCTGCTGCGTGTGGGATCTTCCTGGACCAGAGCTCGAATCCAGGTCCCCTGCCTTGAGCAGGTGGATTCTTAACCACTGAGCTACCAGGGAAGCCCACACACTCCTTTCTTAAAGTACTTTCTTTCCAACTTTGGTAGTACCACTTCTGTAATTTTCAACCTATTTTTTTCAGATAACTCCTCCTCAGTCCCCTATGTTGGCTTTTCTTTCTACATCATCTCTTCCTCACTCCTAACTTGTAATACATCTGTGTGCTGATACTCCCACTTTTGTGTCTTTATCCCTGACCTTTTCCTTCACCTCCAGACTGCTCTTTACCTACTTGATGTATCTACTTGGATTTCTAGCAGAACATATTAAAGTGTCTAAAATGTTGATTATAACCCTTCCCAACGCATTTTTCCTCATGTTTTCCCCACATTAGTCTAGGGCACCCACCATTCACTCTGCCTGGGAGTCATCCTGGATTCTTCACCACCACCCTTATCCAGCCCATCAGCAATGTCTGTCAACTCTTACTTCCAAAACCTTTTCCAAACTTCTTCTCTTTCTGTCCCTAAAGCTCTTCAATTCTTGCCCCAGCTTTGGAAAAAAAACTTCTGAACATTTTTTTCTCTGCTTTCTATCCTGTTCCCCTAACAATCAGCAGTCAGAGTGATCTTCCCAAAACAAAATCACGTCATGTCACTTCGTTGTTTAAAATTCTGACTTCCCAGCAGTTAAAAATCCAGACTTTAAAAAATAATCGTGGCTTACAGATGTGTACTCTGCTTACCTCTCTCCTACCTTATCACCCTCCCCCCCTTACCTGTATACTTCAGCCACACTGTCCTTCTTTCTTTTCCTGAAACACACCAAGTTCATTCTCACTTTGGGGGCTTTGTACTCACTAGTGCCTCTGCATGGAATACATGTCATTGATTCCAGCTTAATTGTAACCTCTACTGACAGGCCTTCCATTCCACTCCAGTCACTCATCCCCCAATTTTGTTTTCACCATGGTATTTATCACTATTTGATGTCTTCTGTCAGTCCCTGTCCAATCAGAATGTAAGCTTCAGAAGAGCAGGGGCTTTTCCTTGGTCACCACTGTTTCTCAACCACCTAAAATGGTACCTGGTTCATAAAAGGGACTCTTGTGTTTTTTGATGAGTGCATGACCTTGTTTGTCAAAGTAAACCAAACATCCCATATCTCAAAGGAGATATTTATATAAAATGCTCTTAGCTCAGCTAGGACTACTTATAAAAAATGGCAACAGTGGAACAGTTTCCAAGGTCAATCTATTGTTAGACATAACAAGGGCTTGTCCCTTACATTAAGGACACTTGAAGCTTCACACATAGGAGGTACAATGAAAGCCATTTTCTTAACTTACAAACAAACTGCCACACTTCATTCTATTATCTTTTTAATTATACCTCATTTTGCCATGCCTTTTTAGGCACATAGTTCATGGTTTTTGAAGCATAAGAAAAGGTTTTGGGCAGGGTTCACCAATATATCAAGGCATACAACTATCTTCAGACTCTCTGGATCGCTTTAGGCAAAACCCATACACAACTAATGTCTGATCATTAAACTCTTCCCACATATACGTATTCCGGAACAACCTGATCAGTAGATCAAGGCAAACCTACAAAGAGAAGAGGTGTTAACTCCAAACAACTTCCCTTTAAAATATTGTGTGATGTGATTAATATGTCTCTTTCCAGCAGATGGTAAGTTCTGAGAGATGACCTACATGTTGTTTGTGTGTTTACATCTTATTTACATTTGAGTTGTCCCTCAAATACTTCTTTAATGAAAAGTTCATCTTCTTAAACTAGTTCTTACTCTCAGAGAGCTTCGCATGATAAATAATCAAAGTTCCTGGGAATAAATGGAAAGGTTTGGCTGAAGAAACAGGCCCCACGACCCTAACTTGGAGCAGCCTGGTTACTCAGTAAGTACCAATGTTTAGAAATACTTCTAAAAGCAAGTTATCTTCCATACTCTTGGTTTAAAAGTAGTAGAGGGCTTCCCTGGTGGCGCAATGGTTGAGAATCTGCCTGCCAATGCAGGGGACATGGGTTCGAGCCCTGGTCTGGGAAGATCCCACATGCCGCGGAACAACTAGGCCCGTGAGCCACAACTACTGAGCCTGCGCGTCTGGAGCCTGTGCTCCCCAACAAGAGAGGCCGCGACACTGAGAGGCCCGCGTACCGCGATGAAGAGTGGCCCCTGCTCGCCGCAACTAGAGAAAGCCCTTGCACAGAAATGAAGACCCAACACAGCCATAAATAAGTAAGTAAGTAAGTAAATAAATAAATAAATGTAGTAGAGAAGTGACAGAACCTAGTCTGGGCTTGAACAGGGGGCTATTACCTTGTTTCCACAGTCACTCCATCCTAGCCTCCAGCTGCTGTACCAATTGTTTGTCCACATGGTGACAGAACAGAGGAAGAAGGTTGCTGGGGAAGGCCAGGGGTTCTGCCAGAGAGGCTGTGGGCATTTGAGCTATCTCCCAGGCAGTGAGAACTACCATGTCTGTCCTGGAGGGCAGAGAAGTAATACATCAGCATCTTTGTATGCATGCAGGAAATAGGCTCAGGGTCCAGGTTTTTTATTATCTTTCTACCACCACTATCACCCTCTCTGTACCTCCAGCAACTAAGAGAGAACATTTGCACATTTGGTATGTGCCAGGCAATGTTTAGTGCTTTACATATCTTCCATCTATTTAATCTTTAGATCTCTAACTGGTTAGTACCCTTATCCTTAAATCCCTAGTTTATAGATGAGGAAACAGGCTAAGGAAAGTAAAATAATGTGCCCCAATGTTATGTTCCTGATAAGTGACAGAAGCAGAATTCACACCTAGGTCTGTGAGTAATTAAAGGGACAAGCTTTAGAGTCTATCTTACACTGCCTTCCATGGGGGACAATGCTCTAGGGCACTACAGAGGAAAAAAAAAAAAGGGCAGAACAGCTACACCTCTGTTTCTCTGTCCAACCTCCTCCCTGGTGCTTGAATAAACCACTCAGGAAACATCTCATCTGGCTCAGCCTATACATCCCAGGGGTACTGAAATAGTATTTACAAGGCTTTTATGATCTTACCAAGCTGTGTGGTCACTGCTGGGTTCCTCTAGGGAAGAATCCAGGGATATCAGCTGTTCCCCATGACTTAGCAGGGCATAGAGCAAAGATATTCCAAACTGCAAGTGATAAAATATCCAGAGTAAAATGAGTTTACCCTAGGCATTCAGTGCTTCCCTGGCTCTGCTATCTCCCAACTAAAAGGGCAAGTTCACAGGTACAAATGGAGTCCAACACCCATAAACCCATCAAGTTTTATACTGGCTGGCCAAGAACTCTGAGCCCTTTCCAAGGAAACCACTGCTCTGAATATTCCAAAAGATTCCTCTGGGGAGTTGATTAAATGCACACTTGTGGGCTCCACCCCCAGAATCAGAGACCGTAGATCAGGAACAGACCCAGGAATCTGACGCGGGTAGGCTGTGGAGCCCATTTTAAGAGGCATTCCTTTAGGCAAAGATCTTCAGAGGGGTTCACAAGGTAATCCACTAGGTTATTAGAAGATACGAGATCTTTCACATCTAGAGTCTCATCTTGTATTTATTATGTACCTAAGGTAAGTATAGTGTTCCACGTACATGATTTATAAACACACACGTGGTATAGTTCAGCATTTTTTTGGTAAAAGGGATTCACTATCAAAAATGTTTGGTGACTTCTGATCTAGAGGTGATAGCAGCACCACCATCAGGGAGTTTGTTAAAAAAAAAAAAGCAGCCCCACCCTGGGTCCATTCCAGATAGCACCTGGAGTCACCTGTGGAAAGACAAAAGCCTCCCACATGTGTTACCTGGTTCTGCAGCACCACGGTGACTGGCCGCTCTGAGGAGCCAGGTGGTTGCAGCATGAGTCCCTGAAGTCCTTGGAGGAGTTCATGGAAGGTCAAGTGGCTGATACATTTGCCCAGAGGTTCGAATAACGTTTGCAGGGCCTGCAAGAAGGTCAGTAAGGGCCTCTCTCTGACTCCTCGACAACTTCACCTCCGGTCTCTTTCCTTGCTCACCTGCCTCTGGCCCCTTCTGGTCAGGTCAGACGTACCAGGCCTATCACCACTCAGGTGTCTCCATCCATAACACTGGTCCTTCAATACCCACTTGTCTAGGATGCCTTCCCTAAGCAAAGTAGCTATGGGGCTCACCACTTATCAGGGAGCCCTGAGCTTCTTAACCTCCAGAGCACATTCACACCTGTGTAACCATAGGCCTGTGGGTTTTCCTTTCTTCATTTGCCTGAAGATGATCAGCTGTTCCTGTGGTAGTTTGTTCTGTAACCCCCTCAACCTGAGGGTAGCAGGGTCAACACTCCTCACTGCCCAGCACCTTCTCTGGCTTCTCTGGGGGAGGGGATTGAAGGAGGAAGAGGTGGAGGAAGAAGGGGAAGAGGAGGAGGAATAAACATTCCTAACCCATCCACAAAACCGTCCTCTCCTCCACTCGATGCCACAGTACCTGATCAGCCACATCCCTCTTGACAAGGAGGGGCAGATGGCGGGTGATGGCCAGAAGAAGGCTGACAGTTCGATCTCGGGGCAGAAAGGGGAGCAGCCGGGCCACTAGGGCTTTTCCCTTCCTCACGGAGAGCACCTGCAGGAAGCCATCCGCTGCCTCCCTACAGGTGACATAGGAGAGCATTGCATGGATCTGCATAGAGCAAAGGGCCACAGGCCAGAAAGGAGAGGCAGAAGCTAAGCCACTGTCTTTGCTGAGCCATCCCTTCCTGGGCTGAGGTGTGACCCTCCCACACTCACTCCAGATTATTCTGTTCCTGGGTCTTTAAGGCCTGGAAGAGCTTCTCAAGCTGGCTGCTCTGCCGCTCACAGGGCTGTGCAGGCCCATCCTTCTGGCCCTCCTCTATCTCTAGTAACTGAAGGAACAGCTGGGAATGTGAGGGTGGGGAGAGAGGAAGAAGGGGTCAATGTGAGTATATCCTGTTCTCAAGGGAGGTAAGGAATTCACTTATAAGGCTGATGTCTCACCTTCTCAATCCGGTACAACACCTGAAGCCTCTGACTGCTTGCAGCTCCTGTCTCCTAGAGAAAGAGTCCCTGGCTGTCAGCCACCCCTCCACAGCAGCAGCCCAAGCCTAGGTGAGCTAGAACGTGATCTGGAAAGGCTAGACCACAAAGTCCGATCACTCTTGTTCCTCATTCTTAGGTCACAACCTGAACTCAAGCATGAGAGTGTTCCAGACCTTTCTTCAAAACAGGGGAGAGAAAAAGGGTGTAGGAAGATAATGCTCCTACCTGCTCTTGAGTTCCATGGGGCACAGCATCAATAGCTCGGCGAGGGCTAAAGCACGTTGATACAGCTACCTGGCCCAGGGAACCCTCAATTCGAACCACTGCGTAGAAGGAGTCAGACAGGCATGTGCCCCTCTGCTTTCCACCTGTGTCCACCCGGCTGTCCACCCCAACCCAGCAGGTCAGCCCCGGTCCTACCTGACTCATAAGCCTCCGCCTTCTGAATGTAAGGGGTGACCAGCTTGAAGGACTCAAACCTGCTCCTTCGCCCAAGCAGCTCCTCATCTGCCTGCTTCTTCTCTAGTTTCTGATAATATTCCTGAGAGTCCATGGATTAGTCAAATGTATACTCATTGGCTGAACTTAGAGTTAGGGCTCTGCAATGCAACCTCTTAATATACCCTTGCCTACAGCATTCATTCCAGAAATGCTCCTGGCACCTTAAGGCCTTATAGTAGCCACTATAATGCATCATAAAGCACCCTAGGCCTCATGCCACCTGTTTTAGGGTCCCATCCTAAGGACTTGAAGAGCTAGTGCCACCACCAGATCTGATGGAAAGGCAGAGAGAGCAAGGCAGCAGAGAGCCAGGAAGCAAACGTGTCCCAGGGTCTGCAACCTTCCTGCAATCTTTATTCCAGGTTACACATGGGACACCGCTATCCTTCCCCCTCCCCATTTTAATTTGATGATCCTACCTGTGCTCTCCAAAATCAGAGTTATCTGATGGTACGAAGAACAATCAGCAGCTTGAAGTACAGAGAGAACACTATTTCAGTTGGCCTCTAGGCCAGTTCTACGCTTATGAGGCTTTGTGCAGCAGCTCTAATATCTTAAGGAAGACTGTGAAATCCAGAAATAAAATAAAGCCACTGACTGAGAGACAAATGAGGATTTAAATACAGCTCCTTCACTGAGGAGCAATGTCTAAAAGTCAAGAGTGGAAGATGATCACATTCAAGCAATCCTGGCAGAAGGCAGAGGGTTTTGAAGCTGGTGGGAAGTAAAGGAAGAAATTAATGTCCATAGGAAGGAGATAAAGGTGGAAACCTCAGTAGGGGTCTCATGGAGGGTGAAGAGAAATTGAAATACAACTTAGACAACCCAAAACTCATGGACAAAGGGCAGACAGGAATCAGACAGAAAGGAGTCCAAAAGTCTGCCAGTTCAGTTCAAGAAATTGAATCCCATTACTTATAAAAGTTCCCTGTGTTCTAGATCTTAGAAAGTAAAAAGTAGATGAATGTTTATAACAAGTCATTTCCGAGAGAAACCAAAGTGTACAAAGATGAAAGAGTCCTCATTTACCAACTGAATAGGAGAAATTCTCGGCAAAGGACAGAGACAGAAACCTCAGAGTGTGTTTGGGGAATCATAACTAATCCCATGTGGCTGAAATTTAGGAGAAGGGGAAGGAGTTTGGATGTCAAGTGTAGAAATATGACCCCCATCCTTTAGCAATCGTTCCTCCCACCTGAAGGGACGTGGTCACTGTGAGGGGAAGGGAGAATCTCAGAGGACCCACGGAGTCAGGCCCACTTGACGCCAAGGTCAGAGGCTGGGCAGAGCCCCTGGGGCTCACCTGGTAGTAATAGTCATCCAGGCGGGGGTTCTCACTCTGCAGCTGAACCATCTGCACTTTTACCACCCAGTCCTTCTCTTTTCGGGTCATGAGGTTCGCATAGGGGTCTGGCTGCTGAGACCAAGGCTTCTTGGCTGGGGGACTTCAAGCCAGGAGGAGTGTCCCTTTAGACCTACCCACCCCTGCCACAGAGAACTCCCCCAAGGAGTGGAGAGCTCAGAGCGGGATGTCAGGGGAGCACAGCAGAGTGCAGAGCTGGGCCGGGGTGTGAGAGGCTTAACTGGTGGGGCTTTGGGGGAGGTGCTCTGTCACAAGGGAAACCCCAGCATGCAGGGGGCCCCCCTTGATCCTGCTTCTCCTCTCGGTTTTACCTTGGTGGTCGACCATGCTGCTGCTGTTGCTTCAAGATCCGCTGGTGCTGAGGGTGGAGCTGGGTCAGATGACTGGGAAGACGTAGAAAGAAAGTTGGGCTGGGTGGGAGCAAGCTCTCAGCCCCCCGCCCCCATTTGTTTAGCCTCTGGGAACCTCAGCCAGACATCTAAGGGACCCTACCTGCTTATGACCCTGCCCAGGTGTCAGCCACATGAAGCTTCACTATCCTAGCTCAGCAGGGCTTACCTCCCCTCCAGGATATGGTTTTCCCTGAAACTTGGCTACAGGAAATCCTGACACAATATAAAACCATTTGGCCTGGTTGTCAGGACTTCTGAGTCCTACTCTCAGTTCTGCTATGCTGGCTGACCTCAGATAGTCCCTGGGCCTCCATTTCCTTACCTGTGAGGGGAAGGAATTGCACTCTACCACATCCTTCTCTTAGTGAGTTTCTCTAAGTATTATCTGTGTAGAGGGCAGCCATGCCTCCTCAGCTACTACCTCCTGAGACTTCTGGAGAAGAGCTCAGCCTGTCCTGGACCCCGGGACACTGGGCACTCTGAACCAGTACCTGAGCCTAAGGGGCCACGAGGTCGACGGGCTGCAGAGGACAGATGGGTCTGGCGAGAGCAGTCGAGGTCCGAAGTGCGGGGCTGCAGTGCTGGTGCTGGGAAAGGCAGGCCGGAAAGGAAGTGGTGCCAGGTAGTCCAGGGTCTGGGAGAGGAATTTCAGGGTCTGGGAGAAGGGCATCTCCACCAACAGAATCCTGCTTTTGCTGTTGACTGCCTTTCTGCCTCTATGGTCTCACCTGCCTTTTCCTTCAATAACCTCACTCAACGTTTTGCCATCTTGGGGCCCCTCAAGCCAGTTGTGAGGACACCAGACTGTGGATCCCCGTTCTTGTTTCCAACAGGTTTGTCGCCTCCTAGGGAGCAACTCCACAGTCCCCGACAATGTGGAGGCCTGTGCTTTCCCCACTGTGTGTGAGTCAACTCCCTGCCCTTTCCTCTCTGAGCGTTCACTCAGATCTTGTCTTTAGCCATTGGGGCCATGCTTGGCTCTTTTCAGACACCTCTGAAGCCCTCCTCAGTCTGCAATTCCCTTCTCTTCTCCCGGCTGGATTTCTGGCAATTGCTCTACCCCAGACCATATGCTCGTTCTAGCACTAGGCTCAGTGCTACTTATATTCTGTAAGATGGAATAGTTTGTCCTTTTCATAGGAAGGCCAGTTGTCCCAGTACCACCTCTGTTGTTTACCAAGCTCCCCCGCATAAGGGGCGTTTCCCCCTTCCTACCCACACTTCACTTTGGGCGCTGTATCTCCAGAGCAAGGTCAAGGGCACAGTGAACATAACGGAAATAAGGCACAGGCGGCATCCTGCTTCTCAACACCCAGCCTATTTCTCAAAGGAGGGAGACTGGAGTGACTCACCTGCCACAGAAAGTGCAAGGAAGCAGGCGACATCCCCAGCACACCAGGGGCCTTGATTCCAGGGGAGCTGAGAAGACCCTTCTGGAATGAGAGGGCGGAAACGCCAGGCTGGAGTGAGCCCCTGTGGCATCATCTACATTCACCTGTGTTAATGGGGGGAGGGGAGCAGCAGGACCAACCATTTCCAATACCCAGGACAGTGGCAGCCTGGCTCTCCCTCAGTTTCAGAGTCAATACAATCAGGACCCCTCTCCTTCCACTGAAGGGAAGCCAAACTGGCATCTTAGGAGTTAAGCTGAAGCAGGGTCTGAGTAACTTCATTTCTACATGGGACTCCTTTGGGTCTCTCCACCTGCTGGGGGAATCCAAGGGAATAAAGACCAGGGATGGACTGGAAAGACACAGGGGCCCAGGGTCAAAGATGACTCACTTTCACCACCAGGAGCAGGGCCAGCATCTCTAGGTGATGCACAGCCCTGCTAGGACCTGGATTCAGGTGAGGGCAGCATCAGAAACCAAGGAGGAGACAGAAGGAAGGAGGGAAGGAAGGAGACAGTCTTTACTGGGGTTCAAGCCTGAAATAGAAAGTGTCAGCCCACCTAGAAAGGGGTGAAGAAGAGGAGAGAGATGTGTAGCAACAGCCTGTGAGATGCAGACAGCTCAGGACAACCCTCCCCCACGTCTTCCTGCTATGGTACCTGGATGTTACGGACAGCGCTGAGGACAGCTGGATCCCCGAGATCATTTTCTTCCTCCTCCTCTTCCTCCTCCTCCAGGTCAGGGGCTAAATCTGGGTCCAGCTCCTCCTCCCTCTCTTCTTCATTTTGTTCCTCTTCCTCCAACTGGGAGGCACAGACCAGCGCTTCCTTAAGAGCCAAGGGGTCACAGGACTTGCCTGGGCTTTGGTTTAAGTGGGTGCCTGAGGAGGAAGTAGACAGGGGTTCAGCTGTGAAGGGTCTGGTCTAGAGAGGATGCTTCTCTGTAGCACTTCTGTTCACAAGCCATCTCCAGCACCATCTTCAAACATCTTCTCTTGTTCTAGGAGTTCAACTCAGCCTCACTACCCCAGGGCGCCTCTAACCATCCCCACTAGAGCAAACAGAACCTGGCAGGTGCCAATCACTTTCACTTCCTTCATCCCCTCTTCCATTGCCTCATTAGTCCCACCACAGGCTTCTCCACCTGCTCGCCCCCTCTAACAGCCCTTTCTGTGCCTCTTTAATCAACCAAGTTCCAGCTGCCCTGACTCATGACAATTTAACCCCAGTGGGCCAGGGATTTTACATCTAGCTGTTCATTGAATTCTCACAACAACCATACAAGGCCGGTATTGATCATTTTTCTCTGGAGGTGAGGAAAATACAGGGCCCATAAAAGTTATCTCAGTCACCGTCATGATGTCGCTGGGAATCACTCCCAGCAATTCTGGACATCCAAACCCATGTCTATCCACTGAACCAGACCATCAAACTGATGCACTCCTGGGCCTTTTATCAGATACCACAGACCACTTGGTAATACTACCTTGAAGGCATTTCATCTCTTTGGGCTGGCAGACTTGCTCCATGGCTGTTTCCTCTGGCAAGAGAGCACTGTCAGCCTCTGGAAAGTAAACCTGGGAAAACGAAGAGACCCAGAGACCCTGTCCTGGGTAAGGATGGCGTGGCACCCAAACAGCCAAGGTCTCCCCCCCAGCAAGGTTGTCAGAAAAGTTTTGACCCAGATCTCAAGAAGGAGGACCCTGGGCTCTCAGACTGCCCTAAACCTCCACCCTCTGACCTCACTAGCCCAGCTCTAGGGAGCTGTCCTGCAAAGGGACAGAGAAGAGGAGCAGGGCTAGGAATTGGAGGAGAAGCACTTCCACACAGTCACCACCATCCTCGGTCTGTGCACAGGGAGGGGGCTCACAGCTGCCTGGGTAGCGACACCCACCCCAGGACCGTGGCTGTCCTTTCTGCTTAGCTTAGCCATGGCGGCCTGGGCCAGGCAGGCTCGCTGCCCCTGTCTTTAAGATTCCCAGCCCCTCCCCTGCTCCCCTGTTAAAGGGCCAGCATCCCCAACCACTGCATCCTGGTAGAAATGTCAGAACACAAACTCATGAGAAAGAAAACCCTTGAAAGGGCAAGAGAACTAAAGTGCATTTTTTATCCATCCATGGTTGTGAGTACAGTTTATTGGGATTGCTATTTGGGAGCAGATATTTAAAAAGAGGGTCCCTGTTTTCTACACCCTTAATAGGAATTTTGTAAGGTTCTGTTCTCTTCAATCCCTAAGCTTTGCTCCATTAAATTGGATAGGAAATCCCTGGGTGGATCTTGAGGCAATTACTGAGCAGCCAAGTTCTCAGTGCTTCAGGGCAGGGTGCTTATGGATCCCTACTGTCCACCTGGTGATGCTTGCCCTTCACCGTGTCCTTGAGTCCGCTTGAGCTTGAGTCTATTAAGCACTCCTACTGAGGAGAGACCCCTGTGAATACAGAAGCCAGATCTTCGAGGTAAAAACACTTTTGCATGAGTTACACAGATAATCCCATATCTTCTTGGCTGCTGTAAATGGAAAACTGGTTTAGAAGCTCAGGACTAAAAAGAAAAGGAAACAACAACAAAAACAAGCACCTCAGGACTGCTGGTAGCAAAACCTGAGACCCATCTGCGCCTCAGCGATTCTGGGTTCTGTGCCCACATCCTGTGTTCAGCTGAAGCACACAGGCTTTACAGAACTTCTGCATAAAATTAAAAATGAAGCTAATTCGCTACATTAAAAATGCAAGTTAGGGCCCTATTGTCATGGTTATAGGGCCATGATTCTTGGTGCCTCTAAAGAAAAATATTCTTTTCAAAAGTTTTGCTGTAGGTAGAACCATATGGGTGAGGGAAAAAATTTAAATAGCTTGAAAGTTATTGAAATTATTTTCAAATATCTAATTGGGTTCAGGCCTTTTTGGTAATGCTATTCAGCTGTTTCTCTCAATAACTACCTAATCATTTACCCTGGTATTATCAAAAGGACCAAATGGTGGGCTTCCCTGGTGGCACAGTGGTTAAGAATCTGTCTGCCAATGCAGGAGACACGGGTTCGAGCCCTGGTCTGAGAAGATCCTACATGCCACGGAGCAACTAAGCCTGTGCGCCACAACTACTGAGCCTGCGCTTTACAGCCTGTGAGCCACAACTACTGTGCCCGTGTGCTACAGCTACTGAAGCCTGCGTGCCTAGAGCCTGTACTCTGCAACAATAGAAGCCACTGCAGTGAGAAGCCTGCGGCACCGCAACGAAGAGTAGCCCCCGCTCGCTGCAACTAGAGAAATCCTGTGCGCAGCAAAGAAGACCCAAAACAGCCAAAAATAAAAATAAATTAATAAATTAATTTTTTTTAAAGGGCCAAATGGTGACTTTCAGGGTTCCAGAAGTGATTTATCTGGTTGTTATAGAGACCAGGTGTTGGGGGAGATTCACTTGCTGTATGCAGAACTTAATTTATTTTATTTTAATTTTTTTATTATTTTTTTTTGCGGTACGTGGGCCTTCACTGCTGTGGCCTCTCCTGCTGCGAAGCACAGGCTCCGGACGCACAGGCTCAGCGGCCATGGCTCACGGGCCCAGCCGCTCCGTGGCATGTGGGATCTTCCCGGACCGGGGCACGAACCCGTGTCTCCTGCATCGGCAGGCGGACTCTCAACCACTGCACCACCAGGGAAGCCCCAGAACTTCATTCTGAAGGCACTTCCTTGTACCAACTAGTACCAGAGCATGTGGACTAGGGGTAGTCTGCAAGATTACAGCCCCCTCTTGCCTGTTTGAAGTTTCACTTGGGACCTAGAGCCTTTTGTAAAAGTCCCTTCCCCTTTTGAAGTCTTATATGTCTACTGATCCTTTAGATTTTGTAGCTTTCTGCCACAGTTTGTGTTAAGTTTAAGCCAAGCTTGAGCTAGCCTTGAGGCATAGGCAGTGAATGAGGCAATGCTACCCGTGGACTCTTAGAACTTCCCATAATAGAATAAGAAGTATAGACAGCTTAACAGGACTTTTGGATCAGATAAAAGATATATTAGAACTGTATCACACAGGGAATTATATGCAGTATCCTGTGATAAACCATAATGGAAAATAATATTAAAAAAATGTGTGTGTGTGTGTGTGTGTGTGTGTATAGAACTGAATCCCTTTGCTATTCAGAAGAAATTAACACAACATTATAAATCAACTATAATTCAATTTAAAAAAAAGATACATTACAAAGGTTGGGACTTCCCTGGTGGCACAGTGGGTAAGACCCTGTGCTCCCAATGCAGGGGGCCTGGGTTCAATCCCTGGTCAGGGAACTAGATCACACATGCATGCCGCAACTGAGAGTTCACATGCCACAACTAAAGAGCCTGCATGCCGCAATTAAGGAGCTGGCGAGCCGCAACTGAGCCCGTTTGACACAACTAAGACCCCACGCAACTAACTAAATAAATATTTAAAAAAGGAAATGTTTACATTTGCTGAATAAAACACCTAAGAACTCTTCCACTTTTATGGGGAGATTTTTAATCCATTATTTCAGTTTCTTTAATGGTTGTCAGTCTATTCTGGTTTTCAATTTCTTCTTGAAGCTATTTTGTTCAATTATATATCTTCTAGGAATTTGTCCATTCCTTATAAGTTCTCAAATTTATTGGCATAAAGTCGTTCATAGTATAAGAGTATCTTTCAAATCCATGCTATACCTGTACTTTGTCCCCCTTTTAACTTCTAACATTATTTATATATTATCCCCTCCTTTTATCTTCTTCTCAGAGTCTATATATTTCATTAGTCTTTTCAAAACATCACACATAAGTCAGAGTTTCTGCAGGGATAAATAGGACACTGAAATTGGATAATTTTAATAAAACTAAATTTATTAAGATAGAATTTTAATAAAAGGATATTTATAAATACATAGAAAAAATATAGTCCAATCGTAAGGAATAGTACAGTCCCCTGGGACTAGTAACAGTTGGTAGTAATCACTTTAGGCAAGAGAATGGAGTGGTTACCAGAACCTGAAGACCAAAGTAAATTCTTATGGAGCAAAGTTTTAAATATTAAAAAAAAATTAAACCTCAAAAATATACAAAGAAAATAGTGTAAAAATTTCTTTTTAAATGTGGAGTGAGTAGAGAAGGCCCTGCTAACCATGACCCCAAACCATAAGCCATGAAGGGTGAATGATAAATTTGCCTACATAAAAATGCCCAGCTTCTGAGTGTCAAAAAATAAAGCCATAAACAAAGAGCCATAAACAAAGTCAAAAGAACTTTATTCTGATCTGGTAATCTTATATTTACCTTTAAAAATTATTTAAAAGGACTTTTAGGTGAAGATTCTCTGTAATGTTTCTGAATTTTGAGGACTCAGAAAAAGAGATATTTATGTTAAACCCAGATCCTTTTATCCATATTTCCTTCACAACTGCTGGTAATCAATATTATCCTACCAGCGCCCATGTCAAAATTAACATAACACTGTTGATGGATAATATAAAAATAAGAGAGCTATTTTCTCTCACATTTACTTTTTTTTTTTTTTTTTTTTTTTTTTGTGGTATGCGGGCCTCTCACTGTTGTGGCCTCCCCCGTTGCGGAGCACAGGCTCCGGACGCGCAGGCCCAGCGGCCATGGCTCACGGGCCCAGCCGCTCCGCGGCACATGGGATCCTCCCAGACCGGGGCACGAACCCGTATCCCCTGCATCGGCAGGCGGACTCTCAACCACTGCGCCACCAGGGAGGCCCATCTCACATTTACTTTTAAAATCTTATCCTTAATTATGTGCTGAATATCTTGTAACAGAACATTGCATCCTGTGGAGACTGAGAAATCTTTTACCATGTCCTCACTTCTTCAAAAGGAAAATTTGTCCTGATTTAAATAAATATGACTTTGTATTTTAATTAATTATCGAAATGTGTCTTAATCCATTTGAGCCACTATAACCAAATACCAGAGACTGGGTAGCTTATAAACAACAGAAACTTATTTCTCACAGTTCTGGGAGGCTAGAAGTTCAAGATCAAGGTGCCAGCAGATTTGGTGTCTGGTGAGAACCCACTTTCTGGTTCACAGATGGTGCCTTCTCACTGTATCCACACAAGGTAAGAGGGACGGGCAAGGGAACTCTCTGGGGTTTCTTTTATAAGGGTACTGATCCGATTCATGAGGGCTCCACCCTCATGACATAACCACCTCCCAGAGGCCCCCTCCTCTTAATACCATCACCTTGGGGGAGAGGATTTCAACATATGAATTTGGGGGGGGGGGACACAGATATTTAGTCCAAAGCCATGACCTTTGAGGAATATAGGCTAAGGATATAAAACTACTAGTTTTTAACCGATATTTTAAGTTGAATTACAATATTTGGTTATAAAAATCTCAAAAATGATATTGTTTCACAAAACTATGCTTCTATTTACATTATAGGACAGGTGCATATGTAGACAAGGAAAAGTTGAGACTTTGTTTTCCAAACCTATATTCTATCTATAATCAGGTAATTCAATTTCTGTGATTAATCTGTAATTGTCACATCTATAAAGAAACTCCTGGTTAAGAGAAACTTTTAAAAAGAGATTGTTGGGTGCTGCATTTAGTCTCAATGTCTGTTTGTTTATTTATTAAAATTTTTACTTTCTTCATTTCAATGTTCATTCGTTTATTTTATTTTTTAAAAATATTTATTTGGTTGCGCTGGGTCTTAATTGCGGCAGGTGGGCTCCTTAGTTGCGGCATGCAAACTCTTAGTTGCAGCATGCATGTGGGATCTAGTTCCCTGACTAGGGATCGAACCCAGGCCCCCTGCATCGGGAGCATGGAGACTTATCCACTACGTCACCAGGGACGTCTCAATGTTCATTCATTTAAATCACCTATAATATTTGGAAATTTTTTTCACCTTAGGAAAGTGCAGTTTAGGGTTTCATTGAATTATACCTAAGCTCTAAAATATTTCTGTTACACAAAATTGAATGAATTACAATTGAATAAATAAGATTACATAAACAGACAAAAGTGAAGATTTTCCTTTCACATTTAAATTATATTTGTTTTACACATAAGACTGCCTGAAAACAAGTTGGAAGAGACTGTTAATGACAGTGACAGTGACAGTTCATTGCATTTTTCAGCATCTTTTTTTTTTCATGTTAAATAGTTGGGAGTATTAAGTTCAACTTTCCTGCTTACTTTCAAAAAAATGGATTAGCATAAAACCTGAATGGCTGACACTACTACCATGACCATTAAGTTGTTCATGGATCAGAATACAACTCTATCAAAGTTGCTTCCTTGTAAATTTTGATCATGAGCTTTAAATGCTCTAAGCAGAATGTGGATATGACTACATTTGCCTACCCCTGATTTGATGCTGATGATGGTTCCAGGATGTCTTTTGGTTTCATATCCAGCTCATCCGTGCCTATAATATATTTCCTCCTATGCTTGGTCCTGTTCCCCCATATTATCCAGGATTAACTCAGAGGAAGTCACCTTTCAGAAATGGTGTAACCTTAGTGTCCACCATGTGTACTCTACCTGATTTTCTCTGTTCATAAACTGAGGTTTTCATTCCTGGAGAGGCAAGATGAAAATCAATATCTTTTCCTGCTTTATCTGAAACGTGGTAGTTGATCTCCATTGAGGTGAAAGTCACTGTACAGAAGAGCTGAGGCTAGCTCAGGAGAAGGCTGGCTCTTGTCACCCATCCTGTTGGAAGAGGTGGACTCATCCAAGTTGTCTGAGAACCTCCAGATAGCGGTGTCAATGGTCCTCAGAGCTGGGAGCATGGTCAGAGAACGGGAGAGATCCAGGTTGGGCTGCAATCACTTTCTGAACACTTGTGGGCCCCTGTGTCCTCAGTACCCTCTTCCTCCTAGTGTTTTATTTTGAAAATTTTCAGTCCTACAAAAAGTTGAGAGAATAATAAAATTAACCTCTGTGTATCCTTTACTTAGCAGTTGATAACATTTTGTTTAGCAATATTCTTATTTTTTTATTTTTTAAAATTAGTTCATTAATTTATTTTTGGCTGTGTTAGTTCTTCATTGCAGCCCGCGGGATTTCTCTAGTTGCATAGAGCGGGGACGACTCTTTGTTGCGGTGTGTGGGCTTTACATTGAGGTAGCTTCTCTTGTTGCAGAGCACGGGCTTCAGTAGTGGTGATATGCAGGTTCAGTAGTTGTGGCTCATGGGCTCTAGAGCGCAGGCTCAGTAGTTGCAGTGCACGGCCTTAGTTGCTCCGCGGCATGTGGGATCTTCCCGACCCGTGTTCCTTGCACGGGTGGGCAGATTCTTAACCCCTGATTCACCAGGGAAGTCCCACAATATTCTTTAAATAAACTCCTTCTCTGCTACATCAGGCAGTGTGTGTCCCGAGGGATCAGGGACTTTGGCTGACAGACTATGAACAGGAAATTCACAGAAGAAAAACAAATAACAAGTAAACATGTGAAACATCTTAAACATTTCCTCCTTGAGAAAATAATTTCCCCAGATGAGCCCAGTGCCCAGCACCTAGCAAGGTGACAGTAAAGGTTTGCAGAACCTGAATGATTGCTGTGAACACTGAGGCCTGGTGGATAGGCTGGGGCCAGGCTAAGAAGAAAGAAGCCAAAGCTTTGGGGTACTTTTGTCCTGGCGTCTAGAGGGCTCCTCTTCTTACTCTCCTTCCCTGCTCAGCACTGGCAACAGCAGGTACAGCAGGAGTAGTTTGGCCCACTGGGTGTGTGGTGTCGGAGAAATAGTCCAGAAATGTCAGGGCCAGCTGGGCCCACATCACTGGGGCTGACCCAGCTCAGTCGGGGCAGTGGTAGGAGGGGGAGGACCAAGGCTCCTGACCAAGCCAGGCTACAGCAGAACTCCTTCCCCCTCAGCTGCTGAGCTGATGATAGCTCTCCCTCACACGAGAGTACCCAAAATGAGCTGTGTGGCCAGATCTGGTTAACCGACTGGTAAAGACAACATTGAAAAGGAAAATATTTACACTGAGCTAGGCTCCTGGCAACCAAGGCCTAAAACTGTATGATTCTGGAGCAGTAAAAATGGGGTTTGTTTCTTTTTTTCTTGCTGCTGTTATAAATACCACAAACCTGATGGATTAAAACAACACAATTTATCATCCTACAGTTCTGTAAGTCAGAAGTCCAACACAAGTCTCCTGGGCTTAAAGTTAAGGCAGGGCTGCTTTCCTTTCTGCAGACTATGGGAGATTCCATGTCCTTACCTTTCCCACCTTCTAGAAGTTGCCTACATTCCTTGACTCATGGTCCCTTCTTCCTCTGCAAAACCAGCATGCTGCATCTCTCTGATCGTACTTCTGTAGTCACATCTTCCTCTGACCACAGTCAGGAAAGTTCTCAGCGTTTTTTTTTTTTTGCCACTCAGTGAGGCACGCAGGATCCTAGTTCCCCAACCGTGGATCAAACTGGTGCCCCCTGCAGTGGAAGCTCAGAGTCCTAACCACTGGACCACCAGGGAAGTCCCAAAGTTCTCTGCTGTTAAGTCCTATGTGGTTACACTGGGCTGACCCCAATCATCTCTGATAATCTCCCCATCTCAAGGCCCCTAACCTTAATCACACCTGCAAAGCCCTTTATGCCATATAAGGTACAATATTCACAGGTTCCAGGAATTAGGCTATGAACATCTTTTTTGTGGGGATGGGGGGAGGCATTACTCTCTCTACCACAAGGTATGGTAAGGAGAAAAGTATAATACTGTTAACGATAAGTAGGCAGCTCTGTACATAACGACATGGATAGTATCGATGATATATTATGAAATGGAAATAAGCAAGTTCAGTAAGTATTTATAGAATGATCCAAATTTTGTGGAATCTCCCTTGTCCCCAATAAATGCTGAATGAATTCTCTCTGAGCCGCACCCCACCATTCATAGCCTGGCTTCTTCGGGGAGATGGTAGAGCCCACCTCACCGACTCAACTCTCAAGGCACTGGTTTCTTCACAGTCCTCTTTTAGAAGAAGAGTTTAGAAAGGTCCAAGACACCAGAGAGTAGAGAGGAAAGGATCTGATGCAGGTTCAACATAGCAGGGGACAGCCAGAAAGGACCACACACTGTAATTGGCCAGAGGCAAGTGTCAGCCAAGCAATGTGGAAAGTGCGAAGGCGAGGCTTACAGGAATTTGCCAAAAGGGAAAAAGGGCATTTGAAGGAGAGTCTTCATTTTTAATAGTGCTGAATAGAATCCAAGGCAGGATAGAAAATCCAAGTAGGAATTCTGCAGTTTTAAGTAGGTTCTGAGATGCAAACCCAAGGACCTATGAGAGGAAAACACCCATGAAAGGAGGCTGTGCCAGTAACTTAGTCACTGGGCGTAGCATTCCCCAGGGACAATGCCCAATCCGTGGCTCCTGAGATTGTCCTGTTGTCCCCACAGTGTCACGGGGTCTTGGCTTCAGCATTTCCCTAACCCTCTCTCCATCCAAGCTGAGGACGGATGCTACCTCTAACTCCCTTTATGCTTTTAGTGGGCACTGAGTTCTTAACACATAATAATAGCAGTCTCTGTAGTTATAATTTTAAAATTCCTCACCTTCTAAACTATATACAATATATAAAGCTTAACAATGTTTCCTGAGGAGAGGACAGTGAGATGGGAAGAGACACAGGAAGGCAACTTTCACTTTCACTCAGTAGACCCCTGACTGTTTGTATTTTTGCAACAGACATACATTCACGTATCAGAATTGTAATAAAAAAAAAAAGTGCTTGGGCTTTCCTGGTGGCGCAGTGGTTGAGAGTCTGCCTGCCGTTGCAGGGGACACAGGTTCGTGCCCCCATCTGGGAAGATCCCACATGCTGCGAAGCGGCTGGGCCTGTGAGCCATGGCCGCTGAGCCTGCGCGTCTGGAGCCTGTGCTCCGCAACGGGAGAGGCCACAACAGTGAGAGGCCCGTGTACCGCAAAAAAAAAAAAAAAGTGCTTGAAACACTGTAGTTACTACTGTTTATAGTTCTGTACTGCTTGATTTATTTTATACCAAGCCTGTGTGGTTTTCCCAATAAAATCACCCTGGTAATTGAAAGAGCGTGGTGGTTACACACAAGCCTGTGAGGCAGAGATACCCCTCACCAACGAGATACTTCACCTGTCTCAACTTTAGGCTTCCCACATACTCTCCCTCAATTAGTGTGAAGAGTACTTGCCTTCCCGGGATCTTGTGAGGTTTTTTCCCTCCTTTGTATGGCGTCTGACTTCGTAACTATCAGGAAACAAAACAGCTCCCCTCTGTGTCCCATTTCCTTTGGGTCTGTTGCCTGATTTGTAACAGCACAAATCTGAGAATTCAGGCGGCATGAACACCTTAGGTGGCTGCTAATAAATTAATTATTGGGCCGATTTGAACTCTAGATTGGATTCTCCTGGTTGGCAGTCTGGCATCTTCTGATTTATCCTTACAGTATATCCATTTGCCACAAAGCCTGCACTCAACTGACATTGGCTGTATTCAATGGGATTTAACACAGAAGACTGAGGATTGCCAGCCCCAACACAGATCTAACCAAGATTGACTTTTTTGTTAATGCTATTTTTCTAATTGAAGTATAGTTGATTTACAACGCTGTGCCAATCTCTGCTGCACAGCAAAGTGACTCAGTTACACACATAAAGACATACTTTCAGGATGGACTTCTGAGCAGGCAACCACCTTCAGACTCATTAAATTAAACCATTTAACGATAGTTCTCTCTGGGTTGGAGGGTCACTGTGGTTTTAATTTTCCTCTCTATAGTTTTTCTTATTTTTTTATTTATTTTTATTTATTTTTAATTAATTTATTTATTTTGGTCACGCTGCGCAGCTTGTGGGATCTTAGTTCCCCAACCAGGGATCAAACCCCAGGGCCCCTGCAGTGGAAGCTCGGAGTCCTAACCACTGGACCACCAGGGAATTCCCTATAGTTTTTTGGTTGTTCCAATTTTCTACCACATGCATATATTATTTTTGTGGGCAGACAAAAACAAATGTGAGTTAAATAAAAACTACCATACATTGTGTTACTTGTTCCTGCTTCTCTGCACCTTCTCATATGCTTTTAATCATTGCCCTGATCCAAGCCACCCAATGAACGGTTTCCCGTGAACCCTTTCTCAGAAGTGGTTGTCAAGTGGACATTATGAGGCCTTTCGAATCCCATGGACCAGCATTTGAATCATAGCTCAGAGCTAACGTGGACAAGCATCTTAATTCTCTGAAACTGTCTCTTTATCTGTAAAAGAAAGTAAGACCTACCTTCTGGATTGTTGTGTAGTTTGGGTCAGCAGCTTCACAAACTTTAATGTGTATACAAATCACCTGGGATGTTGTTAAAATGCAGGCTCTGATTTAGTAGGTCTAGGATGGGTCTGAGTGTCTCCATTTCTAAGAGCTCCAAGGTGTTGCTGATGTTGTGATGCCTGTACCACACTTTGATTAGTGACATAACATTTAAAAGAACTCAGGCACAAATGTCCTACATGTGCTTGTTCCTCTCCTTCCAGGGGGCCTGGATTTTCTGGCTGTTTGATGACTTCACCTCAGAAAGTGCTGACTGAGATCCACTGAGGTACAACCCAACTCATTTGAGCTTTAACCTATTCCTATTTTCTCCCCACTTCAATATCCTTCTTTTTCTTTCTGTTAAAGGACTCCATTCTTCCTTGGCCTAACAAAGATACAGGTACCTGTGCTTTTAGGTTTTGTTTGTTTGTTTGTTTGTTTTTGTTTTTGGCTGCACCACGCGGCATGTGGAACTTCCCTGCCCAGGGATTGAACCCATGCCCCCTGCACTGGAAGTGCGGAGTCTTATTAGGTTATTTTTTATTTTTTTTTTTTTTATTTTTTTTTTTTGCGGTATGCGGGCCTCTCACTGTTGTGGCCTCCCCCGTTGCGGAGCACAGGCTCCGGACGCGCAGGCTCCGGACGCGCAGGCTCAGCGGCCATGGCTCACGGGCCCAGCCGCTCCGCGGCATATGGGATCCTCCCAGACCGGGGCACGAACCCGTATCCCCTGCATCGGCAGGCGGACTCTCAACCACTTGCGCCACCAGGGAGGCCCGGTTATTTTTTTTTTAAAGGAGCTTTACTGAGGTATAATTGACGTATGATAAATTACACTTAAAGTATACACTTTAATAAGTTCTACTACATGTATACACTTGAGAAACCATCATCATACTCAAGATAATGGATAAAGTGTCCTTAGGCTCCTGATGCTCCCTCCACCCTCTGGAAACCAACCATCTGTTACATAGATTAGTCTGCTTTTTCTAGAGTTTTAGATAAAAAGAATCACACAGCACGTAGTCTTTTTTTGTCTTGCTTTTTTCCTTCAGCCTCATTATTTCATCCATTAATCTGTGTACCCATAGTTCATGCCTTGTTTATTGCTGATAGTATTCCATCGTATGGATAGCTGTCACAGTTTGTTCATCCATTCGCCTGTTGATGGAAGTTTGGATTGTTTCCAATTTCTGGCTGTTACCAATAAAGCTGCTTTGAACAGTTTTGTACAAGTCCTCATCATGAAAATACACTTTCATTTTCTCTTGGGTAAATACCTAGAGTGGAGTGGTTGGGTCATATGGACAGCATATGGTTAACTTTTTTAAAAACTCTGAAACTGTTATCCAAAGTAGTTGTACCATTTCCCATTCCCAACAAGAGTGTATGAAGTCCCAGTTCTTCCACATTCAGAAAATATTTACTATTATGAATAACATTTATTGTAAAAAAATTTTTAGAAAAGTCATTAGGCCAAAAAAAATAAATTCTGTCATTCATCCCACTGATGGGAGATAACACTGTTAAGAGGCCATGTTTGTACATTTCCAGAAGTTTGCCCTCGTAGGCAAACAGTGGTCTCCTTTAAAAAAAAGAAAAGAAAAGAAAAGAAAAAATATAATTTTCTCTGTCTTCACTGTTTTTTTTAAGTGTTTTTAAAACTTGTTTTCCAAGTGAATAGATCAGATTCTATCTTTTAAGAATTTTAAGTACTCCAGTATTTGTCTGTGATGTGGTAAACAAGGAATATAGAGGTGACCACTAGCCCTGTCTCTTCCTATACTCCCAAGGCACTAGAAAACAATTCAACACTAACATTCCAGGCGTTAAGACCCTTAAATGAGTTAACAACAAACAAACAAACAAAAGGGAGGGGCAGGAGTGTCTTTACTCATAACTTTATGCCTAACCATTATTCTTTCATTTCAAGAGAGTTATAGAGAGCTGGTAGAAAAAATAGGTAACTAGCATCAATAATCATATGCACTTCTTAATCATTACTGAACACTCCCTCTGTGCTCCCTGGGGCTCTCTCTGTGCCATTATCTCCTTTCATTAGGTCTGCAGAGAATATCCTTTTTCTAGTTTAGACACAACCACCACAGCAGGGATAGTTGAAACGTCTAAAAACATGTAAAAGAAATCCAGATGACATTTGTTGTGCTCTTTGGGGAAGCACCACCCAACTCCCTTCAAGTGCAAACTAGGGTGATTTCCAAGATCTCTGCCCCGCCCCGTCCCATGGTTCACTCCCTCTTCTGAGTGTCCCACTCAGAAAAGATCCCTGGACTCAGCCACCAGGTGATGTCAGCATCGTTTTATGGTATCTCTGGAGTGGAGGTTTCCTTAAGGAGTCTAACACTGACACGCTCTTAGAGTCAGTAGGCCTAACTTCTTTGGCTGGGCCCACAGCAGATGCAACCCAATTTCTCACTAAAATTGCCCAGGCCTCTATCTTCCCAGTGTCTGAAGCACGAATGACAAATGAATCAGGCCCATCTGAAACCTAACACTTAGCCTTTGTTTTCCTATCCATAAAAATGTAACGGGGTAATTCCTACATCCTAATGTTTACTCACGTATTCCCTCGCATGTTCGTTCGTTCCTTCATTCGTAGGTTCATCCATCCATCCTTCCATCCATCCATCCATTCACTCATTCAGTCAGTTTACCAAGTATTTACTCCATGCCAAGCACCATTCTAGTGTGATAATTCGAAGGGAATGATGTTCTTCAAAAGTCTAACGCTCTAAGCAGTTACTGCTTTTACCTTTTACTATCAGGGGTCATTTCCCTACAAATCAACAAAACAAAGAAAATTACCTAAACTACAGAGGCAAGATACAGGCCAGACTTTCTCCGCACAGGGTTTTCCCTGAAGGGACTCAGGAAGCACGAAGGTCCTCCTTCACTGTGGACGGTTCTCTGAGCTGTCCTCATGAGGCCTCGAGGTTTCTGGACGACTTTTCTCGCCCAAAGAATCCAGAAGCCCTACAGCGTATTTCCGGGCTCTAATTGTGAACCCAAGTTCTGATTCTGCCCACTACCATTCAATCTCTGTCCTTACTCTTATTAATTTTTCTGGGCTTCAGTTTTCCCGATCGAAAACCAGGTTCTAGGCTCCTAACTCGCTGGGGTATGCTTGGGGAGCAAGTGCCTTAGCGTTTCTGGTGCTGTTCCGAAAAGCGAAGCTTCCTCCACACTGAAGTTCTCAGGGGGGCGGCCCGCGCCCCAAGCTTGGGCGCGCACCCCTGATAAGAGGGCGCCGATGTACAGACAACGAATCCACCCGGTTCAACCCTGCCTTCCTAAGCATCACGAGACTTGTCAGAAAATGAAACTGAAAACCGGCAAGTCCCTCTTTCTAACCTGCCCGGGCCTCGCTCGCTAGGAGACCGGTGACGGCCCGGCGGGCAGGGTTCTGATTGGTGGCCTGGCGTGGACTATAAGTGCGGGCGCGGGACCGGGCCGTCACTTCGCCACCCGGGCTGCTCCTGTAAGCGATGGCTCCCTTCGTGACCTTGGTCCTGCTTGGGCTGCTCTCGCTGTCTGGCCTGAACGCCGTCTCGCGTGAGTGTCCCCTCCTCCCTTTCCCTCTTCCACCAGCCCGTCCCTGTCCCGCTCGCAGCCACTGGGCACTAACTCCGTACCCCCCGGTCCCGCTCCCAAGGCTCGGTGGAGTAGCACGCGGCTTTCTCTCGGGCTGTGGAGGCTGTGGGGGGGTGGGGAGTGGGGAGGGGGTGCGAGCCCAGGACGCCGGCTTCAAATCTCCGGTATGGGGGGAGGGGACCTCTGGCACGCCGGCACCGGGTGGGTCGGGACAGAGCGACCGAGTTGGGGGAGGGGTTCTCTTCCGCTGGTTCGCGGGGCCTTTGGCTCCCCCCGCGCAGTGGGAGCGGAGGGCGGGCTGGCGGGTCCCAAAGGGCTGGGTTGGGGGCAGCGAATGGGTGGAGACCACGCGTGGGCTTTGGGGGAGTCGCCGCCAGGGTGTATCCGTCCGCTGGGAGCCCGAGGGCCTCGAGCTTCCTCCAGGCGCCCGCCAGGTTCAGCTGCTGCTCTGCACTTTCCCCAAATACGCGACGACCAAACCACGGCGAGGAAGTTGCACGCGACTCTTGTGGAATGTCCTGAGGTGTTTACATACCGCTTCACGTCGTTCATTCTCTTGTTCCCGCTACCTGTCGCTCTTAATAATAATCATAGAGCTACCCGTTGGCGGCTCACTGACTTGCGCTATGTGCTGTATGTCATTTAATTGTGAAATGCGTCTACGATGTAAACAGGATGGCTTTATCATCAGCTTGTCATAGATGAGGAAAGGGAGGCTCGAAGAGCTGAAGTAACTTAATCACGCAGGGGATTAATGGCAGACAGTAGAGCCTGACCAGAGCAACTGGCGGGTCGTGAGCCCTTTGCCTGTAATCCGTGCGTTTTTCACAGTCTTCTGGGGTGAGAGTCTCGGGAGCAAGCTGGGCGGACATGGGCCCCTGTTGCCTTTCTTCACAGAGGGTTCCTCCTTTGGCTCCATGCCTGGTTCTTTCCGAGATGAACTGAGTCTCTACTTTCAGTTTTGAGTAAGCGAAGGTTTATCATTCAGAAAGGTTGTAAAACTAGGGATAAGAGTAATCAACATGCTTACACAAGCTGGCTGTCAGGGACACCATGGATACTGAGTACCTTCTAAATACCCTGCAATATACCGGACCCTCAGATTTTTCTCTCTCACAAAAGGCTCTGTGAAGCGGGTTTTTTGTTTGTTTGTTTGTATGTTTGTTTGTTGTTGTTCATGAGAAAAAGGAAGTTAGTTTAAAATTTATTTACAAAATAAAGCATAATGTCTGTATCATCACTATTATTGATATTTGGTGATGACTATGTAAGTCTTTTGAAAAAGTTAATGTCAGCAAGCTGACATTAAGACTATCTTAATTTGAAAATTTCCGAAGTAATGCCTGGAAGATACTAAAGACCGTCTCTGGAAGATATACAAGAAATGTGTAATTACGATTGCTTCTAGGGGGTGTATTTTCTGCTCTTTCCCCTGTGTGGGTTTTATTTCACTGTGGGCATAAATTAACTTTTTAATTAAGTTACAGAAGCTCAAATAACTCTCCCAAAGTCACAGAGCCAGTAGTGGCTGAGGCCAGGTTCTGATACTCCTCCCACTCTTGGAAGAGATTATTGTGATGTTCTTGCAGAAACTTCCCTGGCTCCCTCAAAGAGTGAATTCCAGGCAGGATGAACCTGTGCTCTGACTCCTGTGGCATTTATTATGTCCTGATTATTAGAAGTTGAAATGTCAAGGGCTTTCTGGTTTATCTTCACTTTTAAATTTATTTTTTAAAAATCAGCGTTCATGGGAATTCCCTGGTGTTCCAGTCATTTCACTGCCAAGCACACAGGTTCAATCCCTGGTCGGGTAACTAAGGTCCCACAAACCCCAAAGCACAGCCAAAAAAAAAAAAAAAAAGTAAAATTGATTAAAAAAATCAGTGTTCATTAGGATTCTCAGTACAGCTCTTGGTGCGACTAGGAACCTTTTCTTTGATGATAGGATGTTTCTAGACAGATACACCTGGTCAGAATAGCCTGGTTCTCCTCCTTACCCCACCACCTTCTGGACATGAAGGATGAGCTGACCTTTATAATCATGTACCCTGAATGTATTTGTATTTAAAGGTGGATTATTAACATGTATTACTGTTAGTCTGTATGTTTAGTAGCAGTAACACTTCACTTTGGAAGAAAAATATAGAAATAGAGTTTATAATATTTTCTTTACATCCCCATGGAGGGTCTTGTCATGCATCCCATTTTGGAAGCCACTGTTCTGTAGCATTATGCAGTATTCGCAACCTGGCAGATTATGGCAATCACTTGAGCATGCTAATTAAAAATGCAAAGTCCATTCCCATATGCATTATTCCACTTGGTTTTCTAATGGTGAGAGTATGTTCTCTCGCATGTGCCACAATCCTCACCCTTCCCTATTGTTCTTACCCAGCCCAACTACTTCATTTAAGGTATCTGCCATCTTCTGCAGGCATTTTAGTTTTCTTTTTTTCAAGCTCATGAAATCACATATAAAATCAGGTAGAGGTTTGGTGTGTAAACTTGGGGTAGGATGATGAGGTTGTGTTTTGCAGGAACATACTGAATCAGGTCTCAGAGCAAGGAGATAACAATAATTACACCTGCCACTTACAGAGCAATTGCTGTGTGCCAGGCACTGTACTAGGCACATATTGAGAAGTCTGATCAGTCTGGATCTAGGCAGGAGGCAAAAAAAAAAAAAAAAAGGAGTAAACATAAGGGAAAAAAATTGGTTAAAACGGTGTACAATAACAGGAATTTTTGATGTGGCTAAATATGGAGGGAGTGTGAAGTGAGAAATGAAGCTTGATAAGTAGATTAGGGCCAAATCATGTAGACTCTTGAGTGATAAGGAATTCTGTGGGTGCGGAGGAGCCATGAAATGTTCTTGAGATTTTCCACAGAGAGATTATTAAAGATACAGCACAATCTCCACTGACAGAAGAAGATGTTAAGAGAAATCTGCTAGAAAAAGCCTGAAAGGCATGTGTAGGGGAATTATGTGGGAAAGATACTAAGTCATGGTTTATCCCAGAAAATGGAGGCTGCCTTTTGGAAAAATGGAAGCTCATTTGGCATGAGGGGAAATGGAATTGGGAGAAATGGAGGATCAAATATAAACACTTGGGGCCTGATCTAGCTTTAGACCAAGGTAGCCCCAAGTGAAATACTCTGCAATTTCATCTGTCTTCCCCTGCTGCTCCTCAGGTCCTCCGAAGGTTCAGGTTTACTCACGACACCCTGCAGAGAATGGAAAACCAAATTACCTGAACTGCTATGTGTCTGGGTTCCATCCACCCCAGATTGAGATTGATTTGCTGAAGAATGGGGAGAAGATGGAAGTGGAGCAATCAGACCTGTCTTTCAGCAAGGACTGGTCTTTCTACCTTCTGGTCCACGCTGAGTTCACTCCCAACGGAGTGGATCAGTATAGCTGCCGTGTGAAACACGTTACTCTCACAGAGCCCAAGATAGTTAAGTGGGGTAAGTTTTCAAGTTCCTTCCTTAGCTGCTGACAGTTGTATCTGAACATAGCCACAGCATAAAGCTGCCTTGATATAAAAACATCTGCATACTGGGATTATCAGGGAATGTTATTAAAGCTCTGATTAGTGGCACCTGCTGAGAGATCTCTGCACAGCGTGGTCACTGAGACAGTGGTTTCCCTGTAGTGAGAGCAGGGAGCAGTAGCAGCACTTCCACAAGTGCACAGGCACTCCCAATGGTTCTTCCCTACTGGCTTCCTTGGGCCTTCCTGATAGCCTCAGGGATACTCAGGACCAAGGAGAGTCTCAGGAAGGCACCGGTCTTGTCTGTAAGCCCTGCTGTGGTGGTGCCCTCCAATCCTAGACTCCTGCAGTTCTCTGGCTGGCTTGGGATCTAAGGCTAGTAGGCAAGGTGGGTACCTGCTGGGTATTTCTTAACAAGGCACTCACGGTGAGGGACAGTGGGCTCTTCTGCCAGCTTTATTTATAACAGTTTTAGACATTTGTTAGTACATAGTATTTCAAAAGTGAAACTTAACTGTTTCTCTTTTTCTTTCTCCATTTTCTTTTCTGTAGATCGAGACCACTAACCAGCATCATGGAGGTGGGTTTCTAATCTTAAGAAAATCTTTCTTTTATCAAGTTATTTATTTATTTTTGGCTGTTTTGGGTGTTTGTTGCTGCGCGCGGGCTTTCTCTAGTTGCAGCGAGTGGGGGCTACTCTTTGTTGTGGTGGGCTGGCTTCTTATTGTGGTGGCTTCTCTTGTTGCGGAGCACGGGCCTAGGCGCACGGGCTTCAGTAGTTGTGGCATGTGGGCTCAGTAGTTGTGGCTTGTGGGCTCTAGAGCACAGGCTCAGCAGTTGTGGTGCATGGGTTTAGTTGCTGCGCAGCATGTGGGATCTTCCCGGACCAGGGCTTGAACCCGTGTCCCCTGCATCGGCAGGCGGATTCTTAACCACTGCGGCACTAGGGAAGCCCCAGAAAATCTTTTTTTTAATGTCTCTATCCCAGGGCTTCCCTGGTGGCGCAGTGGTTGGGAGTCCGCCTACCGATGCAGGGGACAAGGGTTTGTGCCCCCGTCCGGGAAGATCCCACATGCCGTGGAGCGACTAGGCCCGTGAGCCATGGCCGCTGAGCCTGTGCGTCCGGAGCCTGTGCTCCGCAACGGGAGAGGCCACAACAGTGAGGGGCCCGTGTACCGCAAAAAATAATAATAATAATAAATAATAACAATAATAATAATGTCACTATCCTGGGGACTGTTATAGACAGCTCTAATATGATAACCCTCACTGTCTGGAGGACATTCATCAGGGTAGCAATTTAGCAGGCAGAGAAGAACCCCATGGGGTCACATTCCCTTCTCCTGTGGGGTGGCATGAGGAAGGCATGTGACCCTGGGTGTGGCTCTGCCAGCATCACTGACCCTCTAAAGGGAGGACAGAAGAGCTGCAGGTGTGCTGTGACAGGACAGAGGCAGCGGTTACCCACAGCACCTGCAAGGGTTTGCTCTTTCTTCTGCCGTTTCTGCCTTGGGCATCTCTGGGCCTTCAAAAGTGAACCGTCCCTTCCTTTGCATGGCAGTTGCTTTGTTATTTAGCCAGAAGGGAAGAGTGACGTGGTTCTGCAGATGCACCATTCCTAAGTGTGTGGGCACTGTGGTTGCCTCTAGAAGCTCCCAGTCCAATAGAAGAAAGAAATGGAAACAGACTGTTGTAACCTAAGGTAAAGCTACTATAACAGACGTATCTTGCAAGTATCTGTAGGAGCATGAAACAGGGAGTAATTGGACTTCTCTGCATCTTCAGTTGGAGGCCAGAGGCAGATAATCCAGCTTTTCTGGGAAATTTTACTCCACGGGGTATCTTGGCACTGAAAACCTATTCAAATTTCCTGTTACACTGTAGGACAGGGAAGGTAATTTTCGAGAGCATGAGAGAGTTTGGGTGACCTGCCCAGAGTCACACAGTTACTAAATGGTAGAGCCAGGATCTGAACTATAGTACCAGCATTCTTTCCTCTAAGGTTGTGGGGGAACCAGTGGGATAAACTAGTAGGATATGCTCTTTTAATGGATCTGGAAAATCACCTGCACCTACTACTTTTACCAACAGTGATTTATACAGCACAAGTTAGATAAGTTTAGTGGTGCTATCTGTAATCCAAATAAAATAAATGTATTTGCTAATATTCCTTTTTTTCTTTTTTTCAGGTTTGAAGATGCCTCATTTGGATTAGACTAATTCCAGATTCTGTTGTCTTGCTTTTTATTTTCTTTTTTCTTTTCTTTTTTTAAATTTATTTTATTGAAGTATAGTTGATTTATAATGTTGTGAACTTCTGCTGTATAGCAAAGTGATTTAGTTATTGTTGTCTTGCTTTTTAATGCTGATATGTTTTTATGCTTTATGCATATAAATCAGAAGTTGTATTGATGTTACCACAAATATCATCTTCTTATAATTCTACCTAGGGTGCTACGTCTCCATGTTTGACCTGTCTTGGCAGGTAGCTATAGTGGGGGCTCTGGCAGCCTAGAGGTGGGGAAGACAGAATTTCAGGTTTAACATCAACATCTTGGTCAAATCTGAACTCTTCAGTCTCTTCTGCATACAAAACTGGATAATAAGATAGTATGTATGTTTAGAGTAAACCTCCAATTTGTAATTTTTCTTAGAATTTTGGAAAAATTTTGAAAGATAATTTTCAGAATTATGGAAATTTGTTATAGTGGATAAAACATTTTGCCATATAAAATTCATATTTACCTCTTATATCTGTTAGAGAGAGACTTGGTTGTGCCTATTTTGTTTGTTTCACTAATTAAAACAATGGTAAAACATTGTGTTCAGCTTCTCAAAGGAACAACAGCTGACTTCTCAATGTCAGTGGGATCCAGAACATAGCAGAAAGTAATCATGAATGTAGTAAAACAACTGCCTACCTAGAATTCCATACACAACAAAAATATCTTTTAAAAAATTACAGCAAAGTAAACATCCTTAGATAAAAAGTCAGATTTCAGTACCCTTTAGATCCTCACTAAAGGAGATTCTAAATGATGCACTTCAGGCAGAGAGAAGGCCTAAAATGTGAGCAGAAAGGAAGAGCAAAGGAAATGTATCAGTTCTGTGTAAAAATAAATCAACGTAAATAAGCACATAAACTGAATATTTAATATCTAACTAGTAGAGGGCACAGGAGTTTATGGAGTGCTAGTAATGTTTTATTTCTTGACATGGATGGTGGTTACAAGAGATTTTGCTTTGTAATTTTTTGTTAAATGTACATATATGCTGTACATTTTAAAGGAATGTTATATTTCACATTAAAAATCATAAAATTGATTAATGTGGTTTATTACAGTAACAGATTAAAGGAGATGATTTATATGCTTATTTCAAAGATTCAGAATAAGTGTTCAATTAAATTTCAATACTCAGTGAGTTTATGATAAAAAACTCATAGCTGGAGGAAAAACAGGCTAATTTACTTAGACTTATAAGGTTTTCTTAACACACATAAACAGACACATACACACATTAATAGAGAGATATCGGTATTTTACAGGTAAAATCAGAGATAAGATAAGGAGGCCCAATGCTACTTCTGAGTGATATTATACTAGAGGTCCCAGCAGCAAATTAAGGAAAAAAAGTAAAATGAATAAGGATTTGAAGAGAAGAAACAAAATTATATTATTTTGATGTTATATATAGATTATATAGAAATGTCAATAAGGTATAAAAGATGAATTATTAGGATTAATAAGAGAATTTAACAAATTTGCTGGACAGAAAAATCAACATAAAAGTTAAATGCATTTATACTGGTAACAAAATGTAAATTAAAAATATTTAATTTATAATAGCAATATACGTAGTACTTAAGTATATATAAATATATATGCTATATATGTTCAAGTAATAGTATTTAAATTTAAATACACACAAATTTAAATATATACAGTGTTTAAATATAAATGCATACACCAATATAAAGCTAACAAAAGATGTTAATGGAAGCTCTTAATGGAAAAATTGTAGGAATTGTGTTATTGGAGGAAATTAATGAAGACTTAAAAAAATGGGGAGAGAATGTTTATGGATAGGAAGATTAAATATCCTAAAGATATCACTTCTACCCAACTTGATATATAGACTTAATGTAATTATTAACAAAATTTTAATAGCTTTTCATGAAACTTGACAAACTGTTCCTAAAATATGGAAGAGGGTTAATGGAGGAAGAAAGACAAAGACACACCTGAAGAATAATAAAGTGAGAGATTTATAATTAAAACAGAATGGAATTGGCCCAGGGATGGACAAAGACCAATGGAATAGAAAAGAGACCAGAAACAAACTCATGCATCTATGGAAACCTGACATACAAGACATTTCAGATCAATGGTAAAAGGAAGGACTTCTGGAAAAAAAAAAAAAAAGTGCTGAGACAAATGGTTCTCAATATGTGGGGGGGAAAATAGGTCCCTACCTCACACTATGAACAAATGTAAGTTGCATCGGAAAAGGATTTAGATGCAAGATTCAAAAATTTTAAACATAGGAAAAAAATATAAAACCATTTTTATGACCTCAACATAGAAGTCACAAATTACATGCATATAGCAAAAGACTGATTGATTAATCTCATTAAAATTTAGAACTACATTAAAATTAGAGACCCCACAAAAAAAGTAAAAAGTCAAGCCACAGATCTGAATATATTCACCATACCTACAACAAAGATTGGTATCTAGAGTATATCAAACACTACAAACCACTAAGAAAAAGGCAACACCCCAAGAGAAAAACAGGCAAAAGACTTGAACAGTCATTTTACAAAAAGCTCCACACCATATATATATGTTGTTTAACATTAATGCAAATTAAAACCCATCATACCATCAGATAGGCAAAAGTTTTAAAAATCTGGATATGCTAAGTGTTGGCAAAGACATACCCCAATGAGAACTTATTACATTGCTGTTGAGAGCATAAACTGATAAAACAACTTTGGAAAACTAGAGTATTATGTAGTAAAATTAAAGATGCACATGCCCTATGACCCAGCAATTCTACTACTAACATAGAGAAACTCTTGCACACGGGCTGCAATAGATGTATAAAATGTGTATGCATATGGCTGATTTGCTTTGTTGTACAACAGAAACTAACACAGTATTGTGAAGTAATTATACTCCAATAAAGATCTGTTAAAAGAAAAACTTTACTGCAACATTGTTTAATGGCAAACAATGGAAACAATCTAAAGTTGGATAAAGATACATTCAGACAATGGAATGCTATGCAGGGGTGAAACTGAATGAATTGTTGTTATAAAAATTAACATGGATGAATCACAAAAAATGTTGAGTGAAGAAAAACCCAACAAGTCCCCCCAAATTATATACAGTGATTCCATTTTATACAAAACTCAACAGTAGCCAAAACTAAATAGCATTATTTGGGTATATATTTATATGGAGTAAGTCAGATCAAGAAAAACAGGGAATGGTAGAAAGTTTCAGAATGGTAGTTAACTCTGAGGCTGGCAAGGTAAGGGAATAGAATGGGGATGGGCACACACATGCAACAGGAGGGGCACACATTTAAAGATATTGGAGATACCTGAGTTCTTGCCTGGATGGTGGGAACAAGAGTATGTGTTTTGTTATTATTGTTGTTATCAATTAAATCATACATATTCACTCATTTGTATGTAGGGGGAGACTAAGGCTAGAACAATGCTGTAATACCACAAAATAATAATTTAACTCACACACACCTGCACATTGTATAAGTGCAGAGGCTCTGCAGTCACACTGCCTGGGTTCAAATCCTGGCACTACCACTTACTGCCCAAGTACATCTGAATTAGAATTCCCAATCTCTCTGTGTTCCCTCATCTGTAAAATGGAAATAATAACACTACTTACCTATAAAATTGATAAGATTAACTAGATAACACCTGATTGTTAACATTAATATTTAAGAAAAAACTATAAGGAAATAATCCTAATAGCAAACAAGATCACTTTGAGTAATAGATTTATAAGTGACAAATTTCCTTTTTTCCTCTATTACTCAAATGTTCTACAGTGATATTCTGTAGTATATAAAGGTAAGTTTTTCAACAAATGGTGCTGGAAAAATGGAATATCCACATGCAAAAGAATGACGTTGGGTCTGTTAGTCATACCATACACAAAAAATAATCAAAATCCATCAAAGGCCTAAATGTGAGAGCTAAAACTATAAAACTCTTGTAAAAAAAACTCCATGATCTCAGATTAGGCAATGGTTTCTTAGACATGACACCAAAAGCACAAGTGACCCGAAAAAGGTAAAAACTGACTTTTAAAAACTTTTGAGTTTCATAGGACACCATCGAGAAGGTGAAAAGACAACCCATAGAAGAGGAGAAAATACTTACAAATCATATACCTCAGAAAGGTCTAGAATATATAAAGAACTCTTAGAACTCAACAATAAAAACAAATAACTCAATTACAAAGTAAACAAAGGATTTAAGTAGACATTTCTCCAAAGTCATATATAAATGGCCAATAAGCACTTGAAAACATGTTCAACACATGAGTCATTAGGAAAATGCAAATCAGGGCTTCCCTGATGGCCCACTGGTTAAGAATCCGCCTGCCAACGCAGAGGCCACAGGTTCGATCCCTGGTCCAGGAAGATTCCCACATGCTGTGGAGCAATGAAGCCTGTGCGCCACAACTACTGAAGCCCACGCGCCCTAGAGCCCACGAGACACAACTACTGAGCCCATGCGCCGCAATACTGAAGCCTGCCTGCCTAGAGCCCGTGCTCTGCAACAAAAGAAGCCACCGCTATGAGAAGCTTGCACGTTGCCACGCAGCAACTAGATAAAAGCCCGCGCGCAGCAACAAGACCCATCGTAGCCAAGAAACAAATAAAATTAAAAAAAACAAAATACATCCTCTTAAAAAAAAATAGATTCCCAGCCCCTCCCCTGCTCCCCTGTTAAAGGGCCAGCATCCCCAACCACTGCATCCTGGTAGAAATGTCAGAACACAAACTCATGAGAAAGAAAACCCTTGAAAGGGCAAGAGAATTAAAGTGCATTTTTAACCATCCATGGTTGTGAGTACAGTTTATTAGGGTCACTATTGGGGAGCAGATATTTAAAAAGAGGGTCCCTGTTTTCTACACCCTTAATAGGAATTTTGTGAGGTTCTGTTCTCTTCAATCCCTAAGCTTTGCCCCATTAAATTGGATAGGAAATCCCTGGGTGGATCTTGAGGCAATTACTGAGCAGCCAAGTTCTCAGTGCTTCAGGGCAGGGTGCTTGTGGACCCCTAAGGTTCACCTGGTGATGCTTGCCCTTCACCGGGTCCCGTGAGCTTGAGTTGGCTACCCACGCATGGGTACTACACTCAGAATGTAGACGCCAGATGTTCAAGTTAAAAACACTTTTGCATGAGTTACACAGATAATCCCATATCTTCTTGGCTGCTGTAAATGGAAAACTGGTTCAGAAGCTCAGGACTAAAAAGAAAAGGAAACAACAACAAAAACAAGCACCTCAGGACTGCTGGTAGCAAAACCTGAGACTCATCTGTGCCTCATCTAGCCCCTCGGCGATTCTGGGTTCTGTGCCCACATCCTGTGTTCAGCTGAAGCACACAGGCTTTACAGAACTTCTGAATAAAATTAAAAGTGAAGCTAATTCTCTACATTAAAAATGCAAGTTAGAGCTCTTTTGTCATGGTTATAAGACTATTAATAATCTCTACTGTGACAGTTTATTGCATTTCAGCCCCCCTTATAAAATGTTAAATAGATTGGAGTAAGTTCTACTTTTCTGCTTACTTTCAAATAGATGGATTAGCATAAAACCTGAATGGCTGACACCACTACCATGACCACTGAATAGTTCATGGACCAGAGGGCAGTTTCATAGTGTGCAGGATGAGTTATAACAGAAAAAACTGGAAACATCCCCAATACAGGATTGGATAAAAATATGGAATATTCATATAATGAAAGGCTATGAACGTATGAAAAAACTATGTACATCTTTTATTATAGAAAGAGATATATTGTCCATGACACATCATTAAATAAAAAAGCTGTTGCAAAGAAATATGGGCAGAATGATTACATCTTTCCAAACATATATATCCATGCTTTTATCTGTATATGAATAGACAAAGTCTGGGAACAAACATCAATTCATTAGCAGTGGATATTTTTGGATGGAGGATTAACAGGTGATTTAAATTTTTATCTTTATTCTTACCTATATTGTGTGAACTTTTCACAATGGATATTAATTTTATAATTGGAAAAAATTAAGCTAAGTGGAAAAGTTTTTTAAAATATCAAACAAAAAACACTCAAAAGAAAACCACAAGGAAAAAAAAAAAACAAACCCCCAGTTCCACTGGCACCAGCGTCACGGTCTAAAGGTTAAGTCCACATTCTTTTTCTTGGCTCCAAAGTCTTTCACAGGCTCTTTGACCCCTCCATGTGGAACAGGTTGCTTTCCTGGAATCATAGTCTATTAAAGGTATATAAACCAGAGTCCATGAATTCTTTGAAGAAAGAGTTTTTCCCAGACCAGCCCAGTGCCCAGCACCTAGCAAGGTGACAGTAAAGGTTTGTAGAACCTGAATGATTACTGTGAACACTGAGGCCTGGTGGATAGGCTGGGGCCAGGCTAAGAAGAAAGAAGCCAAAGCTTTGGGGTACTTTTGTCCTGGCGACTAGAGGGCTCCTCTTCTTACTCTCCTTCCCTGCTCAGCACTGGCAACAGCAGGTACAGCAGGAGTAGTTTGGCCCACTGTGTGTGTGGTGTCGGAGAAATAGTCCAGAAATGTCAGGGCCAGCTGGGCCCACATCACTGGGGCTGACCCAGCTCAGTCGGGGCAGTGGTAGGAGGGGGAGGACCAAGGCTCCTGACCAAGCCAGGCTACAGCAGAACTCCTTCCCCCTCAGCTGCTGAGCTGATGATAGCCCTCCCTCACACGAGAGTACCCAAAATGAGCTGTGTGGCCAGATCTGGTTAACCGACTGGTAAAGACAACATTGAAAAGGAAAATATTTACACTGAGCTAGGCTCCTGGCAACCAAGGCCTAAAACTGTATGATTCTGGAGCAGTAAAAATGGGGTTTGTTTCTTTTTTTCTTGCTGCTGTTATAAATACCACAAACCTGATGGATTAAAACAACACAATTTATCATCCTACAGTTCTGTAAGTCAGAAGTCCAACACAAGTCTCCTGGGCTTAAAGTTAAGGCAGGGCTGCTTTCCTTTCTGCAGACTATGGGAGATTCCATGTCCTTACCTTTCCCACCTTCTAGAAGTTGCCTACATTCCTTGACTCATGGTCCCTTCTTCCTCTGCAAAACCAGCATGCTGCATCTCTCTGATCGTACTTCTGTAGTCACATCTTCCTCCGACCACAGTCAGGAAAGTTCTCAGCTTTTTTTTTTTTTTTTTTTTTTTGCCACTCAGTGAGGCACGCAGGATCCTAGTTCCCCAACCATGAGTCAAACTGGTGCCCCCTGCAGTGGAAGCTCAGAGTCCTAACCACTGGACCACCAGGGAAGTCCCAAAGTTCTCTGCTGTTAAGTCCTATGTGGTTACACTGGGCTGACCCCAATCATCTCTGATAATCTCCCCATCTCAAGGCCCCTAACCTTAATCACACCTGCAAAGCCCTTTATGCCATATAAGGTACAATATTCACAGGTTCCAGGAATTAGGCTATGAACATCTTTTTTGTGGGGATGGGGGGAGGCATTACTCTCCCTACCACAAGGTATGGTAAGGAGAAAAGTATAATACTGTTAACGATAAGTAGGCAGCTCTGTACATAACGACATGGATAGTATCGATGATATATTATGAAATGGAAATAAGCAAGTTCAGTAAGTATTTATAGAATGATCCAAATTTTGTGGAATCTCCCTTGTCCCCAATAAATGCTGAATGAATTCTCTCTGAGCCGCACCCCACCATTCATAGCCTGGCTTCTTCGGGGAGATGGTAGAGCCCACCTCACCGACTCAACTCTCAAGGCACTGGTTTCTTCACAGTCCTCTTTTAGAAGAAGAGTTTAGAAAGGTCCAAGACACCAGAGAGTAGAGAGGAAAGGATCTGATGCAGGTTCAACATAGCAGGGGACAGCCAGAAAGGACCACACACTGTAATTGGCCAGAGGCAAGTGTCAGCCAAGCAATGTGGAAAGTGCGAAGGCGAGGCTTACAGGAATTTGCCAAAAGGGAAAAAGGGCATTTGAAGGAGAGTCTTCATTTTTAATAGTGCTGAATAGAATCCAAGGCAGGATAGAAAATCCAAGTAGGAATTCTGCAGTTTTAAGTAGGTTCTGAGATGCAAACCCAAGGACCTATGAGAGGAAAACACCCATGAAAGGAGGCTGTGCCAGTAACTTAGTCACTGGGCGTAGCATTCCCCAGGGACAGTGCCCAATCCGTGGCTCCTGAGATTGTCCTGTTGTCCCCACAGTGTCACGGGGTCTTGGCTTCAGCATTTCCCTAACCCTCTCTCCATCCAAGCTGAGGACGGATGCTACCTCTAACTCCCTTTATGCTTTTAGTGGGCACTGAGTTCTTAACACATAATAATAGCAGTCTCTGTAGTTATAATTTTAAAATTCCTCACCTTCTAAACTATATACAACATATAAAGCTTAACAACGTTTCCTGAGGAGAGGACAGTGAGATGGGAAGAGACACAGGAAGGCAACTTTCACTTTCACTCAGTAGACCCCTGACTGTATTTTTGCAACAGACATACATTCACGTATCAGAATTGTAATTAAAAATAAAAAGTGCTTGGGCTTCCCTGGTGGCACAGTGGTTGAGAGTCCGCCTGCCGATGCAGGGGACACAGGTTCGTGCCCCCATCTGGGAAGATCCCACATGCCGCGAAGCGGCTGGGCCTGTGAGCCACGGCCGCTGAGCCTGCGCGTACGGAGCCTGTGCTCCGCAACGGGAGAGGCCACAACAGTGAGAGGCCCGCGTACCGCAAAAAAAAAAAAAAAAAAAAAAAAAGTGCTTGAAACACTGTAGTTACTACTGTTTATAGTTCTGTACTACTTGATTTACTTTATACCAAGTCTGTGTGGTTTTCCCAGTAAAATCACCCTGGCAATTGAAAGAGCGTGGTGGTTACACACAAGCCTGTGAGGCAGAGATACCCCTCACCAACGAGATACTTCACCTGTCTCAACTTTAGGCTTCCCACATACTCTCCCTCAATTAGTGGGAAGAGTACTTGCCTTCCCGGGATCTTGTGAGGTTTTTTCCCTCCTTTGTATGGCGTCTGACTTCGTAACTATCAGGAAACAAAACAGCTCCCCTCTGTGTCCCATTTCCTTTGGGTCTGTTGCCTGATTTGTAACAGCACAAATCTGAGAATTCAGGCGGCATGAACACTTAGGTGGCTGCTAATAAATTAATTATTGGGCCGATTTGAACTCTAGATTGGATTCTCCTGGTTGGCAGTCTGGCATCTTCTGATTTATCCTTACAGTATATCCATTTGCCACAAAGCCTGCACTCAACTGACATTGGCTGTATTCAATGGGATTTAACACAGAAGACTGAGGATTGCCAGCCCCAACACAGATCTAACCAAGATTGACTTTTTTGTTAATGCTATTTTTCTAATTGAAGTATAGTTGATTTACAACGCTGTGCCAATCTCTGCTGCACAGCAAAGTGACTCAGTTACACACATAAAGACATACTTTCAGGATGGACTTCTGAGCAGGCAACCACCTTCAGACTCATTAAATTAAACCATTTAACGATAGTTCTCTCTGGGTTGGAGGGTCACTGTGGTTTTAATTTTCCTCTCTATAGTTTTTCTTATTTTTTATTTATTTTTATTTATTTTTAATTAATTTATTTATTTTGGTCACGCTGCGCAGCTTGTGGGATCTTAGTTCCCCAACCAGGGATCAAACCCCAGGGCCCCTGCAGTGGAAGCTCGGAGTCCTAACCACTGGACCACCAGGGAATTCCCTATAGTTTTTTGGTTGTTCCAATTTTCTACCACATGCATATATTATTTTTGTGGGCAGACAAAAACAAATGTGAGTTAAATAAAAACTACCATACATTGTGTTACTTGTTCCTGCTTCTCTGCACCTTCTCATATGCTTTTAATCATTGCCCTGATCCAAGCCACCCAATGAACGGTTTCCTGTGAACCCTTTCTCAGAAGTGGTTGTCAAGTGGACATTATGAGGCCTTTCGAATCCCATGGACCAGCATTTGAATCATAGCTCAGAGCTAACGTGGACAAGCATCTTAATTCTCTGAAACTGTCTCTTTATGTGTAAAAGAAAGTAAGACCTACCTTCTGGATTGTTGTGTAGTTTGGGTCAGCAGCTTCACAAACTTTAATGTGTATACAAATCACCTGGGATGTTGTTAAAATGCAGGCTATGATTTAGTTGGTCTAGGATGGGTCTGAGTGTCTCCATTTCTAAGAGCTCCAAGGTGTTGCTGATGTTGTGATGCCTGTACCACACTTTGATTAGTGACATAACATTTAAAAGAACTCAGGCACAAATGTCCTACATGTGCTTGTTCCTCTCCTTCCAGGGGGCCTGGATTTTCTGGCTGTTTGATGAGTTCACCTCAGAAAAGTGCTGACTGAGATCCACTGAGGTGCAACCCAACTCATTTGAGATTTAACCTATTCCTATTTTCTCCCCACTTCAATATCCTTCTTTTTCTTTCTGTTAAAGGACTTCATTCTTCCTTGGCCTAACAAAGATACAGGTACCTGTGCTTTTAGGTTTTGTTTGTTTGTTTGTTTGTTTTTGTTTTTGGCTGCACCACGCGGCATGTGGAACTTCCCTGCCCAGGGATTGAACCCATGCCCCCTGCACTGGAAGCGCAGAGTCTTATTAGGTTATTTTCTTTTTAAAGGAGCTTTACTGGGCTTCCCTGGTGGCGCGGTGGTTGAGAGTCCACCTGCTGATGCAGGGGACATGGGTTCATGCCCCGGTTGGGGAAGATCCCACATGCCGGGGAGCGGCTGGGCCCGTGAGCCATGGCCGCTGAGCCTGAGCGTCCGGAGCCTGTGCTCCACAACGGGAGAGGCCATAACAGTGAGAGGCCCGCGTACCCCCCCCCAAAATAATAATAAAAGGAGCTTTACTGAGGTATAATTGACGTATGATAAATTACACTTAAAGTATACACTTTAATAAGTTCTACTACATGTATACACTTGAGAAACCATCATCATACTCAAGATAATGGATAAAGTGTCCTTAGGCTCCTGATGCTCCCTCCACCCTCTGGAAACCAACCATCTTTTACATAGATTAGTCTGCTTTTTCTAGAGTTTTAAATAAAAAGAATCATACAGCACGTACTCTTTTTTTGTCTTGCTTTTTTCCTTCAGCCTCATTATTTCATCCATTATTCTGTTTACCAATAGTTCATGCCTTGTCTATCCAATGATTTTTTTCTTATTTATTAATTTATTTTTGGCTGTGTTGGGTCTTTGTTTCTGTGCGAGGGCTTTCTTTAGTTGCGGCGAGCAGGGGCCACTCTTCATCGCGGTGTGGGGGCCTCTCACTGTCGCAGCCTCTCTTGTTGCAGAGCGCAGGCTCAGTAGTTGTGGCTCACGGGCCTAGTTGCTCCGCGGCATGTGGGATCTTTCCAGACCAGGGCTCGAACCCGTGTCCCCTGCATTGGCAGGCAGATCCTCAACCACTGCGCCACCAGGGAAGCCTCCATGCCTTGTTTATTGCTGATAGTATTCCATCGTATGGATAGCTGTCACAGTTTGTTCATCCATTCGCCTGTTGATGGAAGTTTGGATTGTTTCCAATTTCTGGCTGTTACCAATAAAGCTGCTTTGAACAGTTTTGTACAAGTCCTCATCATGAAAATACACTTTCATTTTCTCTTGGGTAAATACCTAGAGTGGAGTGGTTGGGTCATATGGACAGCATATGGTTAACTTTTTTAAAAACTCTGAAACTGTTATCCAAAGTAGTTGTACCATTTCCCATTCCCAACAAGAGTGTATGAAGTCCCAGTTCTTCCACATTCAGAAAATATTTACTATTATGAATAACATTTATTGTAAAAAAATTTTTTAGAAAAGTCATTAGGCCAAAAAAAATAAATTCTGTCATTCATCCCACTGATGGGAGATAACACTGTTAAGAGGCCATGTTTGTACATTTCCAGAAGTTTGCCCTCGTAGGCAAACAGTGGTCTCCTTTAAAAAAAAAAAAAAAAAAAAGAAAAGAAAAAATATAATTTTCTCTGTCTTCACTGTTTTTTTTTAAGTGTTTTTAAAACTGGTTTTCCAAGTGAATAGATCAGATTCTATCTTTTAAGAATTTTAAGTACTCCAGTATTTGTCTGTGATGTGGTAAACAAGGAATATAGAGGTGACCACTAGCCCTGTCTCTTCCTATACTCCCAAGGCACTAGAAAACAATTCAACACTAACATTCCAGGCGTTAAGACCCTTAAATGAGTTAACAACACACAAACAAACAAAAGGGAGAGGCAGGAGTGTCTTTACTCATAACTTTATGCCTAACCATTATTCTTTCATTTCAAGAGAGTTATAGAGAGCTGGTAGAAAAAATAGGTAACTAGCATCAATAATCATATGCACTTCTTAATCATTACTGAACACTCCCTCTGTGCTCCCTGGGGCTCTCTCTGTGCCATTATCTCCTTTCATTAGGTCTGCAGAGAATATCCTTTTTCTAGTTTAGACACAACCACCACAGCAGGGATAGTTGAAACGTCTAAAAACATGTAAAAGAAATCCAGATGACATTTGTTGTGCTCTTTGGGGAAGCACCACCCAACTCCCTTCAAGTGCAAACTAGGGTGATTTCCAAGATCTCTGCCCCGCCCCGTCCCATGGTTCACTCCCTCTTCTGAGTGTTCCACTCAGAAAAGATCCCTGGACTCAGCCACCAGGTGATGTCAGCATCGTTTTATGGTATCTCTGGAGTGGAGGTTTCCTTAAGGAGTCTAACACTGACACGCTCTTAGAGTCAGTAGGCCTAACTTCTTTGGCTGGGCCCACAGCAGATGCAACCCAATTTCTCACTAAAATTGCCCAGGCCTCTATCTTCCCAGTGTCTGAAGCACGAATGACAAATGAATCAGGCCCATCTGAAACCTAACACTTAGCCTTTGTTTTCCTATCCATAAAAATGTAACGGGGTAATTCCTACATCCTAATGTTTACTCACGTATTCCCTCGCATGTTCGTTCATTCCTTCATTCGTAGGTTCATCCATCCATCCATCCATTCACTCATTCAGTCAGTTTACCAAGTATTTACTCCATGCCAAGCACCATTCTAGTGTGGTAATTCGAAGGGAATGATGTTCTTCAAAAGTCTAACGCTCTAAGCAGTTACTGCTTTTACCTTTTACTATCAGGGGTCATTTCCCTACAAATCAACAAAACAAAGAAAATTACCTAAACTACAGAGGCAAGATACAGGCCTGACTTTCTCCGCACAGGGTTTTCCCTGAAGGGACTCAGGAAGCAAGAAGGTCCTCCTTCACTCTGGACAGCCCAGCTTGCTCCCGAGAAACTCATCCCAGAAGGCTGTGAAAAACGCACGGATTACAGGCAAAGGGCTCACGACTCGCCAAATGCTCTGGTCAGGCTCTACTGTCTGCCATTAATACTCTGCGTGATTAAGTTACTTCAGCTCTTCGAGCCTCCCTTTCCTCATCTGTGACAAGCTGATGATAAAGGCATCCTGTTAACATCGTACACGCATTTCACAATTAAATGACATACAGCACATAGCGCAAGCCAGTGAGCCGCCAACGGGTAGCTCTATGATTATTATTAAGAGCGACAGGTAGCGGGAACAAGAGAATGAACGACGTGAGGCGGTATGTAAACACCTCAGGACATTCCACAAGAGTCGCGTGCAACTTCCTCGCCGTGGTTTGGTCGTCGCGTATTTGGGGAAAGTGCAGAGCGGCAGCTGAACCTGGCGGGCGCCTGGAGGAAGCTCGAGGCCCTCGGGCTCCCAGCGGACTGATACACCCTGGCGGCGACTCCTTTGGCTCCTTGCCTGGTTCTTTCCAAGATGAACTGAGTCTCTACTTTCAGTTTTGAGTAAGCGAAGGTTTTCATTCAGAAAGGTTGTAAAACTAGGGATAAGAGTAATCAGCATGCTTACACAAGCTGTCTGTCAGGGACACCATGGATACTGACTGAGTATGTTCTAAATACCCTGCAATATACCAGACCCTCAGATTTTTCTCTCTCACAAAAGGCTCTGTGAAGCGGGTTTTGTGTGTGTGTGTGTGTGTTTGTTTGCTTGTTGTTGTTCATGAGAAAAAGGAAGTTAGTTTAAAATTTATTTAGAAAAGAAGCATAATGTGTGTATTATCACTCTGAGCTGTCCTCATGAGGCCTCGAGGTTTCTGGACGACTTTTCTCGCCCAAAGAATCCAGAAGCCCTACAGCGTATTTCCGGGCTCTAATTGTGAACCCAAGTTCTGATTCTGCCCACTACCATTCAATCTCTGTCCTTACTCTTATTAATTTTTCTGGGCTTCAGTTTTCCCGATCGAAAACAAGGTTCTAGGCTCCTAACTCGCTGGGGTATGCTTGGGGAGCAAGTGCCTTAGCGTTTCTGGTGCTGTTCCGAAAAGCGAAGCTTCCTCCACACTGAAGTTCTCAGGGGGGCGGCCCGCGCCCCAAGCTTGGGCGCGCACCCCTGATAAGAGGGCGCCGATGTACAGACAGCGAATCCACCCGGTTCAACCCTGCCTTCCTAAGCATCACGAGACATGTCAGAAAATGAAACTGAAAACCGGCAAGTCCCTCTTTCTAACCTGCCCGGGCCTCGCTCGCTAGGAGACCGGTGACGGCCCGGCGGGCAGGGTTCTGATTGGTGGCCTGGCGTGGACTATAAGTGCGGGCGCGGGACCGGGCCGTCACTTCGCCACCCGGGCTGCTCCTGTAAGCGATGGCTCCCTTCGTGACCTTGGTCCTGCTTGGGCTGCTCTCGCTGTCTGGCCTGAACGCCGTCCCGCGTGAGTGTCCCCTCCTCCTTTTCCCTCTTCCACCAGCCCGTCCCTGTCCCGCTCGCAGCCACTAGGCACTAACCGCGTACGCCCCGGTCCCGCTCCCAAGTTTTCCTTGCCGGCTCGGTGGAGTAGTACGCGGCTTTCTCTCGGGCTGTGGAGGCGGTGGGGGGTGGGGGGTGGGGAGTGGGGAGGGGGTGCGAGCCCAGGACGCCGGCTTCAAATCTCCGGTATGGGGGGAGGGGACCTCTGGCACGCCGGCACCGGGTGGGTTGGGACAGAGCGACCGAGGTGGGGGAGGGGTTCTCTTCCGCGGGGCCTTTGGCTCCCCCCGCGCAGCGGGAACAGAGGGCGGGCTGGCGGGTCCCAAAGGGCTGGGTTTGGGGCAGCGAATGGGTGGAGACCACGCGTGGGCTTTGGGGGAGTCGCCGCCAGGGTGTATCCGTCCGCTGGGAGCCCGAGGGCCTCGAGCTTCCTCCAGGCGCCCGCCAGGTTCAGCCGCCGCTCTGCACTTTCCCCAAATACGCGACGACCAAACCACGGCGAGGAAGTTGCACGCGACTCTTGTGGAATGTCCTGAGGTGTTTACATACCGCTTCACGTCGTTCATTCTCTTGTTCCCGCTACCTGTCGCTCTTAATAATAATCATAGAGCTACCCGTTGGCGGCTCACTGACTTGCGCTATGTGCTGTATGTCATTTAATTGTGAAATGCGTCTACGATGTAAACTGGATGGCTTTATCATCAGCTTGTCATAGATGAGGAAAGGGAGGCTCGAAGAGCTGAAGTAACTTAATCACGCAGGGTATTAATGGCAGACAGTAGAGCCTGACCAGAGTATTTGGCGAGTCGTGAGCCCTTTGCCTGTAATCCGTGCGTTTTTCACAGCCTTCTGGGATGAGAGTCTCGGGAGCAAGCTGGGGGGACATGGGCCCCTGTTGCCTTTCTTCACAGAGGGTTCCTCCTTTGGCTCCTTGCCTGGTTCTTTCCGAGATGAACTGAGTCTCTACTTTCAGTTTTGAGTAAGGGAAGGTTTATCATTCAGAAAGGTTGTAAAACTAGGGATCAGAGTAATTAACATGCTTACCGAAGCTGTCTGTCAGGAACACCATGGATACTGACTGAGTACGTCCTAAAGACCCTGCAATATACCAGATCCTCAGATTTTTCTCTCTCACAAAAGGCTCTGTGAAGCGGGTTTTGTGTGTGTGTGTGTGTTTGTTTGTTGTTGTTCATGAGAAAAAGGAAGTTAGTTTAAAATTTATTTAGAAAAGAAGCATAACGTGTGTATTATCACTATTATTGATATTTGTGGTGGCATATAGCTGTAGAAAAATAGCAAGCCGACATTAAAAACTCTCTGCATTTGAAAATTTCCTAAGTAATACATGCCTGCAAGATATACAAGGCCATTTCTGGAACGTATACAAGAAACATGTAATTGTGATTCCCTCTGGGGGATCTGTTTTCTGCTCTTTCCCCTATGTGGGTTTTACTTCACTCTGGGTGTAGATAATTTTTCACTTAAACTACAGAAACTCAAATAACTCTCCCCAAAAACCTGAGCCAGTAAGTGGTTGAGGACAGATTCAAACCCAGGCCTTCTGATACACCTCCTCCTCTTAGAAGCCACTATTGTGATATTCAAAAAAAAACCCCACAAACTGCCTAGCTCCCTCAAAGAGAGAATTCCAGGTGGGATGAACCTGTGCTCTCACTACTCTAGCACCTACATGTTCTAATTATTAGAAGCTCAAATGCAAAGAGGTTTCTGAATTATCTTCACTTTGAACTATGAAAAAATATCAGGGCTTCATGGTATGTCCAGTCTAGCTCTTGGTGGGCCTAGGGACCTTTTCTTTGATGATGGGACATTTCTAGACAGATACATCTGGTCAGAGTGATGTGGTACTCCACCTTCTCTCTACCACCGGACATGGAGGATGAGCTGAACTTTATAATCTTGTACCCTGAGTGTATTTGTATTTAAGTGGTTATATACATATATTTATATCAGTCTATATATTCAGTAGCAGTAACACTTCACTTTGGAAGAAAAATATAGAAATAGAGTTTATAATATTTTTTTTACACATCCCCATGGAGGGTCTAGACATGCATCCCATTTTGGAAGCCACTATTCTGTAGCATTATGCAATATTCCCAACCTGGCAGATTATGGCAATCACTTGAGCATGCTAATTAAAAATAGAAATTCCACTGTCACATGCATTACTCCACCTGGTCCTAATGGAGAGTATGTTCTCTCCCATTTGCCATAGTCCTCACCCTTCCGTGTTGTTCTTACCCAGCCCAACTACTTCATTTAAGGTATTTGCCAGCTCCTGTAGGTGTTTCAGTTTTGTTTCTTTGTTTTCTAGCTCATGAAATCAGATATACATTCAGATAGAGATTTGTCATATAAACTCTGGAAACGATGAAGAGGTTGTGTTTTGTAGAAATATACTTTGGGTTGACTCTGTTAGGAACCTGAGCAAGGAGGTAACAATAATTACACCTGCCACTTACAGAGCAATTGCTGTGTGCTAGGCACTGTACTAGGCACATATTGAGAAGTCTGATCGGTCTGGATCTAGGCAGGAGGCAAAACAAAAAGGAGTAAACATAGGGGAAAAAAACTGACTGGGTTGAAACAGTGTACAATAACGGGAATTTTTGATGTGGCTAATATGGAGGGAGTGTGAAGTGAGAAACGAAACTTGATAAGTAGATTACAGCCAAATCATGTAGACTCTTGAATGATAAGGAATTCTGTGGGTGCGGAGGAGCCATGAAAAGTTCTTGAGATTCTCCACAGAGAGATTATTAAAGATACAGCACAATCTCCACTGACAGAAGAAGATGTTAGGAGAAATCTGCTAGAAAAAGCCTGAAAGGCATGTGTAGGGGAATTATGTGGGAAAGATATTAAGTCATGGTTTATCCCAGAAAATGGAGGCTGCCTTTTGGAAAAATGGAAGCTCATTTGGCATGAGGGGAAATGGAATTGGGAGAAAAGGGGGATCAAATATAAACACTTGGGGCCTGATCTAGCTTTAGACCAAGGTAGCCCCAATTGAAATACTCTGCAATTTCATCTGTCTTCCCCTGCTGCTCCTCAGGTCCTCCGAAGGTTCAGGTTTACTCACGACACCCCGCAGAGAATGGAAAACCAAATTACCTGAACTGCTATGTGTCTGGGTTCCATCCACCCCAGATTGAGATTGATTTGCTGAAGAATGGGAAGAAGATGAAAGTGGAGCAATCAGACCTGTCTTTCAGCAAGGACTGGTCTTTCTACCTTCTGGTCCACGCTGAGTTCACTCCCAACGGAGTGGATGAGTATTGCTGCCGCGTGAAACACGTTACTCTCACAGAGCCCAAGACAGTTAAGTGGGGTAAGTTTTCAAGTTCCTTCCTTAGCTGCTGACAGTTGTATCTGAACATAGCCACAGCATAAAGCTGCCTTGATATAAAAACATCTGCATACTGGGATTATCAGGGAATGTTATTAAAGCTCTGATTAGTGGCACCTGCTGAGAGATCTCTGCACAGCGTGGTCACTGAGACAGTGGTTTCCCTGTAGTGAGAGCAGGGAGCAGTAGCAGCACTTCCACAAGTGCACAGGCACTCCCAATGGTTCTTCCCTACTGGCTTCCTTGGGCCTTCCTGATAGCCTCAGGGATACTCAGGACCAAGGAGAGTCTCAGGAAGGCACCGGTCTTGTCTGTAAGCCCTGCTGTGGTGGTGCCCTCCAATCCTAGACTCCTGCAGTTCTCTGGCTGGCTTGGGATCTAAGGCTAGTAGGCAAGGTGGGTACCTGCTGGGTATTTCTTAACAAGGCACTCACGGTGACGGACAGTGGGCTCTTCTGCCAGCTTTATTTATAACAGTTTTAGACATTTGTTAGTACATAGTATTTCAAAAGTGAAACTTAACTGTTTCTCTTTTTCTTTCTCCATTTTCTTTTCTGTAGATCGAGACCACTAACCAGCATCATGGAGGTGGGTTTCTAATCTTAAGAAAATCTTTCTTTTATCAAGTTATTTATTTATTTTTGGCTGTTTTGGGTGTTTGTTGCTGCGCACGGGCTTTCTCTAGTTGCAGCGAGTGGGGGCTACTCTTTGTTGTGGTGGGCTGGCTTCTTATTGTGGTGGCTTCTCTTGTTGCGGAGCACGGGCCTAGGCGCACGGGCTTCAGTAGTTGTGGCATGTGGGCTCAGTAGTTGTGGCTTGTGGGCTCTAGAGCACAGGCTCAGCAGTTGTGGTGCATGGGTTTAGTTGCTGCGCAGCATGTGGGATCTTCCCGGACCAGGGCTTGAACCCGTGTCCCCTGCATTGGCAGGCGGATTCTTAACCACTGCGGCACTAGGGAAGCCCCAGAAAATCTTTTTTTTAATGTCTCTATCCCAGGGCTTCCCTGGTGGCGCAGTGGTTGGGAGTCCGCCTACCGATGCAGGGGACAAGGGTTTGTGCCCCCGTCCGGGAAGATCCCACATGCCGTGGAGCGACTAGGCCCGTGAGCCGTGGCCGCTGAGCCTGTGCGTCTGGAGCCTGTGCTCCGCAACGGGAGAGGCCACAACACTGAGAGGCCCGTGTACCGCAAAAAATAATAATAATAATAAATAATAACAATAATAATAATGTCACTATCCTGGGGACTGTTATAGACAGCTCTAATATGATAACCCTCACTGTCTGGAGGACATTCATCAGGGTAGCAATTTAGCAGGCAGAGAAGAACCCCATGGGGTCACATTCCCTTCTTCTGTGGGGTGGCATGAGGAAGGCATGTGACCCTGGGTGTGGCTCTGCCAGCATCACTGACCCTCTAAAGGGAGGACAGAAGAGCTGCAGGTGTGCTGTGACAGGACAGAGGCAGCGGTTACCCACAGCACCTGCAAGGGTTTGCTCTTTCTTCTGCCGTTTCTGCCTTGGGCATCTCTGGGCCTTCAAAAGTGAACCGTCCCTTCCTTTGCATGGCAGTTGCTTTGTTATTTAGCCAGAAGGGAAGAGTGACATAGTTCTGTAGACGCACCATTCCTAAGTGTGTGGGCACTGTGGTTGCCTCTAAAAGCTCCCAGTCCAATAGAAGAAAGAAATGGAAACAGATTGTTGTAACCTAAGGTAAAGCTACTATAACAGACGTATCTTGCAAGTATCTGTAGGAGCATGAAACAGGGAGTAATTGGACTTCTCTGCATCTTCAGTTGGAGGCCAGAGGCAGATAATCCAGCTTTTCTGGGAAATTTTACTCCACGGGGTATCTTGGCACTGAAAACCTATTCAAATTTCCTGTTACACTGTAGGACAGGGAAGGTAATTTTCGAGAGCATGAGAGAGTTTGGGTGACCTGCCCAGAGTCACACAGTTACTAAATGGTAGAGCCAGGATCTGAACTATAGTACCAGCATTCTTTCCTCTAAGGTTGTGGGGGAACCAGTGGGATAAACTAGTAGGATATGCTCTTTTAATGGATCTGGAAAGTCACCTGCACCTACTACTTTTACCAACAGTGATTTATACAGCACAAGTTAGATAAGTTTAGTGGTGCTATCTGTAATCCAAATAAAATAAATGTATTTTCTAATATTCCTTTTTTTCTTTTTTTCAGGTTTGAAGATGCCTCATTTGGATTGGACTAATTCCAGATTCTGTTGTCTTGCTTTTTATTTTCTTTTTTCTTTTCTTTTTTTAAATTTATTTTATTGAAGTATAGTTGATTTATAATGTTGTGAACTTCTGCTGTATAGCAAAGTGATTTAGTTATTGTTGTCTTGCTTTTTAATGCTGATATGTTTTTATGCTTTATGCATATAAATCAGAAGTTGTATTGATGTTACCACAAATATCATCTTCTTATAATTCTACCTAGGGTGCTACGTCTCCATGTTTGACCTGTCTTGGCAGGTAGCTATAGTGGGGGCTCTGGCAGCCTAGAGGTGGGGAAGACAGAATTTCAGGTTTAACATCAACATCTTGGTCAAATCTGAACTCTTCAGTCTCTTCTGCATACAAAACTGGATAATAAGATAGTATGTATGTTTAGAGTAAACCTCCAATTTGTAATTTTTCTTAGAATTTTGGAAAAATTTTGAAAGATAATTTTCAGAATTATGGAAATTTGTTATAGTGGATAAAACATTTTGCCATATAAAATTCATATTTACCTCTTATATCTGTTAGAGAGAGACTTGGTTGTGCCTATTTTGTTTGTTTCACTAATTAAAACAATGGTAAAACATTGTGTTCAGCTTCTCAAAGGAACAACAGCTGACTTCTCAATGTCAGTGGGATCCAGAACATAGCAGAAAGTAATCATGAATGTAGTAAAACAACTGCCTACCTAGAATTCCATACACAACAAAAATATCTTTTAAAAAATTACAGCAAAGTAAACATCCTTAGATAAAAAGTCAGATTTCAGTACCCTTTAGATCCTCACTAAAGGAGATTCTAAATGATGCACTTCAGGCAGAGAGAAGGCCTAAAATGTGAGCAGAAAGGAAGAGCAAAGGAAATGTATCAGTTCTGTGTAAAAATAAATCAACGTAAATAAGCACATAAACTGAATATTTAATATCTAACTAGTAGAGGGCACAGGAGTTTATGGAGTGCTAGTAATGTTTTATTTCTTGACATGGATGGTGGTTACAAGAGGTTTTGCTTTGTAATTTTTTGATAAATGTACATATATGCTGTACATTTTAAAGGAATGTTATATTTCACATTAAAAATCATAAAATTGATTAATGTGGTTTATTACAGTAACAGATTAAAGGAGATGATTTATATGCTTATTTCAAAGATTCAGAATAAGTGTTCAATTAAATTTCAATACTCAGTGAGTTTATGATAAAAAACTCATAGCTGGAGGAAAAACAGGCTAATTTACTTAGACTTATAAGGTTTTCTTAACACACATAAACAGACACATACACACATTAATAGAGAGATATCGGTATTTTACAGGTAAAATCAGAGATAAGATAAGGAGGCCCAATGCTACTTCTGAGTGATATTATACTAGAGGTCCCAGCAGCAAATTAAGGAAAAAAAGTAAAATGAATAAGGATTTGAAGAGAAGAAACAAAATTATATTATTTTGATGTTATATATAGATTATATAGAAATGTCAATAAGGTATAAAAGATGAATTATTAGGATTAATAAGAGAATTTAACAAATTTGCTGGACAGAAAAATCAACATAAAAGTTAAATGCATTTATACTGGTAACAAAATGTAAATTAAAAATATTTAATTTATAATAGCAATATACGTAGTACTTAAGTATATATAAATATATATGCTATATATGTTCAAGTAATAGTATTTAAATTTAAATACACACAAATTTAAATATATACAGTGTTTAAATATAAATGCATACACCAATATAAAGCTAACAAAAGATGTTAATGGAAGCTCTTAATGGAAAAATTGTAGGAATTGTGTTATTGGAGGAAATTAATGAAGACTTAAAAAAATGGGGAGAGAATGTTTATGGATAGGAAGATTAAATATCCTAAAGATATCACTTCTACCCAACTTGATATATAGACTTAATGTAATTATTAACAAAATTTTAATAGCTTTTCATGAAACTTGACAAACTGTTCCTAAAATATGGAAGAGGGTTAATGGAGGAAGAAAGACAAAGACACACCTGAAGAATAATAAAGTGAGAGATTTATAATTAAAACAGAATGGAATTGGCCCAGGGATGGACAAAGACCAATGGAATAGAAAAGAGACCAGAAACAAACTCATGCATCTATGGAAACCTGACATACAAGACATTTCAGATCAATGGTAAAAGGAAGGACTTCTGGAAAAAAAAAAAAAAAGTGCTGAGACAAATGGTTCTCAATATGTGGGGGGGAAAATAGGTCCCTACCTCACACTATGAACAAATGTAAGTTGCATCGGAAAAGGATTTAGATGCAAGATTCAAAAATTTTAAACATAGGAAAAAAATATAAAACCATTTTTATGACCTCAACATAGAAGTCACAAATTACATGCATATAGCAAAAGACTGATTGATTAATCTCATTAAAATTTAGAACTACATTAAAATTAGAGACCCCACAAAAAAAGTAAAAAGTCAAGCCACAGATCTGAATATATTCACCATACCTACAACAAAGATTGGTATCTAGAGTATATCAAACACTACAAACCACTAAGAAAAAGGCAACACCCCAAGAGAAAAACAGGCAAAAGACTTGAACAGTCATTTTACAAAAAGCTCCACACCATATATATATGTTGTTTAACATTAATGCAAATTAAAACCCATCATACCATCAGATAGGCAAAAGTTTTAAAAATCTGGATATGCTAAGTGTTGGCAAAGACATACCCCAATGAGAACTTATTACATTGCTGTTGAGAGCATAAACTGATAAAACAACTTTGGAAAACTAGAGTATTATGTAGTAAAATTAAAGATGCACATGCCCTGTGACCCAGCAATTCTACTACTAACATAGAGAAACTCTTGCACACGGGCTGCAATAGATGTATAAAATGTGTATGCATATGGCTGATTTGCTTTGTTGTACAACGGAAACTAACACAGTATTGTGAAGTAATTATACTCCAATAAAGATCTGTTAAAAGAAAAACTTTACTGCAACATTGTTTAACGGCAAACAATGGAAACAATCTAAAGTTGGATAAAGATACATTCAGACAATGGAATGCTATGCAGGGGTGAAACTGAATGAATTGTTGTTATAAAAATTAACATGGATGAATCACAAAAAATGTTGAGTGAAGAAAAACCCAACAAGTCCCCCCAAATTATATACAGTGATTCCATTTTATACAAAACTCAACAGTAGCCAAAACTAAATAGCATTATTTGGGTATATATTTATATGGAGTAAGTCAGATCAAGAAAAACAGGGAATGGTAGAAAGTTTCAGAATGGTAGTTAACTCTGAGGCTGGCAAGGTAAGGGAATAGAATGGGGATGGGCACACACATGCAACAGGAGGGGCACACATTTAAAGATATTGGAGATACCTGAGTTCTTGCCTGGATGGTGGGAACAAGAGTATGTGTTTTGTTATTATTGTTGTTATCAATTAAATCATACATATTCACTCATTTGTATGTAGGGGGAGACTAAGGCTAGAACAATGCTGTAATACCACAAAATAATAATTTAACTCACACACACCTGCACATTGTATAAGTGCAGAGGCTCTGCAGTCACACTGCCTGGGTTCAAATCCTGGCACTACCACTTACTGCCCAAGTACATCTGAATTAGAATTCCCAATCTCTCTGTGTTCCCTCATCTGTAAAATGGAAATAATAACACTACTTACCTATAAAATTGATAAGATTAACTAGATAACACCTGATTGTTAACATTAATATTTAAGAAAAAACTATAAGGAAATAATCCTAATAGCAAACAAGATCACTTTGAGTAATAGATTTATAAGTGACAAATTTCCTTTTTTCCTCTATTACTCAAATGTTCTACAGTGATATTCTGTAGTATATAAAGGTAAGTTTTTCAACAAATGGTGCTGGAAAAATGGAATATCCACATGCAAAAGAATGACGTTGGGTCTGTTAGTCATACCATACACAAAAAATAATCAAAATCCATCAAAGGCCTAAATGTGAGAGCTAAAACTATAAAACTCTTGTAAAAAAAACTCCATGATCTCAGATTAGGCAATGGTTTCTTAGACATGACACCAAAAGCACAAGTGACCCGAAAAAGGTAAAAACTGACTTTTAAAAACTTTTGAGTTTCATAGGACACCATCGAGAAGGTGAAAAGACAACCCATAGAAGAGGAGAAAATACTTACAAATCATATACCTCAGAAAGGTCTAGAATATATAAAGAACTCTTAGAACTCAACAATAAAAACAAATAACTCAATTACAAAGTAAACAAAGGATTTAAGTAGACATTTCTCCAAAGTCATATATAAATGGCCAATAAGCACTTGAAAACATGTTCAACACATGAGTCATTAGGAAAATGCAAATCAGGGCTTCCCTGATGGCCCACTGGTTAAGAATCCGCCTGCCAACGCAGGGGCCACAGGTTCGATCCCTGGTCCAGGAAGATTCCCACATGCTGTGGAGCAATGAAGCCTGTGTGCCACAACTACTGAAGCCCACGCGCCCTAGAGCCCACGAGACACAACTACTGAGCCCATGCGCCGCAATACTGAAGCCTGCCTGCCTAGAGCCCGTGCTCTGCAACAAAAGAAGCCACCGCTATGAGAAGCTTGCACATTGCCACGCAGCAACTAGATAAAAGCCCGCGCGCAGCAACAAGACCCATCGTAGCCAAGAAACAAATAAAATTAAAAAAAACAAAATACATCCTCTTAAAAAAAAATAGATTCCCAGCCCCTCCCCTGCTCCCCTGTTAAAGGGCCAGCATCCCCAACCACTGCATCCTGGTAGAAATGTCAGAACACAAACTCATGAGAAAGAAAACCCTTGAAAGGGCAAGAGAATTAAAGTGCATTTTTAACCATCCATGGTTGTGAGTACAGTTTATTAGGGTCACTATTGGGGAGCAGATATTTAAAAAGAGGGTCCCTGTTTTCTACACCCTTAATAGGAATTTTGTGAGGTTCTGTTCTCTTCAATCCCTAAGCTTTGCTCCATTAAATTGGATAGGAAATCCCTGGGTGGATCTTGAGGCAATTACTGAGCAGCCAAGTTCTCAGTGCTTCAGGGCAGGGTGCTTGTGGACCCCTAAGGTTCACCTGGTGATGCTTGCCCTTCACCGGGTCCCGTGAGCTTGAGTTGGCTACCCACGCATGGGTACTACACTCAGAATGTAGACGCCAGATGTTCAAGTTAAAAACACTTTTGCATGAGTTACACAGATAATCCCATATCTTCTTGGCTGCTGTAAATGGAAAACTGGTTCAGAAGCTCAGGACTAAAAAGAAAAGGAAACAACAACAAAAACAAGCACCTCAGGACTGCTGGTAGCAAAACCTGAGACTCATCTGTGCCTCATCTAGCCCCTCGGCGATTCTGGGTTCTGTGCCCACATCCTGTGTTCAGCTGAAGCACACAGGCTTTACAGAACTTCTGAATAAAATTAAAAGTGAAGCTAATTCTCTACATTAAAAATGCAAGTTAGAGCTCTTTTGTCATGGTTATAAGACTATTAATAATCTCTACTGTGACAGTTTATTGCATTTCAGCCCCCCTTATAAAATGTTAAATAGATTGGAGTAAGTTCTACTTTTCTGCTTACTTTCAAATAGATGGATTAGCATAAAACCTGAATGGCTGACACCACTACCATGACCACTGAATAGTTCATGGACCAGAGGGCAGTTTCATAGTGTGCAGGATGAGTTATAACAGAAAAAACTGGAAACATCCCCAATACAGGATTGGATAAAAATATGGAATATTCATATAATGAAAGGCTATGAACGTATGAAAAAACTATGTACATCTTTTATTATAGAAAGAGATATATTGTCCATGACACATCATTAAATAAAAAAGCTGTTGCAAAGAAATATGGGCAGAATGATTACATCTTTCCAAACATATATATCCATGCTTTTATCTGTATATGAATAGACAAAGTCTGGGAACAAACATCAATTCATTAGCAGTGGATATTTTTGGATGGAGGATTAACAGGTGATTTAAATTTTTATCTTTATTCTTACCTATATTGTGTGAACTTTTCACAATGGATATTAATTTTATAATTGGAAAAAATTAAGCTAAGTGGAAAAGTTTTTTAAAATATCAAACAAAAAACACTCAAAAGAAAACCACAAGGAAAAAAAAAAAAAACAAACCCCCAGTTCCACTGGCACCAGCGTCATGGTCTAAAGGTTAAGTCCACATTCTTTTTCTTGGCTCCAAAGTCTTTCACAGGCTCTTTGACCCCTCCATGTGGAACAGGTTGCTTTCCTGGAATCATAGTCTATTAAAGGTATATAAACCAGAGTCCATGAATTCTTTGAAGAAAGAGTTTTTCCCAGACCAGCCCAGTGCCCAGCACCTAGCAAGGTGACAGTAAAGGTTTGTAGAACCTGAATGATTACTGTGAACACTGAGGCCTGGTGGATAGCTGGGGCCAGGCTAAGAAGAAAGAAGCCAAAGCTTTGGGGTACTTTTGTCCTGGCGACTAGAGGGCTCCTCTTCTTACTCTCCTTCCCTGCTCAGCACTGGCAACAGCAGGTACAGCAGGAGTAGTTTGGCCCACTGTGTGTGTGGTGTCGGAGAAATAGTCCAGAAATGTCAGGGCCAGCTGGGCCCACATCACTGGGGCTGACCCAGCTCAGTCGGGGCAGTGGTAGGAGGGGGAGGACCAAGGCTCCTGACCAAGCCAGGCTACAGCAGAACTCCTTCCCCCTCAGCTGCTGAGCTGATGATAGCCCTCCCTCACACGAGAGTACCCAAAATGAGCTGTGTGGCCAGATCTGGTTAACCGACTGGTAAAGACAACATTGAAAAGGAAAATATTTACACTGAGCTAGGCTCCTGGCAACCAAGGCCTAAAACTGTATGATTCTGGAGCAGTAAAAATGGGGTTTGTTTCTTTTTTTCTTGCTGCTGTTATAAATACCACAAACCTGATGGATTAAAACAACACAATTTATCATCCTACAGTTCTGTAAGTCAGAAGTCCAACACAAGTCTCCTGGGCTTAAAGTTAAGGCAGGGCTGCTTTCCTTTCTGCACACTATGGGAGATTCCATGTCCTTACCTTTCCCACCTTCTAGAAGTTGCCTACATTCCTTGACTCATGGTCCCTTCTTCCTCTGCAAAACCAGCATGCTGCATCTCTCTGATCGTACTTCTGTAGTCACATCTTCCTCCGACCACAGTCAGGAAAGTTCTCAGCTTTTTTTTTTTTTTTTTTTTTTTTGCCACTCAGTGAGGCACGCAGGATCCTAGTTCCCCAACCATGAGTCAAACTGGTGCCCCCTGCAGTGGAAGCTCAGAGTCCTAACCACTGGACCACCAGGGAAGTCCCAAAGTTCTCTGCTGTTAAGTCCTATGTGGTTACACTGGGCTGACCCCAATCATCTCTGATAATCTCCCCATCTCAAGGCCCCTAACCTTAATCACACCTGCAAAGCCCTTTATGCCATATAAGGTACAATATTCACAGGTTCCAGGAATTAGGCTATGAACATCTTTTTTGTGGGGATGGGGGGAGGCATTACTCTCCCTACCACAAGGTATGGTAAGGAGAAAAGTATAATACTGTTAACGATAAGTAGGCAGCTCTGTACATAACGACATGGATAGTATCGATGATATATTATGAAATGGAAATAAGCAAGTTCAGTAAGTATTTATAGAATGATCCAAATTTTGTGGAATCTCCCTTGTCCCCAATAAATGCTGAATGAATTCTCTCTGAGCCGCACCCCACCATTCATAGCCTGGCTTCTTCGGGGAGATGGTAGAGCCCACCTCACCGACTCAACTCTCAAGGCACTGGTTTCTTCACAGTCCTCTTTTAGAAGAAGAGTTTAGAAAGGTCCAAGACACCAGAGAGTAGAGAGGAAAGGATCTGATGCAGGTTCAACATAGCAGGGGACAGCCAGAAAGGACCACACACTGTAATTGGCCAGAGGCAAGTGTCAGCCAAGCAATGTGGAAAGTGCGAAGGCGAGGCTTACAGGAATTTGCCAAAAGGGAAAAAGGGCATTTGAAGGAGAGTCTTCATTTTTAATAGTGCTGAATAGAATCCAAGGCAGGATAGAAAATCCAAGTAGGAATTCTGCAGTTTTAAGTAGGTTCTGAGATGCAAACCCAAGGACCTATGAGAGGAAAACACCCATGAAAGGAGGCTGTGCCAGTAACTTAGTCACTGGGCGTAGCATTCCCCAGGGACAGTGCCCAATCCGTGGCTCCTGAGATTGTCCTGTTGTCCCCACAGTGTCACGGGGTCTTGGCTTCAGCATTTCCCTAACCCTCTCTCCATCCAAGCTGAGGACGGATGCTACCTCTAACTCCCTTTATGCTTTTAGTGGGCACTGAGTTCTTAACACATAATAATAGCAGTCTCTGTAGTTATAATTTTAAAATTCCTCACCTTCTAAACTATATACAACATATAAAGCTTAACAACGTTTCCTGAGGAGAGGACAGTGAGATGGGAAGAGACACAGGAAGGCAACTTTCACTTTCACTCAGTAGACCCCTGACTGTATTTTTGCAACAGACATACATTCACGTATCAGAATTGTAATTAAAAATAAAAAGTGCTTGGGCTTCCCTGGTGGCACAGTGGTTGAGAGTCCGCCTGCCGATGCAGGGGACACAGGTTCGTGCCCCCATCTGGGAAGATCCCACGTGCCGCGAAGCGGCTGGGCCTGTGAGCCACGGCCGCTGAGCCTGCGCGTACGGAGCCTGTGCTCCGCAACGGGAGAGGCCACAACAGTGAGAGGCCCGCGTACCGCAAAAAAAAAAAAAAAAAAAAAAAAGTGCTTGAAACACTGTAGTTACTACTGTTTATAGTTCTGTACTACTTGATTTACTTTATACCAAGTCTGTGTGGTTTTCCCAGTAAAATCACCCTGGCAATTGAAAGAGCGTGGTGGTTACACACAAGCCTGTGAGGCAGAGATACCCCTCACCAACGAGATACTTCACCTGTCTCAACTTTAGGCTTCCCACATACTCTCCCTCAATTAGTGGGAAGAGTACTTGCCTTCCCGGGATCTTGTGAGGTTTTTTCCCTCCTTTGTATGGCGTCTGACTTCGTAACTATCAGGAAACAAAACAGCTCCCCTCTGTGTCCCATTTCCTTTGGGTCTGTTGCCTGATTTGTAACAGCACAAATCTGAGAATTCAGGCGGCATGAACACTTAGGTGGCTGCTAATAAATTAATTATTGGGCCGATTTGAACTCTAGATTGGATTCTCCTGGTTGGCAGTCTGGCATCTTCTGATTTATCCTTACAGTATATCCATTTGCCACAAAGCCTGCACTCAACTGACATTGGCTGTATTCAATGGGATTTAACACAGAAGACTGAGGATTGCCAGCCCCAACACAGATCTAACCAAGATTGACTTTTTTGTTAATGCTATTTTTCTAATTGAAGTATAGTTGATTTACAACGCTGTGCCAATCTCTGCTGCACAGCAAAGTGACTCAGTTACACACATAAAGACATACTTTCAGGATGGACTTCTGAGCAGGCAACCACCTTCAGACTCATTAAATTAAACCATTTAACGATAGTTCTCTCTGGGTTGGAGGGTCACTGTGGTTTTAATTTTCCTCTCTATAGTTTTTCTTATTTTTTATTTATTTTTATTTATTTTTAATTAATTTATTTATTTTGGTCACGCTGCGCAGCTTGTGGGATCTTAGTTCCCCAACCAGGGATCAAACCCCAGGGCCCCTGCAGTGGAAGCTCGGAGTCCTAACCACTGGACCACCAGGGAATTCCCTATAGTTTTTTGGTTGTTCCAATTTTCTACCACATGCATATATTATTTTTGTGGGCAGACAAAAACAAATGTGAGTTAAATAAAAACTACCATACATTGTGTTACTTGTTCCTGCTTCTCTGCACCTTCTCATATGCTTTTAATCATTGCCCTGATCCAAGCCACCCAATGAACGGTTTCCTGTGAACCCTTTCTCAGAAGTGGTTGTCAAGTGGACATTATGAGGCCTTTCGAATCCCATGGACCAGCATTTGAATCATAGCTCAGAGCTAACGTGGACAAGCATCTTAATTCTCTGAAACTGTCTCTTTATGTGTAAAAGAAAGTAAGACCTACCTTCTGGATTGTTGTGTAGTTTGGGTCAGCAGCTTCACAAACTTTAATGTGTATACAAATCACCTGGGATGTTGTTAAAATGCAGGCTATGATTTAGTTGGTCTAGGATGGGTCTGAGTGTCTCCATTTCTAAGAGCTCCAAGGTGTTGCTGATGTTGTGATGCCTGTACCACACTTTGATTAGTGACATAACATTTAAAAGAACTCAGGCACAAATGTCCTACATGTGCTTGTTCCTCTCCTTCCAGGGGGCCTGGATTTTCTGGCTGTTTGATGAGTTCACCTCAGAAAAGTGCTGACTGAGATCCACTGAGGTGCAACCCAACTCATTTGAGATTTAACCTATTCCTATTTTCTCCCCACTTCAATATCCTTCTTTTTCTTTCTGTTAAAGGACTTCATTCTTCCTTGGCCTAACAAAGATACAGGTACCTGTGCTTTTAGGTTTTGTTTGTTTGTTTGTTTGTTTTTGTTTTTGGCTGCACCACGCGGCATGTGGAACTTCCCTGCCCAGGGATTGAACCCATGCCCCCTGCACTGGAAGCGCAGAGTCTTATTAGGTTATTTTCTTTTTAAAGGAGCTTTACTGGGCTTCCCTGGTGGCGCGGTGGTTGAGAGTCCACCTGCTGATGCAGGGGACATGGGTTCATGCCCCGGTTGGGGAAGATCCCACATGCCGGGGAGCGGCTGGGCCCGTGAGCCATGGCCGCTGAGCCTGAGCGTCCGGAGCCTGTGCTCCACAACGGGAGAGGCCATAACAGTGAGAGGCCCGCGTACCCCCCCCCCAAAATAATAATAAAAGGAGCTTTACTGAGGTATAATTGACGTATGATAAATTACACTTAAAGTATACACTTTAATAAGTTCTACTACATGTATACACTTGAGAAACCATCATCATACTCAAGATAATGGATAAAGTGTCCTTAGGCTCCTGATGCTCCCTCCACCCTCTGGAAACCAACCATCTTTTACATAGATTAGTCTGCTTTTTCTAGAGTTTTAAATAAAAAGAATCATACAGCACGTACTCTTTTTTTGTCTTGCTTTTTTCCTTCAGCCTCATTATTTCATCCATTATTCTGTTTACCAATAGTTCATGCCTTGTCTATCCAATGATTTTTTTCTTATTTATTAATTTATTTTTGGCTGTGTTGGGTCTTTGTTTCTGTGCGAGGGCTTTCTTTAGTTGCGGCGAGCAGGGGCCACTCTTCATCGCGGTGTGGGGGCCTCTCACTGTCGCAGCCTCTCTTGTTGCAGAGCGCAGGCTCAGTAGTTGTGGCTCACGGGCCTAGTTGCTCCGCGGCATGTGGGATCTTTCCAGACCAGGGCTCGAACCCGTGTCCCCTGCATTGGCAGGCAGATCCTCAACCACTGCGCCACCAGGGAAGCCTCCATGCCTTGTTTATTGCTGATAGTATTCCATCGTATGGATAGCTGTCACAGTTTGTTCATCCATTCGCCTGTTGATGGAAGTTTGGATTGTTTCCAATTTCTGGCTGTTACCAATAAAGCTGCTTTGAACAGTTTTGTACAAGTCCTCATCATGAAAATACACTTTCATTTTCTCTTGGGTAAATACCTAGAGTGGAGTGGTTGGGTCATATGGACAGCATATGGTTAACTTTTTTAAAAACTCTGAAACTGTTATCCAAAGTAGTTGTACCATTTCCCATTCCCAACAAGAGTGTATGAAGTCCCAGTTCTTCCACATTCAGAAAATATTTACTATTATGAATAACATTTATTGTAAAAAAATTTTTTAGAAAAGTCATTAGGCCAAAAAAAATAAATTCTGTCATTCATCCCACTGATGGGAGATAACACTGTTAAGAGGCCATGTTTGTACATTTCCAGAAGTTTGCCCTCGTAGGCAAACAGTGGTCTCCTTTAAAAAAAAAAAAAAAAAAAAGAAAAGAAAAAATATAATTTTCTCTGTCTTCACTGTTTTTTTTAAGTGTTTTTAAAACTGGTTTTCCAAGTGAATAGATCAGATTCTATCTTTTAAGAATTTTAAGTACTCCAGTATTTGTCTGTGATGTGGTAAACAAGGAATATAGAGGTGACCACTAGCCCTGTCTCTTCCTATACTCCCAAGGCACTAGAAAACAATTCAACACTAACATTCCAGGCGTTAAGACCCTTAAATGAGTTAACAACACACAAACAAACAAAAGGGAGAGGCAGGAGTGTCTTTACTCATAACTTTATGCCTAACCATTATTCTTTCATTTCAAGAGAGTTATAGAGAGCTGGTAGAAAAAATAGGTAACTAGCATCAATAATCATATGCACTTCTTAATCATTACTGAACACTCCCTCTGTGCTCCCTGGGGCTCTCTCTGTGCCATTATCTCCTTTCATTAGGTCTGCAGAGAATATCCTTTTTCTAGTTTAGACACAACCACCACAGCAGGGATAGTTGAAACGTCTAAAAACATGTAAAAGAAATCCAGATGACATTTGTTGTGCTCTTTGGGGAAGCACCACCCAACTCCCTTCAAGTGCAAACTAGGGTGATTTCCAAGATCTCTGCCCCGCCCCGTCCCATGGTTCACTCCCTCTTCTGAGTGTTCCACTCAGAAAAGATCCCTGGACTCAGCCACCAGGTGATGTCAGCATCGTTTTATGGTATCTCTGGAGTGGAGGTTTCCTTAAGGAGTCTAACACTGACACGCTCTTAGAGTCAGTAGGCCTAACTTCTTTGGCTGGGCCCACAGCAGATGCAACCCAATTTCTCACTAAAATTGCCCAGGCCTCTATCTTCCCAGTGTCTGAAGCACGAATGACAAATGAATCAGGCCCATCTGAAACCTAACACTTAGCCTTTGTTTTCCTATCCATAAAAATGTAACGGGGTAATTCCTACATCCTAATGTTTACTCACGTATTCCCTCGCATGTTCGTTCATTCCTTCATTCGTAGGTTCATCCATCCATCCATCCATTCACTCATTCAGTCAGTTTACCAAGTATTTACTCCATGCCAAGCACCATTCTAGTGTGGTAATTCGAAGGGAATGATGTTCTTCAAAAGTCTAACGCTCTAAGCAGTTACTGCTTTTACCTTTTACTATCAGGGGTCATTTCCCTACAAATCAACAAAACAAAGAAAATTACCTAAACTACAGAGGCAAGATACAGGCCTGACTTTCTCCGCACAGGGTTTTCCCTGAAGGGACTCAGGAAGCAAGAAGGTCCTCCTTCACTCTGGACAGCCCAGCTTGCTCCCGAGAAACTCATCCCAGAAGGCTGTGAAAAACGCACGGATTACAGGCAAAGGGCTCACGACTCGCCAAATGCTCTGGTCAGGCTCTACTGTCTGCCATTAATACTCTGCGTGATTAAGTTACTTCAGCTCTTCGAGCCTCCCTTTCCTCATCTGTGACAAGCTGATGATAAAGGCATCCTGTTAACATCGTACACGCATTTCACAATTAAATGACATACAGCACATAGCGCAAGCCAGTGAGCCGCCAACGGGTAGCTCTATGATTATTATTAAGAGCGACAGGTAGCGGGAACAAGAGAATGAACGACGTGAGGCGGTATGTAAACACCTCAGGACATTCCACAAGAGTCGCGTGCAACTTCCTCGCCGTGGTTTGGTCGTCGCGTATTTGGGGAAAGTGCAGAGCGGCAGCTGAACCTGGCGGGCGCCTGGAGGAAGCTCGAGGCCCTCGGGCTCCCAGCGGACTGATACACCCTGGCGGCGACTCCTTTGGCTCCTTGCCTGGTTCTTTCCAAGATGAACTGAGTCTCTACTTTCAGTTTTGAGTAAGCGAAGGTTTTCATTCAGAAAGGTTGTAAAACTAGGGATAAGAGTAATCAGCATGCTTACACAAGCTGTCTGTCAGGGACACCATGGATACTGACTGAGTATGTTCTAAATACCCTGCAATATACCAGACCCTCAGATTTTTCTCTCTCACAAAAGGCTCTGTGAAGCGGGTTTTGTGTGTGTGTGTGTGTGTTTGTTTGCTTGTTGTTGTTCATGAGAAAAAGGAAGTTAGTTTAAAATTTATTTAGAAAAGAAGCATAATGTGTGTATTATCACTCTGAGCTGTCCTCATGAGGCCTCGAGGTTTCTGGACGACTTTTCTCGCCCAAAGAATCCAGAAGCCCTACAGCGTATTTCCGGGCTCTAATTGTGAACCCAAGTTCTGATTCTGCCCACTACCATTCAATCTCTGTCCTTACTCTTATTAATTTTTCTGGGCTTCAGTTTTCCCGATCGAAAACAAGGTTCTAGGCTCCTAACTCGCTGGGGTATGCTTGGGGAGCAAGTGCCTTAGCGTTTCTGGTGCTGTTCCGAAAAGCGAAGCTTCCTCCACACTGAAGTTCTCAGGGGGGCGGCCCGCGCCCCAAGCTTGGGCGCGCACCCCTGATAAGAGGGCGCCGATGTACAGACAGCGAATCCACCCGGTTCAACCCTGCCTTCCTAAGCATCACGAGACATGTCAGAAAATGAAACTGAAAACCGGCAAGTCCCTCTTTCTAACCTGCCCGGGCCTCGCTCGCTAGGAGACCGGTGACGGCCCGGCGGGCAGGGTTCTGATTGGTGGCCTGGCGTGGACTATAAGTGCGGGCGCGGGACCGGGCCGTCACTTCGCCACCCGGGCTGCTCCTGTAAGCGATGGCTCCCTTCGTGACCTTGGTCCTGCTTGGGCTGCTCTCGCTGTCTGGCCTGAACGCCGTCCCGCGTGAGTGTCCCCTCCTCCTTTTCCCTCTTCCACCAGCCCGTCCCTGTCCCGCTCGCAGCCACTAGGCACTAACCGCGTACGCCCCGGTCCCGCTCCCAAGTTTTCCTTGCCGGCTCGGTGGAGTAGTACGCGGCTTTCTCTCGGGCTGTGGAGGCGGTGGGGGGTGGGGGGTGGGGAGTGGGGAGGGGGTGCGAGCCCAGGACGCCGGCTTCAAATCTCCGGTATGGGGGGAGGGGACCTCTGGCACGCCGGCACCGGGTGGGTTGGGACAGAGCGACCGAGGTGGGGGAGGGGTTCTCTTCCGCGGGGCCTTTGGCTCCCCCCGCGCAGCGGGAACAGAGGGCGGGCTGGCGGGTCCCAAAGGGCTGGGTTTGGGGCAGCGAATGGGTGGAGACCACGCGTGGGCTTTGGGGGAGTCGCCGCCAGGGTGTATCCGTCCGCTGGGAGCCCGAGGGCCTCGAGCTTCCTCCAGGCGCCCGCCAGGTTCAGCCGCCGCTCTGCACTTTCCCCAAATACGCGACGACCAAACCACGGCGAGGAAGTTGCACGCGACTCTTGTGGAATGTCCTGAGGTGTTTACATACCGCTTCACGTCGTTCATTCTCTTGTTCCCGCTACCTGTCGCTCTTAATAATAATCATAGAGCTACCCGTTGGCGGCTCACTGACTTGCGCTATGTGCTGTATGTCATTTAATTGTGAAATGCGTCTACGATGTAAACTGGATGGCTTTATCATCAGCTTGTCATAGATGAGGAAAGGGAGGCTCGAAGAGCTGAAGTAACTTAATCACGCAGGGTATTAATGGCAGACAGTAGAGCCTGACCAGAGTATTTGGCGAGTCGTGAGCCCTTTGCCTGTAATCCGTGCGTTTTTCACAGCCTTCTGGGATGAGAGTCTCGGGAGCAAGCTGGGGGGACATGGGCCCCTGTTGCCTTTCTTCACAGAGGGTTCCTCCTTTGGCTCCTTGCCTGGTTCTTTCCGAGATGAACTGAGTCTCTACTTTCAGTTTTGAGTAAGGGAAGGTTTATCATTCAGAAAGGTTGTAAAACTAGGGATCAGAGTAATTAACATGCTTACCGAAGCTGTCTGTCAGGAACACCATGGATACTGACTGAGTACGTCCTAAAGACCCTGCAATATACCAGATCCTCAGATTTTTCTCTCTCACAAAAGGCTCTGTGAAGCGGGTTTTGTGTGTGTGTGTGTGTTTGTTTGTTGTTGTTCATGAGAAAAAGGAAGTTAGTTTAAAATTTATTTAGAAAAGAAGCATAACGTGTGTATTATCACTATTATTGATATTTGTGGTGGCATATAGCTGTAGAAAAATAGCAAGCCGACATTAAAAACTCTCTGCATTTGAAAATTTCCTAAGTAATACATGCCTGCAAGATATACAAGGCCATTTCTGGAACGTATACAAGAAACATGTAATTGTGATTCCCTCTGGGGGATCTGTTTTCTGCTCTTTCCCCTATGTGGGTTTTACTTCACTCTGGGTGTAGATAATTTTTCACTTAAACTACAGAAACTCAAATAACTCTCCCCAAAAACCTGAGCCAGTAAGTGGTTGAGGACAGATTCAAACCCAGGCCTTCTGATACACCTCCTCCTCTTAGAAGCCACTATTGTGATATTCTTCAAAAAAAAAACCCCACAAACTGCCTAGCTCCCTCAAAGAGAGAATTCCAGGTGGGATGAACCTGTGCTCTCACTACTCTAGCACCTACATGTTCTAATTATTAGAAGCTCAAATGCAAAGAGGTTTCTGAATTATCTTCACTTTGAACTATGAAAAAATATCAGGGCTTCATGGTATGTCCAGTCTAGCTCTTGGTGGGCCTAGGGACCTTTTCTTTGATGATGGGACATTTCTAGACAGATACATCTGGTCAGAGTGATGTGGTACTCCACCTTCTCTCTACCACCGGACATGGAGGATGAGCTGAACTTTATAATCTTGTACCCTGAGTGTATTTGTATTTAAGTGGTTATATACATATATTTATATCAGTCTATATATTCAGTAGCAGTAACACTTCACTTTGGAAGAAAAATATAGAAATAGAGTTTATAATATTTTTTTTACACATCCCCATGGAGGGTCTAGACATGCATCCCATTTTGGAAGCCACTATTCTGTAGCATTATGCAATATTCCCAACCTGGCAGATTATGGCAATCACTTGAGCATGCTAATTAAAAATAGAAATTCCACTGTCACATGCATTACTCCACCTGGTCCTAATGGAGAGTATGTTCTCTCCCATTTGCCATAGTCCTCACCCTTCCGTGTTGTTCTTACCCAGCCCAACTACTTCATTTAAGGTATTTGCCAGCTCCTGTAGGTGTTTCAGTTTTGTTTCTTTGTTTTCTAGCTCATGAAATCAGATATACATTCAGATAGAGATTTGTCATATAAACTCTGGAAACGATGAAGAGGTTGTGTTTTGTAGAAATATACTTTGGGTTGACTCTGTTAGGAACCTGAGCAAGGAGGTAACAATAATTACACCTGCCACTTACAGAGCAATTGCTGTGTGCTAGGCACTGTACTAGGCACATATTGAGAAGTCTGATCGGTCTGGATCTAGGCAGGAGGCAAAACAAAAAGGAGTAAACATAGGGGAAAAAAACTGACTGGGTTGAAACAGTGTACAATAACGGGAATTTTTGATGTGGCTAATATGGAGGGAGTGTGAAGTGAGAAACGAAACTTGATAAGTAGATTACAGCCAAATCATGTAGACTCTTGAATGATAAGGAATTCTGTGGGTGCGGAGGAGCCATGAAAAGTTCTTGAGATTCTCCACAGAGAGATTATTAAAGATACAGCACAATCTCCACTGACAGAAGAAGATGTTAGGAGAAATCTGCTAGAAAAAGCCTGAAAGGCATGTGTAGGGGAATTATGTGGGAAAGATATTAAGTCATGGTTTATCCCAGAAAATGGAGGCTGCCTTTTGGAAAAATGGAAGCTCATTTGGCATGAGGGGAAATGGAATTGGGAGAAAAGGGGGATCAAATATAAACACTTGGGGCCTGATCTAGCTTTAGACCAAGGTAGCCCCAATTGAAATACTCTGCAATTTCATCTGTCTTCCCCTGCTGCTCCTCAGGTCCTCCGAAGGTTCAGGTTTACTCACGACACCCCGCAGAGAATGGAAAACCAAATTACCTGAACTGCTATGTGTCTGGGTTCCATCCACCCCAGATTGAGATTGATTTGCTGAAGAATGGGAAGAAGATGAAAGTGGAGCAATCAGACCTGTCTTTCAGCAAGGACTGGTCTTTCTACCTTCTGGTCCACGCTGAGTTCACTCCCAACGGAGTGGATGAGTATTGCTGCCGCGTGAAACACGTTACTCTCACAGAGCCCAAGACAGTTAAGTGGGGTAAGTTTTCAAGTTCCTTCCTTAGCTGCTGACAGTTGTATCTGAACATAGCCACAGCATAAAGCTGCCTTGATATAAAAACATCTGCATACTGGGATTATCAGGGAATGTTATTAAAGCTCTGATTAGTGGCACCTGCTGAGAGATCTCTGCACAGCGTGGTCACTGAGACAGTGGTTTCCCTGTAGTGAGAGCAGGGAGCAGTAGCAGCACTTCCACAAGTGCACAGGCACTCCCAATGGTTCTTCCCTACTGGCTTCCTTGGGCCTTCCTGATAGCCTCAGGGATACTCAGGACCAAGGAGAGTCTCAGGAAGGCACCGGTCTTGTCTGTAAGCCCTGCTGTGGTGGTGCCCTCCAATCCTAGACTCCTGCAGTTCTCTGGCTGGCTTGGGATCTAAGGCTAGTAGGCAAGGTGGGTACCTGCTGGGTATTTCTTAACAAGGCACTCACGGTGACGGACAGTGGGCTCTTCTGCCAGCTTTATTTATAACAGTTTTAGACATTTGTTAGTACATAGTATTTCAAAAGTGAAACTTAACTGTTTCTCTTTTTCTTTCTCCATTTTCTTTTCTGTAGATCGAGACCACTAACCAGCATCATGGAGGTGGGTTTCTAATCTTAAGAAAATCTTTCTTTTATCAAGTTATTTATTTATTTTTGGCTGTTTTGGGTGTTTGTTGCTGCGCACGGGCTTTCTCTAGTTGCAGCGAGTGGGGGCTACTCTTTGTTGTGGTGGGCTGGCTTCTTATTGTGGTGGCTTCTCTTGTTGCGGAGCACGGGCCTAGGCGCACGGGCTTCAGTAGTTGTGGCATGTGGGCTCAGTAGTTGTGGCTTGTGGGCTCTAGAGCACAGGCTCAGCAGTTGTGGTGCATGGGTTTAGTTGCTGCGCAGCATGTGGGATCTTCCCGGACCAGGGCTTGAACCCGTGTCCCCTGCATTGGCAGGCGGATTCTTAACCACTGCGGCACTAGGGAAGCCCCAGAAAATCTTTTTTTTAATGTCTCTATCCCAGGGCTTCCCTGGTGGCGCAGTGGTTGGGAGTCCGCCTACCGATGCAGGGGACAAGGGTTTGTGCCCCCGTCCGGGAAGATCCCACATGCCGTGGAGCGACTAGGCCCGTGAGCCGTGGCCGCTGAGCCTGTGCGTCTGGAGCCTGTGCTCCGCAACGGGAGAGGCCACAACACTGAGAGGCCCGTGTACCGCAAAAAATAATAATAATAATAAATAATAACAATAATAATAATGTCACTATCCTGGGGACTGTTATAGACAGCTCTAATATGATAACCCTCACTGTCTGGAGGACATTCATCAGGGTAGCAATTTAGCAGGCAGAGAAGAACCCCATGGGGTCACATTCCCTTCTTCTGTGGGGTGGCATGAGGAAGGCATGTGACCCTGGGTGTGGCTCTGCCAGCATCACTGACCCTCTAAAGGGAGGACAGAAGAGCTGCAGGTGTGCTGTGACAGGACAGAGGCAGCGGTTACCCACAGCACCTGCAAGGGTTTGCTCTTTCTTCTGCCGTTTCTGCCTTGGGCATCTCTGGGCCTTCAAAAGTGAACCGTCCCTTCCTTTGCATGGCAGTTGCTTTGTTATTTAGCCAGAAGGGAAGAGTGACATAGTTCTGTAGACGCACCATTCCTAAGTGTGTGGGCACTGTGGTTGCCTCTAAAAGCTCCCAGTCCAATAGAAGAAAGAAATGGAAACAGATTGTTGTAACCTAAGGTAAAGCTACTATAACAGACGTATCTTGCAAGTATCTGTAGGAGCATGAAACAGGGAGTAATTGGACTTCTCTGCATCTTCAGTTGGAGGCCAGAGGCAGATAATCCAGCTTTTCTGGGAAATTTTACTCCACGGGGTATCTTGGCACTGAAAACCTATTCAAATTTCCTGTTACACTGTAGGACAGGGAAGGTAATTTTCGAGAGCATGAGAGAGTTTGGGTGACCTGCCCAGAGTCACACAGTTACTAAATGGTAGAGCCAGGATCTGAACTATAGTACCAGCATTCTTTCCTCTAAGGTTGTGGGGGAACCAGTGGGATAAACTAGTAGGATATGCTCTTTTAATGGATCTGGAAAGTCACCTGCACCTACTACTTTTACCAACAGTGATTTATACAGCACAAGTTAGATAAGTTTAGTGGTGCTATCTGTAATCCAAATAAAATAAATGTATTTTCTAATATTCCTTTTTTTCTTTTTTTCAGGTTTGAAGATGCCTCATTTGGATTGGACTAATTCCAGATTCTGTTGTCTTGCTTTTTATTTTCTTTTTTCTTTTCTTTTTTTAAATTTATTTTATTGAAGTATAGTTGATTTATAATGTTGTGAACTTCTGCTGTATAGCAAAGTGATTTAGTTATTGTTGTCTTGCTTTTTAATGCTGATATGTTTTTATGCTTTATGCATATAAATCAGAAGTTGTATTGATGTTACCACAAATATCATCTTCTTATAATTCTACCTAGGGTGCTACGTCTCCATGTTTGACCTGTCTTGGCAGGTAGCTATAGTGGGGGCTCTGGCAGCCTAGAGGTGGGGAAGACAGAATTTCAGGTTTAACATCAACATCTTGGTCAAATCTGAACTCTTCAGTCTCTTCTGCATACAAAACTGGATAATAAGATAGTATGTATGTTTAGAGTAAACCTCCAATTTGTAATTTTTCTTAGAATTTTGGAAAAATTTTGAAAGATAATTTTCAGAATTATGGAAATTTGTTATAGTGGATAAAACATTTTGCCATATAAAATTCATATTTACCTCTTATATCTGTTAGAGAGAGACTTGGTTGTGCCTATTTTGTTTGTTTCACTAATTAAAACAATGGTAAAACATTGTGTTCAGCTTCTCAAAGGAACAACAGCTGACTTCTCAATGTCAGTGGGATCCAGAACATAGCAGAAAGTAATCATGAATGTAGTAAAACAACTGCCTACCTAGAATTCCATACACAACAAAAATATCTTTTAAAAAATTACAGCAAAGTAAACATCCTTAGATAAAAAGTCAGATTTCAGTACCCTTTAGATCCTCACTAAAGGAGATTCTAAATGATGCACTTCAGGCAGAGAGAAGGCCTAAAATGTGAGCAGAAAGGAAGAGCAAAGGAAATGTATCAGTTCTGTGTAAAAATAAATCAACGTAAATAAGCACATAAACTGAATATTTAATATCTAACTAGTAGAGGGCACAGGAGTTTATGGAGTGCTAGTAATGTTTTATTTCTTGACATGGATGGTGGTTACAAGAGGTTTTGCTTTGTAATTTTTTGATAAATGTACATATATGCTGTACATTTTAAAGGAATGTTATATTTCACATTAAAAATCATAAAATTGATTAATGTGGTTTATTACAGTAACAGATTAAAGGAGATGATTTATATGCTTATTTCAAAGATTCAGAATAAGTGTTCAATTAAATTTCAATACTCAGTGAGTTTATGATAAAAAACTCATAGCTGGAGGAAAAACAGGCTAATTTACTTAGACTTATAAGGTTTTCTTAACACACATAAACAGACACATACACACATTAATAGAGAGATATCGGTATTTTACAGGTAAAATCAGAGATAAGATAAGGAGGCCCAATGCTACTTCTGAGTGATATTATACTAGAGGTCCCAGCAGCAAATTAAGGAAAAAAAGTAAAATGAATAAGGATTTGAAGAGAAGAAACAAAATTATATTATTTTGATGTTATATATAGATTATATAGAAATGTCAATAAGGTATAAAAGATGAATTATTAGGATTAATAAGAGAATTTAACAAATTTGCTGGACAGAAAAATCAACATAAAAGTTAAATGCATTTATACTGGTAACAAAATGTAAATTAAAAATATTTAATTTATAATAGCAATATACGTAGTACTTAAGTATATATAAATATATATGCTATATATGTTCAAGTAATAGTATTTAAATTTAAATACACACAAATTTAAATATATACAGTGTTTAAATATAAATGCATACACCAATATAAAGCTAACAAAAGATGTTAATGGAAGCTCTTAATGGAAAAATTGTAGGAATTGTGTTATTGGAGGAAATTAATGAAGACTTAAAAAAATGGGGAGAGAATGTTTATGGATAGGAAGATTAAATATCCTAAAGATATCACTTCTACCCAACTTGATATATAGACTTAATGTAATTATTAACAAAATTTTAATAGCTTTTCATGAAACTTGACAAACTGTTCCTAAAATATGGAAGAGGGTTAATGGAGGAAGAAAGACAAAGACACACCTGAAGAATAATAAAGTGAGAGATTTATAATTAAAACAGAATGGAATTGGCCCAGGGATGGACAAAGACCAATGGAATAGAAAAGAGACCAGAAACAAACTCATGCATCTATGGAAACCTGACATACAAGACATTTCAGATCAATGGTAAAAGGAAGGACTTCTGAAAAAAAAAAAAAAAGTGCTGAGACAAATGGTTCTCAATATGTGGGGGGGAAAATAGGTCCCTACCTCACACTATGAACAAATGTAAGTTGCATCGGAAAAGGATTTAGATGCAAGATTCAAAAATTTTAAACATAGGAAAAAAATATAAAACCATTTTTATGACCTCAACATAGAAGTCACAAATTACATGCATATAGCAAAAGACTGATTGATTAATCTCATTAAAATTTAGAACTACATTAAAATTAGAGACCCCACAAAAAAAGTAAAAAGTCAAGCCACAGATCTGAATATATTCACCATACCTACAACAAAGATTGGTATCTAGAGTATATCAAACACTACAAACCACTAAGAAAAAGGCAACACCCCAAGAGAAAAACAGGCAAAAGACTTGAACAGTCATTTTACAAAAAGCTCCACACCATATATATATGTTGTTTAACATTAATGCAAATTAAAACCCATCATACCATCAGATAGGCAAAAGTTTTAAAAATCTGGATATGCTAAGTGTTGGCAAAGACATACCCCAATGAGAACTTATTACATTGCTGTTGAGAGCATAAACTGATAAAACAACTTTGGAAAACTAGAGTATTATGTAGTAAAATTAAAGATGCACATGCCCTGTGACCCAGCAATTCTACTACTAACATAGAGAAACTCTTGCACACGGGCTGCAATAGATGTATAAAATGTGTATGCATATGGCTGATTTGCTTTGTTGTACAACGGAAACTAACACAGTATTGTGAAGTAATTATACTCCAATAAAGATCTGTTAAAAGAAAAACTTTACTGCAACATTGTTTAACGGCAAACAATGGAAACAATCTAAAGTTGGATAAAGATACATTCAGACAATGGAATGCTATGCAGGGGTGAAACTGAATGAATTGTTGTTATAAAAATTAACATGGATGAATCACAAAAAATGTTGAGTGAAGAAAAACCCAACAAGTCCCCCCAAATTATATACAGTGATTCCATTTTATACAAAACTCAACAGTAGCCAAAACTAAATAGCATTATTTGGGTATATATTTATATGGAGTAAGTCAGATCAAGAAAAACAGGGAATGGTAGAAAGTTTCAGAATGGTAGTTAACTCTGAGGCTGGCAAGGTAAGGGAATAGAATGGGGATGGGCACACACATGCAACAGGAGGGGCACACATTTAAAGATATTGGAGATACCTGAGTTCTTGCCTGGATGGTGGGAACAAGAGTATGTGTTTTGTTATTATTGTTGTTATCAATTAAATCATACATATTCACTCATTTGTATGTAGGGGGAGACTAAGGCTAGAACAATGCTGTAATACCACAAAATAATAATTTAACTCACACACACCTGCACATTGTATAAGTGCAGAGGCTCTGCAGTCACACTGCCTGGGTTCAAATCCTGGCACTACCACTTACTGCCCAAGTACATCTGAATTAGAATTCCCAATCTCTCTGTGTTCCCTCATCTGTAAAATGGAAATAATAACACTACTTACCTATAAAATTGATAAGATTAACTAGATAACACCTGATTGTTAACATTAATATTTAAGAAAAAACTATAAGGAAATAATCCTAATAGCAAACAAGATCACTTTGAGTAATAGATTTATAAGTGACAAATTTCCTTTTTTCCTCTATTACTCAAATGTTCTACAGTGATATTCTGTAGTATATAAAGGTAAGTTTTTCAACAAATGGTGCTGGAAAAATGGAATATCCACATGCAAAAGAATGACGTTGGGTCTGTTAGTCATACCATACACAAAAAATAATCAAAATCCATCAAAGGCCTAAATGTGAGAGCTAAAACTATAAAACTCTTGTAAAAAAAACTCCATGATCTCAGATTAGGCAATGGTTTCTTAGACATGACACCAAAAGCACAAGTGACCCGAAAAAGGTAAAAACTGACTTTTAAAAACTTTTGAGTTTCATAGGACACCATCGAGAAGGTGAAAAGACAACCCATAGAAGAGGAGAAAATACTTACAAATCATATACCTCAGAAAGGTCTAGAATATATAAAGAACTCTTAGAACTCAACAATAAAAACAAATAACTCAATTACAAAGTAAACAAAGGATTTAAGTAGACATTTCTCCAAAGTCATATATAAATGGCCAATAAGCACTTGAAAACATGTTCAACACATGAGTCATTAGGAAAATGCAAATCAGGGCTTCCCTGATGGCCCACTGGTTAAGAATCCGCCTGCCAACGCAGGGGCCACAGGTTCGATCCCTGGTCCAGGAAGATTCCCACATGCTGTGGAGCAATGAAGCCTGTGTGCCACAACTACTGAAGCCCACGCGCCCTAGAGCCCACGAGACACAACTACTGAGCCCATGCGCCGCAATACTGAAGCCTGCCTGCCTAGAGCCCGTGCTCTGCAACAAAAGAAGCCACCGCTATGAGAAGCTTGCACATTGCCACGCAGCAACTAGATAAAAGCCCGCGCGCAGCAACAAGACCCATCGTAGCCAAGAAACAAATAAAATTAAAAAAAACAAAATACATCCTCTTAAAAAAAAATAGATTCCCAGCCCCTCCCCTGCTCCCCTGTTAAAGGGCCAGCATCCCCAACCACTGCATCCTGGTAGAAATGTCAGAACACAAACTCATGAGAAAGAAAACCCTTGAAAGGGCAAGAGAATTAAAGTGCATTTTTAACCATCCATGGTTGTGAGTACAGTTTATTAGGGTCACTATTGGGGAGCAGATATTTAAAAAGAGGGTCCCTGTTTTCTACACCCTTAATAGGAATTTTGTGAGGTTCTGTTCTCTTCAATCCCTAAGCTTTGCTCCATTAAATTGGATAGGAAATCCCTGGGTGGATCTTGAGGCAATTACTGAGCAGCCAAGTTCTCAGTGCTTCAGGGCAGGGTGCTTGTGGACCCCTAAGGTTCACCTGGTGATGCTTGCCCTTCACCGGGTCCCGTGAGCTTGAGTTGGCTACCCACGCATGGGTACTACACTCAGAATGTAGACGCCAGATGTTCAAGTTAAAAACACTTTTGCATGAGTTACACAGATAATCCCATATCTTCTTGGCTGCTGTAAATGGAAAACTGGTTCAGAAGCTCAGGACTAAAAAGAAAAGGAAACAACAACAAAAACAAGCACCTCAGGACTGCTGGTAGCAAAACCTGAGACTCATCTGTGCCTCATCTAGCCCCTCGGCGATTCTGGGTTCTGTGCCCACATCCTGTGTTCAGCTGAAGCACACAGGCTTTACAGAACTTCTGAATAAAATTAAAAGTGAAGCTAATTCTCTACATTAAAAATGCAAGTTAGAGCTCTTTTGTCATGGTTATAAGACTATTAATAATCTCTACTGTGACAGTTTATTGCATTTCAGCCCCCCTTATAAAATGTTAAATAGATTGGAGTAAGTTCTACTTTTCTGCTTACTTTCAAATAGATGGATTAGCATAAAACCTGAATGGCTGACACCACTACCATGACCACTGAATAGTTCATGGACCAGAGGGCAGTTTCATAGTGTGCAGGATGAGTTATAACAGAAAAAACTGGAAACATCCCCAATACAGGATTGGATAAAAATATGGAATATTCATATAATGAAAGGCTATGAACGTATGAAAAAACTATGTACATCTTTTATTATAGAAAGAGATATATTGTCCATGACACATCATTAAATAAAAAAGCTGTTGCAAAGAAATATGGGCAGAATGATTACATCTTTCCAAACATATATATCCATGCTTTTATCTGTATATGAATAGACAAAGTCTGGGAACAAACATCAATTCATTAGCAGTGGATATTTTTGGATGGAGGATTAACAGGTGATTTAAATTTTTATCTTTATTCTTACCTATATTGTGTGAACTTTTCACAATGGATATTAATTTTATAATTGGAAAAAATTAAGCTAAGTGGAAAAGTTTTTTAAAATATCAAACAAAAAACACTCAAAAGAAAACCACAAGGAAAAAAAAAAAAAACAAACCCCCAGTTCCACTGGCACCAGCGTCACGGTCTAAAGGTTAAGTCCACATTCTTTTTCTTGGCTCCAAAGTCTTTCACAGGCTCTTTGACCCCTCCATGTGGAACAGGTTGCTTTCCTGGAATCATAGTCTATTAAAGGTATATAAACCAGAGTCCATGAATTCTTTGAAGAAAGAGTTTTTCCCAGACCAGCCCAGTGCCCAGCACCTAGCAAGGTGACAGTAAAGGTTTGTAGAACCTGAATGATTACTGTGAACACTGAGGCCTGGTGGATAGCTGGGGCCAGGCTAAGAAGAAAGAAGCCAAAGCTTTGGGGTACTTTTGTCCTGGCGACTAGAGGGCTCCTCTTCTTACTCTCCTTCCCTGCTCAGCACTGGCAACAGCAGGTACAGCAGGAGTAGTTTGGCCCACTGTGTGTGTGGTGTCGGAGAAATAGTCCAGAAATGTCAGGGCCAGCTGGGCCCACATCACTGGGGCTGACCCAGCTCAGTCGGGGCAGTGGTAGGAGGGGGAGGACCAAGGCTCCTGACCAAGCCAGGCTACAGCAGAACTCCTTCCCCCTCAGCTGCTGAGCTGATGATAGCCCTCCCTCACACGAGAGTACCCAAAATGAGCTGTGTGGCCAGATCTGGTTAACCGACTGGTAAAGACAACATTGAAAAGGAAAATATTTACACTGAGCTAGGCTCCTGGCAACCAAGGCCTAAAACTGTATGATTCTGGAGCAGTAAAAATGGGGTTTGTTTCTTTTTTTCTTGCTGCTGTTATAAATACCACAAACCTGATGGATTAAAACAACACAATTTATCATCCTACAGTTCTGTAAGTCAGAAGTCCAACACAAGTCTCCTGGGCTTAAAGTTAAGGCAGGGCTGCTTTCCTTTCTGCACACTATGGGAGATTCCATGTCCTTACCTTTCCCACCTTCTAGAAGTTGCCTACATTCCTTGACTCATGGTCCCTTCTTCCTCTGCAAAACCAGCATGCTGCATCTCTCTGATCGTACTTCTGTAGTCACATCTTCCTCCGACCACAGTCAGGAAAGTTCTCAGCTTTTTTTTTTTGCCACTCAGTGAGGCACGCAGGATCCTAGTTCCCCAACCATGAGTCAAACTGGTGCCCCCTGCAGTGGAAGCTCAGAGTCCTAACCACTGGACCACCAGGGAAGTCCCAAAGTTCTCTGCTGTTAAGTCCTATGTGGTTACACTGGGCTGACCCCAATCATCTCTGATAATCTCCCCATCTCAAGGCCCCTAACCTTAATCACACCTGCAAAGCCCTTTATGCCATATAAGGTACAATAGTCACAGGTTCCAGGAATTAGGCTATGAACATCTTTTTTGTGGGGAGGGGGGGAGGCATTACTCTCCCTACCACAAGGTATGGTAAGGAGAAAAGTATAATACTGTTAACGATAAGTAGGCAGCTCTGTACATAACGACATGGATAGTATCGATGATATATTATGAAATGGAAATAAGCAAGTTCAGTAAGTATTTATAGAATGATCCAAATTTTGTGGAATCTCCCTTGTCCCCAATAAATGCTGAATGAATTCTCTCTGAGCCGCACCCCACCATTCATAGCCTGGCTTCTTCGGGGAGATGGTAGAGCCCACCTCACCGACTCAACTCTCAAGGCACTGGTTTCTTCACAGTCCTCTTTTAGAAGAAGAGTTTAGAAAGGTCCAAGACACCAGAGAGTAGAGAGGAAAGGATCTGATGCAGGTTCAACATAGCAGGGGACAGCCAGAAAGGACCACACACTGTAATTGGCCAGAGGCAAGTGTCAGCCAAGCAATGTGGAAAGTGCGAAGGCGAGGCTTACAGGAATTTGCCAAAAGGGAAAAAGGGCATTTGAAGGAGAGTCTTCATTTTTAATAGTGCTGAATAGAATCCAAGGCAGGATAGAAAATCCAAGTAGGAATTCTGCAGTTTTAAGTAGGTTCTGAGATGCAAACCCAAGGACCTATGAGAGGAAAACACCCATGAAAGGAGGCTGTGCCAGTAACTTAGTCACTGGGCGTAGCATTCCCCAGGGACAGTGCCCAATCCGTGGCTCCTGAGATTGTCCTGTTGTCCCCACAGTGTCACGGGGTCTTGGCTTCAGCATTTCCCTAACCCTCTCTCCATCCAAGCTGAGGACGGATGCTACCTCTAACTCCCTTTATGCTTTTAGTGGGCACTGAGTTCTTAACACATAATAATAGCAGTCTCTGTAGTTATAATTTTAAAATTCCTCACCTTCTAAACTATATACAACATATAAAGCTTAACAACGTTTCCTGAGGAGAGGACAGTGAGATGGGAAGAGACACAGGAAGGCAACTTTCACTTTCACTCAGTAGACCCCTGACTGTATTTTTGCAACAGACATACATTCACGTATCAGAATTGTAATTAAAAATAAAAAGTGCTTGGGCTTCCCTGGTGGCACAGTGGTTGAGAGTCCGCCTGCCGATGCAGGGGACACAGGTTCGTGCCCCCATCTGGGAAGATCCCACGTGCCGCGAAGCGGCTGGGCCTGTGAGCCACGGCCGCTGAGCCTGCGCGTACGGAGCCTGTGCTCCGCAACGGGAGAGGCCACAACAGTGAGAGGCCCGCGTACCGCAAAAAAAAAAAAAAAAAAAAAAAAAGTGCTTGAAACACTGTAGTTACTACTGTTTATAGTTCTGTACTACTTGATTTACTTTATACCAAGTCTGTGTGGTTTTCCCAGTAAAATCACCCTGGCAATTGAAAGAGCGTGGTGGTTACACACAAGCCTGTGAGGCAGAGATACCCCTCACCAACGAGATACTTCACCTGTCTCAACTTTAGGCTTCCCACATACTCTCCCTCAATTAGTGTGAAGAGTACTTGCCTTCCCGGGATCTTGTGAGGTTTTTTCCCTCCTTTGTATGGCGTCTGACTTCGTAACTATCAGGAAACAAAACAGCTCCCCTCTGTGTCCCATTTCCTTTGGGTCTGTTGCCTGATTTGTAACAGCACAAATCTGAGAATTCAGGCGGCATGAACACCTTAGGTGGCTGCTAATAAATTAATTATTGGGCCGATTTGAACTCTAGATTGGATTCTCCTGGTTGGCAGTCTGGCATCTTCTGATTTATCCTTACAGTATATCCATTTGCCACAAAGCCTGCACTCAACTGACATTGGCTGTATTCAATGGGATTTAACACAGAAGACTGAGGATTGCCAGCCCCAACACAGATCTAACCAAGATTGACTTTTTTGTTAATGCTATTTTTCTAATTGAAGTATAGTTGATTTACAATGCTGTGCCAATCTCTGCTGCACAGCAAAGTGACTCAGTTACACACATAAAGACATACTTTCAGGATGGACTTCTGAGCAGGCAACCACCTTCAGACTCATTAAATTAAACCATTTAACGATAGTTCTCTCTGGGTTGGAGGGTCACTGTGGTTTTAATTTTCCTCTCTATAGTTTTTCTTATTTTTTTATTTATTTTTATTTATTTTTAATTAATTTATTTATTTTGGTCACGCTGCGCAGCTTGTGGGATCTTAGTTCCCCAACCAGGGATCAAACCCCAGGGCCCCTGCAGTGGAAGCTCGGAGTCCTAACCACTGGACCACCAGGGAATTCCCTATAGTTTTTTGGTTGTTCCAATTTTCTACCACATGCATATATTATTTTTGTGGGCAGACAAAAACAAATGTGAGTTAAATAAAAACTACCATACATTGTGTTACTTGTTCCTGCTTCTCTGCACCTTCTCATATGCTTTTAATCATTGCCCTGATCCAAGCCACCCAATGAACGGTTTCCCGTGAACCCTTTCTCAGAAGTGGTTGTCAAGTGGACATTATGAGGCCTTTCGAATCCCATGGACCAGCATTTGAATCATAGCTCAGAGCTAACGTGGACAAGCATCTTAATTCTCTGAAACTGTCTCTTTATGTGTAAAAGAAAGTAAGACCTACTTTCTGGATTGTTGTGTAGTTTGGGTCAGCAGCTTCACAAACTTTAATGTGTATACAAATCACCTGGGATGTTGTTAAAATGCAGGCTATGATTTAGTAGGTCTAGGATGGGTCTGAGTGTCTCCATTTCTAAGAGCTCCAAGGTGTTGCTGATGTTGTGATGCCTGTACCACACTTTGATTAGTGACATAACATTTAAAAGAACTCAGGCACAAATGTCCTACATGTGCTTGTTCCTCTCCTTCCAGGGGGCCTGGATTTTCTGGCTGTTTGATGAGTTCACCTCAGAAAAGTGCTGACTGAGATCCACTGAGGTGCAACCCAACTCATTTGAGCTTTAACCTATTCCTATTTTCTCCCCACTTCAATATCCTTCTTTTTCTTTCTGTTAAAGGACTTCATTCTTCCTTGGCCTAACAAAGATACAGGTACCTGTGCTTTTAGGTTTTGTTTGTTTGTTTGTTTGTTTTTGTTTTTGGCTGCACCACGCGGCATGTGGAACTTCCCTGCCCAGGGATTGAACCCATGCCCCCTGCACTGGAAGCGCAGAGTCTTATTAGGTTATTTTCTTTTTAAAGGAGCTTTACTGGGCTTCCCTGGTGGCGCGGTGGTTGAGAGTCCACCTGCTGATGCAGGGGACATGGGTTCATGCCCCGGTTGGGGAAGATCCCACATGCCGGGGAGCGGCTGGGCCCGTGAGCCATGGCCGCTGAGCCTGAGCGTCCGGAGCCTGTGCTCCACAACGGGAGAGGCCATAACAGTGAGAGGCCCGCGTACCCCCCCCCAAAATAATAATAAAAGGAGCTTTACTGAGGTATAATTGACGTATGATAAATTACACTTAAAGTATACACTTTAATAAGTTCTACTACATGTATACACTTGAGAAACCATCATCATACTCAAGATAATGGATAAAGTGTCCTTAGGCTCCTGATGCTCCCTCCACCCTCTGGAAACCAACCATCTTTTACATAGATTAGTCTGCTTTTTCTAGAGTTTTAAATAAAAAGAATCATACAGCACGTACTCTTTTTTTTTTTTTTTTTTTTTTTTTGCGGTATGCGGGCCTCTCACTGTTGTGGCCTCCCCCGTTGCGGAGCACAGGCTCCGGACGCGCAGGCTCCGGACGCGCAGGCTCCGGACGCGCAGGCTCAGCAGCCATGGCTCACGGGCCCAGCCGCTCCGCGGCATATGGGATCCTCCCAAACCGGGGCACGAACCCGTATCCCCTGCATCGGCAGGCGGACTCTCAACCACTTGCGCCACCAGGGAGGCCCACGTACTCTTTTTTTGTCTTGCTTTTTTCCTTCAGCCTCATTATTTCATCCATTATTCTGTTTACCAATAGTTCATGCCTTGTCTATCCAATGATTTTTTTCTTATTTATTAATTTATTTTTGGCTGTGTTGGGTCTTTGTTTCTGTGCGAGGGCTTTCTCTAGTTGCGGCGAGCAGGGGCCACTCTTCATCGCGGTGTGGGGGCCTCTCACTGTCGCAGCCTCTCTTGTTGCAGAGCGCAGGCTCAGTAGTTGTGGCTCACGGGCCTAGTTGCTCCGCGGCATGTGGGATCTTTCCAGACCAGGGCTCGAACCCGTGTCCCCTGCATTGGCAGGCAGATCCTCAACCATTGCGCCACCAGGGAAGCCTCCATGCCTTGTTTATTGCTGATAGTATTCCATCGTATGGATAGCTGTCACAGTTTGTTCATCCATTCGCCTGTTGATGGAAGTTTGGATTGTTTCCAATTTCTGGCTGTTACCAATAAAGCTGCTTTGAACAGTTTTGTACAAGTCCTCATCATGAAAATACACTTTCATTTTCTCTTGGGTAAATACCTAGAGTGGAGTGGTTGGGTCATATGGACAGCATATGGTTAACTTTTTTAAAAACTGTGAAGCTGTTATCCAAAGTAGTTGTACCATTTCCCATTCCCAACAAGAGTGTATGAAGTCCCAGTTCTTCCACATTCAGAAAATATTTACTATTATGAATAACATTTATTGTAAAAAAATTTTTTAGAAAAGTCATTAGGCCAAAAAAAATAAATTCTGTCATTCATCCCACTGATGGGAGATAACACTGTTAAGAGGCCATGTTTGTACATTTCCAGAAGTTTGCCCTCGTAGGCAAACAGTGGTCTCCTTTAAAAAAAAAAAAAAAAAAAAAAGAAAAGAAAAAATATAATTTTCTCTGTCTTCACTGTTTTTTTTAAGTGTTTTTAAAACTGGTTTTCCAAGTGAATAGATCAGATTCTATCTTTTAAGAATTTTAAGTACTCCAGTATTTATCTGTGATGTGGTAAACAAGGAATATAGAGGTGACCACTAGCCCTGTCTCTTCCTATACTCCCAAGGCACTAGAAAACAATTCAACACTAACATTCCAGGTGTTAAGACCCTTAAATGAGTTAACAACAAACAAACAAACAAAAGGGAGAGGCAGGAGTGTCTTTACTCATAACTTTATGCCTAACCATTATTCTTTCATTTCAAGAGAGTTATAGAGAGCTGGTAGAAAAAATAGGTAACTAGCATCAATAATCATATGCACTTCTTAATCATTACTGAACACTCCCTCTGTGCTCCCTGGGGCTCTCTCTGTGCCATTATCTCCTTTCATTAGGTCTGCAGAGAATATCCTTTTTCTAGTTTAGACACAACCACCACAGCAGGGATAGTTGAAACGTCTAAAAACATGTAAAAGAAATCCAGATGACATTTGTTGTGCTCTTTGGGGAAGCACCACCCAACTCCCTTCAAGTGCAAACTAGGGTGATTTCCAAGATCTCTGCCCCGCCCCGTCCCATGGTTCACTCCCTCTTCTGAGTGTTCCACTCAGAAAAGATCCCTGGACTCAGCCACCAGGTGATGTCAGCATCGTTTTATGGTATCTCTGGAGTGGAGGTTTCCTTAAGGAGTCTAACACTGACACGCTCTTAGAGTCAGTAGGCCTAACTTCTTTGGCTGGGCCCACAGCAGATGCAACCCAATTTCTCACTAAAATTGCCCAGGCCTCTATCTTCCCAGTGTCTGAAGCACGAATGACAAATGAATCAGGCCCATCTGAAACCTAACACTTAGCCTTTGTTTTCCTATCCATAAAAATGTAACGGGGTAATTCCTACATCCTAATGTTTACTCACGTATTCCCTCGCATGTTCGTTCGTTCCTTCATTCGTAGGTTCATCCATCCATCCTTCCATCCATCCATCCATTCACTCATTCAGTCAGTTTACCAAGTATTTACTCCATGCCAAGCACCATTCTAGTGTGGTAATTCGAAGGGAATGATGTTCTTCAAAAGTCTAACGCTCTAAGCAGTTACTGCTTTTACCTTTTACTATCAGGGGTCATTTCCCTACAAATCAACAAAACAAAGAAAATTACCTAAACTACAGAGGCAAGATACAGGCCTGACTTTCTCCGCACAGGGTTTTCCCTGAAGGGACTCAGGAAGCAAGAAGGTCTTCCTTCACTGTGGACAGCCCAGCTTGCTCCCGAGAATCTCATCCCAGAAGGCTGTGAAAAACGCACGGATTACAGGCAAAGGGCTCACGACTCGCCAAATGCTCTGGTCAGGCTCTACTGTCTGCCATTAATACTCTGCGTGATTAAGTTACTTCAGCTCTTCGAGCCTCCCTTTCCTCATCTGTGACAACTGATGATAAAGGCATCCTGTTAACATCGTACACGCATTTCACAATTAAATGACATACAGCACATAGCACAAGTCAGTGAGCCGCCAACGGGTAGCTCTATGATTATTATTAAGAGCGACAGGTAGCGGGAACAAGAGAATGAACGACGTGAAGCGGTATGTAAACACCTCAGGACATTCCACAAGAGTCGCGTGCAACTTCCTCGCCGTGGTTTGGTCGTCGCGTATTTGGGGAAAGTGCAGAGCGGCAGCTGAACCTGGCGGGCGCCTGGAGGAAGCTCGAGGCCCTCGGGCTCCCAGCGGACTGATACACCCTGGCGGCGACTCCTTTGGCTCCTTGCCTGGTTCTTTCCAAGATGAACTGAGTCTCTACTTTCAGTTTTGAGTAAGCGAAGGTTTTCATTCAGAAAGGTTGTAAAACTAGGGATAAGAGTAATCAGCATGCTTACACAAGCTGTCTGTCAGGGACACCATGGATACTGACTGAGTATGTTCTAAATACCCTGCAATATACCAGACCCTCAGATTTTTCTCTCTCACAAAAGGCTCTGTGAAGCGGGTTTTGTGTGTGTGTGTGTGTGTTTGTTTGCTTGTTGTTGTTCATGAGAAAAAGGAAGTTAGTTTAAAATTTATTTAGAAAAGAAGCATAATGTGTGTATTATCACTCTGAGCTGTCCTCATGAGGCCTCGAGGTTTCTGGACGACTTTTCTCGCCCAAAGAATCCAGAAGCCCTACAGCGTATTTCCGGGCTCTAATTGTGAACCCAAGTTCTGATTCTGCCCACTACCATTCACTCTCTGTCCTTACTCTTATTAATTTTTCTGGGCTTCAGTTTTCCCGATCGAAAACTAGGTTCTAGGCTCCTAACTCGCTGGGGTATGCTTGGGGAGCAAGTGCCTTAGCGTTTCTGGTGCTGTTCCGAAAAGCGAAGCTTCCTCCACACTGAAGTTCTCAGGGGGGCGGCCCGCGCCCCAAGCTTGGGCGCGCACCCCTGATAAGAGGGCGCCGATGTACAGACAGCGAATCCACCCGGTTCAACCCTGCCTTCCTAAGCATCACGAGACATGTCAGAAAATGAAACTGAAAACCGGCAAGTCCCTCTTTCTAACCTGCCCGGGCCTCGCTCGCTAGGAGACCGGTGACGGCCCGGCGGGCAGGGTTCTGATTGGTGGCCTGGCGTGGACTATAAGTGCGGGCGCGGGACCGGGCCGTCACTTCGCCACCCGGGCTGCTCCTGTAAGCGATGGCTCCCTTCGTGACCTTGGTCCTGCTTGGGCTGCTCTCGCTGTCTGGCCTGAACGCCGTCCCGCGTGAGTGTCCCCTCCTCCTTTTCCCTCTTCCACCAGCCCGTCCCTGTCCCGCTCGCAGCCACTAGGCACTAACCGCGTACGCCCCGGTCCCGCTCCCAAGTTTTCCTTGCCGGCTCGGTGGAGTAGTACGCGGCTTTCTCTCGGGCTGTGGAGGCGGTGGGGGGTGGGGGGTGGGGAGTGGGGAGGGGGTGCGAGCCCAGGACGCCGGCTTCAAATCTCCGGTATGGGGGGAGGGGACCTCTGGCACGCCGGCACCGGGTGGGTTGGGACAGAGCGACCGAGGTGGGGGAGGGGTTCTCTTCCGCGGGGCCTTTGGCTCCCCCCGCGCAGCGGGAACAGAGGGCGGGCTGGCGGGTCCCAAAGGGCTGGGTTGGGGGCAGCGAATGGGTGGAGACCACGCGTGGGCTTTGGGGGAGTCGCCGCCAGGGTGTATCCGTCCGCTGGGAGCCCGAGGGCCTCGAGCTTCCTCCAGGCGCCCGCCAGGTTCAGCCGCCGCTCTGCACTTTCCCCAAATACGCGACGACCAAACCACGGCGAGGAAGTTGCACGCGACTCTTGTGGAATGTCCTGAGGTGTTTACATACCGCTTCACGTCGTTCATTCTCTTGTTCCCGCTACCTGTCGCTCTTAATAATAATCATAGAGCTACCCGTTGGCGGCTCACTGACTTGCGCTATGTGCTGTATGTCATTTAATTGTGAAATGCGTGTACGATGTTAACAGGATGCCTTTATCATCAGCTTGTCACAGATGAGGAAAGGGAGGCTCGAAGAGCTGAAGTAACTTAATCACGCAGGGTATTAATGGCAGACAGTAGAGCCTGACCAGAGTATTTGGCGAGTCGTGAGCCCTTTGCCTGTAATCCGTGCGTTTTTCACAGCCTTCTGGGGTGAGAGTCTCGGGAGCAAGCTGGGGGGACATGGGCCCCTGTTGCCTTTCTTCACAGAGGGTTCCTCCTTTGGCTCCTTGCCTGGTTCTTTCCAAGATGAACTGAGTCTCTACTTTCAGTTTTGAGTAAGCGAAGGTTTATCATTCAGAAAGGTTGTAAAACTAGGGATAAGAGTAATCAACATGCTTACCGAAGCTGTCTGTCAGGAACACCATGGATACTGACTGAGTACGTCCTAAATACCCTGCAATATACCAGACCCTCAGATTTTTCTCTCTCACAAAAGGCTCTGTGAAGCGGGTTTTGTGTGTGTGTGTGTGTTTGTTTGTTGTTGTTCATGAGAAAAAGGAAGTTAGTTTAAAATTTATTTAGAAAAGAAGCATAATGTATTATCACTATTATTGATATTTGTGGTGGCATATAGCTGTAGAAAAATAGCAAGCCGACATTAAAAACTCTCTGCATTTGAAAATTTCCTAAGTAATACATGCCTGCAAGATATACAAGGCCATTTCTGGAACGTATACAAGAAACATGTAATTGTGATTCCCTCTGGGGGATCTGTTTTCTGCTCTTTCCCCTATGTGGGTTTTACTTCACTCTGGGTGTAGATAATTTTTCACTTAAACTACAGAAACTCAAATAACTCTCCCCAAAAACCTGAGCCAGTAAGTGGTTGAGGACAGATTCAAACCCAGGCCTTCTGATACACCTCCTCCTCTTAGAAGCCACTATTGTGATATTCTTCAAAAAAAAAAAAAAAAAACAACCCCACAAACTGCCTAGCTCCCTCAAAGAGAGAATTCCAGGTGGGATGAACCTGTGCTCTCACTACTCTAGCACCTACATGTTCTAATTATTAGAAGCTCAAATGCAAAGAGGTTTCTGAATTATCTTCACTTTGAACTATGAAAAAATATCAGGGCTTCATGGTATGTCCAGTCTAGCTCTTGGTGGGCCTAGGGACCTTTTCTTTGATGATGGGACATTTCTAGACAGATACATCTGGTCAGAGTGATGTGGTACTCCACCTTCTCTCTACCACCGGACATGGAGGATGAGCTGAACTTTATAATCTTGTACCTTGAGTGTATTTGTATTTAAGTGGTTATATACATATATTTATATCAGTCTATATATTCAGTAGCAGTAACACTTCACTTTGGAAGAAAAATATAGAAATAGAGTTTATAATATTTTTTTTACACATCCCCATGGAGGGTCTAGACATGCATCCCATTTTGGAAGCCACTATTCTGTAGCATTATGCAATATTCCCAACCTGGCAGATTATGGCAATCACTTGAGCATGCTAATTAGAAATAGAAATTCCACTGTCACATGCATTACTCCACCTGGTCCTAATGGAGAGTATGTTCTCTCCCATTTGCCATAGTCCTCACCCTTCCGTGTTGTTCTTACCCAGCCCAACTACTTCATTTAAGGTATTTGCCAGCCCTGTAGGTGTTTCAGTTTTGTTTCTTTGTTTTCTAGCTCATGAAATCAGATATACATTCAGATAGAGATTTGTCATATAAACTCTGGAAACGATGAAGAGGTTGTGTTTTGTAGAAATATACTTTGGGTTGACTCTGTTAGGAACCTGAGCAAGGAGGTAACAATAATTACACCTGCCACTTACAGAGCAATTGCTGTGTGCTAGGCACTGTACTAGGCACATATTGAGAAGTCTGATCGGTCTGGATCTAGGCAGGAGGCAAAACAAAAAGGAGTAAACATAGGGGAAAAAAACTGACTGGGTTGAAACAGTGTTCAATAACGGGAATTTTTGATGTGGCTAATATGGAGGGAGTGTGAAGTGAGAAACGAAACTTGATAAGTAGATTACGGCCAAATCATGTAGACTCTTGAATGATAAGGAATTCTGTGGGTGCGGAGGAGCCATGAAAAGTTCTTGAGATTCTCCACAGAGAGATTATTAAAGATACAGCACAATCTCCACTGACAGAAGAAGATGTTAGGAGAAATCTCCTAGAAAAAGCCTGAAAGGCATGTGTAGGGGAATTATGTGGGAAAGATACTAAGTCATGGTTTATCCCAGAAAATGGAGGCTGCCTTTTGGAAAAATGGAAGCTCATTTGGCATGAGGGGAAATGGAATTGGGAGAAATGGGGGATCAAATATAAACACTTGGGGCCTGATCTAGCTTTAGACCAAGGTAGCCCCAAGTGAAATACTCTGCAATTTCATCTGTCTTCCCCTGCTGCTCCTCAGGTCCTCCGAAGGTTCAGGTTTACTCACGACACCCCGCAGAGAATGGAAAACCAAATTACCTGAACTGCTATGTGTCTGGGTTCCATCCACCCCAGATTGAGATTGATTTGCTGAAGAATGGGGAGAAGATGAAAGTGGAGCGATCAGACCTGTCTTTCAGCAAGGACTGGTCTTTCTACCTTCTGGTCCACGCTGAGTTCACTCCCAACGGAGTGGATCAGTACAGCTGCCGTGTGAAACACGTTACTCTCACAGAGCCCCTGATAGTTAACTGGGGTAAGTTTTCAAGTTCTTTCCTTAGCTGCTGACAGTTGTATCTGAACATAGCCACAGCATAAAGCTGCCTTGATATAAAAACATCTGCATACTGGGATTATCAGGGAATGTTATTAAAGCTCTGATTAGTGGCACCTGCTGAGAGATCTGTGCACAGCGTGGTCACTGAGACAGTGGTTTCCCTGTAGTGAGAGCAGGGAGCAGTAGCAGCACTTCCACAAGTGCACAGGCACTCCCAATGGTTCTTCCCTACTGGCTTCCTTGGGCCTTCCTGATAGCCTCAGGGATACTCAGGACCAAGGAGAGTCTCAGGAAGGCACCGGTCTTGTCTGTAAGCCCTGCTGTGGTGGTGCCCTCCAATCCTAGACTCCTGCAGTTCTCTGGCTGGCTTGGGATCTAAGGCTAGTAGGCAAGGTGGGGACCTGCTGGGTTTTTCTTAACAAGGCACTCACGGTGAGGGACAGTGGGCTCTTCTGCCAGCTTTATTTATAACAGTTTTAGACATTTGTTAGTACATAGTATTTCAAAAGTGAAACTTAACTGTTTCTCTTTTTCTTTCTCCATTTTCTTTTCTGTAGATCGAGACCACTAACCAGCATCATGGAGGTGGGTTTCTAATCTTAAGAAAATCTTTCTTTTATCAAGTTATTTATTTATTTTTGGCTGTTTTGGGTGTTTGTTGCTGCGCGCGGGCTTTCTCTAGTTGCAGCGAGTGGGGGCTACTCTTTGTTGTGGTGGGCTGGCTTCTTATTGTGGTGGCTTCTCTTGTTGCGGAGCACGGGCCTAGGCGCACGGGCTTCAGTAGTTGTGGCATGTGGGCTCAGTAGTTGTGGCTTGTGATCTCTAGAGCGCAGGCTCAGTAGTTGTGCACGGGTTTAGTTGCTGCGCGGCATGTGGGATATTCCCGGACCAGAGCTTGAACCCGTGTCCCCTGCATTGGCAGGCGGATTCTTAACCACTGCGGCACTAGGGAAGCCCCAGAAAATCTTTTTTTTAATGTCTCTATCCCAGGGCTTCCCTGGTGGCGCAGTGGTTGGGAGTCCGCCTACCGATGCAGGGGACACGGGTTTGTGCCCCCGTCCGGGAAGATCCCACATGCCGTGGAGCGACTAGGCCCGTGAGCCATGGCCGCTGAGCCTGTGCGTCCGGAGCCTGTGCTCCGCAACGGGAGAGGCCACAACAGTGAGGGGCCCGTGTACCGCAAAAAATAATAATAATAATAAATAATAACAATAATAATAATGTCACTATCCTGGGGACTGTTATAGACAGCTCTAATATGATAACCCTCACTGTCTGGAGGACATTCATCAGGGTAGCAATTTAGCAGGCAGAGAAGAACCCCATGGGGTCACATTCCCTTCTCCTGTGGGGTGGCATGAGGAAGGCATGTGACCCTGGGTGTGGCTCTGCCAGCATCACTGACCCTCTAAAGGGAGGACAGAAGAGCTGCAGGTGTGCTGTGACAGGACAGAGGCAGCGGTTACCCACAGCACCTGCAAGGGTTTGCTCTTTCTTCTGCCGTTTCTGCCTTGGGCATCTCTGGGCTTTCAAAAGTGAACCGTCCCTTCCTTTGCATGGCAGTTGCTTTGTTATTTAGCCAGAAGGGAAGAGTGACATGGTTCTGCAGACGCACCATTCCTAAGTGTGTGGGCACTGTGCCTCTAGAAGCTCCCAGTCCAATAGAGGAAAGAAATGGAAACAGATTGTTGTAGCCTAATGTAAAGCTACCATAACAGACGTATCTTTTTTTTTTAACATCTTTATTGCAGTATAATTGCTTTACAATGTTGTGTTAGTTTCTGCTGTATAACAAAGTGAATCAGCTATACATATACATATATCCCCATATCTCCTCCGTCTTGCATCTCCCTCCCACCCTCCGTATCCCATCACTCTAGGTGGACACAAAGCACTGAGCTGATCTCCCTGGGCTATGCGGCAGCTTCCCACTATTTTACATTTGGTAGTGTATATATGTCCATGCCACTCTCTCACTTCGTAACAGATGTATTTTGCAAGTACCTCTAGCAGCATGAAACAGGGAGCAGTTGGACTTCTCTGCATCTTCAGTTGGAGGCCAGAGGCAGATAATCCAGCTTTTCTGGGAAATTTTACTCCACAGGGTATCTTGGCACTGAAAACCTATTCAAATTTCCTGTTACACTGTAGGACAGGGAAGGTAATTTTCGAGAGCATGCGAGAGTTTGGGTGACCTGCCCAGAGTCACACAGTTACTAAATGGTAGAGCCAGGATCTGAACTATAGTACCAGCATTCTTTCCTCTAAGGTTGTGGGGGAACCAATGGGATAAACTAGTAGGATAAGCTCTAATGAGTCTGGAAAATTGTCTGCAGCTATTACTTTTACCAACAGTGATTTATATAGCACAGCTTAGGTAAAGTTTTGTAGTGCTATCTGTAATCCAAAGAAAATAAATGTATTTGCTAATAACTCTTTTTTTCTTTTTTTCAGGTTTGAAGATGCCTCATTTGGATTGGACTAATCCCAAATTCTGTTTTCTTGCTTTTTAATACTGATAAGCTTTTATGCTTTATGGACATAAATCAGTAGTTATATTGATGTTACCACAAATATCATCTTCTTTATAATTTTTCTTTGTGCACTACGTCTCCATGTTTGACCTGTCTTGGTTGTAGCTGTAGTTGGGGTGCTGGCAGCTTAGAGGTGGGGAGGAAAGAACTCTCACGTTCAGCATCAACATCTTGGTCAAATTTAAGGTCTTTATTGTCTTTTGCACACAAAACTAGGTAGTAAGATAACTATACATATTTAGAGTAAACCTCCAATTTGTAATGTTTCTTAGAATTTTGGAAAATTTTTGGAAAGATAATTGTCAGAATTATTGGAAACTTGTTATAGCGGATGACATTTTGTCATATGAAATCATATTTACTTAACACCTGTCAGTATGAGACATGGTTGTGCCTGTTTTTATGTTATTTTGTTTCACTAATTAAAATGCTGGTAAAACTTGATGTGTTAATACTTATATATCACTCCTCTTCTAATCCCTTTGTTCAAACATGGAAATGATCTTCAAATATCACTTGGAGAACAGTGTGAACTCCTAATGTATAGGGTTTGGCTCACAGTGGAAGGGACATCAGTAATCTGCATTTTACGAATGAGGAACAGCATCTGCAAGAAGTTAAATGACTTAGGGTGACACAGCTATCTGCTGGAAGACCTGGCTTCTCTCTTTTAACCAGAATTCTGTTCCCTGGGCTAAGAAATGAGGACTGTGCGGACTTTAAGAGGGAGCAAAAGTATCTGGAGGATTTCATATTTTAGCAAGTAACATACCTAAATGAAAAATACTAGATTAAAAAACTTCTAGGCATAATTTATACTTGATGACCAGCTTTGTGCATTTAAAAAAATTTGACCATGAATTTGAGTGAGTTAGTGCTACGTACTGACGAGACGAATAAGACACAACACTGCTCTCAAATTGCCTTGGTGGAGGGGTAGACATGCACTTGAACAATTAAAATATATCCTGATAAAGAGTATAGCATAGTTATGCCCAAAGAACTAGGTGATAGGAAACTGTGTTCAGGGAACAAAAATCCTTAGGTAGATTGTATGGTAGCTCTGTTTTTATTTCTTAAGGAACTTCCATAATGTTTTCCATAGTGGCTGTACCAATTTACATTCCCACCAACAGTGCACCAACTGTGTTCCCTTTTCTCCAATATTTATCTATATTTCTGCCTAACTAACTAACTAACTTCCAAAATGAAAAAAAAAAAACTTTAGGTATGTGTTAAGGAAGGCATTTGCTTGTGCTGAGACTTACTGGGTAGTGGTTCTTCCAATTGGTAAATGGGGCCTGAGGTAAGGAGGTAAAATTATAAGACGTATAGAGATGACAGGTGTGCATAATTCCAACCAGTGGAGCAAGGGTACCTGGGTGAAGACTTGTAGGAACTCAGCTGAGCAGATTGACGGGTGCCTTATTTAGACTGGTAGCTCTCCACCCTCGATGCACATTAGAATCACCTGTGGAACTTAATAAAAAATACCAGCTCTAAAAAATAAAGTCTATTAAAAAAAAAAAACGCCGGCTTTCCAGGCACCAATCCAGACCAACTAAATCACAATCTGTAAGTATGGAGCCCAGATATCAGTATTATTATTACTGTTTTTTTTTTCTTTTAATTAAGACCTTATGTTTTTAGAGCAGTTTTAGGTTCACAGCAGAATTGAAGGGAAGATGCAGGTATTTCATGTCTACCCCCTGCTCCCACACATACATAGCCTCCCCCATTATCAACACCCCTCACCAGAGTAGTACATTTGTTACAACTGATGAACCTACACTGACACATCATAATCAACAAGGTCCATAATTTAAGGTTGCTCTTGGTGTTTTGTTCTGTAGGTATATACTATGTATAATGACATGTATCCATCATTATACTGCCCTAAAATTCCTATGTGCTCGGCCAATTAATTTCTCCCACCCCTGGCAATCACTGATCTTTTTACTGTCTCTATAGTTTTCCTTATCCAGAATCATACAGTATGTAGCTTTATCATACTGACTTTTTTAATTTAAAAAAAATTTATTTTTTAAAAATTTATTTATTTATTGGCTGTATTGGGTCTTCGTTGCTGTGCGTGGGCTTTCTCTAGCTGTGGCGGGGGCGGCTACTCTTCATTGAGGTGCGTGGGCTTCTCATTGCGATGGCTTCTCTTGTGGAGCACGGGCTCTAGGCACGCAGGCTTCAGTAGTTGTGGCACATGGGCTTAGTTGCTCCACGGTATGTGGGACCTTCCCAGACCAGGGCTCAAACCCGTGTGCCCTGCATTGGCAGGTGGATTCCTAACCACTGCACCACCAGGAAAGTCCCTCATATTGACTTCTTTCACGTAGTTATATGCATTTAAAGTTCCTCCATGTCTTTTCATGACTTTATAATTCATTTTTTAGCTTTGAATAATATTCCATTGTCTGGATGTACCACAGTCTATTTATCCATTCACCTACTGAAGTCCATCTTGGTTTATTCCAAATTTTGTCAATTATGGATAAAGCTGCTATAAATGGCACGTGCAGATTTTTGTGGACATAAGTTTTCACAGTATTGTTTGTTTAAATTTTTGAATAGTTCTTATGTGCAGCCAAGGTTGAGACATACTGGGTTAAATCATAAAGGACTTTTTGTTCCATGTCACTCAACAGAACAATTTTGTGAAAAGCTGCTTTGCTGGCTAATGGTTCAGTGTAATGCCCCTTGGGAGCATGGCTTAGTCCCCCATTTCAGAAGAAGAGATTGATCAAAGAGGAGAAATATTGGAGCTTAATTAAGCTTATTAAATATAACTGTGCAATGCAAATTAAAAAGTCTCAATTTCAGTAATAAAGAATTAGATCTTATATACTGACATGGAAGAAGAACCATGCTATATTGCTGAAATAAAAAGCAGTTTCTAGAAAATATATATTGGAAGCCATTATATACAAGCACATGCATTTTATATTTGTATCACACACCATAGCAGATCTGGTAGGCAATGCCCTGAATAGTTGTTACTCAAGGCATGGATGAGGGGTAAATAAAGAAGAGAAAGCTGACTAGTATGTTGGAAAATCAATTTGCTAAAATCCATTTTCCTTGGAGTCAGTTGGTGTTTTTCTGAAACCATATGTATTGGGAGGAAGGAGGAGGGATTTTGGGGTGGGATGAGAGTGGAGGAATAGAGGGGAAATGGCAGGGTCAGACCCTGAGCAGTGGTGTTTCCCTCCTGCTCACCATGGCCAACAATAGAGCCTGTGTCTTGCTCTTCTAAACACTGGGGGATGTGGCAGCTGAGCCAACCACCACCTACCATGGCCTGGCCAGATGGAAGTGGGGTGGAACCCACAATACTCCACCATTCTCCCAGGCAGAGGGCTGGTCTCACCCCAGGCTGTGCTGACAAAAGGGCCGGAAGAAGCTGTCTCTTAGTTTGGGGCAAATTGATTATTTGAAGAATTATTTGGCTAATTGATATATAACATTTTTCTTTTAGGAAATTGATTTTATAATTGTTCTAAAATTGTTCCCCTCATCATCAAATAGTGAAAATAAAGAAAAAAATATCATAAACTCCTGTAATCTCTTATAACAGGATTACCACCTTTTGGACTCCACTGGATTCTCTCAGTGTGTACCCATCACTCTCCATTTTATGTTATGGCTATTTTTAAAATTTAACCTTTGGTAAATAGTTCTCCTTGCATTTCCTTATAATTACCCATTTAGAAGAATTTAGAAAGATCCAAGAAACTAGAGAAAGACAGCATATGATTGGATGCAGGTTCTAGAACTACAGGGACAGCCTGAGGGGACCCCCTACCTTAACTAACCAAAGCAAGCAATAGTGAGAAAAAGCTTTAGGGTGGGACCCATGGCTTAAGGCAATTCACCAAGGTAAAGGGAGAAAAAACACACCTGGAAGAGAGAGTCTAAAGAAGTTCAGAAATGTGAGTTAGAATTCATCAATTTTAACCTGGAACTGCTCTGCTGATCCAAAGACCTACAAGGAAACATCAAGAGATGAGACTGTGACTGTAACTTAGTGGTCTGTGTATTCCTCAAGAATATTCCTCAAGAATAGTGCTCAGATCTTGGCAACTGTGGTGGTCATCCTGCTCATCCCCCATTTCAGAGCATCAGCGTTTGCCACCTCAGGTACTCCAGGCTGAGGTGCTACCTCTGACCCCATTTTTATATAGATTTAAAACAAATTACATTAAACTTTAACTTTTTTTCTCAACCTCTCTAAGCACATACACCAACAAGAAAAGGTCCAAAAATGTATCCAACAACCTCTTAACAATGTTTACCTGGGGGTAGGGGCTAAGATGTCAGGAGAAGATGGAGGCAGACTTTTAAAATATAATTCTACATACTTCTAAATGATCTGAATTTTTACAACTTTTATTATTGAGTGTATGTTCATTATTTTTAAAAATAGAAAGTTTGGGGCTTCTCTGGTGGCACAGTGGTTGAGAGTCCGCCTGCCGATGCAGGGGACACGGGTTCGTGCCCCGGTCCGGGAAGATCCCACATGCCGCGGGGCGGCTAGGCCCGTGAGCCATGGCTGCTGAGAATGCGCGTCCGGAGCCCGTGCTCCGCAACGGGAGAGGCCACAACAGTGACAGGCCCGTGTACTGCAAAAAAACCACAAAAAACAAAAAACAAAAACCAGAAAGTTTGTATAGGCAGAAAAAAAACTTGTTAATCCCACCACCCAGAGATGATCACTTATCAGTGTTCATTTTGGTGTGGTTAGCTTTTCAGGAGATTTTAATTTTTGTTCTATCATTTAAAAAATGGTCATTAGTATTATGTTTATTTAAAAATTGTTTGAAATAATAATTTTTATATCTCACTTTTTTTTCACTGTCCCAAATGAAAACATGGCATAAAAGGAAACAATACAGAGAACTGGCAAATGTTCTTTTCTAGTTTTTGTCAACAACTACTCTCCCAATATGTTTGGGCTTGTTGCTTTTTCCTTATATTTCTTATGTTGTAAACTCTTGAGGTAAAACTCAAAGCCTTTCTTTAATAAAAATCAGTATTTTGTGTGCGATGTAGCCATCAAGATTTTAGGGCCAAAAATTAGCCTCATCTTTCCTTGTATTCTAGGTTTTTACAAAAAAAAAATTGAAGACTAAAATTTGGGTCCCAGTTATCTTAAGAAATAAAGTATCTGTGAGTACCTTAATTGGAAACTTTATGCATTAAAAACTATTCTGGGGCTTCCCTGGTGACGCAGTGGTTGAGAGTCCGCCTGCTGATGCAGGGGACACAAGTTCATGCCCCGGTCCGGGAAGATCCCACATGCCGCGGAGCAGCTGGGCCCATGAGCCATGGCCGCTGAGCCTGCACCTCCGGAGCCTGTGCTCCGCAACGGGAGAGGCCACAACAGTGAGAGGCCCGCGTACCACAAAAAAACCCCCAAAAAACCAAAAAAACTATTCTGATACTTTAGAGAGCACAAGAAGGGCTAACAGAAAAAAAACCAACTAGTAAATATAATTAAAAATCACAGTTTGATCATGTATCAAGTACTTACTATGCACTAAATTCCACACAACTTCTCTCATTAATTGGACACAGTTATTCATCTTCTTTGGTCCTCCACAACACAGATGATTAAAAAGTCTACAAAACTAAGGTGATATTTATATCTCTATAGCACACAGGCCCAGCTGAAGACCGCAGTGATGTGCAGCCTTCCCCTCCCCCATAGCCCACTTCCTCTTTTTACTGTTTTCACTTAGAAAAAACAGAGAGGACTCTTGATGCCACACAATGCCATACTGTTATTTGAAGTGGTTTTTTTGGTATACTAAGCTGTCTACAATTTTCCATACCATTTTCACCATCTGAAGTGTCAGTGAATGTCTTAGGTCGAGTTCTTGCAGAAGCAGGCCCTGAGCCAGTGGATGTAAGTGATTTAGTATTAAGGAAGGGCTTCCACGCACAGAGTCCCACACAGGATAAACCCAAGGAGAAACATGCCGAGACACATAGTAATCAAACTGGCAAAAATTAAAGACAAAGAAAAATTATTGAAAGCAACAAGGGAAAAACGACAAATAACATACAAGGGAACTCCCATAAGGTTAACAGCTGATTTCTCAGCAGAAACTCTACAAGCCAGAAGGGAGTGTCATGATATACTTAAAGTGATGAAAGGGAAGAAGCTACAACCAAGATTGCTCTACCCGGCAAGGATCTCATTCAGATTTGATGGAGAAATCAAAAGCTTTACAGACAAGCAAAAGCTAAGAGAATTCAGCACCACGAAACCAACCTACAACAAATGCTAAAGGAACTACTCTAAGTGGGAAACACAAGAGAAGAAAAGGACCTACAAAAGCAAACCCAAAACAATTAAGAAAATGGTCATAGGAACATACATATCGAAAATTACCTTAAACGTGAATGGATTAAATGCTCCAACCCAAAGACACAGGCTTGCTGGATACAAAAACAAGATCCATATATATGCTGTCTACAAGAGACCCACTTCAGACCTAGGGACACAAACAGACTGAAAGTGAGGGGATGGAAAAAGATATTCCATGCAAATGGAAATCAAAAGAAAGCTGGAGTAGCTATACTCATATCAGATAAAATAGACTTTAAAATAAAGAACGTTACAAGAGACAAGGAAGGACACTACATAATGATCAAGGGATCAATCCAAGAAGAAGATATAACAATTATAAATATATATGCACCCAACATAGGAGCACCTCAATACATAAGGCAACTGCTAACAGCTATAAAAGAGGAGATCGATAGTAACACAATAATAGTGGGGGACTTTAACAATAATAGTGGGGATCAATCCAAGAAGAAGATGTAACAATTATAAATATATATGCACCCAACATAGGAGCACCTCAATACATAAGGCAACTGCTAACAGCTATAAAAGAGGAAATCAACAGTAACACAATAATAGTGGGGGACTTTAACACCTCACTTACACCAATGGACAGATCATCCAAAATGAAAATAAATAAGGAAACAAAAGCTTTAAATGACACAATAGACCAGATAGATTTAATTGATATTTATAGGACATTCCATCCAAAAACAGCAGATTACACTTTCTTCTCAGGTGCTCACAGAATGTTCTCCAGGATAGATCACATCTTGGGTCACAAATCAAGCCTTGGCAAATTTAAGAAAATTGAAATCATATCAAGCATCTTTTCTGACCACAACACTATGAGATTAGAATCAATTACAGGGGAAAAAACGTAAAAAACACAAACACATGGAGGCTAAACAATACATTACTAAATAACCAAGAGATCAATGAAGAAATCAAAGAGGAAATCAAAAAATACCTAGAGAAAAATGACAATGAAAACACGATGATCCAAAACCTATGGGATGCAGCAAAAGCAGTTCTAAGAGGGAAGTTTATAGCTATACAAGCCTACCTCAAGAAACAAGGGAAACTCCCAAGTAAACAATCTAACCTTACACCTAAAGGAACTAGAGAAAGAAGAACAAACAAAACCCAAAGTTAGCAGAAGGAAAGAAATCAACAAGATCAGAGCAGAAATAAATGAAATAGAAACAAAGAAAACAATAGCAAAGATCAATAACACTAAAAGCTGGTTCTTTGATAAGATAAACAAAATTGATAAACCATTAGCCAGACTCATCAAGAAAAAGAGGGAGAGGACTCAAATCAACAAAATTAAAAATGAAAAAGGAGAAGTTACAACAGACACCGCAGAAATACAAAGCCTCCTAAGAGACTACTACAAGCAACTCTATGCCAATAAAATGGACAACCTGGAAGAAATGGACAAATTCTTAGAAAGGTATAACCTTCCAAGACAGAACCAGGAAGAAACAGAAAATATGAACAGACCAATCACAGGTAATGAAATTGAAACTGTGATTTAAACTCTTCCAACAAACAAAAGTCCAGGACCAGATGGCTTCACAGGTGAATTCTATCAAACATTTAGAGAAGAGCTAACACCTATCCTTCTCAAACTCTTCCCAAAAACTGCAGAGGAAGGAACACCCCCAAACTCATTCTATGAGGCCACCATCACCCTGATGCCAAAACCAGACAAAGATACCACAAAAAAAGAAAATTACAGACCAATATCACTGATGAATATAGATGCAAAAATCCTCAATAAAATACTAGCAAACAGAATCCAGCAACACATTAAAAGGATCATACACCATGAGCAAGTGGGATTTATCCCAGGGATGCAAGGATTCTTCAATATATGCAAATCAATCAATGTGATACACCATATTAACAAACTGAAGAATAAAAACCATATGATCATCTCAATATATGCAGAAAAAGCTTTTGACAAAATTCAACACTCATTTATGATAAAAACTCTCCAGAAAGTGGGCATAGAGGGAACCTACCTCAATATAATAAAGGCCATATATGACAAACCCACAGCGAACATCATTCTCAATGGTGAAAAACTGAAAGCACTTCCTCTAAGATTAGGAACAAGACAAGGATGTCCACACTCACCACTATTATTCAACATAGTTTTGGAAGTCCTAGCCACGGCAATCAGAGAAGAAAAAGAAATAAAAGGAATACAAATTGGAAAAGAAGTAAAGCTGTCACTGTTTGCAGATGACATGATACTATACATAGAGAATCCTAAAGATGCCACCAGAAAACTACTAGAGCTAATCAATGAATTTGGTAAAACCACAGGATACAAAATTAATGCACAGAAATCTCTTGCATTCCTATACACTAATGATGAAAAATCTGAAAGAGAAATTAAGGAAACACTCCCATTTACCATTGCAACAAAAAGAATAAAATACCTAGGAATAAACCTACCTAGGGAGACAAAAGACCTGTATGCAGAAAACTAAAGACACTGATGAAAGAAATTAAAGATGATACCAACAGTTGGAGAGATATACCATGTTCTTGGATTGGAAAAATCAATACTGTGAAAATGACTATACTACCCAAAGCAATCTACAGATTCATTGCAATCCCTATCAAATTACCAATGGCATTTTTTATGGAACTAGAACAAAAAATCTTAAAATTTGTATGGAGACACAAAAGACCCCGAATAGCCAAAGCAGTCTTGAGGGAAAAAAGATGGAGCTGGAGGAATCAGACTCCCTGAGTTCAGGCTATACTACAAAGCTACAGTAATCAAGACAATATGGTACTGGCACAAAAACAGAAATATAGATCAATGGAACAAGATAGAAAGCCTGGAGATAAACCCATGCACCTATGGTCAACTAATCTATGACAAAGGAGGCAAGGATATACAATGGAGAAAAGACAGTCTCTTCAATAAGTGGTGCTGGGAAAACTGGACAGCTACATGGAAAAGAATGAAATTAGAACACTCCCTAACACCATACACAAAAATAAACTCAAAATGGATTCGAGACCTAAATGTAAGACCAGACACTATAAAACTCTTAGAGGAAAATATAGGAAGAACACTCTTTGACATAAATCACAGCAAGATCTTTTTTTTATCCACCTCCTAGAGTAATGGAAATAAAAACAAAAACAAATGGGACCTAATGAAACTTAAAAGCTTTTGCACAGCAAAGGAAACCATAAACAAGACGAAAAGACAACCCTCAGAATGGGAGAAAATATTTGCTAATGAATCAACGGACAAAGGATTAATCTCCAAAATATATAAACAGCTCATGCAGCTCAATATGAAAAAAACAAACAACCCAATCCAAAAATGGGCAGAAGACCTAAATAGACATTCCTCCAAAGAAGACATACAGATGGCCAAGAAGCACATGAAAAGTTGCTCAACATCACTAATTATTAGAGAAATGCAAATCAAAACTACAATGAGGTATCACCTCACACCAGTTATAAAAGCCATATTCAGAAAATCTACAAACAACAAATGCTGGAGAGGGTGTGGAGAAAAGGGAACCCTCTTGCACTGCTGGTGGGAATGTAAATTGATACAGCCACTATGGAGAACAGTATGGAGGTTCCTTAAAAAACTAAAAATAGAATTACCATATGACCCAGCAATCCCACTACTGGGCATATACCCAGAGAAAACCATAATTCAAAAAGACCCATACACCCCAATGTATATTCCAGCACTATTTACAATAGCCAGGTCATGGAAGCAACCTAAATGCCCACTGACAGACAAATGGATAAAGAAGATGTGGTACATATATACAATGGAATATTACTCAGCCATAAAAAGGAATGAAACTGGGTCATTTGTGGAGATGTGGATGGACCTAGAGACTGTCATACAGAGTGAAGTAAGTCAGAAAGAGAAAAACAAATATCGTATATCAACACATATATGTGGAACCTAGAAAAATGGTACAGATGAACCGGTTTGCAGGGCAGAAATTGAGACACAGACGTAGAGAACAAACGTATGGACACCAAGCGGGGAAAGCGGTGGAGGGGTGGGGGTGGGGGGGTGATGAATTGGGTGATTGGGATTGACATGTATACACTGATGTGTATAAAACTGATGACTAATAAGGACCTGCTGTATAAAAAAATAAGTAAAATAAAATTCAAAAAAAAAAAAAAGAAAGGGCTTCCAGGAGAAACCAATAAGGGCATGGGGGATGAAGGATAGGGAATGGGAAGAAGCCAAATGAGGGTGTGATTTCAGAAGTCCTACACTCAACCTATGCCCATGGGAGTTCAGAATAAAGGAATAGACATCAGAGTTTGTCCTGCCTTGAAACAAAGGAGCTGGGCTTTGGTACTCCACATCAGCCTGGCTTTGGCTATAGGCTGCCAAGAGGGTGAAGTGGGGTGAAACATATAACTCCCAGGTAATTTCAGCTCACTCCAGTGCCTGAGGGTAATTTGCAGGACTAGGGTTAATGTGCAGGTGCAGCTGATAGCAGCAAAATATGAAAAAGCTGGGGATGGGCTCATAGACCATGGGTGGGGCATCAGTTTGCTACTGTGAGTTTCCTGGTAACTTCCCCTACTGGGCCCACAACACGTTATCCCAAACTTCCAATAAAAGTTCAAAGTTTCTAAGCAGCTGGCATGAAAGTGTGAATGCCACTGAACCCCAATTTGAGTTGAAATCCTAATTCCACAGAAGGAATGGGAAAAGTCATATTACTGTTTAAGTTTGAATGCTAACCCCATAAAAGAAATTGGAAAAGTCATTATTACTGTCTTGACTCTTTGTCACCATATCCATAAAATGGAAGAATCATCCCTACATCAGAAAGTTTACTCATTTATTTGATCAATCATTCATTCAATGAATATAGAGTGTTTACTCTGAGATTCTGTTCAAGGGTTATTCTGAGAAGCGGATGGTGATAAGAAGAGCTCTGTAAAATGTAAAGCTCTAGGCAACTGCTTTTATCTCCAGTGGTTATTTATTTTCACAGCCCAATAGAAAACATAAAATTACCTAAAATCACAGCAAGGAGATACAAGGGAAAACTTCTTGGTACTGAGCCGGTATAAGCAGGTTTTTCAAAGAGAGAGAGGAAGAGAGAGAGAAACAGAGTGTGTGTATAGGCTGGGGTCCCTGGCCCTCAGCCCTTAAATACCGTAGGGACCCCATCATTGGAACAAGCAAAAGAAGCCCGGTCAATTTCCAAAACTTCTCCTAGAGAGACGTACCGCCTCCATTGAGAACCACTTTTCTCAGCGTAAGAGTTGCTGATCTAATGACTAGAAAACAAAAAGCAAAAAACAAACCAACCAACCCGGTCCTTCCCCTTTCTCGGAAAACCTGAGACTTGAGAGACAGACTAGGGACGGGAAAGTCCCCTTTTCTAACCTGGAACAGCGCTTTCTGCCCAGAGACTTGTGACGAGATACCACGGGCTCGGATTTTGATTGGTCAGTTGAGAAACTAAACTAGCGGGTTGCAAGGAGAGAAAACCCAGTGTTTTCTGCCATCGGGTGGGTGGGAATAAGTGCCGCGACTGCTGCTCCGTAACCTTGGCTCTGTTCTTCACTGGGCGCTGCCGCCAGCCTGGGCGCGTTCACCGTGAGTACCCGCTCCCGCGCCGCCCCCTCCCTCGACTTCCCCTTTTCTTCCCTGGCCTCCGGCGCCTTGGTGCTCTTTCTCGGCCCAGTGTAGTCAGGCGCCAGGTTCGGCTGGTTCAGGCTCGGTCCCGAGCGGACCGACAAACAGCGGAGGGGCCGGAAAGTGGCAGGCCGCTGGAGCGCAGGCTTCCTGCTCTATTCTCACTGGATAGCTCACAGGGCGCAACCGGACAAAACACTAGGTCATTGATGAGCTGCTGGCTGCCTGGGTGGAGTCGAGGTGGTGGGCACTGTTTTGCAGGGCTGCCCGGTGTCACCCCGAGGGTTGTCTTTCCCTGAGTGCAGAGCCGGGACAGGCCGGTCACGAAGGTAGTGATACGATGAGAGACAGGTGTTTGTGGGGTCTAAGATAAGAACTGACTCAGTAAGTACGTCGGCGCCATCGGGTGGAGCATTGAGCACTGCACCCTCCTCTGGGCTCCCCCCATTTTCTTCTGGGGCTCCCAGGTTCGAGGGCTTGTGTCTAAATTTAGATATCTCACACTGTTCTGTGAAATATTTCTATGGCATCTTAAGGTATTTGTTTTCGTTAAAGCTTTACTAAGGTATTTGTATTCATTAAAGCCTCCTCTGGGCTCCCCCCATTTCCTTCTGGGGCTCCCAGGTTCCAGGGCTTGTCTAAATTTAGATATCTCACACTGTTTTGTGTAATATTTCTATGGCATCTTTTTTTAAAAAAATAAATTTATTTATTTATTTATTTATTTATGGCTGTGTTGGGTCTTCGTTTCTGTGCGAGGGTTTTCTCTAGTTGTGGCAAGCGGGGGCCACTCTTCATCGCGGTGCGCGGGCCTCTCACTGTCACGGCCTCTCTTGTTGCGGAGCACAGGCTCCAGACGCGCAGGCTCAGTAGTTGTGGCTCACGGGCCCAGTCGCTCCGCGGCATGTGGGATCTTCCCAGACCAGGGCTCGAACCCGTGTCCCCTGCATCGGCAGGCAGACTCTCAACCACTGCGCCACCAGGGAAGCCCTCTATGGCATCTTAGGGTATTTGTTTTCGTTAAAGCTTTATTGAGGTATAAATCATAAACCATAAAATCCTCCTATTTACAATGTACTTCAGTGGGTTACAGTATATTCATGGAGTTGTGCAACCATTTTCTCAATATTAGAACATTTTCATCACCGCCCCAAAAAACACTGTACCGATTAGACATCACTCCCCATTTCTCCCCAACCACCCCCAGCCCTAAGGAACAACTAATCTTTCTGTCCCTATGGATTTGCCTATTCTTGATTTATCATATAAGTGGGATCATACAGTATGTGGTCTTCTGTGACTGGCTTCTGTCATTTGATATGATGTTTTCAAAGATCATCCATTATAGCAAGCACTGGCACTTCATTTCTTTTTTTTTATTGCTGAATAATATTCCATTGTAGGACTATACCACATTTTATTTATTCATTCATCAGATAATGAGCATTTGGGTTGTTTCCACTTTTTGGCTATTAAAAATAATTCTATGACTGATCGATGTGGTGATGTCGCGCTCTCCTGGGCCGGGCCGAAGTCGCGCCAGACGAGGGACGGACGTTCTTGTCGAACGGGACCGCTCTTCTCGTTGTGTCCGTGGCGTGCCCCCTCGCCTCTCTTGTCACGCACTCCCGACCTGTCGAGAGATGTGTGTGGAAGGCGGGGGCTGGTGGTCCCCGGCCCTGACCCTCGGTCTCCCGCCACCCCCCGGCCTCACGGCGTGGGCGGGCCCGTGGTCCTCGGACGCAGCAGACACTCTTGCTTCGCCTCCTTGGCGTATGCCTCGCGAGCGGTCCTCCCCGCGTTGGTGGGGGGGGGCCGTCCCGCCGCTGCGCTGCGCGCTCCTGCCGGCGCGTGAGCGTGCCTTGCTTGGTCCTCTGTGGTGCCCCTGGAGCGCTCCGGGTCGTCCCTCAGGTGCCCGAGGCCAAGCGGTGGAAAAAAATAAAATAAAATAATTCTATTACTGGGCTTCCCTGGTGGTGCAGTGGTTAAGAATCCACCTGCCAATGCAGGGGACATGGGTTCGAGCCCTGGTCCGGGAAGATCCCACATGCTGCGGAGCAACTGAGGCTGTGCGCCACAACTACTGAAGCCCGTGAGCCACAACTAGTGAAGCCTGGTGCCTAGATCCCATGCTCTGCAACAAGAGAAGCCACTGCAATGAGAAGCCCGCACACCACAACAAAAAGTAGACCCTGCTCACCGCAACTAGAGAAAGCCCACATGCAGCAATGAAGACCCAACACAGCCAAAAATAATAAATAAATTAAATTAAATTTTTTTAAAATAAAAAATAAATAAAAATAATACTATTATTGACGTTCATGTACAACTTTTCAGTGTGAACAGAAGTTTTCAATTCTCTTGGGTATATATCTAGGAGTGGAGTTGCTGGGTCATATAGTAACTATGTTTACCATATAGTTATGTTTACCTTTTGAGGAACTGCCAGACTGTTTTCCAGAAGTGCCACACCATTTTACCTTCCCAGCAGCAGTATATGAGAGTCCCAATTTTTCTACATCCTTGCCAAGACTTATTTTTTCTTCCAGTTTTATTGAGATATAATTGACATACAGTACTGTATAAGTTTAAGGTGTTACATCACAAAACAATTATCACAATAAGTTTAGTGAACATCTGTCATTTCATATGGATACAAAATTAAATAGAAAAAAATTTTTCCTCGTGATGAGAACTCTTAGGATTTACTCTCTTAACAATTTTTATATATAACATCCTTTTGTTAATTATATTTATCATGTTGTACATTAGATCCCTATACTTATTATCTTATAACTGTAAATTTGTACCTTTTGACTGCCTTCATTGAATTCCCCCTCCCACAACCCCCTGCCTCTGGTAACCACAAATATGTTCTCTTTTTCTATGAGTTTGTTTTTGAAGTATAATTAACCTACAATACTATATTAGTTCCTGTCACACAATGTAGTGATTTGATATTTCTATACATTTCAAAATAGTCACCATGATTATAGTGTCACCATACAAAGATATTACATAGTTATTGACTACATTCTACACACTGTACATAAATTATACCTATGGCTTATTTATTTTGCAACTGGACGTTTGTACCTCTTAATCTCCCTCATCTATTTCTTTCCTCCCCCACCACTGCCCCTCTGGCAACCACCTGTTTGTTCTCTGTAATTATAACTCTGTTTCTTTATTTGTTCATTTGTTCTGATTTTTAGATTCCACATGTAAGTGAAATCAGACAGCATTTGTCTTTCTCTGATTTATTTCACTTAGCACAATACCCTCTAGGTCCATCCATGTTGTCAAAAAAGCAAGATTTCATTCTTTTTTATGGCTGAGTAATATTCCATTATATATATATATAAAATCTGTAATATTTTATGGGAAAGCCCAAATGAACTTCTTGGCCAACCCAATATATATACACATACATACCAGAACTTCTTTATCCATTCATCTATTGATGGGCATTTAGGTTGCTTTCATATCTTGGCTATTGTAAATAATGCTGCAATGAACACAGGGGTGCATATATCTTTTCTAATTAGTTTTTGTTTTCTTTGGATAAATACCCAGGAGTGGAAATGCTGGTTCACATGATAGTTCTATTTTTAATTTTTTGAGTAATCTCCATACTGCTTTCCATAGTGGCTGAACCAGTTTACATTCCCACCAACAGTTCACAAGTGTTCCCTTTTCTCCACATCCTTGCCAACACTTGTTATTTGCTGTCTTTTTGATAATAGCCATTCTGATGGGTGTGAGGTGATATCTCATTGTGGTTTTGATTTGCATTTCACTGATGATTAGTGATGTTGAGCATCTTTTCATATGTCTGTAACCACCTGTATGTCTTCCTTGGAAAAATGCCTGTTTAGACCCTTGGCCCATTTTTTAATCAGGTTGTTTGTTTTTTTGATGTTGAGTTATATGAGTTCTTTGTATATTGTGGATATTAACCCCTTATTGGATATATCATTTACAAATACCTTCTCCTATTCCGTAGGTGGCCTTTTCATTTTGTTAATAGTTTCCTTCACTGTGCAAAAGCTTAGATGCAGTCCCATTTGGTTATTTTTGCTTTCATTTCCCTTGCCTGAAGAGACATATCCAAAGAAATATTACTAAGACTGATGTCAGAGAGCTTACTGCCTGTTTTCTTCTAGAAGTTTTATTGTTTCAGGTCTTACATTTAAGTATTTAATTCATTTTGAATTTATTTTTGTGTATAGTGTGAGAAAGTAATCCAGTTGGTTTTTTGCATGTAGCTATCCAGTTTTCACAACATCATTTACTGAAGAGGCTATCTTTTCTCCATTGTATATTCTTGCCTTGTTTGTCCTAGGTTAATTGCCCAAATAAGTGTATGTTCATTTCTGGCCACTCTGTTCTGTTCCATTGATCTATGTGTCTGTTTTTGTGCCAGTACCATACTGTTTTGATAACTGTAGCTTTGTAGTATAGTTTGAAACCAGGGTGTGATACCTTCAGCTTTGTTCTTCTTTCTCAAGATTATTTTGGCTATTCAGGGTCTATTATGTTTCCATACAAATTTTAGAATTACCAGATTCATTGGTGAGTTCTAGTAGTTTTTTGGTGGTGTCTTTAGGAATTTCTACATATAGTATAAAGTCATCTGCAAACAATGACAGTTTTACTTCTTCCTTTCCCACTTGGATTCCTTTTATTTCTTTTTCTTGTCTGATTGCTATGGTTAGGACTTCCAATACTATGTTGAATAAAAATGGTGACAGTAGGCATCCTTGTCTTGTTCCTGATCTCAGAGGAAATGCTTTCAGCTTATAACGTTAGTTGTGGGCTTGTCATATGTGGCCTTTATTATGTTGAGGTATGTTCCTTCTATACCCACTTCACTGAGAGTTATTTTTTAAACATCTTTATTGGAGTATAATTGCTTTACAATGGTGTGTTTCTGCTTTATAAAAGTGAATCAGCTATACATATACATATATACTCATATCTCCTTCCTCTTGCGTCTCCCTCCCACCCTCCCTATCCCACCCCTCTAGGTGGTCACAAAGCACCGAGCTGATCTCCCTGTGCTATGTGGCTGCTTCCCACTGGCTATCTATTTTACACTTGGTAGTACATATTAGTCCATGCCAGTCTCTCACTGAAAGTTTTTAATCATAAGTAAATGTTGAATTTTGTCAAAACCTTTTTTTTGCATCTATTGAGATGATCATATGATTTTTATTATTCAGTTTGTTAATGTGATGTATCACATTGATTGATTTGTGGATATCAAACCATCCTTGCATATCTGGGATAAATCTCACTTGATAATGACGTATGATACTTTTAAGGTTTGTTGAATTTGATTTGCTAATATTTTGTTGAGGATTTTTGCATCTATGTTCATCAGGGATGTTGGCCTATAATTTTCTTTTTTCTGATATTTGTTTGGTTTTGGCATCAGAGTGATGCTGGTTTTGTAAAATGAGTTCAGAAGCATTCCTTCCTCTGCATTTTTCTTGGAATAGTTTGAGAAGGATAGGAGGACAGGTGTTAACTCTTCTCTTAATGGTAGAATTCACCTGTGAAGCCATCTGGTCATGGGCTTTTTTTTGGTTGGGATTTTTTTGGTTACTGATTCAATTTCATTACTGGTAAAGTGGTCTGTTTCTTCCTGGTTCAGTCTTGGGAGATTGTACATTTCTAGGATTTTTTCCATTTCTTCTAGGTTATCCACTTTATTGGCATATAATTGTTCCCAGTAATCTCTTGTGATACTTGGTATTTCTGTGGTGTCAGTTGTAACTTCTCCTTTTTCATTTCTGTTTTCATTTATTTGGGGCCTCTCTCTTTTTTTCTTGAGGAGCCTGGCTAGAGGTTGATCAATTTTGTTTATCTTTTCAAAGAACCAGCTCTTAGTTTCATTGATCTTTTCTATTTTTTAAGTCCCTATTTCATTTATTTCCACTCTGATCTTTATGATTTCTTTCCTTTCACTAATTTTGAGTTTTGTTCTTCTTTTTCTAGTTCCTATAGGTGTAAGGTTAGGTTGTTTGAGATTTTTCTTGTTTCCTGAGTTAGGTTTGTATCACTATAAACTTCCCTCTTAGAACTGCTTTTATTGCGTCCCACAGATTTTTGGATCATGTTTTTGTTTTCATTTGTCTCCAGGTATGTTTTTAATTTCTTCTTTGATTTCTTCAGTGATCCACTGGTTGTTTAGTAGCATACTGTTTAGCCTCAATGTGTTTGTGTGGTCTTTTTTTTCTTGTAGTTGATTTCTAGTCTCATAGCATTGTGATTGGAAAAGATGCTTGATATGATTTCAGTTTTCTTAAATTTACTGAGACTTGTTTCGTGGCCTTGTTTTGTGATCTATTCTGGAGAATGTTCCATGTGCAACTGAAAAGAATGTGTGTTCTGCTGTGTTTGCATGGACTGTTCTTTATATATCTATTAAGTCCATTTGTTCTAATGTGTTTCTTAAGGCCAGTGTTTCCTTATTGATTTTCTGTCTAGATGATCTGTCCATTGATGTATGTGGGGTGTTAGAGTCCCCTACTATTATTATGTTACTTTCAATTTCTCCCTTTATGTCTGTTCATATTTGCTTTATGTATTTAGGTGCTTCTGTGTTGGGTGAACACTTGTTATTATCTATCTTTTTAATTATAGTCACCCTAGTGGGTGTGAAATGGTATCTAATTATGGCTTTGATTTGCATTTCCCTAATGATGACTAATGATGCATTCTTTTTAAATTACAAAATAATTTTTAAAAAGTATTTGCATGCTGAGGTTTTGAGAACTTTGTCTGGGTCACATGTCCCAAAGTCACAGAGCCTACACTCCAACCATGTCTATGGCTAATGCTTGAACTCCATCCCTTGTTCCTAGAACAGAATCTAGGATAAAACTCTTTATAACTTCACACACTGCCTCTGTTAGAAAGGGAATCCCGGGTAAGATGAATCTCTGCATAGACGAATTGGTTCATTTCTTATTTGCTATTAGAAACTCAATTTATCAAAGAGCTTTTTAGTCTCTCCATTTTTACTATGGAAAAAAATAAGTGTTTTCTTGAGATCCTCATACTGGATCATGTGTGAAGTAGTGACCCTTTCTTGGTGTTTAATGATTTTGTGCTTCTCTTTATGTACGTGCCCATTGGGCTTCTCCTTCTCCTCACTACCATCAGGACACAGAATGAGGAGGGACGCAAAGTTTAAACTTTGTTTAAATGCACAGTTATCAAAAGCTTTTGAGTACACATTTTTCTCTATCTATATACTTTATACTGCTGTCAATCTTATTTTAAGTATTACTAATGCTTAATATTTGTCTCATTTTTTTTCAGTTAAAAATTCAGATTGAGCTTTTTCGTAAGTGGCTCCCAGAAGATTCACCCTACCCCACTTTGGGAACACAGCAGTTGTGGAGATGGAGACAGGAATGGAACCAGAATCAGAGTTCAAATATACCAGAAAATGTGGGCTTTAAATTCTTATGTGAGTCAGAGACTGACTGGCCAAGAGCTGTGGGACATTGAGGACTTTAGCATTCGCTGTAAACTTTGGCATAGGTCACTTGTTTCTCTGAATACTGGATCCAAAAAGCACAATGAACACAAGAATGTGCTATGGTACCAGGGTGAATTCCAGACAAGCACGAGAATTCTGTACACCTGGGGAAGGAGGCACAACTCCTGAGGTGATCTTGGAAGTGGAACTGATAGAACTTGGGGAAAGTGATGAAATAATTGACCTCACTTGTGACTCTCTAGAACCTGCAGTGATTGACCTAACTCACCATGACTCTGTTGTGATTACTGAAGAAAGGAGGAGGCCAAGGTCACTCCAAGGCCAAACTGGCAGCTGTGTGGTGAGCAGTGATAAGGAGGGGTTGATGAGGGACAGAGATGTATCTGTGACCAACAGTGCCTACCATAATGCCCTGGAAGAAGAAACTTTAAGTGGCACACTACCTGGTTATATCTGGTGTCGAATTTGTAGGGATGGGTACTTAGAGATTGAACTGAGTAAACGACATATCTACTCTACACAATGTGGCCACATCTTCTGTAGTCAGTGCCTCTGCACTTCCCTTAAATATACTAGAAATTGCCCAGTTTGTTTGAAAAAAATCAGCTGCCATCTGTACCACCGCATCTATATATGATGTGTGCTGTGTTGCTCAGGACAGACAACCTAGCTAGATTCTTCCATGTCCTTGTGCAGAAACTATGGGTTGTTGGCATTCAGTGCACCGAGTTAAAAATGCCTGATTTAAAAAACTGCTGCAGTATATAAATTTTTTTTTTTTTGGTACGTGGGCCTCTCACTGCTGTGGCCTCTCCCATTGCGGAGCAGAGGCTCCGGACGTGCAGGCCCAGTGGCCATGGCTCACGGGCCCAGCCACTCCACGGCACGTGGGATCTTCCTGGACTGGGGCACGACGCCATGTCCCCTGCATCGGCAGGCAGACTCTCAACCACTGCGCCACCAGGGAAGCCCAGGAGTATATAAAATTTTTTTTTCATTTTCCACATACAATGAGACTACCTTTTGATTTGTTTTGTTTCATGCTGCGGGACTGGACTTGGTTGTCATAGTGTGCCAGAGACTGGCGGTTGTCCTCAAAGCAAATTTTCCTTTCTTTCTCATAACAATCAATTTTTAATTGGCCACATGTGAGCATTTTGGGTCATGTAAATAAGGGCAACATCCTAGAGATGATGGAACAAGATGGAAGGAACCTGAGAGACTGACAACTTTGCAAACCACAGCCACCTACAAGTTTGGGCTTTTACTTGAGAGATGAATAAACTTCATTCTTGTTTACGCAACTATTATACTGAGTCTTGCTTAGAGCAATGGGAACTTTATTTTAATTAATGGAGCAGGCAGGGTGATATCTTCCTGGTTTTTCTGAATTTCCTGACTCCACTGGAATAAAAGGAAGTCAGTCTTTTCTGACCATCTCTCCAACCAACAAGGTGGAGGTAGGTATACAAGCAGGCACCATGTCCTGCTGGGACTCCTGGTGGCCTTTGAAACCAGCATGAGGAGTCACCTAGACGCACTGGAATCTAGAGTTGTGGTTCTGTGCTCTCTGACTTGCCACACCAGAGAGAGGCTCCCTTCACCCTAGGCTTACAGGTGTGCCTGCCTTCCACCATACTGGTCAGCTAATCAGCAAGTTGGTCTGCTTCTCTGTGAACAAATACATCACTGCATCACCATCCTAGCTGCTCCTGCAGCCTGACTGGGTCGCAGGCTTGAGAAGACCTCATCACTGCTGCCCACAGACCCCCAACACACACACACACACACACACACACACACAAGCTCTTTTTTCTTTTGAAGAAAATCACAAAGGACTCACAATTCCATCTGTACTTTAGAATTAGAGAGGACATGATTTCTACTGTGCTCTCTCCTTTTCCCTCATAATGAAATGTGCAGTAAAGCTTGTTCCTTACTTTCAATGGTTGTAGCAGTGTTGCTTTTCTCCATGGAGGCTCAGTTGTGCCAATGGAGCAGTGCCCATCCCAGCATCATGTCTGTTCTACACACTGCATTCTCTGCAATATCTCATACTCCAAACCTCAGTTGCTTGTCTTGGCACAGGATATGAAAGATAAATGGGTATACACCCTTCTGTGGGTTTCTTTGTGTGTTCTAAAATGAAATGAGGGGATTTCCCTGATGGCGCAGTGGTTAAGAATCCGCCTGCCAATGCAGGGGACATGGGTTCGGGCCCTGGTCTGGGAAGATCCCACATGCCGTGGAGCAACTAAGCCCATGTGCCACAACTACTGAGCCTGTGCTCTAGAGCCCACATGCCACAACTACTGAAGCCCATGTGCCTAGAGCCCATGCTCCACAACGAGAAGCCACCGCAATGAGAAGCCCGTGCACTGCAATGAAGAGTAGCCCCGCTCGCCGCAACTACAGAAACCCTGCATGCAACAACGAAGACCCAACGCAGCCAAAAATAAATAAATAAATTTATTAAAATAAAATAAAATGAGGAAGAAAAACAACATGAAATTTTTTTTAAAAGAAAAAAGTTCTAAATATTAGATGTAGAACTTCCTGCATTTCAGTAGGACATCTTGTGTGTTCCACTTTGGAGACTTAATTGCCCTGTCACATAGCACAGTGTATCACAAACTTGGCTAATGATCGAAACACCTGAGAGGTGCCTATTAAATATACAGATTCTGCTTTTGCATATATTGCCCATGTGATCAGGAAAAAGAGCATACTCTCTCCAGCTTGCCAGCAGCCCTTGACCCTCCCTATCGTGTTCTACCCAGTCCACTACATTTTTACCTTATCTACCAAACTCATGTAGATATTTGAGTTTTTGATCTCTGCTTTAGGGAAAAAATAGAGGGGATTCTGACTTTTCTGAAAAATTGAGATAAATTTTACAGACAAAAATTCACTGATCTTAAGTGTATAATTAGATGAGCTGGGGCAAATATGTACATTCACAGGACCAGCACCCCAATCAAAATATAGAACAATTCCAGAGCAGTTCTCCTGCATTCCCTTACCCTGTTGCTCTCCACCTGGGTGCCCCTTCCCAGTAAAGTCTTTTGCTTTGTCAGCAAAAAAAAAAATTTATATTTATATATATATATATATATACACACACACACATACATACACACACACACACACACACACACATATATATAAAACAATTCCATCATTCCAGAAAGTTCCTATCTAGTCGATCCCCATCCCCCACAGGCAACCACTTCTTTGATTACTATCATCATAGATATGTTTGGGGACACTGACTTTTACTACTTCATTGTCTAGCCCAGATCATCTGGGAGGAAAGTTTGATAGGGAAATTTGGAATATAAGCATTAGGCAAGGGTCAAGGGTTTATTTTAGTGGGAGTATGACTTATCTCTCTTAAGAATTGAAGCAAGAAGGTATTAATAATGACACCTGCTATTTATTAAACAATAGCTATTTTCCAGGCACAGTACAAGGCACTTCACACATCACAGGCAGTCAAGGTATACATCTAGGCAACAGCAGGAACCCAACAGGATGTAAGAACAAAAGTTGAAGGGAGCTGCCACAGGCACGTTAGTGTGAATAGGTTGGCTGACTATTGTACATGGCTGTGGGAAGAAGTGAGAACTAAAGCTAGAAAAGAATATTAAGGCCACATCATGAGTAGAGCATTGTGTGCTGTGTTATGGAGTTTAGATTTTATTCTACAGTTGCTAAGGAACCATTAAAGGCTCTGAAAAAGAGCCTCCAGAGAAGGATTCTTAAGGATTCAGCATGATATCAGTGAGGGTTGAAGATACTGTTTGAAAACTAGGGGGAAAATATGGAGGTAGGATCAGGAAGGAAAGATCCTGGTGTTGATTTTCCTCTCAAAACAGAAGTGAATTTTCTGAAATGTGTAAGAAAAAGGATGAAAGTAACCTTGGTCTCAGGAATGTGGTAATGCACTGGTACTCTCTTGCCCTTGATGTTAACAGTTTCATTTTAGCACAGCCAGCAGGGCTGTGCCAATCTTTTGAGCTATGGCAGCTCTTGGGAGATGGCTGTTGGTCTGAGGTGGCAATGATAGGAATTGAGAGAAGAGCTGTGGCGGTTTGGATTTAGCTTTCAGGTACCTTTCTGGAAAAGTGGAAGCTCATTTGACCAGAGTGGAAATGGATTATAAGAGGTTGGACAATCAAATTTATCCACTTGATGACCGATCTAGCTTTAGAACAAGTTAGCCTCACAGTGAGATGATCTGGCAATTTAAATTAGCTGTTTCCTGATGTTCCCTGAGGTTACATCAGGGAACTAAAGCCAAACTTCTTGAGCTATAATATGTGAGGATTTCATCAATCACTGATTAAAATCAAACTGTTCAAGAAAAGGGTTAAAAAAAAAAAAAAAGAAAAGGGTTAAGAGAGACAGAGTGGAGAAGTCAGAGGCATCTTTCAGCAAGGATTGGTTTTCTATTGTCTGATCCACACTGAATTCATCCCTGCAGCAAATGTTAAGCACACCTGCCAGAAGAAACAAGTTACTCTCTGAGAACCTAAAATTGTTAAGATGGATAAACTTTTAGATCCTTTCCTTAGCTATATCAATTAGATCCCACTGATTTGATATTAAAATCTGCATACTGAGATGACTATCCCAGGGAGTGTTAATAAAGTAGGTTTCAAGGGGCTTCCCTGGTGGCACAGTGGTTGAGAGTCCGCCTGCCAATGCAGGGGGACGCGGGTTCATGCCCCGGTCCGAAAGATCCCACATGCCGCGGAGAGGCTGGGCCCGTGAGCCATGGCCGCTGAGCCTGCGCGTCTGGAGCCTGTGCTCCGCAACGGGAGAGGCCACAACGGTGAGAGGCCCGCGTACCGCAAAAATAAAGAAAGAAAGAAAGAAAGTAGGTTTCAATGGTATCATTGGCTCAGTGTCTTGTCTCTAAAACAGTAGTTTCCCTGCAACAAGAGCAGGGAACAGCAGCGGCACTTGCACAAATGCACAGGCACTCCCAACGGTTCTCTCCTACTGGTTTCCTTATTTATAACAGTTTTAGACATTTGTTAGTACATAGTATTTTGAAAATAAAACATGTAGTTTTCTTTTTCCATCTCCAATTTCATAGTTCAGTTTCATGGTATTATGCAGATGGATTTCCAACTTTGAGAAAATGATTTTTGTTTCACTATCCAGGGACTATTTACAGACAGCTCTAACATGATAACCCTCCTGTGTGGGGAACATTAATCAGGGCAGCACTGGACATGGGCCCTTCCCTGCCCCCTTAGCTTTCAGCAGGCAAAAAGATCCTACAGGGCATAGCCCTTTCTCCTGTGGAGTGGCATGGAGAAGGCATGTGGCCCCAGGTATGACTCTGCCAGCATCACTGACCCTCTAAAGGGAGGGCAGAGGGGCTGCCAGTGTGGTGTGACAAGATAGAGGTAGCAGTTACCCACAGCACTTGGCTTCCCTGCTGAGATGAGAGCCTTTAGAGAACAAATTTCTCTCTTCCTTTCCTCTGAACAAGGCCAAGTCACAGAAGTAGCAGCTGCTGTATTCTCCAACCAGGAAAGAGAAGGCACAGTGCATTGCTGGGCATGGACCACTCATTAATTCTTTCATTCATCTGCTCATTTGCCTAGTATTTATTAAATTCTGATAGTGTGGTAGACCTATATAGTTAAAAAGATGAATAAGACAGTCTCCAAGAAGCTCATAGCTAGTGGGGAAGAGATGTGAAAATAGTTATAATACAATAAAAGAAATAATGCAGTGAAATAAAAGCTATGACAGAAATATCTGCCAGGTGCTGCCGAGGCATAAAAGAGGAAATAACTCTGACTTCTTGACTCTGAGCTTCCTTGGAGTCTAGAAGATGGAAAATTGAACTTTTAATTTATATTCAGCTCCATGGAGTCCTTGAAGATTAATACCTACTTACATTTCTTGTTATATTTCAAGACAAAGTTAATTTGAGGGAGCATTAGTTTTGTAAACTATTTTCTATACAAATGTTAGTGCAATAACAATAATAATAGCTATGACCATTTATTGGGTGCTCACTATGTGTCAGGTACTGTTAAGCATTTTATATACATCATCTCATTTAATCCTCACCACAATCCTATGAGGTATTATTATCTCTATTTTTATTTTTATTTTTTTATTTTTTGGCCACACCACGTGCCTTGTGGGATCTTAGTTCCCTGACCAGGGATTGAACCCATACCCCCTTCAGTGGAAGCATGGAGTCCTAACCACTGGAGCCAGGGAATTCCCTATTATCTCTATTTTATATATGATAAAATTGAAGCTTGGAAAAGAAAAGTAACTTTGGTTTATGACTTTGTTTTTGTTTCCCATCTCCTGGTACCAATTATATGGTAAAACCTGGTACGTAGTTTCTTAAACATCACTGTCCCGCTGCACAAAACTTCATTTTAAAGTAGTGAAATAAAAGCTCAAAGTGCCTTTTTGTGAGATTTGGGACCTCTTGCTACAGAGGTTGTGGAATCACAAACTTTGGAGGTGGAAGGGGAGTCTTAGGAACTCATATTTTATGGTGGAAGAACTGATGCCCAGAGGAGTTAAACATCTTAACCAAAGTTACTCATTGTTCTGGTGGGAGACAGGCCTTCTCTCTTCTTTTTTTAAAAATAAATTTATTTATTAATTTGTTTTTATTTTTGGCTGTATTGGGTCTTTGTTGCTGCTCATGGGCTTTCTCTAGTTGAGGCAAGCAGGGGCTACTCTTCGTTGCGGTACGCGGGCTTCTCATTGTCTTGGCTTCTCTTGTTGCAGAGCACAGGCTCTAGAGTGCAGGCTGAGTTGCTCCGTGGCATGTGGGATCTTCCCAGGCCAGGGCTTGAACCCGTGTCCCCTGCATTGGCAGGCGGATTCTTAACCACTGCGCTACCAGGGAAGCCCAAGGCTTCTCTCTTCTAGCCCACTGTTCTTGCCCCAGCGCCAAAGACTCAAGAATGTGCAGACTTCAGGTTTTCATACAGTCATCTTTATTAGACATTGTTAAACATTTTAGCCAACAACAAAACATTCAAGATGAAACAAAAAAAATTTCTTTTTTTACTTGGGGACATCGTTTCTAGGTGATCATCAGCATTTCATAGCCATTTATTTGACAAAGAATTTGATCCAATGAATGCCATGTACTGTCAAGGTAAGCAAGACACAGCACAACCCAGCAGTTGTTCACAACTTAGGGAAGGGGCAGACATGCAATCAAACAATTAAAATAATTATGTACAAGCAAGTACAAAGGTTTAGGGTGCTATAGAAATGTGTAAAGCGATGATTCTCAGCTGGGGGTGGGTCCCACTCCCATATACCCAATAGACACTTGGCAATGTCTGGAGACAGTTTTGGTTCTCACAACTTGGGGGGCACGATGGTGGTGATACTGGTGATCAGAGGCCAGAAATGCTGCTAAAACTCCTAAAGTTCACAGGTCAGAGCCCCAGCAACAAAGACTTAGGCAGCCCAAAATGTCAATAGGGCTGAGGTTGAGACTGTGGTAGACAGCCAGCAAAATATTTTCTACAAGGGATGGGTGAGAGGGTTATATCTTGGGGGACTGGTTGTGGAAGAGTTTACTGAAGAGATAATGATTGGGGTTAGGGAGGGAAGATCCCCAGAATAAGGAACAACATGTACAAAGCCACAGAAGCATAGCATATTTGGGCAATCCCACACACTGGTGGAAGAGTTGTAGGAATTAAGGCTGGACAGCTAGGCAGGAACTAGACATTCAAGAAAATATATCGAGTTAGAGGAATTATTGTAAGAAAAACTGGTTCCATGATGGCTCTTTATAAGTCATTCAGGAGCACAGTCTAGGTATGTACTGCTATGAGCTAAAACTGCTAAAGAAAGCTGTTTGAAATGAAGTTTTTCTCATCTTGCTTCCTTATGGTCTGGAGTTTTCCAGGCATTTGTTACTTTCTCAGAGACAGAGTTCAAGCCGTTTCAATGGAATGTGAACTCTGAGAGGTGGAATAACTATTAAAGCCACTTAGCTGGTGTCTCAGTGCTGTGATGAAATCGTGAGCAGGGATAAGGTGGTTATTTCTCATGTGTTAGACTTCTAGGCAGATGATAATGATTATTTCCTCTTTCGTAGAGTGCCCTAGGCCAGAAATGGGGATATGTGACCCTTAAGATTAGACTGCCACCTTGGATCTAAATGAGTTGCCTTCCCCTCCCTCACAAAAAATGGTGGGCAGGTAGGCCATTCCAGTCAGGGTTTCTCTTTCTCTTAAGCTAATGATGATCAAAGCAACTGACAAACTGTCACGGAATCTGCCAGACCTCACTCTGGCCTTCCCCACCTCCCAGCTCCTGAACTCTCCCTCCTTCCATCATGCTCTGGGCCCAGTCTTAGCAAACTAACAGGTCACAGACTTCTGGTCTGCAACCATCCTAGGCCTATTGAGCTCTGGTCCAAGTGCCTGCCTCTGTCCCCTGGTGGTCTGATGATAGAGCTTCATGGAGGTGAGTTACCTTTTTCTAACTTAGCTAATTTCTGGAGCATAATGTGGAAAACTGGATCAAAGAAGAGGGTATGGATTTTACAAAATGAAAGAAAATTCAGGGAGATAGTTAACTTGTGGCAGCTTATAGCTTCTATAATCTCTCTAGGCCTTGGAATAATTGAGAATTTAGAGAAGAGAGTTTGGTAGGAAAGTGATGAAACCTACCAAAAACTTTTGAGAAAAATTAAAATAAATACTATACAAAAATGTACTTTCCTTATTAATGTAATCACTTTATTATTTTAGATTGAAAAAATTTATTATGTATAACTTGATTTGCTCATTATACTATCACACTTGGTATTTTATACTTAAAGTGGAGTTGATTAAACATTTTAAATTGAATTCCTTCAAGATCTCTTCGGAGCTAAAAATAAATGCAGTTATATTCTGAATTTAGTGTTTTCTTGATTGTTATACAGATAAAAGAAAATGTTTATTTACTATAAGAAAGGTAAAAAACCTCACTAAAATTCATCAACAAGAGATTGTGACACTGAGCCCTTAGGTTCTGAGTTATCATTTCCACCAGTTACCATTCTTATAAAGTTTAATTATATGTATATTAATCATTAAGATCAGGTTCTAATTTCCTCTATCACAGGACCTTTAGATTTGCTCTTATCCTTCTCTGTCCTTAGCTGTTGAAACAAAAAAAGGTATAAGTATTTTGTTTATAATTTCTAGAGGAAAAAACCCCCCACTATTGCCTATTCCTACTACATTCTTGTTCCTTTAAGGCGAGGTCGATAAAAATAGACACTTTTCTCTAATAGTAAAAAAAAAAATCATTTGTGTCATCATGAACTTCCCCTTATTTCAAAATTTCAGGCAGAGGCTGGAAAGGAGTGAATTAAATGACTTAAGATCTCTTTCAATTTTGAGAAGTTCTGATAAGTCAAAAAGTTCATTATCTTTCCTTCTTACGTGAAAACGGCAGGATGTGTGAAGCATGTGTCTTGCTCTTATGGTAACTGTGCCATGTGGTTTGTCCGCTATAGGTGAATCGTATTTCTCCGTGCTTAAGGCTAATTCTTCAGAAAACCTGCCCATCAGATTTTTTTAAATTAATTAATTTATTTATTTTTGGCTGCGTTGGGTCTTTGTTGCTGCAGACGGGTTTCCTCTAGTTGTGGTGAGCGGGGGTACTCTTAGTTGCAGTGTGTGGGCTTCTCATTGCCGTGGAGTCTCTTGTTGAGGAGCATGGGCTCTAGGCACGCAGGCTTCAGTAGCTGTGGCACAGGGGCTCAGTAGTTGTGGCTCACGGGCTCTAGAGCACAGGCTCAGTAGTTGTGGTGCCCGGGCTTAGTTGCTCCGCAGCATGTGGGATCTTCCCAGACCAGGGCTCAAACACGTGTCCCCTGCATTGGCAGGTGGATTCTTAACCACTGTGACACCAGGGAAGCCCTGCCCATCAGAATTTTTAAAAATTACTTTGAGGGCTTCCCTGGTGGCGCAGTGGTTGGGAGTCAACCTGCCGATGCAGGGGACACGGGTTCGTGCCCTGGTCTGGGAAGATCCCACATGCTGCAGAGCGGTTAGGCCCGTGAGCCATGGCCATTGAGCCTGCGCGTCTGGAGCCTGTGCTCCGCAACGGGAGAGGCCACAACAGTGAGAGGCCCGTGAACCACAAAACAAACAAACAAACAAACAAACAACTTTGAAATAATAAAAACTGAGCAAAAAATGCTCTTAAATATGCAAGAAAGGCCCTTACCAAGCAACAAATTCCCTTAAATATTTTATTAACCATGATTTCAAAAATCACAATCCAAAACTTCTCAGGAAAAAAAAAATCTCAGGGAAAAATCATTTCTTTTGCAAGTTTCCAAGGACTACATTACTCCTTGCCTTTTCTCTGTTCTAGGAGAATATGCTTGGTGAGTGGGAGGAGGAGGATGGGCTTTCTTAGACAGGCTTAGAAGGATGATATCAATCCCTGACTTGGATTTCTCTCCCTCTGCCTTAAGGTTAGACTTTCTGTAAGGCGCTCCTAAGATTTCCAGGTAGAGAAATTTCAGAATCTTCTTTGGTTTCCAATTCCATTCCTCCCTCTAGAGCAGTGGGAAGTTTTTCTAGGTATTTTGCCTCACAAATTTGATCCATTTAATAAATTTAATTGCACAAAACATTGATTGGCTTTCTGGTGACTCAGTGATTAGGATAATGGACTCTGGGTCAGATAAACTGTTCAAACCCAGGCTCCACCACTTAATTACTATGTGACTTTGGCAAGTTATTTAACCTCTCTAAGCTTCAATTTCCTTAAAAATGGAATAATATCTATCTTATAAGGTTATATGAGGATTAATGTATACAAAGCATTTTGCACAGTGAAAGCTCAGCAAATATTAGCTAATATGACTAAAAGAATCCCTTGTTTTATAGCAGAGGCTATATTCATGAAAGGCAGGGTAACTGGCAAAACCTCAACTGGAAAGATGAATTCACAATCCAATTACATCAACAATTAATAGGGACTTCCCCAGTGGTCCAGTGGTAAAGAATCCACCTTCCAATGCAGGGGACACGGGTTCAATCCCTGGTCAGGGAACTAAGATCCTACATGCCATGGGGTGACTAAGCCTGCGTGCCACAACTACTGAACCCGCAGGCCTCAACTAGAGAGCCTGCGTGCCGTAAACTACAGAGCTCACAGGCTCTGGAGCCCGCGCACCACAATGAAAGATTCTGCATACCGCAACAAATATCCCGTGTGCCACAACTACGACCTGATGCAGCCAAAAATTAAAAAAATATAAATAAATAAAAATTTAAAAATTAATAACATTAAATATGTACATTTCATATCACGAAATTCACCCTTCTACCAGTGGCTTTTAGCATATTCGCAGTTGTACAACCATCACCACTATCTAACTTTAGAACATTTCATCACTCCAAAAGAAATTCCATACCATTAACAATCACTCCTCATTTTCCCCTGGCCCCAGGCCTAGCAACCACTTATCTACTTTTTAAAAAAACTTTTAATTTTATTGGCGTATAGTTGATTTACAATGTTGTGTTAGTTTCAGGTGTACAGCAAAGTGATTCAGTTATACATAAACATATGTTCATTCTTTTTTGGATTCTTTTCTCTTATACTTATCACAGAATATCGAGTAGAGTTCCCTGTGCTATACAGCATGTCCTTGTTGCTTGTCAATCTTATACACAGTAGTGTGTGTACATTCATCCCAAGCTCCTGATTTATCCCTCCCCCCACATTTCCCCTTTGGGAACCAAAAGTTTGTTTTCACCATCTGTAAGACTGTTTCTGTTTTGTAAATAAGTTCATTTGTATCCTTTTTAAAAAAATTAGATTCCACATATGAGTGATATAATACGATATTTGTCTTTGTCTGATTTACTTCACTTAGTATGATAATCTCTAGGTCCATCCATGTTGCTGCAAATGGCATTATTTCATCCTTTTTTATGGCTGAGTAATATTCCATTGTATATATGTACCACATCTTCTTTATCCAGTCCTCTGTTGATGGACATTTAGGTTGCTTCCATGTCTTGGCTATTGTAAATAGTGCTGCAATGAACATTGGGGTGCATGTATCTTTTTGGATTATGGTTTTCTCCAGATATATACCCAGGAGTGGGGTTGCTGGATCATGTGGTAGTTCTATTTTTAGCTTTTTAAGGAACCTCCATTCTGTTCTCCATAGTGGTTATACCAATTTATATTCCCACCAACAGTTGTAGGAGGGTTCCCTTTTCTCTACACCCTCTCCAGCACTTATTGTTTGTGTTTATAAAACATATGAAATAAAATTCCTAAATGGCATCCACTTCCAAAAGATACTGCATTCACAAGGATTAAAAACCAGTTCTAGTAGGCAAGACTTTCTCTTAAGTCACCTTCAATTGGCCAGGTTCTTCTACAAGTTTTACCTTATACAGAGTGTATCTAATTTTAAAGTTTTCAAGATAGTCTGAGTGGCTTAAAATGCAATGTTTTTTGCCCTTTCATATTCTCTGATGGGCATAATTTTCTGAGTTTGATCTTTTGAGCACATACTGAGAGAGGGTGGAGAATAAACATATTTTTTCCTCTTTACTTCCACAGAATTTCCCATTCAGCCTAGTAAAAAAAAAAAAAAAAGAATAATCTTTTAGAAAATCATTTGTTGGGCTTCCCTGGTGGCGCAGTGGTTGACAGTCCGCCTGCTGATGCAGGGGACATGGGTTCGTGCCCTGGTCCGGGAAGATCCCACATGCCGCAGAGAGGCTAGGCCCATGAGCCATGGCCGCTGAGCCTGAGCATCTGGAGCCTGTGCTCCGCAACCGGAGAGGCCACAACAGTGAGAGGCCTGCGTACCGCAAAAAAAAAAAAATCATTTGTTATCTTTGGTTAATGGAATTAAATGAATCAATATGTAAAGGGATGGTAAATTTAAAATTCTCACTGTACAACAGAACCATAGGAAATAAGACTAGAAATATGAGTTTGCAACATGTAGAGAATTCTGAACTCCGGGGCCCTTTTAAAAAAACTTATTTTGGTAGGTTATGGAGAACAACAGAAGATTTTTGAGGCAGAGGAGGGTTAGCAATTATTATTTCTATTAGCATTATTAACTAGACTCTGCAACTGATTAGACGATGGAGAATGAAGAAGAAAACAGCCAAAGATAATTCAGATTTCAAAACTGAGATACTGGTAGTGCGATAGAAATAGGGAAGTCAAGAGAAGGAACTGATTTACAAAGAAAGACACGTTCTGTTGAAGTCGTGTTGAGTTTCAAGGACCCAGCTGTGCGCTCGGAGATGTGGGCTCTCAGAGATTCACGTTTGGGAGTCACCTCTATAGCAGCTATACATGAAGTTATGGGCATGAATAGCTCACTTGGTAAGAAGAGAGTATAGAACTAGAAGAGAGCTGAAGACAGTCCTTGGTGATTATTTACTCAGGAAGAGAAGAAAAGGAAGAGAAACCAGCTGAGGCAGGGGAGTGGTCAGAGGCAAGAGAACTAGGACAGTACTGCACCACAAGAGCCAAAGGAGAGACTCAATAAATCGAGAATGAAGAATAAGTCATTAAATGAGTGTTTAGCAAACTCCATGGCAAGCTTTAAGAAAAGTTTCTATAGAGTGCTGGGGTAGAGGGTCTGTAACAAGAGCAGAGATTCAGACAGGTTACCTTAAGCAAAGAGGTAACCTCACTTATCCTGAGGATAAACATCCATCCCTCTAATGCATTTGTTGAGGCCCTACTATGGCAAGGTGTTGTGTTAGGTACAGGAATCCAGGAAAAGCCAAAGGACAGTGCTGTGGTTAATGTAACAGAGCCACTCTCCACATTTCTTTCTATGTGTAATTCTTGTCTCTACCGACTAATTGACTCTTTCCACCCTACATCTCTGCATTTTTTTGCCTCCTGTTTAAAATTCATCCTTAGATTCTGTTTCCTTATGATTCTCCATGCCATGCTCTTTCTGTCCCAAACTCTACCTCATAGAAATCTTTAAGCTTTTGCTTTGACTGTCAATTTCCTGATTCTCTCTTTTGTTTCCAGAGCTAAATTTGCAAGAGGTTCTGGTTTGGCCAGATCAGCTTTTTTCACTGAGTTGTTGAACAGCCCATGGAATCAATCAGAAGCCCACCTGTATTTTAATCACCTGTGGCCCGGGAGAAGAATTGGAGGCCACAAGCTATGTGCAGGCTTGACCTTTAGCATGGACTATGGGAACGATAGAAACTGTGATTAATATATTGAGTAGGTATTGGGGGTGAATCTCAGTTGTGCGAAGAATAGTGCATAGCCTTTTCTATAACACTGTTTATATTGACTTTGAGTCCCCATACCTGTGGCTGGAAGGAAATTCAACTTGCAGTCTTTGAAGAGAGGCATCCATATTGATTATTGCTGAAAGTTCATTTACTCAATCTGGTTAAGATGGTGTATGGAGGACATATTGAAATATCCTCCCCCTTCCCTCCCCCCAACCCTTCTCTAAATACATAAAAAGGTTGGATAAATTGTGAAAAACAGTTGAAGCTTTGGTTTTCAAGTGGCAGAATAAAAACAGTGATTTTTTTTCCTCTTCTCAGAAATTCATCCTTCTTTAACTCAAAACTACAAGGAGAATGAAAAATAGACAAACTTTATTTGTGATGTAACTAGAAACACCTGTAAGCCTGGACTACAACCTATGAGTAAGAGCTGCCCAATATAGTGAAAGTCAAACAGGAATGTGATAATGGATGCCTGAGGATGCAGATTTTATACGAAGTGAGAGTGACATAGCTCTCCAAAGAAAGTGACCCAAGACCCACAAGTCCTTGTACTGAACAATAAGAACAGGCAAGCAGACTGAAGTAGGGGCTTTTTTTACACCCATTTGACACAAAGACTTGAGATATAGGGAAGGTGAAGTTGAAAAGGGACAAAGAGCTATATTTGTAGAAAGCAGCCTGTTGGTGAGGAATAGTGAAGGACATAGACTCTGCACTGTAAGCAACCCTGAAATGCTAATCATGGGAAAAAGCAAGGGCTATAAGAACTCATGCAAATACTATTTCCTAAAGAAAATGGCCTTAAATATGGTACTGCCTCCACCCTCTTGCAAGTCTCTTGCAAACAGCTGATTCAGGAAGAACTCACCTCATTCAATGTTTAAAGAAACAAAAATATAAGTAGCATCCATTAAACAAGAGTGGGGAGAAATGTCCACAGCAAAGCACAGAGAACTATGGAGTTAGAGAATATGAGAAGGAAATTAAGAGGAATGTGGGCTAGAGTGAGAGACTCTGACATTTGTCTGATAGGAGTTCCAGAAAGACTGCAGAGAATACACGAGAGGTAATATTCCAAGAGAAAAATGGCTATATTCAGTTCAGGCAGGCGAGACCCCAGTTTGGGAAGATCAGGTATCAGGGGTAAGGAACACAGGCAGTGTGGGAAACTAGGGAGTAAAGGTCTAGGGACTCAAGCTAAAGAATTTGGATAGAAAGAGGTGAAGATATAGGTGTGGAAAGAGAGCAAAAGAGTCATCAATGAGTATGGAATTTGATGGATGGTGAGGCAAAGGATTTTTAGCCATGTTCCCTTGGCTAGAACAGATCTATGAGTGAAACTAAGCTCACAAACAGAGGCAAACACAAAGTTATGACTGGGAATGGAGGGTTAGAAATGAAGAATAAAGAGTTCTGGATACTCAGATTCTCAAGGGGATGTACAGAAGATGGAGACAGCTCTGGTCTTAGGGTTAGAATTCTTTGGATTCCCTCGATTCTACCACTGACTTGAGTGTCAAAGCAAGTTCTGAGTTCTAGTTTTCCTTTCAAGAGCATGAGACTAACCCACGGACCAATCCTCAGGGATTCTGCCTCAGAATAAATCTTGTCTATATTTAAGTTTTTCATCCTTCAGAAGCCACAATATGCAAATTGAAAAATAGTGTATGTACATTTAACATTTCTTTTCCCCCCATAATAATCTTCCTCACTTTTGTCTGCCCAAGATTTGATCTTCTAAGTCCCATCTTAGATATCCTATATATTTCCCTTGACCACACCCCCTAGTCATGCATCAGGGACCCATCTATTATGCTCTCCTAAAACGTACTTATCTCCATTATATTGATACAAAAGATCCTCCTACTTTGAGGAGGTTTCACCTCAGTCCCCATTTTTATACTCCTGGATCATAGCTTTTTTTTTTTTTTTTTCCGGTAAGCGGGCCTCTCTCTGTTGTAGCCTCTCCCGCTGCGGAGTACAGGCTCCGGACGCCCAGGCTCAGCGGCCATGGCTCACGGGCCTAGCTGCTCCGTGGCATGTGGGATCTTCCCGGACCGGGGCACGAACCCGTGTCCCCTGCATCGGCAGGCAGACTCTCAACCACTGCGCCACCAGTGAAGCCCAGGATCATAGCTTTTCATCTTTAGCATTTAGAAAAAGGTAAGAATACAGAGAGCTGGTAATGGAATATGCTGGGAGTAGTGGATCCTGGCATTGGAAAGTCTAAGGTGGGCAAGGTCACTTCAGGAATTCTGGCAGAAAACTCTGCAGGAAGTAGAGTCCAAAATCCTGGAATCTGGGAAGTCAATGGTGACAGCAAGGTCTTCCACCCAGCTAAGTCAGACAAACCCCACAGGGTCCCTGAGACTCCAGAAATTCAGTTCTGGTAAAGGTGTGACCTGTGAGATGAAACACCAGACTTTCAGGCCAGCCTCTCCTTGCTGATTCCAGAGCAGAGACAGGCTCTATCCATGGCTGGTGCTCACATGAGACAGAAAAGGGTGAGTGGAGTGGGTAGGGAAGTACCACCCCTAGACCTGGGCAATGAAGGGCTTTTCCTTTGGCTTATGCTTTAAGGCTCCCACTGTGACCCTCCTTCAGCTATGTTCCTCTTTACAAGATAAGGAGTCCATGAGACCACAGAGCCCATGCTCTCTCCTACTTTAAATTACATGACATGTATCCAAGACTCAAAAATTCTCTGTCCAAAAGATTCTGAGTCCACTGTTAGGACTTCCATAGCTCCCACAGGCAACTGTGTGCCTAAAGGGCAGCTGTGTGTAGGGGTGTGTGTACATGTATGGAGCTTGGTTGTGTGGGCTGTTTTCCACACACATGCTTATGAGGTATGGGACAGAGTGAAGGGGTAGGGAGGGGAAGAAGAATGGGCCAGGGACTTCTAGTTGTACTTTGCCTTGACCCACAAGTGCTAGTGGAAACCCAGATATGAGCAGTTCATGGCAGAGCCTCTACCTTACCCACTTCTATGCCCCAGCAAGTATGGTCCTTAGAACAGAGCTGGAATTACTGAATGTTTACTTCATCAGACTCTTAGGTATTGAGCTCAAAGCCACTTCTGGTGGCTACTTTTTGATAATAGTAGCTATAATACAGCATTCTTCAATGCAGGATACTGTCAATATAAAAATTCTTCTCTGGAGTCATATATAGCTTCAATCTTTTAAAAGTGGGGTAAAACTTACATAACATAAAATTAACCATTTTATTATTCTTTAACCATTTTAAAGTATACAATTCAGTGACATTTAGGTCATTCACAATACTGTGCAACCACCACCTCTACCTAGTTCCAAAATATTTTCATCGCCCTCCCAAAGAAACCCCATACCATTAAGAAGTCACTTCCCACTTCTCCGTCCCCCAGCTTCTGGCAACAACTAATATGCTCTCTGTCTCTATGGATTTACCTATTCTGGATATTTCATATAAATGGAATCATATAATATGTGACTTTTTATGTCTGGCTTCTTTCATTTAGCATAATGTTGTAGCAGATATCAGTGCTTCATTCCTTTCTATGGCTGAATAACCTTGCATTTTATGGATATGCCACATTTTGTTTATCCATTCGTTAACTGATGGAATTTGGGTTGTTTCCATCTGTGGCTACTGCAAATAGTGCTGCTATTAATATTTGCATACAAGTTTTTGTTTGAATATCTGTTTTCAACTCTTTTGGGTATATACCTAGGAGTAGAATTGTTGGATTATATGGTAATTCTCTGGTTAACTTTTAGAGGAACTGACAAGCTGTTTTCCACAGCAGCTGCACCATCTTACACTTTCAACAGCAATATATGAGGGTTCCAATTTCTCCACATCCCCACCAATATTTGTTATTTTCCATGAAAAAATATAACAATCTTAGTGGGTATGAAGTGGGATATCACTGTAGTTCTTATTTGCATTTCCCTAATGATGTTGAGCATCTTTTCATGTGCTTGTTGGCCATCTGTCTATCTTCTTTGAGAAATGTCTGTTCAAGTCCTTTGCTAATCTGTAAATTGAGCATCTTTTTGTTGTTGATTTGTAAGAGTTCTTTATATATTCTGGATTCTAAACCCTTAGGTATATATATTTGCAAATATTACTCCCCACTCCCACTATTCTGTGAATTGCCTTTTCATTATCTTGTGAAAAGAAAACTAAAATTAGTTTCTTTTCTTGTGATGTCTTTATCTGGTGTTAATATCAGGATAATGCTACCCTCATAGAAAGAGTTAGGAAATGTTCCCTTCTATTCTATTTTCTGGAAGAATTTGGAAAGGAGTGATGTTAATTCTTCTTTAAATGTTTGGTAGAGTTCACCAGTGAAGTTATCTGGTCCTGGGCTTTTCTTTGTTGGGAGGTTTTAAATGATTGATTCAATCTCTTGTTATAGGTCTGTTCAGATTTTCAATTTTTCCTTGGGTCAGTTTTGGTAATTTCTGTGTTTTTCTATTTCATCTGGGTTATCCAATTTATTGGCATACAGCTTTTCATAGTATTCTCTTATAATTCTTTTCTATTTCTGTACAGTCTGTGGTAATGTCCCTACTTTCATTTCTTTTTTATTTTATTTTATTTATTTTATTTTTGGCTATGTTGGGTCTTCGTTGCTGTGCATGGGCTTTCTCTAGTTGTGGCGAGCGGGGGCTACTCTTCATTGCAGTGCGTGGGCTTCCATTGAGGTGGCTTCTCTTGTTGCGGAGCACAGGTTCTAGGCGTGCAGGCTTCAGTAGTTGTGGCTCATGGGCTCTAGAGCACAGGCTCAGTAGTTGTGGTGCACAGGCTTAGTTGCTCCGTGCCATGTGGGATCTTCCTGGACCAGGGCTTGAACCCGTGTCCCCTGCACTGGCAGGTGGATTCTTAACCACTGCACCAACATGGAAGTCCCCCTACTTTCATTTCTGATTTAGGTAATTTCAGGCTGTCCTCTCCTCTCCTCTCTCTCCTCTCCCCTCCTCCGCCCCCTTCCATCTCTCTCTCTCCACCTCCCCCCCTCCTCCATCCCTCCCTCTCTCTCTCTGTCTCTGTCATCAGTCCTGTTAAAGGTTTATCAATTTTGTGGATGTTTTTCAAAGACTGAACTTTTGGTTTCATTACTTTTCTCTATTGTTTTTCTATTCTTTTTCATTTATCTCCTCTCTAATCTTTATGTCCTCTTTTGCTACCTTTGTGTTTAGTTTGCTTTTCTAAATTCTTTAAGGAGGAAAGTTAGGTTGATTTGTGATTTATGATCTTCCTTCTTTTTTTAATGTAGATGTTTATCAGTAAGAAATTCTCTGTTAACACTGCTTTCACCACATTCCATAAGATTTTGTATTTTGTGTTTTTGTTTTCATTCATCTCTAAATATTTTCTAATTTCACTTGTAACTTCTTTGACTCATTGTTTAAGAGTTGTTCCTTATTTCCATGTTTATTAAATTCCAGGTTTCCTTCTCTTATTAATTTATAATATTTCATTGTAGTCAGAGAAGATAGTTTGTATGATTTTAATCTTCTAAGACTTATTTTGTGTCCTAACATATGGTCTATCCTGGAGAATGTTCTCTGTGCACTTGGTAAAAATATGTGTTCTGCTATTATTGGGTAGAATGTTCTATATGTGTCTGTTGGGTCTAGTTGGTTTATAGTGCTGCTCAAGTCCTCTATTTCCTTACTGATAGATACTCTGTCTAGTTGGTTCTATTCATTATTGAAAGCTTAGTATTGGAGCCTACAACTATGAATGTAGAACTATCTATTTCTAACTTCAATTCTGTCAGTTTTTGCTTCACATATTTTGGTGCTCTATTGCTAAAGTGTATATATGTTTATAATTGTTATCTCTTCCTGATAGATTGACCCTTTTATCAATGTATAATGTCCTTATTTTCTCATGTAACAAATTTTGTCTTAAGTCAATTTTTGTTTAATATTGGTGTAGCCACTCCATCTCTTTTGGTAATTATCTGTATGAAATATCTTTCCCATCCTTTCACTTTTAACCTATTTATTCTGGGCTTCCTTGGTGGAGCAGTGGTTAAGAATCCTCCTGCCAATGCAGGGGACATGGGTTCGAGCCCTGGTCTGGGAAGATCCCACATGCCACAGATCAACAAAGCCCATGCGCCACAACTACTGAGCCCGCACTCTAGAGCCTGTGAGCTACAACTACTGAAGCCCATGCGCCTAGAGCCTGTGCTCCACAACAAGAGAAGCCACCGCAATGAGAAACCCACGTACCGCAACAAAGAGTAGCCCTTGCTCGCCGCAACTAGAGAAAGGCACACACAGCAACAAAGAACCAAAAGCAGCCAAAAACAAACGAAAAAACAAACAAACAAACAAACTATTTTAAAAAAGTGAATGTCCTGTAGACAGCATATAGTTAGATCATGTTCTTTTTATCCATTCTCTTAATCTCTGCCTTTGAATCACAGGTTAATCCATTTTCATGTAAAGTAATTACTGATAAGGAAAGACTCACTTATGCAATTTTTCTATTTATTTTCTACATGTAGTATCTTTTTTGTTTCTAAATTCTGTTACTGCATTCAAATAAATTTGTTTTTAGTGTGCCATTTTGATTCTCTTTCCTTTTCTTTTTCTATATATTGTTTTTATATATTGTCTAGTATTTTTCTTTTTTGGTTACCCAGGGGATTAAAATTAGTATTTGAATTTTCTAACAAGCAAGCTAGAAATTCAATTCACATTAATCAAGTGTGAATTAATACCAACTTAGTTTCAATAGTACGCAAAAACTCTGTTACCTCCCAGCTCCACTTCCCACTTTATGTTGTCATTCTCACCAATTACATCTTTATACACTGTATGCCCATTAATGTATGCTTATAATTATTGTTTTATGAATTTAAAAAATGATAAAGGAGTTAAAAACCAGAAACTGCAACAATTTTGTCTTTTATATTTACCTATGTTTTTACCTTTACCATTGTTCTTTATTTCTTCATGTCTTCAAGTTACTACCTAGTGTCCCTTCATTTTAGCCTGAAGGACTTCCTTTAACATTTCTTGTAGAGCAGGTCTACTAGTGATTACCTCCATCAGTTTTTGTTTATCTCCTCTTTCATTTTTGAAGGTTAGTCTTGATGAATATAGAATTCTTAGTTAACATTTTTTTCCTGCATTTTAAATATACCATCCCACTGTCTTCTGGCTTCCACGTTTTTGAAGGAGAAATCAGCTGCATATCTTATTGAGGCTCTCTTGTACATGACAAACTGCTGCTTTTTTTTTTTTTTCTGCTTTCATGATTCTCTTTGTCTTTGTCATTTGACAGTTTGACTATACTGTGTCTTGGCATGATCTCTTTGAATATATCCTGCTTGGAGTTTGTTGAGTTTCTTGGATGTTTAGAGATTCATGTCTTTCATCATATTTGGGAACTTTTCAGCCATTATTTCTTCAAATATGGTTTCTGCACATTTCTCTCTCTCATCTCTTTCTGGGACTTCCATTATGCATATGTTGGTATGCCTGATAGTGTCCCAGAGGTCTCTTAGGCTCTGTTCATTTTGGTCATTCTTTTCTCTTTCTGCTCTTCAGTGAATTTTTAATTTCAGTTATTGTACTTTTCATTTCCAAATTTTCTATTTGGTTCCTTTTCATTATTTCTCTCTCTTTATTGATAGTCTCTATGTGATGAGACATTGTTTTCCTGGCTTCCTGTAGTTCTTTGTCCATGGTTCCTTTAGCTGTTTAACCATACTTAAGATAGTTGATTTAAAGTCTTTGTCTAGTAAGTCCAAATCCTGGGTTTCCTTAGGGAAATTTTCTATCGATTTTTCTTCCCCTGTGAATGGGTCATACTTTCTTTTTTCTTTGCATGGATTTTTTGTTTAAAACTGGATATTTTGAATATTATAATGTGGCAACTCTGGAAATGAAATTCTCCCTGTTTTTTTTTCCCCTGCTTATTGTGGGTTGCTGTTTTTCACTGTGACTTTTCTAAACTATTTTTTTTTACAGTTTGCTGTCTCTGTCATGTGTGGCCACTGAAACCTATGTTCCATTAACTTAGTGGTCAGCTAGTGTTCTGACAAAATTTGGCTCAAATGCTTGGAGCCAAGAAGAGAGAAAAAGAAAAATAAAATGTAATCATCCAGTCTTTTCCAATTGGCTCTGTGTTGGGCATTCCTTCAACATTTAGCCAGGCCACTTACAACTCTGCCTTAGCCTTTACTTCTCACTCATGTGGAGCCTGACGGTCAGCCAGAGGTGAAAGCTTAGTGTCTTCTCAGGCATTTTCTGTACACATATCCAGACCTGGGCATGCACTTGGGCTTCTTGACTCCCCAGTATACACTGGAGCTTTTAAAAGCTCTTATGCCCCACATATCTTACTTTCTAACTTCCTTCCAAGGATTTTTGGGCTTGTCCTATTATCCCTTCCCACAGGCTGCTGTATCCAATCCTTTTGCCTTTAAGTACATTCAGCAAAAGCCTCCCAGGAGCTGCCCCAGCCCTGGGAACTCTCTGGGTTGGACAAAACAATGGCAAGCCCTTGTTCTGAACCTTGAGGGAGCCACCAGACAAAGTGGAAAATACTACCACAGTTCTTTGAGAATAAGGTATGTATTTCCTCTGGCACTAGCAAACTGCACCGAGTGCAACTGCCATCTTCATGGCTGCCACCAATTTGGAGAGTGAGGGATGGTAAGTGAATGAAAACACTACAGTACATTCTTACTACAATGTGGCAGCTTCTTTCTTCCTTTAGTTTTCCCCTAGTTGTTATAATTTTTTTTTACTAGGTCCTGGAGTTCTGCAAAGGTTGATTCTGACAGTTTTTGCAAGTTTATTAGTTGTTTTTATGGAGTTCTCCCTTGACTTCCTCCTCTGCCATATTTAGTGATGTCAGTACTGAACTGAAAATTTTAATCTACTGTATTTTGTACTTAAATTTAAAACTCAGAGCTTAAGCATATTTAGTACAAGTGAGGAAATAAAATGAATCAGGCAGCTGCTAAAGGCCCAATTCAATGTTCTTCTATAGAAAAGTGTGCAATGGTTACTATTAATCAATAGGAAGGGCTGGGATCCTTTTTCAGTTTAATGCTTTGCTTGACCTATCAAAGCTACTCTTGCTTTATTGACTCATGTTCTTAAAGTCTATCTGAAGCCTCTGCTGGCTCTGCAAATTGAAATCCCCAAAGTGTTCAGAACTACAGAGAAAGAAGGTATTTTCTTCCTGAGTTCTCTTCTCAAAATGAGGGGTGGGAAGTACTAGGTAATTATAGTGCCTGCTTGGTCCACTGAGTTTGGACTTGGACACTTGAGTCTAGGTAGGGTGAGGGCATATTTGTTGGCTCCAGAGATCAGCTTGAGAGTAAAAAAGACTGGCTTATTTAAATCACTCAGAATCTGGGTCCTAATTGGCCAGAAAAGAATCTTTCCTGCCCTTCTCTCTTCTTCCTCTTTTACTTTTTCTGTGTGTTTTTTCCCCCACAACTTGCCCTTGATTTGTGGCCCTTTGCCTTATACAAAGACAGAGAGGTGGTCATGTAAGTGGTATAGTTAGAGTATAGCCAGGAATGCAGCATCTAAAAGAGTACTAAAGTGGGATTTCCCTGGCGGTCCAGTGGTTAAGACTCCATGCTGCCACTGCAGGGGGAGTGGGTTCAATCCCTGGTCGGGGAACTGAGATTCTACATGCCATGTGGCATGGCCAAATATTTTTTTTAAATAAAAATAAAAGAGTACTGAAGCTTGAAATTCTGTGATTTAAAATGTATTACTTTGAACTAACAGTTCAAGATAGCAGGCTGCACATACTGTCCACCTTCTCAAAAATCCCATACAAATTTCATAAAGTATATATATAACAAAGAATAAATCCACAACTGTGCTAGAACATAGTGAATTGCTAGGAGTGGACCAAGACACTGGGGAATGTTTGCATGATATAAAGAAAATGGGATTTAGTGGTATAGAAACCAAACTGATAAAAAATCTGCAGCACAACTCTAGAGAAGGAGAGACTGTTGAAGTGTTAGATCCTGACAAAACACTTTAATAACTTTAAGCTCAAAGTCAGCTGTGCTTACAGTAGAATAAGGCTAAAGAAAGTTCAATTGAGTATTAACCGAGAGGTTGGCAGAGATGGACCAGTTCTTGGCTCTGTGTAAACTGGCTTTGTGTTAGCACCAGGTACAGCTGGCAAGAGCCTCTCCCTAAACAATGCAGGCATATGCTCTCAGTGTAGGAGTGAAAGCTGGAGAGAGAACAGGACAGTGTTCCTGGTAACTTCAAATTCTTACAACAGACGTGGGACCTTCACACACTGAAGGGATGTTTATCTTTTGGCACATTCCATCTGATTCATTTAAATCTGCCATTACACTAACTTCTTATATGCCAAAGAGACCCACAGAACTGCAATGTTAATAGATCTAGGCTTTCATTTATAAAATGGATATTTAAGAATCATCAGAAATTTTGAGTAATACCCACAATATGAAAGAGAAATCTCAAGCTCACCAGCAGAATAACCAGAACAAAGAAACAAGAGTTGGGCTTCACTGGTGGTGCAGTGGTTGAGAGTCTGTCTGCCGATGCAGGGGACACAGGTTCGTGCCCCAGTGCGGGAAGATCCCACATGCCGCGGAGCGGCTGGTCCTGTGAGCCATGGCCGCTGAGCCTGTGCGTCCGGAGCCTGTGCTCCGCAACGGGAGAGGCCACAACAGTGAGAGGCCCGCTTACCGCAAAAAAAAAAAAAAAGAAACAAGAGTTACTACCAGAAACAAAAGAGAACTAAAAAAAATTTTAATCTACATCTCAATAGAGATTAAAGAGAACAACTTCATCCTGGAATATTTGAGAAAGGAATAACTAAACAACAAGAAAGCAGTCTTGGAAGTTAAAAACATGATTGCCTTCTAGCCAAAAATAGCTCTGAGAAAGGATTGAATATCAGAATGAATGCAGCCAAAACTGAATTAGTGGATTAGAATATCAAATTTAAGAATGCTCCTAGAATGTAAAGGGGCGGGGGAGGGAGAGAGAGCGAGAAGCTTTAAAGAAAAATTATGAGACAAAGATGTTAGATGTAGTAGAGTTAATGTCCATCTAATATGAAGTCTAAAGGAAGAAAACAGAAGATAAAAAGGAAGAAATAACCAATAAAGTTAAATAAAAATTATCTGAGCTAAATAATGTTTTGATTGTTTAGGCTAAAAAGGTCACTTAATACTGAGAAATATTGAAAAGAGAAATAAACTTAGAGCCATCCTGCTAAAAATTTGTGAATTTCCAAATAAAGAGAAAATCCTACAAGTTTCTAGAGGGAAATAAACTCATTCCTAAAGGAAGTGAGAATCAAACTGGCACTGGATTTCTCATCTGTAACACTAAATGCAAATAATGGAAAATGTCTATAAAGTACTGAGAGGGAAAGGTTTGGAACTGAAAGTTCTAAACCTATACAAGCTATCATTCAAATGCTAGGACAAAATAGGGCTACTACTACTGGAAGTGAAATTATTCCAATGGAATATACTCCCTATTCAGACTTTCTTTAAAAATTACTTGAAGATACACATTTTAAGTTCCATTTCTGGCAAAACTGTGAACCATTTATCCTGGAAAACCTACCACTATAGAACATCTAGAAATACCAGTTAAGCTGTAACAAACATCCTTTGTAATGCATACTTGAGTGTAAAAGAAAGTAAAGAGAAATTCCAAAGAATACAGATTGGAAAGCAGTGAGATGGGCTGGAGTTACTGAGAGCTGTATCTGCACTGAGACCTTTTGTGTATCTCAGGAAAACCCAGATTTAACAATCTTTAGACCCACATCAAGTATGTAGTTGGACCTGAGAACCTTGAATAAAGGTAAAACATTTGAAGAGCTACATCCTCAGTGAAGGAGTAGCAAAGAGAAAAAACAAAACAAAAACGTAACTATCTTGATCTGGGGTCTGAGTGATAAACAAGAGTGTCCCTAGAGAATTTTTAACCACAAGCTTGCCCTCATACAGGGTTAGGCTTAAAATTTACAATCCCTTTGTGATCTAGAGACTTGAAACCAATAATACTAACATAAAATAGTGGAGGTTGGTAGTAATCTGGATCTCCAAGCAGAAATAAACACAGATATTCTCTGTAGGGACTCACCTTTAATCTAGGCAAAGTATAAAACAGAAGAGTTTATAAACCAAATTACACTAAAATTAAGAACTTCTGTTCATGGGAAGACACTATAATAGGGGTGAAAAGACAAGCCATATACTGAGAGGTGGGAGAAGATATTTACAATACAACCAAAATAGAACTAGTATCTGGAATATATAGAGAACTACTCTGAATCAATAAGAGGACAAACAACTCATTAGAAAAAAATGATCAAAAGACTTAAATGGACACTTCTTCTCTTAACAAAAGAGGATCCACAAATACGTGAAAAAATGTTCAACTGCATTAGTAATCACAAAAATGCAAATTAAAGTTATATTGAGGTACCATTACATACCTGCTGGTTTGGCAAAAAATAGAAAATTTGACAATATGTGTTAGTGAGGATATGGAACAACCAAACTTTTCATCCTCTGCTAGTAGAGTGTAAATTGCTACATTTATTTTGGCAAACAGTTTGGTATATCTAGTAAAGGTAAAGAGTTACATATCCCATGATCTAGCAATGCTATTTCTAGGTGAGCAATGCTTACACATGTTCACAAAGAGACACAAACAAGAATGTTATTAATAGCATTGAGCATTTTTTACAGATTGAAGGTCTGTGTCAACCCTGTGTTGTGCAAGTCTATCAGTGCCATTTTTCCAAAAGCATTTGTTCACTTTGTGTCTCTGTGTCACATTTTGATAATTCTTATAATATTTCAAACTTTCAAATTATATTAATTATCTGAGGTATTATATATATTTATTATTATATAAATATATAATTATATATTACTCTATTTATTATCACAGATAATATGTTATCTGTGATTAGGGATCTTTGATGTTACTATTGTAATTGTTCTGAGGCCCCACAGATCACACTCACATAAAACAGGGAACTTAATCGATAAAGGTTGTTTGCGTTCTGATTGCTACACAGATGGGTCATTCCTTTGTCCCTCTCCCTTTCCCTGGGCCTCCCTATTCCCTGAGACATAACATTTGGCTGACTAATAACCCTACAATGACCTCTAAGCGTTCAAGTGAAAGGAAAAGTCACATGTCTCTCACCTCAAATCAAAAGCTAGAAATGATTAAGCTTGGTGAGGAAGGCATGTCAAAAGCCAAGATAGGCCAAAAGCTAGGCCTCTTGTGCCAGTTAGCCAAGTTGTGAATGCAAAGAAAATGTTCTTGAAGGAAATTAAAAGTGCTACTCCAATAAGCATGTGAATAGTAAGAAAGTGAAACAGCCTTATTGCTGATAATGGAGAAAGCTTTAGTGCTCTGGATAGAAGATCAAACCAGCCACAATGTTCCCTTAAGTCAAAGCCTAATCTAGAGCAAGGCCCTAATTCTCTTCCTATGAAGGCTTAGAGAGGTGAGGAAGCTGCAGAAGAAAAGTTTGAATCTAGCTGAAGCTGATTCATGAGGTTTAAGGAACCATCTCCATAACATAAAATTCAAGGTGAAGTAGCAAGTGCTGATGTAGAAGATGCAGCAAGTTATCCATAAGATCTAGCTAAGATCATTGGTGAAGGTGACTACACTAAACAACAGATTCTCAATGTAGATAAAACAGCCTTATATTGGAAGAAGATGCCATCTAGAACTTTCATAGCTAGAGAGGAGTCGTCAATGGTTGGCTTCTAATCTTCAAAGCCCAGGCTGACTCTCTTGCTAAGGGCTAATGCAGCTGATAACTTGAAGTTGAAGCCAATGCTCATTTACCATTCTGAAAATCCTAAGGCCCTTAAGATTTACATTAAATCCACTCTGCCTGTGCTCTATAAACAAAGCCTAGATGACAACACATCTGTTGACAACATGGTTTACTGAATATTTTAAGTCCACTGTTGAGACCTACTGCTCAGAAAGATTCCTTTCAAAATATCATTGACAATTCATCTGATCACTCAACTCTGACCGAGATGTACAATGAGATTCATGCTGTTTTCATGCCTGCTAACATGACATCCATTCTGCAGCCCGTGGATCAAGGAGTAATTTCGACTTTCAAGTCTTACCATATAAGAAATACATTTTGTAAGGCTATAGCTGCCTTAGATGGTGATTCCTCTGATGGATCTGGGCAAAGTAGATTGAAAGCCTTCTGGAAAGGATTCACCATTCTAGATGCCACTAAGAACATTCATGATTCGTGGGAAGAGGTCAAAATATTAACATACACAGGAGTTTGGAAGAAGTTGATTCCAACCTGCATGGATGACTTTGAGGGTTTCAAAACTTCAGTGGAGGAAGTACCTGCAGATGTGGTGGAAACAGCAAGAGAACTAGAATCGGAAGTGGAGCCTGAAGATGTGACTGAATTGCTGCAATCTCATGATTAAACTTTAATAGATGAAGAGTTGCTTGTTATGGATGAGGAAAAAAGTGGTTTCCTGAGATAAAACCTACTCCTGGTGAAGATGCTGTAAAGAGTGTTGATATGACAACAAAGGGTTTAGAATATTACATAAAATTAGTTGACAAAGTAGTAGCAAGGTTTGAGAGGATTGATTCTAATTTTTTAATTTTATTTATTTATTTATTTTTCCGGTAGGCGGGCCTCTCACTGTTGTGGCCTCTCCCGTTGCGGAGCACACAGTCCGGACGCGCAGGCTCAGCGGCTACGGCTCACGGGCCCAGCCACTCCCCGGCATGTGGGATCTTCCCGGACCGGGGCACGAACCCGTGTCCCCTGCATCGGCAGGCAGACTCTCAACCACTGTGCCACCAGGGAAGCCCTGATTCTAATTTTGAAAGAAGTTCTACTGTGGGTAAAATGTTATCAACAGCATTGCATGCTAAAGAGAAATCATTAATGAAAGGAAGAGTCAATCGATGCAGAAAACTTCATTGTTGTCTTATTCTAAGAAACTGCCATAGCCACCCCAGCCTTCAGCAACCACCACCCTGATCAGCTGTCAACATCAAGGCAAGACTCTCCACTAGCAAAAAGATTATCACTCACTGAAGGCTCAGATGATGGTTAGCATATTTTAGCCATATAGTATTTTTAATTAAGGTATGTACATTTTTTAGACATCATGTTATTGCACATGTAAAAGACTACAGTAATAACTTTTATATGCACTGGAAAACCAAAAATTTTGTGTTACTCACTTTACTGTGATATTCACTTTATTGTGGTGGTATGGAACCCAACCTGCAACATCTCCAAGGTATGTCTGTATATAACATTTTTTCACCAAAGAACATGAGCAGGAATGTTCTTAGCAACACTATTTATAATAGCTCCACACTGGTAATTACCTAAAAGTCTATCAACAGTAGAATGGAGAAATAAATTATGGTATATTTACACAATGGATACTATACAGCAATGAGGATGAATGGACCACCATTATATAGAACAATATGAATAAATCTCACAAATATAATGTTGACCAAAGAAGCCAACAACAAAAGAGTATATATTGCATGGCTGCATTTATATAAAATTCAAAAACAGGCAAAACTAATGTATAGTGTTGGAAGTCAGGATGGGGGTCAACCTTGATGAGGGATAGTGACTTGAAGCAGGCATATGAGGAGCTTCTGGGATGCTGAAAATGTTTCTTGATTGGGGTGATGATCACATAGATGTGTTCATTTTGTGAAAAGTTATTGAGTTGTACACTTATGATTCTGCATTTTTCTGTATAAATGTTATTTCTGTAATGTGTTTTTTAAAAAGGATGGGTGGAGGGCCTGGATGATATTATGGTTGGTGATACTATGCCACTGACTGAGGAATCGGACTGATCTTCCAATTCTTTGCATATGACTTCCAGAAAACAAAACAAAACAAAAAGGGAATAACTAGTAGAACAGAAGTTGGAAGTAAAACTTTCAGCTGATACATAGAGAAAGTGGGTGGAAGAAGCGATGTACAACAAAATACATTTCTTTGACTGAGTACTCTTTCTTCTTCTGCCTTGGTTCTCTATTAAAGTTTAATAATGTTGGGAGTAGTAATAAACTATGATGTTAGATAACAATGAATTTATTGATCACTTTCAAAGAAAAGATTATGGTGCTTTTACTCTGACTGCACCAATTCTCAGCTCCTTTAGGAACAGAGCCCACTATCCTGGAATGCTGAAATGGGCAATAAGAAAGAGAAACTCATTTTAGCTGTTCTTTTCCAAAGGTATCTTCCAACCCCTCCGTCAACACTGACCCAGACAACTACGTTGAAGTGAATGATTTCATCACCCAGATACCCTCTAAAGTGCAGATACAAGATATTACTATGGAGTTACACTGTCCACTGTGTAATGATTGGTTTCGTGATCCACTGATGCTAAGCTGTGGCCACAACTTCTGTCAGTCTTGTATCCAAAACTTTTGGAAGCAGCAAGCAAAAGAAACATTCTGTCCTGAGTGTAAAATGCTATGTCAATACAGCAACTGTACATTTAACCTTGTACTGGAGAAGCTGGTAGAGAAGATGAAGAAGCTACCCCTACTCAAGGGCCATCCACAGTGCCCAGAGCATGGAGAGAACCTGAAACTGTTCAGTAAGCCAGACGGGAAACTGATATGCTTTCAATGCAAAGATGTTCGATTGTCTGTGGGGCAGTCTAAAGAATTCCTGCAGATCTCTGATGCTGTCCGTTTCTTCACGGTGGGTGAGCCCTGGGTTTTGAGCAATCTTGAGCAATTCCTTAGGAAGGCTGGGAAAAATCTTTTGTTGGACTTCTTCTCTCTTCCAATACCACCCCTTTATTCAGATGATTACTAGAAAGCTCAGAGTGCCCAGAAAATACAACATATCTTGCAAAGTTCTTTTTCTATAGTTGCCAATTATAGGAAAGCAGTGAAGGAGCTCTGGTCTACTCCCTCAGTCAATCAAATATTTACCCAAACCCTGCCACGACAGCATTCTACTAGACACTGTACAGAATAAGGACATATAAGATACTGCTTTTGTTATAAAAGTCTTGAAATTTAGTCAAGTTTAAAATGAATAAAACAACCAAAGCAATATAAGATAGTCTACTGTTGTGAGCTAAATTTTTGTCACATTTGTAATTCACAAATGTTTAGAATTTCAGAGGAGATTAGAGAAAACTGAAATAGTCAGGGGAGGCATGGTGAAAGAAAGCTTGAACTGGAAAATTATTTGAATTTGGATGGGCAGAAGGTAGAAATGAGTGTTTTAAGTGAGAACAATGCAAGTAAAAGTATAGATAGTGAGAACAGTGTAACTAGAGTAGAAAATATATAGAGCTCTGTTATCTTCTTCAAACCCCTGAAGTTAGCTAATAAGAAGATAAACTAAGTTTTTCTGCAGCTTGTAATTTTCTTCACAATTTTTGGAAGAGACAGGAATTACGATACAGGGTAAAGGAGACTTTTGTAACAAGAGCTTGCTTTTTTTCCCCCTGACACCCTGGGGCTTTGGGGGAGATGTCCCTTATGGCCCTTTATCTCTCAATTACCTTGTGTTAATTCAACATGGTATTCCCAGAAGGAGCTTACCATCCATCAGGGTCAACTGGAGGCAACCCTGAAGGAACTTCAGTCCCTGAGGAACATGCAGAAAGATGCTATTGCTGCTCACAAGGTGAGGAACAGGATAGAGGGGTTATGAGATACAACCAGAATATACCCTCCTTGTAACTTCAGCTATGTGGGTGGAAAGGTACCTTTACATACCACGCACCTTTGAACCAAGGTCTCTCAGATTGCTGTCTTTTCTCATCTGATTTGATCTTTCCTAGCTTCCCTAAAACTAAATAAAACTATTGCTTATACTTTCAACTTCACAGGAGCTTAATGGTTAGAGACTTGGCAAATCAGTTCCTAGGTTGGGGGAATAAACTGGGAGTTCTGTTTCTTCATTAATTATTCTGTAGAGGGGTGTCTTCTCTGGCATTTGGCATCTGGAAGAAGAAATATGTACAATGAGGGAAAGAAGAAGGATAGATGGAAATGATGTCTCAAGAGAATCTTGTTCTTGTTGTAAGAGTTCCTAGTTCAGCTGTTACAGTCAACATTCATTCATTCAACAAATATTTATTGAGTGGGTCAGGTATTATACTAGATACTATATTCCTACCATGGTGGGAGACAGATGTTAATTAAACAATCCCACCAATAACAATAAAACAACAACTGTGGTAACTACTATAAATGAAAATATAGGATATATTAGAGCATATAAATGGAGAACCTAATCTAGACTGGGTGTTCTTTGAAGAAGCCACTTATAAAAAATTGAGAATTGAAAGGATAAGTGTTATCCTTAGTCAAGTGAACTGGGTGAGGTGAATATGAAGGAAATTGCCTGGAAAATGTTCTGTGAAGAGGAAAGAGCGTATGGAAAAGTTCTGAGACAGGAAGTTAGCTGCTATGTTAAACAGAGAGAAGGCCAATTAAGCTGGATCATGGTAAGCAAGATGAGACTGAAAAGGCAGATGTGGGGCCAATCATGTAGGCCCTTGTAGATAATGTTAGGAATTTTGAACTTCTTCCTGTGAATAATGAGAAGTCATGAAAGGGTTTAAATAGGACATGGCTTCATCTCATTTTGAAAGCATCATTCTGGTGGCTGTGTGGAGTATGGATTGGAGAAAGACAATGACAAGGATAATGGTTAGCAGAGGGCTGCGGCAGTGATCCCAGAGAATGATGATGGCTTGGACTAGAACAAGGCAGTAGAGATCAAAAGAAATAAATAGCTTCAGCATATGCTTTGGAAATAAAAATTACCTGCATGTGGGGATTGATTAGATGTGAGAGGCGAGTGATGGTATCAAATAGACAGTTGGGTATAGGAATCTGGAGCGCAGAAGTTGCTCTAGGATGAAAATAAGAAGTCAGCATATAGACTGTATTTAAAGTTGTGAAAGGAGAGGCTATTACCTAGAAAGAGAGTGTAGAATGAGAAGGGGAAAGAGCCCAGGGAAGAATACCAAGTAATCTAATATTTAGAGCTTGGTCAGAGGAGACAGAACCAACAAATAAGACTGAGAGATAGTGGTGAACTAGGTAAAAGGAAAAATGGAAAAGTCTGACCTAGAGGACAGTGAGAGTTAAGACTATTTTAAGAGTGCAATTATAATGACTGACCATAGAATGTAAGCTGGATAATAGGGGACATGAAGAGAGAGAAGTTGATGAATGGAAATGAAGGGGTCAATGAACAGGAAGTTTCAATGAGACCCAATAATTGTTGCAATAGGGGTACCTGAGTAACTGAGCATAAAAAGTAATTTTAGAGATGGTACAATTGCTGGGGATGATAAAATCCTCAATGTGACTAAAAGAACGAGTAGATAAAGGTAAAAATCACTAGAAATGATGATGAGGAACTGAGAAACCAGGATGTCAGATGGCATACTCGTGAGGATGTTGAGGTCACCTAAGAAAAGAGATGCCAGTGTAGCAGTTATCAATTTCAGTGCTTCAGACATTGCCCATCTCTTGCTTCTTCTATATTGTCCTGGCAGCTGGAATGGCATCTCCCCTAGTTCTGATTTCTTAAAAAAGGACAGTTCTTCCAGCCTCATATGGACCCAGTCTAACAGCATCACTTGGTAGATATTGGTTTGTACTTCTGGATAAAAGGGAATTATCATTCATTTAAAAATGTTTGATTAACCCCACGGTCTTATTTAATATGGCATTGGTTACCACCTCAGTACTGCAATAGGAACCTAGGATGACTTTTGACTATTTCGTGCTGAACTATTAAATGAGCTGGGAAAGACAGAGTAAGTCTCCCAAAGGGCTCCTTTTAGTACAGTTGAATGTTGATACTCAGCCATTTGCATGCATTTTCCTGTTATAGTATTTCCCAAGTTGTGTGAGTGTTAGTGGTGTGGGCCCCCATCCCCAGGTGTTACTCTCAGTAATTACCATGGTGATGATCATGGAGTTTTCCAGGAAAACAAGCTACATCTGCAGCAACACATCTCCTTGGAGTTTCTAAAGCTGCATCAGTTCCTGCACAGCAAAGAAAAGGACGCTTTAAATGAGCTCCGAGAAGAGGGGAAAGCCTTGAATGAGGAGATGGAGCTGAATCTGAGCCACATTCAAGAACAGTGCCTCCTAGCCAGGGAGATGTTGGTGAGCATCCAGGCACGGATGGAACAGCAGAATTCCTTCGACTTTCTCAAAGTGAGACTCCATACCAACATGACTATGGGTACAACAGAGGGTGAAAGAGGGTTGGAAAGGATGTAGAAGCAGATTTTCCCCTCCAGGAGGGTAAAAAAACTGCTATAGTTCTTTTAAGGTTCCTTGGGAGAAAAGCAGGAGGCTGCTTTTACCCTATACTCAGTTGAAAGCTTTACTTTCACACTCCTAGACAAGAAGATAATAAAATGCCATTAAAACCAGCATGTTTTAATATTTCTCCATAAAGAAATTTGAAGCTTTATTTCTCAAAAGTAAGAATGTTGCCAAAAAGTTGTATCTTTTACTGGCTCTCAGAAATCATAAATTGACCTGTTTGAAAAGCTGTCGGTCAATTTTTGCTTCCTCACACTTCACCTCTAAAGTGGCATTGGTTACTACCTCAGTGCTCAGAAGCTTAATTAGTCAGAGTAAGGAAAAGTGGCCTTGGGGTTGGAATACCTACTGTGTTTTTCTCCTGAGACTATGTGGCAGTGTAGGTAAAAACAGCTTAACCTTAATTTCTTTCTTGTTCCCTGTAAAAGGGAACTCTAGAAAATCAGAGCAAAGTAAGCCAGTTTATCCTGGGATAGATGAAGGATGAAGATCAGAAAAGGCATATGGAGGATGAGAGGAGTTGGTGGCAATGGGATGGGGACCATCTGCATAGGATCGCAGTTTTGACCATCAAATTCTGGTGGTGGCCAGTATGACCAAAGAAATTTCTGGAGCTGATGAACAGGCATCTAACCTTTCTATTTCTCCTTTCCTCTCCTAGGACATCACACCTCTCTTGGATAGGTAAGTGTTTCCCTGTGGTATTAATACCCTTCCTTCAGTCCCTGGAGGATGTCTAAGAATAAATGATTTATGTCCCCTGCAGCTTGGAGCAAGGAATGAGGGTGCTGGCACCCAGAGAGCTTATCTCCAGAAAGCTGAACCCAGGCCTGTTCAAAGGTCCCATCCAGTATATGATGTGGAGGGAAATGCAGTCCACTCTCTCTCCAGGTATCAGTGGGTAGTAGTTATTTGTTCCTGGGGCTCCCACTTTATGTTTCATCTGTGGGATGTCTTCTGTGGCCCTAAATAGTACGTTAGAGTCTGGACAGAGGGAGGGGTGAAGTTTAGCCAAAAGAAGGCTAGTTGGTATGACTGAATTTCTTCTCTTACCGTCATCTAAGAATTTATGACTTTGTACTGGTAAACAGAGACTGATGTCCGAATTACTTCTCAGCCTACGATTTTGTTTGATTGTTCTATCAAATGTGACAACCAATATTTTAATGTTTTTCTAAAACAGTTATGTAAGTCCCTGAGGCATCTCTGCCCTGGAGGAGGAGGTTACTGTACATACTCATTGTGTGTATGAATACAGTTCCTCTTGTACTTGATGTTTATAACATGGAGTTATCTCATCTTAGGAGAATGTTTAGAGATCTATAAAAATCATTACAGAAATAAAGCTCTAAATAAAGTTTTTTATAGACTTCATATAGACTCATTATTATTTGTAGTTACTGATTTAATGAAAATCACAAATCTATTCCTGTTAATTTTTCCAGGTGACTGACACTGAAAAAAAACAGTACTGAGGTATAATTAACACAGAATAAAATTCACCAATTGTAAAGTACAATTTGATGAGTTTGACAAATATATACACTTATGTAAACATCTCCAAAATCAAGATATAGAAAATTTCTGTCATCCCAGAAAGTTCCCGCATACCCCTTTGCAGTCAACCCTTTTCTTCTAGCCTCAGCCACTGACACTCACTGATTTACTTTATTTCACTTTAGTTGTCTTTTCTAAAATCTCATATAAGTGGAACCATACATTATGTAGTCTTTTCTGTCTGGCTTTTTTCACTTAGCAAAATGCTTTTTGAGATTCACCTATGTTGTTGCATGTATCAATCACTGTATTTTATGGATACATCACAATTTGCTTATTCATTCACCAACTGATGGACATTTGGGTAGTTTCTAGTTTATGGCTAGTATGAATAAACTTGCCTGAACATTTGTTTACAAATCTTTGTGTTTTAATTTCTTTAGGGTAAATATCTAGTGATGGGATTGCTAGGTTGTATGTTAGGTATATGCTTAACTATAAGAAACTATCACATTTTTTTTCTTAAGTGGTGGTACCATCTTAATTCCCACCTCCAGTGGATGAGAGTCCCGGTTTCTCCAAATCCTTGCTAAAACTTGATAATGTCGATCTTTTTGATTTTTTTAACTCCATCAAAAAAGATATTTTATTAAAGTTCCCAAAACAAATTTGAGAAGTTATGCTGCTTTTAAATAGAAAAAGGCCAAGTTAAAATATGGAAATAAAGTTTTCATTTGGTGGAAGCTGAAACTAATATATACATTCTAATCAAAGATCTATCCCATGTGACATTTTTCATTTTTAAGAGTCTACCAGGCCAAACCCTTTCACTGCCTTTACTGCTTTTGCTTTGCTTTCCCCCTTTTCTTTCTTTCACTTTGCCTTCAGCTTTTCTTTTTCCCCCACTTCGGCTTCTGGTTCATCCATATGGAGTACTGTCCACGCTGATCTAGAAGACTCTTTTTGTTTCTCTTAATATCAATCTCCATTTTTATGTCACTTTGTTCATCTTTCACTACATATTGCGTTTTCTCTTGACAATGTTTGGATACCACCACAGTTTTATTTTACCTTATTTTTTTGAAAGATATATCCCCTCATATAGAATTCTGGGTTAATGGACTTCTTTTCACTAATATAAAAAGTCACTCCATTGTTTTCTCACTTGTATAGTTTCTGATGAGATGTCTATTATCATTTTTATATTCATTTCTCTGTATGTACTATCTCTTTTCTCCTTGTAAGAGTTACTTTTTTTGTCACTTGTTTCCACCAGTTTGATTATGCTGGGTCTTGGTGTGTTTTCTTTTTATTTATTTAGTGTGTGGTTCATTGAGTTTCTTGGATCAATGGGTTTATTGTTTTCACCAAGTCTGGGAAAATGTCAGCTATTATTTCTTCAAGAGTTTTTTTTACCTATCCACCTTTTCTTCTCTCCTTCTGGAACTCTAATTTTACATATGTTAGACCACCTAAAATTGTCTCACTTGTCATTGATGTTGAGCATTTTTTAGCCTTTTTTCTTTCTGTGCTTCATTTTGAATAGCTTCTCTTGCTATTCAAGTTCTCTCATCTTTTTTTTTTTTTTTTTTTTTTTTTTGGCAGTACACGGGCCTCTCACTGCTGTGGCCTTTCCCGCCGCAGAGCACAGGCTCCGGACTCGCAGGCTCAGCGGCCATGGCTCACGGGCCCAGCCGTTCCGCAGCATGTGGGATCTTCCTGGACGGGGGCACGAACCCGTGTCCCCTGCATTGGCAGGTGGACTCTCAACCACTGCGCCACCAGGGAAGCCCAGTTCTCTCATCTTTTCACCTGCACTGTCTAATCTTCTGTTAATCCTGTTCATGATGTTTTTCATTTCAGATACCTTTCATTTCTTCAAAAAGTTGGGTCTTTTTATATCTTCAGTTTCTCTCCATACCATGTTATTGTTTTGTCTACGTTCTCATGCAAATGGAAGATATATATAATAGCTGTTTTAATGTCTTTGCTAATTCCACCACTATTGTAATTTCTAACATGTTGTTATTGCGTGAGCTTCTTGAGACTGTAGGTCATATTTTCCTGCTGCTTTGCATGGCTGGTATTTTAAAAAATTTTTAATTGACTTAATTTTTTTTTTTTTTTTTTTTTTTTTTATTTTTATTTTTTTTTCGGTATGCGGGCCTCTCACTGTTGTGGCCTCTCCCGTTGCGGAGCACAGGCTCCGGACGCGCAGGCTCCGGACGCGCAGGCTCCGGACGCGCAGGCTCAGCGGCCATGGCTCACGGGCCCAGCCGCTCCGCGGCATATGGGATCCTCCCAGACCGGGGCACGAACCCGTATCCCCTGCATCGGCAGGCGGACTCTCAACCACTGCGCCACCAGGGAGGCCCTGACTTAATTTTTTTAGAATACTTTTAGATTTACAGAAAAATTGAAAAGATAGTACAGAGAGTTCTTGTATACCTCATTCCTAGTTTATATTATTATTATCTTATATTTAGTGTGATACATGATTTATAATTAATGAATCAATACTAATACATTACTATTAACTAAAGTCAATAGTTTCTTCAGATTTCCTTATTTTTTTACCTAATGTCATTTTTCTATTCCAGGATCCCATCTAAGGTTCCACATTACATTTAGTTGTCATGTTTCTTTAAGCTCTTCTTGGCTGTGACAGTTTCTCAGACTTTCCATGTTTTTGATGACTTTGACAGTTTTGAGGAATACTGGTCATGTATTTTGTAGGATGCCACATTACTGCAATCTGTCTGATGATTTTCTCATGATAAGACCAGGGTTATGAGTTATTGAGAGGAAGACCACAGAGTTAAAGTGCCATTTTCATCACATCATATCAAGCATACATACTGTCAACAAATTTACGACTGTTGATGTTGGCTTTAATCACCTAGCTGAGGTAGTGTTTGTCAAGTTTCTCCACTGTAAAGTTTTTCCCCCCTCCCTTTTCCATACTGTATACTTTGGAAGCAAGTTACTATGTGTAGCCCACACTTAAGGAGTAGGTAGTTATGCTCCCTCCTCCTTGAGGGTGGAGTATCTACATAAATTATTTGGAATTCTGCATGGGAGATTTGTCTCTTCTGGCTGTCAAACATGATCAGTTTTACACTGCTATTTGCTGAATTTTGTTGTAATCCTTTAAGCTCTATGGATTTAACTTTGGCATTTAGTGAAGTTATTTGAAATAACTTTGTTCCTTTTGACACTTTAAGCTTTGATGAGCCTTTAAGCTTTGTTAGAGTGGTTCAAGAGCAGCCTTTAATCTAGGGTTAATTTTGCCAATTTTCTAAGGTATTAACCTTCTGAGTACTCTGTCTGATGTTCTACATACTATAACATTTTTCCATTCTGGCTGACAGGATTGAAAACTATTCCCAGTCTTGTGTGAGCTCTAGAAATTATTAGGCCTACTGCTTTCTGGAGATTTTCTCCCTGGACTTAATGAGTTTCACTGCACGCATGTGGCAATATTCAGCCACAGCCTTGAGGGAATCCCTTTGTAGATGTTTGAAACTCTATGTACAGCTCCCTCCTCTGTGTTACTCTACCCTGCAAATTCTAGCTGTCTCAGGATCACAGTGTTTTTCTTCTTGTATTCATTGCCTGTAAAATCTAATTTCACTTTTAGCAATCATTTAAAGCACAAACTGATTTTTTTCTTTTTGGTATAATTTTACATTTAAGAAAATCAAATGGGATTTATTTAATAGACGGCTATTTTAATAATAATGTACCATGGTCAAACGCTGGTAAAATATACTTTATACTTCTTATTTCTAGGCCTTTGCTTATTCTGCAGATTCATATTTTCTTCTTTCCTGCCTTATAGATGAGGCTGTTGCTTTAGGATGGGGCTGATACTTCTGTAAAGGGTCAGACAGTAAATATTTTAGGCTTTGTGGGCTGTTTGGTCTTTGTTGAAAGTACTTAACTATGCCACTGCAGTGAAAAAGCAACCATGACAATATGGCTTTTCATGTATTCCAGGGTAGGGAATTGTTTAACTTAAAATATTTTAATATATTTCCTTTAGTTTTGTGTGTATTAGTAAAATATCACCAAAGTTCACTCATTCATTCAACACACTCTTCTAGAGGGCCTACTACATGCTAAGCATTAAGTTGGGCTCCAAGGATATGGAAATAAAAGACATAGTTTCTGCTCCTCAGGAAAGGCTAGAAGACCAAGTTAGAGTCTGTAGCAACCCTCTAGGTGAAACATTATTAAGATGTAAGCCAGAGGCATGGGAATGGGAATGGAAAAATAAAGAACAGATTCTGGAGACAGAATTCCTGGAGCTGAAATATACAGGACAGTAACTGGTGGTAAGGGATAGAGAAAGGTGATGTCAAGGATGGAAATACAGGAGATGCAGATTTTGGAGGGTGCTGATAAGTTCAGTTTGGGCCATGTTGTGTTGACCTACAGGACAACTAAGTGAATATATTCAAATGGGTAATTATTCTAACTGGAGCTTAGGAGAGAAGCCAGGGCTGGAATAATCAATATAGAGTGTGGGTAGCTGAAGCTATTCATGTAAGTGAGATTTCCTAAGGAAACTGAGAACATGCAGTCAAAGAGAAAGCATGTTATAGAGAATAACAACAGATGAAGGTCAATGAAGCCTCAGAAGAGACTGAGGAATTCTGGCAACAGAAATAAAAGAAAAAACAGGAAATGAAGTCCACGTGGAATCTAAAACAAAGAGACTGTCAAAGAGAAGGGAATGGTCATTCACGCCAAATGCGAAGATCAATTTAGAAAATGACTGGAAAAGAGATATTTTAAACAACAACTGGGGCCTCCCTGGTGGCGCAGTGGTTGAGAGTCCGCCTGCCGATGCAGGGGATACGGGTTCGTGCCCCGGTCTGGGAGGATCCCATATGCCGCGGAGCGGCTGGGCCCGTGAGCCATGGCCTCTGGGCCTGCGCGTCCGGAGCCTGTGCTCCGCAACGGGAGAGGCCACACAGTGAGAGGCCCGCATACCGCAAAAAGAAAAAAAAAAAAAAAACAACAACAACAACTGGTGACTTTGGCAAGGCCAATTTCAAAAGAGTGGAATGAGTAGAAGTTATTGTGTAGGGTTCAGGAGTAATTTGGAATGAGGCAGTAATGAAGTGAATAGATCACTCATTTGAGAAGTTTCACTAAGAAGGAAGATGTATGAATGGAAAACATGCTGAAGGGAAGTAGCCTGCAGAAAGGCAGAAATCAACGGTATAAGAAAGGGAATAATTGGTGGAAGTAGGGAAGAGTGAGAGCTACAGCAGAGAGAGGTATTGACTTTCCACAGTTTCCTCTGAAACTGGAGAGGAGATAAAGATGGTAGAAGTGAACAATTCTGTGGGGTGGGGTTTGCAGTATGAGTGGGAAGAATTGAAGGATTCCTATAAGATGTACTGAAGCTTCTCTGTGAAACAGGAGATGAAGTCTTCTGCCTGGGAGTGAGGAGGGAAGTGGTGGAATAAGGGTTTGAGGTGGGAGTTGAAGGTTTGAAATTGCTGTTGTGAGGAATTGAAGAGGATTTGATTTGGGAAATATAAGAGTTCTGGGCAGGGCTGATGGCCAAGCATAGAGTGGAAATAATGAATTTGTAGTGGTACCTGTGTGCACAATTTTGTGATTTTCCTCCTGCAATGGTCAGGAATTGGAGTGTTAATTTGAATAGCTGAATAAATCCAAGGTTGGAGAGTTGCATGGCAGATGCTGCAGAAATAGCATAAGAGGATAAGTGTTGAGGCTATTGGCAACAAAGCTATCACTGCTAACTGTTTAGGGAAGGATTTTAAGCCAGGAAGCAAAGAGATAATAAAGAGAGATAGGGGACTAGAGATGTTAATGAAGTCAAGTAATGGTTGTAGGGAGAGATGAGAGTGAGAAAGCTCAAAAAATAAAGAGTATGGGGCTCCCCTGGTGGTGCAGTGGTTGGGAGTCCACCTGACGATGAGGGGACGCGGGTTCATGCCCCGGTCTGGGAGGATCCCACATGCCATGGAGCGGCTGGGCTCGTGGGCCATGGCCACTGGGCCTGCGTGTCCAGAGCCTGTGCTCCGCGGCGGGAGAGGCCACAGCAGTGAGAGGCCCGCGTACAGCAAAAAAAAAAAAAAAAAAAGAGTATGGCATACCTGAATTGAAGATTTTAGAGAATGAATAGTTCCTGATGACTACAAGATCCAGAATATAGTCATTGATATGGACAGCTTAGATGTAATGGAGTCAAAAGTCACCAGCAGTAAAGTCAAGGACATTCAAGAATAGAAGAGTAGCTATATCTAAAAGATAGTAAAATCACTTGAGATGATGGGCTGGATTTGGGGTAGAGAAGTAAGGTTAACCCAAAGTGCAGGGGGTATAACCAGGAACTTTGTACATAATAGCATCAAATAGAGATAGAAGGAAATATGAAATGGAATGACAAGAGTCTCAAATGAAGAGTGATGTTTTTACATGAGGATGAGGAGTAGAGTAGGGGTCTGGAAGTAGCAGTGGTGGCAACCTGATCTCTGGCATCTGAATTTAGAAAACGAATAGTCTCATGAACTTCTGGGAGCTGGTTTTTAGTTAGTTAGTTTGCTTTTTGGAAGAACCAGCCAGATTTATGTTAAATTAAGGAGGTGATGAGAGAATTCTGTAAACTGAGGATGCAAGAGAGATAATTAGGGAGGTAGTTCTAAAGGGCAGAGTGGAAAGGGTTGGGTGGGAACAGTGGAAGGATGGGTGAAGGCAGAGGAGGTAAAGAACAGAAGAGTGGGGATAAAAGTACAGTAGAGAATAAATCATCAGAGGAGTCTACATTCTGGGCGTTTATACCAAGGATAACAGGAGTATGAAGCATGGTGAAATTAATTAGTGTCAAGGTTTCAAATGGAACTCTAATTGAAGTTCGTTTATTTGTTTAACAAATAGTTACTTGAATACCTAGGAACAGTTCCAAATTTTGAAGATATATGAGGAAACAAAACAGATATGGTCCCTGCCCTTCTAGAGACTACACTCCAGTGGAAGAGACAATGAACAAGTAAATAATTTCACATAGTGATAACTACTGTGAAGAAAACAAAGCATGGTATACTCAGTAAATAATTATTCATGAGAGAAAATAAAGCAGGATAAGAGTACAAACAGTGATAGACAGATGAACATGCTATTTTAGATAGAATGGCCAGAGAAAACCTCTCTGAGCCAACAGTCCCCTCTCCCTATGTTTTACTGTGGACATTTCTAAACATACTGAAAAGTTTAAAGACTTTTACAATGAACACTCCTACACCTACCTAGATTCTATCATTAACATTTTATTGAACTTGCATAAATAAAGGCCTGAATGATGTGAAGGAGTGAACATATGGGGAAAGAGTGTTCAGGGACAAGGAAAGAAAGTGTAAAGTCTCTGAAGTAGGAATGAGCTTAGTATGTTCAAGGAACAGCCAAAAGGCAAAGGTGGTTGGATCAAACTAAATGGGGCGAGGGGGTGGTAAGTGGTGGGAAATGAGGTCAGAGAAGTGGGTAAATCATGTATGTCTTGTTTGCTCTGTGAGGACTCTGGATTTTACCTTGGGTGATGGGAAGCATAAGAGCATTTTGAGTAGGAGAACTGGATGATCTCATTCGTGTTTTGGGCAGAATAGGCTGCAGACAGGCAAGAGTGGAAACAGAACAGTTAAAAAGCTATTGCAGTAGTTTGAAGCCAGTGGTATTTGTGGAAGTTATCTGTCTATATATTCTGAGTAGGCTCAGAATATATTTTAAATGTGGAGCTGACAGAACTTACTGTTGGATTGAACATGGCATAAGAAGAAAAGCAGGGATGCAAAGCTGACTCCTAGGAATCCTCAAAGTCAAGGCCGGCTGAGCTAGCTGGAGGTATCAGAGGTTTGGTGATGAGAGCAGACTGTGGTTCTTAAAAGGATGGCAGGAATTCTTTATGATACCTCCAAAGAAATCCTAGTTCTCACACTGGAAAAAGTAACAACCCAAAGTGGATGAGGATCTGTGTGAGAGAGAAGATTCAGCCTATATGAGAAATTTTCAGGATTCTTCAAACCTCTTGTTAGAAAGAAAAAATCCTTGGGATGATGGAAAAGATTCAGGCTTTTCTGAAAAGAGACAGACAGACTGGATTGATCTTCCTTCCAAGTATAAGTAAATCCATTAACAACAAATGTATGCATATTTGTATCTGTGTCCATGATGTGAACATACAATAGTTTTTGTGTTTCCTGTATCAAATTTTGTGCCAAGGTTCAATTATCTCACATCTAGAATTTGTGTCACCTTGCTGATATGCTTCCAATCTCTCTTTATTTAGAAATTCTTTTTTATACTGCTGCCCATTGATTTGTCTAAACCAATACTTGTCAAATTACCTGTGATAAAGGACCAGTTTTTAAAACTGATATGTTTGTAGAATACGATATAAATTAATTACTTGAAAAAGTGGAATTAAAATAACAAAGATTACAAAGTGCAAGCCCAGTTTTTTAACAAAATCAACTGACAAAATTACTGTCAGAATTCTATGAAAGTTTCTAAGAGCTTACTCTCAATTCCGTACTATCCTGTCACAGACTGGCAATTACCGTTTGTGAACCACATTCTGATTATCAGTGGCATCAACCATTCCAGACCTCAAAAGTTCCAGTGTCTATTAAACCAAATGTAAACTTATCACCATTGTCCGCTAAATTCTGTGCCAGTTAGCTCAGTCTCACCTGCTTCTAACGGGCAAGCCCTTATCTTCTCTCTCATGCAAGCTACTGTTTTTAACTCATTCCTATTTTGCCTTTTTTTACCCAAAGCATCCTGATACATCTCATAGATGTTACATCAAAACTAAAATGCTTATTGCCCTTAGAAAGCTTTCCTAGGACCCACTTACCTAATCTTTACCCTTTCAGCATTTGTATTTTCTTATATTTATTAGTACAGATTTATCTTATTTGCATTTTTTATTAAGTATAATAATTGCTTCAGAGTAATGTCTGATTTTTACCACAAATATAAAAATGTCTAGAATATAGCCACATGGATATCAAAACAATATAAAGTATATAAGTAATTACCTGCCTGTCTAAGAGTATATGGCATGGGGAGATAAAGCACTGGTGTCTATGTAAATACTATCTATGGGAACCTGCATTCATCCCTTTTCCCCCATGCCCTGCTTTCTTTTATTTTCTTACTAGGCCTATCTCCATTAACTCTGGACCCTAAAACTGCTCACCCAAATCTAGTGCTCTCCAAAAACCGAACCAGTGTGTGGCATGGTGACATTAAGCAGGTAATGCCTGATGATCCAGAGAGGTTTGACTCAAGTGTGGCTGTGCTGGGCTCAAAAGGCTTCACATCTGGAAGGTGGTACTGGGAAGTAGAAGTAGCAAAGAAGACAAAATGGACAGTTGGAGTCGTCAGAGAATCCATCCTTCGGAAGGGCAGCTGTCCTCTAACTCCTGAGCAAGGATTCTGGCTTTTAAGACTAAGGAACCAAACTGATCTAAAGGCTCTGGATTTGCCTTCCTGTAGTATGAAACTGACTAACAACCTCAACAAGGTGGGCATATACCTGGATTATGATGGAGGGCAGGTATCCTTCTACAATGCTAAAACTATGACCCACATTTACACCTTCAGGAGCACCTTCACGGAGAAAGTTTATCCCTACTTCTGCCCTTGCCTTAATGATGGTGGAGAGAATAAAGAACCATTGCATATCTTACATCCACAGTAATCTGTCATACTATTGTATAAATTCAGAGCATTATTAAAGAGGTATTGAAATAGTTTACCAGTCTCACTGGTTTCTCTTCCCAATTTATGGGGAACTCTGGAATAATGAAAAGAGGATTCACAAATTGAATTCTGTTCTCACTGTTCTAAGTGGATTTCACTGGAGCTTTTCAAGCTGTCGTTCTAACTCTCTGGGGTCTACTGTGACACAGGAGCCATTCTCATGAGCATGATCATCATCCTATTATAACTGGAGCAAAATGCAACTTGAGTTTGTGATGTTCAGGAACCCTTTTCAAACGTTCTCAGAAATTCTATCATACTGTCCTTATTCTCCAACAATAATGACTCAATAGATTAATTTTTAGATGTGTGCTCTTCTTCCTATTTAATTATCTTTTAATATACATTTTGCAACACATTTATTTTCTGGAACTTGTTACTGTAATTTAAAAAAAAAACTGTTCCAGAAGTTTAAAGAATAAAATGTTCTGGGCTAGTTTATAATCTTGTCTTGAATTCTCTCAAGATACTTTTTAGTCCAGCGAATCTCTGATTCTTTCTCAGTCCCTTTTTCTTGCTTTACCTACCTATGGAGCACTTGTTTTTCTGTATTCAAATACATTTAAGTATTTCCATTTACTTTTGACTATATCCTTTTAGTCATTCCTGCCTATAATTTAAATACCCATATATTTCATCTTGTCCTCTCCAATATACTCATCCTCTAGCTTGTTCCTTCTTTCTAAGCCTAAACTTCTTAGGCTTATTGATCTCAGCAGTACCCTTGATGAACCACCTCTATTTCCTTTCCTTTGGAAGTCCCATCTAACTGGGCTTCATGCTCTATATCTGACAGGTTTTTTGGGAGAGATGGGGGTAGGGGTGCAGTACTTAGGACCTGCAGTATGGCCCTCTAAAATTACAATTAGCACAGCTCTTTGGGCAGGATAAAAGCCCTCTATCCTATCTGTCATAGTGGGAAGGATACATACAACTACAGGTAATATTCGTGTAGTGTTGGTATATACAATATACATACATTTATAGCTGCTGATTTGGGCAAACAGCCATGACATGTTATGGCTACATTTAAGAAATTACCTTTTTTTAAAAAAAAATGAATTCATTTTAACTGGAATGTAATAAGGACCTATTTTGTGCCTGGAGCCTTGCTAGATGTTTCGAAGGATATAAAAGAAGCATAAAAAGAAAAAAAAAGGTTCATCTAGGGGGATATAAAAGAAATTCAGGTGCCTGGACCCCACCTAAGACCAATTAAATAAAAATCTCTAGCAGATGGGGCCTAGGCATTCGTAGTTTGTAAAAGCTTACTAATGTGTGGCTAGGGCAGGGAACCACCGAACTAAAGGAACATGATTTCTCTCCTTTTTTAATCTTTAAAAAAAATTCAAACGTAGAGGAAAAATTACATATTTATATGATAACTCCCATATACTCTCCACCTACATTACCAGTTATTAACATTTTGCTACATTTTCTTAGTCTCTCTCCCCCACATCCACCCCATATGATTTTGTGTGTGAGTATAATTATTACTGTTATTTTTGCTGAACTACTTTAGATTAAGTTGCAGGCATTATAATTCTTATTCCTAAATACATCGGCAAGTATCTTCTAAGAACCAAGGTATTCTCTTACATAATCACAGTACTAAATTATCAAATTCAGAAAATTTTACATCAACACAATACTACTTACTAGCTAATATACAGTCCATATAAATAAGTAACTAATTCTAATGGTGGGATTTTAGGCACTGTAAAATTTCAAGTAATGTGACAAAGAATTTGGGAGAAAGAAGAGGGTCTAGTTAAGTCATAGACAGAATTCTAGATAATTGATATCTAAAGTCTGTCCTTGGGACAGACAAGTGCTACAGAGTTCAAAGAAAGGGGAGGTCAGTATTCACCAGAATAGAAGTAAATTCTAAGGAAAAGATTGATTAAGTTGGACATAATGAAAGATGAGTAGGAATGAATATAAATTCTAATCTAGATTTGGAAAATATACTTTTTAAAAATGAATGTTTTGTATTGATGGTTGCATAGCTATATAAATACACTAGAAATAAATGAACTGTAAACTTATAATGGGCAACTTTTTGAGATGTAAATTATACCACAATAAAGCTGTGTTTAAAAAAAGGGAAAGAAAAAATGAATGTTTTATTCAGATCACCAGGGGAATTAGAACAGGCCACAGGTGTATACATATTTTCCACTATCTGTAGGAGTCAATCTTAATACTTTTTCTGATATACTACCTCAGCTCTCCAGTAGTTGTCTTAACACAGATGACACAAAATTTCCCCCAGTTTTCCCAGATAATTGGTTATTTTTATAATTGGTTGTTCTATACTGAATAATTTGAATAATCCCTCTACTTAGAACTCAGACTATAATTAAAGGCAGGAATTCGGGACTTCCCTGGTGGCGTGGTGGTTAAGAAGCCACCTGCCAGTGCAGGGCACATGGGTTCGATCCCCGGTCCGGGAAGATCCCACATGACGCGGAGGAACTGAGCCTATGCGCCACAACTACTGAGCCTGCGCTGTAGAGCCCGTGAACCACAAGCCCCCGCTTGCCGCAACTAGAGAAAGCCCACGCGCAGCAGCGAAGACCCAACGCAGCCATAAATAAATAAATAAATAAAATAACATTTTTTAAAAAGGCAGGAATTCTTCTAACGAGTATGAATTATGAAACACCAATATGGGATTTCCCTGCTAGAAATAGACTCTGAATAGTATTCACTAAGAAGCATCACTGGGGCTATCTTATATACTGTTTTCTCTCAGGCCACAGGAGATGAGGCTGATAGTAACCAAAATATGAAGTAGAGTATAAAGAGGCCCCAGTCAGCGTGTTGGGATTCACTGAGGTGAGAACCTCAAAAGGAAAATGCCTTGTAAAACACATTCAGAAGCATGTATGCAATGTATATGTACAGTTTGGAGAATAATATGAAGAAACAAACACTCATTAATTCACCATCTAGCTTTGGAAATAGAACAGTATCAAAACCTTTGAAGGCCCCTGTGTATCTCTCCCAGCCCTGAGGTAATCACTATTCTACATTTTGTGTCTGGATTTTTCTTTTTTGCAAATAATTCATAGGTATGTTTTTCCAACAAATGTATTGTTTAGTTTTTTCTATTCTACATATGTATGTATTCCTAGAAAGTATAGTTTCATTATGTCTGTTCTTCGAACTTTAAATGAATGGAATCATGTTGTACGCCTTCCTTAGCTTTTTAAAATTCAAACTTATGTTGTATTCCAGTGTATGAAAATTCAACCATTTAAACATCCAAACTACTGTTAATAGGTAAGTAGTTGTTTCTAGTTGTTTTATTTTTTTAATTGTTGCTGTTGCTATTGCCATTAGCAACAATGTTGCTATTAACATTATTGGATATGTGACCTGGTAAATGGGAGCAAGAATTCTCTAGGTTTACACCTGATAAGCACTGGTGCATAGGGTATGCACATCTTCAAGTAGGTAATGCTGAACAGTTGGTCAACTCTATTGTGCCAATTTACACTGCCAACAGCAGTAAGAGTTCCCATTAATCTATGTCTTTGCCAATTCGGTTTTTAACAGTAAGGTGGATACACATAATGGTATCTCCAGGTTTTAGTTTGTATTTCCCTAATTACCACTGTGGTTGAGCATCTTTTCATAATTTTATTAACCATTTAAGTTTCCTCTTCTGTGAAATGCCTATACAGATGTTTGCCCATTTTTGCATCAGACTGTCTCTTATTGATTCATAGTGTTACTTATATACTCTGGATACCAATCCTTTGTTGGTTATTTGCACTGCAAATATCTTCTCCTATGGCTTAATACTTGTGTCTCATTTACAAAAAAATCCTTCTCAGAGGTCAGAGAGATATTCTCCTATGTTTTATTCTACATGTTTTAAAGTTCTGTGTTTTATATTTCAATGCTTAATTGTTCAATCAACTAAAAGTAACAAGTATAAATTTGCATGCACCTAACAACATAATTTCAGTATAGATAAAGCAGTAATTAACAATAAATTAATAAATCTACAAACAACTTGAGATTTTTAACATGCCTCTCTCGGTAATTGATAGAAGAATCAGACAATATGATTAACAAACTTGACTCAATGAACATATGTTAGAACACTGTACCAAACACCTGAGAACATCCAACAGCTGCAGGGCATTCTTTGTAAACACACACAGAACACTGACCATATACTTCAGTCAGAAGGAAAATTTCAACAAATTTAAAAGGATTATAATCACACAAGCTATATTCTTTGACCTTAATTCATTTAAACCAGACATCGATAACAAAATAACTAATCACATGTATTTGGAAATTTTTAAATACTTTAAATAACCCATGGATCAAAAAAACTATTGGAAATCTGAAAATATTGTGAATTGAATGATAATGAAAAATGACATCTGAAAAACTGGCACACAGTTTAAAGGGAATCGATAAGTCTTATATACACATATTAGAAAAACAAAGGATGAAAATCAGTCATCTCTTTCAAGAAATTAGAAAAAGAACAGCAATTTAAAGCCAAAAAAAAGTAGAAGGAAATTATAAGGGCAGAAATTAAGGATATACAAAAGAAATATATGGGAGTATCAAAAATGTCATAAGTTTGTTCTTTGAAAAGTCTAATAAAAATGAGAAACTTCAGGCTTCCCTGGTGGCGCAGTGGTTGAGAGTCTGCCTGGCGATGCAGGCGATACGGGTTCGTACCCCGGTCCGGTAAGATCCCACATGCCGCGGAGCCGCTGGGCCCGTGAGCCATGGCCGCTGAGCCTGCGCGTCCGGAGCCTGTGCTCCGCAACGGGAGAGGCCACAGCAGTGAGAGGCCCGCGTACCGCAAAAAAAAAAAAAAAAAAAGACAAACTTTTGGTGATACTAAGAAATGAAAAGAAGGCACTAACATCAGTAACTAATATCAGAAATGGAAAAGGAACCATTGCCACAGAGCCTGCAGACATTACAAAATATTATAGAAGGTTTTATGGTCAACTTTATATCAATATTTTTGAAATTTTAGATTAAATAGACCCAACGCCAGAAAAATATAGCTTATCAAAACTGATGTAAGGCGGGGGGTGGGGAAACTATAAAGAAAACATAATTTGAACACTGGTGATATATGACTATATTGAAGAATTGTTATTTTTTATTATTATTATTATTTTTGCCTGCACCATGCGGCATGTGGGATGCACCATGTGGGATCTTAGTTCCCTGAACAGGGATAGAAGCCCTGTCCCCTGCAGTTGAAGTGCGGAGTGTTAACCACTGGACCGCCAGGGAAGTCCAATGATATTGTTTTTTAAGAAGCCTTCATCTTTTAGAGATTCCAGCTGAAACATTTATAGATGAAGTGATAAAATGAGTTTTGCTTCAAAATAATAACACAGCAGGGCTTCCCTAGTGGCGCAGTGGTTGAGAGTCCGCCTGCCGGTGCAGGGGACACGGCTTCGTGCCCCGGTCTGGGAAGGTCCCACATGCCAAGGAGCGGCTGGGCCCGTGAGCCATGGCCGCTGAGCCTGCGCGTCCGGAGCCTGTGCTCCGCAACGGGAGAGGCCACAGCAGTGAGAGGCCCGCGTACCGCAAAAAAAAAAAAAAAAAAGACAAACTTTTGGTGATACTAAGAAATGAAAAGAAGGCACTAACATCAGTAACTAATATCAGAAATGGAAAAGGAACCATTGCCACAGAGCCTGCAGACATTACAAAATATTATAGAAGGTTTTATGGTCAACTTTATATCAATATTTTTGAAATTTTAGATTAAATAGACCCAACGCCAGAAAAATATAGCTTATCAAAACTGATGTAAGGCGGGGGGTGGGGAAACTATAAAGAAAACATAATTTGAACACTGGTGATATATGACTATATTGAAGAATTGTTATTTTTTATTATTATTATTATTTTTGCCTGCACCATGCGGCATGTGGGATGCACCATGTGGGATCTTAGTTCCCTGAACAGGGATAGAAGCCCTGTCCCCTGCAGTTGAAGTGCGGAGTGTTAACCACTGGACCGCCAGGGAAGTCCAATGATATTGTTTTTTAAGAAGCCTTCATCTTTTAGAGATTCCAGCTGAAACATTTATAGATGAAGTGATAAAATGAGTTTTGCTTCAAAATAATAACACAGCAGGGCTTCCCTAGTGGCGCAGTGGTTGAGAGTCCGCCTGCCGGTGCAGGGGACACGGCTTCGTGCCCCGGTCTGGGAAGGTCCCACATGCCAAGGAGCGGCTGGGCCCGTGAGCCATGGCCGCTGAGCCTGCGCGTCCGGAGCCTGTGCTCCGCAACGGGAGAGGCCACAACAGTGAGAGGCCCGCGTACCGCAAAAAAAAAAAAAAAAAATATATATATATATATATAATAATAATAACACAGCACAACAACTTTGTTAATACTTAGGGTTTAAATCTCACAAGCACGACTGACCTGCGTCCTCCACCGAGTCAGGGGAAGCTGAAGGTCCTCCCCACAATACCACGAGCTGGTCCACACAGGCTGGCAGCGACGGGAACCTTCCTCCTTGCGCCTCAGGCTTTCCCCGCCCATTACTCCATGAGAACCAATCATGGAGCTGGCTTCGGACATCCAACCAATCAGTGATCTCGGCTCCTGGCCCCCCTCCCCCCACGTCCTCGCTTGTGAGGCGTGTGAGGCGGCGCCATGTTTCAAGGGCAGCGGGGTTGGTTCTGCCGCAGCGTCAGCGGCGACCTGAGGCAGTTCTGGGGTAGGAAGCTGGGCAGAAGCGGGTGGGTGAGGTGGGGAGGGGAGCACCCCCTCCTCCCTCTGGTACCTTGGCGGCAGGACACTTGATGGGCTTACCCTGTGCTCTTGCCTCCACAGTGGCCGAAGGGGGGACCATCAGTGACCCGAGGGCCGCCGACTTCTTGTTCAGCTGCGATGCCTCACACCCAGACACGCTGAGGTACCTGAAGCCCACCTGGCAGTACCTTTTGGGTCATGAGGAGCCAGGAGTTGGAGATAGAAGTTACAGTCCACTAATAAATATTGATAATCGGAAGATACTGGAAACGAGCAAGTTTTCAGTCCAGTCCTAGATGTGTGGGGAGGAAGTAGGGGCGGAAATAGCTAACCTTTCTCCTCTCTTTTCTGCCGCAATGGCATGGCCTCCTACCTGGTCCTCAGATCTTTTCCCGAGTTCCAGTGGTGTGTTTCCATTTGACTCTCCCACATCCCCATGGCGCCTTGAAGGACCCTCATATTCAACATGTTTAAACCAAATCTCCTGATTGCCTCGCATACCTGTACCAGCTGCTGTGTTCTTAAACTTAAAACCTTGGTAGTTTCTTTTGAATAATAACCCCTATCCCCATTAATCCATTAATTAATCCAATTAATCCATGACCAAACACCATGGATTGTGCCCCTGTAAATGTTCTTTGTTCTTCCTGCCACGATCTTAGTATACACCGTAAATTACCTCTTACCCCCAAATCACAGTAGTCTATCTGAGAGGTTGCTCTGCCTCCAATCTGTCCACCTGTGATCCCCCTTCACATTGCCGTCCGATTATGTTTACAAAACAGACGTCTGATCACCGTCCTGGCTGATCCCCTTCTCACCCCTTCACTCCCCCGCCCCCAGTCTCCTGGTTACCTACCGATAATTCTCTTTCCGTTCATTTATTCTGTTTTAAAATGTTGAATACATTCTTGTTCATTTCATAATTTCAAATATTTCCTTTCTTTCTCCTAGAATATATCAGAGTCTTGATTACATAGAAGACAATGCTACAGTTTTTCACGCCTGCTATCTCTCTGCAGTAGCTAATGCTGAAATAAAAAACTCAGTGGCTTTAGGTCATTTCATTCTTCCTCCTGAATGCCTGCAAAAAGGTTAGCAAAGGTCTTTCATCTAATCTCTGTTAGACTGCCAAATCCAGCTATGTCACCCAACTTTACTGGTCTTTGTTCTCAGAGATTTTTGTGTTTTGTATCATTTAATATAAATAGAAAAGCATGTACTTTGGATCAGATTGCCTTGGGTGTGCATCCTTGCTTTGTTTATCATTCATTCACACGTTCACTGAGCTCTTACTGTGTGCCATGTTTCAACCAGGGTGCTGGGGATTCACTGGTGAGTAAGATACAGATCTTGTCCTCACAGTGTTCACTGGCTAGGATCCAACACTTACTAATTTTGTCACCTCCCGAGTTGTTTTGAGGATAAAATGAGATAATATATTAAGTCTGACCTGTGAGTATATAATAAATGTTCGTTGCTAGTTTTGAATCTCACCATTATTTTTCTGGATTTTTTTCCTGATATTTCAAGATTCAGTGTGATAATAAACCCATATATTTATATTGTTCTTTATATTATTGAAAGTACTTTCACATTAATTATTTCAGCAACCCTATCAAGTAAAGGGCAAGTGAATAAATTGCTTCTGAGATTGGTTCTTTTAGTTTTCCCTGCTTGGAACACCCTTTCTTATCCTGTTCTGTCCAAATCCTACCTATCTTTTATGGACTAATTTTAAATATCCCATTTTTGTAGGTCTTATTATCCAATTCTTGATGTGTTTTTCGATGTGTTTGTGTCCATCCCTAGAAAGACAGACTGAAAGTAGTAAAAATTCCCAGTGAGCAGAGTATTTTAAAAAAAAAAAAAAACTTGAAAAATGTTTCTATAGAAGAACTTTGGAAACCCTAAAGATTGGGTTCCGGGCCTCCCTGGTGGCGCAAGTGGTTGAGAGTCCGCCTGCCGATGCAGGGGATACGGGTTCGTGCCCCGGTCTGGGAGGATCCCATATGCCGCGGAGCGGCTGGGCCCGTGAGCCATGGCCGCTGAGCCTGCGCGTCCGGAGCCTGCGCGTCCGGAGCCTGTGCTCCGCAACGGGGGAGGCCACAACAGTGAGAGGCCCGCATACCGCAAAAAAAAAAAAAAAAAAAAAAAAGATTGGGTTCCTTCTATAGTTGATGTCCTGGTGAGACCTAGTTATAATTTATAAAAATAAATTGTTATAAGTGGTTATGCAAATAAATTAATGACTAGATAGGAGAATTGATTTACTCAAAAACTGCATATCAGAGAATACCCACCTTCAGGGAACTTATATTGCGGAATGACTATCTGATCTAATTTTAAATTATCACTCCTATTAAGTCTTTGTGTTTAGCATCTTACATTAAAATGCATTCAGTTAAATCTGTTTTAAATGAAAACATGATCCTTTTTAAAAATGAAAAGTATGCATTATTATTCACCTAGACCAGGATTGTCTAGTAGAAGTGTGAGAGGCAAACAAATGTAAGCCACATACTAATTTAAAATTTTCTACTACCCACATTAAAAGTAATAAAAAGAGATGAAGTTAATTTTAAGAAATGTTTTATTTAACCTAATGTATCTAAAATATTATCATTTCAATATATAATCAGTATAAAAATTATTGATAAATTTTACATTCTTTTTTGATACTGGATTTGAAATCCAGTGTTTATTTTAAACTTACAGCACATCTCATTTTGGACTAGCCACACATTTCAATATGTATCTAGTCTAGTGGCTGCTATATTGGACAGCTTAGGTCTAGAGGAATGTTAACTTTTTGTCCTTGAGTGGGCTACTGTGGAAACTTTTTTTTTTTTACAACTTTATTGGAGTATAATTGCTTCAAAATGGTGTATTAGTTTCTGCTTTATAACAAAGTGAATCAATTATACATATACATCTGTTTTGAGATCATTGATTTAAGATAATTTCATAGTCCTTTGACATGCTGAGCATTGTAGAATTCCTGTACTACCACGCCCACTAGACATGTTGCTCATTCAACCTTTTTTTTTAACAAAGTAAACTCTTGAATTCTTGAAACACTCTACAGATTCAGGAATTTTATGCCTTTTATTTATTTATTTATTTATTTATTTATTTATTTATTTATTTGCGGTACGTGGGCCTCTCACTGTTGTGGCCTCTCCCGTTGCGGAGCACAGGCTCTGGACGTGCAGGCTCAGCAGCCATGGCACGGGCCCAGCCGCTCTGCGGCATGTGGGATCTTCCCAGACCGGGGCATGAACCCGTGCCTCCTGCATCAGCAGGCGGACTCTCAACCACTGCGCCACCAGGGAAGCCCTGTGCCTTTTATTTTGACTAGACAGTTGTCTTCTTTATTAATGCTTGGCCTAAAGACACTGACATTGGATGAAGATATGTATTACAGCCAAAAAAGTTTACAACAATGATTCTCATAATGCACTGGAGTCATCTGGAGAGTTTGTTAGAAATGCAATTCCCCAGCTTCTCCTCAATGATCTGGTTCAATAAGAATCTGCATTTTAAACAAGTATCTTAGGTACTTTTGATGCAAGTGGAATAATACTGACTTAGAAATTTGAAACCTAAACAAAATTCAGAACGTTCTACAAAGTTACTTTTTAAAAAACAGTATTGGATTTGTTTTTCTTACTACAGAAATAAGAAGAAAAATTGGTAGTTTTATTTGGGAACAAGACCAACACTTTCTGATAGAAAAGGTAAGAGTAAATTAAGGTGCTCGATTAGAATCTACAGTTTCAAAAAAATTTGAAAGCAATGTAATCTTAAAAATGCTTACTTGTGACATGTTAGCACCAATGACCCAGAGTAAGGAACTTAAAGGACATGCTTTTATTAAACATATCTAGTTTGACATTATTTTTACACTAGTACCTTAGTAAAATTGAGATTTTTTGTATGAATAAAATTATTCACATAAAAAACTTAAAAATTTGAAAAAACTTGAAAATCTCAGTAATATTAAGGGAGTAATAGGTACACAGTATTTACCAGTTCTTTACTGCCAGTGTAGATGCTATTTGATTAATTCCTGTGTTGTACCGTTTGTTAAATGTTATGAATAATACCCCTTAATAAATGTGTGCAATACTGAAAGTTTTTTAGCTTTTGCCATCCTGCCTCAAATTTGCCTATGCTTGTGACTTACTTCAGAATCTTTATGCAAAGCCAAATTTGGGATAATTTGAACATCAAAAAGAATAATGGATTATAATACATTAAATTTTTTTAAATATAAATTTATTTATTTTTGGCTGCATCGGGTCTTTGTTGATGCTCATGGGCTTTCTATAGTTGCAGCGAGCGGGGACTACTCTTCATTGTGGTAGGTGGGCTTCTCATTGCGGTGGCTTCTCTTGTTGCAGAGCACGGGCTCTAGGCGCGTGGGCTTCAGTAGTTGTGGCACACAGGCTCAGTAGTCCTGGCTCCCGGGCTCTAGAGCGCAGGCTCAGTAGTTGCGGCACATAGGCTTAGTTGCTCCACGGCATGTGGGATATTCCCAGACCAGGGCTCGAACCCGTGTCCCCTGCATTGGCAGGTGGATTCTTAACCACTGCACCACCAGGGAAGCCCATACATTAAATTTTTTTAAAAATCTGTGATTCCATAGTGATACTCCAAAAGCATAAAGAAAGAAAAAAGGAAGAACAGAGGAAGGAAAGGAGGAAGAAAGGTGGAAAGGGAAGAAGGAAGGAAGGAAGGAAAGGGTGGGATAGGGAAAATTTCCTTTCAGAATAAAAGGTAATAAATGAAGAAAGGATGATAGAATAGAAAATTCGCACTGTACCACCCCCAGTAAAATAATTGATTTAGGCAAGTGTCATTAATGGGTGTTAAAATCATGATCTAAAATGATCACTTCATTGATGATTACTTATTAATTACAAAAGCAAGCAATGCTTGTACCTTTACAATGGAGGGACCTGGCAGATGCCACCATAACCAACTGGTAAAATTTAGCATCACCAATATTGAATATTGGAACAACCTCTTGTTATTTTCAGCTCGATATGATGTAATAAAAAGTACACAATATAGGGAATTCCCTGGGGATCCAGTGGTTAAGACTCGGCACTTTCACTGCCATTGCCCCGGTTCGAATCCTGGTCAGGGAAATAAGATCTCGCCCACCTCATGGTGCCAAAAAAAGAAAAGTACACAATATTATCTTGTAGTGTTCTTGTTCAAAATTCTGAATCTAATCATGAGTAAATACTCAGATAATTCCAGATTATGGAACATGTCACAAAGCAACTAACTGGCTTAGACTCTTTAAAACAATGTCATAAAAAACAAAAAAAACGGGCCTCCCTGGTGGCGCAAGTGGTTGAGAGTCCGCCTGCCGATGCAGGGGATACGGGTTCGTGCCCCGGTCTGGGAGGATCCCATATGCCGCGGAGCGGCTGGGCCCGTGAGCCATGGCCGCTGAGCCTGCGCGTCCGGAGCCTGCGCGTCCGGAGCCTGTGCTCCGCAACGGGGGAGGCCGCAACAGTGAGAGGCCCGCGTACCGCAAAAAAAAAAAAAAAAAAAAAAAAAAAAAACAGGGAAGACTGTTCTAGATTGAGACATAACAACCAAATGTGATGTATGAACCTTGAATGGATTCTGGATTTTTTAATTTAAAAAAAGGTAAAAAAGAAATTTTGAGAACAGTTGGAAAAATTTAAATATGCAATGTATATATTAGGTGATATTGAGTTAATGTTAATTTTCTTAATTATGATAGTGGTATTAAAATGATAAAGGAATGTTGTTTTTTTTTAGAAAATGCATGCTAAAGATTAAGGAGTGAAATGTCATAATATCTGCAAATATTTTCAAATGGTCCAGCAAAAATAAAAAATGAGAGAGAGAGGGCATGCAGGGTGGCAAAAATGTTAACACTTTGTGAATCTGGGCAAAAGGTATATAGTACTTATTGTATTATTCTTTAACTTTTCAGTAAGCTTGAACTTTTTCAGAATAAAAAGAGAGAAAATCTCTATGTCTAAAGCCCAGCAGTTAATTTATGCATTTTGTATTCCTTTCATTAACTTGTTATTTCTTCCCAAAGTGTCATAATCTGAAAATAATAGCTCTTTTAGTATCTTTGGCTATGTTGTACTAAGGATCAAATATCTAATCCTTGACTTGTCAGAGTGTTTCCAGGGACATGAGTGGTGGTAGAATGGTTATTATTTGATAATAATTATTGAGTGTACCAAAAGGCCCTTAAAGATCGTTAATTTAATCATTCTGTTTTAGAAATGAGAAAACTGAGGTAAGAAGGTAAAGACCTGACTTAGTTCACATAACCAGATATTAGCAAAGTGGAACCAGATTTTCTCAGCTCCAACCCAATCCAATGTTTTTTTCTACTAAAAAATTAATAGCAAATGCCTGTACTGACTGTTGACTCTAGAAATTGTATGATTATACAATAAAGGATTTTGTTCTTTCAAATATTGATTGGTGTTGAATATTATCCAATTATAATAATGTAACCATGGAATATGTAAGTAGAAGGTACTTCATCCAATGGCAATAATAAGGGTAAATCTGGGGACTTCCCTTGTGGTCCAGTGGTTAAGAATCCGCCTTCCAATACAGGGTATGTGGGTTCAATCCCTGGTCAGGTAACTACGATCCCACACGCCATGGGCAACTTAGCTCTAGAGCCCACGTGCCACAGCTAGAGAGAAGCCACAGACAAGCCTTCACGCTGCAACCAAGACCTGATGCAGCCAAATAAAGAAATAAATATTTTTTAAAAAGGGTAAACCTGGAAGGTAATTTGGGGAACATTATTGTTGTTTGGAGTGGATTTGTGACCCAAATATAGAATTTCCTAATGGCATATTAAGCAAATATATTATGTGATAGGTACCAGTATCTGAGGTCAGTCACTTTCACATAATCTTTTGGAAAAGCTTAATATACATTTAGTTCTTTTGTAACTTCATAGCTAAATACTCCACTTTAATTTTGAAGGGGAAACTTAATTTGTTCAGCTTACTTCATATTTTTGATTTATATCTCACAGGAAGCCTAGGAGTTTTCAAGTCAAGGATTTTAAGAAAGTTTAAATTAATAATACTTTTTTTGGCTTCCTTATTTTTTATTTTATTTATTTATTTATTTATTTATTTTTGCGGTATGCGGGCCTCTCACTGTTGTGGCCTCCCCCGGTGCGGAGCACAGGCTCCGGACGCGCAGGCTCCGGACGCGCAGGCTCAGCGGCCATGGCTCACGGGCCCAGCCGCTCCGCGGCACATGGGATCCTCCCAGACCGGGGCACGAACCCGTATCCCCTGCATCGGCAGGCGGACTCCCAACCACTTGCGCCACCAGGGAGGCCCTTCCTTATTTTTTAAACTAAAAAGTAATATGACCACATTAGGGAAAATTTCAAAAAATTAAAAAGAGAATAAAATCAGTCAGTTTTACTATCTAATACAAGCACAGCTGATATTTTAAAAATCCTGGTCTTCTTTCTTTACGTATCTCTAAAAATATATAATATAATTCTCTGTGTGTGTGTACAAAATTTTGTGAGTTTTTCCCACCAAACTAGATGGGATGGACCTGAGTGTATAAATATTTTTGTGACTCTTGATATATATTGCCAATTTTTTTTCTTTACTTAAAAAAAAAAACATTATTGATTGCATCATTGGTGTGCTGATTTTTTAAAATGTGCTTTCTTTTTTTTTTTTTTTTTTTGGCGGTACGCGGGCCTCTCACTGTTGTGGCTCTCCCGTTGCGGAGCACAGGCTCCAGACGCGCAGGCTCAGTGGCCATGGCTCACGGGCCCAGCAGCTCCGCGGCATGTGGGATCTTCCTGGACCAGGGCACGAACCCGTGTCCCCTGCATCGGCAGGCGGACTCTCAACCACTGTGCCACCAAGGAAGCCCTAAAATGTGATTTCTTTTGCTCTCCACAGCATGATGAAGTAACAGCAAACGAAATAAAGTCCCTTAGGGAAAGCAGTGAACTAGCAACAGATCACAAAAAAGAATTATCTAAAAGGTACTGAATTTGTATACTTCACTAATATTCAATTAAGTATAGACACCTTTGAACACTTGTGTGTTTATCTCATTTAATTTTCACAGTCGTCTTATGAGATTGATATCTTTATCACCATTGCCATTTTACAGAAAAAGAGATCAACTATATATAGATTAAGTAATTTGCCCAAAGTCATACAAACTTTTATTAAATGGGGAGAAGCAGGATTTGAGCTGGGTCAGTCTAATTCCAGAATGCATGCACTTAACTATTATGCTAGACTATCCTTGCAGAAAATAAAATTTTTATGTATATTTTGATCACTGTTACATTATTTTTAAACTATGTATTATAATAAGAAAGAAATATTAGCAGTAATTTTATTAGGATTGGAAGTTCTGGGTGATTTCCCCCTTTCCTTCCCAAATTGTTCGTAATGTGGCTACTTGGTTTAAGAAATTAAAATTATATCTTAAAAGACAAACAGACATGGATTTGCCATTGTGTTAGGGCCAATCTCTGAGAGGCCCCCTTGTTTCAGACTTACTCATTATCTAGTCCTAATTCCGTATTTTCCAGTTCAGTGGTTTTCAGATGTTCATAGGGAGCATTAACTATATGAAAGTCTGGTATTTAGCTGCTGAAATAAAAATGATCTTTCTTCAATATAAGAATTAATGAGTTTAATTTATATAGTTTTTTAATTTTAAGTTTTTCTCCCATAATTTTTTATACCTTTTGTACCTCCTGTTTTTCTTTAATTTGAAATTAGTTATCTGATTTAACACAAAGTTTTATATTTAATTATTTTAAGTTTAGTAAACTATTTCTTCATGGTCCTATGACTTCTAGATAATCCACCACTTGGATTTGAGTATCCATATTCTAGGTCTTTGGGATCTCTATGTATATCACTCCTTTGAACTTGTTATGGTTTCTGAGATAAGAAACTGGTAAGGAGAGGAAGAAAAATGAAATAGAAGTAGGAGAAAATGGTTATCCTAACTGACCTTGTAAGAGAAGAATGGGAAATAGAAATTAAAAAGTAACTCCCAGTGATTCACTTGACTTGGAAAGACATCAGATATATATATATATATATATATATATATATATGTATGTATTTTTTTTTTCAAGAAATGGTTGTCCTGGGACTTCCCTGGAGGTCCAGTGGTTAAGACTCCACTCCCAATGCATGGGGCCCAGGTTCGATCCCTGGTCAGGGAACTAGATCCTGCATGCTGCAACTAAGAGCCTGCATGCTGCAACTAAAATATCCCACATGCCATAACTAAAGATCCCGAGTGCTGCAACTAAGACCTGGCACAAGCAAATAAATTTTTTTTAAAATTTTAAAAAAAAGAAAAAAGAAATGGTTGTCCTGCAAAATGCAGAAGCATAAGGAAAAGATTGATAATATGACTACCAAAAATATTTTAAACTTGCACATGGAAATAAAAATACCATAAACCAAGACAAAAGAAAAATTTACACTTGAAAAAGTATTTGACAAAGGCTATTTTCCTTAATATACAAAGAGGGCTTACAAATCTGGGGAAAATATGTCCAGTATTTTCCAATAACAACAACAAAAATAGACAAAGTAGGTGTCTACTTAGAGCCTTTTTCTTTGTGGAACCACCAGAGGGTGCAGTGCAAACATAGATAAAATACACTTTGTCCCTACTCGAAGTTTATTTTTTTGGCATGCTACTAGTGATAGTGAACACTAGGTGGTGAGCTAGTTTTTGAACACTTGCCAAATACAAGACATTTGTTAGCTAAGCAGTTCACAGTATTTCATTTGATTCTCACAACCTTATAAGATAGTTAAATAACATTAGCCTCGTTTTACAATTGAGGAAACAGTTTCAGAGAGCTAAATAATTCACCCAATATTATTTAAGTAGTGAACATAATTTGACACCGACCCTAGCTGATCCAGAGTCCAGACTCTTAATCACTATGCTGTTTTCCTTTCCCAGTAAGTTCCCAGATCTTCTGAAAATGGCATGAATTTTTGCTTATTTTTCTTGTTCTTAATTATTTTATTATAAATATAATGCATGTAATTTGTCAAAATGGAAAATACTAAAAAAAGAAAAACTACTAAAAAAGAAAAGAAAATTTAAATTATAAGCAAACCCACCACTCAGATAACCACCATCAACATTAGTACATTTCTTGCTAGCTTTATACAGACATACACATTAAGTAGAGTTGAGGTCGGACTGCAGATATAGTCTGTCTCTTGATTTTCCATTTAGTATTCTATGGGCAGTTCCCCATTCTGAAAAACCTTATTTGATATTATGATATGTAATGGCTGTATATGGCATTTAATCTTATTGTCTGTTTAACCACCTTCCTTTAATTTTTAAAAAAAAATTTACAATTTGTTACTCTTGCAGCACCTTCATGAACATCTTTTTTAAAATAAATCTTTCTCTACTTTTTATATTTTTTTTTTCTTTTGGCCGCGGCATGTAGCTTGTGGGATCTTAGTTCCCCAACCAGGATAGAACCCGGGCCCTTGGCAGTGAAAGCACAGAGTCCTAACCAGGGAATTCCCTTGATAATTTTCTTAATGTAAATTCTCAGATGTGGAATTTACAGTATTAATGAGGTATGAGTGTTTTTAAAGGCCATGATGCCTATTGTCAGTTGCTTCCCTCAAAAGTACAAATTTAAAACTGCCACCAGTGTTGGTCTCACCACATCCTCATCAGTATATTGAGTATTAATACGAAGGCTTGTGCTAATTTAATAGATGAAAAATAGCATCTTGGGTTTTTGTTTTTTGTTGGTTTTTTTGAGGTACACGGGCCTCTCACTGTTGTGGCCTCTCCCATTGCGGAGCACAGGCTCCGGACGCGCAGGCTCAGCGGCCATGGCTCATGGGCCTAGCTGCTCTGTGGCATGTGGGATCTTCCCGGACCGGGGCACAAACCCGTGTCCCCTGCATCGGCAGGCGGACTCTCAACCACTGCACCACCAGGGAAGCCCAGCATCTTGTTTTAATTTGCATTTTTCTTTGATTACTGGTAGGTTTGAATCTTTTTGAATTTATTAGCATTTTACATTTTCTTTTCTGTGACTTGTTTTTATCCTTTCTCCATTTTCTATTGGGAGTCTTATTGCTTTTCTTATCAACTTGTCTGACATTTTTAGCTATATTATCCTTTTGCCAGTTTGTCATATTGTTTCCTCAGTTTGTCACATTGTTTCCTCAGTTTGTCACATTGTTTCCTCAGTTTGTTCTCAGGCTTATATTTTTTAGAGATACAAGCTTTGAGTTTTTACACTGTTAAACTAATCACTTTTCCTTTATTATTTCTTCTATCGCTTTTATGTTCAGAAAAGTCCTTTCCCATTCAGGTATCAAATTGTTTTTTAATTCTGCAGATATTTATTTTGATGTATGGTAATAGGTGAAGATCGAAGTTTATTTTTGTCTTACAAATAAGAATTTTCCACCAGTTTTTTAAGAATAAATCTATCTCTAACTGATGTGATTTCCATTCTCATATGTTGTGTTTAATGTGTCTGGAGATCCGTTTTTACACTATTTGTTTTATTCCATTAATCTATGGATCTATTTTGATATCAATACAATATTCTTTTAAGTTATATAACTTTATGTATTTTAATACCTGACAAGCCAAGTAAATACCAAACTCATTACTCTCCTTTTATTTTTATTTATTTATTTATTTCAAATGATACTGTTTATATGTGGAATCTAAAAAAATGATACAAATGAACTTATATGCAAAACATAAACAGACCCACAGACATAGAAAGCAAATTTATGGTTACCAAAGGAGAAAGGTGGTGGGAGGGATAAATTAGGAGCATGGGATTAACATACACACTCTACTCTATATAAAACAGATCATCAACAAGGACCTCCCCTAGCACAGGGAATTTTTTTTAACATCTTTATTGGAGTATGATTGCTTTACAATGGTGTGTTAGTTTCTGCTTTATAACAAAGTGAATCAGTTATACATATACATATATCCCCATATCTCTTCCCTCTTGCGTCTCCCTCCCTCCCACCCTCCCTATCCCACCCCTCTAGGTAGTCACAAAGCACTGAGCTGATCTCCCTGTGCTATGCGGCTGCTTCTCACTAGCTAGCTATTTTACATTTGGTAGTGTATATATGTCCATGCCACTCTCTCACTTCGTCCCAGCTTACCCTTTCCCCTCCCCATGTCCTCAAGTCCATTCTCTAGTAGGTCTGTGTCTTTATTCCCGTCTTGCCCCTAGGTTCTTCAGAACCATTTTTTTTTTTTAGATTCCATATATATGTGTTAGCACATGGTATTTGTTTTTCTCTTTCTGACTTCACTCTGTATGACAGACTCTAGGTCCATCCACCTCACTACAGATAACTCAACTTCGTTTCTTCTTATGGCTAAGTAATGTTCCATTGTATATATGTGCCGCATCTTCTTTATCCATTCATCTGTTGATGGACACTTAGGTTGCTTCCATGTCCTGGCTATTGTAAATAGAGCTGCAATGAACATTGTGGTACGTGACTCTTTTTGAATTATGGTTTTCTCAGGGTATATGCCCAGTAGTGGGATTGCTGGGTCGTATGGTAGTTTTATTTTTAGTTTTTTAAGGAACCTCCATACTGTTCTCCATAGTGGCTGTATCAATTTACGTTCCCACCAACAGTGCAAGAGGGTCCCCTTTTCTCCACACTCTTTCCAGCATTTATTGTTTGTAGATTTTTTGATGATGGCCATTCTGACTGGTGTGATACTCTCCTTTTAAAAATCTCTTCCTTAGTTCTTCATGCCTACTTATTATTTTTCTATTTTCAAATTTTAATTATTTTTAATAGGAAATATATTCATATGGTTCAAAATCCAAGATACACAAAAGGGGAAACTACGAAATATACTGACTCCTAGATAGCCAATTTCCCTCTCAGATCCAGCCAATGTTATCATTTTCTTATATATGCATATACTAGCTAATTCAAACAAATATTCTTTCATTTTTTCTTTTCTTCACAAATAGTAATATTCTATAAACATTGTTCAGCACCTTGCCTTTTTTCTCTTAATAATTTACCTTGGAGATCATTCCATATTACTACATAAAGAGCTTTTTCATTTTTGTGCTGTGTAGAATTTTATTGTATGGATTTACCATAATTTATTTAACTAGTCTCCTATTTTACTGGACTTTCAGGTAATTTCTAAGTTGCTGTTAAAAACAGTGCTTCAGTGATTGATCATATAATGTCATTTCGCATGTGTGCGAGTGTCTTTAGGGTAATTCTTAGAAGGGGAATTGCTAGGTCAAAAGGCATATACATTTTGTATCCTTGATACAATCATTGTGAAATTGCCCTCCAAAGAGGTTAAACCAGTTTACATTCCTATTGTTTGTGTATTTAAGTACCTTTTCCAGGCTAGGGTAACCAGCCATCCAGGTTTGCTTGGGACTGTCCTGGTTTTAGCACTGCAAAGCCCATGTCCTGAGAAACCCCTCAATCTCGGGTAAACTGGGATGGTTAGTCACCATTCTTTCTTCTATACTTCCTCCAACACAGTGTGCTAACATATGTTTTGGTCTTTCCTAATCTGATAGATATAAAGTGGTATCTCACTCTAGTTTTTTGTCTGAATTGCCATTATTATGAGTGAGGTTAAATGTCTTTTCATATGTTTAAGAACCATTTATAGTTCCTATTCTGTGAACTGTTTGTTCATATCCTTTGCACGTTTTTCTATTGACTTTTATTTTTTTGCAAGAACCCTTTACATTTAGGAGAATGAATTTTTTGTGAAATAAATTACAGTTATTAGCTTATGTTTGTCTTTTGACTTTAAAAATGTTGGGTTTTACATGCAGAAATTTTTTACTATATGTATTCATTCTTATTAATATTTTCTTTAATGGCTTTTTGAGTTTTATGTCATAATTAGGAAAGTCTTCTCTAAGATTACTATTATTTTGCTATGGTTTCTTCTTAGTGATTTCTTTATTTTTAAATTCAAATCTTTGATACGTGTGGAATATATCTTGGTGTAAGATATGAGGTGGTGATACACCTTCTTTTTTTTTTCAGATAGTTACCTACTCTTGGCTATTGATTGAATAATTCATCTTTTCCCCCACTGTACTGAAATGCCACCTTTATCCTAGGTTAAATCCACATAAGTATCTGGGTCTATTTTTGGACTTTATATTCTATTCCATTCTATTCCATAACAGTGCCACTCTGTTTCAGTTGTTTATAATATGGTTTAATATCTAGAGCTAGTTCCTCCTCCTTATTCTTTTCCAAATTTTCTTAGTTAACTATTCTTCCTGGTTTACTTTTCCATCTGAGTTTTGGAACCAGCTTGTTCATATTAAAACAAAAACTTCTGTTGTTATTTTTAGTGACATTACAAAAAAATATAGCTTAATTTAGGGAGACTTTGATGCTGAATGTTCCTATCTGAGAAAATGGTATTTTTTTCCTTACTTGTTCAAGTTTTCTTTTATGGCCCTTAAAAAACACTTTCATATTTCCTTCATATAAATCTTATACTTCTTTTAAGATTATTCCTAGGTATTTTTTTCATTCTATTGGAAATTTGTTCTTGCCTCCTATTAGATCTTCTAACATGTGATTGTTCATGTGAATTTTAGAATTATTTTTTTTAAAACACTAAAATCCCTTTGGGGTTTTATTGAGAATTGTATTAAAGGTTGAGAAGAATTGATGTCTTTATAATTTTCAGTATTCCTATCGAAGACAGTGGTTTTTTGTTTTTCTTTATTTTTCTTTTCTATATGTTAGTAAAGTTTCCTGATTTTTCTACAGATAGAATCAGAAACTGCTTATTATGTTATTCCTAGATTTTTATGAATTTTATTACCATTGTGGATTGGATCATTTTTTCCTTCATTAGTTATTGCTGACATAGAAAAGTCATTTATTTGGGGGCATTTGTCTTATATTTACCCACTTGGAATCTTTAAGATTCTAAAAATATTTCAGTTGATTCTCTTGGCTTTTCAGGGTACACATTTATAGCATTTGTTAATAATGAAACTATTTCTTCTTCCGTTTCACTATATAACTCTTCCATTTCACTAGATATCTCTTCCATTTCTTTCTCTCCCCTCCCTCATCTCTTTTTGCTTGGCCAGAAATTTTAGAGCCATGATAAATAATAACAATGATAATGGGTATCCTTGTTTAGTCCCTGAGTTTTCTGGGAACATTGTTTTGCTTTATTTGTAGGATCTCATCCTAACTGAGCTACGGTTTCTTTTAGAAGAGTTTAGATGAACTCTAACTTTTAAACAAATTGAAAATAAAACCTTTGTTATCACTCAGTGTAATTTTAGATTTTTTAGGAAAATAAATTTAAGGATGACTCCAATTTTTTATTAAGGTTTTTATTTTCATACAATTGTATTAAATATGGATTATATGTAGTCTAAATATAGTAAATTGTTATTTGGCAGTTAGAAAATAGGATATTATAGTTGAAAACTGCTTAGCTCTTTAAAAATTAGAATACAATTAATTATATACTATACAACCACGCTCAGAATAATTTAACTTTTTTCCTTTTTAACTCAGAAGTCACTTAGTATACCTCATGATTTTCCCAGACATCATTTTTTATTTATTTTAAAGTGTGGAAGTACGAATTAATAGAGTTCCAATTATTTAAACACTGAATAATAATGAATGCTGTGATTATTTAAAATGGAGCCTTTTCTTTTAATATATTTGAGATTACATATGTATATCTGTTTTTCATCTAATTATAAAGTATTATTGCATTATTATACTTTCAAGAATATTGAGAAAAAGACTCACGTCTGTATTTACTTGGTAAATATTTGTTTTATGAAGCAGCCGAGAAAACCAAAAATATCTTTATGGGTCCTGTATTACTTAGAAGCACAAAGAAGTTCGTAGTTAACGTTTTCACCGAGTAAGACTGAAGTCTGATCACAGAGCAATTAGATTGCTATATATATTGCCTGGAATCATTTCTCATTTGTAAAACAAGTCCAAAAAATATAAACATGACTTTCTATATGTTTCTATATTTTATAGCACAGAAAAGCATTTTATAAGGACTCCAGTTGTAGAAAAGCAGATGTACTTCCCTCTTCAGAATTATCCAGTGAACAACATGGTAACAGGTAATTTAAAATAAAATTTAGAGTCAACCCAAGTAGGGAAGAAACAAGGGAATATTTTGTACAAAGTAGAGCCCCCTCTATTATACATGCTAATAGAAGACATCATTCACATGTTAAATAAATTAATCTGCAGAACGAATCCAAAGGTAGACCCAATATTTTCTGTGTTAAAATGCTGGTCTGTCCTGCCCCTAGACATAGAGAATAGACTTGAGGACACGGGGAGGGGGAAGGGTAAGATGAGACGAAGTGAGAGAGTGGCATGGACATATATACACTAACAAATATAAAATAGATAGCTACTGGAAAGCAGCCACATAGCATAGGGAGATGAGCTCGGTGCTTTGTGGCCACCTAGAGGGGTGGGATAGGGAAGGTGGGAGGGAGACGCAAGAGGGAGGAGATATGGGGATATATGTATATGTATAGCTGATTCACTTTGTCATAAAGCGTAAGGTGAAAACACACCCCTGTTTACATAAGACAGTCCCAATTTATGTGTGTTGTCCTGGCATTAGCGTTTGCTCTTTTTTATTTTTTTAGCATCTTTATTGGAGTATAATTGCTTTACAATGGTGTGTTAGTTTTTGCTTTACTCTTAAGTGTCCCAATTTGGAAGATTAATTGTATGGACAATTCTAATTATAGTTTCCTTTGAGAATCTGATGAAACATAGGTCCCTTTCCCTAAGCATACACACACACAAACATAACACACAAACTTTACATGTAATTTAAAGAGGCTCACATATGCCCAGAAGCCCTTTCATGAATCACCCAGGTGTCAATGGACTCCATATTTGGGTTTCCTAGTGCCCAACATAAAGAGAAGACAGCTAACTGAGGCTGACATTGAGAGGGTGCAAACAAGGGAACTAGTTGAAAAGTGACCATTGGGATTTGGATAGTGCTATGTGAGGTGAGATAAGGAAATAATATTTGGATAATTTGATCTGGGTAGTATTCAGCAGGGTCATCGATAATTTTAAAAATAGAGGTTTTAAAAAATTGTTTTGAAAACACTGCAATTAAAAAGTATAGGCTTTTTGACCTTTCATATAAAATCATTTGTACATTTATCATTTTCTCTTTACTTAGCAGTGTCAAAACTACCTCTTGTAACTAGTTCACAAATTCCTAAATGTCTTCTCTCATATTACTGTTCCTTCTAACCAATTTGTCTAGCCATTTGTTCTATTATTTTTTTCTTCTGTTCATTTGAGTGATATAAAATAACTTTCAGAAAAGCACTTCAAAAAGAATGTTTAATGTGTAGTTGGGGGCTGAGTGTTGGAGACATCAAAGAAAACTTCTATCCAACTGTGATAGTAGAAAAGTCAGTTTTGGAACTCTTAGGAGCAATTGTTGACTCCAAAGGACAATGAACTAAGTAGAAGTACAGTTGACCTTTGGACAATATGGGTTTGAACTATGAGGGTCTGCTTATAAGAGGATTTTTTTCAATAATAAATGCTACAGTTCTACATAATCCTCAGTTGGTTGAGTTTGTGGATGTAGAACCACAGATAAGAGGAACCTTGAATCCCCAGGGCTAGCTATATAGTGGATTTTCGACTACAGGGAGGGTTGGCACCCTTAACCCCAACCTTACTGGTGAGTCAACTGTACTTAAGTACTAAGACTAGGAGTAGCTGATTGCTGCCTAGATTTATCCTTACACCTACATATTCAGATAAAGTGTACGTACCTTAAACCATGGTTGTGGTATAGTACTGGTATTGATTTTGCTTCAGGCAACTCCATCACCAGGTACTAAATATCTTTTGTTCATTTGGACTTACCAAGTGTTTGATAACATATTATAAAGATCAATGATAAATATTAAAATCAGCCACACAATAAAGACAAATGCTTAGATTTGGACAAGTAACAATGTTGCTCTATGTTTCATTGCCATCTGACTGTTCAAAAAGACATGACAGTGTTATATAAAAACAAACTAAAAAAGAACTGTAGGGTTTCCCTGGTGGCGCAGTGGTTGAGAGTCCACCTGCCGATGCAGGGGACACGGGTTCGTGCCCTGGTCCGGGAAGATCCCACATGCCGTGGAGTGGCTGGGCCCGTGAGCCATGGCCTCTGAGCCTGCGCGTCCGGAGCCTGTGCTCCACAACGGGAGAGGCCACAACAGTGAGAGGCCTGCGTACCGCAAAAAAAAAAAAAAAAAAAAAAGAACTGTAAAAATAATCATTAGTCAGAATCTTTAAAGTATAAATTTTAACCTGTGGTAAGCTGGTATTGATTTTATCATTAGAAGTAACATTTTTGATTTTTTAATTTGTGCAATTGAATAATTATCTTCCTTCTTTATATTTCTACATTAAATTTTAAAATAACACTTTCTTGGAAGAAAGCTTCATTTTTTAAAAGATAATTCAGGGACTTCTCTGGTGGTCCAGTGGTTAAGACTCCATGCCCCTTAAGACTGCATGCTTCCATTTCAGGGGGCACGGGTTTGATCCCTGGTTGGGGAACTAAGATCCTGCACGGTATGGCCGAAAAAAAAAAAAAGATAATTCATTTGTCTTTAATTTTGATGTGAAGTGACAGTCCTTCCTTTTTTATCATGCCCATCTGCTTGTACAGGAAGAACCAGCTTCTTGTTGGGAAAATCATCTTGTGTTAATTGAAAATGTAGTGAGTGAGAGTTCTAATTTAGGCAGTGGTATCAATTTTTGTGACTGTACCTTGACTGTCTCTTCCTCAAAATGGGTTGAGTTCAACTCAGTGAATGTTAAATCTCTTAAAATAAAACTAATTAGATGTTTGGTTTTAGAAAGTACAAGTTGGAGCTATACTGTAGAACAGGGTTTCTCAGTCCTGGAACTGCCGGCATTTTAGGACAGGTATTCTTTGTTGGAGAGGGCAACCCTGGCCAGTGCCCACTAGATGCCAGTAGTATCCCATCCAGAAACCTGCCCCCACCCCCGTGACCCCCAAGTTGTGACAACCAAAAATATATACAGGCATTACCAATGTCCCATAAAATATCAACGGATTTTTTTTTTGGTCTGTTTTTTGTTTTTGACTGGAATTAAATCCTCTAGGTCTGATATCACTGGTTATTACCCATGATAAAAAGTTCTGATTAACAGCTACATGTGTGATTAATAAAAGGAAAAGAATTACTAATAATGATAAATATCTTGCAGGCAAAAATTTTTAAACAAAAATTCTGATAATTAAAAGTTTGGGAAATTATAGTAGATACTGTATTAATTATCTGTTGCTGTGTAACAAATTGCTCCAAAACTTAGCAGCTTAAAACAATGGACACTTACTATTACATAGTTTCTGATGGCCAGGAATCCTGGAGCATCTTAGTTGGATACCTCTGTCTCATAATCTCTAATAAGGTTGCAGTCACATTGTTTGCCAGGCTGCAGTTATTTCAAGGGACAGCTGGGACTGGAAAATCCATTTCAAAGCTCATGCATGTGGTTGTTGGCAGGCCTTGGATTTTTGCTGGGTTTTGGCAAAAGGCTTAGACTCCTCACCAAGTGGACTTTTCCATAGGGCTGTTCACAACATGGTAGCTTTCTTTCCTCAGAGTGCAAAATGCAAGTGGGAGAAAGAGTGTGCCCAAGACAGACAGAAGCCATATCTTTTTTATATCCTATTCTCAGAAGTGACATATCATTACTTCCGCCAAGTGCTGCTGGTCATATAGACCAACCCAAGTACAAAGTAGGAGGAGACTACACAAATTCATGAATACCAGGAGATAGGGATCATTCAGGGCCATCTGGGGGGGCTGGCTACCACAGACTCATATGGAACTGTCCACCAAGGATGGCTTTCCTAAGAACTCTCTTTTCTTCTTCCCAATTCATGTGGGTTACATTTTCTAAAACATGAGCTTGCTCCTACCTGCAACAGTTGGTTTGGGAGTGAATACCTGATCTGAGCTGGGCCAATCACCATTCTTTGTCTGGATTTCTAGACATGGAATGCAGCAAGTCATGTCATTCTTATTCAAGTGACCATAGCTCTAAGATATAAAATTTAAGAGCTATCAGCAGGCGTGTTTTCTGCCATGTACGGAAAGCCAGCTTGTGTCAAGAGAGGAAAATGAAACTAACATGCAGAGGAAAAAACTGGAGGTTAGTGACATGGCCATGAGAACTGGTGCTAGTTATTTCTGACTCCCAGCAATATGTTTGTTATTTCTGACTCCCAGCAATATGTTTGCCTTCCTCATAGGTTGACTGATATGGCAATGTCCTTCCAGTAAACTCCCCTTTTGTTTAAGCTAGTTTAAATTGGGTGTATGTGAACTTCAGCCTAAAGTCCTAACTACTCCAAAACTGCTACAATAATCCATTTTTATGCATAAATGTCCTATCCTTCTTTACCTTACAGGAATATTTTTATCAATATGGTAATTATTTAAAAATTTTCTATCCTCACATATATCTTTAGAAACTTCACACAGTGTATATGTGCAATTAATTAAACATTAATATTTTTATGTGCTAGTTTATTTTACACAGAAATCTAGCCGTTAGGCAAAGACCATGAACAATATGGAGTATAGTAATTGTGCTTTAAAAGATTTTCTGAAGTAAGTGGCTATGATTAAAATATCTTTAAAGATACGAGTCTATTTTATATGATTGGCTTCATAGTTAATTTATTAACTGTGAATTTCTTATCTATTATTATAAACAATCAAACTGTATAGATAACCTGGTGATAATGGTGGTGGTCTAAATTCAATCATCCCTGAGCTGTACCAGAATTTTTTTCATACAGTATCTACTTTTTTTTTTTTTTTTTTTTTTTTTTTTTGCGGTACGCGGACCTCTCACTGTTGTGGCCTCTCCCGTTGCGGAGCACAGGCTCCGGACACGCAGGCTCAGCGGCCATGGCTCACGGGCCCAGCTGCTCCGCGGCATGTGGGATCTTCCCGGACCAGGGCACGAACCCGTGTCCCCTGCATCGGCAGGCAGACTCTCAACCACTGAGCCACCAGGGAAGCCCATACAGTATCTACTTTTAAACCAGGTTTCAACTTTAGTATAAACCACAAACACATATTACACATGAAACATTATCACTCAGATGAGCAACTGCTATCAAGGAAATATTGCTTAAAGTCATTGAGTCCTTAAGCTCTCCCCATTCTAGGTTTTCTTTTTGATTCTCATATCTATTTCAGATTATTAATGACATCAGAATTACTCACACCTATAATCTTTGTTGACCAAGCAGTGATAGCAATTTTCCTATTAATTTTTTACTGAAGACTGTTATCTCAGTGTTAGTAGTGCAGGAAAGTGTCACTTGCTCTACTAGGGAAGATGAGCTAGCTGTCTGTGCAGTTAGTAGCTAGTTGGCTAGGTAGTTCTAAGTGATTACATTCTAAGCCAGACCCATGTCCCAGTTATTTTGGTCTAGGTACTTTTATGTTCCATCCCCAACCTGTACATCACACTCTATGTAGTCAAAGTGGCAAATCAAGAATCTGTGTTTTAAAAGGAGGTAGAAGCCTGGGGGGATAGTGGTGAAGGGGGGAGGAGGGTATTCCCTGATAATTATCAAGTTTCACGGAGAATCTTCTCACTGGTATTTCTTCTTTTTACTTCTTTTCTAAAAACATTCTTTGGGAATCTTAACTCTAATAAATCAAAGACATTGAAAAGCAGATACTATGATAGAATTCCCTATATATATATTTTATTCTGTAGGTTATATATCAATTGATGCCATGAAGAAATTTCTTGGGGAGCTACATGACTTCATTCCTGGAAGTTCAGGTTATTTGGCATACCATGTTCAAAATGAAATTAACATGTCTGCTATAAAAAACGAATTGAAGAGGAAATACTAAGTTAAATATTGTCCTTCTATCTCAGCATTTATTTTCTGTAAAATATTACCAAAGATGTACATAATTTTAAATTCTCCTCTTTGGGACAGAGGGATGGGGAAATGGAGAAGAAATAATTCTTTCTTCCTCAAAATGTATCTTTAGGAAATTCAGATTCATTTGGCTCTGTGTTTTGACATTTGGGCTGGACTTTTCCCCTGCTTGTAAGGTTATGTCCACAAATTCTGAGTGCACAGTTGTTATGGAGTAATTGTCAATGAAACATACTTCATAAGAAGGCTTAATTTCTCTCTCTCTCTGTCAGATATTCTTTTGGTTTTAATGTTCTATTAATTATGCATATTTTTTCTAGGTTTAATGTTGTAAATGCTAAGTTTTATGATTCTGGTCATCTTATTTTGACTAAAAAATTAGAACACGATAGTTGAGTTTTGAATTACTGTTTCTGACTTGAAAAATATGTAAGAAAGTAAAAGTAAAACATTTTAATAATTCAGACTTCGTGTATGGACAGTTTCTGATAATAAATGTATCAGAAGTGATTTAATGTAAACAAGTGTTATGTCTTCTGAAATGAACCCACAAGGCGCCATAGAATCACAGCGCTGGAAAGGACCTTAGAGAATACTGAGTCCAGCCTGTTTGTTTTTAATGAGAAAATGAAGGCCTTGAGAAGGTGTCTTGCTTAGAGTGACTAACTGGGAGCTAAACCAGGACTGGAACACAACCCTCTTGATTTTCCAGGCCAGTGCTTCCCCACTCTCCCACATGGTGTATGTTGTAGTCTATGTCAGATATAATAGCAGATCTGCAAAAGGGACTCAGAAACAAGCCAGCATGCTTGGCTTGTCTTTTAAATAAGCTGAAATAGTGTTGAGATTTAGTGATTTCAAGAGGCAGCTTCTTATCTTTATTCATATGATCATGCTATGTAGAATCTGGTGGGTTTATTACATTTTGGAGACTTGTAAATGACATACCTGTGAAGCTACGATCTTATTAAAACTGTACTTTCTTCTAGGAAGTGCATACCAGTTGTAGAATTATCTAAAGAAAATGAACTTTTTTTAGTGTTTGAATCATTTGTGTATATGTGAGCCCTGGACTTTCTCTCATGACTCAAATTCATAATACAAAATTTTAACACTAATCTCAGCATCAGCTGAGAAAGTTCCTTTTTTCCCATATGGTAACTTTTCCTTATATATCTTCATATTTGTGGTTAAATTCTTCTGAACACCTAAGTATCAATTACCTTTTTCCTGAAATGTATTAAATATTATCTCTCCTGAACATTATCTTAGTCACATCCAGTTGATTATGTTTCTTATGTAAAAACCAAGCCTGTCTGTGTATCTTTTTTTTTTTTTTTTTTTTGCGGTACACGGGCCTCTCACTGCTGTGGCCTCTCCCGTTGCAGAGCACAGGCTCCGGACGTGCAGGCTCAGCGGCCATGGCTCACGGGCCCAGCCACTCCGTGGCATGTGGGATCTTCCCGGACTGGGGCACGAACCCGTGTCCCCTGCATCGGCAGGCGGACTCTCAACCACTGTGCCACTAAGGAAGCCCCTGTCTGTGTATCTTGAATTGATTAAAAGGATTAAGTAAATTTACACCAAGTTATGGACTTGGGATTTCTTGGGAGTGTTCAAGTATTTTTCTGACATAGGTAGTATGCATGTATTAACAAAGTAAATAAAAAATTACAACAAAAGTGATTCCCAAACAAAAGTGATTATATCTTTAAGTGTATATAGAAAAGGGCAGATGCAATATATATGCTTGAAATAGAACCAGAAGCAATAAAATCAGTTGATAATATAAGCCTTTCAGGAATTAGAAGCATGTGAACAAATAAAATAGGCAAAGATAAACTGTTTTTTAAAAAATCTATTGTCTTCTTTATCCATTCATCTGTCGATGGACACTTAGGTTGCTTCCATGTCCTGACTATTGTAAATAGTGCTGCAGTGAACACTGGTACATGACACTTTTTGAATTATGGTTTTCTCAGGGTATATGCCCAGCAGTGGGATTGCTGGGCTGTATGGTACTTCTATTTTTAGTTTTTTAAGGAACCTAAATGGGAAGTGAAAAGCAGTATGATTTTTTCATTGATCATTTAAACTGTTGCTTTTTATTCACCTTTCTGTATCTGATAGATTGCCTCTGGCTCCCATTTTATTTAAAATGCTGCCCCACATTAGAACTTTTGGTTACTTCTCTACCCTTCTGCAATCATGTCTCCTATGATGCTTTTCACTATTAGGCATAGTCGTTCCTCATACTGTTTATTTAGTGTGTAGTTCTTAGTTCATCTTATTTATTTCATCCTTCGTGATCAGATTATTTTTCTTTCTAGCTTTTGGTAGGGTTTTGTGTCATTAGATGAGCTATGAGTCATTGGCAGAGTCTGCTACTAACGTCTGAATGTCTGTTTGTTTCCCTTTCTTCCATGATGACAGAACCCCTAATTTCTATCTGGGCACATGCTACCTAGAATAAAGATGATATTCTCAGTTTCACTTGAAATTAAGTATAGCTGTGTAACAATGTTTTGGTCAATGGATGCACAGTAGAAATGGCATCTGGGCACTTTCTTTTTTTTGTCCACACTGCGTGGCTTGTAGAGTCTTAGTTTCCTGACCAGGGCTCAAACCCAGGCCCTCGGCAGTGAAAGCGCCAAGTCCTAACCACTGGACCACCAGGGAATTCCCTGGGAATTTTTCTTAATGACATCTGGCACGTCCCCTTCGTTGCCCTTTTCCTTCCACTCATTTTTCCTGCTTCTTTCATCCTGTTGCTTGGAATGGGGATGTGATAGCTACTATTTGAACTGTAAAAGCATACTCTGTGATTCACAAAGCAGTAAACTAAAAGGAGCCTAGGGTCCTGAGGACATTGTGGAGATATCTGCCACCCCAGCCCTGGGTTGCCTACCTCTAGACTTTTTTTTTTTAAGTTATTTATTTATTTATTTATTTTTGGCTGCGTTAGATCTTTGTTGCTGTGTGCGGGCTTTCTCTAGTTGCCGTGAGTGGGGGCTCCTCTTTGTTGTGGTGTGCGGGCTTCTCATTGCGGTGGTGTCTCTTGTTGTGGAGCACGGACTCTAGGCACGCGGGCTCAGTAGTTGTGGCTCACGAGCTCTAGAGTGCAGGCTCAGTAGTTGTGGCACACAGGCTTAGTTGCTCTGCAGTATGTGGGATCTTCCCAGACCAGGGCTCGAACCCGTGTCCCCTGCATTGGCAGGCAGATTCTTAAACACTGCGCCACCAGGGAAGCCTTAGAATTTTATGTGACAGAGAAATAAACTTCTCCTTTGTTTAAGGCACTATATTTTTGTGTCTCTTACTGCCAAACTAGCCATAAATGAGGCTTAAGAACAGGCTACTGACCTTGTTTTATGGAAGATAATTGTGTGGAAGATAACTAGTTCTTTACATCTGTAAAGTATTAATCTTGAAGTTATAAAGGTGACCTTAGTGACATTACATGTCTATTAGATTTATAGCAGCTTTAGTAGAAAATAGTTCTTTCAAATGGAATGTTTGGTTACACTGTTACTCAGCAGTGTGGAAAAACTGAAAATGACCTCAGTGTTTAATAATGAATTAATAGAATGGCACCTTAAATCATATTGTATCAATTTAATAGAATAGTAATTTTTTTCTTTTTAACAGCTTTATTAAGATATAATCACATACCACACAATTCACCCATTTAATGGGTACAACTTAATGGTTTTTAGTATAGTGACAGAGTTGTGCAACCATCACCGCAATCTTTTTTTTTTTTTTTTTTTTTCTTTTTGCGGTATGCGGGCCTCTCACTGTTGTGGCCTCTCCCGTTGCGGAGCACAGGCTCCGGACGCGCAGACCCAGCGGCCATGGCTCACGGGCCCAGCCGCTCCGCGGCATATGGGATCCTCCCAGACCGGGGCACTAACCCGTATCCCCTGCATCGGCAGGCGGACTCTCAACCACTGCGCCACCAGGGAGGCCCAACCGCAATCTGATTTAGAACTTTTTCATCACCCCAGAAAGGAACCTCTTGCCCACTAGAAGTCAATACCCATGCCCCTCTCCCACACCCATACTGCTAGCCCTAGACAGCCACTAATCTACTTTCTGTCTCTGTAGATTTGCCCATTCTGGACATTTTATATGAATGGAATCATATAACACATGCTCTTTTGTGACAAACTTCTTTCACTTAGCATAATGTCGAGTTTATTCATGTTATAGCATGAGGTATCAATACTTTATTCCTTTTTATCACCAAGTAGTATTCTATTGTATGGACATACCACATTTTATTTATCTATTCATCAATTTATGGATACTTGAGTTTCCACTTTTTGGCTATTGCGAATAATGCTGCTATGAACATTTCATGCACAAGTTTTTGTGTGGATGTGTGTTTTCGGTTCTCTTGGGTATATATCTAAGAATGAAATTGCTGGATCACATGGAAACTATGTTTAACATTTTAATGAACTGCCAACTATTTTCCAAAGTAGCTGTATCATTTTACATATCCACCAGCAACGTGTGAGGGTTCCAGTTTCTCCACATCCTCACCAACGCTTGTTATTATCTATCTTTTTTAATATAGTCATCCTTGTGGGTGTGAAGTGGTATCTCATTGATGTATATTGTTGGCGACATAGTTGGTCATCAAGAGGATGTGACCACTGGTTGACCTGTGAGCTGGACCTGGGGTCAGTGGCTTACCACCCCATCCCCTATCTTTGGAATGTTTGTTCTGCCCACTGTTCCCACAGTGGGAGCCACTTTCAAAGACACAGCCTTGGAACTTCCCTGGCGGTCCAGTGGTTAAGACTCTGTGCTTCCAATGCAGGGGGCTTGGGTTCAATCCCTGGTTAGGGAACTAAGATCCCACATGCCGTGCAGTGCGGCCAAAAAATAAAATTTAAAAAAAAAAAAAGGACACATCCTTGAGAGAGTAATGTGTTGTTGAGACCATCTGGACAATATACGTGACTGAACCCAGTTAAGGACTCTTTATAAACTTCTAAGATTCCAGTGGATGGGTGTGGAGATCTACTCGTATTGTGGCCACACAAGACAAGCCTCATATGTCACTTCCCTTGCTTATTGAAACTGCCATCTTCTAATCTGCAATGGTCTGCCTTTTCCTTTGGTCTCTCCTTACCCTCCACGTAGGGGGACCAGTTACAGATTTTACCCGGGAAGCTCCCAAGTTTGCCAACCAATAGCTTTTTGAGTCCTTTGCCCATTTTATTTGTTTTGTTGTTTTTGTTTGTTTGTTTATGTTTTTCTTCCTTTGCCCATTTTAAATTTGGGTTGTCTTTTTATTATTAAGTTATAAGAGATCTTTATATACTCTAGATACAAGTCACTTATATATATAATTTGTAAATATTTCCCCCCACTATGTCAGTTGTTTTTCACTTTCCTTTTTCTTTTTATGTATAAATTTATTTTTTAATTAAGCTTTTATGAAATTGCCATTCTATATTTGGACTCTTTTTTTAATTTCTTTCTTTTCATCTTTATTGGAGTATAATTGCTTTACATTGTTGTGTTAGTTGCTGCTGTATAACAAAGTGAATGAGCTATATGTATACATATATCCCCATATCCCCTCCCTCTTGCCTCTCCCTCCCACCCTCCCTATCCCACCCCTCTAGGTCATCACAAAGCACCGAGCTGATCTCCCTGTGCTATGCTGCTGCTTCCCACTAGCTATCTATTTTACTTTTGGTAGTGTATATATGTCCATGCCACTCTCTCACTTCGTCCCAGCTTACCCTTCCCCCTCCCCGTGTCCTCAAGTCCTTTCTCTACATCTGCATCTTTATTCCTGTCCTGCCCCTAGGTTCTTCAGAACCATTTTTTTTTTTTTTTTAGATTCCATATGTATGTGTTAGCATACGGTATTTCTTTTTCTCTTTTTGACTTACTTCACTCTGTAGGACAGACTCTAGGTCCATCCACCTCACTACAAATAACTCAATTTTGTTTCTTTTTATGGCTGAGTAGTATTCCATTGTATATATGTGCCACATCTTATTTATCCATTCATCTGTCGACGGACACTTAGGTTGCTTCCATGTCCTGGCTATTGTAAATAGAGCTGCAATGAACATTGTGGTACATGACTCTTTTTGAATTATGGTTTTCTCAGGGTATATGCCCAGAGTGGGATTGCTGGTATATGGTAGTTCTAGTTTTAGTTTTTTAAGGAACCTCCATACTGTTCTCCATAGTGGCTGTATCAATTTACATTCCCACCAACAGTGCAAGAGGGTTCGCTTTTCTCCACACCCTCTCCAGCATTTATTGTTTGTAGATTTTTTGGTGATGGCCATTCTGACTGGTGTGAGGTGATACCTCATTGTAGTTTTGATTTGCATTTCTCTAGTGATTAGTGACGTTGAGCATCCTTTCATGTGTTTGTCGGCAATTTGTATATCTTCTTTGGAGAAATGTCTATTTAGGTCTTCTGCCCATTTTTGGATTGGGTTGTTTGCTTTTTTGATATTGAGCTGCATGAGCTGCTTGTAAGTTTTGGAGATTAATCCTTTGTCAGTTGCTTCATTTGCAAATATTTTCTCCCATTCTGAGGGTTGTCTTTTCGTCTTGTTTATGGTTTCCTCTGCTGTGCAAAAGCTTTTAAGTTTTTTTAGGTCCCATTTGTTTATTTTTGTTTTTATTTCCATTTCTCTAGGAAGTGGGTCAAAAAGGATCTTGATGTGATTTATGTCATGGACTGTTCTGCCTATGTTTTCCTCTAAGAGTTTTATAGTGTCTGGCCTTGCCTTTAGGTCTTTAATCCATTTTGAGTTTATTTTTGTGTATGGTGTAGGGAGTGTTCTAATTTCATTCTTTTACATGTAGCTGTGCAGTTTTCCCAGCACCACTTATTGAAGAGGCTGTCTTTTCTCCATTATATTTTCTTGCCACCTTTATCAAAGATAAGGTGACCATATATGTGTGGGTTTATCTCTGGACTTTCTATCCTGTTCCATTGATTTATATTTCTCTTTTTGTGCCAGTACCATGCTGTCTTTTTTTTTTAATTTTTAATTCTAGAATTTTTATTTTTTTACTTTATTTTTTTAAATTTTGTTTATTTTTGGCTGCGTTGGGTCTTCATTGCTGCATGCAGGCTTTCTCTAGTTGTGGTGAGGAGGGGCTACTCTTTGTGATGCGTGAGCTTCTCACTGTGGTGGCGTCTCTTGTTGCGGAGCACAGGCTCTAGGCACGCAGGCTTCAGTGGTTGTGACGTGTGGGCTCAGTAGTTGTGGCTCGCAGGCTCTGGAATGCAGGTTCATTATTTGTGGCACACGAGGTTAGTTGCTTAGTTGCACACAGCATGTGGGATCTTCCTGGACCAGGGCTCAAACACATGTCTCCTGCATTGGCAGGTGGATTCTTAACCACTGCACCACCAGGGAAGTCCCCCATACTTTCTTGATTAATGTAGCTTTGTAGTATAGTCTGAAGTCAGGGAGCCTGATTCCTACAGCTCCGTTTTTCTTTCTCAAGATTGCTTTGGCTATTCGGGGTCTTTTGTGTTTCCATACAAATTGTGCAATTTTTTGTTCTAGTTCTGTGAAAAATGCCATTGGTAGTTTGATAGGGATTGCATTGAATCTGTAGATTGCTTTGGGTAATATAGTCATTTTCACAATGTTGATTCTTCCAGTCCAAGAACATGGTATATCCCTCCATCTGTTTGTATCATCTTTAATTTCTTTCATAAGTGTCTTATAGATTTCTCATACAGGTCTTTTGTCCCCTTAGGTAGGTTTATTCCTAGGTATTTTATTCTTTTTGTTGCAATGGTAAATGGGAGTGTTTCCTTAATTTCTCTTTCAGATTTTTCATCATTAGTGTATAGGAATGCAAGAGATATCTGTGCATTAATTTTGTATCCTGCTACTTTACCACATTCATTGATTAGCTCTAGTACTTTTCTGGTAGCATCTTTAGGATTCTCTATGTATAGTATCATGTCATCTGCAAACAGTGACAGTTTTACTGCTTCTTTTCCGATTTGGATTCCTTTTATTTCTTTTTCTTCTCTGATTGTTGTGGCTAAAACTTCCAAAACTATGCTGAATAATAGTGGTGAGAGTGGGCAACCTTGTCTTGTTCCTGATCTTAGTGGAAATGGTTTCAGTTTTTCACCATTGAGAACAATGTTGGCTGTGGGTTTGTCATATATGGCCTTTATTATGTTGAGGTAAGTTCCCTCTATGCCTACTTTCTGGAGAGTTTTTATCATAAATGGGTGTTGAATTTTGTCGAAAGCTTTTTCTGTATCTATTGAGATTATCATATGGTTTTTATCCTTCAGTTTGTTAATATGGTGTATATCATTGATTGTTTTGTGTATATTGAAGAATCCTTGCATTCCTGGGATAAACCCCTCTTGATCATGGTGTATGATTCATTTAATGTGCTACTGGATTCTGTTTGCTAGTATTTTCTTGAGGATTTTTGCATCTATACTCATCAGTGATATTGGCCTGTAGTTTTCTTTTTTTGTAACATCTTTGTCTAGTTTTGGTATCAGGGTGATGGTGGCCTCTTAGAATGAGTTTGGGAGTATTCCTCCCTCTGCTATATTTTGGAAGAGTTTGAGAAAGATAGGTGTTAGCTCTTTTCTAAATGTTTGATAGAATTCACTGGTGAAGCCATCTGGTCCTGGGCTTTTGTTTTTTGGAAGATTTTTAATCACAGTTTCAATTTCAGTACTTGTGATTGATCTGTTTATATTTTCTATTTCTTCCTGGTTTAGTCTCAGAAGGTTGTGCTTTTCTAAGAATTTGTCCATTTCTTCCGGGTTGTCCATTTTATTGGCATATGGTTGCTTGTAGTAATCTCTCATGATCCTTTGTATTTCTGCAGTGTCCGTTGTTACTTCTTTTTCATTTCTAATTCTGCTGACTTGAGTCTTCTCCCTTTTTTTCTTGATGAGTCTGGCTAATGGTTTATCAATTTTGTTTATCTTCTCAAAGAACCAGCTTTTAGTTTTATTGATCTTTGTTATCGTTTTCTTCATTTCTTTTTCATTTATTTCTGATCTGATCTTTATGATTTGTTTCCTTCTGCTAACTTTGGGGTTTTTTGTTCTTCTTTATCTAATTGCTTTAGGTGTAAGGTGAGGTTGTTTATTTGAGATATTTCTTGTTTCTTGAGGTAGGATTGTATTGCTATAAACTTCCCTCTTAGAACTGCTTTTGCTGCATCCCATAGGCTTTGGGTCATCGTGTTTTCATTATCATTTGTTTCAAGGTATTTTTTTATTTCCTCTTTGATTTCTTCAGTGATCTCTTGGTTATTTAGTAGTATATTGTTTAGCCTCCATGTGTTTGTATTTTTTACAGGTTTTTTTTCCTGTACTTGATATCTAGTCTCATAGCATTGTGGTCGGAAGAGTTACTTGATATAATTTCAGTTTTCTTAAATTTACCAAGGCTTGATTTGTGACCCAAGATATGATCTATCCTGGAGAATCTTCCATGAGCACTTGAGAAGAAAGCATATTCTATTGTTTTTGGATGGAATGTCGTATAAATATCAATTAAGTCCATCTTGTTTAATGTATCATTTAAAGTTTGTGTTTCCTTATTTATTTTCATTTTGGATGATCTGTCCATTGGTGAAAGTGGAGTGTTAAAGTCACCTACTATTACTGTGCTGCTGTCGATTTCCCCTCTTATGGCTGTTAGCATTTGCCTTATGTATTGAGGTGCTCCTATGTTGGGTGCATAAATATTTACAATTGTTATATCTTCTTCTTGGATTGATCCCTTGATCATTAGGTACTGTCCTTCTTTGTCTCTTGTAATAGTCTTTATTTTAAAGTCTATTGTGTCTGGTATGACAATTGCTACTCCAGCTTTCTTTTCATTTCCATTTGCATGGAATATCTTTTTCCATCCCCTCACTTTCATTCTGTATGTGTCCCTAGGTCTGAAGTGGGTCTCTTGTAGACAGCATGTATACGGGTCTTGTTTTTGTATCCATTCAGCCAGTCTATTTCTTTTTGTTAGAGCATTTAATCCACTTACATTTAAGGTAGTTATCGATATGTATGTTCCTATTAACATTTTATTAAATGTTTTGGGTTTGTTATTGTAGGTTTTTTCCTTCTCTTGTGTTTCCTGCCTAGAGAAGTTCCTTTGGCATTTGTTGTAAAGCTGGTTTTGTGGTGCTGAATTCTCTTAGCTTTTGCTTGTCTGTAAAGGTTTTAGTTTCTCCATTGAATCTGAATGAGATTCTTGCTGAGTAGAGAAATCTTGGTTGTAGGTTTTTCCCTTTCATCACTTTAAATATGTCCTGCCACTCCCTTCTGGCTTGCAGAGCTTCTGCTGAAAGATCAGCTGTTAACCTTATGGGGATTACGTTGTATGTTATTTGGTGCTTTTCCCTTACTGCTTTCAATATTTTTTCTTTGTACTTAATTTGTGATAGTTTGATTAATATGTGTCTTTGCGTGTTTCTCCTTGGATTTATCCTGTATGGGACTCTCTGCGCTTCCTGGAGTTGATTGACTATTTTCTTTCCCATATTAGGGAAGTTTTCAACTATAATCTCTTCAAATATTTTCTCAGTCCTTTTCTTTTTCTCTTCTTCTTCTGGGACCCCTATACTTTGAATGTTGATGCATTTAACATTGTCCCAGAGATCTCTGAGACTGTCCCCAATTCTTTTCATTCTTTTTTCTTTTTTCTGCTCTGCAGTGGTTATTTCCACTACTTTATCTTCCAGGTCACTTATCCATTCTTCTGCCTCAGTTATTCTGCTATTGATTCCTCCTAGAGAATTTTCAATTTCATTTATTATGTTGTTCATTGTTTGTTTGCTCTTTAGTTCTTCTAGGTCCTTGTTAAGGGTTTCTTGTATTTTCTCCATTCTCTTTCCAAGATTTTGAATCATCTTTACTATCATTACTCTGAATTCTTTTTCAGGTAGACTGCCTATTTCCTCTTCATTTGTTTGGTCTGTTGGGTTTTTACCTTGCTCCTTTATCTGCTGTGTATTTCTCTGTCTTCTTATTTTGCTTAACTTACTGTGTTTGGGGGTCTCCTTTTTGCAGGCTGCAGGTTCGTAGTTCCCATTGTTTTGGGTGTCTGCTCCCAGTGTGTAAGGCTTGGTTCAGTGGGTTGTGTAGGCTTCCTGGGGGAGGAGCTGGTGCCTATGTTCTGGTGGATGAGGCTGGATCTTGTCTTTCTGGTGTGCAGGACCGCGTCCAGTGGTGTGTTTTGGTGTGTCTGTGAACTTAGTATGATTTTAGGCAGCTTCTCTGCTAATGGGTGGTGTTGTGTTCCTGTCTTGCTAGTTGTTTGGCATGGGGTGTCCAGCACTGGAGCTTGCTAGTTGTTGAGTGGAGCTGAGTCCTAGCGTTGAGACGGAGGCCTTTGGGAGAGCTCTCGTTGATTGATACTATGTGGGGACAGGAGGTCTCTGGTGGTCCACTGTCCTGAACTCGGCTCTCCCACCTCAGAGGCTCAGGCCTGACACCTGGCCAGAGCACCAATACCCTGTCAGCCACATGGCCAGACAAGCAAAGTCGAGAGTCAAAGAAAATTTTCATTCTCTCATTTCATGGCATAGCAACATTGCTATCCTTGATTTTCACAACAGATCCAGAGGTCTTATGGTATGTTTACCTCTTAGAATAAGCCAATTTGAATCTTGTTTCATAAGAAGTTCTTCATAAGATCCCCAAAGATGATTTCCCATAGTCTTGTGATAATTTCATAGCCACTTCTTGTTGCTATGGCATGGAGCTCGACTGTTGTGAGCATCAGCTTCAAACGCCAGAGACCTGTTTTTCACTTTCTTGATGGCACTGTTTGAAGCTCAAAAGTTTTTTAATTTTGATGAAATCCACTTTTTCTATTTTTATTTTGTTGGTTGTGGTGTTAGTTTTGTATCTATGAAGTCTCTGCCTAAACCAAGATCATGAAGTTTAGTCCTATGTTTTCTTCTAAGACTTTTATAGTTTTAATTCTTACATTTAGGTCTGTGATTCATTTCAAGTTAATTTTTGTTCATGGTGTGAGGAAGGAGTACAAATTCGTTCTTCTGCATGTGGATATTCAGTTGTTCTAGTACCATTTGTTGAAAAGACTAGTCTTTCTCCCATTTAATTGTCTTAGCAGGACTAACTCTTTTATTTTTCTCATTATGTGTAATGTGTTCATATAAAAAATTAACTGGCATGTAAATAAATAATATAAAAAGTAAAAGGCCCTTAGAATTCTACCTCCAAAGATAATAACTGTTAATACTATAAATGAGTGGTCTGAAATAACTGATCTCTAAGGGACCTTCCACACCTATGTGTATATAAAATTTAACTAGGTACAAATTATTCCCAGAAATACTATTTAGCATAACTTCCTATTTAACGAGTGATTCCCTGAAGGACTCAAATGAAGGGCCTAGTGGCCCAGTGATGTATCTATCATCTTGTTACTACTCTATACCAGGAGAACCCACTTTAAGCTATTAATATTTTTATTAAAATATACAGATCTTTCCTGGAATACCCATCTGTTCTTTTTTTTTTTTTTCCTACTTTGCATTCTTCATTATGCCAAGCAAACATGCTTCTAAATGATACTTGCACTCATCTCCTCTGCACTGGAGAGGGCATCACATCTCAATAGCAATAAAAAGGAGTAGCTAAGAGCACAGAGTCAGACTGCCCTGTTTATTATTTTATTTATTTATTTATTTATTTATTTATGGATGCATTAGGTCTTTGTTGCTTCGCATGGGCTCTAGTTGCGGTGAGCAGGGGCTACTCTTCGTTGTGGTACATGGGCTTCTCATTGAGGTGGCTTTTCTTGTTGCAGAGCATGGACTCTAGGCGCGTGGGCTTCAGTAAGAATGATAAAAGATTGTGTTCACCAGGAAGATATACAACTCTAAATTTATACTAACCTAATAACTTAGCCTCAGATAAAACAAAAATTTATAGAACTAAAAGGAGAAATAGGCAAATACAGAATCATATTGAGAGCTTTTCAAAATACCTCTCTCAGTAATTTATGGAATGCAAACTGAATCATTAAGTATATATATTTGGTTATACAAACCAGTGAACTTGGCTTAATTGACACATAGAACATCACACCTTGAAATTACAGTTCTTAATTCTTCTTAAATATGCACAGAACATTTAAACAAATTGACCATGTTCTGGATAACTATTGCTGCATTACAAATTATCATTAAATGTAGAACTCAAAATAACAATTTATTATTATTTTTATTTTTGGCTACACTGCACAGCTTGTGGGATCTTAGTTGCCCAACCAGGGATCGAACCCAGGGCCCTTGGCAGTGAAAGTGCAGAGCTCTAACCACTGAACTGCCAGGGAATTCCCAGCAATTTATTATTATTATTATCTTTCAAGGTTCTGTGGGTTGACTGGGCTCAGATGGGTGGTTTTCACTTGGTGTCTCCTATGTGACTGCAGACAGATATCCAGGATTGCTCCTTTAGTCACATGTCCTGGCATCTTGGTGCTCCTTGCCCTCTCTTTCTCTTCTCAGTGTATCTCATCCTCCAGGTCTTTCCACATGGCTTGAGTCTTTCACAGCTTGGTGGTCTCAGGGTAGTCAACCTTCTTAACATGGTGCCCATCTTCCAAGAAGCTGGAAGCAAAAGCTACCAGGACAGCTATTTTATCCTGGTTAGTTACAGGCCTTCCTAGATTAAAGGGGATGAAAACATAGACTTGCCCCTTGATGGCCAGTGGCAAAATCACATAGCAAAAGGGTATGTGGCATTGGGATATTGTTGTGGCCATCTCTGGAAAATATAATCTTCTACAGACCATATGCTGGGCCATAAAGCTAGTCTCAACAAATTTCAAATAATTGCAATAGTCAAAGTATGTTCTCTAACCACAGTGCAATTAAGCAAGAAATCAATGAAAATAATAACTGGAAAACCCTCATATTTGAATAATAAGAGATATAAATACGTCTAAATGACCCATGCATCAAAAAAGAAATCACAGTGGAAATTAGAAAATATTTTAAACTAAATGATAATAAAATACAAAAGTCGTGGGATGCAGCAAGCAAAACATGTGGGATGTGTGCTTTAGGAATTTGTGTAGTCTTAAATACACACTTTAGACAAGAACAAAGGCTAAAAATTGCTCTAATTAGCATCCATCTCAAGAAACTAGAAAAAAAATCACCAAAAACCCCCAAGGAAAATATAAGGAAGGGAATAATATGGATAAGAGGAGAAATTAATGAAATAAGAAACAAACCTATAATAGGAACAACAAATCAAGAAAATATTTCTTTGAGAAGACTAATTAAATTGATACATTTCTGGCAAGACTAGTTAAGAAAAAGAGAAAGAAGCATATAAAGCCAATAGCAGAAATGAAGAGGAATACATCTCAGGCCCAATAGACCTTAAAAAAATTATGAGAGAAATTTGACCAAATTTATGCCAGTAAGTTAGAAGATTTAAAAGAACTGTCTAGGGCTTCCCTGGTGGTGCAGTGGTTGAGAGTCCGCCTGCCGATGCAGAGGACATGGGTTTGTGCCCCAGTCCAGGAAGATCCCACATGCCGTGGAGCGGCTGGATCCGTGAGCCATGGCCGCTGAGCCTGCGCATCCGGAGCCTGTGCTCCGCAACGGGAGAGGCCACAACAGTGACAGGCCTGCGTACCACAAAGAAAAAAAAAAAAAGAACTGTCTAAGTTCCTAGGAAATATATTTTATTAAAACAGACACCCAGAAAAGAGGAAATCTGATTAGTCTTATAACTATAAAAAATATGAATTTATAAGATAAAAAACTTCCTACAGCCCCATGAGTTACTAGTGTTGTGATCTTGCCAAGCTATGTACCTGTTTCCCCATATGAGAAATGAAGATAATAACATTATGTCATAGGTAACACTGTGAGGATTAAATGAGATAATGCCTGTAAAAACACTTTGCCCATGGCCTAGTAGTTGCCACCTGCTCAGTGTAAGCTAGCCATTGAGTCTCCTTTACAGCTCTGGGTGTGTATCACTGAATGCAAAAACGTGCTCTGCAGGTGCCCTAGTATGCATGTTCTGAAAGGTAAAAGGACCTGGTCTCTCTTTTTCTGAAGTGAAAGTGGTTGGGGGCACTAGATGCATTTGAAATTTTAAAATAAAATTGAAAGTAAATCAGTTTTGTCCTTAAATCAGATTCTTTCTGCTTTCCTTTTGTACACCTGCCTCAGTGTACAATTTTTCCTGCCACTGTGGGTGCAACTTTTATTTGTGTGCAGAACTGCCTATACACCTCCAGGCATGAATCTCGACTTTAGTGGCTTGGAAAAGACTATCAGAACTTGTAATTTACACTCCAGCCCAGTCAATGGCTGTTTCCATTCTTCTTCTGTCTCCCAGGCTGTTGTCTGTTTTTTGTTCTTACTGCTCCTTGATCTCTGGGCATTCAGTACTTTCTAGCCAGAATATCGCTCACGTCACATAAAGTTCTTTTTGTCTTATCTGATCTCTGCTCATACTTTGTCACTCTGGGGCTTTGCTCAGATCTGGTTGTGTAACATTCTTTAGGAGATTTCCCTTTCCTTGGTCGGAGGGCTCTTCATACCTCTAGTCCCTGCCTCTGCCGCTCTGAGTTTGTGACACAGACTTACCTCACCACCTGGAATTCCCAGCTTTGCTCCCTCTCCAGGCGAGTTCTTCTTCACAGCATTGCCTTCTTAAACAAGAGTTTAAGAAGGAGCTGTGTATATGTCAATCCCAGTGTCCCAATTTATCCCTCCCTCTCACCGCACTGCCCCCCACCATAGCCATAGGTTTGTTTTCTACCTCTGTGACTCTATTTCTGTCTTGTAAATAACAAGATTGTAAATCAACTGTATTCCAATAAAAATTTTTTTTTTAAAAAAGAAGAAGGACCTAGGGAGCCCTAACCCCTCTAATGGGTTTTTTTTTTCTCTGCCACCCTGTGATTTCTTCCACCCTGCTCTTTGGAGTCCATTTCATTTCCTTGTCTTAATTAGTCTCTTCACCATACCTCCTCTGCATTGTGTTTCTTCCTCATCTGTAAAATTTTTAAAGCTCTTTCTTTCCCTCCCTCCATTCCAACTGTTCAAATCATGTCCTACCTTCAAGTATCATCTCAAAGGATAAGTCTGAATGAAGCTTCTTTTGCAAGTGCTTCTTCTTACCCCCTCTCCCCACAGGACTGTTTATTCTACTTATAGCACTTAGTTTACTCAATCTAAAATTATAATTATTTGTGTATAATTATTATGTATAATTATTTGTGCCCTCTACTAGATACTTAGGGACTTCAGGGCAAGGATATTTTTTACTCATCTTTGCAGCTCCCAAAGCACCCAGCATAGTGCCTGGAACATGGGAGCTGTTCAGGGACTATTTGTTAAATTGAATTCATGAACGTGAGACCCCAGAGGATAAAGGCAAGTGTTTCCCTCAGTTTTCAGGCTGAGACCAACAGTGCCCTGAGTGGCTTCATTGTTTAATCAGGAAATGGGTTGTATGAATCTGGAGGTCCCAGATGAAACGAAGGCTTCCTTAAAGCATGTTCATCAATCTTGTAAGAATTGTCTCATTCATTCATCAACAAACACCTATTGAGACTCAGTGCTAAACCTAGTGAAGAGAGATGCCAGGGAATAGGACAAATGCCATTAAGGCATTAGTAATCTTGTTTAGGAGTTTGAAACATAAACATCTGACTGTAAGGCAAAGTGAAATAGGTACTATAATAAAGTATAGACCAAATTCTCTGAGAACATTAGTCCTTGATTTCAGGAGGGGGAAGGTAGGGGGACACTGGAATAGATGATGATGGCTCAGAAGAAGAGCAACTTTGTTTTTCCTATTGGACTCATAGCATCAGCGTGACAACAAGGCCCCTGAACTTTTCTGGCTCACCCCTCAAATCCCTGCACCTGATGGCAATAGGAGGTAAGAATGGGAAGGAGGAAGCAAGTCAGGTTACTCTAGACCTGAGCTGTCTAATACAGTAGCCATCAGCCAGATGTTGGTACTACTGGATTCTTGAAATGTGGCTAGTCTGAATTGAGATGTACCTAAGTATAAAATATTCAGTGGATTGTTGAAAATTTAGTACAAAGAATTAATTTTATATTGATTACATGTTGAAAATAATATTTTGAATATATTGGGTCAAATACAATATATTCTTAAAATTAATTCCACCTGTTTCTTTTTACCTTTTTAATGTGACTACTTGACAATTTAAAATTAGATACAGCAGAACTTCCCTGGTGGCTCAGTGGTTAAGAATCCGTCTGCCAATGCAGGGGACACAGGTTTGAGCCCTGGTCTGGGAAGATCCCACATGCCGTGCAACTAAGCCCGTGGGCCACAGCTACTGAACCTGCACTCTAGAGCCTGTGAGCCACAACTACTGAGCCCATGAGCCACAACTACTGAAGCCCGCATGCCTAGAGTCGGTGCTTCGCAACGAAGAGAAGCCCCTGCTTGCTGCAACTAGAGAAAGCCTATGCACAGCAACGAAGACCCAATGCAGCCAAAAAGAAAATAAATAAATTAATTAATTAATTTAAAAAGTAGATACAGGGTTTACATTATACTTCTGTTGAGCAGAACTGTTCTGAAGTCTGTTCCCCAGGTTCAGGGAACCTAGAAAATTTGGAAAACACACAGATAGATTTTGATACTGAACCAGGACCCAGGCCCAGTGGTATTTACCATTCCTGACCTGGATCCAAACCCTCAGGGACTTCAGTCATCACTTGGGTCTGGTCTGGGGCAGAGTTAGGCCACAGGTGGGAAAGTTGGTTCTCTCCCTACTGCATTTCCCTGTGACTAAGGTCACAGAGACAAACGTGACAGGGAGTTAGTTTGTCTTCTGTGTTTCTTTCAAGCAGCTTCCTTGAAGTTTCTGAAAAGCAAAGATAAGGGGCTGGGCTTCCCTGGTGGCGCAGTGGTTGAGAGTCCGCCTGCCGGTGCAGGGGACACTGGTTCGTGCCCCAGTCGGGGAGAACCCCACATGCCGCGGAGCGGCTGGGCCTGTGAGCCATGGCCGCTGAGCCTGTGCGTCCGGAGCCTGTGCTCCGCAACGGGAGAGGCCATGGCATTGAGAGGCCCACAGGCCACGGCATTGAGAGGCCCACGTACCACAAAAAAAAAAAAAGGTAAGGGGCTGGTCTGGTGGAGTCTTCCATAATAACAACTAGGCCTTTGATCATTAATCAGTTAGGTTGGTATACTGCTTGCCCAAGGTGGGGGTGGCACTTATATCAAATTGCTCACTGATCTTTAAAGATCTTTAAGATGATATGCATTACTAAAATAAACCCTGAGGGTGTGAGAACAACAAAGTCTTAGTGGAGGAGCTTCAGCCCTTGATAACACAGTAAAGCTGCCCATCATGGACATCTAGGTTCCCAAGTGCCCTACCCTACCCTACTGCTTTTACCCTTTGGTTCTGATCTCCCGCAGCCCTCTGACTAATGCTTTCAGATTCTGCCCACCACCCTTAATATTCTCTCCAAGGTATTCCCTGTGCCAGGAATAGTCTCCTGTTTCCCTTAGGCCCCACTGTTTCATGATCCATTTTTAAAAATGAGATGAAACTACCACATGGATTCTTTTTTTTTTTTTTTTTTTTGCGGTACGTGGGCCTCTCACTGTTGTGGCCTCTCGGGTTGCAGAGCACAGGCTCCGGACGCGCAGGCTCAACGGCCATGGTCCACGGGCCCAGCCGCTCCGCGGCATATGGGATCTTCCCAGACCAGGGCACGAACCCGTGTCCCCTGCATCGGCAGGCAGACTCTCAACCACTGCGCCACCAGGGAAGCCCTCTTTTTGTTTTAATTAAGCTCTTTTGTAAGAAATAAGGATTAATAGTCCAGCTCAAGTAATAGGAGTTTATTTTAAGATGGCATGTAGCAATAAGGAAGATAGGCAAACCATGGAAACCCAAGAACAGGGAATCTTCTGGGTGCAAGATGGCTCTAGGAATCTCAGTGACAGGAGTTAATAGATCTTCACTGTACTGTTCTTCTGTTTGTGACTCATCTACTAAGACTTTGCTTATTAGGGGAGTTACCACCTCTCCTGACTTCATCAGCATCCATTCGATATCTCCTCTTGACCTCACTACTTTTGTATACCCATAGTTTCTGTTTCCTCATAACTTAGCCCTACTCAAGAACTACAACTTGCTTCTGGCCCCACAACTTCCTCCCTCCTTATGTCTTTTTAGCTTCAGTTCCTGCCCCTAATTTCTTGATTCTCTTCTTACTTCCCATTTCAGATTGTAGAGAGCAACCTGCTGCTACCTTACTTTTTAGGCAGAACTTTCTCCACTAAGCTTCATCATTAGTATCTGATCAGCCTGTAGATCTAGCTGACTTTGGGGAATTGGGTGCCCACACATGGTCCAATCAACTGTGGACCAACTAGGCTGCCCAAGTTCTTTCTCAACAAGGGCTGTGAGTATACCAGTCACCATGATTGCTGTGTCCAAGATACTTTCACTTATGTCATCTCATTTTAATCCTTATAATAATCCTGACAATAGATACCATCCTATTTTCTATAGATGAAGAATCTAGGGAACAGAGAGATTAACTAAGGCAAGCTCAGCATGCAATCTCAAATCTGCCATCAGAAATCACCATGCAGAAGCCTCAAGGAAGCATGTTAAGTGAATTCTCTTGAAACAAAATTACAAGGCAGAGAGATGGCAGAGGTTGGACAGCACTACTGCTGCCCTCTGTTCCTCGCACAACTGCATAAAGGACAGGTTTTCCTAGGAGAACTAACCTATGGTTAGTGTGTGTGTGGGGGGGGGCATCCTGTGCATTCAAACCCGGGATATTACTTAGAATAAAACCTGATGCCTAAAGTCTAAGACAGATCCATCTTATACCATAATCCACCTTAAGGTAAATAGTAAATACAGATGTATCATCTTAATGTAAAAATCCAGATTTACAAAACAAGTCAATGAAAATATAATTTTTTTTTTCCTGTTGCAACTTCTTTCCACCTTATTCTGGACCCTGGGTTATGGGATTGGTGTAGGAGTGGTTTGAGGGAAGCCCTAGGCTTAAGGCCCTTCAGATTTCTCCCTGTCCCAGAATAAACGTCAGGAGGATTCTGCACATGTGGGTACAGGGTGAGTGTAGTGGGACAAACTGAGGGTGGTAAATCAGTAAGTATCTACTTACTAATACACTTCTCCCTGACAGATGAGGAGATGGAAAAAGGTGAGAATTGGGTGAAATAATATACAGGAAGCCTTTAGAATAATGCCTGGCTGTATTAGTTTACTATGGCTGCTGTAATAAATTACCACAAACTTACTCACTTAAAACAACACAGATTTGGGAGTGACATCACCAAGATGGAGTAGGAGATTCCTACCTCCATTCCCCGGCAAAGATCAACAATTAGACAGCTATCCATGAGTAAAAACAGCTCTGGAGATCTCTGGAGTCCACTTAAGACTACTGAACAAAACACTTGAGAATAACCACACGAAAAGGGAAGGAAGACAGCTTCATTTGTCTGCATGAACCCATCCCCCAAGCTAGCATTGCTCAGCACCAAGACAGAACTCTCCAGCTAGGACTCACCAGGAAAGGAAGAACAGGGTGAGCAACCAGCTTCTGCAGCCTTTTGGGGCATCACATGAAGGACCTGCTTCAGTTTCACCCCACTCAGAGACTGGCAAAGCTGAGATGTATAAAGATGGCTAGGAATAGGGAAGAAAAGTGGGGATTGCAGTAGCAGTCATGCAGTCAGAGCAATCACAGTTCCCAGGTCACCCCTGCTCCACAGGTGACCCCAACAGCTTTCAACACTGAAGAAACCAACAGCCCCAATATCTGCTGGGGATCCCCTGCAGATTTCACTGGCTTTTGTTCACAGGTAGTTGCATTTGCTAATGCCACTGGCAGCCAGTCCAGGCCTCTGCAGCGCATGAATGCAAGATGCCAAGCTAGACCTCTGCAGCTGACCCCTGCCACTGTGCATGCACTTGGGGATAGCCCCTCCATCTGTGTACTTGCATGCTACTGGCCTGACGCCTGTCACCAGACTCCACTATTGTATGGATGTCCATGAGGAGACTATGCAGCCAATGGACAGCACACCGATGACTTGGGACCATGCAACTGCTTGTGGGCCTGGATCAGGCCCTGTCTTCTGTCACTGGCCTTCACCACAACACTCACCTGGAGCTAACCCCTCCAACTGCATACCTGTGTGCCCTTGGTCCAATCCCAGGTGGGCTCCACTGCCATGTGCCCATGGTGAGACCCAGCAGCCATGGTAGTGCACACAGACAGCCAGAGCCCCTGCAGGTGTCAGTGTGTACACAGTTGGCCCTGGCCCTTGCTGCCTGCCCTGGTCCCAACCACTACATGTGTGTTCAATACCCCCTGCCACTATAGGCACCAGCAGCTGGCCCCCACAGCTGACTGTGTGCATACTGTCAGCTCCAGCCATCACTGCTGCTTGCCCTGGTCCATAGCTGCTGGATCTGGAGGCACTGCTGAGGACCCCAACAGCCCTTGCAGTCTCTGCGGACTCCCAACAGCCCTTGTCAAGGGCCATGCAGTTGTAGATGATGTGGACCCCAATGGCCTGAGCCAGTGAGTCACCATGACCCCCAGACTTGGTGCCACCAAAGGGAGTTCATCACCACTAGACCTTCCTTATAAGAAATTCTGGAAGAAGTTCTTCAAGCTGAAATGAAAGGATGCTAACTAGTATCAGGAAAATATATGAAAATAAACATCATACTGGTAAAAGCAAGCATATAGTCAGATTCAGAATACTCTAATACTATAATATGGTGGTATGTTGACCACTTAACTCTAATATAAAGGTTGAAGGACAAAAGTATTAAAAATAGCTATAAGTACAATAATTTGCTAGTGGAAACATGATATAAAAGATGTATAGGGCTTCCCTGGTGGCGCAGTGGTTGAGAATCTGCCTGCCAATGCAGGGGACACGGGTTCGAGCCCTGGTCTGGGAGGATCCCACATGCCATGGAGCAACTGGGCCTGTGAGCCACAACTACTGAGCCTGCGTGTCTGGAGCCTGTGCTCCAAAACAAGAGAGGCCGCAATGGTGAGAGGCCCGCGCACCGCAATGAAGAGTGGCCCCCACTTGCCGCAACTAGAGAAAGCCCTCACACAGAAATGAAGACCCAACACAGCCAAAAATAAATAAATAAATAATTTTTAAAAAAAGATGTATAGTGTGACATCAAAAACCATAAAACATAAAATGGGAATAAAAGGGTATAGTTTTTGCATATGATTGAAGTTTAGTTATCATCAGCTTAAAATGGACTGTAATATCTATGTTTCAAGTAAGCCTCAGGGTAACCACAAAACAGAAACCTATAACAGATACACACAAGATAAGGAGAAGGGAACCAAGTATACCACTATGGAAAATCATCAATTCACAAAGGAAGACAGCAAGAGAGGAAGAAAGGAACTTCATAACAGCCAGAAAACAATGAATAAGATGGCAATAGTAAGTCCTTTCTTATCAATAATTACTTTAAATGGATTAAGTACTACAATAAAAAGGCATAGAGTGAATGGATGAAAAAACAAGACCCACCTATATGCTGCCTATAAGAGACTTGCTTCAGTTCCAAGGACACACATAGGCTCAAAGTGAAGGGATGGAAAAAGATATTCCATGCAAGTGAAAATGAGGAGAACAGGGGTAGCTATACTTATATCAGACAAAAGAGAATTTAAGTCAAAAACTATAACAAGTGACAAAGAAGGTCATTATATAATGATAAAGAGGTCAATTTATCAAGAGGATGTAACAGTTGTAAATATATACATGCCCAATATTGGAGCACCTAAATATATTAAACAAATACTAACACATCTGCAGGGAAGAATGGACAACAATACAATAATAGTAAAGGACTTAAATATCTCACTTTCAACAATGAATAGATCATTCAGGGGCTTCTCTGGTGGTGCAATGGTTAAGAATCCGCCTGCCAATGCAGGGGACACGGGTTTGCTCCCTAGTCCAGGAAGATCCCACATGCCGCAGAACAACTAAGCCTGTGCGCCACAACTACTGAGCCTGCGCTCTAGAGCCCGTGAGCCACAAATACTGAGCCCACGTGCCGCAACTACTGAAGCCCGTGCACGCTGGGGCCTGCGTGCCACAACTACTGAGACTGTGTGCTGCAACTACTGAAGCACATGCACCTAGAGCCCGTGCTCCACAACAAGAGAAGCCACCGCAATGAGAAGCCTGTGCACTGCAACAAGGAGTAGCCGCTGCTTGCCGCAACTAGAGAAAGCCCATGCGCAGCAACGAAGACCCAACACAGCCAAAAATACATTAAAAAAATTTTTTTAAGTAGATCATTCAGACAGAAAATCAATAAGGAAACATTGGACTTGAACTATATTTTAGACCAAGTGAACATAGAGGACATATATAGAACAATCCATCCAATAGCAACAGAATGCACATTCATTTCAAGCACACTTGGAACATTCTCCAAGATCATACATTAGGTCACAGAACAAGTCTCATCAAACTAAAAAAGACTGAAACTATACCAACTATCTTTTCCGACCGCAATGGTATGAAACTAGAAATAATAGGAGGAAACTGGAAAATTAACAAATACATGGAAATTAAATAACATAGTCCTGAACAACCAGTGGGTCAAAGATAAAATCAAAAGGGAAATCAAAAAATAAATTGAAACAAACACAGCATGCCAAAACTTACGAGATGCAGCAAAAGTAGTGCAAAGAGGAAAGTTTATAGGCATAAATGCCTACATTAAGAAAAAAAGATCTCAAATAAACAATCTAACTTTATACCTCAAGGAACTAGAAAAAGAAAAACAAACTAAACCCACAGTTAACAAAAGGAAGGAGATAACAAAGATCAGAGCAGAAATAAGTGAAATAGAGAATAGAAAAACAATAGAAAAGATCAACAAAAATGAGTTGTTTTTTTTTTTAAAAGATAAACATAACTGGGAATTCCCTGGCGGTCAACTGATTAGGACTATGCACTTTCACTGCTGAGGGCACAGGTTTAACCCCTGGTTGGGGAATTAAGATCCCACAAGCCACGCAGTGCAGCAAAAAAAAAAAAAAAAAAAAAAAAAAAGGATAAACAAAACTGACAAACCTTTAGCTAGATTTACCGAGAAAAAAAAGAAAGGACTCAAATAAATTGAATTATAAAAGGAAAGTGAGACACTGCAACTGATACCACAGAAATACAAAGGATCATAAGAGACTACTATGAAAAATTATACACCAACAAATTGGATAACTTAGAAGAAAAGGATAAATTCCTAGAAACATGCAATCTACCGAGTCTGAATCATGAAGAAATAGAAAATCTGAATAGACCAATAACAAGTAAGGAAATTGAATCAGTAGTCAAAACCTCCTAACAAAGAAAAGCCTAGGACCAGATGGCTTCACAGATGAATTCTTCCAAACATTCAAAAAAGAATTAATAATCTTCTCAAAATCTTCCAAAAACTTGAAGAAGGGGGAACATTTCCAAACTCATTTTACAAGGCTTACAAAGCCAGATAAAAACATTACAGGAGGGAATTCCCTGGCGGTCCAGTAGTTAGGACTCTGGGCTTTCACTCTTGGGGCCCAGGTTCGATCCCTGGTTGGGGAACTAAGATCCTGCAAGCCGCACGGACAAATTAAAAAAAAAAAAAGACATTACAGGATATGAAACCTATAGACCAATATCCCTACAGACCAAATGAATATAGATGCAAAAATTCTCAACAAGATACTAGCAAACCAAATTCAACAGTGTATTAAACATAATACAGGGCCTCCCTGGTGGCGCAAGTGGTTGAGAGTCCGCCTGCCGATGCAGGGGATACGGGTTCGTGCCCCGGTCTGGGAGGATCCCATATGCCGCGGAGCGGCTGGGCCCGTGAGCCATGGCCGCTGAGCCTGCGCGTCCGGAGGCTGCGCGTCCGGAGCCTGTGCTCCGCAACGGGGGAGGCCACGACAGTGAGAGGCCCGCATACCGCAAAAAAAATAAATAAATAAATAAATAAACATAATACAAATCAAAATGAATAGTTTTGGAGATCTTAATATACAGCTTGGTGACTACAGCAAGTAACTTGAAGTATACTTGAAAGTTGCTATGAGAGTAGAGCTTTAATGTTCTCACTATAACAACAACAAAATGGTAATTATATGAGCTAAAGGATGAGCTAAAGCTAAATTAACCCTATTGTGGTAAACATCTCATAATATAAACATGTATCAAATCATCACATTGTACACCTTAAACTTACACAGTGTTATATGTCAATTACATCTCAATAAAGCTGGAAAAAAACACCAACACCAACACACATTTACTCTCTTACAGTTCTGAAGGTCAGTGGTATGAAATCAGTTTCTCTGGGCCAAAATCAAGGTGTCTGCAATGCCACACTTCCTCCCGAGGCTCTATGGAAGAATCTATGTCCTCATATTTTCCAGGATCTAGAGCTGTATCTTTGGTGGCACCTTCCTCCATTCTGAAAGCCAGCAGTGTAGCATATTGCTTCAGTCCTCACACTGATGGTAAAATCTCCCTCGACTTGCCTCTCTTAAGGACACCTACAATTACATTTACTGTCTACCAATTTAATCCAGGATAATTTCCCCCATCTCAAAATCCTCAGTTTAATCACATCTGCAAAGTCTGTTTGCCATATGAAGTAACATCAACAGGTTCCAGGGATTAGCACCTGGATACATTTGGGGGCCATTATTCAGCCTGCCACATTGGCATAAAGTAAATGCTTAAGAAACATTAGCTATTATTATTACTGTGCTAAGCACTTCATAATGTATTATCTCATTTAATCCTCAGTACAACCCTATGAGGTAGAAACTATATTTATCCCTATCTTACAGAGAAGAGGTTTGAGAGCTTATATAGTTCCTAAAATCAAATGGTAAGTGGAATTCCAATGCAAGAGACTAACTCCAGAGCCCGTGCTCTTGGCTTCTATCACAGGCTGGCTTTGAGGAGCATTTCTGTTACTCCCCTTGCAATAACAGTGAAGCTCCAGCCTACTTTTCTATTTGAGTCATTTGAGTTGATGCATATTTTCTTGGGGAAGGGAGATCCTTCCCCATGGACTGTCATCTTTTTTTCAGGACAAGGGAGTCTGTCATGCACCTTGTCTTGTGATTGGTGCTCTGCATGTACTGAAAACAAATCAATGTTGATTTAACTGCTAAAGCTGGAGACCATGAAGATAATTAACTGCAAACAATACTGATCAAACAGAACAAAATCTACATCTTTATTGTGCCACCCTTAGAAGCTGACATAGTGAGGGGGGTAGTTGAAATTGAGAAGTTTATTTTCATCTTCTAAAGGTCAGCAGGTATATTGGTGTCTGGGACATGTAGAAATTAGAACAACCACTCTTCAGGAAAACATCTTCTCATTTTGTTCTATGAAGAATACATAGTGGTTTTGTAAAAAATAAATTTATTTATTTATTTTTGGCTGCGTTGGGTCTTCATTGTTGCAGCAGGCTTTCTGTACTTGTGCCGAGTGGGGGCTACTCTTCGTTGTGGTGTGCAGGCTTCTCATTGCAGTGGCTTCTTGTTGCAGAGCACGGGCTCTAGGTGCGTGGGCTTCAGGAGTTGTGGCGCATGGGCTTAGCTTTTCCGTGGCATGTGGGATCTTCCCGGACCAGGGCCCGAGCCCGTGTTCCCTTCATTGGCAGTTAGATTCTTAACCACTGCAACACCAGGGAAGTCATACATAGTGTTTTGTTAATGCAGCATGTTCTGGTCTCTCTGGCATGTTGGGACTGTGGTTAAACTCAGTATAGCATGGGGATGGGTAGGAGATGGACATCATTCAACAGAAGATGGTCAAACCAGGAAATGAACTATGAAGAAAGAGGTATCCACAAGATCAACATGATAAGTATTCTGAGTGACAGTGGGGAAAAGCACTGTGTGAAGGAGAAGAAAGGTAATGGAAGTATGTGATGTTGGAACTGCATTCCCGGGAGGTAATGAAACATGAAGAGAGAGAAGAAAAGAGAGGCTTAGAACTAGGCAATGAGAAGGAGAAAGAGCTTGGTTAATACAAGAGTTTTTTCTAAAACATGAGAGAAGGAACCAGCAGTGACCATATAAAAATTAATCTGTTTTCCTTCAGAAGGGGTAAGGGCTCGTTAGTATTTGGTAACTCAGAAAAATCATCATCACAACCTTGTCTTTGATGACTCATGTAGCAGCCACCCCAGAAACCCGAATCACCAAAGCCTCCTCTTCCCTCCTTATTTTCACATAACTTCAGTAGATTGGGGTGGGAGGAAAAGATGGAAACTACAAACAGTAACCAAGTATCCTCACCAGCAACTCCAAGGCACTAGGGGAAGTGAGGTGGACAAGGTCCTGGTCTAGGATGTTGAGATTTCCTCCCAAACAGCTCTAAGGGAATTGATTGGATGCACTGTTGGCTCACCAGTACCTCCCCTTCCTGTGGGCAAATCTGTGTGGAAGTCAAAACATCACCAGAAGATTGTTTCAGAAGCATGAAACCAGGGAGTGGGGGAGGGGATGGTTCCAATGGCTGATGCCAGCCTGCTTTGTGGCCTGATGCCTCTACATCTGTCATGGGGATGTCCCATCTATAGAGACTGGCTCCTCATACTTTCAGGTCAGGAAACTATCTTTCTAGGGTGTTTTTGGAAACAAAGTACCCCTTCTGCTAGCACATTTTTTTTTCTTCTCACATTACTATGCAACTGATTTAGGTTTAAATTTAACCTAATCCAGTCCCATCCTATTTTCCTGAAATGACAACATACCCATGTCACTTTAATTTGATCTGGGTGAGACTCATCTATTACACATTCACAAATAATCCCTTTGTCTGTGTCATTTCTCCTGGTGTCTGATCTCATCCCTTTTATCTGGATCTTATTGATTTTATCCTAAGTTCGAGGATACACTGGGGTGTCAACCCAGCATACTGTCCGTATAAGTACTGTCTCATTGATTCCACAAATGATCATTATGGAGTAGTTAGTGTTATTCTCATTTTAAAGCTGAAAAAACTGCCTCTAAGACTTGTCCAAACTTGTCCAAAATAACATAACAGGTAAATTATAGAATTGTGACTCCATTCCAGATAAGTCTGATTTCAAAGTTCAGCCTCTTCCTACATAATACTGAAGTGACTATGAAAAATGACTGTGAAAAGTCAAGCTTCCAAACTGACATTTCAATTGGGAATTTACTATTATGTTGCCTGGTGACATCTTATACCACATAAACAGTGGTTCAAATCTGACTGCATATCAACTCATGTTGAGCTTTTAAGAACTACACATGCTTTTAATGTATTATTGCAATTAAATTTGCTAATATTTTGTTCAGTATTTTTGCATCTATATTTATGAGAGAGATTGGCCTATAATTTTCCTTTCTTGTAATGTCCTTGTCCGATTTGGGTATTAAGGTTATGCTGGCCTCATAAAACAAGTTAGAAAGGGTTCCCTCTTTTTTTATTGCCTGTGTTTAGAAAATGTTATCTATACTATTTGTACCATTTGTACTTTACACAAATTTTCTTTTTGGTATAATATATGGTCAGTTTTTGTGAATTATCCATAGATACTTAAAGGAAAGTGTATTTTTTTTAAGAAAATTTTATCTATGTTATTAATTATGCATTTTAGACCAAAGTCTTTAAGGCTCCTACTACTGTGTTTCTATTTTTCCTTGTATATCCTGTGGTTTTATGATTTAATTAATATTCATGTTGATGCTATATTGTTTGGTACATATATTCATAACTTTGTAAACAATGTGAATTGCATTCTTTATCATTATAAATGACTATTATTTGTCACCTTTAACACCTGTTTGTCATAATGTTAACCTTGCCTGATGTTAAAATTACAACCTCTGCTTTCTTCTTGTTTGCAATTGCAAAGATTTCTGAATTATTTTGATTTGGATCCCGTGTATATGGAATAAAATTGGATTTTGCTTTGATTCAGTAAATTTCTTTTATTTTAGTAAATTATTTTGGTCCATTTATGTTTATCAAATTGACATAGTCTTAGTTCTGTCATATTATTTGATATGACGCCTTCTATTCATAGATTCTTTAAAAACTCTTTGAAAATGTGGTATGTGTTTTTATTTTTTCTGAAAATTTGGAAGGCTTATATTTTTGTTTCAGTGGGTGTCTTTATAACTTATACACCTAATCTTCATTTCTTAGTCATTATTTTATCAATCCCCTAATTTGAACAAATAATAAAATTAGTATATTTTCTTTTTTTTTAATTAATTTATTTTATTATTTATTTGGCTGCATCAGGTCTTAGTTGCAGCACATGCGATCTTCAGTGCAGCATGCAGGATCTTTTTTTGTTGTGGCACGTGGGCTTCTTTCTTGTTGTGGCATGTGGGGTCCAGAGAGGACAGGCTCAATAGTTGTGGCACGCAGACTCTCTATTTGTGGCGTGTGGGCTTAGTTGCCCTGTGGCATGTGGGATCTCAGTTCCCTGACCAGGGATCGAACCCATGTCCCCTGCATTGGAAGGTGGGTTCTTTTTTTTTTTTTTTTTTGCGGCACGCGGGCCTCTCACTGTTGTGGCCTCTCCCGTTGCGGAGCACAGGCTCCAGACGCCCAGGCTCAGCGGCCATGGCTCACGGGCCTAGCCGCTCCACGGCATGTGGGATCTTCCCGGACCGGGGCACGAACCCGTGTCCCCTGCATCGGCAGGCGGACTCTCAACCACTGCGCCACCAGGGAAGCCCGGAAGGCGGATTCTTAACCACTGGACCACCAGGGAAGTCCCTGAAATTAGTATATTTTCTTTTCTTCTCTTTCTCCTGCCCTCTATAGCCCTTTTCTTTTTGCCATCGTTTTCTCATTCATCACTTGGTTGGCTTAAGTTCATCTTCTAGTAGTTACTTCAAGAAAGGCTCATGGAAACAATATTTCTTGAGTTCTTGAATGTTCAAAAGTGTCTCACTGTGCGTTTTTGGGTAAACCACAGTTGGTTGGGTATAAAATATATGGGCGACACCTACTTTCCTTGAGGATTTCCTAGGCATTGCTTCTAGCAATGAATATTTCTATGGAAATGTCTAAGCTAAGCCTGAATTTTTCCCCCCTTTTAAATGACTTTATTATTTGCCTAGGTGCAAAAGGATTCTTTATTTATCTGTGAGACCAAGTAACTGCTTCTCAGTGTTGACCTTTCCATGTTAACTTTAACTTGGATATGGTGTGATCTTTGTAGATTCAAACGTTCTTTTATTTTTGGAACATATTCTTGAATTATATATTGAAATGATTTTCTATTCTGTTATTTTGGTTTTCTTTATCAGGGAATCCATTATGCAACTATTGGATCTCTTTTGCCTATCTTTCATATCTATCATTTAAGCTTTAATTCCTTTAAACTTCTCATTTCCATTTCATTTTGCTTACTGTCCTCAATCCTGTCCTATATGTCCTTTGCTGTGTTTTTGGCAGGGTCTTTCTTCTTTGTGATACTTCCAATTTTGCTTTCTTTCTTTTTTTTTAAATTTATGTTCTTGTTTTATTCTACTTTCTTTCCTGAGGTCTTCCAGCTCACATTTCATTTCTTTCTAATATTTCAGGATTGCTTCCCTGAGCTTTTCATCTCTGCTTTATGCTGTTTTCTTATAAAGGCAAGTGCATTATTGAATTTCCCTTCATCTTTATTTTTAAATTTTTATTTCTAAAAAAGTTACAAGTACAATACAAAGTACTTTATTTCCTAACCCATGGAGTATAAATTGCGAACATGATGCCCCCTCAAAATTAGGATATTAACATTGATATATAGTATTACTATCAGCTAACCCTCAGACCTCATTCAGATTTTACCAATCGTCCCAATAATGTCCTTTATAGCAAAAGGATCCAATTCAGAATCCTGTGTTGCATTTAAGTGTCATATCTTTTTAGTTTCCTTCAGTCTGAAACATTTCCTCAGGCTTTCTTTGACTTCCATGACATTGACATGTTTAAAGATTAAAGACCAGTTATTGTAGGATGTTGCTCAGTTTGGTCTTGTCTAATGCTTTCTCATTATTAGATTCATTTTACGCATTTTGGGCATGAATATCTCAGTAGTAATGCTACTACTAATGTTTTCTTCTCATTGTGTCCTATCAAGTGGTACAGAATTGCAATTTGCTCTATTCCTTATGGTACCGACTTTGATCACTTGATTAAGTGATATATGCCAGTCTTCTCCATTATAAAGTTACTCTTTTCCCTGTATAATTAATTAACAGTTTGTGGGTAAATGCTTTGGATTATGTAACTACCCATTCTTTGTCAAACTTTCAAAGTGTTAATTAATTTTTATCATTATGGAGTTGTGGTTTCCTATTTTATTCAATGGGTTATGTTCTGTTACTATTATTATTTATTTTTATGCTCAATTTTTCTCTAATTTGACTAGTAGAAGTGTCTTCAGGCTGGCTTCTGTGACCTTTAATATATTCCATCATTCTTGGAATACTTCCTTACTTTCTGCCACAACAAGTTCACAGGTTCATCCTGTATGTTCCTTTCTCAGCATACTTTTCCTTTCTCAGCCCTAGATTAAGTCATTTCTTCAAGGAGACCTAGTTTCTGTTAGTGGAGAATGGTATTTAGAAGCCAAGATTTGGTGTTACATGTGCTTTTTACTGTTGAGTATCACTGTTCCCAAGCTCTTTCAGTAGACAGAACTATGGAGTGTGTGTGTACACATACAGATATTTATATTTATTTGTCTGTCTATATTGAAAACCATAAGTTCACACTGATCTCTTCAATTTTATCCAACACCACACAGGGTTCATTCTGTTTTTCTCTCTTTCTGTATTTGTTTTTGTTGTTGTTTTTTTGGCCACGCCACGTGGCTTGCGGGATCTCAGCTCCCCAACCAGCGACTGAACCTGTGCCCTCAGCAGTGAAAGCCCAGAGTCCTAACCACTGGACATCCAGGGAATTCCCTCTCTTTCCATATTTGTAGCTTCCTTCTCTAACAGTGAAACCTTGCTCCCATCATCCTTGATATATTTACTTATTTGCCCCCTCACCAAAGCACATGCTGTCCCCAACTTACCCAGGCTCCCACACCCCACACTGGCTCCTCCTCATGGTCATCCTCTTCATCATACTCAGTCTCCCTCACCTCATACTGAGCTGTGCTCCCCCGAGATGGACTCCTCCTCACCTTTCTAGGGCTTTAACACTCCATGTTACTACCACTCCCCTGTGAGGATGCCCTTCTCATCCCACTCAAGCTGCCACCCCCTCATTTACCCCCTCTTTACCTCCAGTGTATAGTATGTCCACATTAGATGCCCTCTTCAGTTTTATGACAAACTCTTCTATCACAAGTTTCATTTGCCCCCCAACAATATTTTTCTGGTGAATGTTCTTTTCATTTTTTCCCTTTCCTTTTTTCCTGTATGATGTTTGTATAGTTTCTATTATAATCCTTTATGGATAACTAATTTCTGAATGAAGTAAATTATTCCTGACCAGCTATTTGTAGACATGACATGAAGGAAGAGGACAAGGCTAAGTTCTAGGCTAACAGGAATTTCCCCTATGACCCAGATTGTCTATAAGAGCTCTTTTAGCTCCTACTCCTCCCAGCCACAAAGATAGGCAACTGTTGGGATGTTTATAACAGAACCTACCAGTTCTTTCCCATTGCCTCCTTGTCAACAGGATTCCTTATTCAATCCATCTTCTCTGATTCTCAGAACCAAACAAGTTCTGGAGCTTCCACCACTAAGCTATGCTCCCTGTTCTTGCTGCAAAATGGACTTTGTACCTTAAAGTGAACTCCTCACCTTAGAGAAGTACAATTTTCAAGCTTTTTCCCTGAGGTCTTCAGCCACAGACATTCTCACATTTCTTCTTACACTTCTGCATTTTTAACAATGTGAAACACTGGAAGACCTATATATATACCCCTGGGTTGGGTCCCCTTGCTCAATTTGGCCCTCCCCCACTGCTGACTTTTAATGATGGTCTCCTCCCCCTTGAGAATTCCATGTGTGTGTTTCCTTCAGCAAGGAATATATACTCTCACCTTTGTCTCACTGCTGTGACTACCTAACTCTTTCAAGTACAGCTTATACATCACTGTCTTGGGGCAAACTTTCCTTGCTTTCAAGCTAGACTGAGTTTCCCTGTTACACACTTTTGTGGTATCCTTACCTTTTTCTTCATAACCTTTACCATTATTATGGATGAGTCATTACTTTTGTGATTATCTATTTAATAGCTTCCCCTCCCTGAAGTGGGGATTGTGTTTGTCTTGTTCATTGTCTCCCGAACACCTTGTGCCTGGCATGTCATAGATATTTATTACATATTTGCTGAATGAATGGATGAATGATCCCAACCCATTATGGCTCCTATTCCCATCTTTGCACTAAAACCATTTTTCATGATCACCAATAACTTCCTTGTTGCTAAATCCACAAGATACGTTTTGGTTTCTACCTTGACTTCTTGTAAGTATTCAACAGTTCGCCACTGCCTTCTTAAAACACTGCCTTTTCCTATTAGGGCTTCACTAATTCTCAGTATCCTTTGCTGGTCCCTCTTTCTTTTCCTCATCCCTCAGTGTTGGATGCTCAGAGCTTAGACCTGAGCTGTCTCTTTTTTCATGCTACACCCTCTCCCTGTGTTATCTCATTTCTCTTATTGCTTTAAATATAGTCTATATATCAGTGATTCCAAATTTAGTCTAGACTTTTCAAGCCTAGACTTTCCCAGACCCTTATATTAAACATGCCCTTATATCACGTGGTCATTTAACCTGGATGTCTCATAGGCATCTCAGACTTGGCCTATCCAAAATTACCTGCCTGATCTTTCTCCCAAATCTTCTCCTCCCTCAGTGCTGTCTGTATCAGATAATTATGTCTCATCCCTCCAGTTAATCATGTCAGAAATCTGAGAGTAGACCTTTCCACTACATTCTCCTCAACTTCTATGAGCCAATCCCCTACCAAGTCCCATGGAACCTACCTCAGAAATAAATCTATCCTCTTCACTCCATCTCTACTTCTACCATTTGTCTAAGTCCAAGTTATCATCCTCAGCTGACATGTGGGAATAACCTTTAACTCCGTGTCCGCTTGCTTCCACTCTTCTGTGCCAGCAGCACGGCCACCACTACCACCAAGCGCCTCTCTCCCCTGGATAGTTCTAGATTAAAACTCTTGCCCTCTTAGTTCCTTTTTCTAACCCTTCTTAATCCTTTCTTGAGATCTGCTAACGGCAGGTATATTACTAGTTCTTTGGGGAAGCCCATTAATCTCATCCATTACATATGGATTTTACTAGTTTAACTCTCATTGTTAACCTTATTTCCAAGGTCTGCAGGAAACCTCATGGTTTCTTTTGATTTTTTTGTTTTTGTTGTTTCTTTCTTCTTTTGTTGTAAATAGCCAGGTTTGAGTAATTGAATAGTTGATGACCAAATGGAGAAATCTGGAAATCAGAATTTTATAACTGTTCTGATCTTTGGAACACTAAGGCGCCTCAGCACACTGATTTTTCTTGTTAGTATACTGTGTAAAATTCCAGATCTGAAGTAACCTTGTATCAGTGATAGGATGTTCCCTGGGCTAATGTGTCCCTTTTTCTGGATATGTGCCCCCAGAAGATATGCATCCTGTGATTTAATTTTTAAATTCCAAATATGTTTTCACAGCAAAATTTTACTGACAAGTTGTTGAAGTTATATTCAGTGGAGAGAGTGCCTAAAAGTGCCGTACTGTTTGGGAAAGTTAGGCAGAGGCCCAGAGAAGCTGTGCTAAGCAGGCCACCAGCAAAGGCAAAGCCAGCATTTTATCCCTTATTCAGTAAAATGCCTAAAAAACCTGTTGCTCACCATTGTGGATGCTGGTCTCTGTTAGGAAATTATGTAGAAATATCAAAATAAGTTTAAATACTATAATAACAACTTGCTTTTTTGTTTTAAAAATGTCAGTTTCTTAAGCATCCTTATCAACTCACCATGTTAACTTTTCTATAAAGGGCCCTAGTCATAGAATTTTTATATATATATATATATATATATATATATATATTTTTTTTTTTTTTTTTTTGCGGTACGCGGGCCTCTCACTGTTGTGGCCTCTCCCGTTGAGGAGCACAGGCTCCGGATGCACAGGCTCAGTGGCCAAGGCTCACAGGCCCAGCTGCTCTGTAGCATGTGGCATCTTCCCGGACCGGGGCACAAACCCGTGTCCCCTGCATCGGCAGGTGGACTCTCAACCACTGTGCCACCAGGGAAGCCCCCATAGAATATATTTTAAAAGGTATCTCCTGCCCTTCCGAATCTCTTGGTCCTCAGCCAACAACCTTCAAGAGAGTTTCAAAGTCCTATTGCTCAGGAGAAAACAAATACCACTCCAAGTGTGGCAGTTGTGTCGTTATTTTAGTGACTCTTGCTTTGGTTCTTGGTGTTCTGTTTCCTTAATTTAAAACTCAAGAAGTGTCTACTTCAAGTAGCCCTCAGCTCTTAAGCCATTCCTGGGGCTTTCTCCATCTTCAGCTTTCATTGGAAACACATTCTAGGAGACTGTGATGAAACTCCTCAAGACAAGGAGGGGAGGCTGAATTTTAAATTCAGGTGCATGAGCGAAGGCAGGCAACTCCTAGTCAGTCATCTCTCCAAGGCCTGCTCAGGAGCTGAGTGCAGGAGCAACCTGGGGAACAAGCCAAGCACAGCCAAACCTTGTGGGAGGTGTCTCAAAGCAAAAACAGGACTGACTCTGCAAGTCCCCTGCAAAATCCATCCCATTGCCTGTTATACCTTGTAAAACGCCCCCCACTCCCCCCCCACACTTCCCTTTTTGTCATTATTGGCATTCCAGAGCTTAATCCATGTTCATCATCCAAAAAACAATTTTGTTTTTGAGATCCTACACTGTACAGAACACTTTACCAGGTTCTGTTTAAGAAATGAGACCTAGGACTTCCCTGGTGGTCCAGTGGCTAAGACTCTGTGCTCCCAGTGCAGGGGTCCCGGTTTCGATACCTGGTCAGGATCCCATATGCTGCAACTAAAAGTTCACATACCATGACTAAAGATCCCACATGCCGAAACTAAGACCCAGGGCAGCCAAATAAATAAATAAATAAATAAATAAAATATTAAAAAAAAAAAAGAAAGAAAGAAATGAGGCCTTAGCCTCAGTGGTCTTCCAGTGCATCTTGGGAAGGGATGATTACTGGTGAAAATACAGGCTGTGTCCCATATGTGAGGCCTCAGTAGGTGCCACACTGAGACATCTTCAAGAAATGAGGTGCTGGGGAAAGTGTCCAGGAGGAGGTCAGAGGATCTGGTAGGGTGTCTGGAGGAGGAGGAAAGGCTGTAGGGAATGAAATCCCTACACTGTCTTCAAAGTCTGAAAAGGAGGGTGGGGCCTTTGCAGACTTAGGCCTTTCCAGAGGGCAGCTCACTCCCCTTAGAGTAAAACTTCACTATTTGTTGAAGGGGAGAGAGGCTTCAAGAAAAAATTTGGGCAGAAATCCTGCTTCTAATATAAGAAGCAGAGCTGGTTAAGAGAAAGGGGCTCACAGATTTCATTTCACAGCTCCTTTACACTGATGTGTCAGGCCCGTGGGATGATGCACCAATTCGTTCATTCACTTCTGGTGCCAGGCACTTTGTGGATGCTGGGGACATGGGGCCAACATGGACACTGCATCAATGCAGGGCCTGTTCCCCACTTGTAGACCGTGCCCCACCTGCAGCCTCAGCATTATCAATGCTAATAATACAGACCCTCAGGCCTCAGCTGAGACTAGACTTTACTGTATCAAAATCTCAGTGCTGGTCCTGAGAAACTGCCCCACATTGCCCATCCCCATTATTCTGCAGCTAAAGTTTCAGAACTCTGGTCTGGGTCGGGGGATTGCCTCTGCAGACTACTTTCAGGGCAGATTGGTCCCCTTGGATGTGAGACAGACAAACAGTGCAGGTGGATCTGGGTTGGCCTTCGCCACCCCTCCCTACCCCTTCCCACCCACTCCCTACACTCTCTACCCCTCCTTACCCCTCCTCCCCAGCCCCCGGCCCCCCTCCCCCAATCCCCTACTCCCAATCCCCCACCCACGCCCTTCCCTGGCTTGCCCTGGAGAGGGAGCAGGGCAGCCCCGCCCCGCCCCGCCCCGCCCCTCCCCTCCACGCTAGCCCTGCCCCGGCTGTCAGGGACTAGGAAACCCCGCCCCGGGCCGGGCGCGCGCTCCCAGGCAAAGCCCAGCCTACCGCCCCTTATCCCCAGCTCTGCACGGGACCGCCAACCGAACCACCTCAAGAGCTGCGGATTGCAGCCTCGGCGGACCCGAGAGGTAGAGAGCGACATGGCGGCGGCCAAGCCCGAGAACCTCTCCCTGGTGGTACACGGACCCGGAGACCTGCGCTTGGTAAAACCGGAATGGGAGTGGGAAGTCTTGCCCGTTCCTGCCCTATTCACTTCCAAGCGCAGCCGCGGTCTGAGCTGGCCAATTCCAGCGCGGTGCGGGCCCCACACTGCGCGCCCAGGCCGCCCAAGTAGGAGCTGGTTACCATGTTGGGGGGAGGGGCACGATAGGCGGTTAGTTCTAAGGTGCTAAGAGCAGGGTTCTTGTCGCGTGTCTTCCGGAACCTAGCCCCGTGGCCGGCACGTGGCCAGAACCCAGGAAGGTTGCAAAATGATTGAAGCCTTCTCTCTCCTTTGCCAGCTGCAGATTCATAGTCCAGCCTCTTGTCATTGCACTTTGCAGAAGAGATACCAGAGAGGCTGCCTGATTTAGGACACGTGCTGAACTTCTTCTCTGAGTAGGCAGTGCAGGGCAGAAAGGGGGGCCATAGGGACATTTAAAAGCTGTGGAACTCATATTTAATCTTTCATGCTTGGGGCTGATAAAACCTCCTTTGCAAGATTATGATGATCAGCGGAGTACCTAGCACTTAATAGATACTCAGAAAGTGTGAGCTCCTTCCACTTTCCTGCCAGCACAGGCCTCCATCTCCAAGACTCTTGGTGTTCGCCATGCCTGTGCCAGATTTCTGGATCTTGATAGTCTTCATGTCTCTAAAACTCCTTTCCTCCTTACCTCCTGTAGGCATCTGGTTCATGTTCCAGCCATTTTCCTTCCTGATGCTGCTCCCCTGTCCGTTTAAGAGCATTATGTGTGTGTCTCCTCCACTCGAGAGCCTACCTCTGCTCAGTGGCTCATGGGGCCAAAGTTCTGGGAGCTGCAGAGTCAGCCCTGTGGTTGTGCCAGGGCTCCCTGACAGAGCCCTTCGCAGGCGGGCCTGGGCAGTGGGTATGTGGGACCAGTGCCGGCCATCTCTGCTGTTCCCTAGCACTTCCTTCCCCCTCACAGAGAACATGCGCCAGGGTCTAGATTGGAGAGACTCAGAAAAGTATCCAGATTAGCAGTTCTTGACTGTTTGAGAATCTGTGGTCTCTCTCCCCACAGAATGCAAACAGATGGAGTTTGGCAGCGGTTTCAGAGAGTTCATGGACTTCCTTTAAGCCTCTCCTTCATAGACCCTCTAGAGGTCTGTGGACCCCAGACTAAGAACTCCTGCCCAGAGCCAACTCATTTCCTCAGCTGAGGAAAGTGCCATCCCCGAGGTGACAGGCTTCATTAGTTAACAGGGCCCAGCAAAGAACCCAGAAGTTCAGACTCCCATTCTAGTGTTCTTTCTACTCCCCTTGGAGCTTCCACCCAAGGTCCTGAATTAAAGCGACACTATTAGTTTTTATTGCTGCAAATGCCAGATGGTATTATGAAGAAAGGAAAGTGGTACAGCTCTGCACAGCTTACAGAGTGATTTCAAACTCAGTCCTGCGTTCTACAAACATTTACTAGATGAGAGGGTGCCTGCCATGTGCCAAGCACTGGGCTGGGGGTCCAGAGAGGAGGAGGAGGACACAGCCCCTACGCCCAAGCTGCTCTAGGGAGTCAGACAGATGCTGTAAACAATAAAACTGTGTGAGGGCTTTGAAGGAGCATAGAGAGTAAAGGCCTCACAGGGTGCCCTTGGCCCAGGGTAGAGGCCCTCGAAGAGATGGATGCTACTTAGCTGTTTCTTGGATGGAAACTGGGGGTCATTCATGTAAGTGGAAGAGCAAGTGCAAACTAAGTGAAGTACAAAATCGCAAGTCTTGTTTATCGGTCCTGTAAATAGTGTGATGCACTGAATGCACCGGTGGTGAAGCTGGAGAGGTAGACAGGCCCTGCCTCTCCATCTGCTCAGGGCCTGCCTTAAAGTCATGTACCTAATAATGAGCAGAACTGTAATTACAACCCCAGGATCTGCTTTACCTTAATTCCTAAACTCAGGCTCTCCCACTGCTCAGCCACTGTTTATGTGGCTCTGTAGAACAAAGCCTTGAATAAAGAAGAGGGAGGGTGGGGAGGCTCACCTACAGTTGGTCTTATTAGCTGTGCCTTAGAATCCACTCCCTGACCAAATTAGGGGCTGGGTTGGGGTGAGTGTATCCTAAAGAGATGAGAATGTGATAGGCTGGAGAATGTAGCTTATGGTTGTGGGATTTGTACGCTAACTGGGTGAAAACGTTCATTCAGGGTGGATTCAGGAGGACCCCAGCTCTGTTGGAGGTGATGGGGTTCATTTACTAGACAAAGGAGAGTAGATTAAAATGATGAGATCAGGCTTGAATTTAAGATGTCTCTGGGACAGGACATTTTGGGGTCTCTGAGAAATTACCTTGGTTCTAGGGATCTGGAGACACTTGCAACCCAACACAGACCCTTCTGGCCCTCACCACTCCTTCCTGAGCATGGTCGTCCCCCAGCACCTCCATAGGGAACCCCCTGGTAGGGTATCTCTGCCCTTGTACCCCCTTCCTTAAAGCAAATAGGCTAAGTGTTTTGGGGTTGAAATGGAGTTAGACCTGGGCCACTTGAAACTTGTCCCCTACCTACCAGGAAGGAAACCTGACACCCAGCCTTCCTCCTACCTGCCTGTGGAGAAGGCAGGATTCCCTTTTCTTTCTCCAAGCTGTGGCTGCAGGGAAGGAAAAATTAAACTCCTTCACTACTAGGTAGCTAGTGATCACCACAGTACCAGCAAGGGTGGAGGCAGTGCTCCTTGGCCTGGGGACTCGGGCCTGCACAGTGGTTTGGGCTTTGGGGCATTTATAAGTTGGGTGGTAAATCAGAGAGGGTGGGAGTGTGTATACACATGTATATACTGAGAGACTGTCAGTTTCTTTATATCATTCCTTATCATGAGGACTTAGGACTCCTATATCCCCTCCTCCTCCCCACACACACCATTTTAAATAGAGAACGTGGGGACTTTTAAGGAGCAGTGGAAGAGGTGACCAAGCTGATGCATAGAGACGAACAGCCTATCAGCAAACAGTGTCAGCTGGCTGAGATCTCTTCAAATGGAAACAGTAATGAGGTCACAAGCCAGGTTGGGGCCAGAGTGGAGTTTAGCCCAGCTCTACTGCTTCTGGTTGTATGACTTGCCAAATTACTTTCTGCTTCAGTTTTCTGTCTGTATAATGGGGATGATAGTAGTACTCACCTCTGGGTTGTGTGAGGATTAGATAGTATCTGCGAGTAAGAAAATTTCCTCTACCCTTCTTGGTTCTTGTGGCAGGTCTAAGAATTAAATTTACATGAGACAGGGGAAAAACAAAATTTTATTAACATGTATACATGGGAGAGGCCTAGGAAAACTGAGAAAGTTGCCAAAATGGCCAAAGCCCTCACCCTAAATACCATCCTCAGCTAAAGAGAAAAGAGGATGTTGAGGGCAGGGAGAGTCACTTATGGGAGGTTGCCAGGAAAAGCACAGAAAACAGGGGTAAGATTGTTATACAGTTTTAAGTCATTGCCTTCTCCACTGATGAGTTTCTAGAGATTTGGTCATCCTCCTCTTTTTGGTACTTTGAGGGAGACACCCTTATAAGTGGAGATTGCCCTTACAAATGTGTCACTTGGGTTTTCAGAGCTTTTCCCAAATCTGCTGTTTCTTAAAAAAATAACCAGCTTAAAATAATTAATATGCCCTAGAGACATATTTTGGGATGGCAAATTCTGCTCCCCTACAGAATTCTCTCTCTGAATTACTAGTTCATGGAGTTGGGATATCAAATAGTCAAATTAGTTTTTCTTTGAAGAAGCTGTTTGATGGGATAGTTTGTGCTTCACAAAGTATCAGAGATGAAGGACCAATTTTATTTTTATTTCCAATTGGCCATGGACCAATATGTTTGTACCAACATTTGGATGTTGCAGCAATGTCAGAGTGCTGTAAACATTTCTAAATGCTCCTATCAATTTCTGTGCGTATTGCATCACCTATCAGGGCCAGTCCATGGAGCATACTGAGTACACGTGATCTCCCTTATTCTTGATAGCCAGCTCTATCAGATTCCAGGCATCTGGACAGGGAAGGACAGGAGCAACGAGGTGGACACCATGCAGGGGATGTAGTCACATTTTTGTTTTATGATTAGCTGCATGAGAAGAGAACAAGTTAAAGGGTAAAGAATCATTTCAGAGTGATGGGTTAATGTTGTTTAATTACAAAGGGCAGAGAAAATAGTGTGTCAACATCACGTTTAAACATTAATCAGAGTACCATGAAGATAGTTCTTAGTGGTTTTGCTCTGTGAGGAAATGTATTATGCCAGATGTCAAAAGAATTGCTTTGAATCTGTAATGATATTTTAAAAAGTAAGATAATTCTGTATCTGTAATACAGCACATTCAAGGCATCCCCTCCTTGCATATACACGTTGCTGTTAAGATTTTGGGTGAGGAGGAGGGGATTATTGAAAGAGCGGGGCGTGAACATACAGCAGTCAGAATGGTCCTAAATGTCAGGTCTCTCCCTGGTTTTGCTACTAGTAGACAGAGCTGCTTGCTTCTATAGAATCAAATTAAAGGGCCCTGAAAGGCTTCAAGGAAAAGCTGGGTTAAACTGGGAGATTACTGTGAGTGAGGAAATGCAGGCCACTTAACCCTTTAATACCTGAGCTAGACTTATCAGTCAGAGGCAGTTGAGACTGAAAACAGAATCTAAAACTCCTTCAGAAAAAGAGAAAACTAGGTAGTAGCAAATAGCCTAAAGAAATGCCTCCTTTCACTTTCATCTTAATTATGTTTCAACAATAAAACAAAACCCAACCAGATAGACAATAGGCAGTTAAATCCAGCAAATACTGCCATCTCTGCCAACTCCTATGGAAGGGCAGTGCCTTTGTCTGCAAAAGACCAAGAAGTAGAAAGCTAACATTTTCCCCTAAAAGCAGGAGGAACAGTAAACAATACCACAAATAGGATTTTAACATTTTATGTAATAAGTCCTAGCACTACTAAGAGACCTGGTAAAAGTAACCCTGTTCTGTGGGGAAAACTAGAATTATGGATGGATGTGGGGAAAATTTCTTTTAAAATTGCATGATAGAGAAATTACGGAGGAAAAATACGTACTCATGTATACAGTATTGGCATCCACTTGTTAAGTCTTTTAGTGTGGCTGTTAAAGCTAGCAGTTTTCCCCAAACCAGATTTACAAGAAGAACATTAATTATTGGAGAAAATATGGTTGGATTTTGTGAAGTGACATTCAGCTCAATAATGTTTTAGAAATGTAAATGTTCAGTTACATAGACCTGAACACAATGAGCACTTAATCAGTGATACTAATAGGCTAGAGCATCCAACCAAGCTCAGAGTCTTCATATTTTCGCTTTAAATAAAGAAGCATCTAATAGGTTCATGTATAGTTATATTCATACATTTTGAATTAGGAGGAATTTTTTTATAGTTTATTTATCACAGCTGAGAAATAATCCTTTAACCATCCCATATGGATTCAATTGTGGGTGCTGGGGAAGCTCAGGAGAGGAAAGATGATGAGGATAGGGAAGGCTTTTTTCAGGAAGTCATTGTTTCTCTCCATGTTCATGATTCATGTTCATGAGTCTCTGTCCCTGACCCATGCCTGATCTGCAGTCCCAGGAGTACAATGACCTATTGGACAACCCCACCTGGATGTCCCCCAACACCACAATCCCAACACACCCAAACCTAAAATCTCCCTGAGTTCCCACAGGAATTAGAAAGTCATTCTAGATGTCTCCCTTCCCCTCACTTCCCACCTCCTGTGGGATCTCAGTGAAGAAGGAGGGGAATTGGCCAGTGGAGAAATGGCCCCCTTGAGGTGAGGGAGTGAGTGTGCGGTGGTTTGGAAATTGCAGGAGGTTTGCAAGGAGGCAGGTAGCCAGCAAAATGAGGGGTTTAGGATTTTGCAGGGCCACTGGGCACTTTAAATGAATTTGCATTTTAGAAAGATTGTTATCAGCAGGAGGCTGGTTGGAGCCCAGAGAGCCTGGGCTGGAGGCTGGAGACTGGCTCAGTGAACTTTGGGAGAGTGTCTGACCCTTCTACTTTGACCCCAAGTTTGCCAGGACAGGACCAATGCGGCTAGAACAAAGCCTTTTAGGATAAAGTGGCCAAATGGGAAACATTTGGATTTTCCTCCCACCCTCAAAACACCCTTCAAGCCCTGAAGGGAGGGGGAAAGTTGAGGAGGGAGGGAAGCAAAAGTAAGATTGTCTGCTCTGCTCTCCTTAAGGGTGTAGGGCAGCCAGCCAACAGGTTGACAGGAGACCTGCAGGCAGAGCAGGTGGCAAAGGTGGGCTGCAAGGACCTAGGGCAAAACTGGCCGCTTTCTCCTAGCCCTGCCTGTTGTCCCTTACTCTAAGGCAGGGAGCACGGCTTTTACACTCAACTGATAGAATCAAACCTAAAAACACTGCTGGAATCCTACTTGACTTTCTTCTGAATTCCAGCCTTTTAAGGAGCAGTCAAGTTCTCTTAATATTGACGTGAAAACAAGAGAAATACAGCTTTTCCCCAAAACAATTTTTAAAAACTACCCTTTTCAAAAGGAAACAGACAAGGTTGTCCAGAGCTGGTTCAACCATATTGTGAGCTGATTATACAGAAAGGATTTTGATTTTATTTCTTTTGTAATAAGAGCTAATTTATTTACTGTGAGTCGGGCACTGTTTTTGTTTTGTTTTGGCCGTGCTGCATGGCTTGTGGGATCTTAGTTCCCCGACCAGGTATTGAACCCTGGCCCTTGGCAGTGAGAGTGAGGAATCCTAACCAGTGGACTGGTGGGGAATTCCCAAGGGCACTCTATTTTATGATTATCTTCATTATACAGGGGAGGAAATTGAAGGCACAAAGAGGTTATGTAACTGCCCCGAGGTCACACAGCTCCTGGAGGGGAGCCTGGGTTTCAGCACAGACAGTGATTCCAGAGTCTGAGTTCTTCACCACTGTACCAGCTATGTTGTCTGGAGGAGGGAAAGGGCATCGTCTAATTTCTCCTCATGTTGAGGCCATTGCTGCAATCCAGGCAAGATGTACTGAGGGTGTGAACTCAGATGTGCAGCTGGAAGTTGAGGAAAGGGGGCCAATAGTGTATATAAAGGAAATACATATTTAAGCTAATTTGAGAAAATATATTTAGGAAAGGCAAGATAACATTTAGGATGTGAGAGGCACTTGAGTTGATTCTGTGTTCCCACAGAGAGTTCTTCCTGAAGTATTTCCGTGATTTATTTGTGATGGTGTTGCCGGTGGTGGGGAGACCTGAAGGTCATAGAAAGGAGAATATGTAAGTTAAGTATTTCAGTGAAAAATGCTGTAAAACTTACATAACTCAGTAAAGAACGGTTACTCAACTCCTCTTTATCCCCTTGTCACTATCACTCACAGAAAGATAAGAAATCCTGTTCAGGAAACTATGAATATGCCTGATTACAAAACCTTTGGGAATGAAGAGAGGGGGCAGGGGGTTAAAAGTGAAAGTTCGAGATCTCAGAGGAGCTAAGAAATTTTGATACATGAGAAATAGGATAAATGAAAGAATATCACCCCCGTAATCTGACAGAAAAGGAGATTAAGTAAACAGGATTTAGCCAACATCATACCAAGGAACCATAAATTAAAAGCAGGGTTTTTTTAGTAACCATGCTCTGATAACTTCTGAAGACATTGTGAGCCCTGCAGCCACGCTTAGGATAATATTTACAAACTTAATTAAAGACTGATCTTAGCATGGTCTTGTGCTTAGGTGGCATGTCTCCTGCAGAGAAGAGCGACAGGAGCCAAGCTGAGCTGTAAGGGTGATTAGAATCAACAAGAAAGAGAAAAAAAAGAAAGTTGGTTTTCAGGGAGAGGTATTTAAGTTCTCCATTATGTGTGTTCTGCTACTAAGGAAAAACCAGGTTATCGGCACAGCACCCTCTGGTGTCCAGGGGAGATGCTGCACCTTTGCCCAGGTGGTAAGGGCAAAGTTGGTCAGCTCTGTTAATTCCAACAGACATTTACAGTAGTAATCTCTAGTGACCCAAGGGCAACTTGGTGTCCCCAACTGTGGCTTTGAGTTTGGCTCTTACCACCTTTCCACCCCAAATGGGGTGTTTGGGCCTGGCCTGGTTGGAGCCAAGGATATGAAGAGTATGCTGTGGAATTCCCAGTGCCCGGGAAGCTGCCTACTAGTGCCTTTAGGGGGCTATGAGGGTGGGGGAGAGTACAGTTCCGTGTTTGAAACAAAAGGCCTTACTTACTCTTTAGTTTCAATTTAACCTGCAATTTTAAATTTTACTCTGTGTAACAGAAGCAGAACTTTACACAGCAGTCCCTGATACTGTGTAATGCCAGATGTGGAACCAACAATTTTGAGAAAGGTTTTGGTGACAGCCAGGTATCCGGAGTTGCCCGTCCTAGATGGATTCCCTCCTTCCCTCCCTCCTTTCCTTCCTTCCTTCTTTCCTCTCTGCCTTCCAAATTTATTAAGAGATGAAAAAGCTGCCTCTTGACCCCACGTCATGCTGCTTTGGATGCAGCTCCATCATTTACTACCTTAGTGTTACTATAGACAGATTGCTAAATCTCCCCATTCCTCAGCCTCATCATACAAAAAATGGGATAATAATAAAGGCACTACATAGGATTGTCCTAGGGATGAGCTGAGGTGATGCATACACAGCACTTAGCACAGGACCTGACAAAAGGAAGTTGGTCAGTGTTAGCTAATCAGCATTAGCATTATCCCTTTGACCTTTGTTTCACTGGAGACAGGGAGTTCAAATAAGCATTGAGCTGTTACAACAGAAAGGGCTGGTAATCTCCAATGAGCAAGAACCTCAGACTTCCTGTGGAAATACTGTTATGGAGGGTGATTATTTAACAAGTACAAGCCCCCCAGGTTTGGAGCAGGGCACTGTACCTGGTGCCAGAGATGGAAGGCATAGTCTTTGGCAACTAGGTACTTATCTTGCTAGCAAAATAGCCCTAGGATTATTATTATTTTTTTATATTGGAGTATAGGCGATTGACATGTTGTGATAGTTTCAGGTGCACAGCAGAGCGACTCAGCCATACCTATACATGTATCCATTCTCCCCCAAACTCCCATCCCATCCAGGCTGCCACATAACACTGAGCAGAGTTCCCTGTGCTATACAGTAGGTCCTTGTTGGTTAACCATTTTAGTGTACATGTCGATCTCAAACTCCCTTACTATCCCTTCCCAGCCCTAGGATTATTTATTGCTACCCATAAAAGTATCCGGGGGAGGCCTTCTGAAGGAGGCAAGGTTTGAGCAGCGCTTCCTCCCAGAGCACTGTGCATTGGGCCCAGTTCCAAAATACTCATCCCCTGATTGACTTGCCTTACATCACCACTGAAGGAGAAAAAGCAGATTCCACCTTGGGGATGCAGTGGGATGCAGTGAGGCAGGCTTGGGAGTCAGACACACCTGGGATTAGACCTGGTTTATCCACTCTGGCCATATGACCTTGACCAAGTTATTTAACTTCCTAGCCTCAGGTTTCTCATCTACAAATGGTGGCCATGTGCCATGATGTATGTAAAGCCCAGTAGACTGTTTGGCACACTATGTACAGTGAACACTTTTTTTTACATCCCTTCTCCCTCTTCTTGCTTGGCTGCCTTCAAAGGATTAATAAAATGAACACTTGGATTTGGCTACTCACTGCCCTTCCTCCTTGTCACCAGGAATTTCCTAGCCAGTTGGCAGTGGGGAAAAAGCTTGGTAAATTATCATCATCCTCATCATAAATAGCTGTGAACACCAGATTGCTTTTTAACTCGGTGAGAGTGGGCAAAATGCAGGTCCTATGTGTTCCCAAGGGGCCTCTAAAACACCACATGGGAGGTTTTGGAAGAGAGTAAGTAACAACTATTGGTCTGTGCACTGATGTGAATGAGCGGAGCACACACACTTTCTCCAACCTGTCTAGAGACAAAAACCCTCCTATGCAACTGCCAGAAACACCTCATCGTTGCCCTGTATGAGTTTGCCAGACCAAACAAATCTGTATCTAAGGATGTATTTTCCACATTCCATATTAGAGACCCAGAAGCATCCTTTCTGCCAGGGTGTGCAAGTAGTATACTTTTTCTTGGTCCACGGCAAATTGCACCAGTGGGTGGGATGAGGTCAGAAGTTAGAGTCAGCAGTATTCAGGGTAGCCCCTCAGGCATCCACCCAGCAGCAGTATGGTCTGAGTCTATGTTAATTATAAGAAGAAATATTTGAATGAAACTTTAATTTAAAAAAAGATTGAAAATGTTCGTAAGGTAAAGTTATTATGCATACTAAATGGTTTTTCTATTTTGTTTCCTTTAGGAGAACTATCCTATCCCTGAACCAGGCCCAAATGGTAGGTCCTGGGAATACTTGCCTTATATTTTATTGTTTCTTATTGTTTACCCTGGAGACACATGTGCATTACTCATTTAGCCCTCTTCCCCTACTGTTTATTACTTAAAAGCCTCCATTAAAAACTATGCTTTTGTTAGGCTTTCAACGTAGTCCATTGTCCCCAGCATGACTGGATAGATTCAATCTGGCTGCTACATGAAATAAAAGAAACAGTGGTAGAACCAAGAGAGTTACCATATCAAACTGCTGACTTGTCCCAAAGAGTTTTTGACATAAAATTCTTCAATTTATGGACCAAAGGCAGAATTGTTCCTGTTTTGAGCTAATGACAGAGTTACTCTGTCCTCTTTAAGCTGGAGGGTGGCTTATATTTGGGTGGCTGAATCATGTCCTAACCCTAATCCAAACTTTGAAAAGGAGTGAGTCTATAGATCTTAATCTTTTAATTACAAAAGGGAACACCCAGGAAGGTCCAGGCAGACCAGAACTTTCTGTCCTGTGGAGATGGGAGGGGCTCCATGCAGCCCTACCCTACTACCCTAATCAACCAGGAGCAGAAAGTGGGTGAGCACATTGGGGCAGGGTTCCCTTCACCTTTGCTCCAGTCCTTCTGGCCGAACCTGCTGAGCTGAGCTGACATGCACGTTTCCTGGGGTGGTGTCTGTACCTTTGGAGGTCATGCCACCCTCTTAGCTGTGGCAGATCACAACTGACAGTTCTCTAATTCCTTCCATCTCTGGAGTCCCACAGCAGGAGGTGAGGCTGGTGGTAAGGGGCAAAGTGACTGTAGATAGCTCATCCCACACCCAGCCACTCGGGTCCTTGATGAGTTGGGGGTGTGCTTCCCCACCTTGTCCCACCTTACCCCAGAACTGTGGCTTCTGTGTGAACATCAGATTGAAGGCAGCTTTCTTGGAGCCTCTAGAGCTTTGCTACTCAAAGGCCAGTTGGGTTACTGATTTATTATAGCAATAAGAATACAGACAATAGCTGTTTCTATCAGTGTTTACCAAGTAATGTATATTTAAGGCTCAGTGTTTTTACTGAGATATTATGTTCAGAGAAGTGAAAGAGACACTTCATTGTGTTCTGAAAAGTTGGTGTAGATTCCAGAAGTGGCCAAAAAAAGGGGGGGGGTGCTGTTTTGTATCCAAAGGATCCTTTACTGTTTCTCTCTCTGGAGCAGCATCCTGCTCTCTTTCTTGCCACCCTTCAATTGGAAGGGGAAATGATGGTAAATTTCAGCTAGAGTTCTAGCAACTCAAATTTAATCTCTTATTATAAATTGGTAACTTCACAAGAGGAAACTCTTGAGATAATTTTCGTAACTCGGATGACTTTTCCCTACCTTTGATCTCAGGATCTACCCTGCCACTTCTTACTCTGTTCACCAAACCCAAGGATGAAGGAAGTTCTACAGAGCCACACCTGTTGGATCTCCCATGGTCTGTGGCAAGGGCAGTGTGTAAGACATCTTAGTGCAGAGCTGAGCTTTGGGTCTCTTTGTCTTTCTAAAGCAGAACTTTTTCTCAGGAAGATATTTTGTAATGTGGTAAACTTAGACTAGGCCAGTAATCCTTTGGGATTTAATTCAACAAAGGGGCTCAGTAGCATCATTATTTTAAACTTGGAAAACTGACAACAGCAATATCACCAAATCTCACTATATTCAAACCTGTGAAGGAGAAATGCCAGTTGAAATCTTTGGATGGTTTAAATTAAAGGTGCACTTTTGAACAAAATAACAGGCATGAAGAACTCAGCCTGATAGCACACAAAGTATTGGCAAGCCTAGATTGTGCCACCCTCTCTCATGAATAGATAAGAATCAAGCATAGCATATTAATTGTCTGGAAACAGTTATCTCCTAGAAAACAGGTTTTTTCTCTTAGGTAATTGACACACTTCTTCCTACTAATAATATCTTTCATTCGGTACTAATCAGAGTTCTCCAGAGAAACAGACCTGAGAGAAAAGTTATTATTTATACTTATTTATATATAGATTTACTTAGATATAGAGACAGGGTGGGGGAAGCTGCCTAGTCTGAAATTTGTAGAGATAACCAGCAGGCTGAAACTTCAGTTAAGTCTTGAGGAGAATCCCATCTCCTTCAGGAAACCTCAGAATTCTTTTAAGCCCTTCAACTGATTGGAGGAGGCTTATCCACAGTATGGAGGGTAATCTGCTTTACTCAAAATCTACTGGTTTAAATATTTGTTTTATTGAGGTATAATTGACATATAACGTTATATTAACTTCAGGTACACAACATAATGATTTGATATCTGTATACATTGTGAAGTGATCACCATAATGTCTAGTTAACATTTGTCATCACAAATAGTTACAAATTTCTTTTCCTGTGATGAGGACATTTTTTTGGGGGGGGCTGCATTGTGCGGCATGTTGGATCTTAGTTCCCCGACCAGGGTTGAACCCATGCTCCCTGCACTGGGAGTGCAGAGTCTTAACCATTGGACCGCCAGGGAAGTCCTGACGAGAACTTTTAAGATCTATTCTCTTAGCAACTTTCAAATATACAACACAGTGTTATTAACTATAGTCACTATCCTGTATATTACCTCCCTATGACTGATTTATTTTATAACTGGAAGTTTGTTCCCTTTGACTTCCTTCACCCATTTCACCCATTTCACCCACCCTCCACTCACTGCCTCTGGCAACCACCGTTTTCTGTGTCTATGGAGCTTGGTACGTTTTCGTTTTGTTTTGGTTTGGGTTTTGGTTTTAGATTCCTCATATAAGTGAGATCATAAGGTATTTGTCTTTCTCTGACTTATTCACTTAGCATAATGCTCTCAAGGTCCATCCATGTTGTTGCAAATGGCAAGATTTCCTTTTTTAAAAAAAACTATTTATTTATTTATTTATTTGTGGCTGCATTGGGTCTTCGTTGCTGCGCATGGGCTTTCTCTAGTTGCAGCGAGCAGGGGCTACTCTTCGTTGCGGTGCGCGGGCTTCTCATTGTGGTGGCTTCTCTTGTTGAGGAGCATGGGCTCTAGGTGCATGGGCTTCAGTAGTTGTGGCACGTGGGCTCAGTAGTTGTGGCTCGCGGGCTTAGCTGCTCTGCAGCATGTGGGATCTTCCCAGACCAGCGCTCGAACCCGTGTCCCCTGCATTGGCAGGTGGACTCTTAACCACTGCACCACCGGGGAAGCCCCAAGATTTCCTTTTCTTATGACTAATAGTCCATTGTGTATATATGCCACATTTTCTTTGTCCATTCATCCATCAATGGACACTTAGATTGTTTCCATATCTTGATTATTGTAAAGCTGCAATGAACATGGATGTGCTTAAATGTTAATCACATCTAAAAAACACCTTCACAGCAACATCTAGCATTTAACCCAACAACTGGGCACCATATCCAAGCCAAGCTGATGCATAGAATTAGCCCTCACATGCAATTATTTTGCTCTGTGGAAGCTTTCTTGCCTTACAAGACTTAATCAAGGTTTCTGTTTAGCTTGTTTTTCTCTGTGATCTAAATCTTTTACCTGGCCTTTGAAACCAAGCCCTCTCGTTCATCCAGAGGAAAAACTCCAGGGTGCCTCAGAGGGGCAGAGAGGTCCTTCCCTCCCTCACTTGTTTTTTCCTTCTCCTTTATCTTATCAGAGGTGCTGCTGAAGATGCATTCTGTTGGGATCTGCGGCTCAGATGTCCACTACTGGCAGCATGGTCGAATTGGAGATTTTGTTGTGAAAAAGCCAATGGTGCTGGGGCATGAAGCCTCAGGAACAGTCGTAAAAGTGGGATCATTGGTCAAACACCTAAAACCAGGTCAGCAAAGCCCTTCAGCCAATGGATTTGTTTATTTATTCAACACAAATATTTGTACGTGATTTCTCAGGGTCAGGCCCTCTGTTAAACACTGGGGATACAGCAATGAACAAGACAGTCTCAGTTCCTACACACATGGATCTTATGTTCCGCAGGAGAAGGCAGCTGGGACAGACAGTAAATTAATCAAAATTGTGTTGAGGGCAGCAGAGGAGAATACAGGGTGCGATTGGTGTATACTACCCTCCAGGCCCATGGCTTGTCTGAGGAAGGACAATTAGTTCAACGTCTGAAGGCAAGTAAGAAATAAGCCAAGTAAAGGGGAGGGGAAAAACGTTCCAGCCACAGGAACCACAGAATGCCTCTACATGCTAAGAACCAGGGCCTTCTATGCAGCATTGATCTTATTGGATGACTGGGAAACCACCAATATTTTTCTAGATTTGCTTAATTCAGGGAGGAATTCTCAGCTGTGGCAGATTGTGATGTTCCCCAACTCAGTGAATTAAATCCAAGCTGTCTTAGAATAGCCAGCTGTTGGCTTTAACCTTCCTTTCCTGATGAGGCCACTGAATAGCCTGGGGATGATGGATTATTTGGGGGAAGGAGGGAGTTCTCAGGAGGTGCCATCCTGTGTTATAAGGCTCTCTGAGCCTGACTGCATGGTGAGGGATCCACGAGCTCTGAAGAAGCTAGGCATGTGTCTCATTTGGGAATGTTAAGTCAGGCCCTCCATTTATCATCAGTGAAGTTGAGAAAGCCCCTGAAGTTTTGCAGGGTTATCCCAAAGTGGAAGGTTCATAGGTTCCAACAGCCACTGGTTGGTTCTTACCTGTGGGACAAGGTCTCTAAATATAAATCATAATAGGAAGTGGGCTTCTCTAAATTTAAGTTATAACAGGCGCTTAATCAGCATCTACAATGGGTCCAGCCTTGTGCCCAGTGCTTTGGGGGATATAGAAAATTGAGAAGGTATGATCCCTGGATGCTTCAGTTTAGTTGAGGAGACCAGATATCAGGATATACATAAATACTTATATACATAAAAACCTATATATATATATATATATATATATATATATATATATATATATATATATATATATATATACATGTGATTATTTTAAGTTGCTGATCTCTTAAGTTTAAATGCATTTTAACAATCCTGCACTTTTACTCCCCCAATCCAATGTTCAATGTTTTCGACATCATATTTTACGTATTTTTGTTTTGTGTATCCCTTAACTTCTCATTATGGATATAGGTGATTTTACTACTTTTGTCTTTTAACCTTCCTCCTATCTTTATGAGTGATTGATCTACTATCTTTACTGTATATTTGCCTTTAACAATGACATGTTTCCTTTCATAATTTTCAAATTTCTAGTTGTGGTTTTATTTTCCACTTAATGAAGTCCCTTTAACATTTCTTGTAAAGCCATTTTAGTAGTGCTGAACTCTTAGCTTTTGCTTGTTTGGAAGACTCTTGATCTCTGCTTCAAATCTGAATGATAGTCTTGCCAGGTAGAATATTCTTATTCCTGGTTGTAGATTTATCCCTTTCATTACTTTCAATATATCATGCCACTCCTCTCTGGTCTGCAGAATTTCTGCTGAAAAGTCAGCTAGCTGATAGTTTCATAGGAGTTCCCTTGTGTGTCACTAGTTCCTTTTCTCTTTAAATTTTGCTTTGGGTTGATCTTGTTTGAGAGTCTGTAGTTTCTGGACCTGCATATCTGTTTCCTTTCCCAGGTTAGGGAAGTTTTCAACTATCATTTATTCAAATAAGTTCTCTGCCTTTTTCTCTTTCTCTTCTTTTTCTAGGACCTTTATAATGTGAATGTTAGTATGCTTTTTTTTTTTTTTTTTTTTTTTCCCGGTACGCGGGCCTCTCACTGTTGTGGCCTCTCCCGTTGCGGAGCACAGGCTCCAGACGCGCAGGCTCAGCGGCCATGGCTCACAGGCCCACACTCCGCGGCATGTGGGATCTTCCCAGACCGGGGCACGAACCTGTGTCCCCTGCATCGGCAGGCAGACTCTTAACCACTGCGCCACCAGGGAAGCCCCCTAATGTTAGTATGCTTGATGTTCCAGAGATCTCTTAAACTATCCTTGTTTTTTTTTTTAATAAATAAATTTATTTATTTTTGGCTGCATTGGGTCTTCGTTGATGCACAGGGGCTTTCTCTAGTTGCGGCGAGTGGGGGCTACTCTTCGTTGCGGTGCGTGGGCTTCTCATTGCGGTGGTTTCTCTTGTTGCGGAGCACGGGCTCTAGGCACGCAGGCTCAGTAGTTGTGGCTCATGGGCCCTAGAGCGCAGACTCAGTAGCTGTGGTGCACAGGCTTAGTTGCTCCACGGCATGTGGGATCTTCCCGGACCAGGGCTCTAACCTGTGTCCCCTGCATTGGCAGGCAGATTCTTAACCACTGCGCCACCTGGAAAGTCCCAAACTATCCTTGTTTTAAAGAATTTTTTTTCTTCTACTACTCTGTCTTCCAGCTCACTGATCCATTCCTCTGTATCATCTAATCTGTTGATTACTTCTAGTGTTTTTTTGTTTTATTTTGTTTTGTTTTTGGTGGAAAGGAAAGCTTGCTTTATTTTAGATGCCAGCAACCAGGGTGGGGGAGGGAGGGGGGAGGGCGGACGCCTGTCCAAAGGCCAACTCCTCCCTCTGACAATCAGTTGGCTACAGCTTTTATAGACTGAGGGAGGGGGCTACATGCAAAAACAGCACAGTCAGCTCTGACAGTCATCTTGAAACTAATCATGAGGTGGTCTGATCAGGGTCATCTTGATTTAAGTACGTTTAGGCTTCAGTTCCAGGGTCAGTTTGTTCCCATTTCCTTGAAGCCAGTTCTCGGAGTTGTGGCAGCTTATGTCATGGCTTCAGTCTGGTCATCATATAGTTAATTTTTTCCACCTGGAAGGGGGTTTCAGTATCTATAAGACAGCTCACAGGACATGGCTCAGAATATTATCTATAGCCCTTGAGAAGGAACTAAAGTTCCTTGAGTATGCTTAATGACTAAATTATTATTATTTGTTCTCCTTTGACTGTTTTCCTTTGTTTCTGCATTTTCTCACTTCTCTGATTAAACTTATTCTCTGGCTAAAGTTTTTCCACAGACAAAAGGCAGGCTGAGGACATGGGGGGAAGGACCATAGTAGGGTCCTGCTCTGTTTCAACATTGTCAGATCATATTAAAAAATGTTGTCTATAGGGAACCCCTTTTAAAATATAAATATTTAAATAGATTACAAATAAAAATATACAAAACGTTAGCATGCACACACTACTTAAGAGAAAGCCAGTGACTATATTAATATCATAAAACATACAATTCAGAGCAAAGAATATTACAAGGGATAAAGAGAAGTATTACAAAAATTCACCAGAAAGACATAATAATTCTATATTGATGTACCTAACAATAAAACTTCAAAATATACCAAGGAAAGACTTATAGAATGAAAGGAGAAATAGACACGTCTATATTTATAGTTGGAGACTTCAGTATTCCTCTCTAAAAAACTGATAAAACAGGAAGGTGGAAAAATCAGAAAGGATACGGAACACCTGAATAATACTAAAGTCAACTTGACCTAATTGCCATTTTTAGAATGTAACACCTAAAAGCAACAGAATGCACATTTTTTTTCAAGTACACATAGAACATTCACCATGATAGAACATGTTTTGGGAAATAAAACCTCAACAAATTTAGAAGAATTTAAGTCATACAAAATACATTTTCTGATCATAATGGAATTAAACTAGAAATCAATAACAGAAGGATATCTGGAAAACTCCCAAATATGTGGAAATTAAATGACACTCATCTAAATAAACCACATGTCTAAGAAGAAGTCACTAAGGAAACTAAAAGAAATTTTTTTGAAATTAAAGGTAATAAAAAAACAATGACAGTTGTGGGATGTGACTAAAGTAGTGTCTGGGGGAAGTTTATAGCATTCGATTCTTATATTAAAAATAAGAAAAGTCCCAACTCAGTGATGTATACTTCCACCTCATATCCTGCATGAAAATAAAAAGTCAGATGGAGTAGTAAATAACTTTATTCAGAAAGGCAAATCTTCTAAAACTATTATAAGGAAATTTGGGAGGGAGTTCAAGGGAAGATTGTAGGGGTACAGCACAGTTTTAGATTTTCCATATTACCCTGCTAGTGTTTGAGAGTCTCCTGAAGAGGCAGGGGGCGGCTGTGGCTCACCGCGGGGACAAGGACACTGGCAGCAGAAGTTCTGGAAAGTATTCCTTGGCGTGAGCCCTCCCAGAGTCCGCCATTAGCCCCACCACAGTCTCTAGTGTATTTATTTTTAATTTCAGTTATTGTATTCTTCAGCTCTGTTTGGTTCTTCTTTATATTTTCTAACTCTTCATTAAACTTCGCACTGTGTTCATCCATTCGTCTCCCAAGTTCATTGAGCAACTTTATGATCATTACCTTGAACTAACTCTTTATTGGGTAGATGCTTATCTCCACTTCACTTAGTTCTTCTGAGGTTTTATCTTGTTCCTTTGTTTAGAACATACTCTTCTACCACCTCATTTTGCCCAATTCTGTTTTTATTCCTATACATTAGTTAGATCAGTTTCATTTCCCAATCTTAGAGAATTAGACTGATGTAGGAGATATACTATGGGTCCAGCAGCATGCTCCCTCTGGTCACCAGAGGGGTGTCACCTATGTGGGCTGCATGGGGCCTTCTGTTGTGGCATGCTGACTACTGTGGGTTGGTGGGTCTGGTTCCTGACCTAGTTGGCGGCCATGCCCTGCTTTGTGCTGAGGCTGCCAGCCACTGGTAGCTGAGGCTGAGTCCTGGCATGGCTGGCTGTGCAGCCTGTGGGGTCCTGGGACTGGTTCTGACTGACTGGTGGGCACATAAGCCCTTTGCACTAATAGGCAAGAGGGAGAACTCCAAAATGGCACTTGTTAGCACCAGTGTTCTTGTGGTAGAACAGGCTCCCCCAAATTGCTGCCGCCACCATCTATGTTCCCAGAAGGAGTCCCAGTTACCTCCTGCCTCTCTGGGAAGCTCTCCAAGATTAGCAAGTGGTTCTGACCCAGCTGCCTTTCAAATTACTGCCTCTGGGCTTCCCTGGTGGCGCAGTGGTTGAGAGTCCGCCTGCCGATGCAGGGGACACAGGTTCATGCCCCGGTCTGGGAAGATCCCACATGCCGCGAAGCGGCTAGGCCCGTGAGTCATGACCACTGAGCCTGCGTGTCCGGAGCCTGTGCTCCCCAACGGGAGAGGCCACAACAGTGAGAGGCGCGCGTACCGCCAAAAAAAAAAAAAAAATTACTGCCTCTGTGCTGGGTCTCAGTGTGTGAGATTTTGTGAGTGCCCTTTAATAGTGAAGTCTCTGCTTCCTACAGCCCCCTCTGGCTCTCTTGTACAAAAGTCTTGTTGGCCTTCAAAGCAGATGTTTTGGGCATGCATCTTCCCAGTGTAGGACCCCTTGGCTGGGGAGCCCGATGTGGGGCTCTGACCTTGATTTCTCTTGGAGGAGAACTTCTGCACTTGTAATTGTTCTCCTGTCTGTGGGTTGCCTACCCAGAGGTGTGGGTCTTGACTATACTGTATCTCTGCCCCTCCTACCCATCTGTTGTAGTTCCTTCCTCATGTCTTTAGTGGTGGAAGATCTTTTCTGCTAGTCCTCATTGACAGTTGCTGTGTAAATGTAATTTTCATGTGCCTCTGGGGGAGGGTGAGCTCAGGTTCTTCCTACTCTGCCATCTTGGTCACATCCTCCTGCCTTTTTATCTTACGGTTTGAATTTCCTCTGTGATAGTACCAGCTCAGATAATTATAATAATGATAAATTCAATAAAGATTGTTATTAATGCTACTATATATTACTACTACTACAATCACCATCACTACCAGTACTTTTAATGTGTGCTTACTACATACCAGTACTACAGTATCCGGTAAGTCCTTTGAACACAAAAGACTTATAAAAATAGCTTAATATGTCTCTGTTTGGTGAAGGGCAGACCTCTCACAGGTTCTTCTCAGGCTCCTAACACAGTCCTCAGGCACAGGTGGGCCCTAACTCTGTTAGTACGCCCTCTGGGGGCAGGGGTGGGGATTGGCTGGGAAGGGACTTGGAGGAATGAAATTTCTAAGGTAGTGTTCATGTTCTTTGTCTTGGTGGGAGTTTACGTTACACAAGTGAATGCCTTTATCAGCTTCATCTAATGATCTACTTAATATTTGTGCATTTTGTCAGCATCTAAACTTTACCTTAATAAGGAACCATAAACAAGTTTTGAACTCTAGTTAATGATATGCAAGCTGAAGTATAATGATAGGAAGCTGAGTGATGTGTACCCCCATGTGTGCAACCTACTTTGAAATGCCTTAGAAAAGAAGATGAATTGATGGATGGAAGAGAGATGGAAGCTGAGTGATGGGTACCCATGTGTGCAACCTACTTTGAAATGCATTAGAAAAGAAGATGAATTGATGGATGGAAGAGAGATGGATAGATGGCATGGATATGTGATAAAGTGAATGTAGCTAAATTTTTTTTTTTAAGTACCAGGGATCTTTATTCTCAGGGCTGATATCGAATCTGTGGCTGCAGGTAATATGTCACTATTTTGAGAATAAAAGTTCCCGTGATCTTCATTCTTTGCAAGTCTTCAGCCACAAAGTTACACATTATTCTCATAACAAGATAAGTGAATCAGGCTGGAAGGGGATTAAAGAGGTACACTGATGATAAAAGCAAAGGGGAGCAAACACTTCTACAAGCATATTGTCCCAGTTACCTTGAAGTTTAAGTTTCAGATTAATTTGTAGCTAAGTGTTAAGTGAAGAAACCAAGTTGAGAACATCTGGGTGTTCACCATACAGTTCTTTCAACTTTGCTGTACGTTTGAAAATTTTCATACTAAGAAGATGTAAGAGCCAATTCTAAAGCTGGGTTTCCAAGTGGGCCTAGTGAGACACAGAATAGAAGTACAATAGAGCTGGCCATTCACAAGCCTGAATGTTACTCTGCTCTACCAGAGTCTGAGGCCTCTGTGGGTCATTTGCCTTAGTGGTTCTGCTAACCAGGAATCATTTATTGTCTAGGAGACTGAACATAAACCATGCCATCATTATGACTCCCTTCAGCGTATTATCAAAACAGGTGAAGAAAAAAATGCCTGCAAATTCCACACACTAGCCACCTCTTTCACAGCAGTTTGAAATGGGAACTAAACCTGGCTTGATGGGACTGGTTGTGTGTTTCCCAAGCTGGGAGGTGGCTGTGGAGCTGGAGGGGCAAGTTGGCTTGTTCCATGAGCCAATAAAAGAGCAGGCAAGCCAAACCAGCCTGTGAAGAGGCAGACTGGTCATTTTCTTCCAGAGTGTATGTGCTGCATTTGGTATTTCCTTTGCAAGCACTAATGGGCTGGGCTTGCCTGGCGTTCCCTGGGTCCCCAGCGGGGAGGGAGGCTCATTTGGCCAGATTCCCCTGCTGGCATCTGTCCATGAGCACGTGTCTCTTCACAGCATCTCTGCCCCTGCCTGTGTTTTTTTTTTTTTTCCCCCAGGTGATCGTGTTGCCATTGAGCCTGGTGCTCCCCGAGAAGCAGATGAATTCTGCAAGATTGGCCGATACAATCTGTCACCAACCATCTTCTTCTGTGCCACGCCCCCTGATGACGGGAACCTCTGCCAGTTCTACAAGCACAATGCTAACTTCTGCTACAAGTTAGTGCCCATGGCCCAGCTGTGCCACCTGGGACCTCTTCTCCAGTGTTTGTTTGGTGCTCTTTCTTCTAGTTTTCTTCATTCTTTTTAGCTCATAATTCTAGACATGAGGCATCCCTTGGCAGGCCTGCCCTTCTTGGAGGCATTGAGGGAGGGTAGCCTGACTAGGGCTAAGACTGACTCACAGTGCTTGCTTTTAGTCTTTCAGTCTAACTTTCCCTCACCTAGAGCAATAATAGAAAATCATTGCTGAAATCACTCACTCCTCTCCAGCCGTCTTGGAGATAATTTATTGTAGTTGTCCTCCATTATTGGTTTCCACTGCAGCCACAAGAAAGAGATCTTGTAACAGTAGAAACCTTGGCAACAACTAGGGTTTACTGTGGTGTGGAGCCAGGGCATGAGCTTTGGGACCCTGGATCCACTCCCTCCTAGTGAGTGACTGAGGAAATGACTTAACCTTCTTCTGCTTCAGTCTCTTTTAATCACTTGGAGATTAAATAAGGCAATGCACATAAAGTCACAATTATTGTTTGTTTTTTAATTTATTTTTGGTCGCGTTGGGTCTTCGTTGCTGTGCGTGGGCTTTCTCTAGTTGTGTCGAGCAGGAACCACTCTTCGTTGCAGTGCATGGGCTTCTTATTGTGGTGGCTTTTCTTGTGGAGCACTGGCTCTAGGCGCGTGGGCTTCAGTCGTTGTGGCACGCAGGCTCAGTAGTTGTGGTGCACGCGCTTAGTTGTTCTGCGGCATGTGGGATCTTCCCAGACCAGGGCTCGAACCCTTGTCCCCTGCATTGGCAGGTGGATTCCTAACCACTGTGCCACCAGGGATGTCCCCACAATTATTGTTATTACGTGCCTGGCCTTGTGCTAATAAGTGCTTTGCATGCCTTATTTAACTTTCATAACTGTAATGGTGAGGTGGGCACCAGTATTGCAGTATTGTGTGAGAGTCAGCAGAGGCAGGAGAAGGCTAACTGGCTAATTGGCTTGAACACAGAACAGAGCCAGGAGTCAAGCTGGGGTGGCTGTGATTCTCAAGCTCCTGCCCTGTGCTCACTACCCTACCTCAACTCTCAAAGTGATTTGGGGAAGTTGTGTCTGGCAGAAGCAGAGTTCTATACCTTCTGCATGGGCCCCAGCCCATGGAGCTCTGGGATGCTGCTTTCCTTCTGAACCGACCAGGCGCATTTTCCTCCTACCCCAGCCTGGCCCCAACAGTGACTCTTTTGGCCAGGATGGGGCTTGTCTTTTGAAGTCCAGGTGCCAGTCACAGGGGCGGTCTGACAGATCTGAGTTTTCTAGTGCTTACTGGAAGCCTTGAGAGGAGTCACAGGCCAGGGACCTCATGATGAGTTTAAGTCAGCACTCTAGGAGAGAGCAGTTTACCTGTGCAGAGTCCACCTTTGAGCAAGTGGTTCCTGAATCTTCCCACTTTTTCTGGGTCCTTTCCAAGTCAAAGTGGCAAACAAGTGTTTCGTGGAAAGCAGAAGAGCATGGTGGTAAAGCTTGAGACTAACCACTGGTTTTTCCCATTTGCCAACTGTGTGACCTTGAGCAAGGTACTTAAACTTTGTAACCTCAATCTCCTGTGCAATGGAAATAATAATATCGCCATGATGAAATGCATAGAATTAGAGATGGGATTCAGTGGGAAAAGCATATCAAGTACTCAGCACGAGGCCTGGCACTGAAGAGGAGCTCAGTAAACAGTGCCATGATGTGTCGTAGCTATGGCCTTGTATCTGGGGGATGTTACAGGGATAGGCCTGAAAAGGAGCCTTGCACTGGGAATCGTGGGCGGGGGGCGGGGGCGCAAGTGGTTTGCAGGGAATGGTGCGGGAGGAAGTGTTCTGGTTGGCAATGGCAAGGGGAGGGCTGTGGAGGGCCTCTAGGGGACATGCAACCCCTACCTTTCCTCTTCTCCTGGGGTACTTTGTATCTATGTCCCCAGCCCCGCCGTGGATCTACACCCTTCTCTCTAGTTTCTCTTTGTGCGGATTTGTACACTGCCACACCTTCTTTATCTTCCGACCCACCTTATTTTCTTTCTGTCTTCCTGCTTCCCCCTTGGCTTCTTGATCGTTCTTTAACCCTTTTTCCTATTTCCTGAATCCCATTTTGAAAACCACCAAGTTGCTTTGTCATTTTCTGGTGTTTATAAAATCATGAACAATTAGGGCCGGGAAGAAACTCATCCCCTTTCCCTCAACCTCCACTGAACAAGGTTGGGGAAGGAGGACCCAGTAACTCTCCCCAGGTCAGTGGCAAAAGGGCTGGACCCCAGGACTTTGGCTACGGCTGCATGTGTGATAAGGCAGCATCTGCCTAATCAGTGGGATAATCTCCCATGTAACAATCCTCTCTCATCACCATCCCCAATCCCATTTCTCCCTGGTATTCTTATTCCAAAGGGAAGTCAGAGCAGAAGATGAGAGGAGCACACAGTTCCTGACCACAGGCCACCCTCAGTTTAGCCCCAGCACCAGCTTTGGGGGAGGCCCAAATGTGAAGAGGCAGGACTGTCGGAGAGAGTGTGTGTGACTGGGGGTCCTTGAGAGAGTTTGGGAATCTTCATTATTTCACTTCAAACTCTTCCCCCTTATTTGGAATTGATGGGGTAGGTTTGGTGGGTAGAAGGGATGATGACAACAGTCAGAGCAAGAGAGTGGATTGGCGTGTGGGAAATGATGTGAGAGAAGCAGAGGGGAGGGGAGAAAAAAGGGGTGGTGGGCACCAGTCAGGCCAAATGCAGGCCTTGTTATTTATTCTGTGGAGGATCAGGAATAGAAGGATCATGGGGATCAGCACATGGTTTGGCTGCCACTTTTTTCTCTTTTTGGAACTTGAGGGTTTTCACGTTCTTGCATGCGGAGGTTGTGGGTGTGCTGAATAAATACTGGGCAGTGAGGAGCTAGCAGAAGTTAGATGTTAACTACGGAGCTGCTTGTACCGAGAGGCAGCCGATGCGGGACAGGCAGAGGATATGGAATCAGGCGATCTGGGTTTAAGTCTTGTTCTTCTGCTCACTAGCCTTGTAACCTTGGGCAAGTCTCTCAATGTCTTCAGCTTCAGTTCTGCTTCTGTAGAATAAAGGTAAAAACAAAGCCTGCCCGGGAATTCCCTGGCGGTCCAGTGGTTAGGACTCTGGGCTTTCACTGCCAAGGGCCTGGGTTCAATCCCTGGTCTGGGAACTACGATTCTGCAAGCCTTGTGGCCAAAAAAAAAAAAAAAAAAAACCACCACCACCACCAAAGCCTGCCCTTCCTGCCTGACAAGTTCATGGTGAGGATTAAATGAGATATGGAGGAGAAAGTCTCTAAATCTGTAAAGCATTATGAAAATATTTGCTGTCTTCATCAGTGGGATGGTTAAGAGGGTCAAGGTGCTGGTGGACAGGGAAGTGAAAACCAAGAACCCAGTGGCAAAGGTGACACAGCATTTAATCTGCGTAACCAATCCAGGGACAGCCAGGCAGCTGCTGCTATCAGATGTGGTTCTTCTGGAGCGTGTTAATATGGGAGACAGTGTACAGAGTGAAGTCAGCTTCTAATCACTGTTTTGCAAAGCTGCTGATAGTCTGGATTGTTTGCTAAAACGAAACCAGAAATGTTATAAGTTTGAGAAGCAGATGAAATGCTGGAATGGTATTAAGTTAAACCCTTGTGAAATGAACTTTTCATTTATGAATGACAGCCACACCACACTTTATCTTGGATAGCATTTTCAGAGGGGAGCAGTATGATATGGGCTCTGGAATCAGACATATCTGGCTTCCAGTTCAAACCCTTTAAGCCTCTCAATACTCACTGGTTTTGAATTTTTGGAGCAAGCCATTTAATCCTCCAAGGCTTGGTTTCCTCGTCTGTAAAATGGGAATAATAATATCTACCACAGAACTATTCTGAGGATTTACATGAGTGAATGTATGTAAATTGCTTAGCACATTGCCCAGCACATAAATTAAAGCTCAGTAAATATTAGCTATTGTTATTGTTGTTAACCCAGAAGGACTAACTAAGTGTGTTGAATGACTCCTCAGACTTCCTGACAATGTCACCTTTGAGGAAGGGGCCCTGATTGAGCCACTGTCTGTGGGGATCCATGCCTGCCGGCGAGCTGGAGTCACCCTGGGGCACAAGGTCTTTGTGTGCGGAGCTGGTAAGAAACAGATGACACCCTGGTTATGAGTTCATTAAAGGGGAATGTGGGGATCCCTCTGCCCATTTCATTCCCCCTCCAAGGGCTGAAATTGGTCCTAGAATCTTTCCGGGTTAGGGAGGATCACAGTGTCCCATTCCTTCAATGACACGCACTTTGCTAAATAAATATCTGCAGGCATGGTAGTAACCAATGTTGTTTCCTAGGCAACATAACCCTTTTGTTCACTTAAAGATTACAATTTGGAATTATTTTTCAACCCTTGACAGGAAACTAGGGAAATATTTTTGGTAGTAAAGGGAAGGGCAACTTTTGGAACTTTCAAATCATCCTAGAGAACTGGTCTCCTGGTCCTTCCAGAATGAGGCGGCCCATGGTTACGACCAGCAGAAGGAGTGGGGTCCAGCTCACTGTGAGTCAGCACTCTGCCCACATTGGCTTGCAGCTAGTTGCCTTCTTCCTCCCCTGCTTCCCGTTGCTTGAACAAGCCTAGCGGCCTTAGACTGAATCATCTAGGCTTCTAACTGCTTCTGGTGACTCAAACAACATGCTTCACTCCTTGTGGGTGTGCTCTGGTATTCCTCATACACTTTTATTTTTTTTATGGAGATATAACTGATGTATAACATTATATTAGTTTCAGGTGTACAACATAATGATTTGTTATTTGTATATATTGCAAAATGATCACCACAATAAGTCTAGTTAACATCTGTCACCTTACAGTTATAAAATTTTTTTTCTTATAAGAACTTTTAAGATCTATTCTCTTAGCAACTTTCATACATGCAATACAGTATTAACTTTAGTCAGCATGCTGTACATTAGATACCCAGGACTTATTTATTTTATAACTGGAAGTTTGTACCTTTTGACCCTCTTCATCCATTTCACTGCTGCCACCACCACCTCTGGCAATCAATCTATTCTCCATATCTATGAGCTCAGCTCCATATCCATTCTCCATATCTATGGAATATTTTATATACAAACACACACACACACACACATACACACCACATTTTCTCTGCCTATTCATCCATTCATCCACACTTAGGTGGATTCCATGTCTGGGCTATTGTAAATAATGCTGCAGTGAATATGGGGATGGAGATAACATTTTGAGTAAGTTTTTATTTTCTTTGGATAAAATTCCACTTCTGAGTAGAAGTAGAATTGCTAGATCATTTTTGAGGAATCTCCACACTGTTTTCCGTAGTGTCTGCACCAATTTACATTCCCACCAACAGTGCATAGGGGTTTCCTTTTCTCTGCATCCTCACCAATACTTTTTACTTGTTGTCTTTTTGATAATAGCCGTGCTAACAGGGGTACAGTGATATCTCTTTGTGGTATTGATTTACATTTCTCTGATTAGTGATGTCGAGCATCCTTTTATGTTTATTTGGCCATCTGTATGGATTCTTTGGAAAAATGTCTAGTCATATCCTCTGCTCATTTTTCAATCAGATTGCTTTTTACTATTGAGTTGTGCAAGTTCTTATATATATTTTGGATATTAACCCATATCAAATATATGATTTGCAAATATTTTTCTCCTACTCAACATGTTGCCTTTTTCATTTTGTTGTTGTTTCCTTTGCTGTGCAGAAGCTTTTTAGTTTGATACAGTCCCACTTGTTTATTTTTGCTTTTATTGCCTTTGCTTTTGGTGTCAAATCCAAAAACTCAAGACTGATGTCAAGGAGCTTACTGCCTATGTTTTCTTCTAGGAGTTTTATGGTTTCAGGTCTTATATTCAAGTCACTAATCCATTTTGAGTTAATCCTCATACACTTTGTGACTGATTTTCTTTGGCAGGGCCAAATAAGTGACTACAGGGCTTCCTAAGCAGGGTGATGGGTGTAGAACAGATTTGCCTCAATGAGCCAGCAGACTGTAGGATTCACGTGACAGATTTATTTTAAAAAACTCTGCATAAGTAATACTTTTTTGCTATAGAAAAAGAAGTTAAATCATACATACCACACCTGCACGCACGTGCACACACACAAAAATTCACTGATGGCCCCATCACCCATCAGCCTGAGGGAACCACTTTTAACATTTTGGTGTAGAATATTACAGTTTGGTTTTTGTTTTTGTTTGTTTAACTCATGAGATCATCCTGAATATGCTTCATTTTACCTACTCTTTTAAAAAATTAATATACTGTGAACATTTTTCTATGTCATTAGATAAAAGAGTTAGACGACATAATTTTTAATAGCTGTGTAGTATCCTTCTGTAGTTAAGTTAACTAGTCACCCCTTTGTTGGTTATTTCAGATATTTCTCAGTGTTTTGCTTTCTGGGCGAACTCACTAAATTATTCTCAAGGGGAGTGTCCAAAAAGCAAATCCTCAAAGATATTCTGCATAGCCTTATTTGTGGTCTGGTTTTTGTGGTAAAACCATCTAGTGTGCCTATAAAGTGGGGAAGCAGGTGGTCTTTGGGCTGATTCTCAGGCACCTGGACATCCTGGAGCTGCCTGATTAACTGGGTCAACCTAGGACACCCTCCAGGGTGGTTCTCAGAGGGCACCTGAAAGGATACGTCTCACCTTGGGGAGGCATGTTGGGTTCTAAGAAGGTAGGGGGTCAAAGAGAGAAGAGGAGCCCAGCACTGGGAGCAGATTCCAGGTAGAGGACAGTCCCTCATGCACTCATTTACTCATGCATTCAACAAACAGTTGTTAAGATCTCACTATACGTTAGGCACTGGGATAGATGCTAGAGGTACTCAGAAGATACAGTTCCTGTCCATGGCCTAGACAGGGGGGAGAGCTGGTGTTTGATATTTCACAAATGTCTCCTATTTCCTGCTTTATTTAGGGCCAATTGGACTGGTCAGTTTGCTCGTGGCCAAAGCAATGGGTGCATCTCAAGTGGTGGTGACTGGTAAGGTTTTCTTCTTTTTAAATCTCCTTGGGATGGAAGCAGCTGGGCCTACAGTTTTGGAGTAGGGGCATGAGACCTGTTCCCTTCCTGGAGTAGTGGGTTTCTAACGAGGCTCCTGCTCTTTTCTTCTGGGTTCCAGGGTTGAAAAGCCCACCCAGGAGATGACCAAGTCAGGGCTGAGGAGGAGACTCTTTTGAAGCTCCTAGGAGAGGGTGGCTGCTGCAGAGAAGAGGACCTGGCTCTTTATGTGTGGACCTCAGATGCTTATACTGCCCACTTGGTCCTAAGAAGAGTTTCAGCCCTTGGGTTGTTTGACCAAGCTCAGAGGGTGTGTGTGCGTGTGTGTGTGTGATGTGGAGTTAGTGGGGTATGTGATGTGTTTATAAGAGGATGTTTATGTGTGAGGTGTGTGGTATGAGTGAGAGATATGTACTCGTGTGTGTGAGGAGAGGTTCTCTGACAGGACATGTGGGTATGTGTGTGTGGAGCAGCGTGGTATGATGGAAGCGTGTGGGGTATAGAAGGGTGTGTGTGTGTGGAGAAGGCATCCGTGAGAGAGAATGTGTGTGTGTATAATGTATCTGAGAGTGTTTGTAGGTGTGAGGAGAGGTTATATGAGAGTGTGTGGGTGAGCATGTAGAGTTGTGTGGTGTATGGGGTGTTGGGGATATATGAGGGGAGTGGGGATGCAGAAGGGTGTCATTGCGTGTTTTGTGTGAGAAGGTGAGAGAGTATGTGTGTAGCTGTGTAGAGCTGTGTGGTATGTATGGGGGTGTATCAGGGTGTAGAAGGATGTGGATGTTTGAGAAGTTTTCTAAGAGATTATGTGTGAGGGTGTGTTTAGAGAGTATGTGTGTTGGGCTCAGCGATACCATCACTACACCAGAGCTTCCTTGCCATCGGAATCTGCACCTTCATTGTTTCTCCCTAATCCACCATCCAGTTTCTCAGTTTGAAAGAAACTTTTGTTCAACTTTAGATCTGTCAGCCTCTCGGTTGTCTAAAGCCAAGGAAGTTGGAGCTGATTTCCTCCTCCAGATCTCCAACGAGAGCCCACAGGAAATTGCCAATAAAGTGGAAGGCCTGCTGGGGTGCAAGCCAGAAGTTACCATCGAGTGCACAGGGGTGGAGACCTCCATCCAGGCGGGCATATACGTGAGTGGAATAAGGGTAGCTAAGCTGGTAGGCAGCTTCAGGGAATCAGTGCAGGGTAGTGAACCAAGTAGGATTCCTAGGATCAAGCTTCTCCACTGATTTGCTATGTTGACCAACCCTCCCCCAACCAGGTAATTCTTTGTTAACTGCTTTCTTATCTCTCTTGTGGAGGTAGTGACAGTTCCCTAACATCTTCATTGGGTTATTGTGAAGTTCAAACTAGGTAACAGATATACATGGGCCTTGAAAGATGGTAAGTGACCCATACCTTTAGAATGGGATTGCTGTTATGATCACATCTGTGATCATGAAAATAGTGCTCTTGGTAAAAAAAAAAAATCAACAGGAGGAACAAGGAAGCATGCCTTAGTTGAGTATGGGAAATCCCTATCTTGTTTTATTGAGGAAAACTGTAGTCTTTGAGTCATTGATACAAACTGAGTCCTTAATTCATTTAGTCACAAAGGTGAGGTGATATTTCAGCGTCACAGTTGTCTACTACTGTCCTTTCCCAGAATTAGAAACAGATAAGCTGCCAATACCTGATTTACCCCTCAGCAACCCACCAGTAATTTATGGGATGTTGGAGGGGGAGGGGCAGGGAGGAGTAAAATTGAGAAATCAAAGTATGAGGAAAAGAAGGAAGAAAAGAATAAGAGCTAGATTCCGAGCTCTACCGTGGGCCGTGTCCTCTGCTGTGTGCTTTATAAACATGATGCCTAATCTGCATAATAGCCCTGAAAATGAGTTCTCATTTTCCACATTTTACAAGGAGAGCGGCCCAGTGACTCGCCTTGAGCGCACCGCTCCAGTGCCTGGGCTTTCCTTACTCCATCTGGCTCCTCTGGAGAGGAAGGGATAGAGGGGACAAGGAACCAGTGCTAGGGTGGGAGGGGCTGGGCTGGGGAGAGCATCGGTAGCTGCCACTGCTGGGCACTCCTGCCCTGTCTCCCAAACTGCTTTCTCACAGCAGCACATGCTTCTTCCTTCCTTCTCAGTCACAGCCAGTCACACACAAGGGCACTGTCCACCGTGCAAGGCATTCTGGGAAAACCTGACCCCTCGAGCTGTGTGGCAGGGCTCTCAAGCCTGGCACACCCAGCCAGAGCTGCCTTCCCCTCCTCCTACCAAGATGCATATGGCACCAGGGGCCAAGGAAGCAGCGGGAGAGGCAGGAGCAGGTGCCACTTTTGCCCTAACCTTGTTCCAGCTGGAATCAGCCAGCTCTCTGCTCCACTGTCCAAGACAGTCAGTGGTCACCATGTGGGAAGGGGGAAAGAGAAACCAAAACCCAGAGGGCGACGGGTCTGTGTGTGATCAGTGGAGCTGTGATCGACCCATGGCAGGGCTTGGGTTCCTGCCTCGTGCCTGGCTTTGTGCCAGACACCTTGAGGGCTTGACCAGTAAGGTGCGTCTACTGTTTTCAAGTTGTCGGCAGGTCAGTGACCCCCCACTCAAGAGAGAGGCAGTAAAAGACATGGCTTCCTAGTGCAAGTCCTTCCTTCCTCTTGTGCCCTGCCTGGAGGGCATCTGAGAACAAGTTGATATCTCCAACTGTTGATGGTGGGGGTCCAGTTGCCGGGCTACCTGAGGTGGGTGTGGAGGTAAATGTGACACAAGGGCCTTATGAAGCCTGAAGCCGGTGCCTGTCCTGAGTGGGGAGTGGAGCATCATGCATGACAGGTGCTGTAGAATGCTACAGGTCACTCTGCCAAAGGGCAGGTTAGGCGGAGGCACCTTATGGACATACCTGAGAGTCACCTTTCTGCCATGTGATGTCTAGATAATGTTCGTGAGAAGACATAGCAAATGCTTAGGGTAGAATTGATGTCATCTCCTTGGTGTGGAAGTCACAACAACAAAACAGTGGTCTGAGATTTCCTTTGCCTGTGGTCAGTAAGCTACTGGCCTCCTGGCAGCCTGGGATGACCAGTTTGGAAGAGGTTCCTCTTCCTCCTTACCAGGTGGAGAGGAAGTGCTGAATGGGCAACAGTTTTCCTGGAAAATTTCTCAGTGTATTCTGTGGCTCCCTCACGATTCTGAACCCCTCCCCCAACACTTTTCCAATGAGGACAGCAATGTTTTTCAGTTGTGAGATACCCTCCCCCTTACTGACAGTGTTTATATGTCACAGGTGATTTGTAAGTGACTGCGCTTCAATAAAAACAAAACATGCCAAACGTTGAGCCCATCCTACTGCCAGCCACTGTGACTGTCACCCCTAAGAGCCCTGCTGAGGGGGAGGCATCGTCCTATTCTCACACATGAGGAACCCATGGCTGAGAGAGCACTGTCTAGGGTCCCAGAGCTCAAAAGTGCAAATGCTGGGAGTCACCTCCACACTACAGCCCTCTCTCCAGGGTGTATCCTTCCCCTCGGAGGTAGAAGCTGTGATGTGCTGTCTTACTGCTCCTTTGTTTAGCACTTAGAATGGTCCCACTAAGTGCTTTCTGCTGTTAACTGTAATGAAAACTTAGCATGAATGAATTGTCCATTTTTCTGTCCCTCACAGCATTGAGCACAATGACCCCCCAAAATCTCTGGGGCAGGCCTAGCACTCACGTGAAGTTATGTGGAGGTTGTCGGGGAAAATTTTGCTCTCTGCCCACTCAAAGAGGAAACTGATGAATCCATTATGACTGATACCATTGGGAGAATGTCTCTGGAACAAAAATTTCTAATTGCCAGCCTGCACATACAAGGCAGTTTTTAAACCACAGAAGTCCTATAGCCCTCCCCATTGGTATAGTGCTTGGTAGTTTTTTTGTTTTTTTTTTACCAAGAAGGTGGTCCGTTAGAGGTTTGACACTCTGTCTTGTGGGGAGCACTCTGGAGGAGGAAGTGGCTGACACCAACATCTGGTACTGAATTAGTAAAGCTTTTTTTTTCTTAATTGTCTTTTTTTTAATTTTATTTATTTTATTTTTGCTGCGTTGCGTCTTTGTTGTCTCATGTGCGCTTCTCTCTGGTTGCGGCGAGATGGGGCTACTCTTTGTTGCGGTGTGCGGGCTTCTCATTGCGGTGGCTTCTCTTGTTGCGGAGCACGGGCTCTAGGCACGTGGACTTCAGTTGTTGTGGCACTTGGGCTCAGTAGTTGTGGCTCACAGGCTCTAGATCACAGGCTCAGTAGTTGTGGCGCACGGGCTTAGTTGCTCCGCGGCATGTGGGATCTTCCCATACCAGGGCTCAAACCCGTGTCCCCTGCATTGGCAGGCGGATTTTTAAGCACTGCACCACCAGAGATGCCCCCTGAATTAGTAAACCTTTGAAAGATGCTCAGACTGCTTAAGGGTCAGCGATGGTTGTAGGGGAGATTCTCATTGCTCTCTGGAGAACGTTTGCTGTTTCCTGGGATGTTGTGGACAGCAGAAGATGCTCCCACTGTGCCTCCACTGGTAAGTGTATTATTTCAGGATCTTTAAAGGAGACATTGTTTACTCTGCTGCTCTGTTGAGTTTGGTTAACATGCTGAAGAGTCCAGCAGTATAGAAAGAGTCATGCTCTGAAATTTTTGGATACTTACCTGTTTGTATGGCAACAGTGCTACTGTGAGTGGGGTCTGTATTTTCTCATCTTCTTGGTTTTCTTGTTCTTACCTCTTCTTCAGGCCACTCAATCTGGTGGGACGCTGGTGCTTGTAGGGCTGGGCTCTGAGATGACCAGTGTGCCCCTAGTGCACGCAGCTACCAGGGAGGTGGACATCAAGGGTGTGTTTCGATACTGCAACACGTGAGTATGTTGTGGGTGAGCCAGGGTGGCGAGTGGCCAGCAACTCCAGGGAAGTCCCTAGGTGGCCTCTGGGACAAAGAGTCTCTTCCTGTTTATTCATGAGGGGCACTCCCTGGCCACACTGACAGCCTGTGTGTTATGATAAGGATCCAAAGATAGAGCATTCACTTGTGGTTAAAGAATGGGAGGGCAGAGCTGACAGGGCTGTAGGGAAAGAGGGGGGTAGGGGGATTTTGAAACATGCTCTTCTTGGATGTCTGCCACTCATTGCCTAGGCCCTCTCTTTTCCATTTCTTTTAAGTGGCCAGATCTCCATTTTCCCCCTTTAAAGCAAAGAAGGAGAGAAGCAGGACAACCACAAGAACTCAAGTTCCTTGGTTCTCACTCCAGATCCCCAGGTCCCACCCTGGGAAATGAGAGGGTCTTAATAAATCCCACCTCATGTTCTGTGGGTCCATCCTCTCCCCTGCTGGGGCACTCTGTCCAGGACCACCTTCCCCACCAGTGGCCCTTTCTTCCATCTTCAGAGTCTGTAACCATTCCCTCAGCAGAGTGCTAGTTTTCCAGTAAACTCTGCCAAGCCAAGCTGCTAAAGGGTATGATTGGATCATCCTGGGCTTCCCCGCTGGAGGCTTATCTGCCTTTTCACAGTGGCTTCCATATGCCTTATGCCTTCATGCCAAATGAATTCTAGGCTTCATGGCAGACATTGCAGACGGCAGGGGACATTTGGGAACAGACTCTGTACTCCTGAATTATAAGTCATAAGATCCTTTCCACCATTGTTGACCTGTAGAAGTGACCCTTGCAGAACCACAGAGCTACAAACAAATGTGGCCAAACTTATCTTGTGCTGGGTAGTTTTGGGGACCTCCCTCTTTCCTCCTAAAAGTTGAGTGTGATGCTTGTGATCTTTTCCAGGTGGCCGATGGCGATTTCAATGCTTTCATCCAAGTCTGTGAATGTAAAGCCCTTGGTCACCCATCGGTTTCCTCTGGAGAAAGCTCTGGAGGCCTTTGAAACATCCAAAAAGGGATTGGGGTTGAAAGTCATGATCAAGTGCGACCCCAAGGACCAGAATCCATGATATGAATTGGGCTCTGTCCTTGTCCCCACTCTCAGCATCTTGGGGTTGAGTGGTTGGCTGGGCAGTGGTGGAAGTTTCTTTTGAGTAGTAAGAATAATTAAAATAATTCATTATAAAAAGAGAGGCTTACACAGAGGAGTTGGTGTGCCTTAAAAACACAAGTAGGGGGACTTCTCTGGTGGCGCACTAGTTAAGAATCTGCCTGCCAATGCAGGGGACATGGGCTCAAGCCCTGGTCCGGGAAGATCCCACATGCTGCGGAGCAACAAAGCCTGTGTGCCACAACTACCGAGCCTGCACTCTAGAGCCCACGAGCTGCAACTACTGAGCCCGCATGCCACAACTACTGAAGCCCACGCACCTAGAGCCCGTGCTCTGCAACAAGAGAAGCCACCGCAATGAGAAGCCCGCGCACTGCAACGAAGAGTAGCCCCCGCTCTCCGCAACTAGAGAAAGCCTGCGCGCAGCAACCAAGACCCAATGCAGCCAAAAATAAATAAATTAATAAAAAAAAAACCCTCAAGTAGGGAGGGACTTCTCTGGCGGCGCAGTGGTTAAGAATCCGCCTGCCAGTGTAGGGGACACGGGTTCAGTCCCTGGTCTGGGAAGATCCCACATGCTGAAGAGCAACTAAGCCTGTGCACCACAACTACTGAGCCTGCGCTCTAGAGCCCACAAGCTACAACTACTGAGCCCACGTGCTGCAACTACTGAAGCCCATGCGCCTAGAGCCCGTGCTGCACAAGAGAAGCCACTGCAATGAGAAGCCCATGCACTGCAACAAAGAGTAGCCCCCGCTCACCGCAACTAGAGAAAAGCCCGTGTGCAGCAACAAAGACCCAGTGCAGCCAAAATAAATAAATAAATAAATAAATAAATAAATAAACACACAGGTAGGGAGAATTTGGGGGAACTTGTAACCAGAATGACCTGTTCGTGCTGATCAAAGTTTGGCAAGTAGAGCAGAGCTTGGCAGGTAGGTGCCAGGACTCCCCTTCTTCCTGGAGTGCGTGGAAGTTGTGTAAGGAGAGAAATCTGCCCATTGGGTTCCTGGTTCTACTGTGACTGTGGCCAGATGGGGGATGAGGGCTCAGTTATGAAGAGACCATTTACAACTTTATCAAGACTTAACTGGCCCAGAACCTGACTTTCACAAAAATCTGCAGCTCAGAGTTGGGGATGAAAGGTTGTGAACAGTTTTACTTTAGGACACAGTGCTTCTAGACATAAGTGCTATTTGGTATAATGATAAAAGGAGAATAAGGGACTCTAGGATAATTTAAAAACCAAGCAAATAAAACTGAAATCCCATGTGAGATACAGCTAGCTTGCATCCCTCAAATGTAGAAGTAGACAAGGAACTTTTCAGCGCTGCTTGAAGAATTACGTCTTCAACTGTTGAGAATTCTGTGTAACTTACTTGGCAAGGTGAAGAATTGCCTTCCCAACGCGCCACACCCCCACTCTTCTGCACATTCAGAGGCAGCCACTGCAGGCTGCTTTGTCACTAGGCAACCAGGAGGCGCCTACCTAAGGACAGCCATGGGAAGTCCTCATGGGAGACCTTAAATCACGCTTTTGACTAGTCCAGGAGGTTTTGGTCAGTACATCTGTCTTACCCACCCCACAGGGTTAGCATGCCCTCCTAGGCTCCAAGCTCACTGATGATTATTAGACAATCTGTTCATTATGAGCAAAAACCTTTTCCCTTCTCAGAGCCAGTTAAGGGTCTTTGTACCTTTCTGTCCATTTGAATGATAGTTCCAACCTTATCTATTTTAAGCATGGGGTTTTCCTGGGTAAGATTTGGATCCAAATCACATCATGCCATTTGTGACTTTGAGATTACTAGTCAAGAATGAGGATATAGTAGCTGTGACATGACTTGGGCTGCAGTCTAATCCCTCACTTCTTCTGGGGGTGGAGGGTGAGTTTGAAGAGGTTCTGGTTTTCTTGTGACCAGGGAAGGCTGTAACCAGTGCCTGGGATTCCTCAAATTGGTTTGGGTAACAAATTCTGCTTGTAGTACTCGACTGCTGCCACCATTTGTGGCCCTGTTTAGGGAGCAATCGACTTAGGTTACCCATTTCACAAAAGGAAGCATCTGGAATTTTTTGAGAGTGATGCATTTTCTGCATCAAGTACAATTTTCATTGACTGTTGAAATTTTACTTTAATGATCTCTAATCCTCACAGCAAGCCAAATATAATTATTTTACAACTAAGGAAATAGAGAAATCAAGTAACTTGCTCAAGGTCACACACTGCTTTTCTTTTTTCATGTTATCTTTGGAGGAGGGTGGGATCTTGAGTCCACACACAACACATACACACACTCAGGAGCCACACTGCTTCCTTCTCTGAGTCCTGTTTAGGTAGGGCCAAACTTGCCAGCTCCCTTTTCTTGAAACTCTTTCCAGCTCAGTGATGCCCAAAGTTCCTTGAATGTGGAATGAGAAAGACTCTTCCCTTTCTAGATTGGAAGTCTTCCAATAGAAATGCTCCTGAAGGAGGTGGGCTCACTACGTTAAATTCACAAGTAGCCACTCTCCCTCTGATTGTGATTTGGTGGAGCGAGGAAGCCACTGAACCTGAAAAAGAGGAGTTGCAGTGGGGACTCCTGGAAAGGTAGGGCTATCAAGGACAAAAAACATGTGACACATTTCACAATGGTGATTGGTCTGGATCTTCTAAGTCAGTGTCTTGGAGCTTCCACTCCCTGGCCTGTTAAATGGGCTTCATGATACCTCCATGAGGGCAATTACAAAGAGTGAATGGGCTGATTGAAAACAGCAGTTCAGGGAATATTCCATTTCCAAATGCCCCCACACTCTCAACCTACTGTGATGTTTCACAGCTTCCCAAGCACGGGCAGAGAGCATGGTTGGTGGGAGAGGGAGTGGTGTGGGTGAGCTGCCAGCAAGTCCTCCAGGTGGCGAGAGGGCCCAAGTCAGTGGCACTGAGCCGGCCCTGGGGCTCCCCCACATCTGCATCCTTGTTGAAACGTTCCCTCCACTGTTTGGAAGGGGCTGCAGGAAGCCCAGCAGCAATTCAGTTCTCTCGCTACCTCCACCAAGTGTTCAGTAAGTGTTGATTCAGTGAATCAGTTCCAGAAACAAGAATATGAATTCCCCCACGAATTCCCCTCCAAGCTTGGGTGGCTTTGCCAGCCTTTGTGTGCTCTGTCACTCGTGTGGCAGCAGTCAGGACTGAGGACCCCAGCCAGCCAGCACTCCCAGCTTGGGTGGAGGGCTGGGAAGAAGAATCCTGCAGGCAGACTAGAGGGTGCAAGGGGGAGGCTGCCCCACAGATGTCAAAGGAGAGAGGGGACACAGCTCCAGCCACTTCCTCTTGCCATCCACATTTGGCTACAGTGGATGTTGATAGGAAGTCACTTCTGGTTCCCCAGTCCCTGGCCCTCAGGCCATCCCAGTCTCATTTCTGTGTAGCACAGTCCTACCTCTTCCTTCCTGGTTCCTACTTTGCTCCCATTGGGAGAGCAAAGGAGGCCCATGGGAACTTGGTTGAGCCAGAGGTTAGGAGTGGGGGAGACAGATAGGATTTATTGGATATTTGCCTTTTCCCAGAACTGTCCTCTGCACATGATCTAAGTCTGAGTTTGGAGTACAGAAGCCAAAATATAGGACCCACATCCCTGGGTAGTAGGCAGGTCTCCAACTTCGCTGTCTGCCTCCGCACACTGAGGTCCTTGAGGGCTCAGGGAGGGCAGCAGTGAAGTGGTTTGGCCAGGAGCTCATCACCCAAGGGAAGTGCCTCGAAGACAGCAGATGTACTCTGTTGCAGCCACTGCTGTAGTGAAGCAGCACATCAATACTCCCACGGCCTCCACTTCTCACTCCTGGCTTTCCTCTCTTAAAAGCCTTGGCTGAGGGCTTCCCTGGTGGCGCTGTGGTTGAGAGTCCGCCTGCCGATGCAGGGGACACGGGTTCGTGCCCCGGTTTGGGAAGATCCCACATGCCGTGGAGCGGCTGGGCCCGTGAGCCGTGGCCGCTGGGCCTGCGCGTCTGGAGCCTGTGCTCCGCAACGGGAGAGGCCACGACAGTGGGAGGCCCGTGTAATGCAAAAAATAAAAAAATAAAATAAAATTAAAAAAAGCCTTGGCTGAGTCAGATACTGCGTTCCTCCCTTGGGCACCTGAAAGTGGTACAGGATGTATGCAAGGTGTTCCTGCCAAGAGGTTTCTTAGTGGATCTCACCATCAGTGGGAGCTTCTTGGGGGTGACGGGTTGGAGAGAAGCCTCTGTCCTCTGGGCTCTTAGGTATGATCATCAGGGGGTTTGCACGCCCAGAGCTGGGCCTGGGGAGGTCTGGCCCCATCAGTGACTTCCCTGTGTGTGATCACCAGTTGGCCTTTCTGTGGTACATGTAGGACTGCAGGCAGAAGCACAGCCTGGCTGGGGGTGGGGGAGCCCAGCAGTTCATCCATAGTGAGGAGGGAGCTGCCGGAAGAAGGTGGGCCTGGGCCAAAGTTGGGCCTGTTCTGGGTCTAGCACCACTGAGGCACAGTGGCGGAGTAGCTCCCTTGGGGCCAGCTCCAGGCTTCAGGTGGGTGATGCTGAAGTCCCGTGGGTCCTGCCCTGACCTCACAGCTCTGTATGCACCGGGCTGCCAGCTACAGGTCCCCTTGGGTTCCCCAGTCTGGGACACCTCTCACACAGCCCTGTCTCAGCTCCTCCTCCCTGGCAGGAATCCCAAGATGCTCCTTGGGTCAACTGTTTGCAGTGCCCTAGTCACTAGGATATGATGGTGACTGAACTTTCCCTTATCACACAAGGTTGTACATTGATAAGAAAATAAAGTCAGATAAGTAAAAAAAAAAAAGAGAAAACCAGCCATATGTGTTCTCCAAGGATACTAATAAGTTGGAGTACTTCCTTCCAACTCCCCACCCCATGCATTTCTATACATATAAAACATGTACATGTATTTATAATCAGAAATGGGAATATATTTTACTTAATTTTTTTCCATTTTCACCCATAACAGATAAGGACTTTTTTAACCATCACAATTCCCATTAATGAAATTAACAATTTCTTCAAATCATCTAACACCCAATAAATTGAAGTGCAACTTTCCCTAGTTATTTAAAAAAAAAAAAAAAAAGACCTTTTCCACTTGATTTGCCTGAGTCAGGATCCAGACACATTGCACATGGTTGTTATGTCTTTTTTTTTAACTTTTTTTTTTTTTTTTTAGTAAGTTGGTCTCTTTTTTTTTTTTTAATTTATTTTTGGCTGCACTGGGTCTTCGTTGCTGTGTGCGGGCTTTCTCTGGTTGCGGCGAGCGGGGGCTACTCTTCATTGTGGTGTGCGGGCTTCTGATTGTGGTGGCTTCTCGTTGTGGAGCACAGGCTCTAGGCATGCGGGCTTCAGTAGTTGTGGCACACAGGCTCAGTAGTTGTGGCTTGTAGGATCTAGAGAGCAGGCTCAGTAGTTGTGGCGCACGGGCTTAGTCGCTCTGTGGCATGTGGGATCTTCCTGGACCAGGAATTGAACCCGTGTCCCCTGCATTGGCAGGTGGATTCTTAACCGCTGCACCACCAGGGAAGTCCAACCATTACTTTTACTGAGGTATAGTTAATTTGCAATTGTGTTAGTTCCAGGTGTACAGCAAAGTGATTCAGTTTTATATAAATTCTTTTTCAGATTGTTTTCCATTATAGGTTATTACAAGATATTGAGGGACTTGCCTGGAGGTGCAGTGATTAAGACTGCGCTTCCAATGCAGGGGGCCCAGGTTTGATCCCTGGTCAGGGAACTACATCCCACATGCATGCCGCAACTAAGAGTTAGCATTCCACACTAAGGAGCCCACGAGCCACAACTAAGGAGCCTGCCTGCCGCAACAAAGACCCAGAACAACCAAATAAATAAATAAAATAAATATTTAAAAAATTATTTTTAAAGGTTTAAAAATTTTTTATTTTAATTTATTTTTGGCTGCTTTGGGTCTTCGTTCCTGCGTGCGGGCTTTCTCTAGTTGCGGCAAATGGGCTACTCTTCGTTGGGTGCACGGGCTTCTCATTGCAGTGGCTTCTCGTTGCAGAGCACAGGGTCTAGGTGCACGGGCTTCAGTAGTTGTGGCACAAGGGCTCAGTAGTTGCGGCTCACAGGCTCTAAAGCACAGGTTCAGTAGTTGTGGCGCACAGGCTTAGCTGCTCCGTGGCTTGTGGGGTCTTCCCGGACTAGGGCTCGAACCCATATCCCCTGCATTGGCAGGCAGATTCTTAACCACTGTGACACCAGGGAAGTCCCAAGAAAACTACTAAAAAAAAAGATATTGAATATAGTTCCCTGTGCCATACAGTAGGTCCCTGCTGTCCATCTACTCCATATACAGTGGTGTGTTTATGTCAGTCTCAAGCTCCCAATTTATCTCTCCTCCCCACACCCTGCCATCCCCTCTGGTAACCATAAGTTTGCTTTCCATGTCTTTGAGTCTATTTCTGTTTTGTAGATATGTCTTGTAAGTCTCTCTTAATCTCTTATCGTTCCCCCTCCATTTTTGTTTAAATGCCATTGTTTTTTCTTTTTTTGGCCACACCATGTGGCTTGCAGGACCTAATTTCCCCTACCAGGGATCAAACCTGGGGCCCGAGCAATGAGAGGACTGAGTCCTAACCACTGGACCACCAGGGAATTCCCTAAATACCATCCATTATTATGTTGACAAAAGTGGGTCATTTGTCCTCCACATACTGTTTTGCATTTGTTTTCATGTAATCAATTTTTTTACTTAATAAATTATTAAATTCCTTCTATGTCAGTAATTATACACATCATTTTAATTTTTTTCTTTTTTTCTTCCAGTTTTATTGAGATATAATTGACATACAGCGCTGTATAAGTTTAAGGTGTACAGCATAATGATTTGACTTACGTACCTCATAAAATGGTTACCAGAATAAGTTTAGTGAGCATCCATCATCGCATATAGATAAAAAATTAAAGGAATGGAAACATTTTTTTCTTTCCTTTTTACTTTTTTTTAAACATCTTTATAGGAGTAGAAAAAATTATTTTGTCCTTGTGATGAGAACTCAAAATTTACTCTCTTAACAACTTTCATATATAATATACAGCAGTGTTAATTATATTTATCATGTTGTACCTTACATCCCAAGGTACTTATTTATCTTATAACTGGAAGTTTGTACCTTTTGACTGCCTTTATCTTATCCAACTCCCTCTCCCCCAAACACCTGCCTCTGGTAACCACAAATCTGATCTCTTTTTCTATGAGTTTGTTTGTTTGTTTTTGAAGTATAATTGATCTACAACACTATTTTAGTTCCCGTTACACAGCATAGTGTTTTGATATTTCTATACATTTCAAAATAATCACCATGATGTCTAGGTATGATCTATCACTATACAAAGATATTATGTAATTATTGACTATATTGATAGTTGCTGTACATTTCATACTGTGACACATTTATTTTTTCAACTGAAAGTGTATACCTCTTAATCTCCCTCAACTATTTCTCTTCATCCCCCCGCACCCTCCATTCTGGCAGCCACCTGTTTGTTCTCTGTATCTGTGACTCTGTTTCTGTTTTGTTCATTTGTTTTGTTTTTTAGATTCCACAGATAAGTGAAATTATACAGTATTTGTCTTTCTCTGTCTGACTTATTTCACTTAGCATAATACCCTCTAGTTCCATCCATTTTGTTGCAAATGGCAAGATTTCATTCTTTTTTATAGCCAAGTAGTATTCCATTGTACGTACATTCCACAACTTCTTTATCCATTTAACTATGGATAGGCACTTAGGTTGCTTCCATATCTTGGATATTGTAAACAATGCTGCATTGAACATGGGGGTGCATATATCTTTCGAATTAGTTTTTGTTTGTTTGCTTTCTTGGAATAAGTACCCAGGAGTGGAATTGTTGGATTGCATGGTAGTTCTATTTTTAATTTTTGGGAGAATCTTCATACTGTTTTGCATGGTTGCTGAATCAATTTACATTCCCACCAACAGTTCACAGAGGTTCCCCTTTCTCCACATCCTCCCCAGCACTTGTTATTTGTTGTCTTTTTGTTAATACCCATTCTGACAGATATGAGGTAATATCTCATGGTGGATTTCACTTGCATTTCCCTGATGATTAGTGATGTTGAGCATTTTTTCATATGTCTATTAGCCATCTATATGTCTTCTTTGGGAAAAGTGTCTATTCAGATCCTCTGCCCATTTTAAATCAGGTTGCTTGTTTTTTTTTTTTGATGATGAATTGTATGTGTTCTTTATATATTTTGGATATTAGTTCCTTATCAGATATATTGTTTGCGAATATCTTCTCCCATTCAGTAGGTGACCTTTTCATTTTGTTGATGGTTTCCTTTGCTGTCCAAAAGCTTTTTAGTTTGATGCAGTCCCATTTGTTTATTTTTGCTTTTGCTTCCCTTGCCTGATGAGCCGTATCCATAAAAAGAATATTACTAAGATTGATGTCAAAGAGCATACTGCCTATATTTTCTTCTATAACTTTTATGGTTTCATTTTTACATTTAAGTGTTTAATCCATTTTGAATTTATTTTGTGCATAGTGTGAGAAAGTAGTCCAGTGTGATTATTTTGCATGCAGCTGTCCAGTTTTGCCTGTACCATTTATTGAAGAGGCTTCCTTTTCCCCATTTTATATGCTGTCTCCTTTGTCATAGATTAGTTGCCCATATAAGAGTAAGTTCATTTCTGGGCTCTTTATACTGTTCCATTGATCTATGTGTCCTTTTTTGTGCCACCATACTGTTTAGTTTTTTTTTTAATTTTTTATTGAGATATAATTGACATATATAGAAATTATATTATTTAAGCAAAGGATATAAATACTTTTATGGCTTTGGAATCTTGTGATAAATTTATTTTGTCAATTAGTACTGGTATCAAGGTAAGAATGTATATCAGACTCACAACATTATTTTTTTTTAGCATTAGGCATTATAATTCTTTAAAAATACCACTAATTAAACAGACCAATATTTAATTTCTGTTTCTTTAAATGTTAGTAGTGTTGAACTTTTTTACATTTTGTTTTCAATATAACTTTTTTGTTTATCACTAGGAAGTAAATCACTTTTTATTTATTTATTTTAATTGTTTACAATGACAGATAATTTTTTTTTTTTTTTTTTTTTTTTTTTTTTTTTTTTTTGCGGTACGGGCCTCTCACTGCTGTGGCCTCTCCCATTGCGGAGCACAGGCTCCAGACCTGCAGGCTCAGCGGCCATGGCTCACGGGCCCAGCCGCTCCGCGGCATGTGGGATCTTCCCGGACCGGGGCATGAACCCGCGTCCCCTGCATCGGCAGGCGGACTCTCAACCACTGCGCCACCAGGGAAGCCCGACAGATAATTTATGATTCAATAAAAACTGAGGCATAAGGACTCAAGTAAAGAAATTAACAGAAAATATTTTATAAGACACCATACTGTTTTGATGACTGTAGCTTTGTAGTATAATTTGAAATCAGGGAGTGTAATACCTCCAGATTTGTTCTTCTTTCTCAAGATTCTTTTGGCTATTCAGGGTGTCTCATGTTTCCATACAAACTTTAAATTTGTTCTAGTTTTGTGAAAAATGCCATTGGTATTTTGATAGGGATTGCATTGAATCTGTAGATTGCCTTGGGTAGTATGGTCATTTTCACAATATTACTTCTTCCAATCCATGAGCATGGTATATCTTTCCATCTGTGTTGTCTTCAATTTCTTTCATCATTGTCTTACAGTTTTCTGAGTGCAGGTCTTTTATTTCCTTGGTTAGATTTATTCCTAGTTATTTTATTCTTTTTGATGCAATGATAAATGGGATTGTATTCTTTTTTAAAATAAATTTATTTATTTATTTAATTTTTGGCTACGTTGGATCTTCATTGCTGTGTGAAGGCTTTCTCTAGTTGCGGCAAGCAGGGGCTACTCTTCGATGCAGTGCACGGGCTTATCATTGCGGTGGCTTCTCTTGTTGCGGAGCACAGGCTTTAGGCATGCAGGCTTCAGTAGTTGTGGTGCATGGGCTTAGCTGCTCTGTGGCATGTGGGATCCTCACGGGCCAGGGATCAAACCCGTGTCCCCTGCATTGGCAGGCAGATTCTTAACAACTGCACCACTGGGGAAGTCCCTGTCTTCATAATTTCTCTTTCTGATAGTTCATTGTTAGCGTATAGAAACACAACAGATTTCTGTATATTAATTTTGTATCCTGCAACTTTATCAAATTTATTGATGAGTTCTAATAGTTTTTTGGTGGTGTCTTTAGGATTTTCTATGTATAGTATCATGTCATCTGCAAACAGTGACAGTTTTCGTTCTTCCTTTCCAACTTGGATTCCTTTTATGTTTTTCTAGTCTGATTGCTGTGGCTAGGACTTCCAATACTATGTTGAATAAAAGTGGCAAGGGCCTCCCTGGTGGCGCAAGTGGTTGAGAGTCCGCCTGCCGATGCAGGGGATACGGGTTCGTGCCCCGGTCTGGGAGGATCCCATATGCCGCGGAGCGGCTGGGCCCGTGAGCCGTGGCCGCTGAGCCTGCGCGTCCGGAGCCTGCGCGTCTGGAGCCTGTGCTCCGCAACGGGGGAGGCCACAACAGTGAGAGGCCCGCATACCGCAAAAAAAAAAAAAAAAAAAAAAAAAAAAAAAAAAAAAAAAAAAAAAGTGGCAAAAGTGGGCATCCTTATCTTTTACTAATTTATAGGAAAACTTTTCAGCTTTTCACAGTTGAGTATGATATTAGCTGTGGGCTTCTCATATATGGCCTTTATTATGTTGAGCTATGTTCCCTCTATATCTACTTTTTTGAGAGTTTTATTAAATGATGTTGAATTTTTTTCAAATGCTTTTCCTGCTTCTGTTGAGATGATCATATGACGTTTATTCTTCAATATGTTAATGTGGTGTATCACATTGATTGATTAGTGGATGTTGAATCCTCCTTGCATCCCTGGAATAAATCTCACTTGGGCATGATGTATGATCCTTTTAATGTATTGTTGAATTTGTTTTCTAATATTTTGTTGAGGACTTTTGCATCTATGTTCATCAGTGATACTGGACTATAATTTTCTTTTTTGTGATATCTTTGTCTGGTTTTGGTATCAGGGTGATACTGGCCTGAGTTCAGAAGCGTTTCTTCCCCTGCAATTGTTTGGAATAGTTTGAGGATTGGTGTTAACTATTTTCTAAATGTTGGGAGAATTCACCCGTGAAGCCATCTGGTCCTGGACTTTTGTTTGTTGGGAGTTTTCTTTTCTTTTTTCTTTTTAAATTACTGATTCAATATCATTACTGGTAATTGGTCTGCTCATATTTTCTATTTCTTTCTGATTCAGTCTTGGAAAATTATACATTTCTAGGAATGTATCCATTTCTTCTAGGGAGTTCATTTTATTGGTATATAATTGTTTGAAGTAGTCTCTTGTGATCCTCCATGGTATCAGCTGTAACTTCTCTTTCATTTCTGGTTTATTTGAGCCCTCTTTTTTTCTTGATGAGTCTGGCCAAAAGTTTATCAGTTTGGGTTATCTTTTCAAAGAATCAGCTCTTAGTTTTATTGGTCTTTTGTATTTTTAAAATTCTCTATTTCATTTATTTCTGCTCTGATCTTTATGATTTCCTTCCTTCTACTGACTATGGGTTTTATTTGTTCTGCTTTTTCTACTTCCTTTTGGTGTAATGTTTGGTTGTTTATTTGAAATTTTTCTTGTCTTCTTCCCTCTTAAAACTATTTTTGCTGAATCTCATAGATTTTGGATTGCTGTTTTTTCATTTTCATTTGTCTACAGGTAGTTTTTTATTTCCTCTTTGATTTTTTCAGTTGGTTGTTTTTTTCTCATTGGTTGTTTTGTTTAGCCTCTATGTGTCTATATTTCTGCAGTTGTTTTTTTAATTGAAGTATAGTTGATTTAAAATGTGTTCATTTCAGGTGTACAGCAAAGTGATTCAATTTTATATATATATATATATATATATATATATATATATATATATATATATATATATATATATATTTTTTTTTTATTTATTTCAAATTCTTTTCCCTTATAGGTTATTAAAAAATATTGAGTATAGTTGGTTTCCCTATGCTATACAGTAGGTCCTTGTTGGTTATCTATTTTATATATAGTAGTGTGTATATGTTAATCCCAAACTCCTAGTTTATCCCTCCTCCCACCCTTCCCCAGAGGTTTTGTGGGGGGGGTTGTTGTTGTTGTTTGTTTGTTTGTTTGTTTTGTTTTGTTTTGTAGTCTCTTAGCGTTTTGGTTAGAAAAGATGATTGATAAGATTTCGGTCTTAAATTTACTGAGACTTGTTTTGCGGCCTAGCATGTGATCCCTCCTGGAGAATGTTCCATGTGCAGTTGAAAAGGATATGTGTTGTTCTGCTTTTGGATAGAATGTTCTATGTATATCTATTACATTCATCTGGCCTAATGTGTTGTTTAAGGTTTCCTTGTTGATTTTCTGTCTGGATGATCTGTCCATTTATGTAAGTGGGGTATTAATGTCCCCTCCTATGATGGTGTTACTATCAAATTCTCCCTTTATATCTTTTAATACTTGCTCTTATGCATTTAGGTACTCCTATGTTGGTTGCATATGTATTTAAAATTGTTATATCTTCTTGATGGATTGATCCCTTTATCATTATGTAACATCATTCTTTGTCTTTGGTACAGTCTTTGTTTTAAAGTCTATTTTTTCTGATATAAGTATTGCTACCCTGGCTCTTTTCATTTCCATTTGCATGGAATACCTTTTTCCTTCCCCTCACTTTCAGTCTGTGTGTCTTTAGATCTGAACTAAGTCTTTTGTACTAAGCATATATATGTGTCATGCTTTTGTAGCCATTCATCCACTCTGTGCCTTTTTTTTTTTTTTTTTGTAGTACACGGGCTTCTCACTGCTGTGGCCTCTCCCGTTGCGGAGCACAGGCTCTGGACGCGCAGGCTCAGCGGCCATGGCTCACGGGCCCAGCCACTACGCGGCATGTGGGATCTTCCTGGACTGGGGCACGAACCCGTGTCCCCTGCATCAGCAGGCGGACTCTCAACCACTGCGCCACCAGGGAAGCCCCCACTCTGTGCCTTTTGATTGGATCATTTAGTCCGTTTACATTTAAAGTAATTACTGATAGGTATGTACTTGTTGCCATTTTTGTTAATTGTTTCCTGGATGTTTTTGTAGGTCATTTTTGTTCCTTTCTTCTTCTTTTGCTCTTTTCCCTTTTGATTTGATGACTATCTTTAGTACTATGTTTGGATTCCTTTCTCTTTTTTGTATGTGTATGTATTATAGATTTTTGGTTTATGGTTACCAAGGGATTTATATTTAACAGTCTATATATCTATATCTATCTATCTATCATCTATCTATCAATCTATCTGATTTTTTTTTTTTTGCGGTACGTGGGCCTCTAACTGTTGTGGCCTCTCCTGTTGCGGAGCACAGGCTCTGGACGCGCAGGCTCAGTGGCCATGGCTCACGGGCCCAGCCATTCCGTGGCATGTGGGATCTTCCCAAACTGGGGCACGAACCCGTGTCACCTGCATTGGCAGGCAGACTCTTAAGCACTGCACCACCAGGGAAGCCCTGATTATTTTTTTAAGTTACTGATCTCTTAAGTTCAAGTTCACACACATTTTTAACAGTCCTACATTATTACTCTCCACCCCTCATGTTTACTGTTTTTGACATCATATTTTACATCTTTTTGTTTTTTGTATCCCTTAACTGCTTCTGTGGATATAGATGATTTTACTACTTTTGTCTTTTAACCATCCTACTAACTTTATAAGTGATTGATCTAGTACCGTTACTGTAAATTTGCCTTTACTAATGAGCTTTTTCCTTTTGTAATTTTCATATTTCTAGTTGTGGCCTTTTCTTTTTCACTTAGGTAAGTCCCTTTAACTTTTCTTGTAAAGTTTGTTCCATGGTGCTGAACTCTTTTAGCTTTACTTTTGGTCTCCCCTTCAAATCTGAATGATAGCTTTGCTGTGTAGAGTATTCTTGCTTATAGGTTTTTCCCTTTCATTACTTTCAATATATGGTGCCACTCCCTTCTGGCCTACAGAGTTTCTGCCGAAAAGTCAGCTGATATCCTATGGGAGTTCCCTGGTATGTCACTAGTTGTTTTTCCCTTGCTGCTTTTATGATTCTCTCTTTATATTTAATTGTTGTCATTTTAGTTATAATGTGTCTTGGTTTGGTCCTCTTTGCATTGATCCTACTTGGGACTCTCTGTGGTTCCTGGACCTGGCTGTCTGTTTTCTTTTTTAGTTTAGGGGAATTTTTAGCTATTACATCTTCAAATATGTTCTCTGCCTCTCTCACTCTTCTCTTTCTTGGACCCTTATAATGCAAATGTTAGTATGCTTTATGTTGTCCCAGAGGTCTCTTATAACTGTCCTTACTTTTTAAAATTCCTTTTTCTGTTCAGCTTGAGTGATTTCCACTACTTTGTCTTCCAGTTTGCTGATCTGTCCCTCTATATCATCTAATCTACTGTTGATTTCTTCTACTGTATTTTTAAATTTTCAGTTATTGTATTCTTCAGCTCTGGTTCTTCTTTATATTTCCTAACTCTTTGTTAAACTTTCCAGTGTGTTTATCCATTCTTCTCCTCAGTTCTTTGAGTATCTTTTAATTATGACCTTGAACTCTTTATCAGGTAGGTTGCTTATCTCCACTTCACTTAGTTCTTATTCTGGGGTTTTATCTTGTTCCTTCATTTGGAACACATTCCTCTGTTGCCTCATTTTGGCTAATTCACTGTTTTTATTTCTATGTATTTTGTAGGTTGGTTGTGCGTCCCAATCTTGGAGAAGTGACCTTTTGTAGGAGACATCCTTGGTGTCCCAGCAGTGCACTCCCCTCTGGTCACCAGAGCTGTACTCTCTAGGGCTGCTTCCTATGTGGGCTGTGTGGGTCCTTAGGCTGACTAATATGGGTGGTCTGATAGGTGTTGCTGGCCTTTAGTCCAGTTGGCTACCATGCCCTGCCTTGTACAGAGGCTGCCAACTGTTAGTGGATGGATCCGGGTCATGAATCAACTGGCTGTGGAGCCCCAGGGAGTCCCAGGGCTAGTGCTGGCCCACTGATTGGAGGAGCCAGGTCCTGAGGTGGTGGCTGGTTGCAGGGCCAATTCCAGATCTAGTATCAACCTGCTGGTGGGCAGGGCCAATTCCTGACATGGCTAGCTGCAGGGTCTGGGATGTCCCAGTGCTAATATTGGCCCACTGGTGAGTGGGACTAGATACTGGAATGGCTGGCTGAGTAGCCCAAGGTGTCTCAGAGCTGGTGTCAGCCTGCTGGTGGGTGGGCCCAGGGCCCAGGGAGCCTTGGGGCTGGGGCTGGCCTGTTGGTGGGTGGGCTGTGTCCTGACACAGCAGGCTGTGGGGCTATGATTGTCCTTGGGCTGGTGTCTGCCTGCTAGTGGGTGAGGTTTATCCTGGGCCTAGTGTGGGTCCACTGGTGGGCAGAGTTGGGTCCCACGGTCCCTGACTGCATGGCCCTGAAGGTCCCAGAGTTGGTGTTGGCTCACTGGTGGGTGGGGCCTGGTCCCAATGGCTTCCTGCAGGGTCCCAGTGGTCCCAGGTCTAGTGCTAGTGCACTGGAGGGTGGGTCCAGGTTCTAATCCCTCTGGTGTGTGGGGCTGGCACTAATAAGCTAGAGGGAGTATTCAAAAATGGCGCTTGCCAGCACCAGTGTCCCATGGTAGAATGAGCTCCCCAAAATTGCTGCTGCCAATATCTATGTTCCCAGTTGCCTCCTGCCTTTCTAGGAGGCTCTTTCCAAAATCAGCAGTTGGGTCTGACCCAGGCTTCTTTCAAATGACTGCTTTTGCCCTGGGTCTTGGAGCATGCTAGATTTGTGTGTGCCCTTTCAGAGTGGAGTCTCTATTTCCTATAGCCCTCCAGCTTTCCTGAAAGTAAGCCCTGCTGGCCTTCAAAGCCAAATGTTCTAGGGACTTGTCTTCTCCATGCAGAACCCCCAGGATGGGGAGCCTGATGTGGGGTTCCTCCTGCTTCTTGGGGAGAGCCTCTGCAACTGTAATTATCCTCCCATTTGTGGGTCATCCATTGGGAGGTATGGGACTTGACTATATTGCATCTCTGCTCCTCCTACCCATCTTGCTGTGATTCCTTCTTTATATCTTTAGTTGTAGATCTTTTCTGCTAGTCTTCAGGTCTTTCTCATTAATAGTTGCTCTGTAAATAGTTGTAATTTTGGTGTGCCTGTGGGAGAAGGTAAGCTCAGGGTCTTCCTACTCCACCGTGTTGGCCACTCCCATAACTATGTCACACATCATCTTTTTATATCACCATCATTTTATATATGTTGGTGATATAAAATGTACTGTATGGATGTACCATTATTTATAAAGCAAATCACAGTAGTTTGGATATTTGGGTAACCTACAGGGTTTGGGGCTTAAGATAAAGTTGCAATGACTATCCTCGTACATGCATTTTTGTACTTCTGACTTATTCTTTCATGAAGTTATGTTTTAGAATGACAATAGCTGGGTTGAAGAGTATGCATATTTTAAAGGTGACTTGGTTAGACAAGAAAACAAAATATTGAGACTATCTACGAAAATCTGAGATTGGGTGTGCCCCAGTCCATGTACAATGTGGGAGGACGCTGGGGAGTGGGAGAGCTTTCAGAGATGGGGCCATGAAGACACTGGCTCTCTGGCTTCAGGCCAACCCTGGGAAAGCTGGAGGCTTCGGCCTCACCATCTATAACTTGGACAGGTCACCATTTCTTCAGGCATTAGTCTTCTTATTAGTAAACTCAGTGGTTGCTTCTAGTAGGACATGAGAACAAGCAGCTCCTGTAAAGGGCTGGCATAGGATTCATGGGGAACTGTGGCTGGATTACTGTGGAGCAGTGGACCCCATAAATAAACTTATACTGGAAGTCATTAGGAGGAAGTGAGGGTGGTGTATATAGAATGTTCTTTTTTGGCTCTGGCCTCTCATATATTCAAATCAATGTGGTATAGAATGAATTGGAATAGTTAATAAGATGCAAATCTTGGATTCTCAGACCCTAGAGATGGACAGTTTGTAATACTTTTAAGGAATTTCTGAGCGAGTGATTAAAATACAATCATCATATTGCTATTTTAATCTCTTGTCACATATATACTTAATGCTGTGCTTATATAGCTTAACAATGTAGATTTTCAAGTGTGCTTGCATATTTTTTTAACATCTTTATTGAAGAATAATTGCTTTACAATGGTGTGTTAGTTTCTCCTTTATAACAAAGTGAATCAGCTATACATATACATATATCCCCATATCTCCTCCCTCTTGCCTCTCCCTCCCACCCTCCCTGTCCCACCCCTCTAGGTGATCACAAAGCACCGAGCTGATCTCCCTGTGCTATGCGGCTACTTCCCACTAGCTATCTATTTTACGTTTGGTAGTGTATATATGTCCATGCCACTCTCTCACTTCATCCCAGCTTACCCATCCCACCCCCCATGTCCTCAAGTCCATTCTCTACGTCTGCGTCTTTATTCCTGTCCTGCCCCTAGGTTCTTCAGAACCTTTTTTTTTTTTTTTTAGTTTCCATATATATGTGTCAGCATACGGTATTTGTTTTTCTCTTTCTGACTTACTTCACTCTGTATGACAGACTCTAGGTCCATCAACCTCACTACAAATAACTCAGTTCTGCTTCTTTTTATGGCTGAGTAATACTCCATTGTATATATGTACCATATCTTCTTTATCCATTCATCTGTTGATGGACACTTAGGTTGCTTCCATGTCCTGGCTCTCGTAAATAGTGCTGCAATGAACATTGTGGTACATGTATCTTTTTGAATTGTGGTTTTCTTAGGGTATATGCCCAGTAGTGGGATTGCTGGGTCATATGGTAGCTTCATTTTTAGTTTTTTAAGGAACCTCCATACTGTTCTCCATAGTGGCTATATCAATTTACATTCCCACCAACAGTGCAAGAGGGTTCCCTTTTCTCCACACCCTCTCCAGCATTTATTGTTTGTAGATTTTTTGATGATGGCCATTCTGACTGGTGTGAGGTGATACCTCATTGTAGTTTTGATTTGCATTTCTCTAATGATTAGTGATGTTGAGCATCCTTTCATGTGCTTGTTGGCAATCTGCATATCTTCTTTGGAGAAATGTCTATTTAGGTCTTCTGCCCAGTTTTGGATTGGGTTGTTTTTTTGATATTGAGCTACATGATTTGCTTGTAAATTTTGGAGATTAATCCTTTGTCAGTTGCTTCATCTGAAAATATTTTCTCCTATTCTGAGGGCTGTCTTTTCATCTTGCTTATGGTTTCCTTTGTTGTGCAAAAGCATTTAAATTTCATTAGGTCCCATTTGTTTATTTTTGTTTTTATTTCCATTTCTCTAGGAGGTGAGTCCAAAAGGATCTTGCTGTGATTTATGTCATAGAGTGTTCTGCCTATGTTTTCCTCTAAGAGTTTTATAGTGTATGGCCTTACATTTAGGTCTTTAATCCATTTTGAGTTTATTTTTGTGTATGGTGTTAGGGAGTGTTCTAATTTCATTCTTTTACATGTAGCTGTCCAGTTTTCCCAGCACCACTTATTGAAGAGGCTGTCTTTTCTCCACTGTATATTCTTGCCTCCTTTATCAAAGGTAAGGTGACCATATGTGCATGGGTTTATCTCTGGGCTTTCTATCCTGGTCCATTGATCTATATTTCTGTTTTTGTGCCAGTACCATACTGTCTTGATTACTGTAGCTTTGTAGTATAGTCTGAAGTCAGGGAGTCTGATTCCTCCAGCTCTGTTTTTCTTTCTCAGGATTGCTTTGGCTATTCGGGGTCTTTTGTATTTCCATGCAAATTGTGAAATTTTTTGTTCTAGTTCTGTGAAAAATGTCAGTAGTAGTTTGATAGCGTTTGCTAGTATCTTGTTGAGGATTTTTGCATCTATGTTCATCGGTTATATTGTCCTGTAGTTTTCTTTCTTAGTGACATCTTTGTCTGGTTTTGGTATCAGGGTGATGGTGGCCTCTTAGAATGAGTTTGGGAGTGTTCCTCCCTCTGCTATATTTTGGGAGAGTTTGAGAAGGATAGGTGTTAGCTCTTCTCTAAATGTTTGATAGAATTAGCCTGTGAAACCATCTGGTCCTGGGCTTTTGTTTGTTGGAAGATTTTTAATCACAGTTTCAATTTCAGTGCTTGTGATTGGTCTGTTTATATTTTCTATTTCTTCCTGGTTTAGTCTTGGAAGGCTGTGCTTTTCTAAGAATCTGGCCATTTCTTCCAGGTTGTCCATTTTATTGGCATAGAGTTGCCTGTAGTAATCTCTCACGATCTTTTGTATTTCTGCAGTGTCAGTTGTAACTTCTCTGTTTTCATTTCTAATTCTATTGATTTGAGTCTTCTCTCTTTTTTTCTTGATGAGTCTGGCTAATGGTTTATCAATTTTTATCTTCTCAAAGAACCAGGTTTTAGTCTTATTGATCTTTGCTATTGTTTCCTTCATTTCTTTTTCATTTATTTCTAATCTGATCTTTATGATTTCTGCTAACTCTGGGTTTTTTTTTTTTTTTTTGGTTGTTCTTCTTTATCTAATTGCTTTAGGTGTAAGGTTAGGTTGTTTATTTGAGGTGTTTCTTGTTTCTTGAGGTAAGATTGTATTGCTATAAACTTCCCTCTTAGAACTGATTTTGCTGCATCCCATAGGCTTTGGGTTGTCGTGTTTTCATTGTCATCTGTTTCTAGGTATTTTTTAATTTCCTCTTTGATTTCTTCAGTGATCTCTTGGTTATTTAGTAGTGTATTGTTTAGCCTCCATGTGTTTGTATTTTTTACAGACTTTTTCCTGTAATGGATATCTAGTCTCATAGTGTTGTGGTCAGAAAAGTTACTTGATATAATTTCAATTTCCTTAAATTTACCCAGGCTTCATTTGTGACCCAAGATATGATCTATTCTGGACAATGTTCCATGAACACTTGAGAAGAAAGTGTATTCTGTTGTTTTTGGATGGAATGTCCTAGAAATATTAAGTCCATCTTGTTTCATGTGTCATTTAAAGCTTGTGTTTCCTTATTTATTTTCATTTTGGATGATCTGTCCATTGATGAAAGTGGGGTGTTAAAGGCCCATACTATGATTGTATTACTGTTGATTTCCCCTTTTATGGCTGTTAGCATTTATTTGCCTTATGTATTGAGGTGCTCCTATGTTGGGTGCATAAATATTTACAACTGTTATATCTTCTTCTTGGATTGATCCCTTGATCATTAGGTACTGTCCTTCTTTGTCTCTTGTAATAGTCTTTATTTTAAAGTCTATTGTGTCTGGTATGAGAATTACTACTCCAGCTTTCTTTTCATTTCCATTTGCATGGAATGTCTTTTTCCATCCCCTCACTTTCAGTGTGTATGTGTTCCTAGGTCTGAAGTGGGTCTCTTGTAGACAGCATGTATACGGGTCTTGTTTTTGTATCCATTCAGCCAGTCTATTTCTTTTTGTTAGAGCATTTAATCCACTTACATTTAAGGTAGTTATCGATATGTATGTCCCTATTACCATTTTCTTAATTGTTTTGGGTTTGTTATTGTAGGTTTTTTCCTTCTCTTGTGTTTCCTGCTTAGAGAAGTTCCTTTGGCATTTGTTGTAAAGCTGGTTTTGTGGTGCTGAATTCTCTTAGCTTTTGCTTGTCTGTAAAGGCTTTAATTTCTCTGTTGAATCTGAATGAGATCCTTGCTGGGTAGAGTAATCTTGGTTGTAGGTTTTTCCCTTTCATCGTTTAAATATGTCCTGCCACTCCCTTCTGGCTTGCAGAGTTTCTGCTGAAAGATCAGCTGTTAACCTTTTGGGGATTCCCTTGTATGTTATTTGTCGTTTTTCCCTTGATGCTTTTAATATTTTTTCTTTTTATTTAATTTTTGATAGTTTGATTAATATGTGTCTTGGTGTGTTTTTCCTTGGATTTATCCTGTATGGGACTCTCTGTGCTTCCTGGACTTGACTGACTATTTCCTTTCCCATATTAGGGAAATTTTCAACTATAACCTCTTCAAATATTTTCTCAGTCCCTTTCTTTTTCTCTTCTTTTTCTGGGACCCCTATAATTCAAATATTGGTCTGTTTAATGTTGTCCCAGAGGTCTCTGAGACTGTCCTCAATTCTTTTCATTCTTCTTTCTTTATTCTGCTCTGTGGTAGTTATTTGCACTATTTTATCTTCCAGGTCACTTATCCATTCTTCTGCCTCAGTTATTCTCTATTGAGTCCTTCTAGAGAATTTTTAATTTAATTTATTGTGTTATTCATCATTGTTTGTTTTCTCTTTAGTTCTTCTAGGTCCTTGTTAAGGGTTTCTTGTATTTTCTCCATTCTATTTCCAAGATTTTGGACCATCTATACTATCATTACTCTGAATTCTTTTTCAGGTAGACTGCCTATTTCCTCTTCATTTGTTAGGTCTGGTGGGTTTTTATCTTGCTCCTTCATCTGCTGTGTGTTTCTCTGTCTTTTCATTTTGCTTAACTTGCTGTGTTTGGGGTCTCCTTTTCGCAGGCTGCAGGTTCGTTGTTCCCGTTGTTTTTGGTGTCTGCCCCCAGTGGCTAAGTTTGGTTCAGTGGGTTGTGTAGGCTTCCTGGTGGAGGGAACTGGTGCTTGTGTTCTGTTGGATGAGGCTGTATCTTGTCTTTCTCGTGGGCAGGACCGTGTCTGGTGGTGTGTTTTGGGGTGTCTGTGACCTTATGATTTTAGGCAGCCTCTCTGCTAATGGGTGGGGTTGTGTTCCTATCTTGCTAGTTGTTTGGCATAGGGTGTCTAGTGCTGTAGCTTGCTGGTTGTTGAGTAGAGCTGGGTCTTAGTGTTGAGATGGAGATATCTGGGAGAGCTTTTACCATTTGATATTACATGGAGCTGGGAGGTCTCTGGTGTACCAGTGTCCTAAACTCAGCTCTCCTACCTCAGAGGCACAGGCCTGACACCTGGTCAGAGCACCAAGACCCTGTCAGCTACACGGCTAGGTTTGTGGACAGTTTCTTGCCTTTTGGGAAGTCTGAGGTCTTCTGCCAGCATTCAGTAGGTGTTCTGTAGGAGTTGTTCCACATGTAGATGTATTTCTGACGTATTTGTGGGGAGGAAGGTGATCTCCACGTCTTACTCCTCCGCCATCTTGAAGGTCTCTTGTGCTTGCATATTTGTGCCATGTGCTTTCAGGAACACGAAAGTGAATCATCTCCCTTGTCACCCATTATATGGGATGAGATAGGACTACCAACATTGATAGTCTCAATGACTGATGATTATAAGGAACTTCTGGAAAAACTGTTACAGTAAGCAGAATGAAGCACAACATATGACCTTAGAGGGAGTGAATGAGGAAAAGCTCAGAGGAAAAGGAACTAGTAATCTAGGGCAGGGTGAAGAAAGTGACTCAGCTGTGACCTTTGTAGACTGGGACTGGTTGTTCTGGGGAAAAAGAGCTGAACTTTCAGTAGAGCACAGGGACAGACAGGCTCTAGTCAGAGCTCTCCTGAGCACCCCGGACTTGGCTTCCCCTGGTACCACATACAAAATTCCCACATCTTGCTGTACACCCAAAAAAAACCTAGAACCTGAGAAACACCATTGCTCTGTTTACTGGTCCCTAAACCCATACTGCCTTTCCCAGAACAGGGTTCCAAAGGGAGTGAATCTTCCAGGGGTAAGACAGACATTGCTGAGGTGGTTGGCTGAGGAAGAGTACTCTGTCCATCCAATATGCATCTTGTCATTGGCCTGACTAGAGGAAAAGCTCTCCTGCATTTGGAAGAGGCGATAAAGGAAGAGGCCAGTGGGGTGTTTGGACGTCTTGGGCTCCCTATATTAAGAAAGAGGTAGGTACACGTTAGGCTACTCCATTTTCTTATGACTTGGAGCAACTCAAATTCTTCAAGCGTCAGGTTCCTCATTCTTTAAGTGGGAAAGATAATACCTACCTCAGGGTTGTCACAGGGGCAGAATAAAGAGATTTTTAAGTCCTTAGCATGGTGAATAACACCGTGATTGTGCTCAGTAGGTGCTTGTACCCCTGCCCCTTCCTCACCAAACCTCTCTTCAGCTGGTAAGTGAGCAGAGTGGATGATCCCCAAGACTCTTCTAGCTCTGAGCCTCTAGTCTGCAAAGGTGCTTCAAAGAAGTTCTCAGGGTGACAGGAAAGGCTCAGCCTGTCCATGACTCAGTATCCTCTGCTTTTCCATAAACCTGTCAGGGCAAGGGAGATAGCACCAGAGGTAGACGTGGAGGCCAGGCAGGTAGGAGAAGTGGGGACTAGGTAACTGCTCTCAGGAGCTCCCTGTTATCTGCCTGCACTGCTCTGCCCCTGTGACCACCCAGAGGAGCCCCTGCACCCAGGAGCCCTAAGTAAGTGATTGGACCCTGCTGGACAGGGCCTCCCTGAGGCCATGGCTATGCCTCACACCTACATTATGGAGGTATCCCTCAATAGCTGGTGCAGTGCCTGGCATACACAGAGGGAGCTCTGGAAATGTCTGTAGCCTGATAAGCAGCCTGATCTTACTCTCAGCTCTGAGCCATTGCCTTCTTGCCAGTCAGCCTGAGCTAACCCCAGAGCAACTGGGAGTGCTCAGCATGATTCACTGTGTAGAAGAGGAAGAACCAAGAGGGGCATATCTGGAGCAAGAGGAGGGCTCACCTTCACTTAGAGCCCCCTACCCTGGAAACCCATCAGAGACAGCCTGGGGTCCAAATAAGATGGGGCAACAGAGACGGATCTCACTGAGGGACAAGGAGTGAGACCAGCTGCCCCCTTCAGACCTCTTTGGCTTTAAAGGGGCTTGTGGGGGACCCTGTGGTATGATAAGAACAACTCTGGGCCACAGGCAGAATTCTAGGTTCTGGGCCCAGCCCCCACTAATTTTAGTAGAGCCATTTAATTTGTGTGTGTTCTTGGGCATCTGTGATGGGAACAGTAAAACCTCTCTCAGTAACGTCATCTATACAGTAGGATGCTAAGCTGCTGTAAAAAAGAATGAGGGAATAATCATAACAGCTAACCTCTGAGTGCTAACTATGGACCAGGCCCTTTTCTGAGAATGCTAGATATCTTAACTCATTTCACCCTCACAACAACCCTATGGGATTAGTATTTCCCCCCATTTTAAAGCTGAGAAAACTGAGGTACAGAGATTAAGTAATTGCTCCAGATGCCCCCCACAATACATACATATGTTTGAATATGTATGGGAAAATTGTCTAGTAGGATAGACACCAAACTGTTAATAGTAGTTAACTCTGGAGGAGAGGATTTGGGGGTTTTGTGGTGTTTGAGGGTAGGGGAACAGGAGGACTTTCATTTTTTTACTGTATAAATTCCTCTATTGATCAAAAAAAGTTTTTACCATTATCATTTAAGAAATTTAAGAAAATGAATAAGGATGTCACAACTCACTGTAGCTTTCAGACTCAAATGCAGAAGTGCATAAGCAGTAGCACAGGCTCCCAAGGCAGGGGACACTCTCCATTCCCAGAAATCCTTTGACTGCAGCCAGTTCCCAGGAGCAGGGAGAGGGAAGGAGCCACCCAAGCTCAATTACAACCCCAACCCTCACCCCTAGAATACCCCCGGCAGCCTGGGCAGGGTGATCTGTTACATCATGGGCCCAAGGATCACTTGTGAAGTCTCAGAACTATGGGGTGGAACCACTGGCTCTGAGAAGTGAGCTGTTTTCATCCTTGAGCTATCTCTTGGTCTTCTTAAGTAAATCATGTGCTTTATCTGATGACTAGGGGAGTAACCTCTCACAGCTGGGCAGTCATTGGCAGTCCTCCCTTTAGTTCTGCATGCCTGCATCTTTTGGTCTTAGCCGTGTTTTGTGGACTCCATGACACTGAGTTCTGTTTTTGAATCAAGCCAAGGCCCTTTCCATTTTCAGAAGAATTCAGTTAGTACTCATTTATGCCTCTGATTATGGTGTCTGTCTTTCGTTATCCCTTGGACCTGCCTTGGTTACATAATTCTTTTGCTTCCGTTCTCCCATACTTGATTTCTGTAGAGGACTTTGTGTTTTCTGGATCCTTTTAAATTAGGTCAGAGGAGAATATTACCTCATCTTTCTAGCTTTTAAAACTGGTTTTTACCTTAAAAACCTTTAACAGAATGTTTTTTATCATTCCTGCTATTAATTTCTATGAACAATTAAGTTATATTTTAATCTTGCTCTAGAGAAATGTGGATTTAAGTGTTTCCTCCCCAGTCTTACTCAGCCCTTGGTATTATATAGCTGTCGGAAAAACCCTGTCAAACCTCCTTCTTTGGGCTTCCCTGGTGGCGCAGTGGTTGAGAGTCCGCCTGCCGATGCAGGGGACACGGGTTCGTGCCCCGATCCCGGAAGATCCCACATGCCGCGGAGCGGCTGGGCCCGCGAGCCATGGCCGTGGAGCCTGTGTGTCCGGAGCCTGTGCTCCGCAACGGGAGAGGCCACAGCAGTGAGAGGCCCGCGTACAGCAAAAAAAAAAAAAAAAAAAAAAAAAAAAAAAAAAAAAACCTCCTTCTTTACTCCCCTAGTGGTTCTCACGATATCGTATCTGATACACCATTTAATGAGACTGTTAACATGCTGTTAAACAGGACCTCAGTCTTTCAGATCATATTACATTTGGTTGTGTAGTTTACTGAGCTACTCTCTTCCCATTGGACATCCAGATTATGGCTTCCTCATAGGGTTGCTGAGAGAATTAAGTGAGAAAGCATATTAGGGAACTAGTCCTGGGCCTGACTCAGAGGGGAACTCCATTTCTTTGTTTGCTGACCCCCTCCTTCAGCCATTCCAGGTAATGGCATTCCTGTCCCCCAGAAAACTCAGCTGTAACTGCCTCCCCTCCTCATCTGGGGGCCATTGCATCACATCCCCAAAAGTCTGTGCCTTCCAAAAGTGTCAGCCTCTCCTAGACCCAGACCAGGTAAGACTCTTGTTTCTTATAAAGTGATGTGATAAAGGTGACAATCCTTCATTGGGGTCACTGACACTGACGAGGTAGCCACATCACACTGGATGTCAGCAGATCTGAAGGTAATAGGAATTCAGAGATGTTCTTTCCTTCTGAAGATGCCATCTTTAGGAAGCTCTGATTGTGGAAGGGGAATATAGCTCAAGTCTGGACCAGTAGAATGTGGACTCCAGCCCAGAGATGAGTTTGTACAATTGACCTTTATCCTTCAAGGTTTAGCTCCCTCCTCCAGAGACCTTTCCTGAACTCCCTCACGGCTCTCCCACTCATCTTGGCATTTAATCAATTACTTATTGTGTAATGTAATTTATGCACCAAAAAGCCCGTGAGAATCTGCTCTGTGCCTGGCACTCTGCTAGGCAGTGGAGAAACAACAGTGAAACAGCAAAGGCCCAGGCCCTACCCTCTAGGAGCTTACAGCATAACAGGAAAGACGGACCTTGAACAAGCACTGTGCTTGCAAGTGTGATGAATTACTGCACTTTCTCCCCAGAGCTGGGCTAATTTTCCACTCCCATAGGGCTGGGGTGTATTGGGTTGGCCAAAAAGTGCCTTTGGTTTTTAAGTAAACATAAAAGACACATTTTTCATTTTCACCAAGAACTTTATTGAACAACATATTCACCCTTTTGTTCCACTACCTTCTGCCATTTTTCAGGCAACTTCATAATTCCGTCTTCCCAAGATTTTTTATCTTTTTGAGCAAAGAACTATTCCAGGTGCCTTTTATAGTCTTCCAGGGAATTGAAATTTTTTCCATTAAGAGAATTTTATAAAGACTGAAACAAATGGAAATCCAGAGGTGCAATGTCTGGTGAATATGGAGGATGAATCAGAACTTCCCAGCCAAGCTGTAACAATTTTTGCCTGGTGATCAAAGAAACATGTGATCTTGCCGTTATCCTAATGGAATTGAATAATTGCAATTAATTAATTAATTGATAGTTGCAACTAATTGTTTGGTTTTCTGGAAGGAGCTCATAATAGAGGATTCCCTTCCAGTCCCACCATGCATACAACGTCACCTTCTTTGGATAAAGACTGGCCTTTGGTGTGGTTGGTGATGGCTCATTTTGCTTGCCCCATGATCTATTCCATTCCACATTATTGTACAGTATCCACTTTTCATCGCCTGTCACAATTTGTTTTAAAAACGGAACATTTTCATTACATTTCAGTAGAGAATCGCATGTGGAAATACAGTCAAGAAGGTTTTTTTCGCTTAACTTATGTGGAACCCAAACATCATTAACATAACCAGGCTGGTGCAAATGATTTTCAGTGCTTGCTTCGGATATTTTGAGTATGTTGGCTACCTCCAGCGTGGTATAACGTTGATTGTTCTCAATTAATGTCTCCATTTTATCGCTATCAACTTCAACTGGTCTACCTGACCATGGAGCATTGTCCAGCGAGAAATCTCCAGCATGGAACTTCACAAACCACTTTTGACACGTTCGATCCATCACAGCACCTTCTCCATACACTACACAATTTTTTTTTTGCGTTTTTACCTTTCTTGAATTAATAGAGCATAATATGCGAAAATGTTGCTTTTTTTCTTCCATCTTCAATATTAAAATAGCTACACAAAAATTCGCCAATTTTGATGTCTTTTTAAAATGCACGCTGATATGACAGCTGTTACATACAATCTAACAAAATTGTTTCAAATGAAGTTAAAGACAACTAAGTACTACTAGAGCCATCTTACGGAAAAAATGGAATGAGCCTTTTGGCCAACCCAATATCTTGCATTCCTTTTGGGTCCTGTGGGCTCTAACATGATCTGTCACAGCAGTTGTTCAATAAATACCATTTGAATAATTAACAATGAGAAACAGATTATGAAAATGTTTGTTCCTTTTCTTAATTTAGGTATAATTGACATATAACATTTATATTAGTTTCAGGTGTGCAATGTAATGATCCAGTATCGTGAGATCACCACAGTAAGTCTAATTAATATCTGTCACCTTATATAGTTACAAAATTTTTTTCTTGTAATGAGAACTTAAAAAATCTACTCTCTTAGCAACTTTCAAATATGCAATACAGTATTATTAACTAGAGTCACCACGCTATAGTTTGCTTCTTGATTGCCTTCTCTTTCTATACCATTAGAGGCACCAGGATGGAAAGAGCAGAGATTCTGAGATTTCATGGGACCTGGGTTCAAATCCTGATTTTACTTGTTACTTCTTGGATGTTTACGGGCAATTTGCTCTCTGAGCCACAGGTGCCTTCTCTGTAAAATGAAAGCAAAAATACCTTCTCCAAAGAGTTATTGTGAAGATTAAATGAGGCAATTTATGTAAATGTGGTATAGGATCTAAAACACATACAAACTTTTAAATGTTAGTTTCCTTCCCCTAGCCAATTGAACCTTGGATGGGAGGCCAAAGAAGCTGTTTTCCTAATATAGGACTTCCAGTCATTTAGGATAATGAGTGCAGAGGGGAACAGTAAAATTTTAGGTCTGGATGGGGTCTTAGCCTAATCCCTTTATTTTCTTGGTGAGGAAATTGAGGCCCAGAGAACTCAGGTGATTTCCCTAGGGTCGCACAATGATTTTAGTAGTAGGGCTGGAAAAAGAACCCAGATCCCGACCCAGCATCCGGTGCATTTTGGGCAGTTTCTCCTAGAATTTTATTGCCAGCCTCTCACTCTCAGAAAAGGGAATGCCTTCATGTTACAGTTCATCTGAAGTCTCTCTCCAGGGAGGAAGATAATTCCTGAGAAGTCAGCTGGAGAGGTTCCCAGACCCTTTACAACTTCCTGGAGACTGGGTGAGAAGGTGGTCAGCTCTCCTTGTTGCATTCCAGGAAAGGCCAGGATAGAGTGATTTCCAGATGATCTGGGGGCCTGATGTCCCTAGAGGGTAAGGCAGGCCTCCTCCTCCTCCCCCTTCCTGGGGAGATGGAAAGGGAAGGGAGCAGTCAGCACAGGACAGTCAGAACACGCCACTTAGCATCACTCAAGTCCCAAACACTCCAAACTCCTCAGAATATGGAGCTCTGCCTCCTGGAACCTCAATTTCTCTTAATAATAATAATAACGATGACAACAACAATAATATTATGAAGTGCCAGGCACAGTTAAAGGCTATTATACATTATCTTTGCCTGCACACTTGCAGCCTGCTTTTGAGAGGCAAGATAAAGCAGTAGTTAAGGGCTTGGTCTCTGATTAAAACTTTCTGGGCTCAAATCTAGACCTCTCACTTACATTCTGGGCAATATTGGGCAAGTTATTTAAGCCTTCTTTGTGCTTCAGCTTCCTTATCTATAAAATGGGAAGAATGATAATATCTACTACATAGGTTGTTCTAAAGATTAAGTGAGTTAATACATATGAAGCATTCACAATAGCACTGGGCACACAGCAAGCTCTGTGTGCATTAGTTGTTAATATCTTAGAGTCACTTCAGAGGCCTTCCCTTAATCATCTTATCTAAAGGGTCCCCTTTAGTGACTCACTATCAGATTATTGTTTTATTATTTTCAAAGTTCTTTATCATGATCTGGAATTACCTTCCTTTTATTTTTTTCACTTGTTTCTTGTCTGTTTGCTCCCACTAACAGGTAAGTTTCATGGGAGCTGGACCTCGCCTGGGATCGAATAGACGCTCAGTACATATTTGTTGAATTGAGTTGAATTATATCACTGGGGTCTTCCCAAACTCCTGGAAGCAGATACTCGTGTTATTCCCCCCTTTATGAAGAAGCAAAATGAGGCACTGAGAGCTCCTTTGTTTGCTCAAGGTCACCCAGCTGGTGGCCCAGTTTGATTCAGGTCAAACCCAGTTTGATTCAAGAGCTCTCACTCTTTTTATATATATATATATTTATTTATTATTTCTGGCTGTGTTGTCAAGAGCCCTCACTCTTAATGATTATGCTAGGTTGGCTCCTCTTACTCAAAAATTCTTAGCAAGTGGGTGGGAAGGTTGCCACATCTTATCAACTTTCTCCCCTCTCAAATGGTGCTGGATCTGGAAAGTTCGAAAAAAAGACAAAGAGCTAGTCTTCACTTCTTTCTTCTAGAGCTCGGTCTCAGCACCTCCCCATCCTTGTGCACTCCCTTCCCAACAGACCCTGAAGACCTTCCATCCAGTCTCATCCTCATCTTCTCCATCTCCATCTAATCCCACCGGATTCCTTTTCCATCCCTGTTCCATTCTCATCCGCATTCCTATGTCTATGAGGCAGGGCTTGGGTTGGGCTCTGTCCTAGGGCCTGAGACCTATATCTGTGACCTGGAGCAGAAAAGGTTTGCTTTCTTTCTCACTGTCAACATAATAGTTTCCGTGAAGTTTTTCTGAGCTACCTTTCCCTAGTCCTCTTTTTCTGAGACATTTTTGTGGCCTCCCATGTTTACATATTTTCCAGAGTCTAACCTCTCCCCTATACCCACTTGTGCAGTGACCTCATTTCCTCAGTCCAAAGGCACATCGCCTGCTGGCTGCCTGATATTGCCTTTCAATCCACTTCCCAAGACTTGGCTACAAAGTCCCAGGAAAGGTGGGGCCCACTGAGGTTTTGGTGAATGACCAGGCTGAAAACACTTCTATCCTCTGTGTAAGTCCTTGACTTTTATCACAGCAACAAGTGGGTTTCTGGGAACTGAACAAGATTGGATAGCAGCCAGATCATATGAATACATGCTTATAGCTGATATCTAGAACTTGGCTGGGGTTTGGAGTCAGGACTAAGGCCAGGCAGCCTAAGAGCCACCTGAGGCTACTCAAGATGATGATGGCACGTCCTTCTGTCCAGCTGGACAGGCAATTGGCATTGTCTGGGCAAAAGTGATCATGGAGTCTTCAGGAGACCCTCACTCAGGCTCAAGAATGGTAGGGAGGATAAGGCTGAGTAGAGAATATTATGGACAATCATGACAGCCGTGTTAACAATATCATCTGGTCTAGCAAGGGTAGATGAATTAGGATGAGACAGATAAATATTTTTAGTGGTCTTTAGAAAGGAATAAGGAAGGAATTGATGGGCCAGATTTGGGAATACAGCTAAGGCTGAGACTTAAGGGGCTGGAGTTTGGGATTAGTGACTGGTTGTAGACCCAGTGAGGGGCAGGAGGGCTGGAGGCCTGTAGGCCTGATGCTGTTAGGAAATAGGTGGATTAATAATCAAAATACATTGCAATTGTATAATATATTCTCATAAATTTTCTCATCTGTATAATTTTCTGGGCCAGTATCACTATCTCTCTTCCTAATACCCACACAGACATTTTAATACATGAGAAAACAGGCTCAGAGAAGTTGAGGGATTTTCCTCTGTAGCTACATATAGGCAAAGTTGGCACTTGTACCCAGGTCTCTTAGCTCCTGATCTGGTGCCCTTCCAGTTCTGTCGGAGAGATTCCTTCAGTACAGAAAGTAGGGAGCTAAAGGCATCTGATCTGTCAGAAGAGGTAGAGTATGACCAATGAGGACAGAAGCCTGGGGCAGGAATGTGGAGATGGCCTGAAACTCTCCCTGCCACAGGTCCTATTGGCTGGAGGACGCTATTACCCAGCAATTTTACTCCTAGATACATACCCAAGAGGAATGAGTGCATTATGTTCACCAAAAGATAAGTCCTAAGAAAGTTCATAGCAGCTTTATTCATAATTATCAAAGACTAGAAACAATCTAAATGTCTATTAACAGAAGATTTGATAAACTGTGGTATATCTCTACAATGGAATATGACACATCAATAAAAAGGAACAAACTACTGATATATACAACAACATGGATGAATCACAGAGACATTGTGCTGAGTAAAACAAGCCAGTTTCAAAACAGTACATTCAGTATGACCAAATGAATCTGGAGTGATAACAAAAAATCACATCTGTGCTTCCTTCTAAGGCTTGGGGAGACTGACTGGAAGGGGTACAAGGGAAGTTTCTGGGGTGATGGAAATGTTCTATATCTTGATTTGGGTAGTAGTAACATATGTAGTACATGGTAACTTTAAGATTTGTACACTTTAAGCAAATTATACCTTTTGTTTTTTTTAATTAAGGCTTAGCTTTTGAGGAAAGAGCCAGTTGAAGAAGGAAAAGGAAGGGTCTTAAAGAGTATGGAGGTGATGTCCCAGATTGGCTCCTGTGGAAGGTGACCAACTGCCCTGATTTGCCTGGGACTGAGGGGTTTCCTGGGACAAGAGACTTTCAGTGCCAAGACTGGGAGAGTCCTGGGCAAACTGGGACAGTTGGTCATCCAAGTCCTGTGAAGGAGGGGAGCTGAGTGGGGACTCTGGATGATTGGCAGAGAGGCCGGACTCCCTTGGTACCAGAGCTGAGGGGCTGCTCCAGCAGGCTAAGAGAAGGGCCAGCCAAGAGGTGAGGGCAGTGGGCGTTGCTGGTTGCTCCTCAGGATTCCTGATCCTCTAGGAGCAGGAACGAGTTGGGGGGTAGAGCTGGAGGGAAAAGACCTCGGAGACTGAATTGAGGCAGGCAGGCCATCCAGGTTTAGCATCGCAACTTCTAAGCTGGGCTCTGAGGAGATTCTCACTCAGAACCCTCTCTTCACACCAGGTATCCCCACCCTGTCCTCCCTCAAATGCCTAGGCCAAGAAAATACCAAAGCAATACATTGATTTTCTGGAAGGAAAACAGACATGGGGACCTATCAGAGGAAAATGTGGTTGTATCTCTTCACCTCCATAGTTGTCACAAGGAAGGGACTGTCCCCTCCCCACTTTGTCTGCTACAGCCTGCTGTGGCTTAAGCTAGAAGGATCTCCTCTATCTTCTCAGAACCTGGGACAGATGGGGCAATGAGGGAGAGGCTCTTCCAGCTCTCCAGCTGAGGCCTGAGGTGAATTCTGACAGAAACTGCTGGCAGGGCTGGTCCATGGAGGGATCAGGAACCAGGGAGGGAGGGCTCAGAAGTTCTCATAGTGGTGCACAAAGTGGGCCTGGTCCTTCCTGTTGATGAGCTGACAGGCCTTCTCTACGTTCTTGGTCATTCCTGGAGGGCCGCAGCTAAACACCCCGATCTTCCTCACCTGTCAAGTGTGTGGGGGGACAGTGGTTGCAGAGAAGCAGAGGGCTGTGGGCTTCCTCCCCAGGAGGGAGCTGCTTCTCAAGCCTGGCTGGAATGACCAGGGCATTGACCACAGGCCCTGAGGACAAGGCTTGAGTTGGGGAGGCAGGGGGTGGGGTTTAAAGCCCTTCTCCAATGCTTGACCCCATCCTGAGGTCCTCTGCTCAGTACCCAGCTGCAGGCTGCTTGAGGGCCAGGAAGTCCTGGCAGGGGAAGGATGGGTCGGGGTGGGACTGACCTTTGGGTGGACCTCCTGTAGAGAGTCGAAGAAGGGCTCGAAGGGGGGTCGGCCAAAGTGGGTGATGGAGCGCAAGCCCGTGAACAGACTCCGGTTCAGCACCTTCTGGAAGTGCCGCTCACAGATGTACTGGGGGAGGGAGTAGAGGAGGGAGGTCACAGCCAGGCAGAGCCAGGGTCAGCGCCTAGTCCAGAGGGTCCACCCACCTGCCTTGGCCATCCTTACCCTCAACCCACATACCCACTGAGCTGCCCTGCCTGGCCGGCCCTGACGTACCAGCATGGTGGTCCTGAGGTCAAACTTCTCAGCCAGCTGGGTGATGTAGATGTGCACGGACACCAGGTCCTGGTGGTCATTCTCCTCCACCTCCCGGATGATGTCAGCCAGCCATTCAAACTGCCGCTGGGTCCGTGTCACCCAGATGAAGTAGATCTGGGGACACACAACTAGGGCTCTGACTCAGCTCAGCTCAAGGTTCCTCCACCCAGATGCTTATACTGAGATGGTGGGAAGCCCTGGACCCCCCCACAGGCACCAAACCTCTGGCAAGACCCACAGGCCTGATCCAAGGCTTCTAGCCACAGATCCCAGCAGAGGCTCTTCTGGCTACACCTTCTACCCTCCCTCAAATGTTTGCCATCTGGGCAACTGGGTATGAATGGCCCCAGCAGAACCAGTTGCCTAGGAGCCAGGGACTTTTTATCATGCTACTCTGCTGGGATGTGGGGACACAATCAGGCTGTCTGTCCCCATTTCTTTGAAGAATGGGAGAGGGACACTCACCTTTTTGCAGAGCATTTGGCTGCCTAAGGATGACTTGAAGACCAGGTCTTTGAGGATGGAGGCAAAGGGGGTGACCCCAATGCCCCCTCCCACCAGCACGGACACCTCAAACTTATGCCACTCCTGGTGGCCCTCTCCAAATGGTCCATCGAGGTACAGCTGCCAACAGAAGAGGAAGATGAGATGAGCCTGGCCCTTCCCCAGCTCTGAGGTTAGAAATGGGGGGGCGGGGCGGACAGGGAGAACTAATTTCTCTGAGGCATGCCAGCCCTCTTCCAGTCTGGCTTTGGGGTGGTTGGAGCATCTTATCCCAAGGTCAGGGAGGGTGGGGACCTTCTATCAATGCCAGAACCCCAAAAGTGGTTCCCAGTGATGGGCACCTTTGGATGTTTGGCACAGCTGTCACCCGTCGGGGGTGAGTAGATCTCCCTGAGGCGGATGGTCCAGGGTCCTACTGCCCGGATGTGCAGGCTAAGCGTGTCCTCGTAGGGCGCAGAAGTCAGGGTGAAGGGGTGGTACTCGTTGGTCCCCAGAGCCAAGCATGCAATCCGCACCCACTGTCCTGACTTGTACTCAAAGCCTTGGGGCCGCTGGAACTCGAGGTGGGTCACTCCTGGGGGTCATGGGCAGGGAGGGGCAGGGATCAGAGGGCTTGCTCCTGGTACCTGAGGACTGGCAGGTACACTGTCCTCTCCACACACCTGAGGCACAGGGAGTAGTCACATGATCTGAGCGAGTATGGCTTCTGGGGCTGGGAGATGGAGGGCCCCCTTCTCTGTTTCCTGGGTAACTCAAGAGCTGGGCTTCTCCACTCTCCTGTTCCAGCCCCTCCCCTCCTCTTTGCTGCTTCTTCCCACTAAGGGCCCAGGCCTGATACCACTGTCCTGGATACCAGCTTACTAGGTCAGGGGACCTCAGGCTCCCCAGGTACCATCTCAGTGTTTGCCAAACCTCCACCATATGAGGGTTACCTTTATGGTGGGCCATATCAGCACACCTCCTGCACTATCATTTATCTAACATTTTTCTTTAAATTGACTTACTTTTTCAATTCAATTTACCTTGAGAAGAACATTTAGGTCACTAAGGTGAGTAGAAAACCAGCATCATGTGCTCTATCTAGCTTCAGAGGCCAAGTTCTTAACCAATACCCTACATTGCCTTGCCTAAGTATCATGTGGTCTAAACAGAAGGTACCATGTTTTAACAAATTTTAGCTGGATACTGTTTGTTGCCTGACCGTAGCTGAGCCTCAGGCTTGTTCTCTCTTTGTGGAAAAAGGAGATTCGCAAGTACTGGAGGATGCAGAAGGCATGCTAATACCATGCTGAGACTTTGCACTTAAATAATCTTGATTGAAATACAGTTGAAGTGAGGTTAATTTTCTTACTATGTGAGTCCTGAAGGTTAGCCGACCCCTTGTCACTTAAGTCATCTTCCACCACCCTTTACATTGATGTGAATCCCCACTCTGGCCAACATTGACTCTTAACAACAGACTCTTGCAGTCTGGGCCATTTATCTGTCTCTGAAGAGAGGTTATTCTGAGTGAAGGAATGGGAGAGGGATGTATGGTTCCCCACCCTGCACCCAGGCCACACGAGCACGGGTCTTTCTTGTCCTTAAACCCCTCTGAATGCACTTTCAGCCTCCTCTTCTCATAGTCATTTCTCACTGTCTGTAAGTCCTCCTGGGAACTAAGCACAGCTCTTTTGGGGGCTGTAGTTCCATCAGGAAAGCTGCAGGGGTCCCTGAGAGGCTAACAGAGGCAGCAATGGGATGATGAGGCCTGGGGAGCTGTCTCCCCACATCCCATGAGTTGACCTCCAATGCTCCCCACCGAGGGTCAGGCCAGGCCTGGTACCTGAAGGCAGCAGTTCTGCTTTCACCACGCCTATCTCCACCTTCTTCCGGCTCAGGCTCACCAGCTTGTCCCCCACATAGATAAGTGCTGGCACCAGGAAGTAGATGTGGAAACGGGGCAGTTGGATCAGAGCGAAGCTGCCGTGAATGATAAGCTGGAGACATGGCCAGTTAGTATAGCTCAGGCCCAGCTGGCCCCCTTCCTGCACCCACCCTACCCAGATACTTCCTGCCTGGGCCCTGGGCCTGGGCAGGGTAGATGGGGCTGGCATAGGCTCCATAGACTATGGTCTCAGATCTCGGGGTCTCGATCTGAGATCTTGCGTCCAATTCACCCTGCTCCCTCCCCACATCATGAGTGCTCATCTCTGTCCTGTGGCCTGGCCCTGCCCAGAGAGTTCCCTCACCAGTACGTAGAGCAGGATGTAGAGGTGGTGGGTCAGCCAGAAGGCCCGGAAGCTGCGGCGCCGGAACTGGTGGGAGGCGAAGACGTACATGACGGCGAGAACCAGGAGCAGGAGCACCCCTGTCATACCTGGGGGCAGCGGGGGACAGGGTCAGAGAGCCCCTGGTCTCGGGACCTCAGCCTGGGCTGAGAACACCAGAGGGCATTTCCCCATTCCGCTCTTCTTCCCTGACCTCTCTCATCCCTCCCTGGCTCCCAGAACAGCTTGTCCAAAGAAGGCTGGAGCTGAGGCTTGTGCTGGAGGCTGCAAAGGGATCCTATGACCACTATAGACAAGTGTGTATTCATGGGAAGATGAGGACAAAAGCAAAAGTCCTCAGACAGAAACCCCAGACTCCACATACAGTCCACTCTTTACCTGGGACTGTCTGGAAGAACCACCAGTAGAACTTCTGGGGAAGCTTGGACCTGTAGAACAAAGACACCCAGAGCCTCAGGCTGGGGCAGGAGGGGCTCCACCACTGTTGCAATGTGACTCTGTTCCTGACGGCCCTGAATGCGGAGGTTACTGGGCCTCAACCCAGAAGGCCAAGGATCCTTCCAAAGAACATGGCACCCAGCCTCCTGCAGTTCCACCCGCTGATCTCAAAGCAATTATTCCTCCTGTGTTATCTTGAATTCTCCTACTGCAGCTGACCTTTGCTTCCTTGAGTGCTTGGTTCATATTCTGTAAGCTCCATGAGGGCAGGGAGCTTACCTCCATGCTCTATCCCTATGCTCAAACAATGCCCAGCACAGAGTAAATGCTCAATAAATATTTGTTGAACGACTGCATGTATCTTGGCATCCCTACTCTTTGGCTCCTGGATGGACACACAGGACGTGTTCCACAAATATTTGCCCAGTGAATGGACAGTAGGCTGAGACAGCAAGCTATGTGTCGAGTACACGTGAGAAAGAGGCTCCGACTTCATCTCCCAAACTCCTTTCCTGGCCAATTACGGCCTGCTTCCTTCCTGAGGGCAAGGAAGTCATCTCTCAGCCTTCCCAAGGATGCTAGCTTCTCGCCCTCACTTAGTGAGAGAGTGGAGGGTCTAGGGCCATCTACCTCTTTTCTGTTGTACCCTGAGGCCTGCTCCAGGATTCCCAAGGGGGACCCTCCCCAAAACTGACCCATCATTCACAAAGACGCTGGGGAAGATGCAGGCCAGCAGGCTGAGGGGGCTGACTGAGAAGATGTAGACATTCACCACGTGGCCAGCACTGTGCAAAACTGAGAGAGACACATCCTGTTAGAGACGCCTCCAGGGCCAACTCTACCTCCAGCCCCGAGGAGAGCAGGAAGTATAAGTAGCTCCAGTCTCCCCACTGCCTCCCCGACAGCTCGACCCAGGGGACTGCAGCAGTGACGAGCGCGCCCGGGAGCCACATACTGGCCAGGACGACAGCAGCCATGGCGATCCAGCGATGGAAGTCCACGGCGGCGTCGAAGGGCACGTAGCGGTTGAGGAAGGTCTCTCGCAGGAAGGTGATGAGGTTGCGGCACATGGTGAGCAGGATGTAGGAGAACATGAAGGAGACGCTGGCCGCCGTGCCCCGTGACAGGATGATGCCCACGAGGGTGGTCTCTGCAATGCCCGAGGGTGGCGAGGCAAAGGCATAGTCTGGGGGCACAGTGGGGGTGGATCAGCACAGCACAGAGGCCTGGACTCCAGTCAGAACAGCTGGGATCCCCTATCCAGACGCCTGAGGATCAAGAATAACAACCAGGGCCTCCCTGGTGGCGCAGTGGTTAAGAGTCCGCCTGACGATGCAGGGGATACGGGTTCGTGCCCCGGTCTGGGAGGATCCCATATGCCGCGGAGCGGCTGGGCCCGTGAGCCATGGCCTCTGGGCCTGCGCGTCCGGAGCCTGTGCTCCGCAACGGGAGAGGCCACAACAGTGAGAGGCCCGCATACCGCAAAAAGAAAAAAAAAAAAAAAAAAAAAAGAATAACAACCAGAAGGCTCTCACATCTCCCCTCCCACTGCCCACCACCTGGAACTCTCCTTACAGTAAGCACGCTCCACAAACAGTCCGGCACAAATGGCTGAGAAGATTGCCACGACCACGATGTGCCGCCGGTAGTTCTCCACGAAGCGCTTGTACTGCTGCAGCTTCTGGGCCAGGAAGCCCCGCTGCATCTTCTCCTGCAGCGCCTCTGTGTATAGCCGGGGAGGGGGTACCACTGCCCTGCAGCAATGGGAGGCAGGTGGCCTGAGGTCAGGGCACCCTGTCCTCCCCTAAATGCTACCCTATGAAGGAGACCTGGTGATCTGGTAGCGGTCAGGATGGGCCACAACAGATGAAAGAAAAAGCTTTTGTGGGGTAGAATCCCACTCTGCCAAGCCTTTGCCTCTCAGCTTTATTTGCCCTCTCCACCCACTCCTCCATCTCCCCACTCCTCCATCTCCACTTCCTCCCCTCTGTTCTGTGCTTCCTTCTTCCTGCTCCCTGCACAGGCCTCACTGCTGTGCCCAAGGCAGGCAGGAGCCAGGAGACCCCTCACTGCCTAGTGTTGCATCTGAGTGCCAGGCCCCTTGTCTTGAAGATTAGGATGCAGAGGTTGGAAGAGGCTGAAGAGTCATTAACTCAATAGCCTGCCAATCCGGTCAGGGACACATGGAATGAGTCTCAGGATGGTTCCTTGTGTGTGGAGGTGTGGGCAGACCAGAGACCCTGAGAATTCTCCCCATGTCTCCTTGGGTCAAGGGTCTGGGAAACACTTACTTTTTGCCAAACCTCTTCTTCAACCTAGGGCCTCCCAACTCTGGGGCTTCTGAGACAGGGAGCCCCACTCCCTGAGGGCAAGAACTGAGAAGAGAAAAATAGGTCTCATTCTCCCCTCGTCTTTGCAGCCAGGAGAAGAACTACCAAGTCAGAGTTGGGGCTGGTGTGGGAGGGGATAGATCCTGGGACTCATTTCTGTCCACAGAACCTGCCCATAAAACCGGTCAGAAAGAAGCCAGGCAGAAGGCAAGACAGAAGGAGTGAACATGATCTGGTCATATGTTCTGTAGAATGATTCTGCCCTGGAGGGGCAGGGAGAGAGCCAGGCTCCTGAGCAGTAAGGGGTATGTGTGTGAGGCAGCTGGAACTTGGACTAGAACAACCATGTGCTGAAAGCTACTTTCAGAGCAAACGTCTGGCCCAGGGGCTGATTCCACCAGCCCTACTCCTTCATTTCTCTGCAGGGGACCCAGCCGGGGCACCTCCCAGTGCCCCGTTCCCACTCACCGTTCCCCAGAAGTCCGAGTGATGAATGACACTCGACAGCTGACGTTTGGTTTAAGAATGTCTCCAATACCTGGGGAGAACAAGAAGCTGGATGGGCTTCCCCACGAGGGAGGAGACTGTCCTAGGAAGGCTGCCGTGGCACTTGCCAGTGACTTGGTCATGTCCCCATCTCTTTCTCCAGCCTTGCTTCCCTCACTGCCCACACCGAGCACCCACTGTACACAGGGCGGCGGCCACTGCTAGACAATGTGGCAACTGAGTGCAGTTAGCAAAGGGGCCCCCCTCCAGGCGGATGCAACCCTGCAGGTCCTTTGTGTAGAGAAAATAGGGCCTCTTCCTCTGGCCCGACACACCCCAGACCAATGCACATGGTTGGTGTGTAGAATGTAGGCTGGACTTCAGCCTGCCCTGACCCCTCAGTGGGTATCTTTGTGCATAAATTGCACAGGTGTATGTGATGCCCTTGATTACACGTGCCTGGCTCTCTACTAGGCACCAAGGACTAAAAGAGAAATAAGACCTGAGGGCTATGCACCAGGAACTCTCATTTTGAAGACACGCCCATTCCTGACGCCTTCCAAACTCACACACCTCCACCTCCACCCTTGACGCAGAGCTGGGTGCGGCGGAGCTCGTTGTCGTGGTCCCGCAGCATGAAGTGGAAGTCCTCCCACGTCAGCTCCTGCTTGTCCTGGAAGCCCGACTCCCGGAACATGGACTCCACCACCTCGGCCAGCTGGGCCTTGGACAGGCAGTTGTTGGAGATCTCGATGAAGGACCTGGGCAGGAAGAGGGAGGAGAGACGAAAGCAGCCTGTCACCCGGCAAGGTCAGGTTCAGGCAGGTGCTGGGTGGGGTGGGCCCCGGCCTACCTAATGTGGTTACCAGTGACCCAGGAAACGGCACTGAGAAAGTGTTCATCCAGCCTGCCGCTGACGCTAAGCTGGGTGGGGTGGCCAAGGGCTCAAAAGGCAGAGCAAAATTGAAAGTGACCTTGACCAGTTAAAGAAAGCAGTCCCCAAACAGGGGGGCATCTACAGCTAGGATGAATGTCTACTTAGCGTAGGGACTGGTCCAGGTGTGCCATGGCACTCTCACGTGGCAGGCTCTTGTGTTGATACCTCCCACACCACCGCCAGGCACCCGTTCGTGGTCCAGCGGGGGGCTGGAAGAGGAGATGTAGCTGCACTGGCTGCTGCTTCCTTGTGCCAACAGCCTGGGGCATAGGCAGGAGTATCTATGCACCCAATGTGACAGCACCCACAGTGGCAGCTACAGTGGCCATAACTCTTTTCTTAGACTGTGCTTTGGGACAAAAGCAAACAAACATGCAAGTTTGTGTGAATCCAGCAGAAAAAGACCTTTGCGTGCATGGCACAGCAAACACTGCCATCACATTAAAAAACACATCATCCCACTTGCTCAGGGTGAGACTGAGCAAGAGCCACACTGAGTACAGGCCAAGGAGGTGGACCTCAGCCCCTGGGAGCAGAGACCGTCTCCTAGAGGGTCCTGCAGCAGCACGCCCAGCGAAGGACAACTGCAATGCGCCTCGCCCTAGCCCTTTCAGAAGCCCACGTCCAGTTGTGGTATCTGGACTGTAAAGAATGTGGCAGTTAAGGTGAAAGCTGAAAGCAATGAGGAGGAGGCTTACAGGGGTAGAAGAGTTAAAAGGGTCTGGGCTGTTCTATGCATTCTGTTTATTCATTTGCTTATTTGTTTCATCTGATTCAGTTAACTATGTATTGAATGCCTGCTATGTGCCAATCACAGTGCGGAGGAGGGGATTCAGTAGGGAACAAAGAGAGATATGAACCCTGTCCTTATAGAGCTGCAGGCAGCTGTGTTACAGGAGCACGGTCTTCAGGAATAAGTCTGTGAGCTCACAACTGGTCTTTATCAGCACACCACAACCAGAAATGGCTTAAGAAGCAGGAAGAGAGAAGGGTTGGAATATAGAAAAACTTTCCATGTTTCTCCTCCTGCCTGTCATGGTGATTAATACTGGCAGTGACCCAGGGCATCCACCCTCCATGATTCATTATCTCACTGTGTAAAGCACAGCATTTGAAGAGTTAGCAAAGACCCAAAGGCATCCAGAAGGGGTTAGTGGGCTTTGTTACTGGTCATCTTGATGTTGGTTGTCTTTTGTAACCAGGGAGAATTTTCTGGTGGTGTTGGCACTGCAAATACAGACCCTCCTGGAGGCAGGGGCCTAGCCAGATAAACTTCTGAAGCTGGATGCTCTGAGTGTCTAGGATATAGTACCTAGGCCACCTCTCAGTGCAGATGGACTCATAACCTCCTCGCCTACCCTCCTCTGACCTGACCTGTTTTCCTGTTTAAAGTATCAGGAAGTCTCAGGACTGGAGGGGCCCACCCCATACCGCATCATGGTAAAGAACTCGTCCTTGGAGAGGAAGCCATTCCCATCAAGGTCATACATGGTGAACATCAAGCGGGACTTGTCCTCTGGGGAGCCTGGGAAGAGATAGGGGGATGCCCGTCACCTCTCTGTTGAAAGACACCTGACTCCTGGGATGGTGCACCATCCCCCTACCTTTCATGAAGACCACCAGGACGTCCAGGAACTCCCGGAAGGACAGGTAGCCATTGCCGTCCTTGTCAGCCAGAGAAAACATGGACTCCACAAACATGTCCTGGGGCTTGAGGCCCAGGGACTCGGCAAACTCAGTCCGGCTCAGCTCACACGTCAGGGCCTCCCGCACCTTCTGTGACGAGTCCAGGGGCAGGGTCCCGGCGTCTGCCTGGTCGATGTCCAGCACCTGCACTCGGGCAGCAGCAGAGAGAAGGAGAGAAGGAGGTGAGACCTGGCTGGAAGCAGTTCAGTGACCTCTCACATCTCCCCAAAGTCCAGCTCAGAAAGGGTAAGCCCTGGTGGCTGCTCACGGTCATTAGATAGACTTCTGACTTGGGCTTCTGCTTTCCTGCAGAGGGGGTGACTGTAGCAGGGGATGGGGTGGGAATGGGGAGGGGCACAGTTTGGGAATGCAAAGTGAGAGAGCCTACACTGGGGACAGAAGCTGCAGCAGACATTAAGTGGACAGGGAGGAAGGGGCTAAAGATATGTTCTATTGTCAGTTCAGACAGGGCTGCCATGTGCCTGATTTTAAAAGTCATATACATGTAACTACCATTTGTTAAATGCCTATAATGAAGTAAGCACTTGGGCTAAACCCTGTACATAGAACAGTGTTTATCAAACTTTAGAGTGAATCAGAAGCCTCTGGTGGGCTTGTGGGCCCCAACCCCAGAGTTCTGCTTTCCTAGGTCCTGGGGGAGGGCCTGAGGACTTGAATTTCTAACAAATTCCCAGATGAGCCTGCTGCTGCTGGTCCAGGGGCCACACTTTGAGAACCACTGATGTAGACCATCTCCCTGAATCCTCACAGCAACCTAAAGGGATGGATCCTATTTTAATCACTGTTTCATAGATGAGGAAACTGAAATCTCCAGCCCGCAGAGCAGAAGCTTAGATCACCCCACATAGGGTCCTGTCCAGCCCAGGGTCCCTTCAACCCCTGGGCCCGGCCCTGCCTCCAAAAGGCACAGTCAGGCACCTGGGCAAACAGGTGTCTGAAGAAGACCTCCAGGATGCGGCCCCGCTGCTGCTTGGTCACAGCCTTCCTGAACAGCTCGTTCTCACTCATCTCAGCCACATCAAGGCCCAGAGCCCAGCTCACACAGAAGCCCTGCAGATGCTGCACGAAGATGCCTCGCTCTTCCTCGGAGTTAAACAGCATCACCTGGTGGGAGGAAGGCTCAAGCTTCTGGTTCAGCCTCCCCTCAAAGGGTCTTGGGTTGGGGGATGGAGAAAAAAGCTGTCCCCCATTCCATCCCGGCTGGGGCCAGGTGAGAGGCCCAAAGGGGGTCAGAGGGAGAGTCCGGTGGGTCTGGGGACCTCTGAAAGGAGTGCCTCCTCCCAGCATCAGCCTTCACAACTGAGCTCTGTAGCTGAGGACAGGGTGGCCGGAGAGGACTTGCCGTGAGAGGGGAGATGTGCGAGGGCAGCCCAAGCCGGGGAGGCAGGATGGGCCATACCAGGTCATACTCCTTCGGGATCTTGAGCAGCAGGGCGCGGCGTCCACAGTTGCTGGACAGGATGAGGTGGACCTGCTGCGGGGGCCTCAGCTGGACGGTGCGGAGCACAGAGAGACGCCTGTCCAGGACCTGCAGACGCCTGTCTGGGAGCAGCTGGATGGTGATGGGATAGCTCCTCTCCCTGGGTCCCGGCCACTCCATCGCTAGGGAAGGGACAATGGGGCAGAGTGGTTCAGCAGAGGTCCCAGGCCCCTGCCCTCAGGCTGGTTCCACTCTGCCAGTCTGAGCAGGCACCCCCAAAGCCTGGCTCTCTCCCCACATCTGTAACCTGGTTCTTTCTCCCAGCACTGCCCCCCCATCTGTCCCCTTCCCCCTTCCCGCCCCTTGGCCCCATCTCACCTGACATTCCATCTTTGGCTGCTTCCTTCTTCACACTCTCTCTGCCTTTCTTTTGTAGCTTCTTGCGCTCTTGGCCCCGGAAATAGGCCACCACCCCAGAGATAAGCAGGCTCACTGAAGGGGGTCAGAAGGAGACACTGGGCGGGGGGGCCTTGCCTACAGCCTCGCCTACTGAGGCTTTGGCTGCTGCCGCTTCCTTCCCAAGGCCCCTTGAGCCTGGCTTCAAATGTACCTAGGAGCTAGCCTTACAGGCCAGCAGGTAATAAGGGGCAGGGACAGTCTGTGAGGAGGAGGGGAGCCAGAAGAGAAATGGGCGAAGGGGTAAAGGGCTCACCTAGTGGGAGACAGCACAGAGCCACGATGGTGATGCCAAAACCAGGACCACTGCCCTCGAAGAAATGAGTCACAGTCAGGGGCACACAGCGGGGCAAGTCTTCACTTCTGAGCTGCCGGGGCTGAGGGCAGGGTGCACCTGAGGGAAAGGCACAGAAGATCTCAGAGCCTGAGGATCCCACTCCTTGGCCAGGCAGCCTTCCCTTCTGTACTATAAAGGACCAGGTACCCACTCCCTCCCAAACCCTCCTCCCTGGAACATGTTCCCATCAAAAATTCCTCTTCCACATCCCATCTCTCAGCATCTATCCCAACTTGACCACAAGGTTCAGCCTGCAAACCAGTCTAGTCTCTACTGTGGGAGGTGGCCTAATGCAGGCCTCCCAGACCAACACAGAAGGAGCTGCCTGGTGCCTAGCTCCCTGGACAGCACCAAGTGATCCCCACACAACCTCTGTCTCTTCTCTGCCACCATTGCTTGTGTTCTCCCAGGCCACCCACCTTGTTGCCAAATAAAGACATTGGGCTGCAGGTCACCATGGTTCACGCTGGTGACAGCCACCAGCACGTCCCGAAGAGTGGTGTTTCTGATTTCTGCAATTTCCTCCATGGAGAATAGCCTAAGTTAGAGAAAGCCAGGAATTGTTGGGATGGGAAGGGGACACAGGTCTCCAGCAAACTCAGGCCCAGGGACCCAGATGAGAAAAGAGACCGAGAGGGGTTGGGGAGGGGTGCTGGGACAGCCGGGTGCTGTTTACAGGCAGAGGGTCTGGGGCCCAGGCCGAGGTAGAGTCTGAGGTGGGAACCCAGGCAGGCCTCACCCATTCCTGCTGTTCTCAAACCAGTAGCGGTCGCCATCCCGCAGTCGCACAAACTGATCAAGGACGATGGTGCTGAAGAGGGGTCCAGGGTCCCCATGGCTCTCCAGGAGCCCCCCGGGGAGTAGCTCCAGCCGGGACAGGTCCTGGTTGTACAGGGCGGCTGTGGCATTCAGCACCTGGGGCCACACAGGAAGCGAGGAGTGTGTGAGCATGGGTATGGTTTTTTTTTTTTTTTTTTTTTGCGGTACGCGGGCCTCTCACTGTTGTGGCCTCTCCCGTTGTGGAGCACAGGCTCCGGACACACAGGCTCAGCGGCCATGGCTCACGGGCCCAGCCGCTCCGCAGCATGTGGGATCTTCCCGGACCGGGGCACGAACCCGTGTCCCCTGCATCAGCAGGCGGACTCCCAACCACTGCGCCACCAGGGAGGCCCATGGGTATGGTTTTGTGTTGGGAGGGCAGCCACTATTGCCCCATCCCTCACACACAGGACCCCATCAGCTGCCTGGCTTGCTGCTCAGGCCTGAGGAAGTCTCCTCTCTCTAGGCAGCACTCCTCAGGTGGTGACAAGTCTGGTGGGAGGACCAGTGCGTCACTACCCAGACTGCCTATCCCCAGTGATCAGCAGCTTCAGGGTCACCCAACTCCTGGGGAGAGATCCTGCAGGAATAGGACAATGGCACCCAACCCAGGGGCCACTCTGCAGTAACGGTACAATGCAGTGTGAGGATACTCTGGAATCAGATGGCTGAATTTAAATCCTGCCTCCAAGACTGACTTATCAATTATGTCATCAGTAAAACAGCAGTAATTATGGTATCTACTCTGTAACGTTCTTGACATAGATTAAATGTGTTACATGTGTAAAGGACTTAGAACAGTATCACCACAAGACAGCTTTAGCTGCCATTATTATCATCACTATTCCTGACCTGAGGGTCCACGCTGGTGTTGAAGTCACTCCAGCTCTCTGGGGTCTTCAGCCCCAAGGCCTGTCGGGCTTGGCTATAGCTGGGCAGCCCCATATCTCGGCCACGTTGGATGCTGCTGGCCACATAGTCAGTACGGGAGAACTTGCCAGGGCCAGGCCAGTAATCTGAGGAGGAGAGAGGACCAGGCTCTAGGCTCAGTCCCTCTAACCCTTCTTCGCCCAGCAGCCTTGAATTGGGCTGTTGGCATTACCCACACTCAGCACTCCTTGACATGTGACCTGCCTTGGTGTAGGGTCACTGTCATCATGTGTGACCAGGGGCAATTTTTCTGGCAAAACGCTTCCCTTAAGACTCAGGACTGTTCTAGTCACCAAGCAGTAAATTCTCCGTCCCACCTCCTTAACCTCAGCATAGGGCTGGACAAAAACCTTTAGCGACCTAAGCACCAGAGATTGTGGTGCCACCCTTCCCCCACATACTCAGATGTTGGTAATTTAGAATAAAGCTTGTTTTCTTCTAATGGCTGTTTACTGTGTGTTTATCTATGTTCCTGCATTGTAGGTACCCTAGGTCTGCCTGATGCTTAACCCAGAAGGGTCCCCAGGCTCCCGGACCTCTGGGCCCTCATACCCTCTGCCTCCAGTGCTTACCCCTCAGATCTTCAACCACTATCCTGTCCTCCAGCTCCGAAATCTGGGAGGCCATTCCCAGCAGCAGATGATTCACTGCCTCGGCACTGTTCAGATTGGGGTTCTGGAAAAAAACAACACACTCAAGGTAGGTTCTTAGGCCCCTCCCTAAAGCCAGGTCCTTCTCAGGACCAATGCAGCACCTCAGGATAAAGGGCCCTTGGCCAGTCCTAGACTCTCTTGAGCTGTTGTCCCCAGATAATTTTCTGATCACTCTACCCTTCAACTCCTACCACCCTGGAGCTGCAACACCTAAGAACTGGAATTGTTGCTTTTCCCAGCCTCTGTGATGAGACTGACCTTGACCCACCTCCCCTTGCCCCTGACCCCAGGCTGACCTCCCGAATCCAGTAGCTGTTGCAGACTCTGAGAGCTGGGGAGCTGACAAAACTCTCATTCAGGACCATCTGGAAATGACAGCTGGTGTTTCTGAAATGCGGAATCAAGGATGCAGTAAGAGAATTCAGAGAAGTTGAGGTGGGGTTGAGTGGGGTGAGGGGTTCAGAGGGGGTCTGGCCAATACTAAGGGGTGTCCTCGGAACTTCCCTGAACATGGCAGGGATTTGGCAACGAGTGCGGATTGAAGGTAGAGGTTGCTCTTTGTCCAGCTGCTGGACAAATCCTTCTCTCAACAACTGAAGTTCAGCCATTAGGAGGAAATGGGGAGATTTTCCTGTTAAGACTGAACTTCCTACCCCAGGGTGCTGTTTCAGGGCACCAAATTCTGCTTCTTTTCCCCCATGAAACTGTAGGGGTGTTAAAAAAGGCCCCAGGCCCACAAGACCACTAAGTGTTCACCTCTGCCAGTGTGCTGCTCAGCCAGACCCTCCCTCACCTCATGTAGACGCCAGGGGGCACCATGGTGGAGAAGAACTGCTCAGAGGCCGCCAGGAACTCCGGAGAGATGCTGGGGTCCAGGAAAGGGCGGTACTCTGTCCACAGGGGTAAGAAGAGAAATAGGCTCTTTACCCTCACACACTCTCGTCACATGAACCCACCTGTCTTCTTTGTCCTGAAGAAGGACAGAGATCCTGGATCCTGTCCTGACAGGATCCTGACCCCCTCCGCCTCCCCCAAACCCCTCAGCCCAGGTGTTCCCCAAACTTCCTCACCTGTGTAATTCGGCGGTGCTTGCTGCAGGAAGCTGGGCAGCCACTCATACATCGCGATGTTCTGAGGGTCAAGAGAGGGGGAAATGGGAGGCCAGCGCTGGAGCAGCCAGGCCAGGAGGGATCTGAGCTCAAGGAAAGCTTAGGTGGGAGACGAGGACCAGGCAGGGGCAGTCACGGGAGAGACACTCAAACAGGAGAGGGGCGGAGGTTCCCGTTGCCCACGAGGAACGAGGGCAGGGGGGAGGGGCAGCTAAATAACAATCACGAGAAAACCTCTGGTATAAGTAGCGCTTTGCCTCCTTATCACTCTCAGGGGCTTTCCCCAGACGGTAGCTGTCTGGGGAGGGGTGTTTCTGGGTGGGCTTGTCCAAGGATGGAGGGCTCTGCGGGGCAGCGGAGTCTCCCGGGGACCAGGACGTGGGGGCAGGGCCGCGCGACCGACCTGGTAGGTGGCGATGACCCTCTTGCGCGCGTGCTGGAACAGCTCCTCGTCCCCCCAGAGCGGGTGCTGGCGGGCCAGCCTCTGCGCCCACAGGTTGTGGTAGCGGAACCAGAGCAGGCCCAGCGCCTGCAGGAAGGGCTCGCGGTTCCCTCGCTCCGCCCCGAAGGCTGCTCGCGCGGTGGGGACGCAGGGGAGGAGTTGAGCGCGGGTGGGCCCGAGGGGGGCGCACCTCGCCGGCCCCCCGCCCGCGCCCCCGCCGCCTCACCGTACAGTCCCCGGGGCCCGCGCCGTCCCGTGGCGGGGTCGGGCGCCGTCCACATGCGCAGCGGGTCCTGCGCGTCCCGGGGGAAGGCGGGGTCGGGCCCCGACGCCAGCTGCCCCCCGGAGAAGCTCCGCAGCTCGTCGCTCCAGGAGTGCGAGGAGCCATAGATGGCGCTGCCGTCCAGCCAGCCCGTCACCTCGTTGGTCTGCGGGGACAGCGGGAGGCTGAGCCGGGGTTCGGGTGGCCGAGGCGGCTCAGGGAGGGCGAGGGCCGGGCGGCCGTTGCGGGTGTGCTGGGGGTGGGAGCCTCTCCCCAGCTGCCTCAGGTCCCGCCCCACCCCAACCCCCAGCCCCCTGCCCCGCCCACCAGGTCCCGGGGGTTGCTGGGGCTCTGTCCGGTCTCGGGGTCCCAGCGGCTCCTCTGGAAGGGCAGCACCACGTCCCCGCTCTGGTCGCTATCGAACACGGGGTCTCCGGGCGGGATGTGGATGTTGAGGAACTCGGCCGGGCAGCCAGGCTTTTCTACGCTCACCAGGTCCGAGAGTACGTGGTAGCCTGCGGGTGTAGGGGGCAAACTGGTGAGAACCGCTACTCCCCACCGCCAATGCTGACGCCAATTTCTGAAGAGCCTAAAGGCAGAGGTTCCAAGGCAATTTCCGCGCCACCAGCTCTAAAACTTTTTTCTAATTTGCAAAGTGGGGTTATAGTACCCTCCTCGCCCACCCCATAATGTTGTTGGGAGAATCAAAATAATATAATTAATGTAAGGGCTCCCCCAAGCCAGTCCCCATCTCCTAACAGATCCTGCCTCTCCCTCCCTCTTCGGGGGAAAGAAGATATAATCACAACAGGAGGAGAGCGGCGGCAGGGGAATCAGCTTCTAAGAGCTATAATGAGGGTTAGTGGCACTCCTGGGTTTGTAGTCAGTGATAAGAGAAAGATTAGGAGAGCAAATACCCGCGAATCAACACCCCCAAATCCCTCCAAGAAGAAGAAAGGCTTAAAGTGAGGCTTGGTGGGGAGAGGAAGTGGTTCGGGGTCTTGTATCGGTCTCCTGTGGACTTGCAGAGAGGCCTCAGGGCCCCTCTACCCAGGCGCTGAGCTGAGCGCCAGGTCAACCCTCACCGAAGACGCGTTCTCCCACTTTGCTCTCACCGAAGAAGACCCCCAGCACTGTGCGATTGCGGCTGGATGGCCGCCCGGCTGTGCCCCGCATGGCGGCGTTGCTGAGTAGGCGCGGGTTGGGCAGCAGTGGCTCCCCCAGAGCCTGATACACGCCGTCCGCGTAATTAGCTGGTACAAGGCGCCGCAGTCGGGAGCCTGTGGGAAGCAGGGAGCCGGGCTCTGTCAGAGCACTCCGTCTCCAACAAGCCCACGAACCTCGCTCTACGCCTCCCTCCAACTCCCCACTCCCACTGACGAGACCCCTTCTTCTGTCCCCAGGAGTGCATAGGAGTTCGCGGCGCAGGCAGCCGGGCGGCTGGCGGCGCGCTCTCTCGGCTTCTCCGCACCGGGTCTCCCGCCACCCTGCCCTCCACTAGCCGTTCCCCACCCCAGACCACGGGACGCACCGGCAGCGCCACGCTCGTGGTGCCTCAGGTTGTTGAACCAGCCGTCATAGCGCTGCACTTCCCAGGTCAGCGAGAGTGAGTCCTGGCCTCCTGTGGGTCAGAGGGTGGTCCACTCAGTGCTAGCCTCCCTGCGACCCCTCTGGGACCCGACGGCCTCGGCCCGTGCTTCTCCAGCCCGCCCAGCGCCCCCAACCCGACCCAAGTGGCGATACTCGCGCGACGTCTAGGCTGCGCCAGGAAGTTTCCCATCTGGCTGAGCCGCTCAGCCATCTCACCCGATCTTCTAGCCTCAGGAAGCCGCTTGCCTGCACGTCTCCCTTCCCCAACTCCCAAGGGAAACTGGGAGACATCCCGAACTAGGGGTGCCTGGTACTTACCCGCTGGGTCCAGGAGTGCAGTCAGCAGAGCTCCCAGGAGCACCAGGGCCTCTGGTCTTGCACGGAGCATGCTGACCCTGCAGCCAAGGGGGTGGGAGGTGGTACGTGAGGGACACGGAGCAGGCGTCCCCCACACCGACAGTTGGCACAGGAGGAGGAAGCGCCAGCTGTGTCCAGTTCTGGAGCGAAGCTTTTAGAAACGTCGCCAAGGACCCGCACCCGCAGGGCACCTTTTTAAAGGCACAAGCAGCCCTCAAGGCAGTGACACTGGTCCCCACCCTCCACCCCGTGGAAGAACTAACCCCGATCACACACAGGAACCCGGGAGGCACAAATCCTCTAGGGCTTGTCAGTCTCTGGCAGGACTTTACCTCCAGCCTCCCAGGTCCCGAACAAAGCCTCAAGTCCTACCCCTCAGGAACTGCTTCTCCTAGAGGAGGCAGGGAAAGGAACGTAGCTAGTGAGCTGGGAATCTGGAACCTGCAGTCCCTCATACCCCTCAGTGAATGCCTGTGCATGGACACGAGGGATGGGAAGATCAGGTCCCAAGTCCCACTCAAACCTCGGGCTTAGGGCCCCCATCGGGGTCAGAAGTCTTCTTTTTCTTGGAATCTTTGCTTCTCTCCTCTGCTCTCTGCCTCTCCCCCACCACTCCTCCCCAGCTCCGCAGATCCTCAGCCTCCCCGGCTTCATTCTCACCCTCCTTTCTGGGTCCTCTGAGGCCAGCTGTGCAGGTGTCCACTCAGGCCAGAGCAGCACCAGATGTGAGCATCCGGACTGGGACTCACCCTCTTGCTATGCAGGCGGGGCTCCTCTCATTTGCATAGCAACATTCTCCTCTCATTTGCATGATCTCTTCCCTCTGGGACCTGGCTGCAAAGCCCAGACACGGCTCGGCACGCTGCCCAGGCTGCTATAAAAAGGATTTCAGGTCCTGTGCGACTTCTAAACGCAGAGTGAACACGCAGAGCCCGCCCTCCCACCTACCTAACTCCGTCCCGGCCAACCCAGAGTGCCCGAGGGCAGCTAGCTGCTGCGCTTCCTTAGGGGCAAGCCGAGGCGCTCAGACTTGACTTGTCTATTGGGTCCAGTCCTCACACGCAGGGAACGGGGTAAAGAGAAGTGGGATCCGGGCTCGGACGCCAGTGACCGCTCTCCCCGCTGGAACAGACCCAGCTCGGCCGGGTTGCGGCATGACTCTGTGGAACGGTGTGCTGCCCTTCTACCCTCAGCCCCGGCATGCCGCCGGCATCAGCGTCCCGCTACTCATTGTCATTCTGGTGTTCTTGGCCTTGGCTGCCAGCTTCCTACTCATCTTACCCGGGATTCGTGGCCACTCGGTAAGGGGGTACTAGAAGCTTGGGTATGGGGGTGGAGGGCATCAAGGACAGCATGTCTCTGGAGGACAGGACAGTTAAGACGGCAGCAAGATCTTCCGTGAATAGTCAAACTGAAGCACTGAACCAGACAGGTGGAGCATAGCCAGAAGTCTGGCCCAGCAAGCACCCCTTCCCAAGGTTAGGGAGAGGTCCCATACAAGACATCCAGAGGCTGACCCCAGCTGGAACATTCAGGAGGCTGCTGCAGAGAGTGGGTGCCCAGTCCAGTAATCCTGGGGCCAGTTCTAGTCTTCACGTACTGCAGGGGTCTCCTGCCTCTCCTCAGGCTGCACCTCCACTCCCATCCCACTCCCATCCCGACCTCAGGTGATGACCTTCTGGCCAAGAGGACAGAAACCAGCAACTCATACTGCTGTGTTTCACCTGTGCACTGGGTTGAGTCATGTGTGTGGGAGCCCCCATCCTAATGACAGATTTCTCCACAGAAATTTCTTCGAAGTTGTAGCAGACTGGGCACTTTTTCTTAGATTCCCTCCTGTCCCAGAACCTAAGTTGTCTGTTTTTCAGGTCTAGGAGGACCTAGCTTCCCTGAGTCTTGTGTTGGTTTTCTGGGAAACTGGCACACCTAGTAATATCTGAGAGGTTATGTTCGCACCTCCTCTACTTGGTGACCAGACCTTGAGGCCTCCCTCTCCTGAGGGAGGTGACCGCTGCCTGCCTAGCACTTCTGGACTCACTGAGCCTCATCATGGCAGTGACCCAAGCAGGAGGTGGGACCAGGACTAGGAGTCAGATAGCTAGAGAGGAAGGGGGATGAAGGTGGTGGGAGGGCACCAGATAGAGACAGCCCAGTTGCAGGGTGGACTGGAAAATGGGGCTGGGAGGCAGAATCATGCAGCCAGAAAACATTAGAAAATGCCAGTGGCTCAGAGGGACCTGCATGACTTGACTTCAGCCTTTAAAGGTCAGGGATGTAACTGGGAGAAGTGGGCAAGAGAGGGAAGTTGCAGAAGCACTAAAGGCCCGGGTGGCATGGGGTCAAGGGAGAGCTTGGGGACTCTGGTTGGGCAGTACCCAGGCCTGACCCAGTTCCTGCTCCTGCAGCGCTGGTTCTGGTTGGTGAGAGTTCTCCTCAGCCTGTTCATAGGAGCAGAAATTGTGGGTGAGTGTGTGATGCAGCGGAGCGGGAGAGGACCTGGGGTGAGGAAGGATGTGGCCTAAGGGCACCTGGGAAAATGGAGAACCGGGGATGGGTTCCCGCTCCCTCTTCCCATTCTCTTTCTAGTGCCCACTCTTCCACCCTTACCGTGTATATCCCTTTGGACTCCTAGACCCCCCCATCTCTGTTCAGTGTCCCAACTCCCATCACCACGCTCTCAATCCTATCTCCCCAATCTTCTCCCTAACCTTTCCCCTCCCCCACGGTTTGCCTCTCCCCACAGCGGTACACTTCAGCGCAGAATGGTCAGTGGGCAGAGTTAGCACCAATACATCCTACAAGGCCTTCAGTGCGGCACGCGTCCGAGCCCACGTCGGTCTGCACGTGGGCCTGGAGGGCGTGAATGTTACACTCACAGGTGAGGAGCTGCGGCGAAGTGAACTCCTGAGGTTGGCAGACACCATGGTTGGGGGTGTGTGGCAGGCAGGGGCAGCTGGAGGACCTGTGAGGACAGCTCCCACAAGCTCATATAGAATAGCTTTTGGCTCTCATTGATTTGTGTTTTCCCCAACCGCTGCCAAACCTACTTCTCTCAAGATTCTCACTTTCCTATCCGAATCCGCTTAGTTGCCCGGTCCTCGCTGTACGCAGCCGGGTGACGCCGCCGCCCTCCGCAGGGAACCCAGTGCAGCAGTTGAACGAGACCATCGACTACAACGAGCAGTTCATTTGGCGGATGGGCGAAAACTATGCTGGGGCGTACACGGAGGCACTGCAGAAGGGGCTGCCGGATCCAGTTCTCTATCTGGCGGAGAAGTTCACTCCAAGCAGCCCCTGCGGGGTTTACCGCCAATACCGCTTGGCGGGACACTACGCCTCGGCCACGCTGTGGTGAGCGCGGAAAGAAGACACTTTGCGTGCTTGGGCGCGCGCGTGCGTGTGTGTATGTGGCGGGGGTCGGGGTGGGGGCATGTGAGGCGGAGGATGTGAGCTACAGTTACAGCCCGACGCGCTTGGGGTGAGAGTTGCCGCCTCGCGCGCAGATGGTCACGAGGTCCGTACAGACCGTGGGAATCCGAAGAGACCCAGCAATGGCTGGGCGCCGGCTACTCCCCTCCAGTGTTTCCCTGCGTCTCCGCCATCCCAGCCCCGGGCTTTTGTTCTGGGGCCGGGATGTAGGGGAAGCGAGCCCGTGGGAAGCCGGGCGGGCTGGGGTAATCCGGCTCACAGCTCCGCTGGTCCCCTCCCCGCAGGGTGGCGTTCTGCTTCTGGCTCCTCTCCAACGTGCTGCTCTCCATGCCGGTCCCGCACTACGGAGGCCTGGCTCTCCTGATCACCGGCGCCTTCGCACTCTTCTCCGTCTTCGCCTTCGCCTCCATCTCCAGCGTGACTCTCTGCCAGCTCCGCCTTGGCTCCTCCGAGCTCACCACTCACTACGGTGCCGCCTTTTGGATCACGCTGGCCACGGGTGAGGACCGAGGGAACCGGCCCCCGGGTGTCTGGGGGCAGAGACGAGATTTATCCCAGCGTGCGCTTTCCGATTTGCAAAATGAGTTCACGTATGTTATCTAATTTGCCCCTCTCAATAGTTCGTAGAGGCAGGCACTGTTGTGCCTGTTTTACAGAGGAGGGGAAGGGAGTTCGGAAGGGTTCGGTATCTTGCCCCAGTGGCGTGCGAACCCGTGTATCATGTATGCCATATTAGAGGTCTTTCCGTGGTGGGTGTGTCTGGGGAGGAAACGCAAATACCTCCAATAGATGGAGACGGGCGGCCGGGTTCTGGAGCCCTGACCGCCCTCTTTACCCGCGACTGCGCTAACGCAGGCATCCTGTGCCTCCTCCTCGGAGTGGCGGTGCTGAGTCTCCACTACGCTCGGACCAACGCTCTTCGCACCTTCTTGGATGGAAGCGTCAAGGGCCTCGAAAGTCAGGCGAAAGGGAGCTCTCCTCTCATCCTCAACAACCCACTGCATAAGCAGTTCTGGGCCTCAGACTTAACCATCAGTACTAAACTGTGAAAGGGACTCAACCTCGGACTCCTACTCTGCCTTGGTCCCCCGCAGGCTGGGGAGCAGTGCCCACCGGGCCTGGGGAGCTCCGGGAGGGCACTGCGCTGGGGGCGTGGCGGTGAAAGGCCGGTGGCCTCAGATGTGCCGCCTGCACCCGGGAAAGAGTCTCCCAGGGTGAGCTGTAAATAAACTTTCTTCTTCTTCTTTTCTTTCTTTTTTTTTTAAACTTTCTCCCATTATTTTCCATGGCTTTTCGAGACTTTTTGGGATACAAGCTCTGGGGAGACTTCCCTGGGTTGGAGGCAGCCTAGTACACTCTTTCTCTGCTTTGCCACAGACGCCGGATTCTCTGTGTCTGAAGAATGCAGAGTAACCGGGGAAAGGGTCTGGGAGAGGGTGCCCTCTAGTGAGCCCAGAGAAGAACCAATCGGAGCCTGCATCTTCCTGAGCTGCTCCAAGTGGATGGTAGCAGTGACCAGGCAGGTCATTCCCCCGCACCTCCACCCCCGCTGGCCCTGTGGGATCCCCCTCTGCTGGCCCAGCTGAGGGGGCTAAGAAGAAATGGCATTTTGGAGTTTATTCACTAGCTTCACTTTATTCATTAAAGGGGTGGTGTCTGAGGGCCGAGGTAAATGTCAGCAAGGCATAAAGCTGTAAATCCCAGGATTTTTTGTTTGTTTGTTTTAGGTCCTTGGCAAGTCCTACAGTCTTATGCGGCAAATTTGAGAACTGAAGCTCAGAGAGAATGGGGCACAATCGGTTAATATTAGATCTAGAACAAGAAGTTTGGTCTCTCCTCCCTCGCAGTATGTTCATTGTACCAAGAGATCACACAAGCTGGGGAAGTGAAGGGAGAACAAAAGGGAGCCAGGAAAAAGGAAAACAAGAGATGCAGAGGGATAAGAGGGAACATGGGAGAATCGCACTGTAAGCCCCCCGTACACGTATGTCATCATGTGGGTGGAGCTGGGTTTCAGTAAACGGCACCTCGAAGAGGCAAAGCCCCAAGGGGGGGCAGGGTAGCTGGGCAGAAGGAGGGGCAGCCCCTGCCTGGTCTCATCACGCATGGCAGCAGGGTTTATGGCTAACATCTGCCTTAGAGCTTTTTGTTTTGTTTCATGTTTTAACATCAATAGGTAGAGCCTCTTTTCCTACTCCACCTACACTTTGGGGCTGGGAACCTGATACAACCCATCCTGCAGGCAGTTCTGGTGGTTTTTTGGGGAGCTCCCAGTGAAGTCTGGAGCCAGATTGGAAGTCTGGGTGGCCACCAGGGAGATGAACTTTCCAGGGCACAGTCAGACTCCTCACAAGGCACCTCAGAGGAAGCCTCTGACAGAGGAATGTCCTGGGGCTCGGGACTCTCAGCTGTGCACCTGTAGCGAGGGCTCAGGGGTCGCCCTTCCTCAGGATCCCACTCCAGGACAGGGTCCTCTCCCACACTGGCTGAAGGAAGCCTGCAGCCTGTGGGCCACCACCATGGCCAGGCCCAGCAGCACACAGAGCAGTCCTGGGGATGAGGCAACAAGTATCCCGCCTTAGTGATAGTAACACCTTCCCAAGGACATCTTCTGCTAAGAGCATTAGGACACCTCTTAAGGGAAGCCTATCGTCCCTGCTTCAGGGCAACTTAGGCTCCGAGAAGTGACTGGCATAGGGTCATATGGCTGATGTGGCTCTGTTGCTCTGAGTTTTTGGACTCTAAACCCAGTGCTCCTTCAATTACAACCCAGGGGAGAGAGAGAGAGAGAGAGAACTCTGAAAACAGAGAAACCCTGGGGGGAGGGCAGGACACAGTGGGACAGGAGAGGACAATAAAACTGCAGGGCAATTTAAGGCTATGTGAAATAGGCACAGAGAAGTGTTCTAGGAATGGGGGACACAGAGAAGAGTGTTTGGGGGAAGGGGGGACATGAGATCGGAAGATCTGGGGAAGAGCTGGGTGAAGACAGAGTTAAGGGATGAGGGACATGACAGAGACAGAGATAAGACACAGGGGAGTAGGGATATATGAGGAGGGAGGGGCTGTGGGTCTGAGAAGGGGAAACCCAGCGATGAGGGATCTAAGACGGAGGGGGCTCTAAAGAGGGGAAAGGTCCCCAGAAGTGCCTCCCGGTCCCTGGAGGCAGACGCTCAACCCCACGGACCTGACGGGCCCCAGCCCTGAGTCCTCCCATCCCTGCCTTCAGGATTGGGCCTCACCTGTGGTCAATGTGATCCAGAAGGCAGGCCCACGGTGAGTGTGCAGTGTGGCAGTGCCCAAGCGTAGGGGACAGGGCGGGGTGAGTGACATGGCCGTGGAGAAGAAGAGCAGTCCCAACAGCTGGAAGACACCCGTGGCCAGCAGCACGTGGCCACCATAGACCAGCACAGGCATGGACAGCATCACATCCGCCAGCAGCCAGCAGAGGAATGCCACCCTGGAGAGCCACGACCTGGGGAAGGCTGGCCCAGGCACCTCTACCTTGTTTGGGGTGAACTATCTGGAGGGGTCCAGGTGGAGGCTCAGGGACCCAAGGACACCCCAAAGAGGTGAGGTAGGGATTCCTGCCTGTGGGCTTCCCAACCAAGCACCGTGGTGACTTGTGCCAGACTGTCCCACTAGGGGTCTCCACATGAGTGGGGGAGAGATGGGTAGAAACCCCACTCCTGGGTCTAGGCCAGCAGGGCCTCCGTCCCACCCTCACCACAGTGTGGCCGAGGTGTAGTGTCCCGCCAGGTGGTACTGGCCGTGCAGGCCACATGGGCTGTGTGGGGTGAACTTCTCGGCCAGGTAGAGCACAGGGTCTGGCAGCCCCTTCTCCAATGCCTTTGCATACTCCTCGGCGTAGTTCTCCCCCAGGCGCCAGGTGAACTCCTTGTTGTAAACCGCCAGTCTCGTTCAGCTGCTGCACTGGGGTCCCTGGGGAATGGAGCAGCTGTGCTCAGCAGGGACCCGAGGGCCAGAGTGGGTATTTACTGGGGCAGAGGCTTATCACACTGGAAGAGGGCCAGGCTCTGGTCTCAAGTGAGAGAAGGCAGCTTCTGAGGCCTGAGAACTTCCCTTCCTACCTCCCCCAGCCCGGATCCTAGAGCTCTTTAGAGCACACGAAACATAGACCCCAAAGCCACAGAGCAGAGGCTTTCCCTTCCTCCCAGGCAAGAGCCCTCCCTCACCTGTGAGCGTGATGTTGACTCCTCTCAGCCCAATCTGCAGCCCAACAGCGGTGCTGATCCATTCGGAACTGAAGGCGTTGTATGATGTGTTGGTGCTGACCTGGCCTACAGACCACTCAGAACTGAAATTCATGGCTGGGGTTGGGGAGTTTGATGTTCAGGCACTCAGGGAGGTCTGGGCATTGCTGGGTTAGTCAGAGGGAAAGCTGCAAGGGGACCATGTCAGTTTTGCTCATAGTTGTGTATCCATTAACCCGCCTAGGGCCTGGCTCATGGTAAGTTTGCCAACAATAGGTATGGGATGAATAAATGGGTCAGAACCTAATATCTCCCCTGGTCATAATCCTCTTCCCCTTGTCCTCCCTTCCTCCCCCCATATAGGGAGAGCTACTCAAGCAGTTGGGGCAGGAAACATTAGCATAATAAACCATGCTGGGCAAACACAGAGAACTTCAACATAGAGACTTCCTATGTTTCCTATCGCCTAATCCCCAAAGCAAAGCAAGCAGCCCTCCACCATTCTCTCCCTCCAGGCTCTGTAGACCCTGTCCCCAAAGGCATTCATTTTGACCTGCTTTCCTCGGAATAAAAATGTTAGGAAGGTGGGAGAGATGCATCCAGGAGGCTTGCACCTGTCAGGGCAATGGTAGATGTGAGGGGATAAGGCCAGGGTGAGGGAGGCGTGTGGGCAGGGAGGTCTAGAAGCCCACCCTGAAGCAGAGCCTCTGTGAGGGAGCCAGCATAGAAGAGATGGGATGCAGGCAGCTGCCCAAGTCAGCTGCACTCCACACTCACCCAGGATTACAGCCCCAATGAATAAGCTGGTCACTACTCACAGGTTCCAGAACAGCCTCTGCATCACAGGGTGGGTGGGTTTAGGATGGAGCACCCTCCTTCCAAATCCACCCTTTCTCTTTCCAGACTTGGGAAGGGTGTTCTAAAACTGAGGTCACTTGGTCACCTGAGATCAAAGTGCCTGGCCCATAATAGATACTCAGTAATTACTATTGAATCAATGAGCAGGGAGCTCTCTGCTGGGAGGGTGAATGACGCTTTCTCGGGACTAGAATCTCTTTCCAGAATCTGACTGCAATCAGAAAGTCTGGCCCCCTCACCTCGAGGCCGAGGTCTCTCTGGGGCTGGGGTCTCCAGGGCTGGTTTTGTTTCTCACCATCTTGCCCCGAATGCCTGGCAGGATGATGATGAAGGTGACCGGTGAAGTCAGAAAGACAGCGATGATGACGGCCAAGGTGGTGACCATTGGGAAGTTCGGCTTGGGGCCAGCGTAGAAGGGGAATGTGTGTCCCAAAGCAGCCATTTTGGTGGGGTTGTTCAGGGGAGGTGGATGCTCTACAACAACAGTAGGTGTTTACTGAGCGCCCTCTATGTGCCACACACTGTTCTTGGTGCTGGAGACCCAGCAGAGGATAAACCAGACACTTCTCTGGTGCTCACCAGACGCCACTGTTACTGCCATTTCCGCTACCCCTCAGCGATCCATCTCCCCATGTTTTAGCTGTGAGAGAATAAGGGTCTTGGCAATCAGTCTCTGTCGCTCCATGCTCCCTTGCTAACCCCCAGGTCCCCTAAACCAGTGCCACCACTACCCTCGAGGCTTCTCTGCTTCCTCTGGGACTGTCTTAAGAAACGTAATTCTCTTTTATCTCCCTCAGGCCTCCAGCACAAGCAGAACATAGAAAGAGCTATATTTTCTGTCAAGAGAAGGCGTAAGCCTGAAAGATGGTACAGATTACAAAAAGGTTGGCTTTCCTCCTCAGTCCCCAAAGAACAAAGACAAGATAGCTCTGCTAAGTACATAATCCAATTACGTCATCAGAGGGCTGATTCCCAGACCTGGCACTGCCCAGGCTGGTCTGACAAGCTTTCTCGGGCACCCTGGCTCCTGTTCTGGCAACTCGAGAGCGATCGAGCTGAACTGAGCTCACCTCAATAAGCACTGAAGGAGCCTGCCCTCCACTAGGGCACAGTGCTGGGGCCAGATGTCCTTCTGCCCCACACATCATCCACAGCGGCCTTCCTCCTTGATTTAAATTCCTAGGCTTCATTTCAGGTCAAACCCTGGCTTAGCTCTTTTCTGTCTGTCCCCTGATCTCAGAGCTATTTTGGCTCTAGTTTGCCTCTTTGCAGACAGGATATTGGGGAAATGGCACCTACATTTACTGTGTTTTGTAAACACAGACAGAATGATTGCAAGACATGCTATTAAGTACCACAAAGAAAGAAAGAGGAAAAAACACTGCCAATTAAACAATGACAGCCATCGCTGGTAAAACGCACCTCAGTTTCAGAGATGTCAAAATGTGAAAAAAAAATGCATCTTACAATCAATGAACCCAGCTCTGCTCATTTCCCTGTGTATAATCTGTACTGGGGCCTTGGTACCCAGGAGGCTCCATAAGTTACAGTCTGACCAGGTAGTGTCTTAAGTGATACAGTGAAAGAATAAGCTTAGAAGTTTAGCAGCTCTGTGTTTGAATTCTGCCTTTGCCACTTCAAGTTACAGAGACTTGGGTGTATTTTAAAAATAGGGATGATGATGATAAGGTATACTTCATAGGGTCATTGTGAATATGAAACAAGATTGTGTCTGTAAAGTGTTAAGAATAGTACCTGGAACAGAATAGTATTCATAAATGGAAGCCACCAGATTGGGAAGGAGGGGACATTTCATTACTCCATTTATCTCTTTCACCAATCCTTCTTAGTGGGAACCCTGGGCAGGAATCAGTTCTGGGTCTAGTTCTAGTTCTTCACTGACTGATTTTTTTTTCTTTTCTTTTTAAATGTTTTTGGCCACACTGCATGGCATGTGGGATCTTAGTTCCCAGACCAGGGATTGAACCTGCACCCCTGCATTGGAGTCGTGGGGTCTTAACCATTGGACCGACAGGAAAGTCCCATTCACTGACTGATTTTATAACTGGACAGGCAAATGACAACCTCCCTGTTTCTTGGCTTCCTCATCTGCAGTTGGATATGATGATCTCCAGGACCCATTCTAGTTCTAAATTCTGTGATTCTCTATGACACATCGTAGCTCCCAACCTCTCTCTCTCCTTCTAGGCTGGCCACCTCCTGGTGCTGTCTCTGGGGGGGTAGCATGGTATCACGCAGAGACAAAGAGACAGTTTAAACATTTAATTCTGTCTTTTGGGCAAGTGAAATAAACGCTGTCTCAGTTTTAACATGAAGTTTTGCTTTTTTCCCTTAACTCTTCAACTCTCCCATTCCAGAGGAATGTGTGTCTCCTTTCTTCTTGGGCTCTGACTCCATTCCTGCCTGCCTTCACCACCACCTTTCTCATCAGTTCTCCCCCTTTCTCTTGGTGACTTTTCAGCTTCTCTTTCTCTGCTGGCTCTTTCTCTCAAGGATATGCTTACATTTCTCCCATCTTAAGAACACAAAGAAAAGGAACTCTTTCTCTTGACCTTTTGGGTCCCCTCCAGCTACTATCTTATGCCACTCTCTCCCTTTCACAGCCAGGCTTTTGGGAAGAATAGTCTATGTATGTCCACTGCCTTATTTCCTCAGTGAACCTGGCTTCTTCCCATCCCCAGCTTCTCTCCTTTAGGTTACCAAGCGGTAAATCTAAAGGGAAATGTTCACTTTTCATCATTCCTGATCTCTCTGTAGTAATTCCTCTTTCTTCAGGCTTCCTCCCGGGGCCTCCATGACACCATGTTCTCCTGGGTCTCCTACCTTTGGCCAACACTTCTGTGGCTCCTTTGCTAGTTCTTTCTCCCCTCTTAAACATTTATGCTCCCTAGGATTCTGTCTTGACTCTCTTCTTCCAGCACTCTTCATGATTCCCTCGGCAAGTTCATCCATTCCCATGGCTGATGCTTCTCAAATCTATGTCTCCACATAGACCCCCTACTTGGGCTCCAAACACAGAAGGGCCAGCTATCCTCTGGACATTTCACTTGGCTGTTCCACGGATGCCTTGGATTTAACAGGTCCCAAACTGAATTCACTGTCTCCACTCTGCTTTTTCTTCTGTTTTATTTGTCTCTTTGGTGGCATCACCACCTCATCAATCAAATAAGCCAGAGAGCTGAACCATCTTACCTCCCAAATATTTCTTGAAACCACCCAGGCATTTCCTTCCCTACTGCCTCTGCCCTAATTCAGCCTCATCCTGTCTGGCCCGGTGCCACAACAATTCTTCTAACAAGCAAATATAATCATTTCACTTCTTTGCTCTGGGTTAAGTCTAATCTTCTCACCATCACATGCAAAGTCCTTTGTGATCTGGTCCCACCCGCACTTCCATCTCCATCTTTTGTGCAATCTAATCTCTAGCCATACTAAACTACTGGCCTCTCCTTGAATCTGACACGCTCTTTCAAGCCTTCGTGCCTTTGTATACGCTATTTCCTCTGTCTGGAATGCTCTTACTCCCATGGCAAACTCTTCACCCATCAAGTCTCAGCTTGTGTTACCACCTCTGTGAAGTTTCCTCTGACGTCATCAGGCCAGGGTAGATGTCCCCACCTCTAATGTTCTGACTGCATTTTGAACATACCTTCACAATCACAATAATTACACTGCACTCTAACTGTTTGAACCTTTAGAACCCAGTAGCTTCTAATCTCCTAAAGGGCGACGACTTCTTCTTTCCATCTTTGCATCCCCTGCATGCAGCATATACTTACCAATCAGTCTGTGGATGGAATGGATGAATATATGAATGAACGAGTCCCTATCCCTGCAAGAGGCATCTTCTGTTTTGCACACAAGAGGGAGCTATGCTCCCTCACGGCCCTCTATCATAATCATTCAACATTAACTATCACCAATATAGGGCTAAAGACTGGACAGGAAGGGATTTGGCCAACCCTGTCAATTTTTAGTGCTTTCACAAAATTTTCAGAAAGTCTCTTCCAACAGTTGGAGTCTCCAAAGCATGAATGTTCATGTTTAACTGAATTTGAAACATAAATTTCAACTCCAGCTGAAGATAAGTAAGAATCTGAGGATTAAATTATTTTGTAAAATATGTGATAGTGATACTTTTTAATATTTATTTTATTTTATTATTTATTTGGCTGCGCCAGGTCTCAGTTGCGGCATGTGGGATCTTTTTAGTTGCAGCATGCAGGCTCTTAGTTGCGGCATGCGTGTGGGATCTAGTTCCCTGACCAGGCATCAAACCCGGGCCCCCTGCATTGGGAGCGTGGAGTCTTAACCACTGGACCACCAAGGAAATCCCAGTGATACTTATTTTAAAGCAGATATTTATTGGTCTAAGAATTTTTTATTTATGACACCTAGACTGAAGCCGTTACAATTTTGATGGAAGGCTATATGATTTAGGAAAGGCTATAAAATGTAGAATATCTTGGTTAACATAGAAAGATAAAGCAAGTCTGAATACATAGTATTCAAGTAACAGTAAATGTTATATGCTGGAATTTCAAAAACAAATATTTGCAACATAGGCAAATAATAAAGGTGCAATGTATTTTGATCAGGGTCATGTATTAGCATTATTCCTGCATTTATTTCAAAGAGAGGTTATAAAATATTTTATAAGAATGGCTCATCTCTATTAACATGATGATTCAAAGAAACACTAACAAAAGGGTTTCTGTATCTTAAGTACAGAAGAACATGTTAACTTATCTCCAATTCTCCAAAACATTAAAATTGACTAAAGCAAAAAGACAGTTGGTGAATAAAACTTACCTTAATCCCTTCTTGTTCAGTTTAATGAATTAGGTCTTCTTTAATCTACATTGCCCAATTTAAAGTTAATTTTTATTGACCCTGATCCTAATTTGGTTTTAATTATTAAGCTAAGAGGCCTCCTGCATGAAGAGGTGGGACTGAAATGAAAAGTTCCCACACCCAATAATCTTGCTTTTCCTACAAAGCTTGTAGTTTCCCTTGGGAACATCTTCCTCCCTGGCTTGCCAAGGAGGGTCTGACAGTAGAATTTTTCTAATCTGAGAGAAATCTCATGTCAATCTTCACTCCACCACTTCTCCCCTAGCTGACTACCATGATTGTTATATTGATATAAATATATACTAATATAAATAAGCACAGGATACAGTCAGACATACACCTGCAGGTTCTTATAAGCAGAAATACAGACACAAGAAGGAAGGAGTTCCCAGTAACAGACATCTAGACACAAAAACGCTGCATCAGAGGCTCCTGTGACAAAACTGAGGTGCTTTCTCACAGGGTGAGCCAATCCCTACACTTTGGGGGTTCTCCTTTCTCACCTGGCCTGGAAAGGTAAGGGACACCTTTTCCCTTTCTGAACTCCCTTGAAATACTAAAGCATTTCTCATACTCAGTTGCATTTCAGATAGTTACCCATTCCTTACCTACCACAGAAGTGGGGTTCCTGTGTGTGTATGAGGGATGGCCAAGAAATAAAGCTACAATCTTTTAAGGAAATATAGCCTAGTACAAGCTCCAGACTTCAGCATTCGAAGTTCTTATGTACTTTCTTAATGCTCTGTGGCCTCTGGTAACTTCACAGGGATTTCTTCTGAAGTCTTCCCCTGACTGCCTTCCCCTTCTTCTAGAACCCATAAAGACTACTAATTCTCTACAAAGGGGGAGTGAGTGACATGCCTGGAGTTGCCAAGAGCTCTTATTGGTGATACAGACCTACTAGAATGTGATGGTTTATTTCTCTGGTTAGGGTGGACCCCATTCAAAGTTTACGGCTCTGGATGGCTAAGAGGACCCTGTCCAGAACTCCTGTCCCAGTCTCTTTTCTTCAAGAAGGTGTGTGGGCGTGTGTATGTGTGCTTTTGCACCAAAGTAGGAGTTAAGTGGAGAAAGAGAACAAGATCTGAAAAGCGCGCTGGGGCAGGAATCCCTAATAAGGGCTGAGGTGTGTGAGGAGACTTGGGGTGCTGAATCACGCCAGTCAAACTATCTATACTCCAGTTAAGCAGAGATAAACCTTGGGACCTTATTAAGTTTGTTGTTGTTTTGTTTTGTTTGTTTGCCTGTTCTTAGTTTCTCACCATACTTTGTTTTTGAACTCCCACTAGATCTGAACTTGGTCTGGGCGGATGCAGGAAGTGCGCCTCTAGGGGCCGGGGCGGGGACAACACTTCAAGGTACCCTCCAAAACCCACCCGGACCGCACAGACTCCAGCAGACGCATCCCCGCCACTCAAACCCGGACCGCTGTTTCCTACCTTCGCCTCTTCTAAACACTGCGTGCCTCGCAGCACGCGCAGCTCTCCTCCTTGTGGTGGAACCTCACACGCAGCGCTCCCAGGGATGGGATAGAGAAGGAACCAGTTCTGGACGTTCTGTCGTCCAAAGCGCACGCCCTTTCTCCTGGCGGGGCTCTCTTCCAACCCCCACTCTTCTAATTCACTTAAGTACTAGACTATGACCAGATAAACCGGGTCCAGGATGCTTTCCCGCCCTCCCCCCAGCCCCCCACTCCAAGTAGCCTCAACCTACTCAGACCACACCTGAGGCTCTGAGGCGCTGCGCCCGCCCCCACCCAGCCTGAGACAGAAAAAGGACGGGTGCACGAGAACCGTGTCCTACGCAGCCATCCCTCGGACCCCTGCTTCTCCTCGCCCCTTGCCCACAAACCCGGGCAGTTCTAGCACAAACCTAGCGATGCAATCCGGGGTCCGGCAGGGCGCGGGAGGCCCTCGAGGGCGGTGAGACCCCCCGAGATCTCACGAGGACCTCCGGGAGGTGGGTGTTACCACGGACTCTTAAAGGGTCTTAGGACGGATGCCTTGCTCGAACGCGTGGCCTGGTCTGCAGGCGTTGACCGATCCTCTTGGTCTTAGAGCCCAGATCCGCCCGCGTGGAGAGGATTTGGGGGGCGCCTCCTCCGTCCCCTCGCACCCTCTCCCCCTCTTCTGCCCTCTCCCCAGCCCCAGCAGACCGGTAGAGGCGGACTTGCCCTTTTCGCCGTTCACTCGGCCGCATTAGCCGAGCCTCGCCACGGACAGGACATCTACCCCATCTGAGCCCTGCGAACCCGTGCGGTCTCACCTTGCGCGCCCGGGTCCCCTCGGAGCCCCTCGGCGGTTCCCGGCGCGCCCGCTTTTTTCCGCTCCACCCCACCCCACCCCGCCCCGCCCCGCCTCGCCCCGCCTGAGTACTGGGACGTGCGGTCCCTTCTTCACCCGCCAGCCCCGCCAGCCCGGGCGCAGAGCTGGAGAGGGAGCCGGACCCGAGCGCAAGTCGCGGGCCCAGCTGTGAGCCCGGCGGGAGACAGTCCGCCGTCCGCGCTCGAGAGACGCCGCGACCGCAGGTCAGACCCAGGAGGGCATCCCCCGCCCGCGGGCCCGGGCGCTCCGGGGAAGGTGACTGCGGTGGCGTGTGCTCCAGCGCCGCCACGTTTTTGAGGGAAGGGGAATTCTAGCTTTGGCCCCCCTGAGCCTCCGTTCTTAACCTGAGGCTAAAATGAGCCTGTGAGGTCCTATCCTCCACCCCCTCCCCCACCAACGACGGTTTGGAGAGACTGGATTCTTTGGGAACTGGGAATGTTGGGTGGCCTAGTTTGCCTGGGCCTAGGGGCTCTCTCTGGAGCTCCTCTTGGTACCAGCACATCATGCCAGAAAGGGAACTTTGGGCATTTAGAGTCCAGGCTTTCCCCTTCAGCCCTCCCTTGGGACCACGTTGGACTACTTATGGAGCTGACTCATCTTTTCCCTAGCCCGGGGTCACCACACTAGACTTTGGGCCTGGAAAGCAGCCATGTGGGGAAAGAACCAGGCAACCTGTGTTCCCTCCTGGTTCTACCACAGCCCGGGGGCTTCACTGCCCTGTCGTGAGGCTGTGCTTTCCTTTCAAGGTTGTTGGGAGGTTACGGAACCAGCGATGCTGCGTAAATGGTTGTGGCTACCCACCCAAAAGGAGTGGTTACGAAGCATGTCCACCTTCCCCTTCAGTTTCTCGCCACAGCCTGGCCTGAAAGCTCACTGCATGCTTTTACTGGTTGAGTGGTACACCTGGCTGGGGCCCAGACTCCTGAAGACGTAGTGGTGGGGGGAAGGGGCAAGACATCCTGGATCAGGGAAGGACCACTGTGGCCACTTCAGCATGTCCAGCCTTTTGCCTTTAACCATCCAAAGCCTTTCACTGGGGTGGAGTGAGTGGAATGCTGTGCTTTTGAATTATGCTGGGCCTACATTTTTTTCATTTGTTTAATGGGCGATGTCAAGTCGGGGAGGAGATCATCCTCTGGGTTCCCTCCTCTGTGACTAGACAACCTGTCCAGGAGCCCTGAGGCTCTGGCTAGAGATGAGGCTTTCCCTGAGCTCCTACCTTCCTCTACTAGACAGTTCCCCAGCCCCACCCCACCCCCTTCTCCATATTGCCTTTAGAAGGTCTTCACTGGCCTTAGGCACTCCTTGCGCCACTCAGGAGTCCCATCCTGAGTCCCCTGCTGCCTCTGTTTCCCTGTCATCCCTAGGTGATTTGCTGGCCTGGGAGAGAGAGCAGGAAGCCATGCCCAAACACATAAGCACCGGGGGCTGCATCCTTTCTGAGTCTGCCCAGAGAAGCCAAGCTCCAGCCTACCCTCTCTATATCACATTTACATAACATCTGTCACTTTTCTTGCTTGGAATTCAACCTCATTCTCACATTTGATTATGGCAACCAGGCTAGGAGGTAGACAGTTCAGGCATGTGTACTCCCATAGCCAGAAGAGGAAACCAAGGTCCAGAGCAGATAAGTGACCTGCCTAAGATCACACTAGTGGACTGGCAGCCGCACAGTGTCCTGGCCTCAACCCAGTGTTCTGGCCCCCAAGCAAGACTCTGTCCAAGGAACACACACACACACACACACACACACACACACACACACGGCAGGAAGCTGAGTCAAAGCAAGGTTTCCAATTAATTGGAGAAAGTAAAATCCAGGAATTTCTGTCTGCTATGTTGATCACTTAATCTCCAGTGCCTAGGTCAGTGCCCGCTATGTAGTGGGTGCTTATCAAGTGTTTGTTGAATGAATGAAAGATTCTGGGGAGAGAGTCAGTCTCCTGCCATTTGCTACACACTCTGGTCTTGGCCCAGCCCCGGGCCTTGATTCATAGGGGCCTCAAGAGGCCCTGACTCTCCTGAACTGCTGGAGCTCATTCTCTCGGTCCTTTGTCTTTTTTCTAGGGTCCCCATTTTAGGCTGTTCTAACAACCGAGCCCTATTAACATTTTAATCGTGGGCTTCCGCTTGGCTCTGGCATGAACACTCCTGGTTGGGCCGTGGGTGCCCATGGGTGAGTACAGATTGGAGGAGAAACACAGCTAGGAGCAGAGGAACCCAGCATCCTCTGGGGTCCTCCAAGGACAGAAGCTGTGTCATATTCACCTCTGTATCCCTAGTCCCTAGCTAACCCAGCACGCTGCACATGGTAGATGCTCATTTCAAGCTTCTTGACTAGATGAATGGATAATGGAATGAAAAATTTCCCCAAATACACAGAATTAGGGCGCCTTCATCTGCTGTGTCGGCACTTCCTATTTTATTCCTTACAATCTGGGGGCCCTTTCTCTCTCTTCTGTCTTCTCTCTTTCTTCATGCAGTAAGGACCCCTGACACCCCATAGAGGAAAAGACTGATTAGACACACAAAACAATAAAGGATCTTGGTATCGGACTGGACCCAAAGCTAAAGGGAAGTCACCAGTGTTTTAACACCATATGATAAAAACAAACACAAAAATCAATAAGATCCGGGAGTTTCCTGGTGGCCTAGTGGTTAGAATTCTGGGCTTTCACTGCCGTGGCCTGAATTCAATCCCTGGTCGGGGAACTGATGGCATGGCAAAAAAAAAAATATCCATAAGCGTTCGTTACTTCAGCTTTGGACAGTCTCTTATTAGAATCTGAGGCCATTCTCTGTAGTCTGGGTCTCTGAGGAGAAAAGTGGGCTTAAGGTGCCACAAATTAGGTTTAAAAGAGCAAGTCTCAGGCTTCCCTGGTGGCGCAGTGGTTGAGAGTCCTCCTGCTGATGCAGGGGACGTGGGTTCGTGCCCCGGTCTGGGAGGATCCCATATGCCACGGAGCGACTGGGCCCGTGAGCCATGGCCGCTGAGCCTGCGTGTCTGGAGCCTGTGCTCCGCAGTGGGAGAGGCCACAACAGTGAGAGGCCCACGTACAGGAAAAAAAAAAAAAAAAAAAAAAAAAAGAGCAAGTCTCTGATCATCAGGGGTGGGGGATGCACGAGGAGAAAGCAGAGAGAATCTGTGGCGTGATCGGTCTTGGCTGGAGGCGATAGCATGGTGAGGCGGCCCGTACAGTTTCTCCCTTGCCAAAGCTGCTCACGTTCCCTTTCCTCCCAGTCCTCTCCTTGCCTTGGCCTTGGATTTTCCTTTTTTTCCCCAGCTCCTTGCCTCTTGTTCCCAGAGGTATTCTCCCCCATACCCTGCCCAAGAGGCGGCCTCCTTGTTCTGCCACCGGCTCATCTTATTTTAGAGATCACATGCATGTGGCTGCCCTAGTTCCTGTCCCATGTCCTGGATCCTTAGTTGAGTTCTTTGCTCAAACATCAGGGCTTGAGTCATCTTCCCTCTCAGACCCCCTGGCGAGCGTATGTATGATGTGTGCTGATGTGCGTGCTCCCAGGGCATGGGGCAGGAAAGTAGCTCTGAGATCCTGTCCTTGGTCTGAGTGGAGAGACAACCGGAGGAATGGGTCTCTCTGGCTGATGAGAGTCCTTTTCTTTTCTCTGTTCTCTGAGGTGAGCAGAGAGGGAGCCTAAGCCCTGTAGCCTCCTAGTTTGGGGAAAGGACTCTGGCTGGTCATCTGATCTACTGACCAGAAGGATCCTTGCTCCACTTCTGATTCTAGACCCTTCCTTCTGCCCCCACTGCCTGAGTTCTTCCCTCAACAGCTGAGTGCTTCCTCCTAGACCCTAGTTTTTGGAGAATAAAATAGGGTCAATCGAGGAATCATATGGGGAACATGATGCCCCAGAAGAGGAGGCAGCAAGGTTATCTGTATGACCAGTCAGTCCCTGATGTCACCCAAGAAACTGGGGAAAAGATCGGGGTAGCAATAGTCCCCAAAGCCACAGCCCCATGGCCCATACCCTTGCTCTGAGAGCGGCTCAAAGAGAGAGAGCCAAGCCCCTCTCCATATTTCCCCTGCCCAGGGGTGAGTCACAGAATGACATGTCCTTCACTGGGTGGAAGAGTGGCTGGCTCTTGCACTGTATGATGTATTAGGGCTGGGAACAGTTTCTGTCCTGTCCCCCAGGGAGTTGGGGTGTGAGGGCAGTAGAAGGCTCCTACATCCCTTGCGCCACCTCCACTGTTCTCTTTCACCCTCCTCTTCCTCTCTGAGGCCATTTATCAGCACACACTGGCCATACCACTTTAGTGCTCCCTGCCATATTTGTCCAGTGAGCAGCTTAAAGACTGGGCTTGAGTTTGGACATACTTTGCCCTGGGTAAACTCCCTCCATACCCTACCTCCTGCACTGTGCTGGGTATCCACTTTCTGCTGCTGGCCTGTCCTCTCACGCACTGACTTGCTCAGCTGCCCCTTCCCTCTGTTCTCACACAGGAGCTCAGAACCCCATTTCATGGGAGGTGCAGCGATTTGATGGTACAACAACCTCATGGAGCACAGATGGGGCAGCAAAGGTAGGTGAGAGCCAAGTGGAGATGGAGCCCCAGGGTCAGGGAGGTCGCCACCGCTAAGGGGCCAGGGCTGGCAGGTACCAGCAAAGGCTCACCCATTCCTAAGGTTTTAGGATCTGTGGTGTGGAAAGGAGCCTGGCAGAGAGGTCAGGGAGCCCCCTGAGGATTCATCCTTGTCCCTACCCCTCCTACTCTAGGCTCTCGGCTGCAGCGCCTCATCCCAGCCAGCTATGCAGATGGTGTGTACCAGCCCTTACGAGAGCCTCACCTGCCCAACCCCCAGGCACTTAGCAACACAGCCATGAGGGGCCCCGCAGGGCAGGCCTTCCTGTGAAACCGCACAGTGCTGGGAGTCTTCTTCCATGAGAGCCTCAACCTCTGGGGAAGGGAGGCCAGTGGGGTCAGCTGGACACCTCTGTGTCTGAGGCAGGGAGTCAGGGAATGAGGGAGAGAGTGATGGAGGGTCTGAGAGACGGGGTGAGAGATGGAAGAGGAGGCAATGGGGTGGGGTAGGGGTCGGAGCAGGGGGAGAACGTCTGCTTGGGGGAGGCATAAATCTGCACCACCTTGAGTTGTTGATGGGAGTGGGGTTAGAGGAGCATGGAAATAATCTGGTAGGTACTCTTGGGGGGACTCTGTTCTCACTCTGCCCCATGTGGCTCCTAGGACAGGTTCAGGGCAGGGTTCTGATTCTGGTAAGAGGGCTGGGGGTGGGCCAGCAAAATGGGGGTGACAGGTGGGCCTGACTGCAGTGACTGTGGGTTGTTGGCTCCCAGCAGGAATGCTCAGCTCCTGCTGGCCATCCATGGTGCCCACGCTTGCTTTCCAGTGTCCAGTGTCCCACTGAGGCTGGCAGCCCCTTTGGGCAGGCTGCTCCCAGCTGCATGTTGGAGCCGGTGCTGCCAGCCCTACTGCTTAGGCACATTCACTGGGCACCTCCCAGTTACCAAGGAGAAGACCAAACTTAAAACGAACCCAGTTTGGATGAAGGCTTGGGAAGGAGTGGGGAGGTCAAGGCTTACACTTGCCCATAATGGCTTCTGAGTCTTTTGAAGCTTCAAGGGAAGGGGGTGGGGGGTCTAGATATACGGCTCGGTGGCCCTCAGCTGGCCCTCCCACGCCCTCCCCCATTGCGGGCAGGCTACCACGTGCTCTCGGACCTGGTGAGCGTGGAAAAGCCTGGCTGCCCGGCCGAGTTCCTCAGCATCCACATCCCGCCCGGAGACCCCGTGGTCGATCGCGACCAGAGCGGGGACGTGGTGCTGCCCTTCCACAGGAGTCGCTGGGACCCCGAGACCGGACAGAGCCCCAGCAACCCCCGGGACCTGGTGGGCGGGGCAGGCGGCTGGGGTGGGGTGGGGTGGGGCGGGACCTGAGGCAGCTGGGGAGAGGCTCCCACCCCCAGCACACCTGCAATGGCCGCCCGGCCCTCGCCCTCCCTGAGCCGTCTCGGCCACCCGAACCCCGGCTCAGCCTCCCGCTGTCCCCGCAGACCAACGAGGTGACGGGCTGGCTGGACGGCAGCGCCATCTATGGCTCCTCGCACTCCTGGAGCGACGAGCTGCGGAGCTTCTCCGGGGGGCAGCTGGCGTCGGGGCCCGACCCCGCCTTCCCCCGGGACGCGCAGGACCCGCTGCGCATGTGGACGGCGCCCGACCCCGCCACGGGACGGCGCGGGCCCCGGGGACTGTACGGTGAGGCGGCGGGGGCGCGGGCGGGGGGCCGGCGAGGTGCGCCCCCCTCGGGCCCACCCGCGCTCAACTCCTCCCCTGCGTCCCCACCGCGCGAGCAGCCTTCGGGGCGGAGCGAGGGAACCGCGAGCCCTTCCTGCAGGCGCTGGGCCTGCTCTGGTTCCGCTACCACAACCTGTGGGCGCAGAGGCTGGCCCGCCAGCACCCGCTCTGGGGGGACGAGGAGCTGTTCCAGCACGCGCGCAAGAGGGTCATCGCCACCTACCAGGTCGGTCGCGCGGCCCTGCCCCCACGTCCTGGTCCCCGGGAGACTCCGCTGCCCCGCAGAGCCCTCCATCCTTGGACAAGCCCACCCAGAAACACCCCTCCCCAGACAGCTACCGTCTAGGGAAAGCCCCTGAGAGTGATAAGGAGACAAAGCGCTACTTATACCAGAGGTTTTCTCGTGATTGTTATTTAGCTGCCCCTCCCCCCTGCCCTCGTTCCTCGTGGGCAACGGGAACCTCCGCCCTTCTCCTGTTTGAGTGTCTCTCCCGTGACTGCCCCTGCCTGGTCCTCGTCTCCCACCTAAGCTTTCCTTGAGCTCAGATCCCTCCTGGCCTGGCTGCTCCAGCGCTGGCCTCCCATTTCCCCCTCTCTTGACCCTCAGAACATCGCGATGTATGAGTGGCTGCCCAGCTTCCTGCAGCAAGCACCGCCGAATTACACAGGTGAGGGAGTTTGGGGAACACCTGGGCTGAGGGGTTTTGGGGAGGCGGAGGGGGTCAGGATCCTGTCAGGACAGGATCCAGGATCTCTGTCCTTCTTCAGGACAAAGAAGACAGGTGGGTTCATGTGACGAGAGTGTGTGAGGGTAAAGAGCCTATTTCTCTTCTTACCCCTGTGGACAGAGTACCGCCCTTTCCTGGACCCCAGCATCTCTCCGGAGTTCCTGGCGGCCTCTGAGCAGTTCTCCACCATGGTGCCCCCTGGCGTCTACATGAGGTGAGGGAGGGGCTCAGATGTTTGTGTGTTTGGAGGGGTGGAGGTGTATATTGAGAAAAATCTGCCTCAGGAGCCCTCAGGACAGGCTTATCAATCAGAAGTGTGCCCATTCCCCAGGGAACAGTGAATATGGAGGGAAGGAAGAACAACAGTTGTTTAAAAAGATACATCATTGTGGGTTTTGAGCAACTTAATGTCCACTTTTCTGCAGCTGGTTTAGATATTAATTCTCCAATTAAAGACGGACTAATTGAGGTTCAGAGGGTGAGTCACAAAGCCCGCAGGTCTGAACCTCAGGTGTTGACACTACACTGGGGATATTTTTAGCTATAAGGACAGGAAGTGGGGCTTATAAGCCTTTGGAGGGAATTATAATAAAAATGTGTGAGATCTGTAGTATTGACTCCAAAATAATGAAAAGGAAACTTTAAAATATACATATTAAATTAAAAGTATATAAAATAAAGCATGCAGTCTATTTTTTTTACAATTGCATTATAAGCTAAAACAGTTCATGGATTAGATTATTTTTACTCTGGACCAATTTCTGGATATGGCTGATGATGGCCAAGAAATCGTAGTAATTGAGTTATCCATAGACACGTAATTTCAGAAGAACGATTAATAATCCTTTTAAAAATGTTTTAATTTACATACATAAAAATATATATAAAGAATGTTGCCCACCATCCAGCTCTACAAGGATCAGGTCATTAGCCACTGCAGTCGCCTTCTAACAGTACACCCTGAAAAGGAATTCGGGACAAAAACAGGATAAGACACTCGGTGCTTTGGGAAAACAAACCCCTTAGACAGTTAGAGATATCTCAGGAAAAAATTTTAATGGACCCAGATTGTTGCATCTTCCCATACATAGAAAAACACAAAAACCATTTACTGAGGTATCTGATCCTTGTGACTAGCAGTAACCTTTTACAGAGATGTATGTTTGACTGCACCCATTCCCTAGCCCAAATCCTATATATACTGGGTTCTCCCCCTACCTCTTTGGAGCAGTCCCCTCAGAGCTACTAAGAGGCTGTTTCCTGGCCTATAGTCCTCAGTAAGTTTCCTGAATAAAATTGAAACTCACAACTCTTATGTTGTGCATTTTTCCTTTCAGTTGACAGTTTATCTATCTCTTTATCTATTGAGAGAGAGAAGAAGAGAGAGAGAGAGAGAGAATGAAACATGGTGAAATAAGGGATACACTTTTAGACGTTTGGTTTGATGTGGGGAGAGGGACCTTCCAAAAATTCAGGTTGTTCAGGACCTACCCTGACCACACACCGCCTCAAGGAAGCAATAGCCTGGGCCCTTGGCTTTAGTCTTGGAGACCAGAGCTGATGCCTGACATTGGGGTTTCATAGCCTCGGTCACCACTAACCTGCTCCTTGCATTTCAGAAATGCCAGCTGCCACTTCCAGGGGGTCACCAATAGGAACTCAAGGGTCTCCAGAGCTCTCCGGGTCTGCAATAGCTACTGAAGCCGAGAGGTCAGGGCTGGGGACACATATGTGGGTGTGGGTGTGTTGTGGTGTGTGTGTGTTTGTGTGTGAGGGTGTGTGGTGAAAGGGGGCAGTAGGACTGAGGCAGCCAGCTGGGATGGGCTGGGGTAGAGGAAGCAGCCTGGGGCACCCCAGCCATCTCCCCTACCAACTGTCTGAGATGACCAGGTAGCTATACACCGTCAAACGTCAGTCCTCCATGCCCACCTCAGGGCTGTGTGAGGCACAGCAGGGGCCTGTGCAGATGTGGCTCTACATCTATCACTTCCTTCTAGGTTTTCCTTCTGCCTTGACAACTCTGGGTCCCCTGTAGGCAATGGAATACCCCAGCCATCCCAGTCCCCAAGGAAACTTCCTAGTTAGACACACCAGGGCAGTGTGTGAATGTGAACGTGTGGGGAGGGCAAGGTGGAGAGAGGAATTCTGAGAGATTACCAGGAATCATCTGTCCAGGCCAGTATGGGTAAAGAGCATTGACCATTAATTTAAAGCAAAATCAGATACTTTGTGTAGAGTGCTCATAAAGGGGGAAGGCGGTGGGAGGAAAGAGGGAAGAGGCAAGCATAGAATCAGAGTCATGGAGCTGAGCTGAAAGAGACCTCAGTGTCCTGCTAATACCTTTTTATTATTTTACTTATTTTATTTTATTAATCCCTAAGGTCCTTTTTATTAAGGGCAGGACACAGTTCAGAGAGGTCCTGTCACACAGCTGGTTACTAACCGAGCAAGGACCAAGACCTAGATCTAGTGCCTTTGTCAACCATACCGTCGAGTTTCCTAAAATAGAAGCAAAGTTTTCGGTTCCTTGTGCTAGTGGAGACCTGTGTCCTAGCAGCATGAGCTTTGGATGGGGACATTGCGCACCCTGAGTGGGGAATCAACCTGTAGAGAAGCAATGGCCCCGCAGTTTGGGAGCAAATAGCAGGACTGGGTGGGCCCAGGACATGAACTGTGGGGTTGAGGGAGCCTGGCTGCCCAACTGCTGGCCTCATTAGCCATGCCCCTCTCTTCTCCCCACCCCCAAAGCACCCAAACCTACAAAGAGCTGAAGATGTGGACTCGCTGCTGCTGGGCATGGCCTCCCAGATTGCTGAGCGAGAGGACCATGTGGTGGCTGAGGACGTATGAGGTGAGGCTGAGGCTGTCCCTGCAGGCTGTGTATGCCTGGCCCCTGGGAGGAAGTTCAGCTGGAGCTCCAGAGTTGGTCAGGGAGGGGTGCCCAGGGCTGGGAGCCTGCACTCTCTCACTGCTGAGAGAGCTTCTGACCATGGCTGACCTTGGCTCCCTCTGTATGGCTCAGGTCCCCCTGGGGCTGATTGGAGCCTGGGGCATGGGCTAGAGGAGCTCCCTCAGACTTGGTACCTCATCCCGATTTCTGGCTTGGGCCACTGAAGTTTTCCCGCACAGGCCACCTGGCCAGTTGCCTGCAGCCAGGCCGGGATCTGGGCCTGCCCTCTTACACGAAAGCCAGGGCAACACTGGGCCTGCCTCCAGTTACCAGATGGCAGGGCATCAACCCTGCACTCTTCCAGAGTGATGTCATTGTGAGGAGGGGTCAGGACCCAGAGGGCAGGGTTGGGGGAGGTCCAGGGCACACTGGCTTGAGACACAGCAGATGGGCGGCGAAACACATGCATCAGAGACAAGCACCTGGTGAGAGGGGCAGGGCTCACCCAGGTCGCTTTTCCCAGTATCACACACCAGTATGGAGGTTACCAGACCAGCAGGATTAGGCTTTAGACTCTGTGACTGTGCAGATCCAGCGAATGTTTATTGAGCATCTGTTGCATGCCAGGCACTTAATAGGGTTCATCTCATATACTCTTCCCAACAACTTCCTAAATGGGTTTAGAAGGTCCTTGACTCAGGAACAAGCTATACTTTCATGCACCAATATTCAAGCTGCTTTGGGGAGTCAGCTATCATACCCTGAGCTAGCCCCTGGGCAAATGACATTGCCTGCCAGCCAACAGACCAGTTTTGGCTGCTTTAACATCTTGGCACAGCATTGTTTCTACAAGTGGGTGCCTATTTTATTGTGTTTGCCCTTACTATTTTATAACATTGTTGGAAAGTGGAGAGTTGAAAGGCTATAAAGAAGTGATATGTACATGAGACTTGTAACCTTTTATAAAATCAATAGGTAGATAGGAATCACCAGCTATGCCAAAGGTAGCAAATCTTTCACTTTGGACTTCCGTGGTGGTACAGTAGTTAAGAATCCGCCTGCCAATGCAGGGGACGTGGGTTCAAGCCCTGGTCTGGGAAGATCCCATGCCACTGAGCAACTAAGCCGGTGCACCACAACTACTGAGCCCGCGTGCCACAACTACTAAAGCCTGTGTGCCTAGAGCCTGTGCTCCACAACAAGAGAAGCCACCGCAATGAGAAGCCCACTCACCGCGTCGAAGAGTAGCCACCGCAATGAGAAGCCCACTCACCGCGTCGAAGAGTAGCCCTCGCTCGCTCGCCACAACTAGAGAAAGCCCGCGTGCAGCAATGAAGACCCAGTACAGCCAAATATATATATATAGTGGAGAAAAGAACTAAAGTAAAGGTCAGGTAGACAACACTGCTCATATACTGTTGAGCACTGTCTCTAAAAGGCAATGTATATGCAGGGATTTGATTTTCAAAAACTTTTTTTAACCTCTAAAGAATAGGAACCTTTTCTAACACATCATTCTACCATTCAACTTTTGTGCTGGTTTTGACTCTTCAACTTTCATACCTTTTCAAGAACAAGTAACATAAGAGACTGACTGTCTGTTTTATTCCAGCTATATAAAATAAGCAGCTGAATCTGTGAGAGTTCTCGTAAACGAGTTAACTTACAAGAGAGCACCCAGAGCAGTGCCCAGGACATAATAAGTGACGACTTGTTCCTGTCATTTATTATGATTATCCCTGGGGCTGATCTCTGGGAGCAACCTCTTGGCCGGAGGGCAGGTACCGGGTCTTTGCACTCACTCCCGTCCCTTCTTGGCCCCAGGTGCTGGAGGCCACAGCTGCCCTGTACAACCAGGACCTGTCCTGGCTGGAGCTACTCCCCGGGGGGCTCCCGGAGAGCCATGGGGACCCTGGACCCCTCTTCAGGACCATCGTCCTCCATCAGTTTGTGCGACTGCAGGATGGCGACCGCTACTGGTTTGAGAACAGCAGGAATGGGTGAGGCCTGCCTGGGTTCCCACCTCAGACTCTACCTCGGCCTGGGCCCCAGACCCTCTGCCCGTAGACAGCCCCATGGGCCCTTGATTCCCAGCTGGCCCACTCCTCCCTCCCCAAGCTCTCTGGATCTTTTCCTGCATCTGGGTTCCTGGGCCTGGGAGCCTGCATCTCTCTCCCACCTCAACAGCTCCCTACCTCTCCCACCCCCAGGCTGTTCTCTGAAAAAGAGATTGCAGAGGTCAGAAACACTTCCCTACAGGATGTTCTAGTAGCTGTCACCAACGTGAACCCTGGTGCCCTGCAGTCCAACGTCTTTTTCTGGCATGCTGGTGAGTGGCCAGGGGGCACTTGGCGGGGTTTGGGATCTGGTGCCTCATCCCTCCTCAGCTGTGGGCTTAGTTCAGTGTGGCTGGATAGTAGACTCCAAGGGGGGTGTGAGCTATGGTTCTGCCCTTGGGAACTTTGGTTCTGGGCACCAAGGTGGCCACATACAGCTATGTACGGTCCCTTCTGCACAATTCTACCAGGTGCCCAAGCGCAGGCAGGACTGAGACGCAGAGAGACCTGGTGAGGAGGCTCACATTTGGCCAGGATGGTTGTAATATTAGGAGGGCCGAGTGCAGTGAGACTATCCTAAGGATATCTAATCCCACTGCAGTGATGAGGAAAGGAAGGGCTGTGTGTGTGTGTGTACATATGTACGTGTGATGGAGAGACAGGCTGAGGTTTATTTTTTATTCCACTTGTTACCCTAGTAGGCAGATGCCACATTCTTGGTACAATGGCAGGGGTAAGAAGCCCCCTCCCCTCTGCTACCCAGAACTCTTTCTACCACCCTAACCTCCTCAGTGATCCTGTCCTAAAGCTTGTGGCCCAGCACCCCCAGGCCTGTAGCTTCCTCTGTCTCCCCAGGAGACCCCTGCCTGCAGCCAAGACAGCTCAGCACAGAGGGCCTGCCAGCCTGTGCTCCCCCCGTCATGCGGGACTATTTTGAAGGCAGTGGATTTGGCTTCAGGGTCACCATCGGGATCCTGTGCTGCTTCCCCCTGGGTAAAAATGATGGGCAGGGTGGGGCTGGGTGAGAGGTGTAAGCTGGGTGGTGGGGTTGGAGTGTTTCCAACTATGACAACCAACCAACCATGCAGAGTACTGTTCCTCTGAGCAGATGAAGAAAACATCAGAGCAGGAGGGACATGAGAAGTGTCTAACCTGCACGTAAGTCAGCTCCAGGGAGAAATGTCTTCCTGTTCTTCTGGGGTCCTCCGAAGGGCCCAGATTGGTCAGGAGCCATGGGAAGTCCACAATCCACAGCAATTTGCAGGAGCCTGGGCCTGGGAAACTGTCAGAGGCAAATCCCTGCTTGAGAACCAGGGCTGGGATGTAGTTGCTGGGGCAAAGGCTTGGGACTTAGTCTTTGCCATGGCTGTGTGTGGGTCGACCTGCAGACTGGCAGAGTGGGTCCAGTCTCTGGCACAAGGACTCTGGCCTCAGTTTCTGGCTGGAAAGGGATCTGAGTGATGGAAGCAGAGGAGGCTGGGCAGACACCTTAGATGCTACCCAAAGCTTCCCATGGGATGCAAAGCAGCTCCCCCCAAGGGAGCTTCATAATTTGAGACAATTGAATGGGTAACCTAAGAGGTGGGGAAAGCAGGGAGTCTTGCCAAGGAAAGGAGCCTGGGAAAGAAGCCACTGATCTCTCCAGACCTTCACCTTCCTCTGAGCATCCCACTGCCTCTGCCCTCTCAGTGAGCCTGCTCAGTGCCTGGACTGTTGCCCAGCTCTGGAGGAGATATTTAAAGAGGCTCCAGGGCCAGAACCGCCAGAGCATCATGTCTGAGAAGCTCGTGGGGAGCATGAAAGGTAGGCCTGGGGCTGGCCAGGGTGCGGGTGGGGAGGATGTGACTCCAGGCTACATCTCCACCTCCCTCAGCAGCTTCAGGCAAAGGCCTCCCTTTTCTAGGCCTCCAGGCAGGCCAGGGCAGGCGGGAAGAGCCACCGGGGCATTAGGCAGAAGTTGGACCAGGAGTCCTCCATCCTCCTTAGCTCCTCCTAATGGTCCTAAAAAAAGAGAATGTGACTGACTCGCGTGGAGGAGTCACGGGACCCTGCCTACATTTCACAGGCTTACTGTGATGCACAAGTTCCCAAGAACTGCTGCTCTGTGGTGTCTCAGACTGGAATTTCAGGCAACAGAGAAGTCATTAATGAAGGTTTAGAGTCACACTCATTGAGGATTAGAATCTTGGTTCCACCCCTATGGGCTACTGGACTTTAGGCAAACTTTTTAATCTCTCTAAACTTGTATTTTCTTATCTGTAACATAATAATAATAGCACTTACTTCATAGATTTATGAAGGTTAAATAAAGCAGTTCATGCAAAGCGCCTGGTACAGTGTTGGACACATAGTAGACACTCAGGACATGGTAGTTATTACGCTTCTCACGGGCTAGAGGCACAGCAGGACTGTCGGGGAGGGGACGACCTTCAGGACCCAAGAAAGGACAAGGAGCTTAGAGGCCTTGGTCTTCCTCCAGCCCTGAGCCGGCCCTCTTCCTCCCTGAGGCAGGGGGCCCCAGCTGACCCAGCCCTGTCTCTCTCCAGCCTCAGAATGGCAGGGCCGCAAGGAACCCTGTGCTCGTGCACCTGCAGCCCGGGCAGATCCATGTGGTGGATGGCAGGCTCTCTGTGCTCCGCACCGTCCAGCTGAGGCCCCTGCAGCAGGTCCACCTCATCCTGTCCAGCAACTGCGGGGACGCCGCGCCCTACTGCTCAGGATCCGCAAGGAGTATGACCTGGTATGGCCTAGCCGGCCCCTGGCTCCTTGTCCACAGCCACAGCCATGGAGGCAGCCGAGTGGAGGGCCAGGAGCCTTGGGCCAGGCAGGGTTTCTGGCTTCTAGTCCCCAGCTGTAGGACCAGATAGAGAAACTGGAGCACTGTTTTCCTGCTCTGAGCCTGCTGGACGACACAGTCTCCACAGTCCCTTCTTACTCTTGCAGACAGGGTCTGCCTCCTCCCTTTCTAAGGGCGCCCTGGCAGGTCCTAGCTGAGAGTACTTAGAAGAGGCTGGGCCCTCTTTCCCATGCCCTGATTGCAGGATCCAGTGAATTGTTAGGGATTCCGGAGGGGAGCTCAGTCAGGGGCTGATCTTCGGCTCTGACTCTGGCTGGCTCTGGTCCCCTCCATCCTCTGCCCTTCTTGCCTTCCCCTCCCTTCTCCAGTATGGAATAGACAGGGAAGAATGGCTTTGCAGACGTGCCTTTGAATGCTGCCTCTGCATCTACAAGCACGCCACTTAACCCCACAGAGCCCAGGAGATAACAGTATCTCTTTTGCAAGGGTGCTTTTTCCAGTGCCCCCTGCCCCCTGCCGCCCCGCAACAAAATTCACGTAAAGCTTGTGGCCTCAAGAGGCCTTGATGCGTGGTTGCTCTCCCTACTGCCCCCTCCGTAGGTTCTGCTATTTGACCTGGGGGAAGAGCGGCAGGTGATGGTGGAAAACCTCCGGGGACCTCTGAAGGAGAGTGGGCTGAGCTTCCAGGAGTGGGGGCTGCAGGAGCTGATGAGCGCCGCCGTGATGCAGGAGCAGCGGAGCCATCTCCTGGAGGCCTTTTTCAGGCACCTTTTCTCCCGGGTGTGTATGTGGGATCGGATCTGTCCATGTGTGTCTGCCTGTGATGGTGCCCTTACCTGTGTGAGGCCATGGGGTGACTCCAGGGAAAGTTAGAAGCCCCGAGTTCTCAGCTAAGAATCAAATCTACTGCGATTTGCACCAAGTCACCTACCTTTCTGTAAGGAGATGCTCCTGCCCCTTCCCAAGCCCACCTTCATCTGTGAGACTCCAGGGAGGCAAGGCCCGGGAAGGGGTTTATCTGCACGGGTCCCTTATTTCTCTTCTCATGGCTGCTCACTTTTCTGCCCTCACTCAGCTCATCCTGCCCAAATGGCTGCAGAAACTTAGGGTGAGATGAGCAGTATGGGGACAGTGAGAGCCCTTGGTCACCCCTCCCTGGGGGAGTGCCGCTGGCAGAGGCCTCAGTGGAACATTAGTTTCCACCTTGCAGATTTCTGAGACTGTAGGGAGGATGTGGGGGAACAAGACAGGAAGAGAAATGCAAGGACTTGAGTCCCTATCTGGTACAAAAATGAAGGCAGCCTGGGAGCAGAATAGTGGAGAGGGGAACCTTGGGAGATGTAAGATAAATACTGCATGGGTCCCCACTGGAGGAGTTTATCATCCCACTGGGAAGATGGGATGAGCACAGAAAGGAAAATAATTGGGAAGAATGACAGCTACAAAAGAGACCCAGGAAATAAGTGGTCTAAGAGTTCAGAAAAGGCAGCAAGGCTTCAGGCTGGTGTAAGGTCATGGTGGAGGTAGGATTAGGCAGGCACTCAAGAAGAAGTTGGAAAAATTTTGGCTCAGAAGAAAGGAGCATGAAGGACTGAGCAGAGGTGCCCAGTAGAAGGGCAGAAAATTAAGGTTTGAGGAGAAGGAGCAGGGTTGGCTGGCTGCGGAGAGGATTTATGAGGGAAGCTACCATTTAGTGGTCATTCGTTATGTGCCAGGCACATGACACGTTATTCACTCCGCCAACAACTTGAACCTGTGTATGCACGAGAATGGAGGGACGCCTCCCTCCGCCGGGGTGACGCATTGCCAGGCCCTGGGCACCTCCCCTCAGTTCAGGACCCATCAGGGCTCTGGGAACTCCCCATGCTAGGAGGTGAGGGTGTGTTACTGTATTGTAGGGGTAGCTGCCAGCACTTTCTAACTGCTCAGTGCTTTCAGCTTTCAAAACATTTTCTACACAACCTCTCACTGATTCTCACAATAACCCTGTGAGACAAGTAGGGCAGGTGAGGAAATGAATGCCAGACAACTGAAGAGACTTACCTGAGGTCATGCAGTGAGCGGGTGGCAGAGCTGGGACGTGAACCCGGCTCTCTGGCCTCCAGCCCCAGGCTCTTTCCACTAAAGCACCTTGCTTGAAGCAACGAGGTTTAGCTCATGAAATCAGTACCAACCGTGGACTAGGGGCCCCCAGTTGACAGGCAGGAAAAACAGGTGCTGTGGCCTGCTTCCCTCACCGTCTGTTCTTATGCTGGGGCAGCCCCCGGGAGGGTGGGCTGGAGATGGCCTGTGATGAGCATTCCCCTTGCCCCAGCCCAACTTCTCAACCCAGCCGAGGCTTTTTCTCAGTCAAAACTCCTTTGGAGGTAAGAGAAACATGCTGAAGCTAGCAGTGACAAAGGGTCAGTTGACTCTGAGGACATAGTGGTGTCTCAGGAAGTCCAAAAGGAGGGCTGTGACCTGGCTGGGAAAGGACCGGAAAGGGAAAGCTGTCAGCAAATAAGGCAACTCCTGTCTCAGACTGCCTCTGTTTTCTCTGTGCCCCCGCTTCCTTCTGTATCTGTGTCTCTGAGCACTTGAAGGAAAAGCGTGGTGGTTTTTTTAAAAGCACTCAGGTCAAGACAGTCCTGGGACCTCTCAGTCCCAATCCCAGATCTTCTGCTTGGGTCGTGCGTGCATCCCTGGTCCAATCAGCTAATGCGGAGGGCCCAGGGCTCTGTAGAACAGATGGCCCCAGGGACCATCCACAAAGCTGATGGGGTAGTGCTTAGGGGAGAGGGTGCTGGACAGACACCTTAAAAGGCGCCAGAAGCCTCCACTGGCCTTCAAGTCCAGGAAGTCTTGTCTTTTTCTCTCCCTCCCTCTGCTGCTGCCAGAGTGCAGGTGCTGGACATCAACCAGGTGGACACAGACACCCTGCCCCTGGACTCGTCACAGAAGGTGCGGGAGGCCCTGACGTGTGAGCTGAGCCGGGCCGAGTTTGCCGAGTCCCTGGGCCTCAAGCCCCAGGACATGTTTGTGGAGTCCATGTTTTCTCTGGCTGACAAGGACGGCAGTGGCTACCTGTCCTTCCAGGAGTTCCTGGATGTCCTGGTGGTCTTCATGAAAGGTGGGGGAGGAGGGAGTGATTGTCCAGGTAGGAGAAGATGGAGGGGGCTGGAGTGCAGCTGACCTGTGGGAGATGGGGAAGCACGGGGGCCGGGTCCCCAGTCATGGCAGACATCTGGGAGTGCCCAGGCAGGGGTCAGGAAGCAGAGCGACCCCTTGCTGCGTCCAGCAGTGGGTCACTCTAGTGTGAGGCCCCTCCTGGCCAGCCTGGGGTTTAGGCAGGTGGACTGGGACTCTCATGGGGTCCTCCTTCTCCCAGGCTCCCCCGAGGAGAAGTCTCACCTTACGTTCTGCATGTATGACTTTGTTGGGAATGGCCTCGTTTCCAAGGACGACTTCATCAGAATGCTTAGGTTGGTCCTGTGGGACAGCCGGGAGAGTGGGCGGAGCAGGGACTGTGGGAGGAAAGAGGTGGGACATGAAGGAGGGAGCAGGAGGGTAAGGAGCAGGAGGATAAAGAGCAGGGGCCTCCTCGTCACCCATGTAGCCAGAGGCTGTTGTAACGAGGAGTGGGATTGGGATTGGGTCAGTCAGGGCCTTTCCATGTAGGTTCTGCTCTGGAGGCCTGGTGGGATGGCCAGCGGGCCCCTGCATCTAGGCCCCAGGCCGCTTGTCGGGGCCTGATGGCTCCCCTCCCCCTGCCCAGGTCCTTCATCGAGATCTCCAACAACTGCCTGTCCAAGGCCCAGCCGGCCAAGGTGGTGAAGTCCATGTTCCGGGAGTCGGGCTTCCAGGACAAGCAGGAGCTGACGTGGGAGGACTTCCACTTCATGCTGCGGGACCACGACAACGAGCTCCGCCGCACCCAGCTCTGCGTCAAAGGTGGGGTGGCCTGCTGGGCACGCTGACTCGCCCATGAGACACAGCAGGCACATGCCTAGGGCCCACATACTTTGAGGAGCCCAGAGAAATGTTTACATTTCTTTTAAAATCAACAGAAAACAATCAATATAATAATAATGCTAAATATGTAATGTATCCAGCCTGAATTATATTCTTCTTTATACCAACATAATTGTAAAATATAATTTTTTTTTTTAATGCAGGAAGGCAGTAGTGCCTACGGCCCAGAAAAGTCATAGTGCAGCCCTGCTGGTGGGGTGGGCAGGGTCAGGATGGATGGGGTGGGGGAAGGAGACTGGAATTCTGCTTTGCTGTCAAAGGTCCCGGTGCCTGGTCCCCAGGTCAAGGGGGAAGAGTGTCTCCTCATTACAGCCCTACCCGAGCCATACCCACTTCAGCTGGGGTGTCTGGTGGCGGTGGGGTGCTCTGATTTTTTTTGCCACTTTATCCTTTGGAGGAGTGCTCATTAAATGTTTGCTGAGTATATGGAGACCCTCTTTTCTTTCTCCCTCCCCCTCCTTCCTGCCTGACCTGTGTCTGACTCAGGTGGGTAGGGGCTAGAGTCAGGGTGAGGAGGGGGCAGGTAGCAGGCAGAGGGACTGCCTGTGGCCTGCTCTGGGCTGTTAAGGTGTCTTCACAGCCTGGGATTCTCACTGGGTCATGTTGAGACCAAACCCAGCCCCTCCCAGGGTTATGAGAATTTGGAGGGCTGAGCAGCCCAGATGGGGGCAAGGGGCGAGTTGTACAAGACACAGCTGCGCCTCTGGTCAGGGCTTCTCCTGCCCGGCGGGGAGGAGAGTTGGTAGAGCACAGACCCAGCACTCCTCTGATTCTGCAATTTTCCACCTTTCCCAGGCAGCCAGGGCAGCAGGCACCTGGGCCTGAGGGCAAAACAGGGCCAGGTGCCTGGAAGTGAGCTGAGGCTAGAGTCCTGGGGACATCCAGTCCCTGGAGTGGAGCGGAGGACCAGGCTTGGGGGTTGAAGATTAAGTAGAGAGTTAGCATTGAGTACTATTTTGCTTTGCTTTTAATTATTGTTGTGCTTTGTTGTTTCATCTATATTTCACTTTGAAACATTTTGAACCTGCAGAAAAGGTGTAAGAATAGTACAAGGAACATCCCTTTACCTTTCACCTAGGTTTGCCATTTGTTACCATTTTGCCACATTTGCTGTTTGCCAAACCATTTGAGAGGATAGACATCTATAGTTTGTTTTAAACATTCATTTCATTAAATTCAGCTTTTTACCCTGGTCTATAGCCAGGGTAATCTTCAAGACTGGTTTTGCACTTGGAAGTGACCTGGAGACTCCCAGGCCTCCTGTGAGATCCTGGATTTGCAGCTCAGTCCTTCCCTGCCCCTCAGCACTGGTGGCTCCTGGGAGGGTTCCTCCCACCCCCAACATTTTATTATGAGCTCTTTCAAACACAGAAAAGTAGAAGGAATTTTACAGTAATCTCCCATATATGTACTAACTAGATTCTACACTGAACTCCTGGGAGTTTTTAAGCTGGAGGGTCTTTAGCAGGGTTTTGTGGCTGAGTGGTCTTAGCAGGCAGGTTGCGTACAGTTCCTGAGCCCTATTCCACAAGCCTGATACCAGTCCCAGATGTGGGACTGAAAGTGGACACACACTCAGGGGAGCCTGCCTGGCCAACTTTGTTTCAAGCCTTCTCCCTACCCACCCGTGGTGGGGTCTTGCTCCCACTGGGGGCACAGGCTGAGGCTGGCACACCCAGAGGCAGGGTACTGGCCAGGGATCCTCTACAGTTTTGGACATGGGGTGGGTGCTGTGCATTTGAGCTAGGTCGTCCTGGGCTCTGGGCCCTGAGCTTCTTACTAGCCCAGCTCTGTGTTGCAGGGGTGGAGGTGCCTGAAGTCATCAAGGACCTCTGCCAGCGAGCCTCATACATCAGCCACGGGAAGCTCTGGTGAACCCTCATCTGGGAATGTTGGAGGGAGAGCTGGGGTCAGGGAGGTGCTTTTTGTTTACCCAGAATGACTGGGATCAGGGCACTCACCAGCCCAAATAGCGCCTTCATGCAAATTAGAAAAAGGCAGAGAAAGCCCTGTGGGAAGGGGAGATCAGACAGCCTGCTGGATTTCAGCACTCACCTGCTGCCTGAATCAGATGCCCTTTTGAAGGGCACAACTGTATTGACACCCCGGTGGGGGCCCCAGGATCTGACTCATTCTCTTGCTAGGTCTCTGTGGGAATCCTGTTGTTCCCTGGCTGAGAGCTCTGACCCTTCCTTAACAGAGTAGGTCTGGAGGCAGACATGGGGCAGCAGAGGACCAAGTGGCTCAGGTGGCCAAGGTCCTATTCTATCTCCTGCATTCCTGTCCTAGTCCCTCTCCCAGAGTGAGTGCTTACTGTCCCCGAAGGGACGCGAATGTCAAGGTGGGGCTGACGACATGGAGAATGCAGTGCCCCACGGACACAGACCCTCCCCAGGAAATTCAACGGAGGTTTGACAAGAAGTACGCCTGCTCCTCCCCTTAAGCCCAGGCAGTTCATCCATCCCTTCAGCATGCATACATTGATTACTTGGTGCCAGGCACTGTGCTGGCACTGGAGGTGCAGGCAGGATGAATAGTCCCCGCCCAAGAATGTCTGATAAGAGAGTCTGGTACGGTGATAGTTACAATGTCCGATTAATGTAATAATAGTGGTAAGAGCAAGGGCCTTCAGAGCTTAAGGAAGTGCTCACCTCTGCCTGGGAGGTAGGGAAGACTTCCTGGAGGAAGTGTCCTTTGAGTCTCCAGTAAAGGGTGAGAATGGAGCTGGTGGGAGTTGAGAGCTACAGACTGGAAAGGGAAAGGTGACCGAGTGACCACCTGCGAGGCCGTCCCCACACTGACAGCCCACTTGAGGAGTGTGGTACTGAGGAGCCTTTGGGGTCTGAACCCTACTTGGCTTGAGTAACTAGATGCACCTTTCCCCCTTCTAGAGAGCGGGTCCACATTAGCATCGGGTCCTTGGCCGAGAGAGAGCCGAGACTTCCTGTCTCCCAGGGTAATGTTCCAGCCCCTGATGTTCACCGAGAGAAGTTTCAACGCAACCATGGCCACCAGACGGTGCAGCAGTTCAAGCGCTTCGTCGAGAACTACCAACGCCACATCGGCTGCCTGGCCGTGTTCTACCCCATCGCCGGGGTTTTCTTCCTGGAGAGGGCCTACTGTGCGTGACGGCCGTGGCGGGACAGGTCTTAACAATTAGCCACAGCCCTGGCGGTGGGGCCTATTGTGAGTGACGGACAGCCCTGGGGGCGGGGCCTCCGGGTGCGCGAGGGGCCTGCTTGAATGGAGACCCCGGGAGGCTTGTTGCCTGCAATGGTAGCCACCGGCCAGCGCCTGCGCTGAGCTCACCCGACTGGGCCCTCTGCAGACTACGCCTTTGCGGCTCATCACGTGGGCATCATCCTGGCACGGCGGCCAGCGTCTCCTTCGTGTTCTCCTACATCCTGCTCACCATGTGCCGGAACCTCATCAGCTTCCTGCGAGAGACCTTCCTCAACCGCTACGTGCCCTTCGACGCTGCCGTGGACTTCCGTTGCCTCATTGTCTCCGCTGCCATCGTCCTCACGGGCAGGGCCTGGGAGTCCCGAGGATTCTCTCCACGTCCTCCCGCCCCCTGCAGCCTCCCCCTCCTCTGAGAGCCCCCTCCTCTCTACCTGCACATAATTGGAATGTGAGTCTTAGATGTCCTTTCCTAGGATGACGGTGGCCCCTGCAGTGGTGTGAAGTAAGCCCAGGAGCCCCTCACTGCCCCACGCTCTCAAGGCCACCTTACCAGCCTCCCACTGACAAATTACTAACACTCCAGAATGAGTGCCCATAATGTGTGAGCTCTCCCAGGTTTTATGTTTTAAAACATAATTCTGAGGAATTCCCTGGTGGTCCAGTGGTCAGGACTGGATGCTGTCACTGCCAGGGCCCCGGGTTCTATCCCTAGTCGGGGAACTAAGATCCCACAAGCCTCTTTGTGAGCCAAACAAACAAAAACACGTAATTCTATGAGAGAAACCAAAGGAATGAACTCCTAATGGTGTAATTTCAGACGCATGTGGCTGTTTTCATGGATGGTGTGTATATGGGGCAGGGGAGGAACAGGAGGTTTATTAAAGAATAGAAATCCAGATCCCTAGGGTCCTTTTTCAGGCCCCCAGCTCTGGCTGGCTGGAGTCCTAGAGCTTGGGCTGAATGGGTTGAGCACCCCCAGTGGGCTGGCCCCAGGCTCAACCCCACCCTGTCTGGTCTTCCTTAGCCTTACACAGTGCAGGCCATGTGGTGAATGTCTACTTCTCCATCAGCCCGCTCAGCATCCTCTCCTGCCTCTTCCCCGGCTTCTTCCATGACAATGGGTGAGTGAGTGTGTATGTGTGTGTGTGTGTGGCCTGGCTCGGGGGTGAAGGGGGTGGAATTCTTTACAGAAATTCTCTTGGCTCAGAGGAGTGTGTCACCCTCCAAGTTATAGGACAGTGACCAGCCTGAGTCCCCAGTCCCAAGTCGCAGAAAGGGAGACTGGTGGCTGGTGTGGGGTGCCTCCTCTGGAGGATCCTTTCTGGAGGTCCCAGACATCTCCTCACAGGATCCGTCCTTGCTTTCCCTAACCCTCAGGTCCGAGTTCCCCCAGAAGTGTTACTGGTGGTTCTTCCAGACCATGCCAGGTGAGAGCCCTCTCTGCTCCATGAATTTCTGGGCCTGGCTCTGGGTTCCAGGCTCTGGGTTCTGTCTGCCACAGGCAGCCCAGTCGCTCTCACTCGGCCCTCATAGCCTTCACGGTGAGCCAGGCTCTGCCCTTGCCCTGAGCACTCTCCTGGGCAGTAGGAGACTCTGCATTCCAGGCCTTCTCTCAGGAGCTTAGCTGGGCTTCTGCCCCAGTTCTGAACTAGTCCCTCCCTCTGAGGAATGGGAGTGCACCCCTCCACCCCTGACACACACACCTACCATGACAGTGACTTTGAGGAATGCTATGCCCCAGCTGCATGGGGGAGGGACCAGGCTCTTTGTGGAGCCTGGTGGACACCCCCTCCCCCTCTCCCCCTCCATTCTGTAGTCTGTCTTGACAAGAGCTGTTTAGGGGCATATTCCTAACTCCCCATAATCACTCATTTTAGAGCTATTAGCTGTGAATCTATTCAAATGCTTCTTGAAGCTATTTATACTTTCACTCTGTTCCCTCCTTGGGGTAACACGTTCTCTACACTCCTTTCTGTGAAACACAGCGTGTTGTTTTTAATTTTTCTTTAAATCCTAAAATGATCGGCTTTGAACTTCAGAGAGTGCTTGCTAACCCCTGCGCACTGGGGTTTAGTGGATCAGGCCGCGTTTATGCCCTTCTCTCCATTCAGGACTTTACAGGCTTTGGCTAGATCCCTTCTTAACCTCTACTCTTCCACACTACAGGGCTCTAATCTTCTTCACTTCTGCCTCTCTCCTCCTTGATCACTTGAGGGGCCGTTATCTGGAATGGCTCCAGTATTGCCCTGTGCACCCCTAGCCTGGGATCCCCTTTGAGAGGAGGGGTCTCCCACCAGGTCTGGGCCGGATCCGTGGGGGCTCTGGTGCTGAGCAGCGACAGTGTGGTCCCACTCGCTCACTCACGGTGCCAGTGCTCACGCTTGGTGCTGTGGCTGCCAGGTAGAGTGCAGCTGGAACGCTGGCCAAGCCTTGACTCCCTGACGGCAGGGCCTACAATGTCCAGAGTTCCACCCAGAGGGCTCAGAGCAGCTGCCCTGTACATTCATTCATTCATTCATTCATTCATCACACATGTCCATAAGGCCCATGGTGTGCCAGGCCCTGCACTAGGCACTCAGGTGCAGTGGTGAACTAGCCTAGCCTGGTCCCTGTTCTTGTGGACCTGAGAGTCAAGAAAGTGACAGACGTAAAACAAGTAATGACACAGGTGCTTGAAAAACAACAATCATGACAAGGTCCACGAAGGACAAGTAGGGTCTGTTGAGATGAAAGGTACCTGTGATCAGTGGTGTCGGGGGGAGGAAGAGGGAAGGGTGCTGGGCTTTCCGCCCCCTGCCTGGAGCTGTGGAGTGGAGAGGGGACCCTGGCAGCCTCAGAACAGCCCCCTCTGTGAGGCCCTGCGCCTCTGCCCTTCACCCCATGTTCATTTGCAGGTCTCACGGGGGTCATGCTGCTCCTGGTTCCCGCCGTCATGTACGTCTTCACCTCCCACCACTTCCGGCGCCGCAGCTTCCGGGGCTTCTGGCTGACCCACCACCTGTGCATTTTGCTCTTGGTGCTGGTGAGGGCTTTTGGCTGTGAACCAGGCCAGTGGAGTCTGGGCAGATGTTCCCAGGGAGGCAGTGATGCCTGAGACATCAGTTCTCCATCCCCTTAGTTATTTCAAGTATCCTCTTCACTTCTCCATATCTCTCTCAAAAGGTGGAGATTATATAGTATGGGGCTCTAAGGTAGGCTGACCCAATATGCGGCACTTGGAAGACTGACTCCCTGGCATGGGATCTGTAGTAGCAGCCTTACCAGGCTGATCTGCATTCCTTCCAGACACCCCACATCATTTCTGCCCAGCCAGTCTTTCCCTACTTTGGGTAGTGGTTTGGGCTCTTGGGTGGACTGTCTGCATTCAAGGGAGCATCACCTTCTTAAAGAGAAACGTACCTTAAATAGGTTCTGCCACTTCTGTTCTGATCCTTTTTTCTGGGGTGTTAGCTACCCCATCCAGCTAGCTAAGTGCCACCTGTAAAGTTAATGAACTTGCTCAAAATGTCTTCATTGGACTGTTGATAAAATGGATTTTTAAGACTCCACCTCTCCCCTTCTTAACCTGGGCCCCTGCCTCCCTTCCTTTACATTCCCTCCCTCCTTCTTTCCTGTTCCCTTTTCACCTTTCCCTGGCTTTGTCCTCAGCTGCTTCAGCTGGCTATTTCCAGAGCTGACTCTGATCTATGCCCCTATGTCATGGCTCTACTTGGCCTGCCTTTCTCACAGACACAGGCACTTCCCCGAAGGGCACCCTGAGGACCTTGCTAAGAAGTTAAACCAAGTCCCAATGCTCTGATGTCCCCATTGAGGATAGCTTGGCTGCCAGCATTCAAGAAGTGCAGAGCCCAGATGGCTGCCCTATCACCTGGCTCCAGGCAGAACTGCACACGGGGGTCTCCTTTGTCCTGAGACAAGGGAGAAAGGTCATCATTGCCTGGGTCAGGCTGGTGCTGGGGTGCAGTCTGTCCTCACTGGTAGGTAGGAGGGTCTGCTTCCATCCTGCTTGAGGCTCAGCACTTCATGGTTCTGAAGATGACTATCCAGCCTGGGCTTAGGATGTTTCCTAGAACTGATGACGTTTGTTTCTCTGGAAATTGTGGCTAATTTATGCCTCCCTCCCAATGTTCCTGATAATGGGTAGAGCCCTAGTATCTGGGTGACTGTTTCTGTTAGGGGTGGAAATGATGGTCTTGTTTCTGGTGATAAAGCAGCTTTTTTTTTTTTTTTTTTTTAAAGCAGCTTTTTTGAACTAGATGGGAGACCCAGAAGAGTGGCCAGCCTGGTTCCCTGAGACCAAGACCGGTTTCTGATTTATCCCCGGTTGTGGGGACCACTGGGGGATCCAGAAGGGAAGTTAGCAGCTCAGAAAGGTGCAGGCCCCTCTGCTGGGAAGTCCTAGCCCCCGCAGCTTGGGTGCATCTCATCTCGGGGGAGATCAGAGCCAAAGCACCTGCTGCCTTCCCGTTTATCTCAGGTATGCCCACTTGACCTCTGGCAGAAAGAGAAGTTACAAGTAAACGACCCCAGTGTGGAGCAGACCCTGGGGAAGGGTGTCCAGGCTCCTGATCCAGGCTGTAGAGGGTGGAGTTAGCACAGCAGAAACAGCTGGCAGGCTGTTCCCCAGGCTCCTCAGTCAGCCATGACCCTGCAGCAGCTTTGTGGTTTAAAGGTAGAGCCAACACTGAGCAAGGTGTATAAACAAAGGAGTATGAAGTCACCTTGACATTGTTCTCAGCCTGGTTGGATTCTCAGGAAGGCTTGGGGGTGGGCATGGACTCCTTAATGAAAGAGGAACTTGGGAAAACTGGAGCCAGTTCAGAGAAGAGCCCAAGGAGGTTTGAGTGAGCTCTGTGGGGAAAGTTTCAAGAATTGGGTAACACTCAGCTGGAGGAATGGAGAGCTGAATTAGGAACCAGAGTTCACTTTAACTGTTATGTGTTGAGGGTCTAGTATATACTTGCTCTGTGCTAGGCCCAGCAGAGGAAGGGGAGACTCTAAGCTCTGCCCTCAGGAACTGAGGATTTGCTGCAGAGATAAGTGCAATGCATGTGAAATGATCAAAATGAACAGATAATACAGGATTAATTGCTGAGCTGAGTGTTCCAGTCAGTCAGTTAGAAGAGCTCATTGAAGGGAGTTTCGTTTGGGCCAAACTGGTTAGAGAAGACTTTGGGGAGAAGGTGGAACTTGTGCTAAGCTTAAGGAGAGAGAAGCTAAGGTTTGACAGGGCAGAGTAGAAACTGAAGAGCATTCCAGGTGGAAGGAAGGGCATGAGGGACTTCCCTGGAGGTCCAGTGGTTAGGACTCTGTGCTTTCACTGCCGAGGGCCCAGGTTCAATCCCTGGTTGGGCCAAAAAAAAAAAAAAGAAGGAGAAAGGCATGAACACTGGTGCAGAGGTGGGAATGATGATAGAATATTCAGGGCACAGAGGAGATGGGCCTGGCTATGAATAGCCAACAGGGCAGTAGGTGGTGGCAGGACATGGCGGACCTGTGCAGGCTGCAGCTGCAGCTGAAGGGCTGTGGCGCAGCTGAGAGGCTGCGCCAGGTGGGAGATCATAGAAAGAGAAGAGCAGAGGGTGAGGAAATCAGGCTGGGGCAACACACAGGATTGGGGGTGGGAGAAGGAGCAGAGCCAGTGCAGGAGGTAGAAAGTAAACAGCCAGAGAGGGAAAGGGGGAGGCCCAGTAGAGCACTGCTGCAGAAGGGGCAAGGCGGGGGTGGTCACTAGAGCCACAGGCTGCCAAGCATGGGCGCGAATGCACTCTGAAGGGAGACCTCGGGGTTTGGTCACTTGTGAGCCCTCTGTGAGCAGGTCCTGAGAAGACGTGGAGGCGGGAGCCAGGCCGACCATACTCAGGAGCAAGCAAGTGGGAAGAAGGGGGCAAGTCGCGTCTGACCACGTTAGACCAGCTTGTTGGGGAAAGGACCGGAGCTGGACAATACCTGTCAGTTATTTCATGGAAAAGGAGGACTGGTTAGGTGTTCTTAGTCTCCAAAGGGGTAGGGTAAATTGGGGAAACTCCTTCCATTAACTCAGTACTTACTGAGCACCTACTGTGTGCCAGGCAGAAACTGATGGGAGCTGAGAGTGTCACGGCAAATGAAATGCGCACAGTCCCTACTCCTCTAGTCCAGTGGGGAGAACAACAATAAACATGTCCGTGGATGAAGGAACACGCATCGTGGATGACGACAATGCTCTGAAGGGAGTTCACAGGGAGAAGGGATAGAGAGGGCCTGGTGAAGGCCTGAGGGGGTGGCGTTTCTGCTGAGACCTGAAAAGTGAGATGGATGGAAGAAGTAGGGGAAAGGCATTCCCAGCAGAGGGAGCAGCAGGTGCAAAAGGACTTGCCGTGTTTGAAGAACAGGGAGGGGGAAATGCTGGCAGGTAGAGCCCAGAGCACTGCAAGGCCTTGTGGTGCAGTGGGAAATCATCTAAGGCCTTTTGAGCTGGAAATGACATGATAAAAGAAACTTTAAAATGTCACACTGGCTGTCTTGGAGAGAAGGGATCACAGTGGGGCAACCCAGTGGAAGACCAAGTAGGAGGCTACCGCATGAGTGCAGGTGGCTTGGTCTAGGATGGTGTCAGGAAGATGCACATAGTCTCATTAACATAAAGGCTTTGGAGGATGGGTTGGGAGAGGTTAAGTTTTGGAGCCTGGAAGGAACATGGCACGTGGGGAGGTGAGAATTGGATGGGCCAATTGGGAAAGGATGCAGGGGTCAGACCCTGTTGTGAGTGTGGCTTGGATCTCAGCTATACTCTTTGCTCTATCCAGCTCATCATCCATGGTAGCTTCGCTCTGATCCAGCTGCCCCGTTTTCACATCTTCTTCCTGGTCCCAGTATTTATTTATATGGGGGACAAGCTGGTGAGCCTGAGCCCGAAGAAGGTGGAGATCAGTGTGGTGAAGGCAGAGCAGCTGCCTTCAGGTACCAACACAGAGGCTGTCAGGGGAGCAGGCTGGTGGTACTGAGGAAGCTGACAGGCCAGGAGCAGAGCCTGGACCTTGAAATCTCCTGGCCTGGCCCAGTGGAGTTAGCAGGGTCCTTGAGGTGGTAGGGATGAGGGAGCTGGTAAGAGAGGCTCTTTGCCAGGGGACCTGAGCCTCTCTCACAACAGAGAGAGGAGGAGCCCAGGCCAGGCTGACTACCAACCCCAGTGCTGCCCAGCACCCGCTCAGGGTAGACGTTGCCTGAGGGGAGTAATGACCTCTGATCGCGAGAGGCCTCGTCTGTCATATTCCAAAAGCAGAGCTGAGGCTGCAGGTTGGGGAACTCTCCAGGGGTCACATTGTTGCTGGGTTCAGGACAGCAGCCTCCCACCCACCTCCCCTCCTCAGGAGTGACCCGCCTTGAGTTCCAGCGGCCCCAAGACTTTGAGTACAAGTCAGGACAGTGGGTGCGGATCGCCTGACTGGCTCTGGGGACCACAGAGTGCCACCCCTTCACCCTGACTTCTGCGCCCCACGAGGACACACTTAGCCTGCACATCCGGGCAGCAGGGCCCTGGACCACCCGCCTCAGGGAGATCTACTCACCCCCGACGGGTGACAGCTGTACCAAACATCCAAAGGGGCCCAGACCCAGGCCGGACGCACCACACGCTCCCACAGTCCTTAGCAGGCCTCGGTCCTGCTGCCCCAGACTCCCCACTGTGTTCCTCCCTTCCCCTATCCGGGGACTGATTCTTCCAGAAGATGCTACAAGCCCCCCACTACTCCCCACTCCATACGCCTACCTGCATTTCCCTGCCTCCCATTTCTGGCTTCAGAACTATGGTGGTAGCCGAACTTAACTCAAACCCACTCCCCTCCCTGCAGCTGTACCTCGATGGACCATTTGGAGAGGGCCACCAGGAGTGGCATAAGCTTGAGGTGTCCATGCTGGTGAGAGGGGGCGTTGGGGTCACCCCCTTTGCCTCCATCCTCAAAGACCTGGTCTTCAAGTCATCGGTCAGCTGCCAAGTGTTCTGTAGGAAGGTGAGTGTCCCCTCCTCCCACCAGCCCCTGGCCCCCTGCTCCCTGTCACTGTGTCCATCTGAACCTGTCTCCTGCCTCTGTCCTTGGCCTCCCTGGTCTGGGAAAGGCTGAGTTGGCCTGACCCCAAGGGACTCGGGGTATTCCTGGACCCTAAGGGACAGAGTTGTTTCGCTGATGCCTTCCAGGCTCTTGCCTCAGTTAGGGGATGCCCCACGTAGGATGTGCTTCTGAGAGTCCCTCCAGGCAGCGTTGGAGAGGAAGCCAGCACTTGAAGCACTGTCGGGTAGGGAGAGGGAAGGACACACTTGGGGTGGGGCACAAGTGAAACTGGCTCTGCTCTCAAGGGGAAGAGGAGGGGAGGCAGCAAGGCAGGGCTGGCGGGCCTGGATCGCCCTAGGAACACAGCCCAGGCCCTGAGGCCCCTCCACACCAGGCCCCTTCGCCTCACCCTGGCCCTGGTGGCAGGCCCCTGCTTGTCTCTCTGGGCCTGGCAGGTGAGTCAGTGCCACAGGAATGCAGCGGGCAGAGGCCCAGCCTGTATGCTGTCAGCACCCAGAGGGTGGCAGACAGCTCCCCTGCCCCTCTGTCCGTGCTAGCTCTGTCTCTGCCTCTTAACTCACAGCCCCATTTCTCCCCATCAGAAGCTGGAGGTGGGTCCCCCCCGGGGACCTTCCGGGGCAGCTTCCATTCCCCAGGTCTCTCTTTGAGCCCATGCCCATCCACTCCAGGCAGCCAGCTGGGTCTTTCCAGAGGCTGTTCTGTGACATACCCCTTAGAGGGACCCTCTCCCTCTGGGCAGCCTGTAGGTTGGGAGCCTAGCAGCCTGAGCAGGGCCCACTGGAGGGAGTGGAAGGTCAGGCTCGGCAAGAGAAAGCTGCTTCCCACCCCAACAGACCTTCAGCTCCCTTGACAGGGTCCTTTCTCATGGCCCCAGGGTATCGCTCACTTCCACTGCTCTGTGCCCTGGGGCAACTCCATCTCCTGCCTCAGAGCACGGCCCTGTGGCCCCATACATTCCACCTCCCCAGGCTATCTGGGGAGAGGCACAAGCTGCTAGAGACCAGAAGAGTTCTATTGGTGTGATGATTCCTGGGGTGTAGGGAGCCTGAGATGAGCTGGGTCCCAAGCTCTAGCCCTGTCCCCAGATCTACTTCATCTGGGTGACACGGACCCAGCGGCAGTTTGAGTGGCTGGCTGACATCATCCCGGGAGGTGGAGGAGAATGACCACCAGGACCTGGTGTCCGTGCACATCTACATCACCCAGCTGGCTGAGAAGTTTGACCTCAGGACCACCATGCTGGTACGTCAGGGCCGGCCAGGCAGGGCAGCTCAGTGGGTATGTGGGTTGAGGGTAAGGATGGCCAAGGCAGGTGGGTGGACCCTCTGGACTAGGCGCTGACCCTGGCTCTGCCTGGCTGTGACCTTCCTCCTCTACTCCCTCCCCCAGTACATCTGTGAGCGGCACTTCCAGAAGGTGCTGAACCGGAGTCTGTTCACGGGCTTGCGCTCCATCACCCACTTTGGCCGACCCCCCTTTGAGCTCTTCTTTGACTCTCTGCAGGAGGTCTACCCACAGGTCCGTTCCCACCCCATATTCAGGTTTTCTTCACCTTTATCGTTTGGGGTCTGAGCAAAGCTCCCAAACCTGCTCCATAAGGGAAGGAGAATCCACCCCCAGGGATATTGGTGGGGTAATGGAATGGAAGGGGAGAGGTGTGGGTCACCCTCAGGGGCAAAGAGAGGAATCAGGCAGCAGAGACTTGCCACCTCTGAAGCCGTGATGCCTTGTCCAGAAGGAAAGGCTCGGTGGTTGGGCTGGTCCTCACCACAGACACAGAGTTATCCTTACCACTAATGCTGTCCAGCCCTCACCCTGGACACCAAGCTAATCTTCACCACGAACACTATGCTAGCCACACTCTCATATAAACTGGGCTAGCCCTCAACGAGACACTAAACTGTCCTCAACTTGGACATTGATTAACCTGGCCCCTGTTGGAAACACTGACCTTGCACCTGAAGCTAGCAAGTGCGTTGGAAAACGGTAAAGGCTGGACGCACAGAGAGCAAGTCTACCAAAATTGAGTTAGTTTTATAAACATTGAGGCAGCCCTCACCATACACAGTACGAAGCAAACCTTCATCAGGAACATGGAATGGTCCTCACCAAGGACTCTTGCTGGTCTTTAACATGAACATGGAGCTAGCCCTCCCTCTGAACACTGAGCTAGCCTTCACTTCTTCCTCCAACAGGTCCAGAAGATCAGGGTGTTTAGCTGTGACCCCCGTGGCATGACGAAGAATGTGGGAAAGGCCTGTCAGCTCATCAACCGGCAGGACGGGATTCGTTTCTCCCACCATCATGAGAACTTCTAGGCCTCCTGCCCAGGGCCTCTGCCCACTCCCCAGCTGAGCAGAGGTTTGGCCCCATACCTCACCTCTAGCTTTCCTGTTTCTGGCTCCCTCAGCCGTCTCCCCATTCGCACCTGCCAACCTTGGTCCAGGTGGCCATGGTTAGTCACCTCATGCGGGTTCAGGGACTCCCAGGCCCGGAAGGTCTCAGCCTGGAGAAATGCAAGGCACTGTGTGGGGACTAGAGGTTGGGAGGTAGGAGAGCTATTATTGCTTTGGGGCAAAGTGACACCTCTTCTTCCAAAATAAGAAAAAAAAACAAAAGACTGGAACAGACAGGGTGTGTGTGTTGGGGGGGGGGGGCTGTGAGCCTAAGGATGAAGTGGGAGCACAGATGCTGGCATCCTAAAACCCCTTCCCCCAAATCTCCCCTCCTCTGAGCTCCCCACTGTCAAAAGGGCTGGCAAATGCCTTAGAGAGGGTAGAGGGTAGACCCACAGAGAGCAGTTTACAGGACCCCCTCAGCACCCCATTCTAACAGCACAGTTGATCTTTTCTGCCAACTTTTTAAACGTGTACTGTAGTCAAAACCTGCCCCAACAGGCCTCAGTGCTCCTCAGCTCTTCTCTTCCTGCTCTAATAGCCTTTTATAAATAAGCCACTTTCCTGCCTTAGGGTTTCTTTATTCTGCTGCAGGGTGGGGTCCTCACGCAGCCAGCTCACCGAGGCTGGTCCACACGTTCTCTTTGAGCTTGCCTGTACCCACTGACTAAGGGAACCCCTCCAAGGCCAAGCGCCCCAGCTAGAGACCCCTTCCCCTGCTCAGGGGCACCATTCCTGACAGAGGGCCTCTCAGGGCGGCTAGTGTGGGGCTCCTGAGGCCTGGTCAGGAGGGGCAGAGGGAGGTGTGAGGGCTTCTGGTGACGGTGGGCTGGGCACAAAGAAGGGAGCCGTGTAGCAAGACACAGCAGGAGTCTACAGGGAGCCAGAGTTCACTGGCTTGCTCCAGGACCTCAGTTACTCCCGGTCCTCTGAGCCATGGGAGGGTGGAGCACCTGTGCCTATATGAGTCTTCTATGTAGTGAGATGACAGCAAGGAGACTGATGAGCACATCACCTAACCTCTTTGGGCCTCTGTTTTCTCATCTGCAAAATAACTGGATGCCCTCCAAGTCTACTTAAGGATAGGGCAACCTCTATGATGGAATGTTTGAAGCAGGACTCAATTTCAAGTGATCCTTTCCACTGTCCCCACAGAATTCTTGCATTCGTCAGATCACATATCCTCGATTTCGAGAAACTAGCCACTGGATTAGAAAATCCAAATTCCCGTGCTTCACACCACGCTTGGGAGTTGCAGGTATCGGTTCTGGAGTCTCAGGCTGCCCTCCTTGGGCACCCGTCCCGAGGGTGTTAGTTCAGCCGGTCATCGGGAGCTGCTGTTCAGCTTGCCCGTGGGAGCGGGGGGGGGCGGGCCTGGAGTGGTTTGACAGTAGCTCCGCCTGGCGGCCCAGTGGTATTCCCCAGGGACTGGGCCCCAGGCCTCGGCGGGTTCCAGCTGCGGGCGCGGGCTGGGGGGCCGCCAGGGCCGCGGTTGGTGTGGCCCCTCGGGTAGAGGCGCGGCCAGCAGGGGGCGCGCGCGGGCGGCCCCTCCAGGCGCCGCAGCCACGAGGGAGATCCGGGCCCGGGTTGGCCGCCTGCAGGTCTCGGGGCCGGGCCCATCGGCCCGAGGCCGCGGGTGGCGCGGCAGGCCCCCGCTTCCTCTGGAAAGGAAACGCAGTCGGCCCGCCAGCTTTCCCGCCTCCGCCGGCGCGCGGCTTCCGCGTGGCAGGGGCGCCCCGCTCCCTCCCGCCTGGCGCGCTGCCTCTTTGTCTCTCCGTGGCTCCCCTCCTCCCAGACAAATGGCTGTAGGCAGGAAATTAGATGCGCTCTCTGGGAGCCGCGCTTGTCGGGGCTGCGGGGAGGGGGCGCCGCGCGGCAGGCCGGCTCTGGTGCCCGGAGCCGGGGCGGGGGCGGGGGCGGGGGGGGATGTTTTGACATCTCGTCAAAGGAAGGAACTTGATGCTTCGAAAGTGCTTTTCACAGCCGCCTGTGTCCTCTCCAGAGCTGATTTATAAACAGAATCTGTGCTCGCTCAACTCCCTCCCCCGTCAGCCGGAGTGGGGGTGGGGGTGGGGTGGGAGGGGGAGGGAGGGAGCTGCGGCGCTGGAGGCGCGGAAGCGGCTGTGCCTGGCAGGACTGGGTTTATTTATTGCCTCTGGCCCGGAGCCGGGGCGGCCCCGGGCTCCCTCCGGCCCAGCCCTTCCCCTCCTTCCCCACCCCCAGTGTCTCCATCCCAGGGGTCTGTCTTCCCGAAGCGCCCCGCACCAGACTCCGGGCGGAGCCCGCCAGTGGTTTGGGGGTGGAGGCGGAGAGGTGGTTAGAGCACCCGAGGGCCCGAGTCCAGCTCCATTCCCAGTCCACCCCTCCACCCCTGGGTAAAGAGGGTGGCGGGGAGGAGGTCGCCACCTCTGCCCTAGGGGCAGAAAGGGGCTGGAGCTGTCTATCTTAAACTCCTCAGGAGATCAGCGATTCTGAAATCCCTTCCTCCTGGAGCTATCCTTTCTCCCCAGGGAGTCCTCTATCCTCAGCTCCAGACCACCTCTTACTCCAAGGCTCCAGTAGTCCTTCCCTTTAGAATAAATTAAGGAATCTCCAGCTGCCACTCGATTCCAGGGAGAGGGCCAAGAAAGGTTTGAGAGATCATGTGGCCCAAGAAGGGCCACAGCCCTCAGCCAGGGGATGAGCACAGGGCTGGGTCCAGATCTGTCACAACGCCCGGGCCTCACACCTACAGAGTCCGGATGGCCACGGGGTAGAGCAGGGACATGTGCTCGGCCCCCTTAATGGGCAGCTTGCGGCTGGCGTAGTGGTGCACGATTTCAGGGACGCTGCTGAAGGGCGGGCTGTTCTGGCCCAGCACATACTTGTGTTCCTTGGTCCGGGACAGCTTCATGTGCATGAAGCCCTGACTGCTCCTGGGAAGAGGAGGAGAGACCCTGGTGAGTGGGGCCCTCTCCGGTCGTCGTTACCACCCCACCACCCGCTGCAAACATGGTTGTTCCAAGCCAGCTGAGAGTGGAGGCAACTAGGGAAGGTGGAGGTCAGTCCAGGAAGCAGGGAGGGGATGTAGGGGATTTTGTAAGTAGGCAGCAGTAGGTACTGGCTTTGTGGTGAGGGCACTGGTTGTGCCAAGAATGTGTGGGTGGTGAGTGTACAGGGTGTGTGCAGGTGGAAACAAGCTATCAGCACCATCCCCGAACCCTGGGATCCAGTCGCTCCTGCCTCAGCCTATGCACCCCCCCAGCCTATGCGACCAGGGCCAGTTTACCCTCCCCCTCCTTGAGCTGTAGGGGAGGACATCTGTGTGGGGGAGCTCCTGGTGCCTTGTGAACACACAGACACCCTTGGCAGGACAGTGGGTGGACGCATGAGACAACCAACCAGGCGAATCTTGGTTGGGGCTCTCTTGTAGAGACTAGGGGAGAGAGGGAGCTGGACATCACCCCCAAATCTGGGAATACTCAGCTGCCTTGTCCTGGGGACATCCCTTCACCCTCCTGCTAACTGGGCCTTGGGCCAATCCCCCAGCTCATCTGTCCGGCTCTTCTGCCTGGGATGACATCATCTGTGAGGCTGCAGCTCCGTCCCCTCCCTCGGAGAGGACATGCCCCACTGCCTCTCCCATCTCCCCACCACAATCCAGGAAATCAGCATCAGTGCCCAGCCCTGCCCACAAGACAGGGACCCTGCTGCTCAGAGCTCTGGCCGGCTCCCAGCAAGAACGTTTGTTCCAACTACCACAGGCCTGGTCGGCCAGGCCCCAGGTCTGAAACTCCAGACAGGCAATGGGGAAACCATGCTTGGGAGAGCCCTGAAGCCCGAGTACTTGTTTCTGCGGGTCAGAGCCTACTTGGGGACAAGGGCCGGGCTCAGAAGCTGGTGTGGGAGGTAGGACTGGGGAGGGGGCTGCCTCCTCGTGAGGTTTGCCACCCTTGAGAGGTGAGGCTGGCAAACCCCCTCACTTGCTTCCCCTGTCTGTGTACAAAGAGGGCTCTGACTGGTCCCATTTCACTAGGGCCACAAGTGAGAAAGCACAGAGAGTGGGGAGACTAAAGAGGAAAGGGATGGGAGGAAAAAAACAGGCCCTTAACACCATCCTTCCCTCCCCCCACCCCAGGGTACAGTTCCCTAAAGCCTGGGCGTGTGTGTCAGGGTGTGGGACCATCCTTCATTTGCAGGGCTGAGATAACGGCTGAAGTTGACAGTGACCATGCAGGCCCTGGGGAAAAGAGCAAAGGGTCTGAGGAATACGTACAGCCCCCTGGGGCAGTAGAGAGGGGAGGCAGTGAGTGGTTGCCCTCCCCTGTCTGCCCTATGCCAAAACCCAGGCCCAAGGCTATGGGCATCAGGGTAGGCCCTGTGCTCCCACAGTTTGGGGACAGCCCCCTCCCCACAGTCCACTTGACAGAATCCCCTCTCCTGAAAACTGTACATTGTATCTTCTCCTTCAAGGACAGATATGGCCAAGAAGGGCAACAAGTGGCCAGAGAACTGAGTTGGCAGCTGAGCGCTCAGCCTCCACACCTGGATAACTGACCTCCTGGGACTTCGTCCCAGGGGTCCATTAAGACACAGCAGAGCCCTTGCCTGACCCTCAGGGAACTGAGGTGGGACTAGCTGGGCCGCAGGGCTAGGGCTGGCATGGCTTTTGGAGGAAGCTGTTTAAGTACCAGTGAAAGCCCTTCCATTACAGAGAGAAGAGAAACCATAATTGTATTTCAGAGAAACCATTTATATGTAAACGAGGCTCTGGCAGACAGATGCTGGCAGGGCCTGATCAGCCTGGGCTGGAGCGGTGTCCAGGCCGGCCTCCCCTTTTCACTCCTCAGGATATGGCAGGGCCCAGGCTCTGCTCTGCTCTGCTCGGGAGCCAGACCCCGATGTCTCCTCTTGCCTTGAACCATACCAAACTTGATGGGGGGTGGAACTGTGTAATGGAACAGTGTGGTTCTTGGAGTTGGCCTGAGCTGGGTTCAGATCCTGCTCTGGGCACTTTATTAGCTGGTGGCCTTGAGCAAGTCACATACCTCTTTGAATCGATTTTCTTTCTATAAAAAAGAGATTGATCTTGCAGGACAGTAGCTGGTTTGGAGATGGTATGTATGCTGCTTGGCACATAGTAGATGCTCTATGAATCTTAACTATAATTTTTAAAGCAATACACATTCTGAAGTTATGTAGATCAAATTTTTGACAAATGAATTTTTCCTAAATGCTCCTTTGATGTTATAATTTGCAGACTCCCCCAGCATAAGAGGTGGAAGAAACCTAAGAGGTATCCATTGACATATTTTGCAAAGGTAGAAACCGAGGTCCAGAGGGGTTAAGTGATTTGCTTAAGGTCACACAGCTAGTTTTATTAAAACCAAGAATGAAATTCAGGTTATCTGACTATAATCTGGCATTTTTTCCATTATCTTTTAGTGAAGTTGAATAATTATCCTCCAGTGTATCTGTTTAATACTCCCAAATTTCCATATATTGGATATGTCTGAAGTGGGGTATACCTGTACTCTAATGCCCCCTAGAAAAAGTGATAGGAAGTGGTATAGATGCCCCTGTAATGATGGGGGATGTGACTGGACACAGCACTCTGACAGGCTGCTATGTGGGGTGCAGGTTCTACCAGGCAAAACTCCTAGGTACCGAGGAGAGGACTAGCCATCCTGCCAGTAGAACCTGGGAGGCTGATGCTGGTCTCTCTGTATCTGTGCCCGGAGTGGAAGGCTAAGGAGGAGGAGGAGCCCTGCCTCCCCTGCCTCTTCCAGGACCGTTTAAAGCCCAGTTGTCAGCCGCTAGCACCCAGACCTTCTGCCCTCTCCTTCAGAGTGAACAAGAACAGCTTTGTGTCCACTGCTCCATCCTCCTCCCAGCACCCAGCCTCCATCTCACCCTGTTGAGTCCCACAGGCAAAGTTCCTATCTCCTCGCCTGTACTTGTAGAACATCTTGGGCTTCCGTTAATAATGATGATAGTGATAATTCATTAAGCACTTAGCACTATGCTAAGTGCTTATTTCATTTAATCCTTCCCTATAAGTCAGATATGATTATTCCCCCATTTTATATGGAAACTGAGGCTCAGAGAGGTTAAGGGGGCCCCAGGCCACTAGAGCTAGAAAGTGACAGAAGCCTTCTAAGCTGCACTCTATAGCTTGACTGCTTCCCCCAATGGACTCTGCGCTCCTTGGGAGCCGGGGCTGAGCCTCAGACGTCTCCCGATGCCCAGGGCTTGGCACAGAGTCGGCACATGTTCACAGGGGATGAAGTTCTCCCCAGCCTGGCTGGGCAGGAGAGATACTGGAGACTCCTCCTGTCCTGCTGGTTATCCCCCCACCGATTCCCCTTGGAGTCATCCTGACAGGCTCACTCTGCCTAAAGCCACCAGCCAGCAGGCCCCACTCACTTGAGGGACAGGGAGAAGTCGTTCTTGCTGGTCTCACTGTTGCGCACCAGGTAGCTGGCCTCTTTGCACAGCCGGAGCAGGTTCTCGGCATCTGTTCGACTGATGGCCCCGTGGTACCAGCTGAGGACAAGAGAGAGGAAGGGGGGCATCTCTGCTGGGTCCCTCGCTGTCCAGGCCCACCCATTCTGGGTGTCCCCTGCAGGCAAGCCGGTGCCAGGAGGGGAAGGGAGGGGAGAGTCCCCAGTTGGACACAGACACTCACACCTGGTTTTCCAGAGGCAGTGCTGGGTCTGTCCACTCCCCCAGGGGGCTGCTGGGCTCCACGCTTAGGGACTTGGCTGACTTGGGGTTCCCTGCAGAGAGTCGGGGAGGGAGCCGCCCCTTCTCCTCCCGGCCAGGTGACAGGCAGCTCTTCTCAGATCCTTCAAACTGGGCTGTGGGGGACATACCAGTCATAGACTCTGAGGACCCTAGAGATAGAGCCCTATAGACTAGCCAGTGCCCCATCCCCATTTCCAGCCAAAAGGGGGCAAAGGAATGTTCTGGAAGGGTGGGGCGTGCTCATGAGCCTGACCAGCTCTAGGGACAGTATCCTGGGTCCATCCCTGGGTGGGGTGGGGGCAGGGGCGGGGCTCAGCTCTCCTGTGCCACAGGGCCTCCCAGTCCCCACACCGTGGCAGGAGAGGGGAGACAGCAACCTGAGAAACCACTTAAGCTCCTCCCTCTGGAGGAGCTGACTGCCTTCCCCTATTCCATCCCCCTCAGGGTGGCTTCAGTGCTGATAATATTGTTCCTTTCTCCTCCTCAAGAGTTCATTACTGTTCTCCAAATCACCCTGCCAAGCCGTTCTGTAGAAATGACTTATCGATCTGAGAACAATTATCTGACTCCCCTTGGTGCCATCCTGACAGGCTAATCCTGCCCAAAGCCGCCAGCCAGCCCGCCCCTCCCTCGCCCCCAAGGTCGCGTCCCACAGGCTCCCCCCCCCCCCAACAGAAGCCCAGCAGAGGCAGCCCTGGCCTCCCGGACTGGGACAGGCATGACCGCCGAGCCTGTCCAGGGAGGACTGAAGCCAGTGGGCCACACGGGCACGAGCACACATGCACAGGTGACAGAGACCCTCCTTCAGCCTGTATTTACAAAATACCCACTCACACCCACGCACAAATGTACAAACAGGTGCTCATGCCCGTGTGCGTATGCACAGATGCAAGCACATCCCTGGCTGCCCATTCTGGGTAAAACTGCAAGTAGAAGCGTTCAGTGTCTTTTTTCACCCCATTTGGGCTCTTTTTCTCTCCGTGTAGCACTTTCAAGCCCTCGTTGTCTTTCCAGTCACCAGATACAAAGATCAAACCTTTCCTTTAAGGAGTTAGATACTTCCTGTGCTAGCATCGCCCCTGCCTCAGGCGTTATTTGCACTGCTGAGGGATCTGGTCAGGCAGAGCTCTGCCCAAAAGACTGAATTTAGAATAATGGATTTTTATGGCATGGGGGGAAAGATTTGGAAGGGGCCTCCCTCAAGAGATACCTTCCCCACCCCTTTAGGGGAGGGAGGAACGTGTACTTTGCCCCTTCCATCTTCTTCCAGGGCAAGAGGGATTCCTCCTGGGTTCTCTGAACTCTGCCCCACCTCTCTGCTCCTCCAATCCACAGGGCCTGAGGGCTGAGAGGACACATCACCCTGGCCAGAAGCCCCCAAAGGACCCACCGCTGCCATCCTCCAGGCTGGACTCAAGGAGGGGTGAGGCTGGACCGGAGATGTCCCTGTCCCCGTCGGGAAGGGAGGGGCTGCTGTCCAGCTGTCCCACCGGTGGAGGCCAAGGTAGGTCTTTGATGACCTTAATGTCAACTGGAGCCAGTAGCAGCAGGGAGAAGAGAGACAGACAGGGACAGAGACAGAGACAGAGAGAGGCAGAGATTGAGACACCAAAACCCAGAGCCAGGACACAGGACAGCCTAGAAAGGAGGAGGGTCAGAGCAGAGGCAGGGGCGGCTTCTGAGGGAAGAAGAGGACCCTCAGAGGACTGGGCAGAGCCACACTGACCGCACCATGGTGGGTGGGAGGCTCCAGGAGCAAACAGCCGGACACAGGGTCTTGCTCTGCCAGCCCCACAGGTCCCCTTTGTTTGACCTCTCACAAGCCTCCAGGGCCCAAAGGGCCCAGGCAGGGAGGAAAAGCAGGACCAGGAGCTGCCCATACTCCCCAGCACCGTACCTGGACACCCACACAGCATCCTGGCATGCCCCACCTTGCCTCCCTTCCCCCTTTCGCCTGCAGCCTGGGAACTCATGGGCAGAGACTGAGACAGCCCAGCCTCAGGCTGTCAGGAAAACTCAGAAGCTGGAGCAGATGTTTTATTGAAATTTACCCACCAAACCCTCAATCCTGAGCCTTGACAATTAGGAGAGCCATGCCACTGGCGGCTGCAGGACTGCTAACAGGTTTCCTAATGAGGAACATAGATTTTCCCATTAAGCAATTCAAACAGTATTGATTCTCCAAGGAGACTTCGGGAGATAAACGGCCCATCCTCAACGGTGCACGCTTTAAGGGAAACAAATTAGGAACCTGTGGTTTCCCAGTGTGGCTGCCGGGGTGGGGAGGACAGGGCGGAGAGCCGAGTCCAGCTCCAGGATGAGCTCCTTGCCCAAGGAGGGCTGAGGAGGACATGGGAGTAGGAATGAGGTCTAACGGCACTGAAGTCCTTTATGTTCTCACTGAACAAGGCTCTTGTACCAGGCTCTTGTATCACCCACTCAGGCCCTCTCTATGTTGGACTCCGGGCCTGGGATGGACACTGGGGTGCTTGGTACAGGAGAAACCTGATGATTTCTCCCTCTCCCCACTGGTTCCCGCTCCTGAGAAATACCCTTGGGGCTAGGCTATACACACAGTGGGTTTTCACTGTCTGGAGTGTTAAATGCTTTCCTTTGTTACGTGTAAGTATTTAACATATGCCACAAGTTTTATCATTTTGTTTGGAATTTCTTTATTTTTTAAGTATACCCTGCCTCCCAAAAGATGGAAGTGGCCCAAGCCTCTTGGCCTCTGAGAGGTGGTGATGCAGGGAGTCATCCCGACCCTGCACACAGTTCTGTGTCCACACCGCCCAACTCACCACTCTCCATGGTGCAACTAAACTGCACTTCCCTTGAGCCCAGCTCCTGCCCCACCCCCACCCCCACCCCAAGCCCACTCCTCCCATCCCCCTGAGCCTGGAAAGCTGCTCAGAGGCCCCAGCAGACCTGCCCTCTCGACCCAGGACTCACCTGCAAAGGCTTTGGAAATCCGCTCCTTCTTCCACTCCCAGGGCTGGTCATACTCCTCAGGGGGCCTCTCATCATCCTCTGGCAGGCGGGACTCCCGGGGCCAGGAGGCCCCCTCACCTTCCGGGGTGGCCCCCTCCTCTTCCTCTGGCTCATAGGGCGTGTCATACAGGGGCAAGGGCTGAGCTGCTGTCTCCTTGGAGCCCCGGATCTCTGCCAGGGCAAGGCAGGAGGGGAGGTGTGAGCAGTCCTGGCTGCCTGGCTCAGCGCCCCCGGCAGCATTCCCCAGCTACAAGCCTTCAGAGGAGATGCTGGCTCTGGGGGGAGCCCAGTGGCCACACATCTGGGGTCCCTCACCCTCAGAACACCTCTAGGGTTCCAAAAGCATGGGACCCAACAGAGGCAGGGGCAGAGAAGCACCAGAGTGAAAGACAGAAAAAAGATCCTGCGATGGCCAACAAGGGCTGGGGAGCTGAGGCTTACATATTTAGGAAACTGAGGCATGGTCCATCTCCTTGCTACTCAGATCCATTTATTTCCTTGTGTCCCAAGTTATGTCATTTCGCATTCAGGATATCCTTCTTTGTTGCTCAGGTACTGCTGACCACCCCCTCCTTGAAACTGTACCCTTTGGACAAGTCATTTTCATGGACTGTCCTCCTCTCCCATCACCCCCGTTTGGTCTCTTTCCCTGGATCCTCTCTTGGTCTCTGTCTGCCAGGGCCAAATCTTATTCATTTCTCCCTGCCCTCACTCTCCAGTCTCATGGCACCCTTTGCATCTATATGTTTCCAACTGCCATAAAAATGTTTCACTTTGATGTTTCAAACTCACTGCTTTCCCGAAAAATTCTTCTAGTCTGTTCTGTGATCCTCATTTGGGGATCACTGACCCAGTGGAAATCTGATAAAAGCTATGGAGCTACTCCCCAGAAAACTGTGCGAATTTTCACATACAATTCCACAGCACTCATGGACCTCCTGGGGGTCTACACCCTTCTGATCTAAACACAGTGGCCGCCCTCTCACTTTCTCCATTTCTGTCTACTACACTGCTCTCCTTGGTCCTGGCCCTCCTTCATTCTCTGAATCCCATGTGTTCAGTGCCAATACCTGATGACTCTCCCCCTCAACTCTCCACATCTAGATTACTGCTAGGGTGAACCTCCAATCTACAGGCTCATGTTTCAGGGGCTCCATGGAATGACACTCCCTACTGCTGTCTGCTCCCTCACCCACCTCTCCCAGGGAGGGAGAACAGCTTATCTGATTGGCCAATGGAAGCTTCCTTTCTTTCCCAGATCTGCCTACTTGCAGAGAGAGAACATTCTGGTTCTTTCTCCTCCTGCCCCCGTGCAGGGGCCTATAGCTGTCTTGAGTTGCCCAAGCCTGAGTAGGCAAGCTTAATTCTGTGGCGAAGTATTCTTAGCTATGTCATTCTGGTGACATAGCTAAGTAATGTTCTCCAATCAACTTTATCAGTAATAAAGCTGGCATTGCTATCTCCATCTATCTGTTTCCTTAATCCTATTCCTCAGTTATATCCAAGCTCAGAGGGGAAGAAAGGGGTGTTAATTATTGGTCCCTTAAAGCCTCAACAATTTCCACGATAGCCTACTAACTCATCTTTCTTATTTTTTTAATTTATTTATTTATTTATTTATTTATTGGCTGCGTTGGGTCTTTGTTGCCGCATGCGGGCTTTCTCTAGTTGCGGTGAGTGGTGGCTACTCTTCGTTGCAGTTCGCGGGCTTCTCATTGCAGTGGCTTCTCTTGTTGCAGAGCACAGGCTCTAGGTGCGCGGGCTTCAGTAGTTGTGGCTCACAGGCTCCAGAGCGCAGGCTCTGTAGTTGTGGCGTGCGGGCTTAGTTGCTCCGCAGCATGTGGGATCTTCCCAGACGAGGGCTCGAACCTGTGTCCCCTGAATTGGCAGGCAGATTCTTAACCACTGCGCCACCAGGGAAGCCCCCTAACTCATCTTTCTGATGCCCAGTTCTTCTAGTGTGTTCTGTACCCCAAAGCCTCAGTAATCCTCTAAAAATGCCATATTCATCCTGTTCCTTTCTTGCTCAAGAATCCATAATGGCTCCCTTCCCATTTTTGGAGCAAGTCCAAATGCCTCATTTGAGCCTTCAAGACCTGCACTACCCCTCTTGGCCTCCCTCATTTTAGCTCTCCTGTATGCCCAGCACTAAGATTATCTGCCCCTGAACAAACCTTCCTCTCATCCTTCCCTGGGGCCTTGGCTTACACTGATTCACCCCTGTCCTCCTCTCTGATCACCCACATTGTTCCCTTTCCCTGGATGCTTTCTTGACCTCTGTTCCCCAGGGCCAGGTCTCATTCACTTCTCCCTGCCCTCACTCCTTGAACTGCTTGCCCAATATCATGTGCATTGCATCTGCATTTCTAGTCATGTGTTTCCAATTGCCATAGATGTTCGCTTCCAGGTCCCATCATTTCAGACCCATCACCTTCCCTAAAGCTAGTGATTCTCTTCTTGGGATCAGTGACCCCCAGCCCACACCACTAGCTCTCAAATGCTTCTATTGTCTGCCCTTTGGTTGTATGGCCTTCTCTAGCACCTCACGTCTCAGGCACCACAAGTCCCAGCTTCTTCTCCAAAATGACAATCTTGAAGGCAATGGCCACCCTCCCCAAAGACCCAGCAAAGGCTTTCTCCATATTTTCTAGGGACCAAGGAATCAGTCCTTAAGACTTGTGGGTCCCAGAGCCTGTTCTACAGATACTCAGGCCTCAGGGAGCAACCCCCCACACCACCCCCACCCCTAACTCCATCACTCACCGGCCATCATCTTTTGGGCCTCATAGGGCTCCATGTAACCGTCATTCTCGGGGACCTTCTCTGGGGCTCCTGAAGCTCCTATTGGGCCTTCACCAGTCTCCTGAACATCAAACGGATCCGCATAGTCTTCTAGAATTGCTAACTTTGGGAAGAGAGTGAGGGGAGCAAGCTTCAGACGTCTGAGAGACAGCTCTGCTTCTCCCCAGGATGCTCTGTCCATGGGAGCAAGAGTCCTGGGCAGGCTGCCCAGGAGCTTGGATGGGGAGAAGCTCTGGCTCTTCCTTTGCAGGGGTCCCCACTAGGCTGCCAACAGAATGGTACATCTTTCTTTTCTGTTAATTTTGTGCCTCTGGCCCGTTCCCTAGGCTAAATGGACAGGATGAGGCTCTGGACTTTAAGGCCTGCCTCAGTCAGGGTCCAGGCAGGACCGGAGCCTATACCAGGTGGCCTAACAGAGGGAATTAATTCAGAGACCTGGCTATAAAGGTGCTGGAGTTCAAAGAATAAGCAGGGAACAGTAGGCAACTGGGGGATTAGCTTGGTCCATGCCTAGCACTGCATTCCCAGATGCTAAATAAGTATTTGCTGACCATCAAGGAAGGTACTGACTTTATGCCACAGTTCGCTGGTTTATCCTCACAACATCCTTCACAATGTCATGTGGGAATTATTATCCCCATTTTAAGGAAATGGAGGCTCAGGGCAGGTAGGGAACAACATGCCCAAGTCCATTCCACATAAGTGGAGAAACCAGGATGGAACCTGTGCCCTTTGTGCAAAATCATGCTGCCACCCTGCTACCACTGGGCATCTTGGCTGTCCTGGGAGAGAGACCACCTTAGGATAGCCCTGAGAAAGCCAGGGTTTGGGCTCTGCTGAAATCCCCCGGGCTCTTGGAGGACAGGGACAGGAAAGGCCTGGTCTTGGCCCTCCCCATCCCAGGGTGCAAGCCGCACACCCTGCAGAGGAGCTTAAGGGGCTCGGGGCGGGGTGCAGCTGAGGACAATAGAGCCTTTCTTCAAGCTGGGCACAGGCTCGGGGGGACCAGCCGAGGCAGAGACAGAGCACAGCCCGCGGCGCGCTAACTGCACCTCGGGGCGGGAGAGCACCGCACACCGGGTTGCCAGGCGTTGACAAGAGGTAGCTCCGGGGCCTGCAGCATGGGGAAGGGGCCACTCCTGCCTCTCCCCTATTCTCGGTCTAGGCTTTGGTTCTGGTCCAGATCAGGACTGTGGGAGACAGTTGTGCAGGGAGGCTGTGGGGATGATGACCGCCTGTCCTGGGTTACAGGACCTGGGACCCCTAGCAAGGCGGAAATGGAGAAAGAAAACTTCCCACCTCAGAGACCCCTTCTGCATGTTCCTTGAACCCCCACTGGCCCCTCTAGGGGTCTCAAGAATGTCCCAACAGCTCCTACCATCTCATCCATCGGTTCTTCAGCTCCTACTCGTTTCACCTTGTTCCAGTCAAGACCCCCAGCTCCTTTACCTCCCTTGAATCTCTGCCTGCTTCTGAGAAGACCACCATCTCAGATCATCCCATCACCTCCACCAGAGCATCCACTGGCCTGGGGCTCTTTGTCACTTCTGTCCCTCCAGCTCCAGTAAGCACCTGGTTCACAGTGGGCACTAGAAAAATGTTTCTGCTAGATCACTGCCTATTTCCCCTTACAGCCCCCCTCTGCGAGTCCTCCTTCCTGCAGGAAGTGCAGAAAAGGAATCCACTCCTACCCCGAGCTGCTTCACCCCAGGCCAACAGGCACCCACAGTCTCACCCACTTGACCAAGGGGCTCTGGAGCCAGCCCATTGGGTACCCACCCAGCCTTACACTCATATGTGGCAGCTACTTAACAGTAACTGAATCAACAAATGTGCTATCCTTAAACCTTGCAGTGGCTCTCCAGTGCCAGAAGAACAAGTCCAAAGTTAAAGGGATTTAAAGATTCCACTTTGCTCTTTGGGTTCTCTCTACCCACCCTAGGTTACTTTGTTACCTGAAAGCTGTATAATCTCTTTCTTATCTCAAAGGCTTTCCCTTTACCTGGATCAGATTATTTTTCTTTAGAAAGCCTTCCATTCTCCCTCCAGGTCTGTTTAGGGCCTCTGTGCTGGGCTATCAACACACTGTGTAGTAAATACTTGTTTTATTATCTGTCTTCCTGCAGACTGTGAACTTCCTGAGGGCAGTTCATTGCTAAATTCCCAATACCTAAAAGTGCTCAGTAAATATTTGTTAGATCAGTTCATATAACAGAGGAAGGAAGAATGGACAAAGGAAGCACTTTTCCTTGTTCATTCAGGGGAGGAGGAAGCATGAATCTGGCTGGGGAGGCAAACACGGGGTATGAGTCCCTGGAAGCTGCTCAATAAGCAGAAGCACCTGGCCCAAGCCCCAGGCCCCCCTCTCCAACTCCACAGAGCCCCCCCTTGCCTTCCCTGAGCAAGCCCAGTCAGAGCTGCAGGCAGCACCCGTCCCACTGGAGTCCTGGGCCAGTGCCAGGAGCTGCGACCCCTCCTGGCAGCTCCTGGCAGCTCAGGGCCCGTGGGCACCCAGGTGGCAGCTCTGTGGGCAGCTCAATGGCTCCTCTGTTCCATGCCTGGCTCCACACCCTGCTCCAGGAAGCCCTGGCCTCCGCCCTGGGCTGGGGCACCTAGAGAAGCCACCCATGGGGCCGGGGTCAGGAGCAGCAGCAGAGACGCCTGCTGGGAAGGACGGGCACCTGACCTGGACATACAGAACGTGTCAGAGACCAGACCTGCTTTCCCAGTGGCTTCTAGGTCACGTGAAGAGGCAAAACTGCTCAGTGTGGGGAAGCTGCCCCTGTAGGCTTCTGACACCTTTGCTCTATCATGATTTACTTTGTTTATGGGCCCTCTACCTGACTCTGCCGTGCTCACTGTTGTATACGGCATCCATCACAGGGCCTGGCACACAGTAGGTGCTGAGTGAGCATGTACTGGGTGCTCAAAAGGCCGCCTTCTACCCAGACTCCATCTTCTGGAGTGACAGACTCTCAGATCCCAATTCATCTAACTCTGACCGACCAGCAGGGGCTGTAGGAGCAGCCTGTCAGGAGAATCCACATTTGATAGGGATCAAAGCCTTTGGCTCAAGGGCAGAAGGAAGGAACTGGCAGGGGAGGCACCTAAAGCCAGGGCTGATATTTAGGCAAATCCTCTGGTACGCTGTTGAAATGCTGAAATATTTCCAAACTAGTAGGTAAGTAGCTCTGCCCAGAGGGCTCTGTGGCTCCCTCCACTCCTGCAGGAGGGTGGCAGGGTGCCTCCAGGACCCTGGTCTTGTGCCTGTTCAGTTGGGCAGTGCTCCTCCCAAAGCAGCTGCCAGGACTTGCCTCTCCTTCCTGCCCAGGCCTCTCCTGAGGTAGCCGGCAGGCCCACGATCTGGTTGAACCCTCCACTCTGCAGCTGGGCCCTGCTACGAGTTTCTGACCCCACCTCTGGGGCTTTTGAGGCCAGGGGAGCAAAGGAGACACATGTCACAGGATTTGGGCTCTGCAAAGTACCCGAAGTCTACCACTGTCCCTTTTCTCCATTTCTTTAGTTTATATTTAATGTCTGGAAGTCTCTGGTTTTTTAATCTGTAGAATGGGGATGGTATTAGCACCTACCTCATAGGACTGGGTAGAGGGCAATGAATGTAAAAAGTCCTTGGCCCAGAGGCTGGCAAGGAGTCAGTGCTCAATAAATGTTTGCCCTGATGATAATCTCTTTTATTCAGGCATTAAGACCCCAGAGTTCAGGTGCTTGTCTAGGGTGCACAGCTTGCAGTAGCAGAGACAAGAAGGACAGAGACCCAGGTCTCCTGATTCTCATTGCCTTGCCACAGATTTTCCAGAAAAACTGGGAAATGTAGCATCTTCTCTCCTCTATTTGTAGATTTAAAATACACCTTAGCATGTTAAAGGCTCTGAGAAGTCCTGCAACCAAAAGACTAACTTAATTTTGTTTAATTCAGCATTTCTCCAAACTATTTAACCATGAAATCCCTTTTCCACTGAAAGTCTGTCAGTCTGGGAAATGGTGTACTATTGATATTTACCTTGCTCAGAATTGAACTTTTTGCACCTTCTGTTCCCACTTACTAGAATGCCCTTCCCACTTTTATCTGCCAGGGAAACTCCTTCACGTGAAACAAATTTATTATCCTTTTCTAATAACAAAGCAATGCCATGCTTGTAAAACATTCATCACAGACATGCAATTGATGCTACCAAACCTTTTAAGACCCTTATAAGGTATGTCCGAGGCCACTTTGGGATTGGGTGGCAAGTGCTGGCCTTCAGCATTCAGGAAATGGCAAACTCGGCACAGAATGCAATCCTCATTCCTTCCTTAAGAGCCTCCTTCCCCTGGTTCATTAGCAAATGCTCAGTGGATACTTCCTCTCTCTGCAGGCCTCCTCTCAGCAGGTGCAAAGGTCCCGTGCAAAGGTCCCATACACGGTGCTGGCAGCCAGTCTGGAGTCAGGCTGCCCAGCTGGGAACCTCAGCTCTCTTAACTAGCTGTGACACCATGCAAGCGTGACTCAACATTGCTGTGCTTCAGTCTCCCTTTTCGTAATGCTGGAATAACAGACTTGTCCTCATAGGGTTGTTGTAAGGATCAACTGGTCTAATACACATCAGCTGCTTCAAATGGTACTAGATACAAGGTGGAGGCTCAGTAAATGTCCACGATTATATTATTAAATACAAAGGACAAATTCCTGGATCCTCCAAGAGCTCACAGTGACAGACACAAAACAAGTTCCCAAAAAGTGAAGCACCTTGAGGTGCTATGAAGCCACACGGCTGAGCCCCAGGCTCTGCAAGCCCCACAGGCTCACTGTATGCAGGGTTTGGGCCCCACCTCCACTCTCATATCATATCACACTGGTTCTCCAGGGCAAAGGGAATAGGCTGCAGGTAGCCCTCCAAGTCCCGGGCCCCAGCCAGCTGCTCCATCCAGGGTCACAGGGTCCTGGCTGTTCCTGGCTCCCAAAGGGTGGAGCACGAGGGCTGCAGTATCACCGAGTCACTGCCCAAGCCAACAAGCCGCAGTTGTCTTCCAGAGGGAGGGAGTGCTGCAGCACGAGGAGGCAGCAGCGGATAGAGTGGACAGGCCTGTGGGCCTCAGCCCCCCTCGAAGCACCAACGGCAGTGGCACCAACAACAGCACAGGCCACAAAGTTCAGATCCCTTGACCGGAACCCTCCTCCTTTCCTCCATCAGGAGACCCAAGGACACGTGTGAGAGAAACGAATCACACCTCTAGACTCTGCGCAAGTCATACGAAAGAAAATTAAAGCAAACAAGGAAACAAACTCAAAAAAGGCAAGGACTCGGTCTTCTGGGTGGTGAGTCTCTTTCAGCGCTTAGGCCAGTGTCACTTAATGATACTCAAACACTCAATGAACACTGGCCAGGGAGGGCCCCTACCTGCCCTCCTAATCCCAGGGCAGGCATGTCTTGTTCATCTTCTGACACCCAGAATGTATCCTTCACTTTCTTCTTCCAGCCTGTCTGTTGATTCGTTTCCAAACTTGGGCCCAGAGGATCCAAGTCCATGTGAAAACCATCTATGAGGTACAGTATGTATTCTTCAAAGTTCTTAATATTTCGAGCCCTGTGAACACCAGTGAGAATCTGAGAGCTGTGAGCTCATGCCCCCAAATATGTGCACAGTATTTCTGGAGGTTCATGAACCCTAGAAGCCCCTCTGTGAGCTAAGAACAAGAACCCTAGTTTCAATTCATACAGGGTGCTTGACTGTCTTAGTATTCACATCACCTCTCTCTCTCTGTTTTGCTCTCTCACTCTCTCATTCTCTGTCTCTGTCTCTCTCACACATGTATCTTGGCATGATGGAGGCAAAGGACACACTGTGCAGATGGTCAGAGGCAACTCAAAGCTTCATCCAATCAGGGCCCCTCTCCCATCCCCATCCCCCTTTCCTAATTAGATCAGGTTTTTCCTGTTGAAGGTCTGAGAAAAGGGAGCAAAGCAAGGGAAGGCACAGCTCTCTAGTCCCTCTGCCAGGGCATAGCCTGATGGCCAGACAGGGCCCAGTACCAAGAGGGAGTCTTCCTGCAGCCAGATGGTGAGGCCCTGCCTGCCTGCTGCTCCCACACCTGCCCTGCCAGGCCTGCCCAGATGGCCAACCTTGCACCCCTGCCAACTGCAGCCGTGGGTCTCAGGGTGGGCCAGCGGCCAGAGCCCTGCACGGGGAGGAGGCTAATGGTCCTGAGCCCCCAGGCCTCTCAGGGTCCTGTCTGAGGCCTATTCTCTCCAGCCCCTACATCCACTGGGCTCATTCCCCTTCAACTTCTCTGGCTCATCACAGAAGCATTTGCACCCATTTCATCAAACCTCATGATCCAGCTCAGAGGGTTCTGACCCACCCAGCACCAGCTGCTGGACTGCAGAAGGAGAGAAGTGAGCCAGCCCAAGGCAAAACCTGGTCCCCAGCCTCATCTCACCTCAGGAAGAGACTCAAAAGCAGCAAGCCAAGAGGACCTGCAGGGCTAAGCGGAGGGGGAACTGAGACTAAGGAGAAAGCAGCCACACAGGACAGGAACACCAGCTCAGCGGGGCCTCGGGGGCCAGGCCGGCTCACCATCCAGAAGGTACAATCCTGTGTGAGTTCTGCAGGCAGGTGCTGACACTTGGGTTTAGGCTAAGGGGCTCAGGTACCTAGTCTGGGCTCTTCCTAAGATGATCCAAACTCCACTCCTGAAGAGGTGGAGCCACTCTCTCTGAATGGTGGGAGGCCCCAGGTCAGCATCCCTGCCCCTGGGCCAGCTCAGATGGCATACTGGGTCTTTCCCACACACTCATTAAACCACAGAATTGTGTGGCTCCTAGGAAATCCTGCTGGATTTCATTCCTGTCCCTGCAGCTGACAAAGGAGTCAGATACCTCTTAGCCCCCAAGGTCTGAGCAGCCCACAGATCTCAGGGACGACCCAGGGAGAGGCATGGATGCCCTTGGTGAGAAGAGGCTGTGGGTTTCTGCATGGTTGTGTGGGCACAGCCCCTTCCTTGGGGTCTCTGTGGGGAAGTGTACAAGGGGGACTTTAGTTAGGGGAGTCTCTGACCCTCAGGTCACCCTAGCAGTGGAGAGTCACCACTCAGGACCTATTGATATTTATGCAGCACCCCTCTTGATGCCAAACTCTGTGTCAGGCACTTGGGAGACACAATATGAGGATAAGGTCCTTGTCCTGGAGGAGCCCACGGCTTGGTGGGCAGCCTGTTATGCCATCCCAAGACGATACAGAGAGGAGGAGGGCCAGGGACAGTTCAGGCCCACATGCCAGCAGGCAGTGGTCAGGGAGGAGGAGACTAACTGATCAATAGTAAGAACAAAGCCTAATGCTTCCTCTGCCTCACTGCCACCACCACCAATCGGGGAAAATTAGGAAGAGGAGCCTAAGGACATGTGAAGAAAGCATAGGCTCCTTCTGCAGGCAAACAGTCCTGGCCCAGGATGGGTAGCCATGCCCCATGGCAGGAACTAGGGGAAAAATAATTCACATTCCTGAGGCTTCTGCTCTGACCCTGACACATCTCTCTTACCCAAGAATCAGGCAGAACAGTGGCGCGCTCTCAGCTGAAAGCCTCAGTCCTGGAGCCAACAGATTCAGACAGCAACTTTGCTCTCCAATCAAAGAAAACTGTTCTCTGCTGAGGAGAGGGGAGTAAACCCCAGAGCGAGCTCCCAGGGGTAAGTGAAGAGGGACAATAGAGCTAGGGCAGCCCACCGAGTCATCGTCCTAGAATTTAGGACTACAGGGACCTGGGGATGACTTTCAGCTGTCAGGGAGGGATAAGGCCGCACTGAGGTTGGGCAGGGGGTGTCTTCTCTGCCAGGGGCCTTTGAGCCACAGTGGATGTTCTTGGAAAGAGTGAATGCCCAGCCCGCCTCTCTGCCCCAAGCCTGCAGATCCACAAAAAGATCTAGCCACCCTCAGAAGGGACCCGGGGAGCAGGAGGCCAAGAGGAGAGGAGGAGTGGGCTCAGTTGCTTAGCCCCTTCTGGGCAACAGGTTCTGAGCACTGACTGTCCGCATACCTGGGGGGATAAGGGAAGGAGTGCAGGAGTGGGCCTGCCTGGACCTCAGTGGTCAGCATCCTTGGTGAAGAGCTGCATACTGCCTGTTCTGGCTTCCTGAGAACAACGGTCCACCCGGCTCCAGTCCCACTGGGTAAGGCAAAGGCCAGCTCTTGCCGTGTGCACAGGGAGAAACCCAGCCTTCACCTCCTTCCTGGGGCTTCAGCACCTCCAAGGATGCTTGGGCTTTTTTAACAGGAGAAGGAGTGGAGCTTTGTGCTGGCTCTGCCCTGAGGGGGAGGGGTCAGAGATCAAAGGGCAGTGAGCTGCTGCTCCCAGAGGATTGAAAGGCCATAAACTGGGGAGAAACGGGCTCCAATCCCGTTAGAAAAAAGGCTCCCCGATTAGGCTCCGGGGTCTGCGATGAGGAGAGCAGAGCTGGGAGGGGGAGGGTCACTAGTTCAGGGGCTATAATGGAAAGAGGCAGAGTTTGGGGCGCACGTCCCAAATTAGAAGGTCGAGAATCTGAACAAAGGTGGATGAAGGCTCCGAGCCCCGGGGTCAGGGACTAAGATCGTGTCCGCCAGGAACCGTGACACCAAGGGGCCCCGCCCCGGTCAGGCCACCTTTGTCCCTCTCGAAAGCCCCAGACCTCCGACCACCTCTCCTCCTTGCCACCCCCCCGACCGGCGTGGCACTCACCCTGTCGCTGCTGGCGGGTGGTCCAGAGATCCGTTCCTCGGGAGGAGGCGCTGGGGGTCCAGGGGTCTCGACCCGAATAAGGCGGTGGGGTGGCGAGCCGTGGCGCGGGGGCGGCGTGGGGCCAGGAACGGCAGGGGTGGCTAGAGCAGCGGAGCCGGACGGCGCCCCGGAGTAGGGGTCTTCGAAGTCGCGCTCCCTCTGCAGTCGGTAGGCGGCCAAGATGTCCGGGGGAGGTGCGGGGGGCGCAGCCGGGGAAGGTGCGGGGGGGCGGTAGTCCGGCTCCGGGGGCGCCGGCTTGCCCCCACCTCCGCCGCCGCCCCCCCCGCGGAAGCCCAGGTGCTCCCGGAGCCACTTGGCCACTCCGCCGCTGCCGCCCCCTCCTGGGCCGGTTCCCGCACCTCCGGCGCCCCGGCGCGATCCAGCCGGGCCGCCCCCCGCGCTCCCCTGCGCCCGCGGCCCCGGGCCGGAGCCGGCAGGAGAAGCTCCGCTCAGTAACATGAGGCCAGCCAGACTGAACGTGGGGAGCTCTGTGGCCGGGCAGGGGGCGGGGGCGGGGCGGGGGCGGAGCTCGGCGGGGCGGTGAGAGGGGGCGGGGCTTAGCCGGGCGGCGAGAGGGGGCGGGGCTCGTCAGTAACAAGGGAGGGGCGGGGTTCCGCTGCCTAAAGGAGGCGACCTCCCCCCGCCCGGCGGAGAGGAGCGGGCGGGGGCTTCCAGCCTGTGTGGACTCAGAAGTGAAGTGGCGACCCTAGGGCAGGGAATGCGACTCCTGAGGATGGACTGAGGATGAATCCTCCACGGGGCGCACCTGTGCACGTCTGTTCCCCCTCCCCAGCTCCCACCTCGCGCCAAACGCCAAGAGGGGAGTCTTCGGATTCCGGGGTTCCTGGCCCTCCGGCGCCTTCCGCCCCTCCTTTACCCTACCCAAGGCCTCCCAACTGGGAAATAATGTCCTGGGAGGAAAAGCTGGGGTGGTGTGGGGGCGAGACAGGGGCTGTTCTGTAAGATGTGTCTGGAACTACCGGCTCCGGCCTGCTGCCTTGGGAGCCCCACCTACTTCCTCCCATCCAACTGCTCTCTGTGCACATACTCGAACCCACTCAAGATAGACATCTCACATCACAGACAATCAGCTCCCTAGAGGCACCCACTTCTCCCGAGTGGTTTCCACACACGCCCTCCTCACAGGCCAACAGCCCTTGCATAGACGCCTCCCACCCGGCCCTGATGGCAGCGCAAGCATATACACAGAAATCCCTTCAAGTCCCAGGTTGCGTTGCCAATCAGCTTAGTGACAGAATAGAAACAGACAAGTCAATAAATCAAGTCTAGAAACAGTTCCAGTGTTGTCTGTCATAAACCCCTTATCCTCCAGAGGCTCGGATGCTCAAGCATTTTTGAGAAATAAAACCAATTTCTCCCCAGGAATGTTGTAGCCCTGAGGCCAACACCAACATTTGCTTTTGACTCTGATGGAAAGGTAGCAGCTTCACCTCACCAACATCCCTCTGAGCACTACCTCAGTGTCTCCCTCACCCTTAGGCTCATATCTGTCTTGTGAGGGAGCAAAGAGCCACGTGAGGCCCCACAGGGAAGGGGGCTCAAAGCTGGAGTAGAGTAAGATGTGATGGTAAAACTGAGAATACCCTAGGATTCCCAGGACCCCAAGTCTCAAAATATTTGTTGAGTTTCTGCTTTGTGCATATTCTTTGGTGTTATAGGACAGTGCTTTCCAAACTGCAATATGCACACGAATCTCCTGGGGAGTTTGTTAAATTGAAGTTTCTGATACTGTAGGTCTAGCTGGGATGGGGTCCCGTGTAGTTCCAACAGGTTCCCAGGTGATACAGATGCAGCTGGCCCTGCCACCACACTTTGAGTAGCAGGACTGTAGGAGATACTGAAATATCTGATATTGTGTCTGGTTTCATGAGGTATAATAGAGAAAATAACGTGCACATCGTAAAAATGTGCAGCTTAAAAAACTGACTAACAAAGCAAAGCTGGACATAGAGATAATAAATTCTAGAAGAATTGTCCAGTTGATCCATATTGGAGGGTCTCCTCAATCACCAGGTATCTGACAACAATAATTGTGGGCTGTAGCCAGATGTCTGAGGATCAGTGGCAAGATACTCAGTGCCACTGATTCTCACTTTCCTTATATCTGCAAAGGGCATGATGACTGTGGGTGAGGATTAGGGAAAATGATGGATATGAAATGATGGAAATGATGGAACAGGATTTGAAAACTGTAAAGTGCTTACCATGGTAGATGTCAAATGAAGCCACATATGTTTAAGAAATATGGAGTTAAGCTGCTGACAGCTCAGAAGAATGGAATCAATCAAGTCTACACAAAAGATAGTAGGCTTCATGGAGGGGGTAGACCTGAGCTGGGTAGGATTTGGACAGATGAAGCAAAGGAGTGAAAGATCATTCCAAGCCAGGAGGTCAGCATGAGTTGAGTGAAGGGATTGAGGTGGGAACCAGCCTACCATAAAGAAGGGGTGGGTTCATAGTGAGGAAGGGTAGGAAGTAAAGTCACATGAGGAGGGGGGAGGATAGCATAAGGGTAGAGTTTAAATGATAATTAAAAAGCTATAATACCTTATGTGCACTGTGAACTTACTCTTGTTTTAAACTATCTGTTAATGCACTTTCCTCCCCCACCAGAGTGTGTGCTGCTGGAATCAGGCATTGTTGAGCACCTCATGGGACCAGGAAGCTTGCTAGGAACCAAGGATACAGAGGTGAGGCCCTCTCAGCAAGTCTCCTCTAAGACCTGGGTGGAGTTTGCCAGATCCAAAGTCTTGCAGTTAAGCATGTTAAGCATTGTACCATAGACTCAGGATTCTGAAAGGGAGCCAGGTGTTCCCATCACTTAGAGCAGAGCCTGTCATGTGGCAGGAGCTTAACAAATGTTGAAATGAATAAAGATCATTTCTCTTGTTCGTATTTTTATATAGCTATAATTGTGGTATACACAATTTTATGTCCTTATTTTTTCCACTTAACATTGCACATTTTCCCCATTTTTATTATGTAAGCTTTATTTTCTTCCAATTTTTTTTCAAAATATTTCAAACCTACAGAAAAATTCAAAGAAAGTACAGTGGAAATCTGTATAGCCTTCACCTAGATTCACTACTTTTTAACATTTTGCCACATTTGTTCTATCCCCCCACCCTTTTTTTTCCTTAACCATTTGATGCAAGTTTAAGGTATCAGGATACTTCAGCTCTAAATACTTCAGCAGCCATTCCCTAAGAATAAGGAATTATTGCATGGGGCCATTAGACCATTACCATAATAGTATTGTGTATTATGCAGTCTATATTAATTTTTTTCCATTTCCCCCCAAATGTCATATATATATAGTTGGGGTTTTTTTTGTTTGTTTGTTTTTTGTCCTGATTCAGGATTTATCAAGGTTCCTTCCCCCGTTGCACTTGTTTGTTTCTTTAATCTCTTTAAATCTTGAACTGTTCCCCATTTTTTTCTTGCTAGTTTGTTTTTCATGACATTGATCATTCTGAAATGTCCAGGGCAGTTGTCATGTAGAATGTCGCACATTTTGGATTTTTCCATAGTTTCCTCATGATTAGATTCAGGTTAGACATTTTTTATTTTGTTTTTTTGTTGTTGTTGTTTTGGTTTTTTTTGTTTTGTTTTTGTTTTGCGGTACGCGGGCCTCTGACTGTTGTGGCCTCTCCCGTTGCGGAGCACAGGCTCCGGACGCGCAGGCTCCGGAGCTTCCATTGATGATCTATGCTTACATTTGTTATTACACTGGGGATCGCAAAATGATGTCTCTAATTGTCATTCTGTATTTGTTTTTTTTTAAATTTTCTTTCTTTCTTTCTTTCTTTTTGGCTGTGTTGGGTCTTTGTTGCTGCACGCGGGCTTTATCTAGTTGTGGGGAGTGGGGGCTACTCTTCCTTATGGTGCACGGGCTTCTCATTGCGGTGGCTTCGCGGTGGCTTCTCTTGTTGCGGAGCACAGACTCTAGGCGCACAGCCTTCAGTAGTTGTGGCACACGGGCTCAGTAGTTGTGGCTCGCGGGCTCTAGAGCACAGGCTCAGTAGTTGTGGCACACGGGCTCAGTAGTTGTGGCTCGTGGACTCTAGAGCACGGGCTCAGTAGTTGTGCACGGGCTTAGTTGCTCCGTGGCATGTGGGATCTTCCCAGACCAGGGCTCGAACCCGTGTCCCCTACATTGGCAGGTGGATTCTTAACCACTGCGCCACCAGGGAAGTCCCTGCATTTATTATCTGGCATTCATTTCTGTAAAGAAGAGTTTCCTCTCCTCCTCCTCCCTCCTCACCCCCATCCCCATGGTCTCAAAAATTTTTTTTTAATTTTTTAAAAAAATTCAATGTGATATAATCCATTACCATCATCATTCTGTTTGATGCTCAAAATTGTCCCAAATTGAGCCAGCAGGAGCCCTTTCAAGAGGCTTCTGCATTCTTTTGACTTGGTCTCGCCAATCTTTAAACATTTACTTGCATTCTCACACAAGATGTTCTAGACTCAACTTGTACTTACCCTGTTGCAAAATGTAACCAGTCATTTTTTTAAGGGAGTCTTACTCCTTTTAGTTGGAAATGGTATTTTAAAATTGACTTTGTACTTTAAAAATGGCAATTTAATATCTCATCAAATAAGCATACCTCAGTTTAGCTCATCACTTTATTTGTTGAGCATTTAGGCTATTTCCATTCTCCTCCCTTCTACATAACTGTAACAGACATCTTTATGCGGATAACTTTTCCAAGTTTAGGATTATTTCCTTTGACAAGATTCCCAAAAGTGGAGTTGTTGGGGCAAAGAGTGTATATTTTTTCTTACTCTTTTTTTTTTTTTTTTGCGGCACGCGGGCCTCTCACTGTTGTGGCCTCTCCCGTTGCGGAGCACAGGCTCCAGACGCGCAGGCTCAGCGGCCATGGCTCACGGACCCAGCCACTCCGCGGCATGTGGGATCTTCCCAGACGGGGGCACGAACCCGTGTCCCCTGCATCGGCAGGCGGACTCTCAACCACTGCGCCACCAGGGAAGCCCATCTTACTCTTGATACACGTTATCCATCTGCTCTCATAGAAAGTTTTAAAAGTCAACAACGACTTCTAAATGTTAAGCCCAGTTATTTTGTCTCATTCCTCTTTCTCCTTTGCAGCACCTGAGTCTGCTGACCTCCTTTGTGCTTGCAACTGTCTTCTCCCAAACTTTCCTTAAAATGACACTGTTCTCCTTTCTCTCAAGGCAAATCCTCTCTTCCTCCCTTAACCTCCTAAAGTTTCGCATGTTCCAACACCTAGACCTTAGAGCTCACTTTTCTTACTGGGTACTAAGTGGGGTGTCCTCCCTTCTATTTGCTTGACTTTGAATGCCCAGTCCCATCCTGAGCTCCCATTCCTTCTGGTTTTGTCTTCTAAGTCTGGCCCTTGGCTTTGCTCTCCAGCCTTGCCTTGGGTCCATCTCTGTCCACAACCTTGAGAGGACAAACATATCCCAGTATACTCATATATGCACTCTGTTCTTAGAGATTCTGCATGTAAATGGAGCTTCATTTGGGCCGTGTTTTCTATTTGTCTGATATAAAATAACATGGTGGGGGGGACTTCCCCAGTGGTCCGGTGGTTGAGAGTCCACCTTCCAGTGCAGGGGATGGGGGTTCGAGCCCTGGTCGGGAAGCTGGGATCCCACATGCTGTGGGGCAACTGAGCCTGCGCTCTAGAGCCTGCGTGCCACGACTGAGACCTGACGCAGCCAAATAAATAAATTAAAAATATATATTTAAAAAAATAACATGGGGGACTTCCCTGGTGGTGCAGTAGTTAAGAATCTGCCTGCCAATGCAGGGAACACGGGTTCGAGCCCTGGTCCGGGAAGATCCCACATGCCGCAGAGCAACTAAGCCTGTGAGCCACAACTACTGAAGCCCTCACACCTAGAGCCCGTGCTCCGCAACAAGAGAAGCCACTGCAATGAGAAGCCTGTGCACTGCAACGAAGACCCAACGCAGCCAAAAATAAATAAATAAATTTATAAAAAAACAAAACAAAACAAAAACATGGTTCTGTGTTGCAAGAATACAACTTAAGGTGCAACCATAAAGCAAACCGGGCCACTTCTCTCATTTATGGACTCGAGCAATCTCCTTTCAAATATTTATGGAGAGGCTGTATTCCTGGAACACAAATATAGTAGGATTCAGTTCTGCCTTCAATGAACTTGAATTTTCTAACTTTAGTGGTTTGTGATTTAAGTTGGATCCTGACAATAAGATAAGAGATGGAAGTGGAGGGTCTCCAAATGAACTATCAAGTCTAGTCCCTCTTCCCAACTCCAAACCCAGGAGGCTTCCCTGACTTTCCAACCTGAAATAAAAATAGGGCTGATTCCCAGCAGAGCCCAGGCTCCCCAAAGTTTTTTACAAGCACAGTAAGGAATTCCTTTCCCTTATCTTATGACCCCAAATAGTGTCCCACCCTCCCTAGCTGCGAGCCAGTGCCTGGGGAGCAAAAGGACTGGATCAGGTGGAGATTCCCCTGGGTATGTATACTCTTTCCTGTAAAGGGAGATTGCCTACCAATGCAAATCTAGCACTTCAGGTCTGACTTATGGGGGTGAGGAGGAGGAAGGGAAGAGGTCACCTGTATTATACAAGAAGCAAGGGGGGAATATATTTGCATACATATATACATAAATAAATATTTATTTATACAAAGACTGCCACAGAAAAATATATTGGAAACTGGCAATAATTGGTAGATAGGGTGAACAATGAGAGGGAGACACTTTTCACTGGGCTTGTGCATATGTATTCTCAATTTGATAATAAACCATTTTTTAAAATAAATGTATGAAAAGGAAAAAATCGCAGGCCACAGGGGCGCTGTTTTGTTGGTGTAGGAGAATGATTTAGACACTGATTTTCCATTTTTTTCAGGAGGTAAGGGGTTACAACTGTTTGATCTAAAGCTGTATTCAGATAATTAAATGAGAATTACTGAAGGTGGTGATCATAGAGCTGTTTCAGTTTTCAGAGTAGAGAGATGCAGCGTTTTTTCATTTTAAAAAAATGAGTCACAATTTATACAAAGTGTTATGGGCTGGGGGGGAAAAAGGAATTAGAAAAGGTAAGCCCCTTGCCGTGCCATTGTTCCCACAATGCCGTGACTCGGATTCGAACCGAGGTTGCTGCGGCCACAACGCAGAGTACTAACCACTATACGATCACGGCGAGCTACCGGGGACCTGTCAGCGGCCTTTTCTGATTGTCTTCTTCAACAGTTAAAGTCCTTCCCATTCTGCACGTCACCAAAGGGTCCACCTATGGGGCGGGTTCCGGCCTAAGGCCGGGTCTGAGAATGCGCAGGCGCATTGCTCTCTTGTCAGTTGTTCTCTCCTGTTTTGGCCCATTAGCCACGGGAGGTGGGGATGATGCAGTGGGAAAGGGTGGGTTCCATGTAAGAGTTTAGGGGGTTACCACTTGGGCATCCAGAGACGGGACTGGCCGGAGCTGAGTGTTCACAAGCTGTGTAACTCTCATTCCTTGGAGGACGCCTATCTCCTCTGCCCCTGAGACCCTTCTAGCGACCCCAAACTTGCCGGGGGGCGCTCCTCAGGGCTTCTCCTCCCTGTTGATTCCCCAGGAGTGACCTAACGGCAGCCTCTACGGATAATGTGGATGCCCGCAGAACTGGGCTGTCCACTTAGAAGGGACTCAGTGAACACACCCTGCCGTTCTCCCCGCCTCCAGCACCCGCTTCCTTGTTTCTCTTATTCCCGCGACGGCCCTGACTCGTCCCTCCGCAGGGCTCCCGCCGGACCCGGTGCCCTCCTCTGTTGCGTCCCTGGGCGCAGCAGGGACTGGGTCTGATTTTTCATCTTGTACATCAGTGCTTTCGTCTCCATGGCGCCTAGAACCAGGCCGAGTCCACAGTAGGCAGTGGCTTTTTGCTAAAATGAGAACATACCCCTGGTTCTAACAAGTGAATCCAGAGAGACCACCGGTCTCTTCAGTATTGTCTGCTCTAATCACTGCCCCCCTTCAGAGCCGCCAGAGGGATCTTGCTAAACACGAATAGAATCATCCTCTCACTCCTCCGCCTCTCATCCCCACCCCCGAGACTGCGGGAAGTTTGTCTACCTTTTCCAGCTCATCCTGTGGCCTTCCCTCAGTGTCGTTTCCCATTTCCTAGTTACTTGCTTTCATTCACTCAACAAGTCCTTGAGAGGCGCCTGCTACCTGTCAGACCAGGGCCTGTGGGCGTAGTGGGGGTGGGGAAGAGAGAAGACTTACAAAGAGGAATTATGATTGTTCCTTTTGGAGCCCTTAGCACACGAGATAATGCTGGTTGCTTGACATTCCTGGCTGTTTGACAAATTCTCTTTCTGCCTTTAAGAGCTACTTCAAAGGTCACCTCCTCTGCGAAGCGTTCTCTTCCTATTATTGGGAACCCGTTTTCAGCGCTGCCATGGACATTGGTACATATGTCAATTATAACATTTCTTGGCCTTGTGAGTGTTCTGTGCTCTGTCTGGGCTTGGCAGGATAACGTGCGTAGGCCAGGGTAAGCGGAAGCCTATATGTTTCCGAAGTCCAATTTAGCGAGACCTGGCGTAAACAGCGTTTCCAACTGTCACAAGGGGACTGGGATCCATTTTCAAGGAAGTTATTACAAACTGAAGATAAAAATGGAGGACAGCGTTAAAAAAGCTGTCCTCCTGCCGTGTCACTGCTTTCGCAATGCCGTGACTCGGATTCGAACCGAGGTTGCTGCGGCCACAACGCAGAGTACTAACCACTATACGATCACGGCGAGCTACTGGGGACCCGGGCGTTTCTTTTCTCGCCTAAGCTCTTCTCTGTTTAAGGCCCCGCCCCTTTGCCGTGTCACTGCTGGTTCCCGCCCGTCTCTAACCTCGCCTCTCCCTGAGGGAACGCAGGCGCACTGCTCGCTTGCTTTCTAGATATCCGTAAGCACTCACCAGCCCGCCAGATCCTACCGCTTCATTACCGAGGCGTGTGTTATTTGCGAGTTCCCCTTACTCCGCATCTCGAAGGAAGTTGTGCGGCTGGGTCCGAACTGATTTTCCTTCTTGTGGGATTTAAGAGACGGCCCCATTCCTAGCAAGAGCCCGTTCAGACAGCGTGAGCGCCAGGGCACGGTGGGTGTGAGAGGGGCCCAGCGCCGCCATTCGGACGACCCCCGGGCCTCACATTCGTACAGGCTGCGTGAGAGTCCCGGACGTAGGCCTGGCCTCTTAGGAGTCCTTTAGTTTGCAGAGGACTTTCAGGTCCTCTCTTTCACGGGCCGTGCGGACGACCAGCAGAGACTTCGGCCGGGAGTCCACGGCGCCCCTACTCCACTTCGGGCTGGGCGCCAGGGCCAGAGGGGCCTGGTCGACAGTGAACGGCTTGGGAAGGCGAGAGCGGCAACCACCTAGACGAGGACGACACTCAATGACGCACTCCTCGTGGCGTCCCAGTAGCTCGCCGTGATCGTATAGTGGTTAGTACTCTGCGTTGTGGCCGCAGCAACCTCGGTTCGAATCCGAGTCACGGCATTGTGGGAACAATGGCACGGCAGGGGCACCTTTTTAGATTCCGGAAGCCACATTCTTCGGCGGTTAGGCCCCAGCTGCTGCTTGATGTTAGGTCTGGGCCGAAATTATAACGCAGCAAAGGGTGACCGCGGGGTCTTCAGTGAATCAGCCAATCGTCATCTTCCTTCCTATATGATTGTTTAATTTGGGGGAGGTTATTCCGTGTTGTACTCATTATCTTACCTCATTTGGCCCCTGTCAATGGGGAAGTCATGTACTGGGTTTTCTAAAAAGCCCTCACACTCGCTAAAACTTCCTTTGGAGTGCAGGAATTATAGGAATACTGCACAAACATTTATTAAGCGTTAGAAGAGTGCAGAGTGGACAATACAGTGTGACGAGTGAAAAATCTGACTGCTCAGGAGGTGCTGGTTCCCGTAGCCACTATGAGGGTGCGAAAGAGGACTTTGTGGCCTCCATCTCCACAGCCACCTGGGTGAGAGGGATATTCTCGTTGAGGATTTTTCCTAATCTGCCTCAGGTTTAAAGCAAATTTTATTTGTTACTTTGATGAGCACTTAAAAAATCCAGACTCAACAAATTTAGGTCTGTCATTTAGGCATTAGGCAAAAATGGAAATATATTTTGGATTTGGCTCTCAGGTGGCTGGCAGCGGCTGTATCACTGTCAAGGAGGGAATAAGATAGGACTCAGTGAGCAATGAGCCTCTCCAGCTTCTCCCAGGGAACCTGGGGGTGGCACAGCAAGTCAGGAAGCATTCCTGGGAGAGATGGACATTGCAGTGGGGTTGTGCTTCGTTTACCGACAGCCTGTCAACAAAGTCTTACTGAACAGCCTGTAAAAGCAAGAAACTGTGGAGGACTGTAATTTTCCAGGTCTCCCCACTTCCACTTCTGTAAGTTTGATGACTTAAAAGCCACCCAACAGGACAGCTCAGATCATGAGAGAATAGAATAAAGGAAAGTGAGCCTGAGAACTTGCCAGACTTTGGACACTGATTTAAGTGTTATATGTATAGAAAATTAACATCACCAGCAAAAAAAGAACCAGCCAACAGAAATGTGACAACTTCTGTTCCTCTGACCGCTTACCAAATAACTGTACTGAAGTCTTTAAAAATCTGCAGCCTAGAATAAGATGTCAGGGTGGGAAGCAAGGAAAGGATCCAGCTTTTTCTCTGATGGCCCTCCCTCCAACCCCCATTCCTCTCCTGCTGGTGCTTCAGTGCTGGGCAATGAGCTGATCTCAGAATCTGGGGAGAAATTCTGGTGCAATCACTTCCTAAGAGTATTTTGAGTAAAAACAGTCAACCAAGAAAATAAAGACTACAAACATACATCAATGGAGGTAACCCACTCTAGCCATTCACATCCATCCAAGGCAACTGAAGTGTATTTGAGGGCAGGAATGCACTAAAGAAATCTGAACAGAAAGTTCCCAGTTTCAGGAAGAGTACCAGAAGGGGAAGGTGCTCTCCTAACTTTTGCTTGGCAGGTATGCAATTATCCATGGAGATGGGTGCATCCAGCTATCAAAATGTCATCATATTCTCTTCTGAGGTTGCTCACTTGATTCCCCTTGCTCTGATTTCAGGCCCCCAAACAGACTTTTGGTAATGATTTGCCAGCCCACGTAGACATTCCTGCAGGGAAAGTATTGCTCTGAACAAGTTTCTGATTAGTTGGCGTTTGCTCTTCTTAACTTGTTGGTATTTGGTTTAGACTCTTAAGAGTCTGGCTGGTATGATTCATTTCCCTTGAGTTTGCTTATCTCTGGGTGTACGGATAAAATGGAGTTTCCAGGCTGGCAAAGCTGAGAGCTAGAGACTCTGGCCTGGGATGAGAGACTGCTGCTCTGGGACACCCTCTGTCTGAGCAGTTAGTCAGCTTCCTCCCCTTGACCTCTTGATTTAAACCACGTTTTGCAGTTTCTGATTCTGGGAATGTGTCCTTTCCCCTACCCTTTCCAGCTGGAGGTCAGAGCTTTTCTCTAGGGTCTCAGCACCAGGAAAGAGGCAGGCAACCCTTCAAGGGACAAACCTTGAATGTACTTCATAAGCTTCAGAGTGTTTACTTAAATGGTCAACCCCATGGCTTGCTGGTCAGACTTGGTACATCTGGGAGCTGCTACTGCTGTAGCTGCCAGTCACCACGAGGTTGCAGTACAGACTGGACCAGCATCCTTTGGTGTCACCCGGAAGCTAGTTCAGATTCAGAATCTTGGTCCACAACCCAGAACTACTGCATCAGAACCTTCACTTTAGCAAGATTCTCTCCCGATTATTCATTTGCACCTTAAAGTTTGAGGCACTGGTCTGCTCTAGAGAACTACCTGGCTCTGATGCAGCCCTTCATTATTTATCTTGTGAGTACTTGGGGTGACTAGAAAGGACCTGCCTGAGTTGGCTGGGCCTCATCGTCTACTGGGCTTCACTGATGAGGGTGACATTGAGGTTTTGAGGAGGAGAAGATGGAGTTCTGGGAGGGAGTCACTGAGGGCCCATGTTTGGGAGCATCTAGGAAGGAGGCAGCAGCCCTGGACGTCCACCAGGAGGTACTGCACCCCAGGAAGTGGATGTAGAATGCTGAGGTTGGATAAAACTTAGTCCAGAAGATACCACTTTGGATTTAACCTGTATAACACGGAGCCCACTCCTCAGGGATTCTCTGGATATTTAGGACTCAAGTTCCAGTCATTCATTCATTCAGTAAACTAGCATATTTTAGCTCTTAACGTGCTGTACCTCATGGGGAGCTGCAAAGCTGTATATGATCCTTCTTGCCCAAACTAGTTTATTTTCCAGCTGAAAGAAAATGCTAGTCCACAGGCAACAGTCAGAAAACAACATAAGGAATGCTGTAGAAGAGACATCTTTTGCTGCAATGGAAGGAAACTCTCCAAGGAAGAGCTAACATAAACTTCCAGAATTGTAAAATCATTGAAGTTTATTTTCAGCACTTCCAGCACCCTCATTCTGATCCCCTTCTACCTCTTTGTGTTGTCCTTATCTCATTCAGTCTCGTTCATTTGATCAACAGTATTTACTAACAGCCTACTATGTGCTAGGTAGGCACTGTTCTAGGTTCTGGGGTTATAGTAATGAATAACACAGATGGGTTGTTCTCATAGACCTATAGTCTAGTGCAGGAATCAGAAAAGAATGTTAAATAAAAAATAAAAGAATGTGTGCCAATGGAAAATAATGTGATATAGTGTCCTCCTGTTCCCTGCCTATTATCCACCCATGTACCCCCTCAGCTCCTTTGTCTGTACAAAGTAAGATGACTGATAATAGTAAGTGTTGCCTTTTAATAGGGATGGAAGTTTTACACTAAAAAGATAAACTCTCATCCACAGTGGCCCACATGTGTCATAAAGAGCCTTCAGATGTGAGGCAGTCTTGTGTGGACAGCGTGAGGAGGACTCTGTGGTGACCTGCATGGACCTGCAATATAATCCAGTACAAGCAGGTGGATGCTGAGGGCCAATGAGCAGGACCAGATGACCCCATAGGTAGGTCAAGAACTTGCCAAGGACACAAGGAAAACAAAACATCCACCCAAGAAGTAAGAAAAATTTTTGAAAGAATAAAAAGCAGTGAAGTGATCAATTTCAGGAGAAAAAAGAAAAACAGAACTTTGTTGGGAAAAAATAAACTATAAAATAATTATTTAAAAAACTTTCAGTTACATCTGAGGCAACATAATTTTTTCAGTGCTTAAGACCTTGGGAGGTTTAATCCAGCCCCATTGACACACTAAATCAGTCCCCTGGATCGGAGATGCAACCCCTAGGGAAAGAAAGGGAGGAGGGGACCCTGAATTAAGATGTATTTCTGTCACTAGGTCGAACATACTTGGATAGGTAATAAATTTGGTAAGCAAAGAAGTAAAATTGCTTTTTTTTTGCATTCTTGAGTTTGTCACCTGAGATGTGCACCTCATATATGTGCCAAGTGACTAGCATAGAGGTGCTCAATATACATTAGTTGGTCTCTTGTTCCCAGGTACTTCTCTCTACACCCACAAAAAAAAAAAAAAAAAAAAAAGCCATGGGAAGATCCTACAGGACTATTCCTGTCATGAGGCCTAAAACTCTTTCTTGAGTCAAGAAGATTGCAGGAGCCACCTCTCAAAAGCAAAGGTCAAAATCAGTGGTTTCCAAACATTATTCTAGAGCTGATAAACAGGGATGAATTTTTCATCATGGAATGAGAAAAAATAAGGTTGATGTGGTAGGTTTTTCAAAAGGCTAAATGTGTTTAATTCAAAGAACTATTCTCTAGGCTAAGGTTATGGTCTTCCTATTTTTGAGGTGTTATAGTGACTTTTTAAAAAGTAGGTGATAATTTTTTTTAAGTCTTTAAGTTTGAAAAAATTAAAAACTGGCAATCCTATTTTGGTCTCCAAAATTACTTTTGAAATTTTACTGGTCAGTGAAATCTAAAAGTACAAAGCTCACTACAGAGCCTGGAGAGCAAAGCATCAGACTGAGAAGAGATGGTCCTCAGTTTGTAGTGGGTCTGCAGAGAATGCTCAGAGGGAGAAGGATCCCTGTTCTGTCAGGCAATGGTCCAGTCTAACCCCTATCCACCCACCTAACAAATAGCAGTCCCTAGTATGATCTGTGCTAGGCCTTGGAGATACAAATTCTAATAAAACATTCTTACTCAGAGATCATGTCAGTGCAGGGTTAATCAGATGAGTGAAGAAGTAATTACAGCTATATACATACAAAGTATATTGGAACTTAAATCATTCATTCCTCCAGGACATGACATTTGAGCTGGGTTCCAAGGCATGCAGAGTAGTTTTCCTGGCAGAGAAGGGGAAAGTGTATTCTAGGCAGAGAGAAAGGCAGAAGCAAAGGCCAGGAAGTGTGAACAGCATAGGGAAAGATAAAGCTGTGACGTAAGATATGGAGGGGCGAGTGGATGGAGATGTAGACTGAGAGAAAAACACACAATGTAAGTTGTGAGTTAAGTTTTATCTGAGGACCTTACTGAGGACTATAGCCCAGGAAACAGCCTTTCAGATAACTCTGAGGAACTGCTCCAAAGAGGTAAGGGAGGAGCCAGGATATATATAAACTTTTTTGCTGGGAAAACGTAGTCAAGCATCAAAAGATTACTGCTAATTACAACAAACAGGTATCTCAAGTTAGCGATTTTAGTGCTTTTCTGTGTCTGGGAAAATGCAAGTATCTGAATTCATTTGAAAATTTTTCTTAGATATGCATCTTAACTATCTAAAGGCCAGTGTACCCAAAGCATAGAATGTTTCCTGTTTTTCTTCATCCTGAATTCCCGTAAGGGCACACTGGCAGTGGGCAACTGCAGTGGCTGATGGCCTGATCCTTGTAGAACTGGAACAGCAGGCAACATTTTTTCTTCTTAATAGAGAGCAAGGGTGGAGCCAAATTGATGAATCTCTTGCCCCTTATTGAGACAGGCCTTTATCCTGGAGGCTGGTGGATCTTGACATTTTGTGGTAACTTATTGCTTTGGGGATCCCTTGAAAGTCATAGGCTTGTTCTCCAAAATAGTGCCGCTATGATAGAGTGTCAGGAATTCACAGAGGCTTTTTTTTTTAATTGAAGCATAGTTTATTTACAACATTGTGGCAGTCTCTGCTGTCCAGCAGAGTGACTCAGTTACACACATAGAGACATTATTTTTTTTAATATTCTTTTCCATTGTGGTTTATCCCAGGAGATTGGATATAGTTCTATGCACAGAGGTTCTCTTATATGTGGGACCATTTAAATCTCCAGTTCTAAGCAGAAGAGGGACATAATCGCATCTTCCTTTTGGAAAGGTGAGTGGTAAATGGGTAATTATTGACAAAAGTCTTAATTCAAAGGAGAGATAGAAGAGGATCTCAGCCCCCTGGTCTGGTGGTTGACGTTGGGGCTTGGGGACTAATCTAGGGGGAGAGGCTCTTCCCTCACATCACACCCATAGGTGTTTCCTCTTGAGCACAGAGGTAGAGGGGATGGACATGTTGGATGAAGAGAATGAATGTGAAGCTTCAGAGAAGCTCTAATATCAAGGGTGGAATATTTTCTAGAATTACAGTAGTCAAATAGTATGAAAGTAGATGTATCCGTGTTACCTTTATGTATATATACTATATTGTTAGTACTGAGATGTGGATATGCAAATTCAAATGTAACTTTAAGTTAAGAGGGAGAAACACATGCACAGGTTGCAACAAACTGACTTGACCCTTACTTTTCCCAACTTCCTCATAAATTTCAGAGTCAAAATACTTCTGTGTCATGACTACTCTTTGGTTCAGTAGCCTCAGACTGAGTCTAGATGAATTCCTTTCTTACCATATCATCAAAGCTACTAAGAACCCCTTTTCCACTTAATTCTCTTTAGATCAAATGCTCTGAGAGAACTTGTGGTTTTAAAATATGTTCACAAATTCTTTGATACTCCTCTGTTCCAGAGGTAGAGCTTTATTTCCCTCCCTGGACTGAGGGCTGGACTTAGTGACTCCTTCAAAAGAATAGAATGAAGTAGAAGTGATGGTGTTTCACTTCCTAGATGAGGTCATAAAGTACATGTCGCTTCCTTTTTGCTCTCTCTCAGATCACTAGCTCTGAAGGAAGCCAGCCGCCATGTCAAGAGGACACTCAAGCAATCCCATGGAGAGACCCATGAGGTGAGGAACTGAGGCCTTCTGCCACAACAGTCATCAAAGAAATGAGATTTTTGGCCAATAGCCATGTGAGTGAGCCACCTTGAAATCAGATCCTCCAGCCTCAGCCAGACCTTCAGATGACTGCAGCCCTGGCTGACATCTTGACTGTAATTTCATGAGAAACCCTGAACCCAAACCACTCATCTAAGTCATTTCCAAATTCCTGAGTTAAGAAGCTGTGAGATAACCAATGTTTGTCATTTTAAGCTGCTAAATTTTCGGGTAATTGTTACACTGTGATAGATAATTAATACAGATTTTGTTACCAGAGGTGGGGCACTGCCATAACAAAAACCCAGAATGTGAAAGTGGCTTTAGAACTCGGCAGACACTGGAAAAACTTTGAGGAGAGTGTTAGTATAAGTCCAAATAGCCTTGAAGAGACTATCTTCCTCAGTTTCCCCATCTGTAAAATGAAGAAGTTGGGCTGGATGAATACCTAAATATTTTATAATTCTCTTAATCTTTATCTAATCAAGGTTCTATAAATAATATTACCCTAAACAAAGTAGTTATAGGAGACAGCTAATAACTGACCCAAGGCATAATTCCCCAAGGCATAGCTCCACAACAGAGACAAGAGGTCCTGCACCTGACTTTTGTGCTGTCTGTAAACCTAGTTTCAGCCTGGTTTAATCTCAGGAAACTGAAGCTGGCTCTACCTTTAACAGGTTGCTTCAACAGCTCACAACCACATGCCCCAAAAGGAGCCCGGGTTTCTGATTCTTTAACAAAGGCTGGTCCAGAGAAGAAGGTTCTTTATATTCATTCTTCACCTCAATGATTTAACTAAAACGTCCAGAATAAAATTGTTTTTCTTCTTACCACTGAATTTTACAAATCTCTGTCCTTGTATATATTGCTAGTGTCATCCTGTCACTGGATGGGACCCCTTCAAGGGCCCAAGAGTGGGCTCTTGTCCAACACTCAGAAATGAATTGTCCGAGGAGACACACGTACTGACAAAGCAAAAGATTTTATTGAAAAGGGGCGCTCAAGTGGAGAGCAGCAGGGTAAGGGAACCCAGGAGAACTGCTCTGCCTTGTGACTTACAGTCTCAGGTTTTATGGTGGTGGGGTTAGCTTTCCACGTCGTTTCTGGCCAATCATCTTGCTTGTGCCTTCATTTGGTCCGGCTCAGGGCCCTTCCTGGTGGTGCGCGCATCTCTCAGTCACGATGGTTTTCATCGTGAGGGTTTCTGGGAGGTTGGCGAGACATATTATGGACTGGTGTCTCCTCCCCTTCTTGGCCCCTCGTGGGTTTTCCCTGGGTTGCTTTTGGACCCTTCACTGGTTGTGTGTTCTTTTGAAGCATCCTGAGGTGGGAGACTTAAGCAAATCTGTTATTGTTGTGCCTGGCCAGGGTGGGCAGTTTCAGCCAACGGTTCCCTAACAATCCTATCATCTTTAATTTGCTTGGGTCTCAGAAGGCCATAGTACAGATTTCATGACTCTTGAAAAGAAAATTGTTGGAATGCTTTATTTATATATAAATCATATTCATAAGTTATTCAGATATATATGAATGGCTATTTTGGCAGGGGAAATCCCAGCAATTTTTAATGGGCCCTAAAGAAAAAATTGTTGGGTCTGTGCTGAGTGATTTAGGGGCCTGCTTTCCTGGAAACCAGCAAGGCAATGAAGGCTCAGCCACTAGACAACAAAGTATCTTTTTTTTATTTTTAACATCACATTTTTTTTTATTTAAACAGAAAGTCACAAAAATTATAATCATCCTCATCAGTTCACTCAGTCCCATGTAATTAATTTTTTTCATCTTGATCTTTTGTTAGCACTTTTATGAATGCATCAGTTTTCCATTAGAGTTCTGAAAGTGCTTATTCATTCAGTTCAGCAGTATAGTCAGTTACCAGAAACCTGTACTTGTCAGAGTCTTTTCCATGAATTCCTTGAAGATAAAACCCTTTTATAGGAACATTTTTGCAAAAGCATCAGGGTACATCCAGCACTGTGTGTAAATGACAAAAGACTTAAAAATGACCACAGTTAAAGATTTGATGAAAGTTCATAATAATGCAATTGACAAGGAAATTTAGTTGTTGCTGAGATATATATTTTATTTTTTTTTTATTTTTTTTTTTTTTGCGGTATGCGGGCCTCTCACTGTTGTGGCCTCCCCCGTTGCGGAGCACAGGCTCCGGACGCGCAGGCTCAGCGGCCATGACTCACGGGCCCAGCCGCTCCGCGGCATGTGGGATCCTCCCAGACCGGGGCACGAACCCGTATCCCCTGCATCGGCAGGCGGACTCTCAACCACTTGCGCCACCAGGGAGGCCCAAGAGATATATATTTTAAAGTAATAACTAGAATTATGACTTATAACATTATACCAGAACATATAAGATTTTTAGGAATTTCATGCAATGTCTGAAACATTTATATTAACATATTTCCATACAAATAACCCAAAGAAGGTTTAGTATTAATTGTTTTCTTTTTATTCTTGAATTTTACTTTGTTTTTTTATACAGCAGGTTCTTATTAGTCATCAATTTTATATACATCAGTGTATACATGTCAATCCCAATCACCCAATTCATCACACACACACACACACACATCCTGCCGCTTCCCCCGCTTGGTGTCCATACGTTTGTTCTCTACATCTGTGTCTCAATTACTGCCCTGCAAACCGGTTTATCTGTACCATTTTTCTAGGTTCCACATATATGCATTAATATACGATATTTGTTTTTCTCTTTCTGACGTACTTCACTCTGTATGACAGTCTCTAGATCCATCCACGTCTCAACAAATGACCCAATTTCATTCCTTTTTATGGCTGAGTAATATTCCATTGTATATATGTACCACATCTTCTTTATCCATTCGTCTGTCTATGGGCATCTAGGTGGCTTCCATGACCTGGCTATTGTAAATAGTGCTGTAATGAACACTGGGTTGCATGTGTCTCTTTGAATTATGGTTTTCTCTGGGTATATGCCCAGTAGTGGGACTGTTGGATGATATGGTAATTCTGTTTTTCGTTTTTTAAGCGACCTCCGTACTGTTCTCATTAATGGCTATATCAATTTACATTCCCACTAACAGTGCAAGAGGGTTCCTTTTTCTCCACACCCTCTCCAGCATTTGTTGTTTGTAGACTTTCTGATGATGCCCATTCTAACTGGTGTGAGGTGATACCTCATTGTAGTTTTGATTTACATTTCTCTAATAATTAGTGATGTTGAGCAGCTTTCCATGTGCTTCCTGGCCATCTGTTTGTCTTCTTTGGAGAAATGTCTATTTAGGTCTTCTGCCCATTTTTGGATTGGGTTGTTTGTTTCTTTAATATTGAGCTGCATGAGCTGTTTATATATTTTGGAGATTAATCCTTTGTCCGTTGATTCATTGGCAAATATTTTCTCCCATTCTGAGGGTTGTCTTTTCATCTTGTTTATGGTTTCCTTTGCTGTGCAAAAGCTTTGAAGTTTCATTAGGTCCCATTTGTTTATTTTTGTTTTTATTTCCATTACTCTAGGAGGTGGATCAAAAAAGATCTTGCTGTGATTTATGTCAAAGAGTGTTCTTCCTCTGTTTTCCTCTAAGAGTTTTATAGTGTCTGGTCTTACATTTAGGTCGTTAATCCATTTTGAGTTTATTTTTGTGTATGGTGTTAGGGAGTGTTCTAATTTCATTCTTTTACATGTAGCTGTCCAGTTTTCCCAGCACCACTTATTGAAGAGACTGTCTTTTCTCCATTGTATATCCTTGCCCCCTTTGTCATAGATTAGTTGACCATAGGTGCATGGGTTTATATCTGGGCTTTCTATCTTGTTCCATTGATCTATGTTTCTGTTTTTGTGCCAGTACCATGTTGTCTTGATTACTGTAGCTTTGTAGTATAGTCTGAAGTCAGGGAGTCTGATTCCTCCAGCTCCGTTTTGTTCCCTCAAGGCTGCTTTGTCTATTCAGGGTCCTTTGTGTCTCCATACAAATTTTAAGATTTTTTGTTCTAGTTCTGTAAAAAAATGCCATTGGTAATTTGATAGGAAATGCATTGAATCTGTAGATTGCTTTGGGTAGTATAGTCATTTTCATGATATTGATTTTTCCAATCCAAGAACATGGTATATCTCTCCATCTGTTGGTATCATCTTTAATTTCTTTCATCAGTGTCTTATAGTTTTCTGCATACAGGTCTTTTGTCTCCCTAGGTAGGTTTATTCCTAGGTATTTTATTCTTTTTGTTGCAGTGGTAAATGGGAGTGTTTCCTTAATTTCTCTTTCAGATTTTTCATCATTAGTGTATAGGAATGCAAGAGATTTCTGTGCATTAATGTTGTATCCTGCAACTTCACCAAATTCATTGATTAGCTCTAGTAGTTTTCTGGTGGCATCCTTAGGATTCTCTATGTATAGTATCATGTCATCTGCAAACAGTGACAGCTTTACTTCTTCTTTTCCAATTTGGATTCCTTTTATTTCTTTTTCTTCTCTGACTGCCATGGCTAGGGCTTCCAAAACTATGTTGAATAATAGTGGTGAGAGTGGACATCCTTGTCTTTTTCCTGATCTTAGAGGAAATGCTTTCAGTTTTTCACCACTGAGAATGATGTTTGCTGTGGGTTTGTCTTATATGGCCTTTATTATGTTGAGGTAGGTTCCCTCTATGCCCACTTTCTGGAAAGTTTTTATCATAAATGGGTGTTGAATTTTGTCAAAAGCTTTTTCTGCATATATTGAGATGATCATATGGTTTTTCTTCTTCAGTTTGTTAATGTGGTGTATCACATTGATTGATTTGCGTATATTGAAGAATCCTTGCATCCCTGGGATAAATCCCACTTGATGGTGTATGATCCTTTTAATGTGTTATTGGATTCTGTTTGCTAGTATTTTGTTGAGGATTTTTGTAGCTATATTCATCAGTGATATCGGTCTGTAATTTTCTTCTTTTGTGGTATCTTTGTCTGGTTTTGGTATCAGGGTGATGGTGGCCTAGAATGAGTTTGGGAGTATTAATTCCTCCGCAATTTTTTGGAAGAGTTTGAGAAGGATAGGTGTTAGCTCTTCTCTAAATGTTTGATAGAATTCATCTGTGAAGCCATCTGGTCCCGGACTTTTGTTTGTAGGAAGATTTTTAATCACAGTTTCAATTTCATTACTGGAGATTGGTCTGTTTGTATTTTCTATTTCTTCCTGGTTCAGTCTTGGAAGGTTATACCTTTCTAAGAATTTGTCCATTTCTTCCAGGTTGTCCATTTTATTGGCATAGAGTTGCTTGTAGTAGTCTCTTGGGATGCTTTGTATTTCTGCGGTGTCTATTGTAACTTCTCCTTTTTTGATTCTAATTTTATTGATTTGAGTCCTCTCTCTCTTTTTCTTGATGAGTCTGGCTAATGGTTTATCAATTTTGTTTATCTTCTCAAAGAACCAGCTTTTAGTTTTATTAATCTTTGCTATTGTTTTCTTTGTTTCTATTTCATTTATTTCTGCTCTGATCTTGATGGTTTCTTTCCTTCTGCTAACTTTGGGTTTTCTCTGTTCTTCTTTCTCTGGTTCCTTTAGGTGTAAGGTTAGATTGTTTATTGGAGATTTTTCTTGTTTCTTGAGGTAGGCTTGTATACCTGTATCCTTCCCTCTTAGAACTGCTTTTGCTGCATCCGAAAGGTTTTGGATCATCATGTTTTCATTGTCATTTGTCTCTAGGTATTTTTTTATTTCCTCTTTGATTTCTTCAGTGATCTCTTGGTTATTTAGTAACGTATTGTTTAGCCTCCATGTGTTTGTGTTTTTTATGTTTTTTTTCCCTGTAATTCATTTCTAATCTCATAGCGTTGTGGTCAGAAAAGATACTTGATATGATTTCAATTTTCTTAAATTTACTGAGGCTTGATTTGTGACCCAAGATGTGATCTATCGTGGAGAATGTTCCGTGCACACTGGAGAAGAAAGTGTAATCTGCTGTTTTTGGATGGAATGTCCTATAAATATAAATTAAATCTATCTGGTCTATTATGTCACTTAAAGCTTCTGTTTCCTTATTAATTTTCATTTTGCATGATCTGTCCATTGGTGTAAGTGAGGTGTTAAAGTCCCCTACTATTATTGTGTTGCTGTCAATTTCCTCTTTTAGAGCTGTTAGCAGTTGCCTTATGTATTGAGGTGCTCCTATGTTGGGTGCATATATGTTTATAATTGTTATATCTTCTTCTTGGATTGATCTCTTGATCATTATGTCGTGTCCTTCCTTGTGTCTTGTAACATTCTTTATTTTAAAGTCTATTTTATCTGATATGAGTATTGCTACTCCAGCTTTCTTTTTTTTTTTTTTTTTTTCCGTACGCGGGCCTCTCACTGTTGTGGCCTCTCCCGCTGCAGAGCACAGGCTCCGGGCGCACAGGCTCAGCGGCCATGGCTCACGGGCCGAGCCGCTCCGCGGCACGTGGGATCTTCCCAGACCGGGGCACGAACCCGCGTCCCCTGCATCGGCAGGCGGACTCTCAACCACTGCACCACCAGGGAAGCCCCCCAGCTTTCTTTTGATTTCCATTTGCATGGAATATCTTTTTCCATCCCCTCACTTTCCGTCTGTATGTGTCCCTAGGTCTGAAGTGGGTCTCTTGTAGACAGCATATATATGGGTCTTGTTTTTGTATCCATTCAGCAAGCCTGTGTCTTTTGGCTGGAGCATTTAATCCTTTCACATTTAAGGTAATTATCGATATGTATGTTCCTATGACCAATTTCTTAATTTTTTTGGGTTTGTTTCTGTAGGTCCTTTTCTTCTCTTGTGTTTCCCATTTAGAGAAGTTCCTTTAGCATTTGTTGTAGAGCTGGTTTGGTGGTGCTGAATTCTCTTAGCTTTTGATTCTCTGTAAAGCTTTTGGTTTCTCCATTGAATCTGAATGAGATCCTTGTCGGGTAGAGTAATCTTGGTTGTAGGTTCTTCCCTTTCACCATTTTATGTATATCATGCCACTCCCTTCTGGCTTGTAGAGTTTCTGCTGAGAAATCAGCTGTTAACCTTATGGGAGTTCCCTTGTATTTGTCATTTTTCCCTTGCTGCTTTCAATATTTTTCTGTGTCTTTAATTTTTGCCAATTTGATTACTATGTGTCTTGGCATGTTTCTCCTTGGGTTTATCCTGTATGGGACTCTCTGCGCTTCCTGAACTTGGGTGGCTATTTCCTTTCCCATGTTAGGGAAGTTTTCGACTATAATCTCTTCAAATATTTTCTCTGGTCCTTTCTCTCTCTCTTCTTCTTCTGGGACGACCCCTATAATACGAATGTTGTTGTGTTTAATGTTGTCCCAGAGGGCTCTTAGGCTGTCTTCATTTCTTTTCATTCTTTTTTCTTTATTCTGTTCTGCAGCAGTGAATTCCACCATTCTGTCTTCCAGGTCACTTATCCGTTCTTCTGCCTCAGTTATTCTGCTGTTGATTCCTTCTAGTGTAGTTTTCATTTCAGTTATTGTATTGTTCATCTCTGTTTGGTTGTTCTTTAATTCTTCTAGGTCTTTGTTAAACATTTCTTGCATTTTCTAGATCTTTGCCTCCATTCTTTTTCCGAGGTCCTGGATCATCTTCACTATCATTATTCTGAATTCTTTTTCTGGAAGGTTGCCTATCTCCACTTCATTTGGTTGTTTTTCTGGGGTTTTATCTTGTTCCTTCATCTGGTACATAGCCCTCTGCGTTTTCATCTTGTCTATCTTTCTGTGAATGTGGTTTTTGTTCCACAGGCTGCAGGATTGTAGTTCTTGCTTCTGCTGTCTGCCCTCTGGTGGATGAGGCTATCTAAGAGGCTTGTGTAAGTTTCCTGATGGGAGGGACTGGTGGTGGGTAGAGCTGACTGCTGCTCTGGTGGGCAGAGCTCAGTAAAACTTTAATCCGCTTGACTGTGGATGGGTGGGACTGGGTTCCCTCCCTGTTGGTTGTTTGGCCTGAGGCAACGCAACACTGGAGCCTACCTGGGCTCTTTGATGGGGCTAAGGACAGACTCTCAGAGGGCTCATGCCAAGGAGTACTTCCCAGAACTTCTGCTGCCAATGTCCTTGTCCCCACGGTGAGCCACAGCCACACTCCGCCTCTGCAGGAGACCCTCCAATACTAGCAGGTAGGTCTGGTTCAGTCTCCCCTGAGGTCACTGCTCCTTCCCCTGGGTCCCGATGTGCACACTACTTTGCGTGTGCCCTCCAAGAGTGGAATCTCTGTTTCCCCTAGTCCTGTCGAAGCCCTGCAATCAAATCCCACTAACCTTCGAAGTCTGATTCTCTAGGAATCCCTCCTCCAGTTGCTGGACCCCCAGGTTGGGAAGCCTGACATGGGGCTCAGAACCTTCACTCCAGTGGGTGGACTTCTGTGGTATAAGTGTTCTCCAGTCTGTGAGTCACCCACCCAGCAGTTATGGGATTTGATTTTACTGTGATTGCGCCCCTCCTACCATCTCACTGTGGCTTCTCCTTTGTCTTTGGATGTGGGGTATCTTTTTTGGTGAGTTCCAGTGTCTTCCTGTCGATGATTATCCAGCAGGTAGTTCTGATTCTGGTGTTCTCACAAGAGGGAGTGAGAGCACGTCCTTCTACTCCGCCATCTTGGTTCCTCCTGACAACAGAGTATCTTGAAATTCTACAGAACAGCTGTTGACTCACCCTAAGATATTTCCAAGGTTGCAAAGGCCCAACATTTTAATGAGGCAGAAGGTTGGGATTGGAAAATATGCAGAATATAAGTCTGATAACACTTCCTAACAATTTCATAGAAAAACCCTTATGTTTCCAGTGGTCTCTTTCTAGGTCCCCTCCTAAGCAGTTGGTTGTGTATCAGTTTGGAAAGGGCAGTAGTCTTTGTGGTTAATGTCCAGCACTATTGCTACCCCAAGACATGTCAGTGATACAGGTACAGTTGTCAGTCAACAGAGTTCTCCCAACTCCTGTCTCTGGCCAACTTACATACTCCTCCCCTTCCCCTTCAGCCTATTCTAATAGAGTGCCCTCCTGCTACCGTCTTCCTACCCTGGCCCCCCCTCACATATATATGTATAACTTTCTAATCAGGTCCCATACCGTGGGGCCCTGTTCTTTAATTTCCAAGATAATCAGTTAATCATATAAGGTCTTATCTTAAATGCTTTATAGTTGTTTATTAACCTTTGCTGAGGATTATGCTTTGCCAGCATCAAGTACTTTATTGTAGTTTTCTATCTTCTGGGAAATAGGGGAAAAACTATCAAGTCAGCAAACCTGGTTTGCTGATTTTAGCTTCATACTCTTGTAGACACCAGCTCTGGTTCCTAAGCTTTCCCTCCCAGGGCTCTTGAACCTTCTTTCCTCCAGTTAAATATATCTTTTTATTCAGTTCCTTTCAGAAGGAGCCAGGTGACCTACTAAGTTGTTGAAGGGTGTTAAAAATATTATCCTCCTACCCCAAAGTAACATGATCATTGTAATGGAGATATCTTTTTTTTTTGGATTTAATCCTCACAAAACCCCTTTCAGATAGATACTGTTAACATCCTTATTTCAAACATGCTTTGTGCCTCATCGCCAGTAAGTAGCAGAGCCTGGGTTTGAAACCAGGAAGTATAGCTCCAGAGTTAACGGAGAAATCTTAAGCCCAGCCCACCTCCTTGATGCTGAGACCCTGAGACCAAGACAGACTAAGAGAGAAGACTCTCTGTACCACCAGGGCTTCATAGTATACCTGGATCTTCAAAGTATTCTTGTCCTGAAGAACCTGCCTCATTTGTGGCTTAATATTTAAGACGTGGCAACGGAGAAATGGAGTGTGAGAAAAAGCAGTGTTATGTCCATTTGTGTGGAATAAAAGATATATAACAGGAAGAAATTTGGCTTGGGTAAGAGTGGGCCTAGAAGGTATGTCTGCTCATTGGAACCTCTCTGAGCATAAATCTTGAAGCATTATAGAGGAAGCAGGTGTCTTGTTCTGCTCAGGTTGTCATAACAAAATACCATAGACTGTGTGGCTAAACAACAGAAATGTATTTGTGCTGGCCAATTTATTTTCTGGTGAGAACTCCATTCCTGACTTGCAGATGGCCACCTTTTTGCTTTGTCCTCACCTGGTGGAGAGAGAGTGACCACTCTGGTGTCTCTTCTTATAAGAATGCTAATCCTATTGGATTAGGGCCCTGCCCTTATGACCTCATTAAACCTTAATTACTTCCTTACTATAAATATAGTCACATTAGATTTAGGGGTTCAACATATGAATTTGGTGGGGGGTGTGGGGGAGGGACACAATTCAGCACATTAGCAGCAGGGAAGGCTTAATCCAGACCCCTTGCTCTGTGCCCAGAAAGTTGGGGGCATGTTCTCCAATGGTAGAGCCAGCATTCTGCTATTTTGGAAGCAGGGATTAGAGGCACGGGTGAGGTTTATAAATCTCTGCTAGGAGCTAAAGGGCACCCTGGGTACATGTAGTGATACAGTATTTAGTGTTCGCTTCACACATTCTGCTGCCTATCTCTCAGCTTCAGAAGTTCGTTTGCTCAGAAGCTCTAACAACTGTGGCCCACAGGTCCACAGCCTGGGGCCAATAGGTGTTCAATTTTAGGGTCTTGAGAAGGACTCCCTGGCCTCCAATATTCATTTAGTCAACAACTAAAGGGCCAGACAGTGATCTAGGCACTGGGGAAATAATCCTGAATCAAAGTCTCCCTCCCTCATTTGCTCACCAATTCTTCAAAGCCCTTTACAGAGCACAGAAACTACATGGTTACTTCCTGACTTTGGCTCCCAGGGAAGCAGCCAATCTCAGGTCTTTTCCTGAGGACAGATTTTGATCAGGCTGGAGAGGAGAAAAACAGAGGATGGAGAAAAGGAAAAAGAGAGAGGGGCCTTTACCTCCAAAGACTGTCTTTGCTGGCTTCCTGTTTATCTGTGCTGTCCTTGGTGCATGTCTCAGACATGGACCCTCCTCTCTACGCCCCTGTCTGACCCAGGTTGGACCCCATTTCCCTCTCCTTCTCTCTCCTTGCCCCTGAAAAGACCTCCCTGGCCCACTTTTTACATGGTTTAAATGGTTTCCTTGGAAAGGCTTGTGGAGGTGGAGAGGAGAGGAGTGAAGCGAGGAGATGGTAGCAACCACTCTGTTCCATCTTTCTCACAGGCAGGTCCCACTCTTTTAGGCTATGGAGTCAACAGGACTGGAAGAGTTCTTGAGAACTTGACGTATAGACTGAATCACAGGCGGAGTTTGCAGACTTCAAAGCTAGCTCAGCCCGGCTGCCCTTCCCTACTGTTAGAACTGCCTTAATTCCCTTCAGGAGAATGCCATTATTCTTATCTTCATTGCAACACTGCTTGTGGAAGGCTTTATCAGTAACTGGAGCAGCTTCCTGAGGAGATGTGAACTGAGGGGCTGAATCAGTGCTCCAGCTACAATGCCCCTATCAGCACCCTCTGATTAGGGGAGACAAGGCAATTTTGGAACCTACCGATTGGGAGTTTGTGATTCTCCTTGAGAATACCCAACTGTCTGGATTCAAAACTAAGATTCCCACTGAACAGAAGCAAGCAACTTGGGCAAGTTGCTTAACCTCTCTAAGTCCTGGTTTTTATAAAATAGAGGTTTTAAAAAGCAGTAACTATCGGACTTCCTTAGTGGCACAGTGGTTAAGAATCCGCCTGCCAATGCAGGGGACACAGGTTGAAGCCCTGGTCCGGGAAGATCCCTCATTGCCATGGAGCAACTAAGCCTGTGCACCACAACTACTGAGCCTGTGTGCCACAACTACTGAGCCTGTGTGCCACAACTACTGAAGCCTGCGTGCCTAGAGCCCGTTCTTCACAAGAGAAGTCACTGCAATGAGAAGCCCACGCACTGCAGTGAAGAGTAGCACCCCCAGCTCACGGCAACGGGAGAACGCCCACGTGCAGCAACGAAGACCCAACGCAGCCAAAAATAAATAAGTAAATTTATTTTTTTTAAAAAGGCAGTAATTATCTTGGAGGGGGTTGGGAGGATTCAGTGAGATAATGCATGAAAGGCCCTTGGCTCAGAGCTTGGAACCAAGTAAGCTCTCCATAAAGGTTAACCATTTTTATTAATAGTAACTGAGTTTTTGGTAATCACATTAGGACATGCTTTGTGTGAGCCTTTTCTCTCTCCCCACTAAAGGCCTCTGTCAAGTTCCACTGAGCTCATTCAGTGCTCTGATGTGGAGCTTGACAAAACCTCATCAGTGTCTGGACTGGGCCCGTAGTGCCTGGGTGCCTAGCTTCAGCAAGACCTCCCAGGCAGTCACCACTAAGGCTGCATTCTCCTATTATGAAGATAGGGGATATACACTGATACTTGCCATACTATTTCAGAGAGTTATTGCCAGGATCCAGCGTGTCAATGTACAGGAATGTAATTCATTCAAGGAAAAAAAGCCATACAGATTCAGTGCAACACCTTGTCATAGTTCCTATCCCAAAGAGGTTACAATACAGCTAAGGGGATATAACTTAAACCAAGTGATAACAGTATACATGTGACTGAAGTGTTAGCCACTTGGATGCACCCAAAGCCCTCTGGCCTACTGGGAACCCCCATCCTTTAATATTTAAATAAAATTGTCTTGAACCCCCATCTCCTGTAGAGTGAGAATAATCACCATCATTCCCAATATTTCTGAGAATTCTTGGGGCCTCTCTCCTTGTTGTCTCTGGCTCTGTTTGCACACTTCTGCTGAATTTTCTAGCATTGCTGGATGGGCTGCTGTTTTTTTTTTTCAATATCATATATCTGCCCCCACCTCCACCCCAGCAGCCCTGAACACCATCTGGCTTCCTGAATTCTCCAAGCATCACTGGCACCGAGCTGTATGTGTAGCAAATTTTACTGAAGACTTGAGGGAAGGAAGGTGAAGTTGTAGCTCAGTACAGCAAATGTTAAATGTTCCTTTCCCTAATTGCCCCTGAAAAGACCTCAGTGGCCCACTTTTTACATAGAGACCCAGCAACCACCCTATTGCTCTATTTCCTTCTTCTGCCCTCTTCTACCTGCTCCTCCTAGGTTGATCCAATAATTCATGCTATATTACTTATGTAGGACAAGATAGACACACCACCTATTGAATGCTTACTTTGTACCAGGCACTATGCTAAGTGCTTTTACATTTCTCAAATAACACACATTCTCACTTTCCTTTGCTCCAGACAATCCAGGCATGTATCCTAGGAGCTTCTATTTTTTTCAACAAATAAATTTTACACAACTATTATGTGCTAGGTGCTGGGATCTTTGCTCTAACAGAGCTTCATAGTCAAAGAGCCAATCAAGATAATTTGCTAAAAAAAACCCAAAACCCCCCACAATTCTCAGTGAGGAATTCTACTGCTACTTTTATACAAACTTTTTTCCCTCTGGACTACAATTTAAGACAACATTATGACAAACAGCAATATTAGAGAAAAATATAAACGATGCCACGTGATTGACACATGCGTAGCTCAGGCAGTAAAAGAGGACAGTGGATTCACTGGGGACTGAAATAGAGTCCAAAGGCTTTCAGGAAAAGGGGGAGTCATCTATGTTGGATCTTAAAGGATGGGTGGCATGAAAATAGGAAGAGAGGGACTTCCCTGGCGGTTCAGTGGCTAAGAGTCTGCGCTTCCAATGCAGGGGACTCGGGTTCAATCCCTGGTTGGGAAACTAAGATCCCACACACCATGCAGCAAGGCCAAAAAAAAAAAAAAAAAAGAAAATAGAAAGAGAGGAGGAAGGCATGGGAGGCTAGGGCATGATGAGCAGTAGAGAGTCATGTTTAAGACCAAGGACTCTGGGCTCAAACTCAGCTCTGTCATTTGCTTACTTTGGGACTTTGGCAGATTGTTTCATCTCTCTAAGCCTGAGTTTCCTCATCTGGAAAACTGGGATAGCAACAGTACTTTCCTCAAAGGTGTGTGGTCACGATTAAATGAGAAAATGCATGAAATGCATTTCAGGCTTGGAGTAATGCCTGAAATATGATAAGTGAACAAAATAGCTTTAAAAAACAAGCAAAGGATCTATATTAGGATCTTTATACTTCAGCTATTAAAATTTTGGGAGCATCTTACCATTTATACAAATGTTTTTTTTCCTTTTACTTTTGTTCTCATTTAGTAGGCAGATTCCAAATCTTGTAGGCAGATATACTTATCATCACTTCCATTTTGCAGAAGTGGAAATCAAGATTCAAGAAAGTTAAATACTTTCCCCAAAGGCATGAGGTCACTTTGCTCATGGAACTTCTGACTCCAAATCTTTCTAATCCTGCCTTAAAAGTAAAACAAAACAAAACAAACAACCCCCCCACACACACACAAAAGCCAAAAACCAAAAAACACACACAAAAACCCAAAGAGACAAACCCTGAAGTGGTTAATAGTTTGGCCAAGGATTACTTTCTTATTACTTGTTTTCCAAACAAGGATAGACTTTTACCAATGGGATATAGTTAGAGCATCTAGGGGGAGGGTCAGGAGTGAGAAACCAACATGAGAAACCAGCATTTAAAGAAAGCATCTTTAAATGCTTTCCTTTGCACCCTACTCCATGTCTTGTTTTCTCCTTCGCAAGGTCTTCTCTCTGGTGAGAGGGGACAAAGGCCCTAGCTCTAACTCAAGCTCTATACCTGGCTCTAACACGTGACTACTTCTACACAGGGCCAAGTGAGGAAATTACCACTGGGGGCACAGAAGGAGAAAAGTAAGTAAAAGGAATGCTCTACCTAGTGGGTAACAGAGGGGATTTGGGAGGAGATGGCATCTGAGAAGATAACTATAATTTTGTAACTGTAATTTTGTGTTTAGAACAATTAGTGCTGAGACATCAGTGGATCATCTAAGTGGAGAGGTTTTTGGGAAGACAGGAGAATGAGGGGAGACTTCTCAAGGTCACCATTAGAGAGAGGGACTGGATGTCATCTCCATGAAGTGGAAGGTGTGTAATAGGCTGTCGGGTTCACTGAGGGCCTGAGTGCACCACCAGCAGAGCACAGGGTCCTTATACCATGCTCACCAGGCAGCTGCTTGCAGCTTGATGACTGGCATTACCCACAGTCAGTTCAGTTGTGGTTAATAGGAAGATCTTAAAGGTCCATTTTGCTCTAAAAATCTATAAGATTCTACAAGATAACCTGCTCCACCCCTCCAGACAGCAGCTATTTTATGACCGTGGCTGGCACCAAGGCCAGATGGAATTGAGCAAGGGAGGAATGGGAGGGCCTAGAAGTTCTTCTCCTTGGAACTTTGATTTCTTCAATCACCCTCTTGGAAGCAGGATAATTTCCAAATCTGTTCTCTTCATTAGGTGGTAACAAGATAATAGTATATCCACTTAACATTAGCTCAGCCAATGATTAGAAAGTTGAAATTTTCACTTTGTTGGTTCTCTGCCTTTCCTCTAAATATAATTTCTTCCTTTTTTTTTTTTTTTTTTGCGGTATGCGGGCCTCTCACTGTTGTGGCCTCTCCCTTTGCGGAGCACAGGCTCCAGACGCGCAGGCTCAGCGGCCATGGCTCACGGGCCTAGCCGCTCCGCGGCATGTGGGATCTTCCCGGACCGGGGCACGAACCCGTGTCCCCTGCATTGGCAGACGGACTCTCAACCACTGCGTCACCAGGGAAGCCCCAATTTCTTCATTTTAAACAAATTTTTTTTGCATTTTCTCCAAAGGTTGCTAAATGACATTAGCGCAGTATGAACCCTGGCAGACCTATCCTAAGAGCTCAAGAAGGGATAACCCACGTGGGAAGATTGCATGGGTGCCGGAAAAATCATGGTGATCAAAGCTTTTCTAGCTCCTTTTCTTAGGGCTTGATTTCTTCCATCTTCATTATTATCCAACAGTGTTTATTAAATGCCTGCTGTGTCACAACACTAGGAGAAGCACTGTGCATTTGAGCTGGGAGTGATGAGTGTTTTGATTGGTTTGCTTGTTTGTGCTAACTGTGTTACTGGGCTGCTGCAGAGCCTTTCTGTCTGTCTAACAGATGGTTGAGGGCGTCACAGAGGAGACTGGAATTTGTCTGCAGGTGAGACAGGAGCAGGAATGGTTTCATGGGTGTGTGACCTAGGCAGTCACACAAGGCCCACTCTGAGAAGGGTCCTGTGCTTGGTTTACTACTCTGCTGTCAACATCTGGATATTCTTAATATTTTTGAACAAGGAGTGCCACATTTTCATTGCACACTGGGCCCCATAAATTATGTAGCTGGTCTTGAATAAGAGAGATTCTTCTGGAGAGAATTCTGCATCTGGGGACAGAAGACTGTAGGAATAATAATAGAAGTTGCATAGGAGTGGGAGAAAAGCCACCAAACACTACTCTGAGCTGTGGTTTTTTCCATAATTATTTGCCAAATTGAGTTGAAGTGAGGAGAAAAGCAGTCCCCACCGAGCATTGAGCTAAGTAAGTACTTCACGTGAATTAACTCAATTTAGGATTCTATTGAATGGGCACTATAGTTACCCATGTTAGCTCTTAAACTAATGCTATTTCATTTCAGCCAACTACCATTCTATTTACAAAATGACAGGCAACAGTTTTTTATATAGATGTCTGCTCCACCTCTACCCCTCTGCTCAGCCCTCCAGTGTAATCTGCTATTGTTTGCAGCTACAGCTTTAGATCTGGAAGTCCTGGAAGGTAGAAGTGAAGACCTTTTAATTGTATCCATTCCTGCTATAGAACCCAATACTTGTTTTCACAGGCCTTTGTTAAAATGCCTCTTTCCAGAGGACAGGACCCTTGTCTGTGTGGGTCACTACTGTATGCTCAGCATCTAAGGCTGCATCCAGCACAATTAGTAGGCACTCAGATATTACTTAGAGAGTTCCACTTCTGGCCAAGATGGAGTAACAGGAACCAGACTTACTCTCTCATTCTAAACAACTAAAAAGTCCTGACCAAATATATGGAACAATGAGTTTCAGTTGTTGGACAACAGGAAGCACAGGATGGTGATCCTTGAAAGAAGGGCGATAAAATGAACCCTATGATTGTCTCAACTTACTGCCTGGAGAGAGTTTCCAGGCCGTAGCTCAGAGAAGTGCGAAAGGGCCCAGTGATCTCGTGGAGTTCAGAGTTCAGTTCAAGATGGCTGGAATTCACAGGGCAGAGTACTGAGGAGGAGAGAGTAATAGAAAGCTGATAAGGACATTCATGTGAGGAAACCAATAAGGCCTGAGAAAGATGAACTGGAAAAGAGCAGGCAGAAAAATCCTCAGAGCTGACATAGAACCACTGGGAAACTATTAACCCAAGTGGAAAGACCTCCTAATTCTTAGGGCACTGAGTAAAGTTCTCAGAAAAGGACTGCCTCATAGTAGAGCCAAATGAGTCCTAGTTTAAAGGCTGTTTTATTTTTGTTTTGGCCACACGGCATGTGGGATCTTAGTTCCATGTGGGGTCTTAGTTCCCTGACCAAGAATCGAACCCACACCCCCTGCAGTGGACATGCAGAGTCTTAACTGCCAGAGAAGTCCCTTTAAAGGCTGTTTTGGACCTATATAACAACCCAGAAAAAAACAAGACTTGCTAGATTCAAGCTGCTTCCAAGTAATAACTTAGCTACATCCTAGAATGAAGTCCAAAAATATTTAAAGGAATACAGAAAATCAGCACCCCACTATGTTAAACTCATATTAACTGTCATCTGACTTTAAAATACCATCTTACTTTAAAACAATTTTAATTTACTTTATGTAATAAAGCATAAAAATAAGGCTCATAACAAGGGGGAAAATCAATCCATAGAAAAAACACAGAAATGACCCATGATAGATTTAGAGGACAAAATCATTAAAACAAGTATTTTGATACATCCCATATGTATTAAAATATGTTCAAGAAGGTGGAGAAAGTAATGAGCTTAATGAGGAGAGAAATAGAAGATATTAAAAAAATAGAAATTATAAAAAAGATATAAGTTTGAAATTAAGCTTCTAGAGATAAAAAAATACACTATCTGAAATGAAAAGTACCCTGGATGGGATTAATAGCAGTTTACACACTGAGGATGAAAAGATTAGTGAACTTGAAGACATAGCAATAGAAACTATCTGAAATGAAACATAGAGGAGAGAGAGAGAGAGAGAGAACACTGTGTTAGAGATCTGTGGAATATCTTCAAGGGCCTGATATATATCTAAGTGGAGTCCCAGAAAGAGAGAATAGATGGTGGAGACAGAAAAGTATTTGAAGATACACTGTTTTAAAAATTGTATGGTAAAGTATCTTTCATTAAAATTCATTTTTTTGGTACATAGAAATATAGTTGATTTTTGTATTTTGTTTTTGCATACTCCTGTAGAGATCATTCCCACCAGCAGTGTGTGAGAATTCCAGTTGCTCTGCAAACTCATCAGTACTTGGTATTGTCATTTTTTTCTTTTTAAAAAAATTTATTTTATTTATTTTATTTTTAGCTGCATTGTGTCTTCGTAGCTGCGCACGGGCTTTCTCTAATTGTGGTGAGCCAGGGCTACTCTTTGTTGCGGTATGCGGGCTTCTCATTGCAGTGGCTTCTCTTGTTGCAGAGCACAGGCTCTAGGTGCACAGGCTTCAGTAGTTGTGGCTTGCGGGTTCTAGACCGCAGGCTCAGTAGTTGTGGCACACGGACTTAGTTGCTCTGCAGCATGTGGGATCATCCCGGACCAGGGCTCGAACCCGTGTCCCCTTTATTGGCAGGCGGATTCTTAACCACTGTGACACCAGGGAAGCCCCATTTTTTTCTTTACTTTCTTTCTTTTCCTTTTCCTTTCTCTCTCTCTCTCTCCTCTTTTTTTTTTTTTTTTTTGGTTTTAGCCATTCTAATGTGTGTATAGTGGTATCTCATTGTGGTTTTAATTTGCCTTTTCCTGATGACTAATGACATAGCATCTTTCCATATGCTTTTTTGCCATCTGATATTTTCTTTGGTGAAAGATCTAAGTCTTTTGCCCATTTATCACGTTGTTTGGTTGTTTTTTTCTTTTTTTTTCTTTTTTTTTTTGTGGTACGCAGGCCTCTCACTGTTGTGGCCTCTCCCGTTGCGGAGCACAGGCTCCGGACGCGCAGGCTCAGCGGCCATGGCTCACAGGCCCAGCCGCTCCGCGGAACGTGGAATCTTCCCGGACTGGGGCACGAACCCGTGTCCCCTGCATCGGCAGGCGGACTCAACCACTGCGCCACCAGGGAAGCCCTGTTTTTTTCTTAATATTCAGTTTTGAGACTTTTAAATATATGCTGGATATAAGTTCATTATCAGATACGTAATTTGCAAATGTTTTCTACCTATTTGTGGTGTATCTTTTCATTCTCTTTATAGTGTCTTTTGAAGAACAGAGGTTCTTAATTTTGATGAAATCCACCCTATTAATTTTTCTTTTATGGATTGTGCTTTTGACATTATATGTAAAAATTTTTTGCCTAATCCAAGATCACAAAGGTTTGCTCTTATTTTTTTTTTTCCTAGAAGCTTTATAGTTTCTGATTTTGGATTTCAGTCTATGATCCATTTTGAGTTGCTTTTAAAATAGGGCACAAGTTATGAATTCACATTAATTTTTATTTTTTGCATATGGATACCTAATTGTCCTGGTGCCATTTGTTGAAAACATTATCCTTTTTACATTGCGTTGCCTTTACAACATTGTGGAAAATTAATTCACCATATATTTGTGGGTCTATTTCTGGACTCTTTATTCCATTGAAGTATGTGTCAGTGCTTTCTCTGATACCACACTGTCTTAATTACTGTCTATTTATAATAAGCCTTTGCCTTAATCTGCTCAGGCTGCCATAACAAAATGCCATAGACTGGGTGGCTTAAACAAGAAATTTATATTCTCATAGTTCTGGAGGCTAGAAGTTTGAGATCAGGATGCTAGCATGATCAGGTCCTGGTGAGAGTTTTCTACCTGGCGTGCAATCAGCCATGTTCTTACTGCACCCTCACATGGCCTTTGTGCTTACACAGAAAGAGATATTTCTCTTTTTTCCTCATTTTGTAAGACCACTAATCCCATCATGAAGACAGCACTCTCATGACCTAATCTAACCCTAACTACTTCACCAAGGCCCCATTTCCAAATACCATCATATTGGAGCTTATGGTTTCAACATATGAATTTTGGAGGGACACAGTCAGTCCATAACAACCTTGAAAACAAGTACTATGAATCTTCCCATCTTGTTGTTCTTTTTCAAAATTGTGTTGACTATGCTAGTTCCTTTGACTCGCCATATAACTTTTAAAATCAGTTTGTCAATTTTTATTTAAATTATTTGGGAAGAATTGACATTTTAACAGTATTGAGTCTTTTAATTCATGAACATGGAATATGTCTCCAATTATTTGTTTTCTTTGATTTCGTTCACCAGGGTTTTATAGTTTTCAGCTTACAGGATGGGGGTGGGGGTGGGAGGGAGGTCCACGAGGGAGGGGATATAGATATACATATAGCTGATTCACTTCATTGTACAGCAGAAACTAACACAACATTGTAAAGCAATTTTACTCCAATAAAAATATAAATAAATAAAGTAAAATAAAATAAAATAAACCTAAGTATTTCATGTTTTTTGGTGCTCTTGTAAATGGTACTCTTTTTAAAATTCAGTTTCCAATTGTTCATTGCTGGAATGTAGAAATACAGTAGATTTTATTTATTGATCTTGTATCGTATAGCCTAATTAAACTCGCTTATAAGTTCTGCTTGTTTTTGTTTTGTTTGTAGATATTTTGAGATTTTCTATGTAGAAAAGCATATTGTCTGTGAATAGAGATAATTTTCTTTCTTCTTTCCAATCCATATGTCTTTTAGGTCTTTTCTTGTCTTATTGTACTCTCTAGACCTCCTTGTTAAATGGGAGTGGTGAGAACATTCTTGTTCCTGATCTTAGGGAGAAAACGTTTATTTTGTTTTTTATGATCAAAAATGATGCTAGTTGTAGGGTTTTTTGTTTACCTTCTTTATCAGATTGAAAAAGTTGCCTCTATTCCTAGTTTGCTATAAGTTTTTTTTTTTTTTTTTTTCTTTTTTTTGCGGTATGTGGGCCTCTCACTGTTGTGGCCTCTCCCGTTGCGGAGCACAGGCTCCGGATGCGCAGGCCCAACGGCCATGGCTCACGGGCCCAGCCGCTCCGCGGCATATGGGATCCTCCCAGACCGGGGCACGAACCCGTATCCCCTGCATCGGCAGGCGGACTCTTAACCACTGCGCCACCAGGGAGGCCCTGCTATAAGTTTTTATAAACAAATATAGAACTTTGTTAAATCCTTTTTCTGCCTCTACAGGGGTAATAATGTGGCTTTTCATTTTTAGTCTGTTGATGTGGTAAATTAGATAGATTTTCAAATGTTGAATAGCCTTTCATTCCTGGGATAAATTCCACTTTGTTATTATACATTATTCTTTTTATGTATTGCTGGATTTGATTTACTAGTGTTTTGTTGAGGATTTTTTTCATGTTAGGTTCATGTGGAATGTTGATCTGTAGGTTTTTTTTATGTTACCATCTGGTTTTTGTATCAGGGTATTGCTGGCCTCCTAAATGAGTCATCAGTGTTCCCTCCTCTTTTACAGTCTGGAAGAGTTTATGAAAACTGGTATTATTTCTTCCTTATGTCCTCTGAAAAAAAATGCACAACCTAAAAGTTGAGAGTTATGTTTTATTCGATGGACATTCTTAGGACTTCAAGCCTAGGAGGGAGGATCTCAATTAACTCTGAGAAACTGCTCAGAGGGTGAGGGGGGAGCTAGGATATGTAGGAGTTTTGCAACAAAGGGCAGGTAGTCGGAAGTCAATAGATTATTGTTAATTAAAGAAAACCAGATATCTCAAGTTAAGGAATTTAGTGCTTTTCTATGGGAATATGCAAGAGTCCTGGCTCTCTGAAATCATTCCTTTGATATGCACCTCAGCTATCTGGGGCCAGTATCCTGTATGTTCTCATCCTGAGTTCCCTCAGGGCTTACCAGCTCAACATTGGAGGTGGCTGCAATCGCTGATGACTGTGCATTCCTTTGTTTACAGATATGGCAGGCAATATTTTATTTCTCACTTAGATATTTGGTAGAATTTTAATATTTGAAGACATCTGGGCCTAAGTTTTCTGTGTTGGAAGGTTTTTAAGTGTACATTCTTTAATAGATATAAGACTATGCTGATAATCTATTTCTTCTGAAGTGAGCTTTGGCAGTTTTGAGTCTCATGGAATTTATTTCATTTAAATTTTTGAATTTGTGAGCATAGAGTTGTTTTTATTATTCCCTTATTATCTTTTTAATGTATGTAGGAACTATAGTGGTGTCCCCTCTTACTCCTGATATTTGTAACTTGTTTCTTCTCTTTTTTTCCTTCACCATTCTAGCTAGATGCTTATCAATTTAATTGATCTTTTCAAAGAATCAAGCTTTTCATTTCATTGATCTTCTTTATATATTTTTTCTCCTGGTCTCACTTTCCTTGTTTTCTGCTCTTAATTATTTCCTTCAGTCTGTGTTGGGTTTGATTTACTCTTCTATTTCCAGTTTCTTAAGGTGATGTTTTAGATAATTGATTTTAGACCTTGTTATGGGTTTGTTTTCTAATATAAGTACTGCTTCAGTTGCATCCCATAGATTTTGATTTAATATTTTTTTTGATGTGGACTATTTTTAAAGTGTTTATTGAATTTGTTACAATATTGCTTCTCTTTTATGTTTTGGTTTTTTGGCTGTGAGGCATGTGGGATCCTAGCTCCCTGACAAGGGATCAAACCTGCACCCCCTGCATTGGAAGGCGAAGTCTTAATCACTGGACTGCCAGGGAAGTCCCCCCCATAGATTTTTATTTATTTATTTATTTGTTTGTTTTTTAAATTATTTATTTATATATTTGGTTGTGCTGGGTCTTAGTTGCGGCAAGTGGGCTCCTTAGTTGTGCCATGAGCATTCCTTAGTTTCATCATGTGAACTCTTAGTTGTGGCATGAATGTGGGATCTCGTTCTCTGACTAGGGATCGAACCGAGGCCCCCTGCATCAGGAGCACGGAGTCTTAATCACTGCCCCACCAGGGAAGTCCTGGATTTTGATATTTTAAAATTTTGATCAATTAAAATGTTTCTAATTTTCCTTGTGACTTCTTCTTTGAGTCATGGGTTATTTACAACTATCTTATCTAATTTCCAAATATTTGGGGACTTTCAAGGTATCTTTTTGTTAAACATTCCTAGTTTAACTCCTTAATTGCCTTAGAACATATTTTATATGATTTCAATTATTTTAAATATTCCAAGTTTTTTTTTTTCCCCCTAGAATATGGTCTGCCTTGGAGAATATTCTGTATACTCCTAAAGTCAATGTATATTCTGCACTTGTCAGGTGAAATGTTTAAATATGTCAGGTCAAGTAAATTGATGATGTTGTTTAGATCTTCTGTTTTCTCATATTTTTTTCTATTTATGCTATCAATTATTGAGAGAAGAGTATTAAATCTCCAGCCATAGTTTTGTACTTGTCTATTTCTCCTTTCAGTTTTATCCATTTTTGCCTTGTATCCTTTGAAGCTACATTGTTTAGTCCATATGAAACAGGAGGGAAGGGGGCAGGGCACAACCTTTAAAAGAATGACATAGCTGTTGAAGATGTGACATAAACTGGTTAGAACCAACTAGGTCCAAGATGGTGGAAGATTCAACTTCCAGTGGACCTTGAGCCTCATTATACACTCATTGTAATATATTAACATGCTAAATGACATACCCACCAGCACCATGACAGTTCCAAGGCTGACCATAAAAGGCTGAAAAGTGGGTGGTGGCTCAATTCCTGGAAATATCCGCCCCTTCCCCAAAATAGTTGGAATAATCCTCCCACTCATTTGCCTATGAAATTACCCGGCCCGTAAAACCTAACCACCCCATATTTTGGGGCCTCTTGCCTTCTGAGATGACCCACACTCTGTCTGTGGAGTGTGTTCCTCCTAAAGCCATTCTTGCCTTTTGAGAGGGACTGTATTCTGTCTATGGAATGTGTATCTCTCTAAATAAATCCACTTCTTACCTACCACTTTGTCTCTCACTGAATTCTTTCTGTGATGAGACATAAAGAACCTGAGCTTCGTTAAGTCCTGAGACCAGGTGTGTGACCTCAATTAAAAGACAGTGTGTTCAAGCCCCAATCTGAGTTGTGTGGTTTCACATACACATTTAGGATTGTGATATAGTCTTGGTGAACTGACTGCTTTCCATTAATGTAATGTTCCTCTTTATCTCTGGCAATATTCTTTGTTCTGAAGTCTACCTTTCTAATATTAATATAGACACTCCAACCTTTTTTTTTTTGATGTTAACATGATATGTCTTTTCCCATCCTTTTACTTTTATTCTGTGTTTTTATATTTAAAATGGGTTCCTATAGACAGCATATGGTTGAGTCTTGCTTTTTTTTTAAAAATCCTATCTGACAATCTCTGTATTTTTTGGTATGTTTAAACTATTTATATAAGTAGTGGCATGTGTTGACTGAAAAAAAAATGCACAACCCAAAAGTTGAAAATTATGTTTATTCGGTAGACTTACTGAGGATATAAGCCCAGGATAATACAGCTTCTCAGATAGCTTTGAGGGATTGCTCCGAAGAGATAAGGGAAGAGTCAGGATGTATAGGAGTTTTTGAAAAAGAAAAAACAGGTAGTCAGAACATCAAAAGATTACTGCTAATTAAAGAAAGCCAGACTTTGAATATAGCGCTTTTCTATGTATGGGAAGATGCAAGGGTCTGGGCTTATTGAAATTATTCCTTTGATATGCACGTCAACTATCTAGAGTCAGTATCCTGTTCTTTCCCATCCTGAATCCCCTCAGGGTGCACCACTGGGGTGGCTGCAGAGGCTGTCTTTTTTTTTTTTTTTTTTTTTTTTTTTTTTTTTTGCGGTACGCGGGCCTCTCACTGTTGTGGCCTCTCCCGTTGCGGAGCACAGGCTCCGGATGTGCAGACTCAGCGGCCATGGCTCACGGGCCCAGCCGCTCTGCGGCATGTGGGATCTTCCCAGACCGGGGCACAAACCCGTGTCCCCTGCATCGGCAGGCAGACTCTCAACCACTGCGCCACCAGGGAAGCCCGAGGCTGATGTCTTGATGGCCTCAACGTCCTTTGTTTACTGAAATGGCAAGCTGAAAGGACTCTGGAGTGAAACCTAGAGGAGTTAAGCTCACAAACAGTACGTTCGCCCACAGCAGGATCTTCACTGGTGATTTTTTCTCAACAGACCAACTTTGGAATGGGGAACAAAGCTTTCAAACCAAAAGAAAAAGGAGCGACAGATTGTCAGCCTCCAACTAACATCCCAACCAGGTTTATGTATGTACAAAACTTATACTTACAAGTACTTACTTAATTGGGAATTAAGGAAATCTCACCCTGAAAATGACTAAGATGGAGCTCTTTATTTTGTTTGCAGTTAAGTTAGAGAAAGCCGGCTTGATAAAACAACTCTTCAGAAACATTTGGCAGTCGGTTGAATAGACTGGGATTCTAAACAGGGAATTCCCAGAACTCTTTTTTTTTTTTTTTTTTTTTTTTTTTTTGCGGTATGCGGGCCTCTCACTGTTGTGGCCTCCCCCGTTGCGGAGCACAGGCTCCGGACGCGCAGGCTCCGGACGCGCAGGCTCAGCCGCTCCGCGGCATATGGGATCCTCCCAGACCGGGGCACGAACCCGTATCCCCTGCATCGGCAGGCGGACTCTCAACCACTTGCGCCACCAGGGAGGCCCTCCCAGAACTCTTAATTTTCAGTTTAGTTGGAGATCATCTCACTGATACAAAAAGGCAAATTAAAGAAAATATAGCTGGGCAAGTCAATCTTTTAATATCATTTAGGTGGCAGACCAGTTTTTTTGAGAATTAAAAGTAACTGTTTTTGTCTTGCAAATCTCTACAAATCAGAAATGTAAATACAGTCCACAGTGACTGAGACTGAGCCTAATTCACTCAATCAGGTAGAACCTGAAACCAAGGGAGAACAAAAAAGGGAAATAAGGGCTTTTTAAACTCAAACCACTGGAAAGGCTCCCTCAGCCCAAATCTGATTCATAGCCTCCTTAATGGTTTATCAAGGACAAATACAAATCTTAAAAGTCTTTTCCACAAATAGTTAAAGCCTTAGTCATCTGAGTAAACAAATTTAACTTATTCCAACTGTTACTTACAAACTAGTAAGTTTATATTGTAATACCTGATTCATAACTAAGTGTTAAAGCGAAGCTATGAGATCTCTAGTTTTGACTGTTTGTATGTCTGTATGTACATTATACATATGAGATGTCTCTACCTCCAGAAAATATTATCAAAACTAAATTTATAAAAGAGTTCTATCTAACTGACATAAAAGTAAGTGCTTACAAGTTAAATGTTTCTAAATATAAAGGAAGCAGGCCAGAATAACTTTCAGGTTCATGTAATCCAGGAAATATTAATATTAAATTAATATCTGGTATTAAAGCTAGCTTAAGCTTGTTGATTTAATCAACATAGACATGTCTTACTTTTATTGTACCTAGGTATACTGAAGGTCAGTAAGTTCATGTTATTTCTATTGCAGAGTTTATCAGCAAAAAAAAGAAAAGAAAAAAGAAAAAAATTAACTTGGTATGATGATATTTTCATAAGTTATAAAATAAAGATAAATGAGGTAAGAATTTTCATGTGCACTCTAGGAATAATTATGTTTTGGGTGTGTCCACCTAAAATAGTTTCTGCACATTTTTTTTTTTTTTTGGCTATGTTGGGTCTTCATTGCTGCACGCGGGCTTTCTCTAGTTGCAGCAAGTGGGGGCTACTCTTCATTGCAGTGAGCAGGCTTCTCATGGTGCCTTCTCTTGTTGCGGAGCATGGGGCTCTAGACGCGTGGGCTTCAGTTGTTCCAGCACATGGGCTCAGTAGTTGCGACACGCAGGCCCTGGAGCATGAGGGCTTCAGTAGTTGTGGTGCGCAGGTTCAGTAGTTGTGGCGCACGGGCTTAGTAGGCTCAGTAGTTGTGACGCACGGGCTTAGTTGCTCCGCGGCATGTGAGATCTTCGAACCTGTATCCCCTGCATTGGCAGGCGGATTCTTAACCACTGCGCCACCAGGGAAGTCCCTCTGATAACTTTTAGATCATACTGTTACTCAAAAAACTGTGTTTGCCTCTTGAGCCAAAAGATACAACCAAGCCAAAGACTGGGAGAAGGAAGGATTTATTACTTGCAGCAAGTTGAGAGAACGCCAGGGATCTTTCCCAAAGCACTGTCTCCCCAAACAGCAAAATTGGGGAAGTTTTAAGCTAAGGGTACATGCCTTGGGTGGGGCTTGGATGGTGTATGCATATTCATGAAGGGGCTTGAGCAGAGGAGAATTCAGCATAGAACTGGGGCAAAGGTCAACAGAGTCCAAGCTTCAGTTGATTGAAGTCAGAAAAGGTCAACATCATCATTCCATCCTCTACCTGGGTGGGGTCCTTAGTTCCTGCAGAACTCAAAGATATGTATCAGATTGTTATGTACATCCCTTGAGAAGGGACCAGGATCTATTTTATCCCTGAACTATTGTTTCTTGACTGTTTTTCCTTTGTTCCTGTATTCTCTCATTTCCCTTAAGATCATTAATTACTGAGACATGTTTAAGGGCAAGCACTGTGGCCAGGTTTAGACCACAAATTGACTTAGGCCCACAATGGCTTCTCTTATGTCAGGAAAGCCATACCTGGTTCTCTTTCTCCGGGGACCCTCTCTCCTATCTGCTTACAATACCACTGAACTAGGTAGGTAATTACAAAACTCTAATGAAAAACATGATGACTTCATCCAGATCAATAGGAAGTAATTACTTGGGGCTGAATGAACTGATAAATATGGTTTATAATGTTATGACTTTTTTCTGAAATATACTGGCTAAACATCTTGAGGCAGTTGATCATATATTTATCTCTACATAGAATAATTATAATAGAGCAACTCTAGATATGGGAAGAAGCAACAAGGGAAAATACTTCCTGGATTATAAGAGACTAGTAAGAAAAGAGAGCCAGAGAATTTCAGATTATCAACAGGGCCTAATCCAAAAAAAACCCCAGCACATTGAGTGGCCTATCAACAGAATCCTCACCTGATCCAGCAATGAGCCTTCCTAGGGTAGTGGGGCAAAATTGGTCATGAAATGCCTACCAATTGTTGGTCAAATTTATGTCCAAGAGGGGGTGCTGTGGACAAAGAATGTCACCAGCCATTTTATTATAGTAAATAAAGGATGTTGAGGCCATCAAGCCATCAACCACTGCAGCTGCTCCTGATGGCTCACCTGGAGGGAATTCAGGATGTAGAAAAAAACAGGTTACTGACCCTAGATTGTTAAGGTTCATATCAAAGGAATAATTTCAATAAACCCAGACTCTTGTCTCTTCCTATTCACAGAAAAAGGCTAAATTCATTAACTTGCAATGCCTGTTTTTCTCTAATTAGCACTAATCTTTTGATGTTCTGACTACCTCTTTGTTTATGTTTGTTTTTTTGCAAAAACTCCTCTATATCCTGGCACCTCCCTTACCTCTTTGCAACAGTCCCTCAGAGTTATCTGAGAGGATGTATCCTGGATTTAAGTCCTCAGTAGGCCCACCAAATAAAACATAATTTTCAACTTTTAGGTTGTGTATTTTTTTTTTTTAGTCAACTTGTCTTTCCTTAGATTTGGGGATAATTGGTTGCCTTGCAACCTCAGGTCACTGATGGGTTAAAGAAAATTGTAAATTTTCAGATTATCTGAATTTTTAAAATTGTTGTTATTAAGATGGGAGCAAGACTTTTCCAGCTTTCTACATCCTAAATGGAAGATAGAAGTTTTTTTCTGCTTTTTTCCCCTAAATTTTTCTCTCTGTGCTGTTCAGATATTTTCTGTTGACCACTCTTTGAGTTCACTCACCCTGTCTTCTGTTTTATCCAGTTCGTTAAACCATTTTAGTTAGTTCTTTTTATTTTATTTTATTTTTTATTTTTGGCTGTGTTTGGTCTTCATTGCTGCATGTGGGCTGTCTCTAGTTGCAGTGAGCGGGGGCTACTCTTCGTTGCGGTGCCCGGGCTTCTCATTGAGCTGGCTTCTCTTTGTTGGGGAGCACAGCCTCTAAGCTCACAGGCTTCAGTAGTTGTGGCACGTGGGCTCAGTAGTTGTGGCTTGTGGGCTCTAGAGCGCAGGCTCAGTAGTGGTGGCACATGGGCTTAGCTGCTCCACGGCATGTGGGATCTTCCCTGACCAGGGCTCAAACTCGTGTCCCCTGCATTGGCAGGCAGATTCTTAACCACTGTGCCACCAGGGAAGTCCATCTGCTCAGATCTTTAAGCACTCCAAATACTGTTTTTCACTGAGTTTCTTGGTGTCTTGTTTTGAACATCTTAAATTTTTGAGTTGGCCAATGACTTTGAAATTTGGTTGCAGGTTTTTAGGCTCCTTCTTCATTATTCTTTTCTTTTTATGATTTTTTTCCTTCAAAAAGACTGCTTGAGCATTATTTCTCTGCATTGTGATTTGAAAAATAAAATGCCTTTAGAAAAAGAGCTAGGATGAATGTGGAACTCAACTGGTATGCTTCCCTTCTCTCAAGAATCAAAAACCTTCAAGTCCTGCTTCCATTGATTGCTCTGCAGTGCTTTCACCTGTTGACTTATATATTTGTCTAGCCTTTTTAGTTGTTCTCAGCAGGAGGGTTAGTTAAGTGTAAGTTACTTCATTAAGACCAAAATTGGAAGTTTCTATATGCTCTCTAGTTCCCCTTGCTTGTACTAGTAATCAAGGAGAGGTCAAAGCAGGAAGGATAAAATCATTTATTATTTATACCCTACTTATTTCCCAGATGGGTTTGTGGCAGACCACCTGGTTTTCCAGGAGCAACCCCTAGACTTTAGGAGAGCTCTAAGGCCAAGCTTCCATGGAAATGACCATAGCTAGCCTCCAGTCCTGACTCTGCCCTAACCAGCTGTATGACTTTAGACAAATTGCTCGTTTTCTTTGAATATAATTTTCTCTGTACCTAAAATAGGATTAGTAGTTGACTTGCTTACAGGAATATTATGAGGATGAGCAGCGAAAGTACAGGAAAATCTTTTGAAAAACTGTAAAAGGCTGCAGAGACAGAAGCACCTCTTATGTTTCACCCTACAGCCCAGAAATAGAACAGAACCAGGAGTGAGGATCCCAGGATATTGGTTTGGCTTAGCCACTAACTAGCTGTTGACTCTGGGTAAATCATTTCATTCTTCCTGATTTGTACTTTGAGAGTTTATCAAACTGTAAATGATAAGAGAAAAAGAAAACATTTAAACAATGAAGCCCAAGCCTGTGAGCCAGCAGTTACTCAAGGGGAGGTATCAGCCGGATTAATTCTCTTCCTCTCCGCAGTTGGGTGTTATCAATTGTACCTGCATTTAAAGGAAACTTGGATCTGCTGGAAAAGTGAGATGAGTGCTGTAGCCTGCATTTAGAAGATGAACATGGATTTTTCGCACCTTCTAGAGGAAAAAGAAAGAGGGAAGAGGAAGGGCAAGAGAAGACAGATGTGATCACTGGCATCATTTCACCTGGACTGAATGCTAGGCTCTGTGCCTATAACTATACCTGGGCTTGACCCCAGAACTGGCGATTTTCTAAGGTGAAAATGAAAACAGAGATAAAGTGTGAGCTAGGATGAGTCAGAGAGACTTCACAGTCATACTGAGATGAGATTGTAATCAGATGTCAGCTTGAAAATATCTTTAATTTTCCTGAGTTTCTATAAGAATGTACAATAGTAGTCTACAACTGCAAGTTTATCTACTGTTTTTCAAACTCTTTTTCTGTATTAAATTACTTAATTTTCCTAATCATCTTGTCAAATGGCGTTGGGCAGTTAGGCAGGGCAGGAATAACAGAAGGGGCCCAGAGAGGCAAAATGAGTTGCTCTAGGTTGCAGAATATAACAGACATTTACTCTGGTAGGGCTTTTATGTTTGTGTGTGTGTGCGTGTGTGTGTGTGTGTGTGTGTGCGTGCGTGCGTGCATGGAGCTAGGGAAATAGAGATATGTTTTCCTATGTTGGTGATTGTTATCATCATCTACATACCCAATAATCTAAGCCAGAAATCTGTGTTTGCTCGTTTCACTTATTTTACAAATCTTTATTGATTGCCTAATATTGTGGCAGGCCTTGAGCCTGGGGATACAGTGGTGAACAAGATAAAGAGCCTGTGCTTGATGAGATCATGGTCTACTGGGAGACAAGTAAACATTTAGAGCACTAAATGCTCTCTAGTCTTCTGCAAGAGCATGTTGCAGTAGGGGTGTGGGGAAAGGGGATCTTAAGTCTCATCTGGAGGGAATCATGGAAAGCTTCATTGAAGAGAGTAGCCTTGCAACAGAGACTTGAAGGTGGTGTAGGAATTTGCCAGGTAAGTAAATAGGAGCAGGGTGTTGGAGGCAGAAGGAACAGCATCCACAAACAGTCACACAGGCACAAGGGAACAGCAAGTGTTTAGGGAACAACATACAGCTCAGTATTACTGGCAGGTAGGAGCAGGAAGAAAATAGATCATTTTGAACAATTTTCAAGAATTAACTTCCCCCTTTCATTTACTCCCTTATGCCCGATTAGTCACCACATCTGTAGATTTGTTTCCTTCTCTCCATCTACTGCTTTGGTTAGAGCCTCACCATGTCTGACCTGGACTGTTGCTTTTGTCTCCTGACTGGTCTCCCTGTCCCCGGTGTGCATCCTTCCAAACCATTCTCCTCTTGCCTCTGCAGTTGGTTCCAAATAAGCCCAAACTTTTAGTCTGGCTTACAGAGCCCATCTCCATCTGGCACTTGACTGCATCTCCAGACTTATTTCTTAATAAACTACCACCGTCTCATTCACATTTTCCCCCTCCATTCCTTAACTAATTTCTTACTTTATTTTGTCCCTCCTTCATTAGTTTCTCAAAAATTTGCCTCTGTTCTTTAGCTATTTTTTAAACATCTTTATTGGAGTATAATTGCTTTACAATGATGTGTTAATTTCTGCTTTATAACAAAGTGAATCAGCTATACATATACATATATCCCCATATCTTTCCCCTCTTGCGTCTCCCTCCCGCCCTCCCTATCCCACCCCTCTAGGTGGTCACAAAGCACCGAGCTGATCTCCCTGTGCTATGCGGCTGCTTCCCACTAGCTATCTATTTTACATTTGGTGGTGTATACATGTACATGCCACTCTCTTACTTTGTCCCAGCTTGCCCTTCCCCCTCCCCATGTCCTCAAGTCCATTCTCTAGTAGGTCTGCATCTTTAGCTATTTTTTACAGCCTCCTTAGTGTGTCAGGGAAGTCTTCACCTCTGTGCCTTTGTTTCACTTTCTCCCTCTGGTGGTATATCTTTCCCCTTCTCCATCAGTGATTCCCTACTTACCTTTCAAAACTTTCCAGACTCAGGGCCAATGTTACCAACTCTGTAAAGCCTTTCTTGACATATGTCTTTCCTCACTGATTTGTAATTCCTTCATGGCAGGGGCAATATCCCATTCATCTTTGTGTCCTCAGCACCCAAAACTGTGCCTGGGTGATGGTGAATACTTAACAAATATTTGTTAAATGGATTAGTAAAAGACTTCCTAGCGGTCATTTAGAATTGAATCATGTACAGTCCTTCATTCTGTTGTTTTCTAGCAAGTGTCTTTCCTGTACAAAATGATGCTAAGTTTTCTGAGTACAGAGATCCTTCTCTTATTTTTCTTCTCCATACTACCCCGTGCCTAGTTCTGTGCTGGGCAATGCTCCTGCTGATGTGCCTGTTAGGAATTCCTGCAGAATTCTTAGACCTGACCCTGCAAAATAGTCTTTAGAACATATAAATATTTAACTTGAGAGTTGCACTCCTCCTCTACAGAGAAGGGCAGGAACAGCAAAGGAGGGCCCAGGGCAAAATGGGCCAATCAGGAAATCCTTCTCTCTCATTTCCAGCCCATCCCTTTAGAGTCAAGGTCTCGTGGAGCTGAATTTTTCTTTCTGTCCTTCACTGAGGCACCAGAAGGAATCCTATAAACTGGAGTAAGTAATGGTCTTGTAGGAGGGCAGGAAGCTGATTTGCCAGATTTCTTAATTGATCATATTTAGACCAAATTCAAGTAGTTCTGTGCCTATACAGGAAAGTCCTGATTTAAAAAACAAAAGTTGTTTGTTTATGTATGTTCAATAAAATTATATTTAAATGGTTGAAGAGATCACAGTAAAAAACAAAAAACAATTCCATAAAATTGAAGGAAAATTTCTACAAAGTAAAAAAAATCTCAGATGAACCTATATTATAACTTTGAATGTTTGTCTATTAAGGTTGCTTATAGTGAGGCTCAAGTGTTTGTTTCTTTATTCTCTCATTTTGTTTTAAAACTTTCTTTCCTGGGGATAATTAACATTCATACTGATTATTCTACGTGTAGGTTTCTTTTATTTATCTCATGAGGTACTCTGTTAGATGCTCCAAAAACAATTCTCATGCTACATTATAGTCAGGAACTGGAAAGTCTGTTAATCTTGGTTTCTCAGTAATATGTTGGGGGCTGTGGTCTTCCCAGCCCTCTGCCTCCTTGTTTTCTTCTTACTCAGCACAGCTCAGTGGGGCCACCTGGAGGCTAACAGGAGTAGTTGCCCTCTAACCCTTTCTTAAGGGGACTGAGGAGGGTCCTTTTTAGTCCGGGTCCTGGAGCCCTGGGTGAGCCACTGATTCATTTCAGTTCCCTTGCCCTTCATTTCTCTTTTCCTATCTTATTTCCCCTTCCTTTGCTATTCACAATAGGAAGTAGAAGTCTATATTTCATTGTTTATTATTTTAGAACTATGTTTCCAATTTCTCAATTCTCAGTTCTTAAAGAAATCAACTAAATCTCTAAATATTTTTAGTTTTGTTTTCCTGTGGGTAACTGGCCCTAAAAGTTCTATCCGGCCCCATATTATAGAACAACTAATCTTTCAGCCTTGGCTCTGAATTTGTTTTTCAGGAGAACAGAAGATGGAGAAAACAAATGGAAGAGAGGGCATTGCTCTGTCCACAGTGGAGACTGGCATAGAGAACCCAGGGCTGGAGCTCACGGTAACTCACCAGTTTAGTTTCTGCACATCTCTGTGGGCTGATACATGGCCTCATGTAGGGTCTTTGGTTGCTTGCAATCCCTATCACCCCTGGCAGGGCCTTATGACTGACCTCAACTCTACCTGTGCTTACAGGAAGAAGGAATAAATCCTGAGGGAACCAGGAAGACTGAAGAGCAAGGACACAGCCTTGGGGATGGATTGGAACCCCCCACTCAACAGAGGTACAGGTGTTCTGGCATTGATTCAGTTAAGGCCTAGGGTTGGCTAGTATGGTTGGTGGACTCAGAAGAGGTCAAACTTGCCCTGTTCTCAGGAGCTTATGATCTTGTTGTCGAAATAAGACTCACAGCCACCTGCTGTTACCAGGTGCACATATACATTTTTATGTAATTAATTGTTACATAAACCTGTGCCATAAGTAATGAGTTCAGTGATATCAGTGTTGGTTGGACCGGCAACAAAAAGAACAAAAATGTGAAAAACAACAACTAACATTTATTGAGTACTTACTATTGTGCAGAATGCTTTATGAAATTAATTCATTTAATTTTCATGCCAACAGGTGGGTACTAATTTTAGTCCCCTTTTTCAATTAGAAAATTGAGCCTTAGATATTAACTTACTCATATAATTTTTTTTAAATAGCTCTTTTGGAATACTCAGATTTGGGGATGAGGAGAAAGAGAAATCAGAAATTTAAAAAGATGGAGAAGGACCCACCAAAAGAGATAACAGAGAAAGGTAAAAAGTACAGTCTTGAAAGTCAAAAGAGAAGAAAGTGTTAAGAATGAAGGTACAATTAATCCACAATATTCTGTGTATCAGGAGACAAGGAAGGAGAAAAATCTCTGAACTTGGTTATGGTCATAGTCGCAGAAGTAATGTCTATAGAAGTTGTTGGGGTAAAATAGGTCAGATGGAAGCTGTGTTCCACGGTGTGGAACAGAGTCTGGGTATTTATAAAAAAGTGCAGAAGTCATATGTTGAGAAGCTTAGAAGAGGATATTGGATAGTTTCTAAAGGGAATATATGGATATATGGATATGTGTTTTTTTTTTCTTTTTTGGCTGTGTGGTGTCTTCATTGCTGCACATGGGCTTTCTCTAGTTGCAGCGAGTGGGGGCTACTCTTCATTGTGGTGCGCAGGCTTCTCATTGTGGTGGCTTTTCTTGTTGTGGAGCATGGGCTCTAGGTGTGTGGGCCTCAGTAGTTGTGGCACGCGGGCTTCAGTAGTTGTGGCACACGGGCTTAGTTGCTCCATGGCACGTAGGATATTCCCGGACCAGGGCTCGAACCCATGTCGCCTGCATGGGTAGGCAGATTCTTAACCACTGCGCCACCAGGGAAGTCCTGGATATGTATTTTCTTCTCTTTATTTTTAGGAATTAACTAAATGACTTCATAGAGAAAACAAGCTTAACTTTTTAAATTCTATTTTCTTCTCCAGAATTTCACGTCTATATACAAATTGATATATATAAATGTGGACATTACTATTTTGTATTTTTGTTTTTCCACCTATTTTATATATCACATTTCTATGAATTGACAGTAAGCTTTCTATAAATTTTCATGCTTACATAATATTTCATACTTTGTTTAGCAATATAGTGGTTAATGTGAATTCTAGAATTAGACTGCTTAGGTCTATATATGAACTCTACCCAGTGATGTGCTGGTATATGTTTAAGAATTGGCTCTCCAAGAGTAGTTTTGCCATGAATATTGGTTCATATTTTTTCTCGCCTTAGTGAGTAAGACCTTGGGTTGGCAAACTTTTTCTATAAAGGGCCTGATAGTAAATATTTTAGGCTTTTCAGGCTATACTGTCTCTGCCACAGCTACTCAACTGTACCATTTTAGTGGGAAAGCAGCCACAGATGATACTAAACAAATGGGCATGGCTGTGTTCTTAAAACTTTATTTATAAAAACAAGGATGGACTGGCCCACAGACCATAGTTTGCCACTTCTTGATCTAGACAAAATAATAAATCAACCTTTGATTTGTAGCATTTGCCTGTAGTATAAATACTCTCAACATGGCTTATTTCAAGCTACCAATGGGATGTCATTGAATGAGGAGTTGGGAAGAGATGGGCAATGGCATATCATTACATAAGATTTCCACCATACACACAGAAGAGAGAACCTTAAGAGCTTAGGTAACAGTAAAATGTAGCAAAATAATTAGGAGGTGTCCTGAGATTTATGACCTGTCTTGTTAAAAACCAGAAGCTTGGTGTCATAGTTATGGCATATTAGTCAGCCTCTGCCTCTTCCAGTAGCATCGGGGCCTCCTGCTTTGCACCTGCCATGCTGCAGCTCAGCGTCCAGTGACGTGTCCTAGTGTGCCCGGTGGTTGTTGAGACAGTGGTCAGGCTACCTATAGATTAAAGCCTATTTAAACACAGGGCTTTGTCTTTCTCTATTAAACTTAAACCTTCTAACTTCTGTGGAGCCTTTAGAAGATTTTTTGATAATTGGTTTATATTTAGCCCAGTGACTGTGCTGGGCATAGAAAAGACAGAGTATAGATCCACCTTAAAGTACCCTGCCCAAGTTAGGGAGTAGGTTCCATGAAGCTGTTGATCAGCTCTTGAGTCTTCTAATACTGGGCTTAACTTTTTTTTAAATTTCATTAAAAAAAGTTGAAGTGTAGTTGATTTACAATGTTGGGCTTGAATTCTTATTCTATTTTATTTTTTTCTGGCTGCATTGCACAGCATGAGGGATCTTAGTTCCCCAACCAGGGATGGAACCCGTGTCCCCTGTAGTGGAAGGGTGGAGTCTTAACCACCGGACCACTAAGTAAGTCTGTGGACCTTCCTACATTTTGTCAGATTGCTGTTGGTGTCTTAAACTGCTCTGATGTATAATTGTGTCCAGTTCCCTCAAATCTCATCAACTTTATATTTTCTCAGATGAAAAATTTGTTACATAGATGTTAAATCATGCTTTAAAGTTATAACTTGCATTTCTTTGAATCCTAGTAAAGCTATACATTTTCCCCGTTTAGTTTACTTTCCGTATTTCTGTGTGTGGTTTGCTTTCCTTCTTTTACCACCTATAGTAGAATTTGGATTTTGAAACTCATTTCATTTCTGCTGAACTATTCAAATAGCACCCATACAGATTCTTGTTTCCAGTCCTTCCCACTTGCTACACACCTATCTTATATAGATTCTACCAGAACTGCCTAAAGCATGACTCTGAACTGCCTTGTTCAAAAACCTCTATCATTCCCCACTGGTTGGCATTCATGTCTTCCCCACTTCTCCTGCTCTTCAACCATGATTTGTACCTAACTTGACTTTCCAAAATTAACTCTTACAATTCCCTTTCTAATGCTCCTCTATGCATTAGAATTAACCCTCAATTGTTCCTTAAATATAACTTTTCATTTCCTACCTCTGTGTCATGTTTTCCATCATTCCCTCTGAGTGAAATGTCTTTTCATTTTACATCTTTCTGCCCAGATACAACATATCTTTTAAGGCCCAACTCACGAGCAATCATGTCCATGATATTATCACAAATGGTCTTCCTCCTCCTCAACCTCACTGGCCCCAGTCCAAAGAGGCCCCTTCTTCCTCAAAACTCCCATAACATTTCTATTTGATCTTCTCTAATAACACTTAAAAGTTTTGACACTGTGTTACAGATTTATATGTATATTGCATCCCCTAAACTGGACTGTAAATACATTGAGGGCAGGATCCATGTCTATTTCATCCTTTTATCTCCTATAGCACCTGGTACAATGCTTTACCCGTAGTATATACTCAAAAATTCAAAAATATTCAGAGTTCAATAGATACACTTTCGAAGTAGAGTTGACAAGATTTGATGACTGATTAAGGCCAGCCATTCTCAGGACACATACTCAGACCCCTGTCTTTATCCTTTCTTCTGTTCTTGGATAAGGATATCCTTAATCTGATCCTTCAGTGTAAACTATTTTAACTTCTCTTTCTTTTCATTACTCTTTTTGAATTTAGCCATTTCTATAAAGCAATTTAGCAAAACATAAACATTTTAAAGAAGGTTCTTTCTGTTGTTAGAATTCAAAAGTGTTTGGTGGTGGTGAGGGGTGTTTGTTTTAAAGAACTAGTGAACTTGAGCACATCTGATGGCTGAAAGAAGGAGCCAGGAGAGTCAAAGAAAGAAAAGGAATGGACAATAGAAGAGGATGGAGATAGTGAGATAAATAATTGTCAGATAAGCCCTTAGGAGTTGCGAGGAGGTGGAATTGAGATCAAGAGTTGGAGGATTTGCTTTGGTAAGTGGGAAGGCCAGTTTTCCCTAAGATTTTAGAAAGGAGGCTCAGAAGCTATTGGATCAGAGATGTGCTAAAGGATCTAGGGCAAGAGAGGCTGAATTTCTGTAAAACAGAGGGTATACCTGCTGAAAGCAAAGGAAACTAGGCTTCATAAGAGCATCCCTCTCCCCCTCAGTCTCACAGACCCTCAGCCATATGCCCTTATGCCCCCCACCCCCACCCCCACAGTGATGCTAGGGTCCTGGGGCTGGCTTAGCAGGGAAGCATCCTGTCCTAAGTTTAGGTCTGGCTGACGGAAGGGCCAGTAGACCTGAGAAGGGCTCTTCTGCCCTAGAGGAAAAGAGTCATGTACTTTTTCCTAGCTTGCCTTCTAAATACTAGCTCTTCTGGTTTTTGATTCCAGAAATGAAGAGTTGGATCATTAAAATTTTACATGTATGGTTTTTCATTCAAGCCAATTACCAGGAAAAAAAGGATAATGATCATGTACCAAATTAATATTGGTTTAAATCTTGCTGAATTTCAGCTATAAATTCTGTACAGACAGGCCTAGTCTTCACATGGAGCCCAGTAAAGTCATCACAACTTAAAACAATTAAGTGGAACTTTGGCACCAAACTGGACTGCCTGAGCCATCTTCAGTGGTTTGGCACTTCACTTTGTTACATGTGGACTCACCTTATTTACCTTTAGTAGTTGTTTTAAAACTTCTATTCTTTTCAAATTCTCAACCCCATTTTTTCTTACCCATCCCCATCTCCACTGCTATATAATAGCTATACAATCTCCACTGTATATAATCCAATATCATTCCTTTCTAAGAAGACTAAGTATTTTTGTTACTAAGACCCCCATTCATTACTTATAATTTTCTTTGTCTTTGTCCTCTTTTTTTTTCCATTCTCTCAGAAAAAAAGCAGTCTCCCTCTTGCTTTTTTTTTTTTTTTTTTTTTTTTTTTTTGCAGTACACGGGCCTCTCACTGTTGTGGCCTCTCCTGTCACAGAGCACAGGCTCCAGACACGCAGGCTCAGCGGCCATGGCTCATGGGCCCAGCCGCTCCGCAGTATGTGGGATCTTCCCAGACCGGGGCACGAACCCATGTTCCCTGCATCGGCAGGTGGACTCCCAACTACTGCGCCACCAGGGAAGCCCTCCCTCTTGCTTTTTAAAGCTAACCTGCCAGTCTCTGCTTTTTAATTGGCATTTTTAGGCCATTTACATTTAATGATTTAAATCTACCATCTTGCTATTTATTTGTGTGTGTGTGTGTGTGTGTGTGTGTGTTTGTTTGTTTCATTTTGTTTTGCTGCACCATGTGGCATGTAGATCTTAGTTCCCTGACCAGGGATCGAACCCACGCCCCCTGCAGTGGAAGCATGGAGTCTTAACCACTGGACTGCCAGGGACGTCCCAGCTATTTATTTGTTTTTATTTGGCTCCACTGCTCTTTTCTTTTCTTAACATATCAAATTTATTTCTTCCACTGTTAATTTTCCCAGTCATCCACTAAGAATAGATTGTCTTTTCACTAGTTACCCAATATTACATTCCTCTCATCAATTAAAGTCACCCCATGCCACTGATTTTATGAAAGTTTTCTTAATGATAAAATTTAGGATTTGGGAAGCATTTATAATTTCATTTGTCACTCTTGGCTCCACAAAACAAAACTAGACAAAATAAAAAGTAAAGGCCCAATTCACAATCAATGAGAATTTAGCTCAGCTATTTACCCAGATCCTTCCTCTCATCTCTGGATTGCAACTAAATGCAATTTTTAAAATTGAAATATGTTTGACATATAACATTGTACAAAGATAAGGTGTACAACATGTTAATTTGATATACTTATATTTGTCATATGATTGCCACTGTAGCAATAGCTAGCACCTTTATCATGTTACATAATGATCATTTCTTTTTAGTAGTTGGAATCAAGTTCTAGTCTCTTAGCAAGTTTGATGATTATAATACAATACTGTTATCTATATTCACTATACTGTGTGTCAGTTCTCTAGGGCTTATTTACTACTTGTTGAAAGTTTGTACCCTTAACACCATCTGTCCTATCCCCTCACCACCCCATTCCTTGGTAACAACCATTTACTTTCTGTTTTTTAATGTTTGGCTTTTTTATTTTTAATTTATTTTATTATTATTATTTTTTTGGCCATGCCACAAGGCTTGCAGGATCTTAGTTCCCCAACCAGGGATTGAACCAGAGCCCCGGCAGTGAAAGTGCCAAATCCTAACCACTGGACCACCAAGGAATTCCCGAGTTTGGCTTTTTATAGATTCCACATATAAGTGAGATTATACAGTACTTGTCTTTCTTTCTCTGACTTACCTCATTTAGCCTGATATTCTCAAGGTCCATCCATGTTGTCGAAAATAGCAGGATGTCTTTTTTTCTCATGGCTGAATAATATTCCATTGCATATATATATACCACATCTTCTTTACATATTCATCCATTGATGGGCACTTAGATTGTTTCCATATCTTGGCTATTGTGAATAATGCTGCAGTAAACATGGGAGTGCATATATCTCTTTGATACCCTGTTTTCTTTTCCTTTGGGCATATACCAGAAGTGGAAATGCTGGGTCATATGGTAGATCTATTTTTAATTTTTTGAGGAAACACCATATTGTTTTCTATAGTGGTTGAACCTATTTATATTACCACCAACAGTGTATAAGTGTTTCCTTTTCTCCACATCCTGGCCTACACTTGTTATCTCTTGTCTCTTGATGATAGCCATTCAAACAGGTGTGAGTTGATATCTCATTGTAGTTTGGGTTTTTATTTCCCTAATGATTAATGATGTTGAGCATCTTTTCGTGTACTCATTGGCCATTTGGATATCTTCTTTGGAAGAAATGTCTTTTCAGTTCCTCTGTCCATTTTTAAATTGTATCTTTTGTTGTCATTGTTGTTATTTAGTTGTATGAGTTCTTTATATATTTTGGATATTAACCCCTTATCCAGTATATGGTTTGCAAAAATTTTCTACCATTACATAGGTCGCCTTGTATTTCATTAATTGTTTCTTTTGTTGTACAGAAGCTTTTAAGTTTTTTTAAAAATTAATTAATTAATTAATTTTATTTTTGGCTGTATTGTGTCTTTGTTGCTGCGCGCAGGCTTTCTCTAGTTGTGGTGAGTGGGGACTAGTCTTCGTTGCGGTACATGGGCTTCTCACTGCAGTGGCTTCTCTTGTTGCAGAGCACAAGCTCTAGGTGCACAGGCTTCAGTAGTTGTGGCACGTGGGCTCAGTAGTTGTGGCTTGTGGGCTCTAGAGCGCAGGCTCAGTAGTTGTGGCGCACGGGCTTAGTTGCTCTGTGGCATGTGGGATCTTCCCAGACCAGGGCTGGAACCTGTGTCCCCTGCATTGGCAGGCAGATTCTTAACCACTGTGCCACCAGGGAAGTCCCACTTTTAGGTGTGATATAGTCCCACCTGTTGACTTTTGCTTTTGTTGTTTCTGCTTTCAGTTTCTTATCCATAGGAGTATTGCCAAGACCAATGTCAAGGAGCTTCCTCCCTGTGTTTTCTTCTAGGAGTTTTATGGTAACAGGTCTTATGTTTAAGTTTTTGATTCATTTTGAGTTAATTTCTGTGATTGGTATAAAATAGGGGTCCAGTTTCATTGCTCTTTATGTGTTTATCCAGTTTTCCCAACACCATTTGTTTAAAGAGACTATCTTTTCCCCATTGGGTGTTCTTGGCTCCCTTGTCAAATATTACCTGACTGTATATGTGGGATTTTAAGTCTGGGCTGTCTATTCTATTCCATTGGTCTATGTGTCTTTTTATGCCTGTACCATACTGTTTTTATTACTATAGCTTTGTAGTATAGTTTGAAATCAGGACATTTGATACCTCTGGATTTGTTCTTTTTCTTCAGGATTGCTTCAGCTATTTGAGGTCTTTTGAGATTCCATACAAATTTTCGGATTGTTTTTTCTATTTCTGTGAAGAATGCCAATGGAGTTTTGATGGGGATTGTATTGAATCTATAGATGGCTTCGGGTTGTATGGACATTTTAACAATATTAATTTTTCTGATCCATAAACACAGATGTCTTCCATTGTTGTTTTTTTTATGCCTTTCCTCTTTAATACCCTTTCCTCTTTTTATGCCTTCTTTCAGATTAATTGAAAAAAAAATTTTTTTGGCTGTGCTGCACAGCTTGCAGGATCTCAGTTCCCCAACCAGGAATTGAACCCGGGCTCTTGGCAGTAAAAGCATGGAGTCCTAACCACTGGACCACCAGGGAACTCCCTGAATATTTTAAAATGATTCCATTTTACCTCCTTTATTGGCTTATTAGGTATAACTCTTTGTTTTGCTATATTAGTGGTTGGTTTAGAGTTTGTAGTATATATTTTTTCTTTCTCTCTCTCTCTCTTTCCTTCCTTCCTTCCTTCCTTCCTTCCTTTCTTTCTTTCCTATGCAGCATGTGGGATCTTAGTTCCCTCACCAGGGATGGAACTGGTGCCCCCTGCAGTGGAACCATGGAGTCTTAACCACTGGAGCACCAGACAAGTCGCCTGTAGTGTATATTTTCAACTTATCAAGTCTACCTTCAAGTGATATTACACCCCTTGGCATATAGTATAAGAAACTTGTAATAGTATACTTGGCATATAGTATAAGAACCTTATAATAGTATACTTCTGTATGTCCTCTTCCAGCCTTTATATTACTCTTGTTTATGTTTATATGTTTTACTTTCACATATGTTATAAACCCCATACTACAATATTATTATTTTTGTTTAAACATTAAGTTATCTTCCCATATGTTCCAACTTAAATATACCTGCACCTGCATGAATCCTTATCTTTTCCCCTCCTTATCAGAAGGCCTCCTCTCCCTGAGTTTGAGGCCAACCTCTTTATCCATCTTCTTAATGCCACCCTTCTCCATCCCCTTCAACAGGGCCTCTTTCCCCTACCTCTTCAATTATTCCTTCCCTCAATCTATAAATATACTCAAGTTTCTTTCCTCAAAAATCAACCTTATCTCAAACTTGTGATATCTTTTTCCTTCATGGCCAAGTTTCTTGGAAACGTGGGATTTCCTTGCTATTTCCATGTTTCTCACCTTCCCATTCAATTTTCAGCCCAGTACAATCTAGTTTTCACCATCACTGCTCTGCTGAAAATCTTTTACTCAAGTGAGCAATGAAAACCTACTTACCAAGTCCAATGTACACACACTTTCACTGGGCATCTGCAGCATGACTTCTGACCCTTTTTTTCTGGAAACTCACTTATTGATTTTAATGGCACTATCCCCTCCTCATTCTTCTACCTCTCTGGATGTTCTTTCTTGTCTGTTGTTTTCCAGAGCCTGTCATTTGTTTTCTCTTCTCACTCCTACACTTAATGTCTTGATTCCTAAAGCCACATCTGAAGCCTGAATCTTTGTTCTAAGCTTCTGACCTATATATCTAACCACTTACCAAACACCTTCATCTAGGTGTGACATATACACTTCAAATTAAACATTAAAACCAAATTTCTGTCAGCATAGGTTTGATACTTTTCTACTCAGTCAGGTCCTAGTCAGGCTGGGCTCTAGGCACACAAAGATAAATAAACTCACATTTCCTCCTCAGGTCTGTTCCTCCTCCTGTCTTTTCTATTTTGGTTCATGTTATCACCCTGACTGAGTCACTCACGGAAGGAACCTCATTTGTCATCCCAGTTTCCTTCCCCTTGATGTTGATCCTCTTTCTCAAACACCTATGCCTTTGTTACAAAGTTTTAAAAGAAGAGGTTTTTTAAATCTTCTAAAGTGGAAATGGAAAATAATTTAAAATAATTCAATGCCTTAATGGAAAACTGATTAATGAATTAAAGTGGCCTAATGGAGATCATTCTGGAAAACAATTTCTTGAGGAAAATTCAGCAAGGTTCATATAATTTTGAATAAAATGTTTATAATAAAAACATGAATTTCCTAATGAATTAAGAGATCCTGGCAACAGTCGTCAATGCTGACATCTCAAAAATAGAGAGAGCCTGTGCCTCCTGATAAAAGCACGCAACGTCTCTGACACAGTCCTGCACACCTGCCTCCCCCCCTGAAAATGGAATCTGATCAGGTCTCTAACTCTACCTACAATTTATAGGAAATACAGGGGAAGGAGTAACAATTGTACCGCAGGGATGCAATCATCAAAATGCAGCCTGGGGGAAACCTACAGAACAAACAACCTACTTTCCTCAACAACTAAAAGATGGCAGGGGCTTCCCTGGTGGCGCAGTGGTTGAAAGTCCGCCTGCTGATGCAGGGGACACGGGTTCGTGCCCCGGTCCGGGAAGATCCCACATGCTGCGGAGCAGCTGGGCCCGTGAGCCATGGCTGCTGAGCCTGCACATCCGGAGCCTGTGCTCCACAATGGGAGAGGCCACAACAGTGAGAGGCCCATGTACCGGAAAAAAAAAAAAAAAAAGATGGCAGAACATTCAGATGGAAAGACACTTGAAAAAAGCTTCGTCCGGGCCTCCCTGGTGGCGCAGTGGTTGAGAGTCCGCCTGCCGATGCAGGGGATACGGGTTCGTGCCCCGGTCTGGGAGGATCCCATATGCCGCGGAGCGGCTGGGCCCGTGAGCCATGGCCGCTGAGCCTGCGCGTCCGGAGCCTGTGCTCCGCAATGGGAGAGGCCACAACAGTGAGAGGCCCGCATACCGCAAAAAAAAAAAAAAAAAAAAAAAAAAGCTTCGTCCAACTGCAACATATGCACCTTAAAAAGATCCAGATTCAAAACCCACACTGTAATAACAAAACTAACAAAGAACACTTATGAGAAAATCAGGGAAATCTGAACTCTGACTAGATAACTGATATTAAGGAATTAGTGTCGTACTGTGATTAAATTGAAAATTAAAAAACAAACAAACAGGGCATCCCTGGTGGCGCAAGTGGTTGAGAGTCCGCCTGCCGATGCAGGGGATGCGGGTTCGTGCCCCGGTCTGGGAGGATCCCATATGCCGCGGAGCGGCTGGGCCCGTGAGCCATGGCCGCTGAGCCTGCGCGTCCGGAGCCTGCGCGTCCGGAGCCTGTGCTCCGCAACGGGGGAGGCCACAACAGTGAGAGGCCCGCATACCGCAAAAAAAAAAAAAAAAAAAAAAAAAAAACAAATACCTATGCCATTCACCTCCTATCAGTCCTCCCCTGCACCTTCAGTTACTTCCATACTGGCCCCTAGCCCATCCCTCACCACCCGCCTCCAGAGTGATCTTTCTAAAAAATACATATATACTTATGTTATTACCTTGCTTAAATTCTTCAATGGGCCTCTGCTTTCTACAAGATAAAACTGAAATTCCTAAGCATGCTATATAGTCTAAATGACCTGGCTTCTGTCTTCTTTGCATGCTTTCTTCTCACCATCCATCCACATGCTCCCTGCTTCTCAGCGACAGTAAATCATACTGTTCTTTCTTTCTTTTTTTTTAAAGAAGATGTTGGGGGTAGGAGTTTATTAATTAATTTATTTTTTTTTTGCTATGTTGGGTCTTCGTTTCTGTGCAAGGGCTTTCTCTACTTGCGGCAAGCGGGGGCCACTCTTCATCGTGGTGCGCGGGCCTCTCACTATCGTGGCCTCTCTTGTTGCGGAGCACAGGCTCCAGACGCACAGGCTCAGCAGTTGTGGCTCACGGGCCCAGTTGCTCCACGGCATGTGGGATCCTCCCAGACCAGGGCTCGAACCCGTGTCCCCTGCATTAGCAGGCAGACTCTCAACCACTGCGCCACCAGGGAAGCTCCATACTGTTCTTTCAAAATGCTTGGCTCACTCAAGTATGCTTTTCCTCCTCTAGAGGTAGCCCAGCCCTCTCTTCTAACTCCCTGAAACACATCCCCTTGGCAAGCGCCTTCCCCTTTACCTTTAGGATCAGTTCATCTGTCCTCTTCTTTGTGAAAGCTTCTTTGACATCACAGGCGCGGTTACCTGCTCCTTCTCCTCTACTCTCTTCGCAATTATAACTTTGGAATTCTGGAATGTTCCCTCTGGAATTCCAGTCTTTCATGTCTAATTAGAAGCCACATGGAGTAATGGAAAGATCTGGGGTTTAAATCCTAACTTTGCCAGCAGGCTCACCTTCCTTGCCTGTGAATATAATATTAACCTTGTGGTTTTAGGGGAGGATGATTGATGAGGTCTTGCAGTACCTGGCAAAAAGTGCTTACTAAATAGTATCGGGTTTTTCTTTCCTTTAGAGGCAATTTTTTGAAAAAGTAGTCCCTATATACTCACACTTCACTCAATCCCCTGCAATTCCATTTTCATCCAGTCACTCTCCTGTAAATGGCTCTTTCAAACAGAACCAGTCACCTGTTCACGGCCATCTTCTCATTTGCTATGCTACCTGATCTTACACATCACTGAATGTTGTTGACCTTTCCTCCTTTTTCTAAAAAAAATTATTATTTTTTTAAAAAATTTATTTATTTTTGGCTGCATTGGGTCTTCGTTGCTGCACACAGGCTTTCTCTAGTTATGGCGAGCAGGGGCTACTCTTCATTGCGGTGCGCGGTCTTCTCATTGTGGTGGCTTCTCTTGCTGTAGAGCATGGGATCTAGGCACGCAGGCTTCAGTAGTTGTGGCACACCAGCTTAGTTGCTCCGCGGCATGTGGGATCTTCCTCGAACCCGTGTCCCCTGCATTGGCAGGCGGATTCTTAACCACTGCGCCACCAGAGAAGCCCTCTCCTTCTTAAAGATCATTTCTCTTTTTCGCTTTTCCTCCTAGCTCTCCAACTGCTCCTACTAAGTCTGTTGTTTCTTCTGGCTGCCCTATCAGAGCAACTGTTCTAACTTCCTGGGAGGATGATAGTAAGCCTGGCAGGGATGGATGGGGATGGCAAGATAGGTGGGTGGGTGTGAACTGCACAAGTTACTGGGAGGGAGGTCTGGAAGGGCATCTTGGGCTGGACTAAGTTGCATGTCAATGCACATCTTGAGTGAAGAACTTTAGGCAAGCCCATCCTTGCTGGGAACTCCTCCCCACAACCCCTCCAGTTTTTGTTTTTGTTTTTTTTTCTCTCTTTAGGGCCTCAGCCTGAATTCAACAGCTAAATGAGCCAGAGCTCCTTTGTCCTCAAATTCCTATTGAAATCGTTAAAAGAAGATGTAAATAGGGACAAATTGTATCAGCATAGGAACTACGTGATGAGCATTAATCATATACTAGAAACTAGAGAGAGTTTTGCTAGAAATGGAACTAAAGGACCGGCCTGCAAAGGCCATTGGGGAAAGAGTCATGACTCTCCCTAATGAGAGAGAGCCTAACTTGGGGAGACTCTACTGTTTTTCAGAATCCCTGCTACCTCTAACCTGGAGGGATAAGAGTTCTGGAAGGAAGAAGTTGAGGCTGGGTAGAAGGGCCGGTTGGAAAACCCACTAACTAGGTCCCTCTTGTTTTTGTGGATCTTTGAATCTCTACTTTTAGTGTGAAGAAGATCTGACTTTTTATTGCACATCAAGCAGAGATTTGGCTCCTGTGTGGAGAGAGGGTTCTTTTCCAAGGCAACACATCCATCACAACTCAGCAGTTAAGCACCCGGCTGTGTTCTGGTTTAGGTTCCCTTCTTACTCTGCCTGGGCTGATGGTTCTCAGAACTGGTCATCCCCTGGTGCACAGAGCCTCTGACTCCAATGTAGGTTTGCTGGCCTCCATCTGATAGACTTTTCTCTTGCCTTCCCTGGTTTTCCAACTCCTTTTTGGCTTTCCACTTTGGTTTATTAATAAGCTTTTTGCTTCTCAGTCACCATTCTCCCTTGGACACTTTTTGTAACTGTTCTTGAGCTCCTCTACTACACTATCCAGCAACCCTTGCCCATGCAGTTTTAAACCAGTTTTATACACACCTTTGAATCTGGCAAAGTGGTACCCAGTACAGTACCCACTGACCAGTTCTTCCTATGCTATCATCAACTGAAAACTTTGGACACCTTGAAAAGATTCTGGTCACTTCTCCTGGAGGCCCTTGCCCTTTACCCAGACTGTCATTTTGTACTGGGTTGACTCGTTGTCTTTCTTCTAATTCTTACTTCAAGCCAGGGCGAGCAAGGATTCACCCAGGGCCCCACTGTCAACAGTCACAGGAGATGGATTTTTTGAAAGCTACCTACGCCTTCCATTCTAACTGCTAAAAGATAGTACCCCAGACCCTGGGAATTTCCATAGCTTTGTCTCCCTTAGTTGGGGGAGTTTACACAACTTGTGGAAAGGGTCACTGAGAAAATGCATGAACACCCTTGCTGCTAGGCCTGACCTATAGTGACCACTAATGCTGTGTTCAGCTAGCACAACCTATCATCCTTACCCTACTCTTTCCCATGCTGTCACTAGAGGCTGCAGGCAGTAAGCATGTAAGTGAGAGCATTATTATTAGTCCATATCTGGAAAGCCTTCCACATACATACCTGGAGAATTTATGAGTGGGTACAGACATCACAGCAAGTTATGGACAAGATATCAAGTGTCACCATCTACCAGACAGATTTTTTTTCCTCAATTCAGCTTCTGAGTATAACACAGTTACTAACTCTCAAACTGAACCATTATGTAAAGAGCTTGGTTGTATTAGCAAGATCCTAGGCCAAGCAGGATGCCAGGACCATGAACACCCGTGCACATACCTCTGTGCACTGCTTCTCAGTTGGTTTAAAAGGGTCTGAGAACATATATTCTCTTTTCTTTGGAATGTCCTGTATGATTTTTTTTTATTTTAATTTTTTAAAGCAGAGGTCCAGTTGTAAATTGATATGCTAGGATCAGGTTGTTCGTGGGTTTTGCAGAAATGAGTGTTCTTCACTGACTTCTGGTAGTACCCACTGATCTTTAGTTCTCAGGGAACGTTTGAATGTGGTCATGAGGTAATGGCAGGAATCTTTTCTAGGTATGTGGTTTATATTTATCCTGGACTTGTGAGTGTCCCCTCTAATTTTGCAATGGCTTTGCTGAACTGGCATTTGATTAGGTATGATTTTAAATCAGCTTCACCTAATAGGTCAGTTTGGGTCCTAACAGGAACAGATGGAATACTTAAATTAGGATAATTAGAGAAGGGTTTTTTTACAGAGGGAGTTTATTTACAGAGAGACCATTACAGGGATGTGTGCAAGATGTAGTGGAATCACAAGAAACAATAGTGCAAGAACCTGAGGCTAGAAGCAATGAACAGTTACTATTCCTAGGCAAGGGACAAGATATAAGAGAACCCAGAAGGAGAGTCAGATAAAGAAGACTTCAGTATGCTGACCTCAGTCTTTTCATACACTCTGATCTCCTTTTGGATCCTCTTGGTAGAACCCAACTAAATCCAGAGGGTTATGTAATCCCACTGATGCAGTCCACATGGGTTAGAATCCCAGGGCATGGAGCAAGATGGAGGGTGGATCTGGAGGAGCAAACCAAAGATATCTGGCACACATGGGAAGTATAGGATTGAAATTACATTAGTTCCTTGATATACTTTGCAAATGATATTCCAAAGATATTGACATCCTTCAGGTACACTGACACCTCTAAGCAATGGTTTTTACTCACTACTTTCTCTATTAAGCATGGAAAGGTAGCAGAGTTCTTGAGATCCTAAAGCGTCCTCTTGAATTGATAAGTCAGGTGGTGATAAAGAATGTTTTCTCCTTTCTCAGATCACCTATATCTGATAATACACACTCTACTCAACTCACACAGGGTTGGACTCCCTGAAAAAAGAAGAAATAAGGAGAAGGAGAGAGGAGTGAAAAGGAAGGCTTTGTATAAAGAAGAGGAGGGAGTGTGTTAGATGGGAGAGGTAGCAATGGAGAAAGAGCCATGGAAATCTGTGAGCTAAGTCCCCAGGGCATTTGGAGCTAGTGGTTGGTCCCAGCCCTGGCTAAGCTGTCCTGCCTCAGCATGATGGCCAGCTTGGACCTTCTTGCTGGGCTCATCTTCTTTGGAGCTTCTAAGAGTTTGAAAATTAGAGCTTTTTGTTCATATGACTTCAGTGTGCTGAGGACATTTAAAAGGGGCAGAGACAGGTGAGCCTGGGGCCTGGGTAAGATGCAGCAAAGGAAGATGGTTAAGAGCTCAGATTCTGAAGCCAGACTGCCTGAGTTTACATTCTGTCTATGCTCCTTACAACTTCCATGACCTTGGGAAAGGTACTTCTCTGTTTTCCAGTTTCCACATCTGTAAAATGGGAATGATAATAGTAGCCACCTCAAGAGTTCTTATTAGGAGTCAATGAGTTAGTACTATTAAACTTCTTAGAAAGAGTTCAGCACATAGAAAGCACTATATAAATGTTTGATAAATTAAACTTGAAAAGTTCTACTTGCTGGGCACCTTCTCTCAGGCCCTCTCACCCAGGGATTCTTGAGGGTGGTAGTGTTTTCCATCCAGTCTGTCAATGCATATCTGATTGACTGTTCAGGGTTATGGGTTTATGTGATTTTTATTTTCTCTCAGAAGAATAGGCCCTTTTCTGAATCTGGAAGCTGAGCAATCCCTCGTCCCTAGGGAACAGGAAGGAGTAGGTCCCAGTAGTCTCTCCCTGGTGTGACCAGTGTTCCCTTCTGTGGTAGGAAATTACTGAGGATATTGCTAGTCCAGGTTGGGTAGGAGTGTTCTGACCTGCTGCCCATTGGCAAGGTTGACCTGGCCTTTTTGGCATCGCTACAACACTACCAAACTTTCCCAGGATGAACTTCATTAAGAGAAAACTCTTCCTCAGGCCAGGCAATCTAAGTTCTGGGAATTGATATAAATGGGATGGAATAATTTTCAGATCTTAATTTTTGGATTCTCATCAGGAGGAACCTACAGCCTTTCACCAGGGCAAGAAGTTTCTGTAAGACACATGCTGCCTTGTTCAAGAAGATCCTGCTGAGCCTGTTGTGTTTGGGTAAGGTAATGAGGATCCACGGAAGTGAGAGACACAATTGTTTTAGAAATGTGACCTTGTGTCAAGACTATTACTAGATGGAAAGCAAATTTATTCACAAGTTGATCTAAAGGGCTATATGATGTATAGATCTTAATTACTTGTAGATGAGCTGTAATTTATAGAGTTACACTTCTAGGAATAAGTAAATAAGTTGGACTTCTGAGAATAAGCTATTTTTCAAAATGTACTATTTAATAGACTTAAATATGTCAGAGAATCTGGGCTTGTCTCTTTTTTAGTATCTTGATTAGATGAGGGGCATGGTTCTTGATGTCTGTGAAAGAAGCCTGTAGTATATTACTTATTTGCTGGTTTACTGGTAAGATCAATGATATAAAATATTTTTAAAAGATAGCAAACCTCTTGGGAACTCCCTGGCGGTCCAGTGGTTAGGACTTAGTGCTTTCAATGTTGGGGCCCGGATTCGACCCCTGATTGGGGAACTAAGATCCTGCAAGCCGCGGGGCATGACCAAAAAAAAAAAAAAATAGATAACAAACCTTTATTTAAAATATATCGTCAGTGACGTATGGAACTTTGATGTGAATATTAGAGGCAGCTGGGGTAGTGAGAACAAAAATTATATTTTGGGGTGAGTCAAGGGGCCATGGAATGAGAACCATATGGCTGTACCTCCTAGTAGTAGCCTTGTTTACATGGCTCTGCTGAAGAGGAAAGGTTAAAATGACTGGGGTTGTAAAGTTTTGAAAAAAGATGACTTTTTTTTTTTAAATAATTTTTTGCGGTATGCGGGCCTCTCACTGTTGTGGCCTCTCCTGTTGCGGAGCCCAGGCTCCGGACACACAGGCTCAGCAGCCATGGCTCACGGGCCCAGCCACTCCGCGGCATGCGGGATCCTCCTGGACCGGGGCACGAACCCGTGTCCCCTGCATCGGCAGGCGGACTTTCAACCTCTGAGCCACCAGGGAAGCCCAAAGATGACTTTTTAAGAATATAAAGGTGGGTGCTTAAAGTGGGTGCTGATCAAATCCACTTCCAGGGATAGAAAGAGAATATCAGATAAAATAGAAGGGAATGAGATTTTATCAGGGACAAGTGAAAATATGCAGCATTCAAACTAAGTTGGTTTCTCCTTGGGATACCCCAAGAAAACAGTTAGCCATCTATCCTGGCCTTGAGAATTGCATCTCAGTCTGACAGGGCTGGGTGGTAAGGTCGCTGGAGGGTTTTACCTGCCTTTAGTCCCAGACATTCATGACTAAATCTTCACTTGATCCTAAGGGGCTCTGCCTTGCTGATCCTTACTCTGTACTCTCTCTTTTTAGTTTATGCTGCCTACTTCCTGGCAGCTTGCATCTTGAATTTCCATAGGGCACTGGCCTTGTTCGTCCTTACCTGTTTGGTGCTTTTAGTCCTGGTTCACCGCTTTCTGAAAAGGTTCTTTGGTGAAAAATTAATGAGATGTCTGAAGCCCCTTGAAAACTCCTGCCTGAAGCTTTGGCTGAAATGGTAAGATAAGAATCTCAATATCCCTCATCCCACAACTTGTCTTAAACCCCAATCCATTACCCTTTTCCTCCTTTGACGGTTCCTGAGCTGTCTCTCAGACCCTCCCCTATACTTTACAAAACCAAGGCTCATACGGTATTTGTTTTTCTCTTTCTGACTTACTTCACTCTGTATGACAGACTCTAGGTCCATCCACCTCACTACAAATAACTCAATTTCATTTCTTTTTATGACTGAGTAATATTCCATTGTATATATGTGCCACATCTTCTTTATCCATTCATCTGATGATGGACACTTAGGTTGCTTCCATGTCCTGGCTATTGTAAATAGAGCTGGAATCTAAAAAATAAAAATAGTGGTCATAAAGAACCTAGGGGCAAGACGGGAATAAAGATGCAGACCTACTAGAAAATGGACTTGATTAAACGGGGAGGGGGAAGGGTAAGCTGGGACAAAGTGAGAGAGTGGCATGGACCTATATACACTACCAAATGTAAAATAGATAACTAGTGGGAAGCAGCCGCATAGCACAGGGAGATCAACTCTGTGCTCTGTGACCACCTAGAGGGGTGGGATAGGGAGGGTGAGAGGGAGAGAGATGCAAGAGGGAAGAGATACAGGGATATATGTATATGTATAACTGATTCACTTTGTTATACAGCAGAAACTAACACACCATTGTAAAGCAATTATACTCCAATAAAGATGTTAAAAAAAAACACAAAAAAACCAAGGCTCAGCGAGCAAATAGCAACGGGCCTCTGAACACTGAACTTAGTCCAGTTTCTTATAGCCTCACGTCTCAATATTGCTAGGGGGCAGGAGGGGTTCCAGTTCAGAGAAGAGTTTCAGTCTGTTTATTGTCAGAGCTGGTATCAGAAATGAGAAAAACCATACTTCTCTTCAATTGCTATCAAAAGAATTGCTATCTTTTAAAAATATTTCTTCAATGAAGAAATCAAGGCAAAGAGGCTTATAGCAGCATTAAACTATCAAATTGATTCGGTGGTCATGTGTTTCTCCCTTAGTTCCTGGATACTTTTTTTTTTTTTTTTTTTTTGCTGTACGCGGGCCTCTCACTGCTGTGGCCTCTCCCGTTGCGGAGCACAGGCTCCGGACACACAGGCTCCGCGGCCATGGCTCGCGGGCCCAGCCGCTCCGCGGCATGTGGGATCTTCCGGGACCGGGGCACGAACCCGTGTCCCCTGCATCGGCAGGCGGACTCTCAACCACTGCGCCACCAGGGAAGCCCCCTGGATACTTTTTGTGCTTTTTTTCCCTCTAGTCCTCCAGACTTCCTGCACCCACTGGTGTCTTATAACCCCCTAGAGTTTAAAGAGCAAACTCACTGTTCAGTGTATACTGAGCTGGATGCTACAGCAGCCGCACCTCATCTAACTAACTGTGGCATGCAAGTGTCCTTTGATCACACGCCTGGGGTGAGAGGATAACTTTCAGACTCTCTATATGTTCCACTTTTATGCCTTTTGTCCAATGGATGCACAGAAAATAGCTGTTCAGGATGTTTGCAACAGTGATCATTTGGAGAAACACACCAGACAACAGCCTAAATTTTGGATCATTGATTTATTTGACACTGGAGTGAAAGGACTTTCTTCATTAACAGGATGGATTCTGGAAGCCAGATTTATTTATTTTTTTGTGTTACTTTATTTTAAAAATTTTATTTTTAAATTTTTTATACAGCACATTCTTATTAGTTATCCATGGAAGCCAGATTTAATTCACTTTGAGTTCACAGTGAGAACAGCTCCAAAATTCAACCCTGACCTGTAATCCCTTCTGTCATCGTCATCGTTGTTCCTATGGCATCTCAATGGACAATGTGCTCTTTTTGTTTTCTTTTCTTTTCATATGTGATTCACCTTCTACTTCTTTTCCCTTGAACTGAAATGACTCCAACACTCAGGCATGAGACTAGTTTATGTATTGATCAAGCATGTTTGGTACATCAAGGGACCACAGGGCATTAAGTAGTTGATATGTGCTTAGCCTTTACTCTTACCCTTGGAGTGGTTGGAAAGTGGGTGGAGATCCATGGGAGGACTTTTCCCCCTTCTTTTAAAAATATTTTGGTTATGCATTAGAACATTCTTAAAGAATAAGTCTTTATATCACATCTTACTGATATGATAACTTGAAGAAAAAGAGGTCATGAGATTTATGTCCTCAGATTGGACTCTTTCAGCTTCATTCTGTGAGTAAAAGAGTTGAGGGGAGGGGAGAGGTGTTAACTGGGAAACCACCAGATGAATGATTCTAAAGATATGTCTCTGTGTCTAATCTATTGAGTTGTTTCATTTATCCTTGTGGTGAATTTCAATTTTTTAGAGGTAAAGTTAATGATTTCTTATTCACTCACTGATTTGATGACATGGTCTTGAAATTCCCTCTCCAGTGTGTTCGTGGGAGTCTCCTTGGTTGGCCTTATCCTGTGGCTGGCTCTAGACACAGCCCAAAGGCCAGAGCAGCTGATCTCCTTCGCAGGAATCTGCATGTTCACCCTCATCCTCTTTGCCTGCTCCAAACACCACAGTGCAGTGAGTTTTGGGTATTGCAGGGTGGGCATAGTAATACCTAGCCAAGGACCATGTGTTACTAATTACAAAGTGCATGAGCCAAGTATTGATTACAAAGGCATAGAACTAAGTTCTTAACAATCTCTGGAATTGGCCCCTTTGACAATTTTGCTCCTAAGTGAAGTTTAAAGTTCTCACGGGCCCTAGACCATTTATTTTCAAACTGTAGGTTGTGATCTGTTAGTGAGCCTTGATATCAATTTTGTGGATCCAGGCCAGTGTTAAAGAAAAAACAAACAAAACAAAAAATAAAGAAGGAAAGAAAGAAAACAGAATACGATAGAGAATGAGCTTGCATTGCACATAGTAATATTAAAGTAGTGGTTTATGATGCTTTTATATATGTGTGCGTGTATCTGTGTGTGAGGTCTAACCTGTAGACATAGTTTTGAAAACCACATAGACGTATGTGGCTCTTTATATACTACTGTCCTATTTCCCTCTGCTCCCTATTCCATCTTACCCCAGATTTACTGTTAACATGCTAGGTTGGTTCCAGAGTACACGTACCCATGTTGAAAACCCCAGCCAGGTAATGAACAAATCGGGTTTAGAGCTCACATTAGAATAACATTCTTATTGCTCCCAGGTGTCCTGGAGGGCAGTGCTTTGGGGCCTAGGTCTTCAGTTTGTCTTTGGGATCTTGGTCATCAGAACTGATCCTGGATTTAATGCATTTCAATGGCTGGGAAACCAGATTCAGGTATGAGAAATTGAATATGAGAGCTCTTTTAGAACCCTAGGGAAAGGAGACTGGGGGAAAGCATGAGGAGATCAGGCTGTGTCTTGTTAGTGATGGTGGTGGGTGATCTGGTGGGAAAGGAGAGAGTATACTGGGGTACAACTAAGCATACAAATAAAGAGAATGGAACTGCTGAGTCCCCTGTCATTCAATGGGTAGCTCACAGTGACTGAGGCTGCTTCCCATGCTGTCAAAGGGAGACCAACCTCAGTAGCAGCAGTAGGTCCTCATCATACATGAGGCTGATCTTATCTTCCCTGTCCTTTTCTGGCTTCACTCTTGTTCTGTCTCTCTTTTTTTCTTGCAGATTTTTCTCAACTATACTGTGGCTGGCTCCAGTTTTGTTTTTGGGGATATGCTGGTCAAGGATATCTTCGCTTTTCAGGTCATATGTTTCATGAGCAAGAATGAGGGTCAGTGGCAGTGAGGGTGAGGGGGATAAAGCGAGATGATGAAGATGTGTGTCCAAGAGATCAGCCAGTCTATATACCAATTTGACCCTAAGAAGAGGATTTGATCTTATCCATATAGGAAGCAGCATTAACCTCTTGCCCTTTGATCATTGTCATACTGAAATTGGAATGAAATAGGGGTGGGAGAAGAAGGCTCAGAAAACATCTCCTTGTGGCTTAGTATTGATGGCATAATAGATTTGCAATATATTTAAAATATATTCTTAGACTAGCTTGTGTTTAAACATCCAGAGTATCTATACTGTATCAGCTATGCTTGGGATGCTAACAACTTAACTTAGAGACCTGAAACACAGTCTTCTTATGGCACACAGTTGTACATTCAGTGTAGTATCTCACTGGTTGCCCCATCATTCTCATTATAGGCCTTACCAATCATCCTTTTCTTTGGATGTGTGATGTCCACTTTTTACTACCTGGGCTTTGTGCAGTGGGTAGTTCAGAAGGTGAGTCATTCTCCTGCACAGTCAGGAGGTGGGCCTTTGTCTTGTGATCTGTCAAGAGGCATGAAGATGGCACTTACTTTGGGAAAAAATGATCATATGTCAGATCTAGAACATTAGAACCAATGTGAAAAGCAAACCCTTTCAAGTGTGCCTGATATCAAGTGGCAGGCTGAGGGGCAGAGGAGGGAGAAAAAATGGGCTGAACTGCCATTTCACACTGAGTTTTAATCTACTTTTTCTGGAAGCCAAGAGTCCTGAGTTCTGGTCCAGGCTCTGTTTGTAACTTGGTTTGTGGTCTCAGCCTTGTCCCTCTTCTTCTCTAGGCCTTAGTTTCCTTACCAACATAATGGAGGAGGAGTTTTGATGGATACACCCCAAGATTTCTGCTAATGTTAATGGTTTGGATCTTTGCATCCCTTTAGATTGCCTGGTTTTTGCAAATCACCATGGGCACCACTGCCACAGAGACCCTGGCTGTGGCAGGAAACATCTTTGTGGGTATGGTAAGCACCCTGAGGCCTTCTGATCTCTTCTCTGGGGAACAGAGAGTATGGCAGAAAACAGTTTGAGAAATGTATGCTTTCCTTTTGAAAAGTCAAATAGATGAAGACTGTATGGGCAGCCAGTCACTCTGATGAAAGAAAACTTGGAACTCAGCTCATTGCTTTTACTTTTCATACCTAATAATACTTATATGGGTGTATGTAATGGGGACATACTTAACCACAGATCCAACTTCTTACACAGGAATTTAGGGAAATGCCCTGGTCCAAGTCATCCCCCTTCAGGGGCTATGAAAGATGTTTCCTCCATATTCTGGTTTCTTCCTGTGACCTTTGTTTTCCAGGGTCTCTAAGGAGACAATAGCTTGCCTTGCTCAGGGCTAACACCAAAGCTTGTCCCCATAATACTTGTTTGATACATTTGTCTGTATGGAGTAGGTGTTCAATGTATGCTACTGACTGATCAGCTCAGTGTTAGGGACAATGGCCTGTCAAACTGACAAGGAATTAGTATTGAGGTCTTTCTCTCCTAAGGCCCTAGGCTGATTAATGGTATTTGAAATGTTCTCAGAATACTTCTGTACACTTCTACCATAGCATGCTGCATTTTGCTGAAATTCTCCATAATCAGCTTAGTTTCCTCTGCTACACTATAAAGTCCTAAGAGTAGGAACTTTGCCTTATTCATAGGAATGTCCCTAGCATATCATATAGCACTAGGCACATAGTTGTCACTCATTAAATAATAAGTATTTCTTAGGTCAATGCTAGATATATTTTACATAGTTGGGTCTTCATAATTTCATACCATTTTCACAAACATTATTTCTTTTGATTCTTTCATCAACATTGGGCTTCAGTCATCTATTTGCAATTCATTTAATGAGTACCTTTTAAGCAATTAATATGTACTCAGTAAGTACACTATACTAAAGTCATTCACTAAGTATATAGTTCTTGTTCATTTGTTTGTTTGGGCCACGCCACGTGGCTTGTGGGATCCTAGTTCCCCAACCAAGGATCGAATCCCGGACCTTGGCAGTGAAAGTGCGGAGTCCCAACCACTGGACCACCGGGGAATTCCCGAGTATATAGTTTTAGACGTTGAGAACATAAAAAAGAAATATACTGTTTTTCTTCTATAGCATTCTAAATTTTAAATAGATGAGACAAACTGATATGAAAACACATGAGAAGAGTGCTAGCCAGAATATGATTAGGTACCAGAGGGGGTGAGCCAGACACTGGGAGAGCCTAAGAGCAGAGCTTAGTTTTGGAAGAGCACCCACACTGGAAGGATGTGTGCCCGGAGCTGGGGAGGGCACTCTGTGATAGGGAGCTGCACCTTTCTGAATCTGACTCTCTTCTTCTTTTTTATAGACAGAGGCACCTCTGCTCATCCGTCCATACCTTGCAGACATGACGCTTTCAGAACTCCATGCAGTGATGACTGGAGGGTTTGCCACCATCTCAGGCACTGTCTTGGGAGCCTTCATATCCTTTGGGGTAAGCATAGTCTGTTTGATCACTCCTGGGTGAGCCCAAGTCTGGGTTCTGTAGATGCTCATTCCTAAGTCTGGCCTTACAGATTGACGCGTCATCCTTGATTTCTGCCTCTGTGATGGCTGCCCCTTCTGCTCTTGCTTTGTCAAAGCTGGTATATCCAGAAGTGGAGGAGTCCAAGTTCAAGAATAAGGAGGGGGTAAAATTGCCCCATGGGTGAGTCCAATGAGGCATATAATTTGGGAGATGGTGAGGTCAGGTGCAGAGTCAAGAGTGGTGCTATGGTGGCAGAGGCTTCAAGTCTCCTGGAGAAGAAATAATATGATTCCATATCCCCTCTTGTCTACCTCTGCCTTTAGCTAATCATGTTGATTTTTTTCTTTTGTTTAACCCTCCCACCTGCCTCTCTCTTCTGCATGCCATTATCCTCTGTCCTTTGTGTCAGTACCATTTCATGGTGATTAAATCTGATACTGCTTCAGTGTAATTTCCACAAAAAGGGTCACTAGGAACCCCCATCACCTCTCAAGCTGTTCTTGCACTCTCCTGTTGCACTCCTGCACTGCTAGGACACTGGGACAGCTCTTCTCTGAGGAGCTGAGATTACTCTAGACACCGTATTCTTCCCCTATGCCCAATAACCACAGGAAGGAGAAGAATGTTCTGGAAGCTGCCAGCAATGGAGCCACAGATGCCATAGGCCTTGCTGCTAACGTAGCAGCCAACCTGATTGCTTTTTTGGCCGTGTTGGCCTTCATCAATGCTGCCCTCTCCTGGCTAGGGGAACTTGTAGACATACAGGGACTCACTTTTCAGGTAAAGGATTCCATTTATTGGGCTGTCTCTCTAGGGTGTGTTTAAGTAGTCCTTGAATTGTGCATGTCCTCCTGACCCACAGTGCACTGAGGGAGCTTGGAGAGGAGAAGGGTGGAGGATACTGAGTCAAGGTTCCAGAGAAGTCTTTGTCTCCTGACTGTCTCTTTCTCTCACCCAGGTCATCTGCTCCTATATCCTAAGGCCCGTGGTTTTCATGATGGGTGTCGAGTGGGCAGACTGTCCGATGGTGGCTGAGATGGTGGGGATCAAGTTCTTCACAAATGAGTTTGTGGCCTATCAGCAACTGTCTCAGTACAAAAACAAACGTCTCTCTGGAGTGGAAGAGTGGATTGGAGGCGAGAAACAGTGGATTTCTGTAAGTGACAATCTAGAAAAGCATAAACAGTTCAGGCACACAAAAAGTGTTACACTAAAGTTTAACACCCACAGATCCCTTTCCAGGGTCCCAGGCCTGACCACAAAGCAAGAGTAACAGTACGCTTAGCTTCGGTGCCTGAGCTGCCCTGAGGTCTGTGTGCTAGTCCCCTACACTCTGACCCAGCTTCTCTCTAGAATGTAATTACTGAGCCTTTACAGTTGGGGCAGTCCAAGGAGGATACTATTTCTGATAGTCTAAGGTCTCCTTCTTCATTTATAAGTTTAAATTGCTATAAACTGAGCTCCTTTTTTCTCTCCCTCTATCTCTTTTCTCTCAATCATCCTCATTCCTAGACCTTCTCCTAATTCATAGGCTTCAACAAGAAGAGCATTGGGTAAAAAGGCCATGGTGGTTCCATATCATTATCCCTATAATAACTCATGAAACGATTATTTTCTGAGCATCCTTTCCATATTCCTTAGAGTAGCACACACAAGATTGGGGGTTCTAAGTACTCTGGAACGTCTATCATGATTATACGACTGTGCACATAGGACTGAATTTACTTATTTATTTTTGTTTTCCCTAGGTGAGAGCCGAAATCATTACAACATTTTCACTCTGTGGATTTGCCAATCTTAGTTCCATAGGAATCACACTGGGAGGCTTGAGTGAGTTAATTCATTTTCCCAGCTACCCAATATGCCAGCCAGTTCCCAGCATCTGTAGTGGACAGTCAGTATGAGTTGAGATCAGATAGAGAAGCTGATGTGAAATGGGCCTCTCAGGTGGAAGTTAATTTGGAGTTAAGGTAATCATGCTACCTGGCTATGCATGAAGCCCAGGCTGGGTTTGCAATCTCAACTTCTGTCATTTTTTTCCCTTTCAAATGGAGGCCCAAAAGACCAAGTTTATTTTTATTTTCCCTATGAGGAAGACTATAATGATATTATTTTTATTTTGCCATTAAATGGACATAGTGCATATGTAAGTAAAGGTATTTTGTTTTTTATTCAGTAGTGAAGGTACTTTCTGAAATTATGCTGCTCACCAGTTGACTTCACAGAATTAGGCATTGCACAAGGAATCAAAGGACAAATAAAAGCAGCAGACACATAAGGCAGATAGATAATTAGAGCAAGTGGTGTGAAGTGTTGGATTAAAAGCTACAAGTCACCAGGTGTGGGAGGAGTGAGTATGTGAAGCATACATAGATACAATTAGGTTGCTGAAAATCTTGCTGAATGGTGATGGCTGGAGGAAATAATATGAGGAAAGTGGGATTGTCCTTGAAGGCAGGGGATTCCAAGAGTTTGGAAGATCCAAGTGAGAAATAAAGTGTAAGAAAAATACAGCTCAGTGTGTCCATTTTTTGTGGCACTCATATTCTGGGCTAGAATCATTAAGTTGATTTACTTGGTAGCTGATCGAACAATTTAAAGGTAAAACAATTTCCTTTCAGTTTATCTTTTTCCCTTCTGTTAAACACTTGTCTGTATTCTAATTCTTTTTTTAAAAATATTTATTTATTTATTTTTGGCTGTGTTGGGTCTTCATTGCCATGCACGGGCTTTCTCTAGTTGCAGTGAGCGGGGGCTACTCTTCGTTGTGGTGCGCGGGCTTCTCCTTTTGGTGGCTTCTCTTTGTTGCTGAGCATGGGCTCTATGTGTGCAGGCTTCAGTAGTTGTGGTGCACAGGCTAAGTTGCTCCGCGGCATGTGGGATCTTCCTGGACCAGGGCTCGAACCTGTGTCCCCTGCATTGGCAGGCAGATTCTTAACCACTGCACCCCCAGGGAAGTCCCTGTATTCTAATTCTGATGCCCAATTACAATCTGATTGTGAGCTTGTCATCCAGTAGTGGGATATGCATCATGTGACTAAGGCTTAGGTGAATGTTAACCTCCTTATTTCTCTGGCTCAAAATAGTCCATCTAATTCTGTCCAGGTTAAGAATGCAGATTTCAACTAGTGAACACCCAAGGCATTTGCACCTGTCTGGAGCAACCCAGGGCTTTGCTTAATTCAGATATATATTGGGAATGTTCACAGAACCACTAAATAGTTAGGGTCAGACACAATCCTTGACCTGGGGAATGTCTAAGTTAGTGACCCCTTAGGACTAATGAATATACACACTTCTTAGGGTACCACTGTCCAGCCTCTGGTGGTTGGTGGTAAGAATGCTATTCATCTGCTGCATTTTGATCCTCAGCATTCTTCTAATGGGGTTTCATGGGGTATGCCTAATTGCCTTGTGGGAAAGAGATTGAATTATTTTGTTTTGTTGTCCGCAGCATCAGTGGTACCCCACCGGAAGAGTGACTTGTCCAAGGTTGTGGTCAGTGCCCTCTTCACAGGGGCCTGTGTATCCCTTATCAGCGCCTGTGTGGCAGGTAAGTGTCTCAGCTTAGTCTCAGAAAATTGTTTTAACTCTCCATCTCACATATGCATAGAAAAGGCACCAAATCTACAGTGTTCTCAATTTATACCCAAAGAATTAAGAGCCTTAAGGAACATGTGTAAAAGCTTCCCCTTAGCATCTCTGTCTCCTTTACCCAGGAATCCTCTATGTCCCCAGGGGAGCTGAAACTGACTGTGTCTCCTTCCTAAACACAAGTTTCACCAATCGAACCTATGAGACCTATGTGTGCTGCAGAGAGCTCTTTCGGAGGTGAGTGAGCACTGGGATCCCTGCCCCCTCCTCCTTTATGCTCTCCTCCACTCAGGAATCTTCTGGGAGTGGGGAGAAGTAAGGTCTTGAGGGTAATCACATGGATGCTGAATAGAGTGTATAAGAAGGGAGGCAGGTATTTGTGGTGGTCTAGATCTCCGTTTTTTTCTCTTATTAGATGCATACTCACTATTAACTCTAGCATGGACAAGTGACAGATTTTACCTGTATTGATGGGGCACTGAGAAGTGGAGGGTGAGGGGAAGTAAGGGAGGGTGGTTTCCCTGATCAGAAGTGATGTATTTATTGTGATTATAGATAAGTTGTAGGTGAAGACTTGGCAATGGTCCTAAGTGGCTAAAAACTTATAGCCTTCTTCAGACAGAAGTGAAGACTGAAAGAGGATAAAGTTGAATTGATAAAATCATGATGCATTCGGATAGTGTAAAAATGAACTTGTTTACCAATTTCTGGGATATTATTAGAATAGTTTTCTGGTTCAGCATGTAAGGAGCTCTGAAGTCACCACTACATCCTAACAACAAGAAAAAAACTGAACAGTCTGAAAAATCAATAACTCTTCTTGGATCTGTAAGAGACACAGGGCAAACTGCTGACCTGAAGATTGGAGAGACAGACAGGCAAACACATGGCTTACTGGAGCAGACTCATGAGCGGAAACTGCCACAGAATCCTGTGCTGGGACAGGAAAACCTGAAATGAATTGCTGGAGCCTCAGTGAGGACAGGTCTGGATGTTAAAAACTCTGGGGGGACCCAGTTATAGGGGGCAACCCTACACTTTGGGGAGCTTTACCTCTGGGAGCTAGACCAAGTTCTCACAGTAAATATCAGACAAAAACCCCCTCATTCTTCTGGCAGGGGGAGGGGAAAAGGAGCCATTTTGAAATACACCGGAGCACTCTTTTTTTTTAAACAAGGCCTGCCCTCAGGAGAAACTAGTTAACCAGAGCCTAACCAGCTGGGGTATTATCAGAGCCTACCTGACCTGGAAGAAGGGAAATACCCAACTAAAGCCCACTCTAGTCATCCTATCCCACTTAAAGGGGGAGAAAAAACTGAGAAACCCTTGTGAAGTTCACAGTGCAGAGGCACAGGCTCGCTAAAAGCCTGAGACCTAATTATAGGACTACAGAATGCTTCCCCTCCCCCACACCTCACCACCACATTACTAAGGCCTACTTACAGCAGTTCCTTTTTTGGGTACATCATGTCCAGTTATCAAGAAGAAAGTACAAGGCCTGCTAAAAGGCAAAAAACACAATTTGAGGAGATAGAGCAAGCATCAAAACCAGACATGGCAGAGATTTCAATTTATCAGAGTGGGAATTTCAAACAACTATGATTTATGTGCTAAGGGCTCTAATGGATAAAGTAGACAGCAAGCAAGAACAGATGGGCAATGTAAGTACAGAGATATAGGAATCCCAAGAAAGAACAAAAAAGAAATGCTACAGATCAAAAAACACTGTAACAGAAATGAAGAATGTCTTTGATGGCTTACTAGTAGACTAAACACATCTGAGGAAAGAACTCCTAGCTTGAAGATATATCAATAGAAGTCTTCAAAACTGAAAAGAAAAGAGAACAAAGACTGAAAAAAAACCCAACAGAATGGAGTATCCAAGGATTGTGGGACAAATACAAAAGGTGTAACATACACATAATGTGAATACCAAGAGAAGAACAGAAGATATATTTGAAACAATTATGACTGAGAATTTCTCCAAATTAATGTCAGACACCAAACCACAGATCCAGGAAGCTCAGAAAACACCAAGCAGCATAAATACCAAGAAAACTATACTTAAGCATATTTTGAAATTATAGAAAATCAAAGATAAAAAATACTGAAAGAAGTCAGTTGAAAAAAAAGAGAGTATATCATTAAGCTGAAAGAACTAGTTACAGGACACACAAAATGAAAGATTTGAAGAACTAGAATGTTTGGTTCTTCAAAAGCAAAAGATGTATGTATTAGTAGTGATATATGGGTGAATGAAGAGAGTTCTGAGAGATGAGGCTGAAAGATCTTATAAGGCCTTGTATGAAATGATAAGGAATTTAGACTTTGACTTACAGAATTCTTAACACTGGTATGTTTTTTCAAAAGATCATGCTGGTAGCCATTTGGATGTCAGGGAGATCAATAAACACATTGCTGTAATACTCCCAAGTAAGAGATGATGAGAGCTAATACTAAGTAGTTGTGAGGATGAAGATGCACTAGAACAAGGAGAATCAATAGGATTGGTTATTGAAGTGAAGGGCAGGATAAGGATGACTGTACCCTTTCCAGCTTGGGCAAGTGGGTCTGAGGGATGCCATTCATTCACTGACAGGAAGAGGACTAGTTCCAGGAATGAGACTAAAGGGGAGAGATTATGGCTTAATTCAGGTGGATATGTTGACTTGGAGGTACCTGTGGGACCATCATGTTAAGCAACTCACAAACCAACTTGGGTCTGAAGTTCAGGAGAGAAAAAAGAACTGGAGATAGATTTGGAAGTTGTCATTAAGTAAATGATCTGTTCAGTATATAGGTAGATGTTTGGGTACTAGCTCCTTAACAGGTTACTATGGCAAGTTAACAGACATTACCCTCCCATGTTTGGAGGTTTTCACCAGAGAAAGCAACCAACATCCTCTGAAAAAATAATCCTTTTGCTGTACTATTAAAGATGAATTATAAACTGGATAGATCACTGGTCTGGCATAGTTATGACTCCTATGTTCTTGGGGAAGTTCAGTGGATGTCATTGTAAGCATAGTCAAAGGAAATGAATGAAGTGAAAATCGCTAATTTGTGTTTAATGATGAGTTGTCTTTACATCACTGAACTTCATGAAAAAATTAGTAGAATACTCTTTCCTGGTCATTTCTGCCTTCAAAACAGAAACTGACTTTTTGCCTAAAGTCACATACTAAGCATCATTAGTGTCTAAAATCTGAAAGAGATAATGTTTTTGTCCAATTCATTCATGCTAAATATATTTGGAGTGACTCCAGACCAAGATAACAACAAAGGAGGCTTAAATTTCCCTCTTCCTATGGATGCACCAAATGTACAGCTACACATGGAGTAATTCCCTCTAAGAAAAATCCAGAAACTAGCTGAATGACTCCTACAACTGAGAAAATACCCACATTGAATTGGGTAGGAAAGGCTGAGAAACAGTCTCATCATAAAACCCACCCCTGGCACAGCACCATATAATGGAAGGGAATTCCCAACTCTAAGCTTATCCTTAAGCAGTGAAGGGTTTAGACTGAACATCTAGTGCCCCAATTTTTAAGACTGTACTGTGCCTACTTCCCCACCACCCCCTGCCTGCCCCACAAGGCTCAGTGTAGAGGAAGCAGTCAAAAATGTCCATCTCCCACTCTTTCCCTGGAAGGGATTTGACTGCATACTTTCCAGCTGGTGCCTGAGGGTCCACCTTCTAATCAACCTGCATCTAGGTGCTGGCTGCAATTCTTCTCTTTGGGACACTAAAGAGACCCACACTGAGACACATTATAATTGAACTGTCAAAACTAAGACAAAGAAAGTATAGATAAAGGCAGCAAGAGAAAAGCAACTTGTTATGTACAAGGGAGCTCCCATAAGACTATCAGCAGATTTTTCTGCAGAAACCTTACAGTCCAGAAAAAAAGTGGGATGATATATTAAAAAGAAAAAAAATACCAACCAATGCTTGGTAATGCTTTACCTGGCAAAGTTGTCCTTCAGAATTGAAGGAGAGAGAGTTTTTCAGACAAGCAAAGGTAGCTATACTTATATCAGACAAAATAGACTTTAAGCCAAAACAGTAATGAGAAACAAAGAAGGTCATTATATAGTGATAAAGGGGTCAATTCATCAAGAGGATGTAACAACTGTAAATTTTTATGCACCCAACATGGAGCACCTAAATATATAAAGCAAGTATTAACAGATCTGAAGAGACAATAATAGTAGAGGACTTCAGCATTCCACTTTCAACAACAGATAGATCATCCAGGCAGAAAATCAACAAGGAAACATTGGACTTAAACTACATGTTAGACCAGATGAACCTGACAACATTTACAGAACAGTCCATCCAACAACAGCAGAGTACACATTCTTCTCAAGTACACTTGGGAATTATCTGATAGATTATATGTTAGGCTACAAAATGAGAAACATTTTGTAGAAATGAGTAACAAGAAAAAACCTGGTAAATTCACATATACGTGGACATTAAACAACATGCTCCTGAACAATGGGTCAAAAATGAAATCAAAAGAGAAATAAAATATCTTTACTCACCACAAGGAAAAATCTGTAACTGTGTGAGTTGATGGATGTTAACTAAACTTATTGTGGTAATCATCTCACAATATATACCTATATCAAATCATTATATTGCACACCTTATACAATGTTATATGTCAATAATATCTCAATAAAACTGGGGGAAAAACTTGAAGAAATATCTTGAGACAAATGAAAATGGAAACACAACATACCAAAACTTATGAGATGCAGCAAAAGCAGTTCAAAGAGGGGAGTTTATAGTGATAAACACCTATGTTAAGAAAAAAAGATCTCAAACAACCTAATTTAACACCTCAAGAAAAAGAAAAACAAAGTCCAAAGTTATAGAAGAAGGGAAATAACAAAGGTCAGAGCAGAAACTAGTGAAATAGAGACAAAAACAGACACCAGAAAAGTGCAATGAAACTAAGAGCCATTTGTCTTAAAAGACAGACAAAATAGACACATGTTTAGCTAAGCTAAGAAAAAGAGAAGACTCCAAGTCAGAAATGAAAAAGGAGGTATTACAATTAATAACACAGAAATACTAAGGATTTTGAGAAACTACTATGGAAAATTATATCCCAACAAATTAGATAACATAGAAGAAATGGATAAATTCCTAGAAATATACAACTGACTGAGACTGAATCATGAAAAAATAGAAAATCTGAACAGAATGATTACTAGTAAGGAGATTGAATCAGTAATCAAAAACCTTCCAACAAAAAAAGCCCAGGACTAGACAGGTTCACTAGTGAATTCTTCCAAACAGTTAAAGAATAATTAATACCAATCTTCTCAAACTTTTCAAAAAAACATAAAAGGAGTGAACACTTCCAAATTCATTTTATGAGGCCAGAATTACCTGTTGCCAAAGCCAGACAGGGACACCATAAGAAAAACTTACAGGCCAGTATTGCTGATGAACATAGATGCAAAAATCCTCAACAAAAATTAGCAAACCAAATTCAACAGTACATTTAAAAGGTCATACACCATGATCAAGTGAGATTTATTCCTGGGATGCAAGGATGGCTCAACATACACAAATCAATAAATGTGATATACCACTGTAACAAAATGAAAGATAAAAACCATATAATCATTTCAATAGATGCAGAAAAAGCATTTGACAAAATTCAACATCCTTACATGATAAAACTCTCAACAAATTGGATGTAGAAGGAATGTATCTCAACATAATAAAGGCCATATATGACAAGCCCACAGCTAACATCATACTGAATTGTGAAAAGCTGAACACTTTTCCTCTAAGATCAGGAATAAGACAAGAATTACCACACTCACCACTTTTAATCAACATAGTATCGGAAATCATAGCCAGAGCAATTAGTCAAGAAAAAGAAATAAAAGGCACCCAAATCAGAAAAGAAGTAAAACTGTCTCTGTCTGCAGATGACATAATCTTATACATAGAAAATCCTAAAGACTCCACCAAGAAACTGTTAACACTGATAAACAAATTCAGTAAGTTGCAGGATACAAAATAAACATACAAAAATCATTTGTGTTTCTATACAATAACAATGAACTATTGGAAGGAGAAATTAATGAAACAATCCCATTTACAATAGCATCAAAAAGAATAAAATACTTAGGAATAAATGTAATCAAGGAGAGGAAAGATCTGTACACTGAAAACTATAAAAATATTGATGAAAAATGGAAGGGATAAATAAATGGAAATATACTCCATTTTTATGGATTAGAAGAATGAATATTATTAAACTGTTCATACTACCTAAGGTGATCTACAGATTCAATGCAATCCCTATTAAAATTCCAATGGCATTTTTCATAGAAATAGAAAAAACAATTCTAAAATTCATATGGAACCACAAAAGATCCTGAATAGCCAAAGCAATCTTGAGAAAGAAGAACAAAGCTAAAGGCATCACACTTCTTGATTTTAAACTATATTACAAAGCTGTAGTAATCAAAACAGTATGGTACTGACTTCAAAATAAGCACACAGATCAATCAAACAGAATAGAGAGCCCAGAAATAAACCCATGTTTTCAACAAAGGAGCCAAGAATATACAGTGGGGGAAAGGGTAGTCTTTTCAATAAATGGCGTTAGCAAAACTGTATATCCACCTGTAGGAGAATGAAACTGGACTCCTATCTTACACCATAAACAAAAATCAACTCAAAACAGATTAAAGACTTTAACATAAGACCTGAAACCTTGAAAATCCTTGAAGAAAATGTAGGGAGTAAGCTCCTTGACATTGGTCTTGGCAATGATTTTTTGGACTTGAAACCAAAAGCAAAGGCAACAAAACCAAAAATAAACAATTGGGGGACTTCTCTGGTGGCACAGTGGTTAAGAATCCTCCTGCCAATGCAGGGGACATGGGTTCGATCCCTGGTCCAGGAAAATCCCACATGCTGTGGAGCAACTAAGCCTGTGAGCCACAACTACTGAGCCTGCACTCTAGAGCCCTCGAGCCACAACTACTGAGCCCACACGTTGCAACTACTGAAGCCCGCGTACCTAGAGCCCATGCTCTGTGGCAGGAGAAGCCACTGCAGTGAGAAGCCCATGTGCCACAACAAAGAGTAGCCCCTGCTTGCTGCAGCTAGAGAAAGCCTGCGCACAGCAATGAAGAACGAACACAGCCAAAAAATAATAAAAATTTTAAAAAGCGAAAAAAAAAAAAAACAATTGGGACTTCGTCAAACTAAAAAGCTTCTGCACAGCAAAAGAAACCATCAACAAAATGAAAAGTCAACCTACAGAATGGGAGAAAATATTTGTAAACCATATATCCAGTAAGGAATTAATATCCAAAATATACAAAGAACTTATACAGCTCAATAGCAAAAAATCCAAGTAATCCAATTTAAAAATGAGCAGAGGGTTTGAATAGACATTTTTCCAAAGAACTCAACCAAATGGCCACAGGTACATGAAAAGGTGCTCAATATCACTAACTAGCAAGGAAATACAAATAAAACCCTCAATGAGATATCACCTTACACCTGTTAGGATGGCTGTCATAAAAAAGACAAGTTATAGCAAATGCTGGCAATGATGTGCAGAAAAGAAAACCTTTATAAACTCTTAGTGGAAATGGGAAATGGTACAGTCACTCTGCAGGTTCCTGAAGAAATTAAAAGTAGAACTACTACCATATGATCCAGCAATCTTACTTCTGGGTATATATCCAAAGGAACCAAAGTCACTATCTGTACTCCCATGTTCACTGCAGCATTATTAACAGTAGCCATGGTATTCAAACAACCTATGTGTCCACTAGCAGATGAATGGATAAAGAAAATGTGTATGTATACAATGGAATGTTAGTCATCCTTACAAAAGAAGGAAATCCTGCTATTTGCAACAATGTGGATGAACAATTACACTAAGTGAAATAAGCCAGACAAAGGCAAATACTGCATGGTCTCACTTATATGCAGAATCCAAAAAAAAAACAAACAACAAAAAAGAACTCATAGAATGGTGGTTGCCTAGGGCTGGGGCATAGGGGACTAGGGAGAAGCTGGTATAATAGTACAAACTTTCAGATATAAGATCAATAGGTTTGAGGGTCTAATGTATAACATGGTGGCTATAGTTGATAATACTGTATTATATAATTGAGATTTGCTAAGAGAATAGAACTTCAGTGTTCTCACCAAAAAAAAAAAAAAAGGTAAAATATGTGAGGTGATGGATGTGTTAACTTCATGTTGGGAATCCTTTCACAGTATATGCATATGTCAAATCATCACATTGTACACTCTCTATATATTACAATTTTATTTGTCAATTATACCTCCATAAAACTGAAACACACATACATATATACATACACACCAAGCCTGAGCTGTTTTCCTTTCTCAAGAGGAAAGTGGCTTTGGAGTACCATCTCACTATTTAGAATAAATTCAATTCTAAATCATTACAAGGCATAAATGTTGCTTCAGTGATGTTTGGACAGGAAATTCCCCAAAAGACTATGGTTATGAACTGGACAGAGAAGCAGGCACATTGTATAGGATTTCTTGCTAGTACTATCTTGGGCATGAATGAGAAAATACGCTTAATTCTGTCCTATTTATTGGTTGGCCAAAAAGCTCCTTCAGTTTTGAAGTAAAAATAAAAGACACATTTTCCATTTTCACCAAGAACTTTATTTGAACAACGTATTCACTGTTTTGTTCCACTGCCTTCTGCCATTTTTCAGGCAGCTTCATAATTCCGTCTTCCCAAAACTTTTTATCTTTTTGAGCAAAGAACTGTCCCAGGTGCCTTTTATAGTCTTCCAGGGAATTGAAATTTTTTCCATTAAGCGAATTTTGTAAAGATTGAAATGAATGGAAATCCAAAGGTGCAGTTGTCTGGTGAATACAGTGGATGAATCAGAACTTCCCAGCCAAGGTGTAACAGTTTTTGCCTGGTCATCAAAGAAACATGTGGTCTTGCTGTACCCTAATGGAAGATTATGCATTTTCTGCTGACTAATTCTGGACGCTTTTCTTTGAGTGCTGCTTTCAATTGGTCTAATTGGGAGCAGTACTTTTTGCAATTAATTGTTTGGTTTTCCGGAAGGAGCTCATAATAGAGGACTCCCTTCCAATCCCACCATATACACAACATCACCTTCTTTGGATGAAGACCAGCCTTTGATGTGGTTGGTGGTGGTTCATTTCGCTTGCCCCACAATCTCTTCCATTCCACGTTACTGTACAGTATCCACTTTTCATCACCCGTCACAATTTGTTTTAAAAACAGAATGTTTTCGTTACATTTAATTAGAGAATCGCATGCAGAAATAAGGTAAAGAAGGTTTTTTTTGCTTAACTTATGTGGAACCCAAACATCAAAGCAATTAACATAACCAAGCTGGGGCAAATGATTTTCAACGCTTGATTTGGATATTTTGAGTATGTCAGCTATCTACCGCGTGGTATAACGTTGATTGTTCTCAATATCTCGATTTCATCACTATCAACTTCAACTGGTCTACCCAACCGTGGCGCATCGGCCAGCGAGAAATCTCCAGCATGGAACTTCGCAAACCACTTTTGACACGTTTCATCAGTCACAGCACCTTCTCCATACACTGCACAAATCGTTTTTCTTTTTGCATTTCATTTGCATTTACCTTTCTTGAAATAATAAAGCATAATATGCTGAAATGTTGCTTTTTTCTTCCACCTTCAATATTAAAATGGCTACACAAAAATTCACCAATTTTGATAAGTTCTTTTTTTTAATTGCATGCTGATATGACAGCTGTCACAATACAATCTAATACAATTGTTTCAAATGAAGTTAAAGACAACTAAGTGCTACTAGAGCCATCTTATGGAAAAAAACGAATGAACATTTCAGCCAGCCCAATATTTGGTCATTGTGATTGGATTCATTAATAAGTTTCTGTTTTTGTTTTCACCTGCTTGGTAGAACTTATTGCTACATCTTGTTGCATTGTTTTTATCTGACCCACTATGTATCTCTCTGGCTTTTCATTTCAGTACCTCTCTGAATGGCACCAACCCTCCTTCTTTTCCTGGTCCCTGGGAAGATAAAGAGTTCAGTGCCATAGCCCTTGCTAAATGCTGTGACCTCTACACCAATGCTGTCTGTGCCTAAAGCTGGTCCACTTCCGTAACAGTCCTGATCTGGATGGCTTTTTGATGGCAAAGTTATTTTTGTATTCAGAGTTCTCATTCTACAGCTAACTCACCTTGATCTTTAATAGTAAATGTAAAATATTCACTTTGGTTCACTGTATGTCAGTAATGAAAATTAGCACTCGTTTTTCCATTATTTGGCTGAACCAAATAAGAAATTCCTTATGGGCTCTGTCTGAGCTTAGAGTTGAAATAATAAATATTACAATGTCAAAAAATGTCTTTCAAACCTTGCTTCTAGTTGCCATCTTAAAAATTATGTGATGTGTGCCAGAACTCCTCTGTATATGTTCTGGTAAAACAAATATAGGAGGCAGGCACAGTCTGCCTTGGAGTTTGATGAGTGTCATGCCTCTCTGCCCCTTACTGAAAGAAGACGTATGCAGGCAAGTTATTCAAAATCTTGTACCAGTTTTCTTATTGTAAACTGGGAAGAATGATGTTTGCCCTGTTCACTTCAAGATTATAATAATCAAAGCAGTGTGTGGAAATTCTTGGAAGATATAAAAAGTGTTTCATGACTCTGTCCTAAAGATGCTACCAGAAAACTACGAGAGCTAATCAATGAATTTGGTAAAGTAGCAGGATACAAAATTAATGCACAGAAATCTCTTGCATTCCTATACACTAATGATGAAAAATCTGAACGTGAAATTAAGAAAACACTCCCATTTACCACTGCAACAAAAAAAATAAAATATCTAGGAATAAACCTACCTAAGGAGACAAAAGACCTGTATGCAGAAAATCATAAGACACTGATGAAAGAAATTAAAGATGATACAAATAGATGGAGAGATATACCATGTTCTTGGATTGGAAGAATCAACATTGTGAAAATGACTCTACTACCCAAAGCAATCTACAGATTCAATGCAATCCCTATCAAACTACCAATGGCATTTTTCACAGAACTAGAACAAAAAATTTCACAATTTGTATGGAAACACAAAAGACCCCGAATAGCCAAAGCAATCTTGAGAAAGAAAAACGGAGCTGGAGGAATCAGGCTCCCTGACTTCAGACTATACTACAAAGCTACAGTTATCAAGACAGTATGGTACTAGCACAGAAACAGAAATATAGATCAATGGAACAGGATAGAAAGCCCAGAAATAAACCCACACATGTATGGTCACCTTATCTTTGATAAAGGAGGCAAGAACATTGGAGAACAAACAGCCTCTTCAATAAGTGGTGCTGGGAAAACTGGACAGCTACATGTAAAAGAATGAAATTAGAACACTCCCTAACACCATACACAAAAATAAACTCAAATGGATTAAAGACCTAAATGTAAGGCCAGACACCATCAAACTCTTAGAGGAAAATATAGGCAGAACACTCTGTGACATAAATCACAGCAAGATGCTTTTTGACCCACCTCCCAGAGAAATGGAAATAAAAACAAAAATAAACAAATGAGACCTAATGAAACTTCAAAGCTTTTGCACAGCAAAGGAAACCATAAACAAGATGAAAAGACAACCCTCAGAATGGGAGAAAATATTTGCAAATGAAGCAACTGACAAAGGATTAATCTCCAAAATTTATAAACAGCTCATGCAGCTCAATATGAAAAAAACAAACAACCCAATCCAAAAATGGGCAGAAGACCTAAATAGACATTTCTCCAAAGAAGATATACAGATTGCCAACAGAAACATGAAAGAATGCTCAACATCATTAATCATTAGAGAAATGCAAATCAAAACTACAATAAGATATCATCACACACCAGTCAGAATGGCCATCATCAAAATATCTACAAACAATAAATGTTGGAGAGGGTGTGGAGAAAAGGGAACCTTCTTGCACTGTTGGTTGGAATATAAATTGATACAGCCACTATGGCGAACAGTATGGACGTTCCTTAAAAAAAACTACAAATGGAACTACCATATGACTCAACAATCCCACTACTGGGCATATACCCTGAGAAAACCATAATTCAAAAAGAGTCATGTGCCAAAATGTTCATTGCAGCTCTATTTACAATAGCCAGGACATGGAAGCAACCTAAGTGTCCATCATCAGATGAATGGATAAAGAAGATGTGGCACATATATACAATGGAATATTACTCAGCCATAAAAAGGAATGAAACTGAGTTATTTGTAGTGAGGTGGATGGACCTAGAGACTGTCATACAGAGAGAAGTAAGTCAGAAAAACACAAATACCGTATGCTAACACATATATATGGAATCTAAAAAAAAAAAGAAATGATCATGAAGAACCTAGGGGCAAGATGGGAATAAAGGTGCAGCCCTACTAGAGAATGGACTTGAGGATATGAGGAGGGGGAAGGGTAAGCTGTGACAAAGTGAGAGAGTGGCATGGACATACATACACTACCAAACGTAAAATTGATAGCTAGTGGGAAGCAGCCACATAGCACAGGGAGATCAGCTCGGTGCTTTGTGACCACCTAGAGGGGTGGGATAGGGAGGGTGGGAGGGAGGGAGATGCAAGAGGGAAGAGGTATGGGGACATATGTATATGTATAACTGATTCACTTTGTTATAAAACAGAAACTAACACACCATTGTAAAGCAATTATACTCCAATAAAGATGTTTAAAAATAAATAAATAAATAAATACAAAGAAAAAAAGTGTTTCATGACTCTGTATGTGGAATCATTACTATAAAAGTTATTGTAATATATAATTAACATAATTGACAAATGCTTCACTTTATGTTGGCTGGAGTTGCCCTGAAGTAGACCTTGGATGTTATCTGAATACTTTGGGAAGGATGCTGTTAAGAGGTACCCATTTGAGAATGAAAGTTGCAGTTTAATGCCCTTTACTTATAGCTTACTGGATTTTATTTCATTTTTCTTTTTGTATCAAAACAATGTATTACAATGGGCATTTGGACAATTTAAACACTTGGATAAAATATATAATTGACAAAATTTTAAAAAAATTATGTGATGTGGATGTGCTATAAATGTGATTTGGTATGTAATGTGTACTGAGGTGAAAAGCTGTATTTCTTGGAGTTCTGTGGATGAGCTGGGTTTATGGTACTAAAGGTACATATGAAAGTTCCATGAATTTTTATTTATTTTATTTATTTTTTTTGTGGTATGCGGGCCTCTCACTGTTGTGGCCTCTCCCGTTGTGGAGCACAGGCTCCGGACGCACAGGCTCAGCGGCCATGGCTCACAGGCCCAGCTGCTCCATGGCATGTGGGATCTTCCCGGACCGGGGACAAACCCATGTCCCCTGCATCGGCAGGCGGACTCTCAACCACTGCGCCACCAGGGAAGCCCTTCCATGAATATTTAAGGATAAGATTTTTCTGGTTGCCACACATTCATAAACCTGAAAACTCTTTAACATCATTACACAGTAAACAGTTTTTCCTATATGCAAACTTATAAGGAATATCCGTTTCTTAGAGGCCCTTACTTCATTTTAGTATTCTGCTTTAGTGCCATATTTGCTTCAAGTTTACAATGAGTCTTTTAAAAAAGTGATTTTCGGCAGGGAGGGGGGACAGTTTTTCCTCCCAGAGGACATTTGGCAATGTCTTGAGATATAATTAGTTGTCACAACTGGGGGAATGCTGCTGACATCTTCGACGGAGTAGAGGCCAGAACTGCTGCTAAACATTCTACAGTGCACGAGTTAGCCTCCACAACAAAGAATTCTCTGCCCCAAATGTCAGCGGTGCTAAGGCTGAGATACTCTGATTGAAAATATTTAACATATTTCTTATATCTAATATTATTTATAGTATTAATAATATTATAGCCTTAAGGAAGAGTTTCAAAAGGATGTAGGAGTTCCTCAAAAAGTTAAAACTACCCCCTGGCCCCACAGTTCTATTCCTTGGTATACCCAAAAGAACTGAAAACAGGTACGCCAACAAGTACATGTACACGCATGACCATGGCAGCATTATTCACGATAGTCAGAAGGTGGAAACAGTCCAAATGTTCATCAACGGCTGAACGGATAAACAAACTGTGTTATGTACATACAATGGAATTCTATTCAGCCATAAAAAGCATGAAGTACTGATATATCCTACACAGAAGAACCTAGAAAACATTATGCTAAGTCAAAAAGCCAGACACGAAGGCTTATTATTGTATGATTCTATTTTGTATGATTCCCTTTATATGAAATTTTCAGCATCGATAAATCCATAGAGACAGAATACAGATTGGTGGTTGCCAAGGGTGGGGCGGAGGGGGAATAGGGAATTACTACTTAATGAATATGCAGTTTTACTGTGGGATGATGGAAATGTTTTGGAACTAGATAGAAATGGTGGTTACACAACATTGTGAATGTACTAAATGTCACTGATTTGTTCACTTTCAAATGGTTAGTTTTATGTGAATTTCACCTCAGTAAATTTTATATATGTGTAAAATTTATATATATAGACTATTTGTATGTTCCCTTAGCTAATCTACCTTCTTCCATTTCACAATTATCTGAGCTCAGAACCTCTTGGTCTGGGCTTCCCTGGTGGTGCAGTGGTTAAGAATCTGCCTGCCAATGCAGGGGACACGGGTTTGATCCCTGGTCCGGGAAAATCCCACATGCCGCAGAGCAACCAAGCCCGTGTGCCACAACTACTGAGCCTGCGCTCTAGAGCCCGTGAGCCACAACTACTGCAGCCCATGTGCCACAACTACTGAAACCTGTGCACCTAGAGCCTGTGCTCTGCAACAAGAGAAGCCACTGCATATGTAAGTGATATTCCATATGTAAGTGATAATATACAGTATTTGTCTTTCTGTGTCTGACTTATTTCAGTAATATACAGTATTTGTCTTTCTGTGTCTGACTTATTTCACTAAGCATGATACCCTCCATGTCCAGCCATATTGTTGCACATGGCAAAATTTCATTCTTTTTTTTTTTTATAGCTGAGTAGTAGTTCATCCAGTCTCTTTCTTACCACTATCTCATGCTACCCATCCATGTACACAATCACCACAGAGATCTACCGACTTTCCCTAAGAAATCTACACCTCAGTGACTTTGAAAAAGTACCTAACCTCCGAGAGCCTCTATTCTCACAGTTATACTAATGAAGATAATAATGGCTTCATTAAAGGGTTGTTGTGGAGGTTAAATTTTTTAACTCTAAAGTGCTTGGAACACAGAAATGCTTAAGGAATGTTCTCTCCTTGATTCTTTGGTTTGCTTTCTTTTTCATATCTTTCAACTTAAAGTTCAATACTTTCTGCATAACTCTACCAAATATTTCTTATATTTCTCTGCAACTTCGATGGCACCTGGCTTCATGTCCTGTGCATGTCCCAACTCCTCCCCTGGGGCCAAAGGTAGTCTCAGAAAGCTGGGGCAAAGGGCTGGGTTAGGTCTGGCTGGTAGTTGCTGAGGGTGGCCTGAGGCACTCCAACAGGAACCCCATGCCACGTTTAAGTCACAAGACCAAAGATCAGACTTGATGGAGCCAAATCTTTTCTCAGGGAATGGAGGTGATGTAGATCTGGAAACAGGGGCGACTAGGTCATCAAAGGGTTTCAAACAAATACCAGATACTCATGATAAACACTTGTCATCAACAAGAAAAGCATGATTTAGGAAATTTATTAGAAACCACCCCTGTTAACAGCTTACATTTTTCATTAGATAATAACTTTTACCAGTTTTTATTTTTAAAAACTCAACTCTTATATCCAGAAAAGAAAAGCATATTTTTTGAAAACCCCAAATGCACTTTTCAGTTTCAAGGCTCATGTCTATCACATTTATCACATAGATTTACCTTGACTATAAAAATCCTTTCTGTATATTTTAAGCAAGAATCAAAACAGAATATTGAAGCCATTTTTAACACATAGAGCAGCAATTTCTTTGCTGAAACCATATTTCCACTTGTCAAGAGCTGTTGTTCCCTCAAGGGAAGTACACATTATGTCTGTGGCACTGAGTGTCTCATACAGAAAAAAATGGAGGAGGGAGCCCTCTTTTCCATGGTGACAAAACTAAGGTTTGAATTATTCATTAAGTGAAAGATACTTATTTGTGATTAACCAAACAGAGGATGATGTAGGAAATTTCCCAAAGAAAATATTATCCCTCAGGTATTTGGCTCCTGTGTTCATGGTTTCAGAAGCAAATCTATGACTCTGTGAAAGGGCAAATTATCCTTCAGCTACATGGCTATGATTTATAGAACAAAAAACAATACCAATTTACTTCCTCAGTGGATTTCAGAGACAAGTTAAATGTTTAAAAGAATTTTTTAAGGTGGCTAAACAATGAAAGGCAGTATCACTAGTCATATTTTATAAAGGGAAGATACTCAGCTCCATCGCACAGCTGTATGCTGCCTGGCCAGTGGCCACCATTCTTGTGAATTTGTTGCAAATCCATTTGGCTGCTTGGCTATCCCCCGCTGTTGTGGACCACTGCCTATGGCATTGCTGAACCACTCAGACGAGTCTGGCTCTGTATCAGAGTGATGATTGGGTCCAGTGGTGCCTAACAAAGGCTTGGTGGGGGAGGGGGGAGGAGGATGCTCATAACAGTCATATCACATAACAATCACACACAAAATTTTCACTTAATTACTATTAATAATAATAGCTAACATTTGCTGAGTGCATACTAAATGCCAGGCACTGGGTATTACTTGACCGAGTCCTCACAAAAACACTATGAGGTATCCTGTAGTCATGAAGTTATAGCCCCTGGTGCTATCTGGCCCCCACAACTGAGGGTCCTCCACAGGTAGTACCGACTGGGAGGAAGAACTGAAGCACCTGAAAATTGGCCAGAATGAACTGCTGAGGCTTTAGCTTCCCAAGAAACTACCTGGGTGGGGAGGGATAGGGCTGGGTAAAACAATCCAGAAGTGTAGCAGAGTTATGTCTGGGGGTAGATAAAACTTAACCCATGAGAGACAGGAGACAGAAAGAAGCCAGCATTGCTCACTCTTTCTCCTGTGTGAAGGGCGGTTCTGAGAAGTAGTAGCTTCATAAGTACTTCCTGGAGATGCCCTGGATGATCAAGCAGCCAGCTTTGTTTGCAATTAAGCTATGGCCATCTTGGTAGCACATCCGTTATGTTTGTTTTTACTTTTTCCCTACCTCACTTCCTTTTTCTCTCACACTTTCTTCCCTGGAATTTCACCCATCAGCAAAGCATTAGTATATTATCTTCTGCTTCAAGTTTTGTTTTCTTAGACTCTCTATTAAAAAGCACTGGTACGGGCTTCCCTGGTGGCACAGTGGTTGAGAGTCCACCTGCCGATGCAGGGGACACGGGTTCGTGCCCCGGTCCAGGAAGATCCCACATGCCGTGGAGCGGCTGGGCCCGTGAGCCGTGGCCGCTGAGCCTGTGCGTCCGGAGCCTGTGCTCCTCAATGGGAGAGGCCACAACAGTGAGAGGCCCGCGTACCACAAAAAAAAAAAAAAAAAAAAAAAGCACTGGTACTAGGAGTGGTCTTTAAGAACAGACCGTCAAAATGAGATTTTGGAGTTGAATAGCCCGCCTATCTGAAGGCAATAGGAATGGTTTTCCTGATAGTAAGTAGGATAATAATTCCTGCTATGAAGTAGCATGGCATCACAGTTACTAAATCTTTCATCTGTAGTTAAATGGGATGAGGTGCAGGTGGAAGATAAAGCACTGGGATACCAAGTGGATGCTGTACTTGACTGGTATGGGAGAAACGATAATGATAAGGATTGGGGAAGAGATTGGCTCCTTTTTTTTTGAAGTATAGTTGATTTACCACATTGTGCCAGTCTCTGCTGTACAGCAAAGTGACTCAGTTATACACATAGAGACATTCTTTTTATATATATATACTCTTTTCCACTATGGTTTATCCCAGGAGATTGGATATAGTTCCCTGTGCTATACAGTAGGACCTTGTTGTTTATCCATTCTAAATGTAATAGTTTGCATCTACCAACCCCAAACTCCTGAGACTGGCTGCTTTTGACAGCACTGGAAGCCTTGCAAAAAGAAAACAATAGTTTGAAGCAGCTAATTGCCGATGTAGGAACACTGTGGAAGCCAGAGGACTTCTCTGGCAGCCATAAAGGAGACTCTGATCTCTTGCAGAGCAAGTGAGGCACTGTAGAAAATTCAGTTCAAGATCCAGAGTGGCAGAGCTGCAAAGGAGATTGAATGCATAGCTTCAACAGATCAAAGACTTTTCCAGATAGGAAAAATGTGAGACCTTAAGACCTGGACAAGAAATATTTGGATGGATGGATCCTCAGAACCTTGACCTCCCAATTGTCCCTAAATCTTCTGGGCCTGAAGAAGCAGTCCATTTCCTCTTGACTGAAGAAAACAGTCTCCCTTTACCCGGAGACTGTACATGAATGAAATATTAATAGATTCATTGCAAGATGACTCTTGTTTTCCTCCATTGCCCTTATTTGCTTCCAGTCTGATAACCAGTGTCAGAGCTCTGCACACCCTAACCAGGGAAGTACAGGTCCTGCTCCAGAAGGAATTCGCCTACATTCTAAAAGAATTATAGGACCTGAGAATATGTGAGGATCAGAATAATATAGGAAGGAACTTGACAAAAGTCATGCAGAGTCAAATTTGAAAAGACTTTAGTTCTAGGTAGAATAAAAGATCAAGATAATCTCTGATGTCATTTTCTCTTGGAAAATGAAGGTTGTAGGAAAATAACTCAGGAGTGAATCCCCACCTAAACTGTGTTTAAACCTCTAACATTTCATTAATTCCATCATTCTATAGACGGGTGTCTTAACTGACCTCTGAATGTATTCAGAAATTGGCAGTTTACAGGACCACTTTGGTAAGCCTCATGCATCAACTGATATGCATGAGGACTTTCACTGTTTTGGTAGGAGCTTGGGGCAGGTGTGCCAGGGATGGAGAGTAAGAGAAAAATGAGATAACGAGGCAATAGATGGAGTGTATGTATCAGCTAGAACCAATGATCTAGTTTTGAACTTCTTTAGAAAGGTTTAGTTTTAGAAAGAGAAAAAGCTCCATATTCATGAAAAACTTTAAGAGACTCTGGAATTATTCACTATATTCCAAAACTCAGGGGAAAATGTAGCCATAGAGCTGGAGAACATGTCATTCTTTCTTTCCTTTCCCCCTCTGCCTCTGTATAGCCTTGGGACCCCAAAGGCTCCAGAAGACCATCATCACAAGTCTAAGTAATTACCTTCAGTGGCTACTGCATCTAGAGGAAGGACATTCTCACAGAGGGCACTGGGAGTGGAAAATGAAGGTTGTAGGAAAATAAACCAAGAGTGAATCCCCACCTAAACTGTGTTTAAACCTGTAACATTTCATTAATTCCATCATTCTATAGACGGGTGTCTTAATTGACCTCCGAATGTATTCAGAAGTTGGCAGTTTACAGGACCACTTTGGTAAGCCTCATGCATCAATAGAGGCATTAGATAGCCAAGTCTCTAAACAAGGTAGATGGAGCAAGAGAACTCAAGACACAACTACTTTGAAGTTCTGCTTCTATTTCTCTAATCCCAGGCAGTGTGGAGTAGAGGAAATAAGACCAGACTTTAGTCAGGTAGCCTGGGACTTTAAAACCTGGCTCTGCCACCTACTGGTGACGTCGATTTTGCTCATTAGAAAACTGCGGTAATAATACGTACAGGCAGGGTGGCTGTGAGGATGAGTAACATCCCATCTGTGCAGAACCTGGGAGGAGGTGCTGAAGAAGAGGTAACTTATTTTTCCTGTTTTAAAATTCACTTAGAAATACAAGTGTCATCTCAAAGTCTATTTTTCTTTCCAAAGCAATTACTCCCCCAGACCTGTCTTTTCATTAGTAGCTCTGTCATTCTTCCAGCCAGCCAGGCTGAAAACCTGTCATACTGGATTTCTCCTCATTCTTTATCTGCCTATTTTTAACCAGCCACAAGATCCTGCCCTTTTTCTTTCCTTCTTCTAGCATCCTTGTCTTATACTTCAGAATTCCCTACCTGGACAATTGCGATTGTCTTCTGGCTGGTCTCAGATACCACTTCACCCGTGTCACTCCTTTGTGCCAAAATCTTCCATGGATCCTTATTAGCTATGGAATAAAGTCTCAGTTCCTTAGTATATATGAAAACCTTCCATAATCTGGCCATATGGTTGCCAGATTTAGCAAATAAAAATACATGGAGCCCAGTTAATTTTGAATTGTAGATAAACAACCAATTTTTTTTTGGTAAAAGTATGTCACATGCAATATTTGGGATGTACTTATGCTAGTAAATATTTTGCTGTTCATCTGAAATTCAAATTTAACTGGGAATCCTGTATTTTATCAGGCAAACCCACTTGGCCCTAACTTTTCTCTCTTTGGTCCTATAACTCAATATTCTCCATGAACCTAGGCTACCTGTGGTCTGTCCTCAGGTCTCATGTTGCTCATGGCTTGTATTTTGGCCTCAGGTGCCCAAGGAGAATCAGAAAGATCTGATTTTGAACCTCTGCTTTCTTACTTACCAACCCTATGACTTTGGAAACTAATTTAACCTCCCGAACCTCAGATTTCTCATTACAAAATATGAGCCCTAATATTGACACATGAGGGAGTGATTGTGAGGATCAGACGAGCTATGTAAAACCTGGAATCATGGGGTCTACTGTATGTATTCAGCGTGTTAGTTCATTGTTGCTGTTGCTAGGATTTCTGTAAGAGCAGAACTTAGTCAGCTCTTCAGGTCCTCAGTTGTACTGCTGGCCATGATTTGCAAGAAGCAGTGTGGTCTAGGTCACATTTGGAAGTTACAGAGGCTGGAGTGGATGTCAGGGTGATCTCTCCCGGGCACACTTGCCTTCCCACGTCATACTCTGAGCCCAGCAGTGGGAATGAAGCAAACTGTGCAGCAGGGGGGACCTGGGGACAGGGAGCCACTCACCTCCCCTGCGCCAAGGTTCCTCTACCCCACAAAACCTTCTCTCCTCACCTTACTCCCTCTCAACCTGTATCCTGTCACTCTCCTTGTCTGTTTATTGCTGAACGTCTTTTTTTTTTTTTTTTTGGCGGTACGCGGGCCTCTCACTGTTGTGGCCTCTCCCGTTGCGGAGCACAGGCTCTGGACGCGCAGGCTCAGCGGCCATGGCTCACGGGCCCAGCCGCTCCACGGCATGTGGGATCCTCCCAGACCGGGGCATGAACCCGTGTCCCCTGCATCGGCAGGCGGACTCTCAACCACTGTGCCACCAGGGAAGCCCCCGACGTAGTTTAAAGGTTCTCACACTTGCTGTTTTCCATTTCTACATATGAAGCTCAGTTGACACCCCAGTAACTCCTTTGAAACAGTGCTTTCAACCCTCTCCAGTCACCTACTAATTGCCAAATTTGGTCTATTCTTTACTCCTGTATTTGGAACCACTGACCATTCATCTTCCTGTGACCTCTGTGGTATTGACCTCTTCTGGTTCTCCTCCTACTTCTCCGATGGCTCCTTCTAAGTCTCTTCTGCCTGCTCCTTATGTATGACTCTTCCGAGCAGGATGGTAGAGTATGGAAGCCTAGCATCTGCCTCCCCCAAGTCCACTGAAATAATCAATAGAGCAGGGAGACGGGAGGAAATAATTTATCACTACTGAAAACTAAGGTTGGAATCATCTATAAACTAAAAATCTGGAGGCATTTCTTCTAGCAATAATGATGGGCTCGGATTAAAAAGAGCCAGTGAGGACTTCCCTGGTGGTGCAGTGGTTAAGAATCTGCCTGCCAATACAGGGGATATGGGTTCGAGCCCTGGTCCGGGAAGATCCCACATGCCGTGGGGCAACTAAGCCCGTGTGCCACAACTACTGAGCCTGTGCTCTAGAGCCGGCAAACCACAACTATTGAGCCTTCGTGCCACAACTGCTGAGACCGCGTGCTACAGCTACTGAAGCCTGGGCACCTAGAGCCCGAGCTCCGCAATAAGAGAAGCCACTGCAATGAGAAGCCCGCGCACCGCAACGAAGAGTAGCCCCCGCTAACCGCAACTAGAGAAAGCCCGCATGCAGCAACAAAGACCCAACGCAGCCAAAAAAAAAAAAAAAAGCCAGTGAGGGCTGAGAGCCACCCTCCTTCACGAGGGAGGATGACTCATCTAAGACTCCCTGGCTGCCTCCACCGTCACCCGCTGACTTGGAGAGGCAAGGGCAGCGCTGTTCTGGCAGAGAGGATGTGAGGCAGATCGGGGTGGGGGGTGCTGTTGAGAGGCCCAGCACCAGGAGCACCTCTGGCCTCTGTGGACCTCTGACACTGTACTCCACTGCTAGCTTGCAAGGACTGGCTTGCAAGCAGTAAACAGAGACTGAATGCTGTGTGTGTAGAGATCTGGGGGTCCTTTTACAGGGCATAATGGCCCTGTGACTTAGGCTTCCTCCTCATTCACAGCCTTGGCTGGTGACCTCAGTACTCATTACCTCCAGTTGCGCCCAGCCTCGCCTCCAGATTCAGTCCCAGACCATCTGCTGTTTGCCCACGCCCACCCTCTACGCCTCTCCCCTGCCTTCTCTTGTTTCCCAACTCCCATTTGGCCTTTGGACCAACCCAATCCTTTCTGTAAGGGGTGGCACTTCAGCTCAAGCACTTTAAAAAATGTATGGCTAAAGAGGCAGCACTATGGACTGATTTTTTTTTAATTAATTAATTTATTTATTTAGTTTTGGCTGTGCCGGGTCTTTGTTGCTGCGCGCGGGCTTTCTCCAGTTGCAGCGAGCGGGGGCTACCCTTTGTTGTGGTGCACAGGCTTCTCATCGCAGTGGCTTCTCTTGTTGCGGAGCTCGGGCTCTAGGTGCCCAGGCTTCAGTAGCTGTAGCACATGCGCTCAGTAGTTGTGGCATGTGGGCTCAGTAGCTGTGGCACGTGGGCTCAGTAGTTGTGGCTCACGGGCTCTAGAGCGCAGGCTCAGTAGTTGTGGCACACGGACTTAGTTGCTCCACAGCATGTGGGATCTTCCTGGACCAGGGCTCAAACCTGTGTCCCCTGCATTGGCAGGCAGATTCTTAACCACTGCACCACAAGGGAAGTCTCTGGGCTGATTTTTTGTGTGTGTGTGTGGTACGCGGGCCTCTCACTGTTGTGGCCTCTCCCTTTGCGGAGCACAGGCTCCGGATGTGCAGGCTCAGCAGCCATGGCTCACGGGCCCAGCCACTCCACAGCATGTGGGATCTTCCCAGACTGGGGCATGAACCCGTGTCCCCTGCATCGGCAGGCGGACTCTCAACCACTGCGCCACCAGGAAAGCCCCCTGGGCTGATTTTTAAATGCCCTCCTCCTTTATACTCGTCTCAGGAGGTAGAACACCAAACTCTTTGATACAATCTGGGCTCAAAAGAATATCCCTCAGAGGAGTATGATGCCACAGCAAAGTAATTTCAACAGTTTTCTCACTTCAAGATATTTCCCCAAGGGCTCTCCCAGGTCATTAGGACACCATCTGGCTAGTAGTTTGATAAGGATAGATAGTGCTTTCCAAGATGAGGAAGTGAACTACAGCCAGCAGCAGAACAAAGAAATTTTACACTGTTTGAATTTCAAACAGTTTGTGAAAATGTAACAGGTCTCTCTGGGGGGATAGCCAAATATAAAAGAAATAAATCTTTGCCTCCCAGGAAATAAAATTCTATTGTTGAAGTTCTGCATGCAGTGAAGGAAAACTGGCAGTAAAAACAAACAAACAAAAAAACACCTTCCTTACCTGCCCAAGTTCAGGATCAACTGAAAGACAAAGGAGTTGGTTAGCTGGATATTTTTTAAATGAGAGAACATCTGCCATTCTTTTTAAATCCCATTCCCTGTCCCCCCCCCTCCCCCGCCCCAGTCTTGTCTTCCCGTTCATTTTCTTTCCTCCTGGGCACGAAGGCAGTGAGCTGGGGGCAGGGGTGAGCTGCATGAGGTGGTGTGGCAGCTGCCCACCTGCACCCCGGGACACACACACTGAAGGGAAAAGGAAGGCCCTGTGCAGAGCATGTTGGTGTTGTGCCCACTGGTGCCCAAGAGCGAGGTGAGGAGACAAACAGCAGGGCTGGGAGGCTGCTTACACTCAGCAAATAAGAAAATTCATTGAGCAAATAATTAAATATATTTGGGATTAGAGAGCCAGGTTTCTCACCATTGGAGAAGGGAAACATGGAAAGAGGCAAAGTTCAAAAGAACCCAGAGGTGTTGTAGTGGTTTTAGAAGTCATGGTATAAATTCATGGATATGTGTCTACATACATGCCTACTTATGTACATAGACCTCCTAGCTCTGTCCACTGAAAAAAGTCTGGAAGCAATGACACTCTGGAAGCAGTGAGCACATCTAGTAGCCAGATCTTGGTTTCCAAATACCACCCTTCTCTAAAATGCTAGAACTCCTTGGAAAAATGGCTGATTCCAGGGCTGGGGCAGGGAACATACAAGGTGATCCTGGAATATCTTGTTCCAGAAAACAAGAAATATTTACAGAATGATGGGGACATGTCAAAAGATCTTAGAAGCCCCTTGATGGAACTCCCGTTGGCCAAACCTGGATCAATTTAAGCATGAAAATAATGATAGTAACTTACGATAATGAATGAATAAATGAATAGGAATTCATGAGTCCATACTAATATAAATAAATAAATAAATGAAAGAGTAAATAAATAGGGAGGAGGGAAAGATCTTCTTTACAGTAGAATATCAAGTACTAAACGTAGCAGGAATGCTGGAAGTAGAAAATCACCATTTGGCAACGTTCATAGTAGTGGTTTATTGAGGTAAAGTTGTCAGTGAAGGCTAGGGCTGTAACTGGAGGTTGATGGCATTAATTTGGCAGCACATCTCCAGGAAGTACTCATCAACATTTACAAAGGTGAATGGGGACCTTACAGGAGAGAAAACTGCAGACGTCAACACCACCAGGTGACTAAGGTTAACATCACCAGCGGTGGGAAGGATTGACAACGCAGGCCCCATCTCTACCCTAGAAAGTGTCCAGCATCATTTCTGAGGAATCCCTGACAAGAAAGCACAACTCCAGCGTGGTCAAGAGGAAACACCAAACTTAGATTAAGGATCATTTCTCCAGAGTGTAAGGTCTGTATTCCTTAAAAGTGTCACAGACATGAGGTAAAACTGTTGAGGGTGTGAAAGGCAGGGAAAAAGGGAGGACAGGTTCTGGCCAGAGGAGACGGAAGTGACATGACCCCAATGGCAGCGTGTGTTCCTTTGAGGGTTAGTTGCCAGAAAGGAGGAAGAGGCATTGTTGGGAGAGTTGGGGAAATGTGAGTTGGGACAGGATGGGGGTGGGAGCCTGTGAACTAAATGATGGTGTTGTATCAATGTTGATTTCCTAACTGGGAGGGTTTTACGGTAGTTGAGTAGCAAAGGGTCCTTAATTTGGGAAAATACACACTGAAGTATTTAGGGGTGGTGGGGTATCATGGATGTAACTTGTTCTCAAAAGGCTCAGAAAACAATTATATATATACATACAATACACATACAGAAGGAGCAAATGTGATCAAATGTAACACCCACTGGGTGAGGGGGATGTGGATATTCTTTGTACTGTACTTGCAATTTTTCTGAAAGTTTGAAAATAAATTAATTTTTTTTTTTTTTTTTTTTTTTTTTTTGCGGTACACGGGCCTCTCACTGTTGTGGCCTCTCCTGTTGCGGAGCACAGGCTCCGGACGCGCAGGCTCAGCGGCCATGGCTCACGGGCCCAGCCGCTCCGCGGCATGTGGGATCCTCCCGGACCGGGGCACGAACCCGTGTCCCCTGCATCGGCAGGTGGACTCCCAACCACTGTGCCACCAGGGAAGCCCTAAATTTATTTATTTATTTATTATTATTATTTTTTTCTTTTTGCGGTATGCGGGCCTCTCACTGTTGTGGCCTCTCCCGTTGCGGAGCACAGGCTCCGGATGCGCAGGCCCAGAGGCCATGGCTCACGGGCCCGCTCCGCGGCATGTGGGATCCTCCCAGACCGGGGCACGAACCCGTATCCCCTGCATCGGCAGGCGGACTCCCAACCACTGCGCCACCAGGGAGGCCCCCTTAAATTTATTTTTGATAAATAAAATAAAGTTAGTAATTTATCAATTTCAAAAAAAATCTTTAAATTAATTAAAAGAGAGTGTCAGCTTTTTTTCTTTTCCTTTTTTGACTGACGAAAGCTAAGTTGAAGAACGTACAGCCCTTTTCCACCCAGGACAAATAACCAAGGACAACCTCAGGCCTCACTCTGCAGGAACAGTCTCTTTACTATACAGACTAAAATACCTGCATCCCAAGATTAGGCTGGGTCCCAAAGAGGAGGAAGTGAGAGGCTGAACCTCATATGCTGTGTCCCTTCTCCCAAACTCACCACTCATACAAGTCTCCTCCCAGCACATCCCAAACACAAATACCCAAGGAGGAGTGAGGGAGGGAACCTCATTTAGCTGACGTCTCTCTACTTGGAAACACAAAGATTGAACATAAGTGTTATTCCTCAACAGCCTTGTTTTGAGGAGCCTCCTGTTTTTCAGGTGTTGGTGGGTTGCCCCATGGGCTCCTCGATTACTTTGGGGGGCATGAACCCTGCAGCTGCCCAGAAATTCCTCTGCTCCAGTCCCACCACCCACTGAGACCGAGTGTGTTGATCTCAGCACGGGTGTGAATGCTCTTGCAGCTGGTGTTGCTTCTCTTCTATCTGCATGTGCTGTCAACTCTCAGGCAAGCGACTCTGTGCCAGGTGTGGAGTCACAACCACTTGGTGGTCTCCCCCAGCCCAATTCTCACCCTGGGAAGACCTACTATTTTCCTATTTCTCAGACCACTTGGGCAACCTCTCCCAGGAAGTTAACTGGCTTGGGCAATAGCCGAGCCTGTCTACTGTGCCTTCTGAGTCGTTCTGGGATGTTTCAGTCTGACCAGGAAGTCACTTCCATCTTTCTTTTTCCATCTGCATATGCTGGGCCACCAAGGTCTGGGACGGGAGTCCTCCCAGACCCCATCCGGGCCTCCCCCTTCCTTAGAAATGGTTTTCTTCCCTTTCCGTTCTGCCAGCCATCTATCTCCCCACTAGCATCCAGTCAGCACATTTTAAGGGGTCTTTTTTTTCTTTCTTTTTTTTAAGTTTCATAGCATTCTCATTTTACAAATGAAGAAAGTGGTGCTCAGAGAGGTTAAGATGCTTACCTAAGATCACCCAGCTGGGACGTGGTAGAGCCAGGACTTACACACACTCTAACTCCACAGGTGTGCCCTCCATCTCAATCAGCGAGGCCTTCAAGGTTCCACATTCACTGGTCTCCTGTCTCTTCTCCTACCACATCCCTCTGTCCTCCTGAGACTGCTGGTTAGTGCTCTGGCTCACTGGTGCTTTCATTCTTCCACCCACATCCATTGCTATTTCCTAAGTCTGGAAGGACACTGTCTCATTCCTCATTTATAGAAATCTTGCTCAGCTTTTAAAGCTTACTCAGCTCAAATATAAATTATCATATTAGTTAGAACTGCAGAAGACTCAGGAGGAATAATGCTGAAGTTAATAAAATCACAAGTGAATATGGACTTGTTTAACAAGTTCTACAATATTAAAGGAAGGGAATATGTCGTGGAGCTTCAAAAAGGCATTTTGGGGGCATGTAAGAGAGGATCATATGAAACGGTGAGTGGTAAACTAGTGGAACCTGTTATTCCACAGGTGATAAAACTGGAAGATCGGGCCTCCCTGGTGGCGCAAGTGGTTGAGAGTCCGCCTGCCGATGCAGGGGATACGGGTTCGTGCCCCGGTCTGGGAGGATCCCATATGCCGCGGAGCGGCTGGGCCCGTGAGCCATGGCCGCTGGGCCTGCGCATCCGGAGCCTGTGCTCCGCAACGGGAGAGGCCACAACAGTGAGAGGCCCACATACCGCAAAAAGAAAAAAAAAAAAAAAAAAAAAAAAAAAACTGGAAGATCAACAGCTGACATTTATTGAGCATTAACTCCACGCTGGTTCCAGGAGACTAAATGAGTAGCTTAGTGTTTAATTGGAGAGACATGTGCTTAAGTACACAATTACAACGGCAATGTGCCATGTGCTGTCATTTGGTACCATGAGAGTGTTGAGTAGGTCTAAAGAAACCAGGGAAGGCTTTATAGGTGATGCTGCACTTACAGTTGAAGGAACAGGAATTTCTCAGGTAGATAAGTGGGAACAGGGAGTAAGAAAGACATTGTAGGCAGATTGAGCAGCAGTGTAAAAGCATGGCAACATGAGAGAGTTTGAAGGGTTTGCATTTGATATTGCTAGAGCAGAGGTCAGTGTGAAACTTGCGCATGTGTATGTGTGAGATCGTCATGAAGTGTAGGTGGGTGAACAGATTTCTTGGAAATAAGGCTAGGAAGGTGGTGTAAGGTCTTATCATGAAGAGTTGATGTGAAAAGTTAAGGAGTTTAGCTTTTTTCTCTATAATTTTGAATAGTTGCATGATCAGTTTCTTTTCGGAAAGATCATTCTTGGTTGCCATGTGGATCCTGAATAAGAAGAGATGGTTGAATCTAGAGGTAGTGTTTCTAACGAGAAGGCTACTGCCGTAGTTCAAGTGGTGATGAGGGCTGGTGTGGTAGACACTGGGGTGTCCTGCCCAGATCTCCTTGCACCGGGCTGGAGCCCCCAGCCCCGGCAGTGACTGTGGATGCTCATGGCTCACAGCTGCCTCTTTCTCCAGAGAATTACCCACCACTGACTGCGGCCACCTCGCCCAGGAAGTTACGATGCCCCCACGGGGTGGATACAAGAGATTGGCTACTACTAATCAGAGGAGTGAGAAGGGAAGATGAGTAGAGGAAGGGATCTGGAATGTTCTCTAAATCTGGCTTGAGTCTAAGGGGGGGCTGCTATTCATTTACTGAAATAGTTCTGGGGTGGGGGTAAGGGAGGAGATAGGCTAATTCCGTTTTGTGGTTTGTTTTTTTTTTTGATCGCCCTATACAGCATGTGGGTCTTAGTTCCATCTGCACCCCCAGAAGCACAGAGTCCTAACCACTGGACCACTAGGGAATTCCCTCATTTTGGACACTCTGGGTTGGAGATGCTGTGGGATACCCCGGGCATCCAGGTAGAGATGAAGAAGGCAGCTGGAGTTTAAAGTTTAGGATAGGAAATCAGAGTTGGAGACATAGATTTGGAACCAACAGCAAATAAGTGACAGTCACAATAGAGGTATTATGTTCTCAATCCTGGCTCCATGCAGGGAAAGTTACAAGATGCTCTCCTGTTGAATCTGTAGGTTAACATCAGGGAAGGCAATCTAGTTCTCCAATTTAGTCCTTTTGGTCCATTGTGAGAATTCTGAGCTGTACAATCTGGACCTGGTCTTTTTTTTCTTTTTTTAATTCTTTTGTTCCTATTGTGGCTCTGTGTCATCATTAAGGCCAAATGTAGTAAAGAATATTATAAACATAACCAACTTTTGTTCACGAGTCATAGTCACATTACTCATATATATTATGCCAAAATGAAAAAAATACAAGAGTTGTTTCTTACTCTCTTCTTTCAGAGCCAGAATTGACTGTTTGCTAAAGCCCCATAATGAAGGCCATTAGCATCCAGAATCTGAAAGGAAGGACAATTTTTCTTTTTTCTTTTTTTTTTTTTTTGCTGTGCGCGGGCCTCTCACTGCTGTGGCCTCTCCCGTTGCGGAGCACAGGCTCCAGATGCGCAGGCTCAGCGGCCATGGCTCACGGGCCCAGCCGCTTCGCGGCATGTGGGATCTTCCCAGACCGCGGCACGAACCCGTGTCCCTTGCATCGGCAAGCGGACTCCCAACCACTGCGCCACCAGGGAAGCCCGGAAGGACAATTTTTACCCAATCAATTATACTAGACATTAAGCCTGAATTTCTGTCCTCTCTGTCTCAGAAGTAGAGAGCCCTGAGGATACCTAACTCAACTTTTAGGATGGAGGCCCACCAAAGAAATTACTTGGTAAAGCATGACCTAAGTTGCAACAAAGGTTGGGAAGTGAGTTTCCCAACAGGGGCAGAGTTAAGTATGAAGCATGGGAGAAGAAAGGAAGGAACTAGGTCTCCTAACACATCCTGTAGAGTTCCTTTCTGGTATAATTTGAAGTATGAAAGAGAATACATTTTTTATTCACTTATTCACTGCTGAAGTCCTCACCTCCAGCTACTTAGCATAACATATTGATACAGTCTCATTGCTCTGTATTAATCTGAACCACTATGTATTCCTTTGCCTTTTCATGTCACCACTTCCCTGAAGGGACCATCACTTTCCAGTCCCTAAGTGAAAAAGAGTTTAGGGTTTAAATAGGCCACTATGAGACTGGTTAATTTCTTTACTATTCCTTATTCAAATTACCTTTTTGTTGGCAAAGTTAGTTGAGTTCCTGCTCTACAATCAACTTACCAAGATCTTTAATAGAAAATCTTAAATTTAGTCTGTTCACTATATCCTAAAAATGAAAACTTACTGAAAAATATTAGAAATTGACCGTGGACCTTACCTGAACTTAGATTTGAAATAAATATTACCATAATATGGTAATAAATTCAATCAAATAAATTCTTAACATTTTTGTTCCTGGTAGTCAGTCTATAAATTATATGATGTAATGTGGTATACATGTGTTATGATGAGTAATGGAATCATGGTGAATATGACATGTATTGCAACCTTAGTAAACACCAGGTGCTGTGCATGTCTTATATGTATTCTTCAAAAACCTGGGCTGTAGGTACTATTGTTCCCTTTTTACAAATAAGGAAACAGGCTGAGTGATTAACTTTCTAATATGTGGTATAGCTGGGATTTGATCCCAGGAGATCTGACTCTAAAACCTGCCTGCCTAACTGATTAAGTACAAAAAAAAGAATTACTAGATAGTGGCAGGGCCATGATTTTTTTTTTTTTAACCACACCAAAGTTTCCATGTCTTAAGTCTAAGGCTCTTTATACTTATAACAGTTCAGTTATCTATACTGTGTATAAATGGCGCATGTATCTACTTGGCTACCGCAAGTTCAGTTCCTCCATTTGGTCATAAAACACTTTAGTTTCAAGAATATTTTCTATTTTAGGCTTCCCTGCTAAATTAGGAGTTAGGGAATGCTGACTTTACAGTTCTGACTGTAGCAGTAGATTTTGCTATGGCTACTGTGGAATAGGCAAGGGTGAAAGTTGAGAAATAAAGCTGGAAATCCGACCACCTGTGTTCTAGTTTTAGTTCACTTATTAAGCTGATCATGGGCAAGATACTTAACCTCCCTGTAACTTAGTTTCCTCATTTGTAAAATGGAGATAATATGCATCTACCTTACAGAGAAATTAGCTAATTCTTATAAAGCGTCTATAATAGTGTCTGTGGCACAGTAAGTTTGGAGTGTTAGCTACTATTATCATCATGGAGCTCAGTCCATGGCTATGAATCAGTTTGTTGGACTTCTTTAAAAGTTGGGCCAACACACATGAACATGGAGACAATTTGGAGAGGAAGGGCAGGCTTTCTAATTCTGACTCGTCTCCTATGTAAAGGAAATCTGGGTGCAGCTCTCCTCGCAAGGAAACAAGACCGTGCTAAAACCATCCCCCGCAAAACAGACCGAAAGGTTGGAAGAGGAAAAACGAGGCTTGTCCGGACCTTGGCAGGCTGGACACGTCGGTTGGGTGGAAAGAGCTGCCAGTCCTGGGAGGCGCACACTGGGGACCAATCGCTCTCGGGCTGCGCCTTCAGGGGGCGGGAGAATCGGGACGTCCACGCGCGTTGGGCGGGGCCTCTGGGGCGCTCGCATTTCTGCCTTCAATCCTGCGTGGGTCGGCAAGCCGCGGTCGGCTGGAGCAAGGTGAGCGCGGGAAAGCAGCGCGTACGGGGTGGTAAAGGAAAGAGGGTGGGCTACGACTGTAGAAAATGGGAAATAGGAAACGATGGGAAAGAAAGAGAGGGTGGGAGTTTGGGAGGGTCCGGAGAAATGGGGAGAGGGAGGGAGTGAGGGAGGGATGGGGACCGGGCGGCGTGGTGAGACCAAATGGACGTGGAAGGGAGAGTGCAGACGGGGCGTTGAAAGGGGAATGGGAAGAGTAGGATAACCCACCTTACAGGATGCCCTAGGAGCTCATTCCGAGTGAGGCAGTAAAGCAAAGCCTGGAAGAGAGCTGTCATATGATCACCAACCTAGCCACACTTTCTGCCTCACTCGGCATGCAAATTACCCGGTGAGTGCAGAAGTGCTGTCTGGCCCTTTAAGACGAGGCTGATAATGGGACTTTTCCTAGGCTTCTTTGACTGGGACTGCCATTCTACTCAAAGCATTGGACTAACAGATCAACAGATTCGACCTCAAAGTCACTGCAGGATTACCCCTCACATCCTGTAGTTTTGAGAAAGGAGCATCTTTTCTTACCTCTTCCTTTACAGGATACCTGACACTTTGACTCCTCCGACACATTCTCTAACGTATACTCCCCGAAGACAGAAGACAGTTTCTACTGATTTATCTGCCACCTTTCTGAAAACTTTTCTTTCGCTGACTTTTATGTTAGACTATTTTCTCTACATCCTCCCAGCCCGCCGCCGCCTAAGAAACCCATCCTGATCGTGTAGACTTACAGACTGGTAAGGCAGGTTTGGGAAAAAAACAAAACAAACAAAACAAAAACAAAACCCCAAAAAAACAAAACTAACAAGAGACTCGGAAAGGTGAACGTGACATGTATTGCGACCTTAGTAAGCACCAGGTGCTGTGTATGTCTTATATGATTCTTCAAAAACCTGGGCTGTAGGCACTATTGTTCCCTTTTTACAAATAAGGAAGCAGGCTGAGTGATTAACTTTCTAATATGTGGTATAGCTGGGATTTGATCCCAGGAGATCTGACTCTAAAACCTGCCTGCCTAACTGATTAAGTACAAAAAAAAAGAATTACTAGATAGTGGCAGGGCCATGATTTTTTTTTTTTTAACCACACCAGAGTTTCCATGTCTTAAGTCTAAGGCTCTTTATACTTATTACAAGTTCAGTTATCTATACTGTATATAAATGGCACATGTATCTACTTCGCTACTGCAAGTTCAGTTCCTCCCTTTGGTCATAAAACACTTTAGTTTCAAGAAAATTTTATATCTTAGGCTTCCTTGCTAAATTAGGAGTTAGGGAACGCTGACTTTACAGTTCTGACTGTAGCAGTAGATTTTGCTATGGCTACTGTGGAATAGGCAATTAGGCAAGGGTGAAAGTTGAGAAATAAAGATGGAAATTATTGGAATGACAATTGCTGGCACTTAAGGGTTTAATCTATTAGGTTCCCTTCTACTCAAGGCCCCCAGATTTTAGGAGTGGCTTAGGCAGGCTTTAAATGTATAAGTGTCCTCTTATACTGTAGCTACTAACTTCTATTTAAATTGAATATCATGAAGCTGGAGTTGTCCATCTTCCTGTTACCATTTTTTCTGCATGTGCAACTCTTGACGTAATGAGCAGTGCCATGATTTCTGGCATCTCTTGATATCATGCAATAATCTCAAATCCTCATTACCTAGAATTTGTCCTTTTCATACTATTCATTGCCTTTTTATAATTTATTCTTTTTTCTCTTTATAATTAAACAGCTTATTTTTTCAGGAGCAAACATCAGTCATGAAACAGCCATCTACCATTTTAATTCCCAGAAATTGACATGATAGATAAATATATATATATATATATATATATGTATATATATATGTCCATATATATGCCATATAGATAAAAAATATATACCTTCTCTCTATATATTAAATATATATATTTGTTTTAAATTATATAATTTAAGTCCCAGAAATTGGCATTTTATACGTAATTACCATATATACCATATTTTAAAATATATTATTATATATTAAAATATATTAATATTATATATTTAAATATTATAGATGTGTTTTAATTATATAATACCTGAATTAATGTTTATTGTAAAAAATTAAAACGAGATGTATATAGAGTAAATGAGAAAATCCTTTTTTTTTTTTTTTACCCTATCCTTGTATCCCACTTATTTTCCTGAAATAATCACTGTTAATAATTTGGTGTATTCCATATCGTCTGTACATTTACATAGCTGTGGGGGGGTGGTTATGTGCATACACATACACACACAGGTTTTTAAAAACATAAATGAGACACTGTATCCATCTAGGGTCTCAGTCAGGAGACAGAAACCATACATCAAATAGAGTAAGTTTGACATGGAGAATTATTAACTATTAATAGGGAATTAACTACTAAGGGGTGAAGAGAACTCTAAAAGAATTCAATAGCCAATATAGGGAGAAGCCACTACCTCCAGGTTTGAGGCAAAGCATTCAAGGAAGGAAAGAATTTGGAAGAGGCCCTCTTTTCCTCCAAGACTGATAATTGGACTATATGGGAGAGTATGTGATGGTTTATGTCCCTGGATGACAAAGTTTGCTGAGTTGCTGCCCACTGAAGGGCTGGCATGCAGGAAACTGGATGTGCTGGAATGCCGAGTTGGAGGGCTGATGAAACTCGCCAGGAAGCCACTACGATTCTGGGAAGCTGCTCACAGGGATGCTGAGGGAACTCAGTGGGAAGACACCCACAGGGGTGCTGTTGAAACTTGATGGTAGGCAAGCACCCAGGCACGGAGAAGCCTACCCGTTCCTCATCAGAGTTCCTCCGGCGCCCTCTACTGGTAGAGGTTAAAATCATATCAGAGGGCAAAGGAAAAATGTTTACAACGTCCAGATCACAAAACAGGCAAAGAAGGGTAGATTTGGAGCTAAGGAGCAATAAACTACCTGGCACAGATTCACAACTTACTTTTTTTCACTTAACATCTTAGAGAATTCTCCATTTGATATATACAGCTCTATCTTATTCTTTTTAATGATTACATAATATTCCATGTGACTTAATTTCATTCCTTGATAGATATTTGGGTTATTTTCAGTTTTTCACTGCTGGGTGAGCATTCTTATACACATCACTTTGTGTATATGGCAACTATATCTTTAGGATTAATTTCTAGAAGTGGAATTGCTGGATCAAAGGATATACATGTTTAAACCTTTATAAATAAAATTGATTTTTCACCAGTTGTGCATGATAATGCTGCTTCAGTCAAACTTTTAACAAAATGGATATCATAAATGTTTTATTTTTTGCCAATCTAATGGGTAGAAATGATGTTGTTTTAATTTGTATTTTCTTGATTCTTAATGAGATTAAGCATCTTTCCATATGTTTTTCTCATTCTGCAAGCATTGTTTTTTTAAATTACAGAAGTAATTTTTATAATAATTCAGTGTCAAAGTATATAAAGTGAAAATGATAGTGGTTAACGTGTAATGAGCATTAACTATGTGCCAGGCACTATTCTGCAGGCATATTAACTTAAGCACAGTCTGTCAATCATTACCACCTGAGGTGACTGCTGTTGACAGTTGTGTGTGTGGTCTTCTAGGCTTTATTCTAGGCTAACACAAACATATGCATTTATAGAACTTGTTCCTTGGGACTTTTTGTTTGCTTTGGTTTTACAAAAAATGGAAACTCTTGTGCATATATTGTTCTACATTATGCTTTTTTCCCACTTAGTTATGTTTTGGACCTCTTTCTAAGCCAGTATGTAAAAATCTACCTCACCCTTTTAAATGTCTTCATAATATCTCATTGTATGGAGGTACCATAATTATCCTTTTCCATTCTGGTAGATATTCACTTTGATTCAATTTTTTTCTTTTGCTAAAAGAATCAGCGCTGCAATAAACCTTTGTATGCATACCTTTATACACTCATTAGGTTAACCTTTCAACACTATTTTCTGAGAATTAAAATGTTAGATTACTGCTTTGTGAATCCTCACATCTTCCAGTTTGTCCACTGTAGTTCAACTCATAGAGCTCCAATGCACATGTACTGTAGTATGTGTATATTACTGTACAGTATATACACAATGTGTAGTTGTAATATAATCAAGGTTTCCTCACAAATTACTTAGATAGATGTAGGTTTTAAAGCTTGAATAGTCTCTGTTAGGTATTCAGTGTCTTCCTATCTTTTATTACGATATCCTGATTGTAGGTCCTGATCCTCAGGGTAATAGTTTTTCTTTTCTAGTCTTCCCTGTATCCACTTTTAAACCATTCTGAGATATCTCTGTCAAATCCCCTTGTTCTCAGAAATGCAGGGTTCTTCTCTATCTCTGTTCCCTCTAGGTTTCTTGCCCTTCAGTGTCTTAGTGAGTCTTATGAAAATCACTCGTCTCACGTATTCCACCAGCATTCCCAGAGCTCTGCCAATGAGAAAATCCTTGCATTTGCTTTTTTGGTGATTATGTACACTCTGCTCCCTTTTTTTTGAGCTAAGATTGTTCATATCCATCATTGTTTCCAGGGTGAAATTCTCAGTTTTATAATTCCTTGTTTTGATTTTCTTTGTATTTGTGTCACTGTGCTTTTTTCTGTCTTACTCCTAAGGCCTTTTTGGTGGGTCTTTCAGCATCTCCCCCCTTTTTTTTTATTGAGGTGAAATTCACATAATAAAATTAACCAGTTTAAAGTATACAGATCAGTGACGTTTAGAACATTCACAATATCATTTAGTCACCACTTCTATCAAGTTCCAAAACATTTTCATTAACCCACTCCAAAAAGATAACCCCATACGCGTTAAGCAGTCATTCTTCACTCTTTCTTCCTCCAAGTTCCTGACAACTCCAGACTGTTTTCTATCTCTATGGATTTACTTATTCTGGGTATTTCACAGAAGTAAAATCATGTGATCTTTTTTGTCTGGCTTAAACTAAGCATAGTGTTTTCAAGGTTCCTCCACATTGTATCATGTATCAGTGCTTCATTTCTCTTTATGGCTGAATAAAATTCCATTGTGAGTATGTGTGTACCATAACTTGTTTATCCATTCATCTGTTGACGGACATTTGGACTGTTTCCACCGTTCAGCTTTGTGAATAATACTGCTGTGAACATTCATGTACATGTACTTGCTTGAGTCCCTGTTTTCAATTCCTCTGTATACGGTATACCTAGGGGTAGAATAGCTGGGTTGTATGGTAATACTATGTTTAACTTTTTGAGGAACCACCAAATTGTTTTTTGCGGCAGGTGCACCATTTTACATTTCCATCAGCAACACGCAAAGGTTCCAATTTCTCCAATCCTTTCCAACACTTATTTTCCACTTTTCAAAAATAGTCATCCTAATGGACTTAGAGTGTTATCTCGTGGTTTTGATTTGCATTTCCTTAATGATTAATGATACTGAGCACCTTTTCATGTGCCTGTTGGCCATTGGTTAATTTTTTTTTATTAATTAATTTATTTATTTTTGGCTGCGTTGGATCTTCATTGCTGCGTGCGGGCTTTCTCTAGTTGCAGCCAGTAGGGGCTACTCTTCGTTGCGGTGTGTGGGCTTCTCATTGGGGTGGCTTGTCTTTGTTGAGGAGCATGGGCTCTAGGCATGCGGGCTTCAGTAGCTGTGGTATGCGGACTCGGTAGTTGTGGCTTGCAGGCTCTAGAGCGCAGGCTTAGTAGTTGTGCCACACGGGCTTAGTTGCTCCGCAGCATGTGGGATCTTCCCGGACCAGGGCTCGAACCCGTGTCCCCTGCATTAGCAGGCAGATTCTTAACCACTGCATCACCAAGGAAGTCCCAGTATAATTTGTTTGAAGACATGTCTATTCAAGTTATTTGCCCATTTTTACTTCGGGTTGTTTATCTTTTTGTTGTTGAGTTGTAAGAGTTCTTTATACATTCTGAATACTAGACTCTTTTTTTTTTTAATATTTATTTGTGCCGGGTCTTAGTTGCAGTAGGTGGACTCCTTAGTCGAGGCTCAAGGGCTCCTTAGTTGCAGCATGCGGGCTCCTTAGTTGTGGCATGAGAACTCTTATTTGCAGCATGCATGTGGGATCTAGTTCCCTGACCAGGGATCGAACCCGGGCCCCCTGTGTTGGGAGTGTGGAGTCTTAACCACTGTGCCACCAGGGAAGTCCCAAGACTCTATATTAGTCATGTGATTTGCAAATATTTTCTCCTATTCTATGGGTTGTCTTTCTCATTTTCCTGGTAATGTCCTTTGATGAACAAAAGTTTTCAATCTTGATAAAGTCTAATTTATCCATTTTTCTTTTGTTGCTTGTGCTTTTTGTGTCATATCTAAGAATCCATTCTGAATCCAAGGTCTGAAGATTTGCCCATATGTATCCTTCTAAGAGTTTTATAGTTTTAGCTCTTATATTTAGGCTGTTGATCCATTTTGAGTTAATTTTGATATATCATATGAAATAGGAGTGTGGGTATCCAGTTATCCCAGCACCATTTATGGAAGAGACTATTCTTTCCTTGTCGAATAGTCTTGGCATGCTTTTTGAAAATCAATTGGCCGTAGATGTATGGGTTTATTTCTGGACTCTCAGTTATATTCCATTGGTCTATATGTCTATCCTTATGCCAGTACACACTGTTCTAGGTTACCATAGCCATATAGTAAGTTTGGAAATTGGAGAGGGAGTCCTCCAACTTTGTTCTTCTTTCTCAGTATTGTTTTGGCCGATCAAGGTCCTTTGCATTTCGCTATGAATTTTAGAAGATTGGCTTTTCCATTTCTTTAAAAAATTTCTTCTTCTTCTTTTTTTAGTACTGTCTCTTCCTCCCTCAATTTATCCTTATAATTGATCCCAAAGTTTCGTACGTTCTTTCTTTTCACGCTTTTCTGATACCATTTCACTACCTAAAGCCTGATGGTAGGTCCCTGTTGCATTCTGAATCAAAAATAAGTTTGCTGTAGGCTCCCTCAACTTCTCTTTTATTCCACTCCTGCTGCTTTTTAAAATGTATAAATAAATAAGTCCTCAGGTTTAGTTATTAAAATATTTTTTCATCTACTCTGTGTCAAAATGAGTATTTTTTATCATATAAATAGTTCCTCAAATTTTGCTTTTTCCATAAAGCCTTCCCAGACTGATTATTGGGGAGGGGTGAAGCTAATTACCTCTCTTCTCCTAATGCATTTGGACATGAGATTCCTAAGTTGTACTTGCTCCAGTATCATTCCCAACTATGTTCACTCTTGCTTTAACAAAAGTGCACTTAAAATCACAGTATTTAGTGTTGGAGGGAACCTTAGGAATGTAATGCAGACTCCTAGTTAAATGTGGTTGAATGAACACCTTCATTTATCTCTGCTGCCTATCCAAAGTCTTCTAAAAGGAATAAGTTCAAAATGCATAAACCCACAAGACAAAGAACGTGGGTGAGCAGATGACAGCAACCACATTTTGGAAGAGTGGAAACTGACTTAGCAGAGTAGTAATTCACTAAGCTATTAGTGGGGAAGCCATAACAAGCCAATTTTTAGGACCCCCAGGAAAGATTAGGTGGTGGAGGTACTAGATGTCTCTGAAAGGGGGAGTGTGAGTGAGACGAAAAAATAAGAGGCATAGCTGAGGACAGAGATACTGTAATGAAAATTCGAATTAAGTGAACCTCAGTATTGGATGGTGATATCTCAGCCCCCTTCTGTAACTCAGCTCTGAGAACGCTGGCAACCAGGCTTGCTCCATGCCCTCCTTGACCCACAGGCAATTGGATAATTCCTCAGTGGGAAAACTTTCCAGCCCAAGAGGGGCAAAACCCTGCAGTCCTAATACGATCATCCTGCACTGACCAGCCCGGCCTCCTACCCTGCCTCATCCCTGCTGTTGGTCTCATTGCTCTTCATGGACAGCCAAGGCTCACCCTCAGACAATCCAAGAAAGGCCCAGCATGAAAGACAGATACCAAAAGGAACTCAGAGGACATTGAGGCAATGAAGCTGGCAGGGAAACTTCTTTTAAAAAATTCTATTTTCTGTCCTTGTTGATATCCTTGTCCCCCCAAAGAAAGAAGGCTTTAAGAAGGAGCTTTCAGAAGAAAAAAGACTCATAAATTGAAGATACTATAGTAGAAGTGAAAAATTCAACAGAAAGGAAGGAAACTAAGGTGAGGAGACCCCTGAGAACTGAAACCATCTGTACCCACACAGCTTATTGTTTGCATTTACAAGACTTACTATTCCTCTCATCTCAAGTATAACTTTATTATTACAGGGAACTTTTTCACAAGGCAATGACAGATGTAAATAATTTTGTTTATTCTGGGACTGTCCTTCCCCCAAACCCATTTAAATGCTGAGCTTACCAATAGATAGCATCAAGGAACAGTTTACTCCCCTAGACTCTTTGAATCTGCGTCTCAAAATCCTTCCTTGCTGGGACCACCAACACTAAACTATTATTCTTGTCCAGTCCTAATCAAGCCCTAGCATTGAAAGACCTGCCCTAAACCAGGTTGCAAAACCTCAGAAATAACTAAGCTTTGCCCTCCCCACTCCAAGAGGCTAAGACTCCGTCAAGTTAGTGCTGTCCCTTCCTTCAGTAAGAATAAACTCAGCTTTTTAAAAAAAATTTTTTATTTTAATTTTTTTATTTTTGGCTGCGTTGGGTCTTCGTTGCTGTGTGCAGGCTTTCTCTAGTTGCGTCGAGCGGGGGCTACTCTTCGTTGCGGTGCGCAGGCTTCTCATTGCGGTGGCTTCTCGTTGAGGAACACAGGCTCTAGTCACATGGGCTTCAATAGTTGTGGCACGTAGACTCAGTAGTTATGGCTCACGGGCTCTAGAGTGCAGGCTCAGTAGTTGTGGCGCACGGGCTTAGTTGCTCCATGACATGTGGGATCTTCCTGGACCACAGCTCGAACCTGTGTCTCTTGCATTGGCAGGCGGATTCTTAAGCACTGTGCCACCAGGAAGTACCTCAGCTTTGTTTTGCCAGAGGTTGTTTTGGAGATATTTTGGTGGAGCCAGAAATATCACCTCTAAAAAATTAGTACAAAAAAAGAGAGGAGGAACATGGGAGAAAAAGGATAAGAAAGTTAAAAGCCAATTCAGGAGATCTAACATCCAAATTATAAGAATTCCCAAAAGAGAAAATGGGGAGAAAAATATCAATGAAATAATTCAAGAAAATGCCCTAGAACTGAAGGACATATTTCCAGAATAGAAGGCATGATGGATAAAAGGAGACTCATACCAAGGTTAAAATCATTGTTAAATTTCAGAAAAATTGAGACAATTAGTAGGCAGAGGGAAAAGTTCTTGGTTGCCTGCAGGTTAATATTATTGCCCCCAGATGGCAGTAATGCCTCAAAAGGTCTCAGATTGTTTTGTTTTGCTTTGTTTTGTTTTCTTCATAAAATGTCATCTCTTTCCAAAGCATTAGAAAGAGGCAGGCTCTGTCTGGATTCTTTCAGAGCTCGCTCTGATTTTTTCCTAAAAGACTCTGCTAAAAGGTCACCGTACAATGAAGGAAGGAAGTAAAAAGACAGTTCTCTTTGAGGAATGGCTCATGTGGCTCTGAGGGAAAAAAGACTCTTAAGAGAATGGACTCTGAGCCTTACTTGTCTGTGTGGACAGGAGGACTTCTATCATTCATTTATTCTCTCTTATTGATGCCTACCGTATGCCAGGTACTGTGCTAGGCACCAGGAATACCCCAGTAAAAAAAAAAAAAAAAATCAGAAGGGATCTTTGTCTTCATGGAGCTTACATTCTGAGGGGAGAAATATCCAATAAACAAGTTAAATCACATATGTATCTGAGGAATTTGATAAGAGTCAGGGTGGAAGCAAGCACGCCAGCTTGGAAGCTAATGCAGTTGTCCGGGTGGGAGATATGTATGACTTGGGTTACAGTACTGGTAGGGGAGAGAGAAGTAAGCAAATTCAAGATGTATTGGAGGGGGCTTCCCTGGTGGCGCAGTGGTTGAGAGTCCGCCTGCCGATGCAGGGGACATGGGTTCGTGCCCCGGTCTGGGAAGATCCCACATGCCGCTCCGCCGCAGAGCGGCTGGGCCCGTGAGCCATGGCTGCTGAGCCTGCGCGTATGGAGCCTGTGCTCCACAATGGGAGAGGCCACAACAGCGAGAGGCCCGCGTAATGCAAAAAAAAAAAAAAAAAAAAAAAAAAAGATGTATTGGAGGGTAGAGTTGACAGGACTTGGTCATGGTCTGGACTCGGTCATTGTCTAGAGCAGACGTGTTAACATGTCCAGATAGAGCAAGTGGCTGGGTGGATGGGTTGCCATTTTCTCAGGTGCAGAAAGCATGGAGAGAAAGAGGTATTGGAGTAGGGGATGGTGGTTAGAATCAAGAATTCAGTGAGGAATATTAATTAAGTTAGTCTTTCTCCCCAGGCATTAGTTCTGGTAGATGTCACTGATCCAGGCTAAGATGAGGTTTGCTTTGACTACTGCCCAAACAGGATGGCTTGGTCTGGCATATTTGTTTTAAATTGGCTCACAGTTAACGTTCATTAAGTTAAAAATTGCTTCAACTCAGTCTCCCACGGAGCAAGAGCAAAATCAGCTGAAATTTGCAGTGTTTTTTTTCCTGAGGTCTGCATTTGAGAGTTAAAGAGCATGCCAGAGCACCTTTTACATTTTTTTTTGTACTCTGTTCAGAAATGGCACACAATCTCAAAGACAAGAAACTTCTAGAAAATGCAAGACCAGTTGTGTTGGTGGATCCTTGCGTCGTATTTACAGGTAAGATCCTGAGTGTGATTCTGAGATGTCAGAGATGAAAACATCTTCCATTGACTCTGAGGATAGAGACCTTTGTCTTATTTTGTCCCCAACGTAGTACCTGATACAAATGTACTCAGTAAATATGTATTGAATTGAAGCCACTCCATCTGGATTTTTTTCCAAGCCTCCAGACCCAAGTTAATCTCTCCTTAGGACTTGAAATAGCTCATATTACCTGTTTCCCAAAAAGCTGTTACATGGGAGGAGGTGCCTCTCCAGACTCATCATGGCTTAGGACCACATCACCCGGTGTGTTAGGAAAAGACACACCTTCTTCCTTGTTCCCCATAGGAATATTTTGCTATCATCAACACAGTGTTAAGACAGAATTTTAAAATCAACTTAGCCCTGAGCATCTGTGTTATCATTTGTAACCTGGAGGTTGAGTAGTTCTGTACTGTGCCCATAGTCAACAGTTAGTTACCTCAGTCACCTTCTTTGATTCCCTCCTTGCATACTCTTTACACCTTTGGATTGTGCTTTTCTGAGGGTAAGAATTGTGTATTTTATTTTTATATTTTTATTTTTTAATTAATTTTTATGGAGTGTAGTTGATTTACAATGTTGTGTTAGTTTCTCCTGTATGGCAAAGTGAATCAGTTATACATCTATCCACTCTTTTCTAGATTCTATTCCCATATGGGCAGAATCGCATCTTTTTAAACTTTATGCTTTCATACAATTTAGAACAGTGCTTTGTAGACCTGTGGGTGTGAAGGAGTGGCTTAGGAGAGCTTTAGCTTCCCCCACCGATTTGTATAAAACCCACAACTGCCCTCCAGAATCAGAATTCATATGGAAGAAGAAAAAAGTTTGTAAATTATAAATAAGAGCATCTTTAGAAAACACATTATTTTTATTGTTGTGTAATATGCATTCGAAGTAAAAATGGTGTGCTAACTACCGAGAAGCAGCACTCAGTTAAGACAAGTCCTCCAGTCTTCCCTTCCAGCCAGATAGCTACCCCTGTTTCCCAGCTAAAAATCTGACACTCGCACTGCTCAAGAGATTTATTAACAGCTGTTGTTTAAGAGAGGGAGCCAATGCCTGGCAGAGCATTCTCCTGTGAGCTGTCTCTCTCTCTGGGCTTTTCTTCTCCCTCTCTCATTAGATTATGTTGTTTTTGTGCTGTAGACTGTTTTCTGGATTTTCAGGAGTCCTTATTTATCTGTATGTGTGTGATTCTTGTTTTCCTGATCCAAAGCTTTTTATGTAATACACTTTTGGGGGAAGCGACATGTCTAAAGTCCTGTGAAAATTCCCCTTGAATGTCTGCCTGAAATGGTAAGGAAAAAGTTCCGCTGTTTCTGGAAGGCAGACTTCGTTATAAGTTCTTTCAAAGCAAGGCAGATATGGGATATTTAAACAAAGTGAAATTTTGGGAAGCTTTTTGTGTAGCAGATTTGGGGAGGGTAGTCTGGAAACATCATACTTACAGTTACACCTCAATCTAAATAATAAAATGTGTAAAGTAGTTTTCCTATATATTATTTTCTCCCAATTCAGAAGACTGTTCTGAGGCTCAAGTTTTTCTCATAAAAATGATAACTGCTTGATAGACAGTATAATCAGTCAAAAAAACAAAATTAGAGGTTTAAATATTGAAAAGGAGGTGGCAAAATTATCATTAGTTGCAGATGACATTATAACGTAGCTGGAAAACCTAAGGAAATCAACTTAAAAGTTGCTAGAAATAATAGGAACATTCAATAAGGTAGCCATTACAAAATAAATGTATAAAAATCAATAATAGTCTTATATTCCAACCAAAACCAGCTCAAAACTATCATAGGTAAAATTATAATCACAAATCAGAACTATAATAACAGCAAACTCCTAACAGGAAGTATGCATTACCTAGATGAAGAAAAATATAAAACTTAATAGAGGATATAAAAAGGCTTGCTGAGAACACTCCATACTATAAATATATCCATTTCCCTTGCATTAATCTGTAGATTTAACGAAATCTCAACAAAAACTATAACTGATTTCTCTTTTTGGAACGTGACTTGATTTTCAGTTTCACTGAAAGAGTGACGGTGAAATTGATCAGCTAAAAAAAAAAAGTGTTGTATGGGAAGACTTAGCTCTGGTAGCCAAGCTGTAAGACAGACCCCAGTGATCACTGTCTGCCTCTTGTCTTTCACACCCTTGTGTAGTCCCCTCCTATATTGTACCAGGGTAGGGCTGCCAGATAAAATATAGAATTCTCAGTTAAATTTGAACTTCAGACAAACTGCATAATTTTAAAATGTTGCACAGGGCATACTTACATAGGCATACCATATTTTATTGTGCTTTGCTTTATTGTACTTCAGAGATACTGTGTTTTTTACAAATTAAAGGTTTGTGATAACCCTGTGTTGAGCAGTCCTGTTGGTGCCATTTTTCCAAGAGTATTTGCTCATATTGTGTCTCTGTGTCACATTTTGGTAATTCTCATAGTATTTCAAACTTTTTCATTTTTATTATACCTGTTACGGTGATCTGTGATCAGTGATCTTTGATATTACTATTATAATTGTTTTGGGGCACCACAAGCTGCACTTATATAAGATGGCAAACTTAGTGATAAATGTGTGTGTTCTGACTGCTCTACTCAGCAGCTGTTCCCCCATCTCTCTCTCTGTCACCTTGGGCCTCCCTATTCCTTGAGACACAACAATATTGAAATTAGGCCAATCGATAACCCTACAATGGCCTGAGTGTTCAAGTGAAAGGAAGAGTTGCACATCTCTCACTTTAAATCAAAGGCTGGAAATGATTGAGCTTAGTGAGGAAGGCAGTCAAAAGCCCAGTTAGACTTGAAAGCTAGCCCTCTTGCACCAAACAGTTAGCTAAGTTATGAATGCAAAGGAAAAGTTCTTGAAGGAAATTAAAAGTGTTACTATAGTGAATACACAAATGATAAGAAAGCAAAACAGCCTAACTGATGATAGGGAGAAAGTTTTATTGGTCTGGATAGAAGATCAAACCAGCACAACATTCCCTTCAGCCAAAGCCTAATCCAGAGCAAGGCCCTAACGCTGTTCAATTCTGTGAAGGCTAGGAGAGTGAGGAAGCTACAAAAGAAAAGTTTGAAGCCAGTCAAGGTTGGTTCATGAGGTTTAAGGAAAGCTGTCTCCATAACATAAAAGTGCAAGATGAAGCAGCAAGGGCTGTTGTAGACGCTGCAGCAAGTTATCCAGAAGATCTAGCTAAGATAATGAAGGTGGCTACACTAAGCAACAGAGTTCAGTGTAGATGAAACAGCTTTATACTGGAAGAAGGTGCCCTCTATGACTTTCATAGTTAGAGAGGAGAAGTCAATATCTGGCTTCAAATATTCAAAGGACAAGCTGCTTCTCTTGTTAGGGGCTAACGCAGCTGGTGACTCTAAGTTAAAGCCAATACTCATTTACCATTCTGAAAATCCTAGGGCCCTTAAGAATTATGCTAAATCTACTCTGCCTGTGCTGTGTAAATGGAACAACAAAGCCTGGATGACATCACATCAGTTGACCACATGGTTTACTGAATATTTTGAGCCCACTGTTGAGAGCTACTGCTCAGAAAAAAAGATTCATTTCAAAATATTACTCTTATTGACAATGGACCCAGTCACCCAAGAGCTCTGATGGAGATGTACAACAAGATTCATGTGTTTTTTTTTTTGTTTTTTGTTTTGGCTGCGCCGAGTGGCATGCGGGATCTTAGTTCCCTGACCAGGGATCAAACCCATGCCCTCTGTATTGGGAGCTCTTAGTCTTAACCACTGGACCACAAGGGAAGTCCCTCGTGTTGTTTTCATGCCTGCTAGCATAACATCCATTCTGCTGCCTATGGATCAAGGAGTAATTAACAGTTTAGAGTCTTATTATTTAAGAAACACATTTTGTAAGTTTATAGCTGCCATAGACAGTGATTCCTCTGATGGATCTGGGTAAACTAAATAGAAAGCTTTCTGGAAAGGATTCACCATTCTAGATGCCATTAAGAACATTTGTGGAGACACTGCTTTGGGAAAGATCCCTAGGTGTTCTCCTTACTAGCTGCAAGTAATAAATCAATCTTTCCTCCTCCTGAAAGGAAAAAAAAAAAAAAAAAGAACTTTCATGATTCATGGGAAGAGGTCAATATATCAGTATCCATAGGAGTTTGGAAGAAGTTGATTCCAACCCTCATGGATGACTTCGATGAGTTAAAGGCTTCAGTAGATGTGGTAGCAAGAAATAGCAAGAGAACTAGAATTAGAAGTGGAGCCTGAAGATGTGACTGAATTGCTGCCATCTCATGATAAAACTTGAATGGATGAAGAGTTGTTTCTTACTGATGAACAAAGAAAGTGATTTCTTGAGATGAAATCTACTCCTGGTGAAGGTGCTGTGAAGATTGTTGAAATGACCACAGAGGATTTAGAATACAGTAAGTCCCCCAAGTACGAACCTTCAAGTTGTGAACTTTCAAAGATGTGAACGTGAATTTGCATGTCCAATCATGTAAGTAAGTTCACGTGTCTGGCGTACATTGTCACGTGCATGCATCCTCTACAAGTGGTTGTGCTTTTGTGTACTTTACAGTACTGTATAGAATACAGTAGTACAGTATCTTTATTTCAAGCCCAGGATGTCCGGAAACAAGCGTAAAAGCAGTGGTGATGTAGCTGGTACTGCTAAGAAGCATCAAGCGATAATGATGTAAACAAACTGAAAATAATTGAGAGAGTGGAGAGAGGCAAAAAGATGGTAGCTGTCAGTCATTATTATAACATGAATCGTTCCACCATTGGCACAATTCTAAAGAACAAGGACAAGATCATGGAACATGTGAAGTCTGCTGTGCCGATGATGTTGACAATAATATTCAAGAAGTGTGGACAAGTGACGGAGGAGATGGAGAAGCTTCTCAGTGTGTGGATGCAGGATCAGCATCAGCCTCGAGTCCTGCTCAGCTTAATCCTGATTCAAGAGAAAGCTAAAAGCCTGTATGAAGACTTGAATAAGAAGCACAGCAAGTAATCAGAGGGCACATCTTTTCATGCCAGCCGTGGCAGGTTTCATTGGTTCAAGGCTAGAGCCAACCTTCACAATGTAAAGGTAAATGGCAAGAAACTGGGGAGGTCAAGATGGAGGAGTAGGAGGACATGGAGTTTGCGTCTCCTCACAAGTAGGGCACCTACCAGGTGCTGGTGGGGGACCTTGGACACCTAAGGGGACGGGAGGAACCCCCGAGTGACCGGGTAGGATGTGGGAGGGGAGAATTGGGGAGGAGAAGTGGAGGCGGGACAGGACCTGTGCCCCTGAGGGGCGGCTGGGGGAGGGGAGGGGTTCCCATGCTCGAGAGGGGCCCACCCACAGTGAGATCAGTGGAAATGGAAAGAGACCCCTGAGGGATAGGAGGGAATGGGCCAGCATTTCCCCCACCTATTTGGGCCCCAGGGAGCCTGCTGAGGTCCTGATGTTCTGTGCTCTGAGGCCCCCTCTGGCCGCACACCATGCCAAAGCCCTGCTCCCCGCCAAAGCCCTGCCCCCCCTGGCCAAGGCATTTTCTGGCTTTTTTTTTTTTTTGCTGTTGTGGTTCTGTTTTACCTTGCTGTTGTTTCACTTATATTTTTATTTTTTCTAATACATTTTTTTATTTTTCTAATTTTATTTTATTTTTTATTCTTTGTTATTGTTCTGCCCCCCCACTTTTTGTTTTGGTCAAGCCAAGCAGCTTGCAGGATCTTGGCTCCCAGACTGGGGGTTGGGCCTGAGCTCCTGTGGTAGGAGGGCCGAGTCCAAACTCTTCAGGGCAGAAGGGAGTGGCAGGATATATTTAAAGTGATGAAAGGGAAAAACCTACAACCAAGATTGTTCTACCCAGCAAGGATCTCATTCAGATTTGATGTTGAAGTCAAAGCTTTAGAGACAAGCAAAAGCTAAGAGAATTCAGCACCACCAAACCAGCTTTGTAGCAAATGCTAAAGGAACTTCTCTAAGCAGGAAACACAAGAGAAGAAAAAGGCAGGGACTTCCCTGGTAGTCCAGTTGTTAAGAAACTGCCTTCCAGTGCAGGGGATGCAGGTTTGCGCCCTGGTTGGGGAACTAAGATCCCACATGCTGCAGAGTAACTAAACCAACATGCTCTGTAGCCTGCGCACCACAACTAGAGAGAAGCCTGCACACTGCAATAAAGAGCCTGCGTGCCGCAACTGAAGACCCAATGCAGCCAGATAAATAAAATAAATAGATAGATAGATAGATAGATAGATAATATTAAAAAAAGACCCACAAAAACAAACCCAAAACAAGAAAATGGTAATACGAACATACATATCAATAATCACCTTGAATGTAAATGGATTGAATGCTCCAACCAAAAGACACAGACTGGCTGAATGGATACAAAAACAAGACCCATATATATACTGTCTACAAGAGACCCACCTCAGACCTAGGGACACATACAGACTGAAAGTGAGGAGAAGGAAAAAGATATTCCATACCCAAAGCAATCTACAGATTCAATGCAATCCGTATCAAATTGCCAAGGGCATTTTTTTACAGAACTAGAACAAAAAATCATAAAATTTGTATGGGGACACAAAAGACCCCGAACAGCCAAAGCGGTCTTGAGGGAAAATAATGGAGCTGGAGGAATCAGGCTCCTGGACTTCAGACTATACTACAAAGCTACAGTAATCAAGACAACATGGTACTGGCACAAAAACAGAAATATAGATCAATGGAACAGGATAGAAAGCCCAGAGATAAACCCATGCACCTATGGTCACCTAATCTATGACAAAGGAGGCAAGGGTATACAATGGAGAAAAGACAGCCTCTTCAGTAAGTGGTGCTGGGGAAACTGGACAGCTACACGTAAAAGAATGAAATTAGAACACTCCCTAACACCATACACAAAAATAAACTCAAAATGGGTTAAAGACGTAAATGTAAGACCGGACACTATAAAACTCTTAGAGGAAAACAGAGGAAGAACCCTCTTTGACATAAATCACAGCAAGATCTTTTTTGACCCACCCCCTAGAGTAATGGAAATAAAAACAAAAATAAACAAATGGGACTGAATGAAACTTAAAACCTTTTGCACAGCAAAGGAAACTATAAACAAGATGAAAAGACAACCCTCAGAATGGGAGAAAATATTTGCAAACGAATCAATGGACAAAGGATTTATCTCCAAAATATATTATCAGCTCATGCAGTTCAATATCAAAAAAAACAAACAACCCAATCCAAAACTGGGCAGAAGAACTAAATAGACATTTCTCCAAAGAAGACATACAGATGGCCAGGAAGCACGTGAAAAGCTGCTCAACATCACTAATTATTAGAGAAATGCAAATCAAAACTACAATGAGGCATCACCTCACACTGGTCAGAATGGCCATCATCAAAAATCTACCAACAGTAAATGCTGGAGAGGGTGTGGAGAAAAGGGAACCCTCTTGCACTGTTGGTGGGAATGTAAATTGATACAGCCACTATGGAGAACAGTATGGACGTTCCTTAAAAAACTAAAAATAGAATTACCATATGACTCAGCAATCCCACTACTGGGCATATACCCAGAGAAAACCATAATTCAAAAAGACACATGCACCCCAGTGTTCATTGCAGCACTATTTACAATAGCCAGGTCATGGAAGCAACCTAAATGCCCATCGACAGATGAATGGATAGAGAAGAAGTGGCATGTATATACAATGGACTATTACTCAGCCATAAAAAGGAAAGAAATTGGGTCATTTGTAGAGATGTGGATGGACCTAGAATCTGTCATACAGAGTGAAGTAAGTCAGAAAGAGAAAAATATCGTATATTACCGCATATATGTGGGATCTAGAAACATAGTACACATGAACCTATTTCCAGGGCAGGAATAGAGATGCAGATGTAGAGAAAGGACATGTGGACACAGGGCGGGAAGGGGAGGGTGGGATGAATTGAGAGATTAGGTTTGACATAAATACACTACTGTGTGTAAAATAGATAGCTCATGGGAACCTGCTATAAAGCACAGGGAGCTCAGTTTGGTGCTCTGTGATGACCTAGCTGGGTGGGATGGGAGGGGGGGATTGGAGGGAGGTCCAAGAGGGATGGGTTATATGTATACATATAGCTGATTCACTTCATTATGCAGCAGAAACTAACACAACATTGTAAAGCAATTTTACTCCAATAATAAAAAAAAAAGTATGTGGTGAAGTAACGAATGCTGGTATGGTAACTGCCCAGGAATTTCCTGAAACACTTTGAGAAATTATTGATGAAGGCACAGGTTTTCAGTGTGGATGAGACAGGGCTGTACTGGAAGAGGATGCCAGACCAAAATTATATCAGTTAGGAGGAAAAGTGGTTGCCAGGCTATAAAGCAGCAAAGGATAGGCTAACTCTGTTGTTTGGTGGCGTTGCTGAAGCCTCTCTTAGTTTATCATTCAGAGAACCCAAGAGCCATTAAAAACATAGTCAAGGGCTCTCTTCCTGTTGTGTGGAAGAGTAACCCCAAAGCCTGGGTTACACAGGCCATTTTCCAGCACTGGTTTTTCCACCACTTTATCCCAGAGGTAGAGGAATAGGGCTTGGAGAAAGATGTCCCATTCAACATTCTTTGGCTGCTCAACAGTGCTCTGGGCTACCCCCATTCATGGATGACTTTCATCCCAATGTCAAAGTAGTGCATCTGCCATCGAATACTATGTCATTCATCCAACCTGTGGACCAGGGAGTTATAGTGACTTTCAGGAAATATTATTTACATCATACTTTTCGTCAGGCAGTAAAGGCAAGTGACGAATCAGAAACAACCTTGCGACAATTTTGGAAGGACTATAACATCTACAAGGCCATAAAAACCATTGATTTTGCTTGGTGTGAGGTTATGGCCACCACCATGAATGGGGTTTGGAAGAACCTTTGTTCATGATTTTCGTGTATTTGAGAAGGTGGATGAGGAGTCCAAAGAGCTCTTCAGCAACTTAGTGACCCTCAGAGAGAAGGTGGAGCTAGATCTGTAAGAGGACGACTTCATTGAACTCCTGGCTGTGCAACACGAAGAGCATACTAGTGAAGATCTGATGGAATTGGAGGCCCAGAGAAAGGATGAAGAGAGACAAGAGGAAGAAGAAGTAATTGAAGAACCGAAGAGATTCATGACGCAGGAAATGGCAAGGGGATTTTCTTTATTTGAGGAGGCACTGTTAGTTTTTGAGGCACAGGACCCGAACGTAGAATGCTACACGAAGGTTGCAGCAGCCGTTCAGAATGCAATCCAGGGCTACCATGTCATTTCTGACAAGAAAAAAAGAGCTACTACTCAGACATCACTGGATCGTTTTTTCAAGAGGATAGATAGAATTGAATCTAGCAAGGAACCAGAATCTGTGCTGACAGTGTCAGGCGTGAGTGAAATTACAGCTTGCCCTCCATCTCCTATTGCTTGTGATCCCACCACCTCTCCCTCCTCCAGTCAGTAACTCTTCTTGCCTGTTCACTCAATGCCAGCCCCTGTATGCCAGCTGTTGTACTATACTACTGTACTTTTCAAGGTACTGTACTGTAAGATTAAAAATGTTTTCTTTGGGCTTCCCTGGTGGCGCAGTGGTTGAGAGTCCGCCTGCCGATGTAGGGGACACGGGTTCAACGGGAGAGGCCACAGCAGTGAGAGGCCCGCGTACTGCAAAAAAAAAAAAAAAAAAAAAAGTTTTCCTTATTTTTCGTGTTTGTTTTTTATGTATTATTTGCGTGAAAGTATTATAAACCTATTACAGTCCAGTACTGTATAGCCAATTGTGTTAGTTGGGTATCTAGGCTAACTTTGTTGGACTTAACGAACAAATTGGACTTACGAACGCACTCTCGGAACAGAACTCATTTGTATGTAGGGGACTTACTGTATTACATAAACTTAGTTGATAAAGCAGTGCCAGGGTTTAAGAGGATTGACTCCAATTTTGAAAGAAGTTCTGTGGGTAAAAGGCTATCCAACAGCATTGCAGGCTACAGAGGAATAATTCGTGAAAGGACGAGTGAGTCGATGTGTCAAGCTTCGTGGTTGTCTTATTCTAAGAAACTGCCATAGCCACCCCAGCCTTCAGCAACCAGCACCCTGATCAGTCAGCAGCCATCAACACCGAGGCAGGACCCTCACCAGCAAAGAAACTTACAACTCACTGAAGGCTCAGATGGTGGGTAACATATTTTAGTGATAAAGTATTTTTTAATTAAGGTATGTGCATTGTTTTTTCAGACATAACGCTATTGCACACTTACTAGACTACATTATAGTGTAAACATAACTTATACGTGCACTAGGAAACCAAAAAATTTATGACTCACTTTATTGCAATATACTAAATTTTGATGTTTATCTGAAAATTATATTTAACTGAGAATGCTATACTTTGCTTTGTTAAATCTGGAGCACTATTAATTTACAAATTAATTGGTCTGTGTGACCCATAACATGTGACAGAGGTAAGGATATGTCAGCTTCAAGGTTAGGTTATAAAAGACAGGCTTCTGCCTTGGACATCCCCCCATCCCCTGGTCTCTCACCCTGGAGGATGCAAGCTGCCATATTGTGAGCAGCCCTGTGGAAAGACCTATGTGGCAAGGAACTAAAACCTCTGGCCAGCATCAAGCGAGGAACCAATCCCTGTCAACAACAACAATATGGGTGAGCTTAGAAGTGGCTCGTTCAGCCCAGTCAAGCCTTGAGATGACTTCAGTCCTATCCTACACCTGGATAGCCACCTTGTGAGACTCTGGGGCAGAACCACGCAGCTAAGCTGCCCCCAGATTCCTTACGATTGTGTGAGGTAATGTTGTTTTATGATGCTGAATTTCAGGGGTTACTTGTTATGCAGCAATAGATAACTAATACACTGACCCAATTGGATATTTAATCATGAAGCTATAATGCTTGAAACAATTTGGTATGTTATGCCAAGAAATCTACACTTCAGTGGAATAGTATTGGGAGTCTAAAAATAGAATTGTGTATATGGGAATTTTGTAAATGATACAGGCGTTATTTCAAATCAATGTGGAAAAGATTAATTAGTAAATAAATTATGTTAGGATAGTTGCCTAGCCATTTAGAACCTTGCCAAAAATAAAGATGATCTCCTGTCTCTGGACAAGGCTTTTAAATGAAATGAAATGGAAATTTTAGGATACAAAAAAGCAAAAAACATTCATACATTAAAAAAAATTTTCCTTTATTCTCTAAGACATTTCTAAGCAAAATTTTTGTGTTATTTGCATTGCATTTAGTCTCCTGCCAAAGGTGAGACTAACTCAAATATTTGTGCAGTCCAGGGCCACGCAAGCTGACATGGCTTGCGTGGTCCGAGAGCTGGACAGCGTTTGCTGGACAACCTACAGCCCAACTTCCCAGGCGGTATTGAGTGACAGCTTCAAGGAAGAGGGCAATGGGTTCTGATCCCTTTAATACCTCCATCAAGCAAACACTGTGGGCGCTTGGTGACAGTGTGTACTTAACTCTTATTCCTCACTTGAGGCAGTTTCAACATTGACATTCACACAACTTTATAGCCTCATTCAAAGTACTAAGGGGCAAGTCTCTCTCAACTTTCTAATAGAAACATTAAATAGCAAGTAAGCATTAACAAAGAAAGATGTATGACTTCTCATGGACATTCTGTAAAACTGCATGTACTTTTTCCTTATTGATGATATATATGTATTTACTTTCTTGGAAAGGTCACACAAATCCTGGTAAAAATTACTTCATGATTATAATTTGGTAACTTCATCTTCTTTCCAGGAGAAAAATGAAAAAAATATATACATCATAGTGTTAGAGACTTTGGCTAGAATTTCCCATAACATTAATTTCCTAAAAAACTTTAAATATAGGTTTTTTTTTTTTAAATACGGGAAAGCACAAAATGACCCATTACCCACAAAATGGCCCACTACCCAGATAACCAATTGGCATTAAAAAAGTAAGGCATGGGGGCTTCCCTGGTGGCTCAGTGGTTTAGAGTCTGCCTGCCGATGCAGGGGACACGGGTTCGTGCCCCGCTCCGGGAAGATTCCACATGCTGCAGAGCGGCTGGGCCTGTGAGCCATGGCCGCTGAGCCTGCGCGTCCTGAGCCTGTACTCCGTGGCGGGAGAGGCCACAGCAGTGAGAGGCCTGCGTACCGCAAAAAAAAAAAAAAGAAAAGAAAAGAAAATATAGGACTAAACTAGCAATACTTCAACTGAATTTGGGGCCCAACATTTCAGAGTTTTTCTATTAACATAAATACAGGCAAGCAAAGAAAATAAATTTTTAAGAGATTATTTATCAGACTCTTCTGGAATCTACTTTGTCCTAGACACTGTACTAAGTTCTGTAGAGGCTATGAAGGTCAATAAATAAAATTCCTTCTCCTAAGCTTACTATGATTATATTTACTAATATTACATTATTATAATGTAATAATTATTATAACCCACAGCCCATTATTCTAATTTAGTTTAATCTTGGTATTTAAAGTTCTTCAGGGTCATATTCCCATTTTGCTGTATGCTTTGGGCCTTTAAGCTACTTTAATATTGGCCTAAGCAAGATGTTTGGAAAGTGAAAAATAATATAATTCATGTCAAATTACAAATGAATCGTTTGGGGTAGATATGGTTTTATATAACGGAAAGGCATAAATTACTATGGATTATGCTAATAAATTAACAAAAGTTAACTGCATCAGGATTTTAGTGAACTCTGTACAAAAAATACTTCAGTCACACTTTAAAGGAAATGATATTAGGCAAGAGTTGTGGTGTGGAAGATGATATCCTAAAAATGACTTGAACTTCATGGTAAAAACATAGTCTTCCCATTCAACACAAAGGAGAATTATATGTTCTAATGCTGAAGGGTTCAGAGTGAGGCATTTATGAAATTATGAGTAGGACATATCAATATGGCATGATATTGTCACACCCATCAGCTGCTGGCTTATCCATCCCTAATATTTCCAGACCTTGAGCCAATGTATTCATTTAATCCAAATACCAACATTACCAGATAATGGTTCTGATTTTTTTAAAAAATTCATTCATTCATTCATTCATTCATTTGGCTGCGTTGGGTCTTCATTGCTGTGCGCGGGCTTTCTCTAGTTGTAGCAAGCGGGGGCTACTCTTTGTTGCAGTGTGCAGCCTTCTCATCGTAGCGGCTTCTCTTGTTGTGGAGCACGGGCTCTCAGCCTGCGGGCTTCAGTAGTTGTGGCACGCAGGCTCAGTAGTTGTGGCTCGTGGGCTCTAGAGCGCAGGCTCAGTAGTTGTGGCACACGGGCTTAGTTGCTCTGCGGCACATGGGATCTGCCCGGGCCAGGGCTCGAACCCGTGTCCCCTGCATTGGCAGGCGGATTCCTAACCACTGTGCCACCAGGGAAGTCCCAATAGTTCTGATTTGATGTAGGAGATATTCCTCTGCTAAGGAAGGTCCCATGATCCTTACAGGATGACAAAAGGCATAAAGAGAAAAAAAAAAGAAAAGTTTTGAGTTTTTTTCCTGTCGTCAGCATCTAGTTGAGTAGGACCAGATTTTTTTGATTTCCCACATGATTCTTAGGTTTATCCAATTAAACATGCTGTACCTAGCAGTTTTTCCACAATTTCGGGTGCCCAATATTCCTGTTGTGGTAGTTTTTTTCATTCTCCAGAGTTACTTAGGTCTACTTTTTAAAAAGCAGATTAAACGTGGGTAAAAAGAACATAATTTAGCTTGTAGTTCTTAACATTTTTTGTGTCATGGAATCCTTTTAGAATTTGATTTTTGAAAAAACATGAAAATGCACATACATGAAAATGTTACAAAGTTTCGTAGAGTTCAAGGACTGCCTTGATCTATGGATGTCACAGGAGTCCATGGTCCCCTGTTGAGAACCCTCATCTAGAGGTTAGAGAGATTGTGTATTAACTATAGCTCTTCCCTCCCCCACCCCCAAGATTTTCCTGAAGAGTACCATAGTTGATTCTAGATTTGTCTTTGGAGACATACTGATTGAAGAAATCTGCTTTTAAGGTATGATCATTTCTAATAGACTCATAACTAGTTTCTCTGCCTTCGGTGAGGCCACTGAGAAGTTTTACAAAAGAGAAAAAAAATGTGCTTAGATATTTGGAGTGCTCTTTATTCATCACATAAACTCTGTTAAAATCACTCTATGAGGGACTTCCCTGGTGGTCCAGTGGCTAAGACTCTGTGCTCCCAATGCAGGGGGCCCGGGTTTGATCCCTGGTCAGGGAACTAGATCCCACGTGCTGCAACTAAGAGTTCACGTGCTGCAACTAAAAGATACCACACGTGGCAACGAAGATTGTGAGGCAACTAAGACCCAGCTCAGCTAAATAAATAAATAAATATTTTAAAAAATCACTCTTTGAATTAGTTAAATTTTTAAAAAATAGACTTTATTTTTTTAGAGCAGTTTCAGATTCACAGCAAAATTGAGCAGAAAAGGCAAGATTTACCATATTCTTCCTTCCTGCCCACCCACAGCCTCCTCCACTATCAACATCCCCCCACCAGAGTGGTACATTTGTTACAATCATTGAACGTCATTGACGTATAATAATCACCCAGAGTCCACAGCGTGCATTAGCTTTCCCTTTTAGTGTTGTACGTTCTATGGGTTTGACAAATGTATAATGACGTGTATCCAGCATTATAGCATATGGAGTATTGTCACTGCACTAAGTCTTTTGTACTCCACCTCTTGGTCCCTCCTTCCACCCTAACCCCTGGCAATCACTGATCTTTTTACTATCTCCATAGTTTTGCCTTTTCCAGAATGTCATGTTGTTGGAATCATAGAGTATGTAGCTTTTACAGATTGGCTTCTTTTACTTAGTAACATGTACTTAAGTTTCCTCTGTGTCTTTTCATAGCTCATTTCTTTTTAACACTGAATAATATTCCATTGTCTGAATGTACGACAGATTGGGACTTCCCTGGCAGCCCAGTGGTTAAGACTCCACGCTTCCAATGAAGGGGGTGTGGGTTCAATCCCTGGTCAGGGAACAAAGATCCCACATGCCATGTGGTGTGGCCAAAAATAAATAACTAAAATGTACCATAGTTTATTGATTTGCCTGTTGAAGGACATTTGGTTGCTCTAACTTTTGGCAGCTATGAATAAAGCTGCTATAAACATCTGTGTGCATGTTTTTATATACATATAAGTGTTTAAACTCTTTTGAGTAAGTATCAGGGAGTGTGATTGCTGGATTATACGGTAAGAGGATGTGTTAATTCACTAGATGGGGAATCCTTTCACAAAGTATACGTGTATCAGATCACCACAGTGTATACTTTAAGTATGGTACAATTTTATATGTCAATTATACTTCAATATAAAGCTGATTTTTAAAAGTATTTTTTCTTTTAAGTTTTGTAAGTAAGTGTCAAACTGTCTTCCAAAGCAGCTGTACCATTTTGCAATGTATGAGAGTTCCTGTTGCTCTCCGTATTTGCCAGCATTTAGTGTTGTCAGTGTTCCGGATTTCGGCCATTCTGGTAGTTGTGACAATCTCACTGTTGGTTTAATTTGCATATCCCTGAAGACGTATAATGTGATGGCATCTTTTCATATGCTTATTTACCTTCTGTACATCTTTTTTGATGAGGTGTCTGTTAAGGTCTTTGGCCCATTTTTCAGTTGGCTTATTTGTTCTCTTATTGTTGCGTTTTAAGAGTTCTTTGTATATTTTGGACAATAGTCCTTTATCAGATGTGTCTTTTGCAAATATGTCTGTCTGTGGCTTGTCTTCTCATTCTCTTGACATTGTCTTCCACAGAGCAGAAGTTTTTAATCTTAATGAAGTCTAGGTTATCAATTATCTCTTTCATGGATCATGCCTTTGGTGTATCTAAAAAGTTACCCCTATATCTAAGTTCACCTAGGATTTTCGCCTATGTTATCGTCTAGGAGTTTTATATTTAGGCCTGTGATCCATTTTGATTTAGTTTTGGTGAAAGGTATAAGGCCTGTGTCTAGATTCCTTTTTTTTTTTTTTTTTGCATGTGTATGTCCAGTTGTTCCAGTACCATTTGTTGAGAAGACTATCTTTGCTCTATTATATTACCTTTGCTCCTTCATTGAAGATCAGTTGACTGTATTTATGTGGGTCAGTTTCTGGGCTCTGTACTCTGTTCCCTTGATCTATGTCTTTATTCTTATGCCAATACCACTCTGTTTTGATTACTGTAGCTTTATAGTAAATCCTGAAGTCTGGTGGTATCAGTCTTCCAATTTTGTTCTTCTTTTCAATGTTGTGTTGGCTATTCTGCGTCTTTGGCCTCTTCATAGAAACTTTAGAATCAGTTTGTCAACATCTACAAAAATAACTTTCTGGGATTTTTATTGTGATTGTGTTGAATCTATAGAGCAAGTTGGGAAGAACTGATATCTTGACAATATTGAGTCTTCCTGTCTGTGAACATGGAATATCTCTCCATTTATTTACCTCTTCTCTGATTTTGTTCATCAGAGTTCTGTATTTTTCCTCATATAGACCTTGCATATATTTTGTTAGATTTATACCTCAGTATTAGATTTTTTTAAGTGCTAATGTAAATGGTAGTGTGTTTTTCATTTTAGATTCCACTTCTTCATTGCTGGTACATAAGAAAATGATTGGCTTTTGTATATTAACTTTGTATCCTGCAAACTTGCTATAATTGCTTATTAGTTCCAGGATTTTTTTGGTTGATTCTTTCACATTTTCTACACAGACAGTTACCTTCTCACCATTAAGTATTTTAGCTGTATTCTGTAGATGTTCTTTATGAAGTTGAGGATATTTCCCTCTATTCCTAGTTTTCTGATAGATTTTATTAGGAATGGGTGTTGGATTTTGTCAAATGTTTTCCCTGCATTTATTGATATGATCATGTGATTTTCTCTAGCCTGTTGATGTGATGGATTACATTAGTTGATTTTTGAATGTTAAACCAATCTTGCATACCTGGGGTAAATCCCACTTGGTCATGGTGTATAATACTTTTTATACATTATTCAATTTGGTTTGCTAATATTTTGCTAAATATTTTTGCATTTATGTTCATGAGAGAGATCAGTCTGTTGTTTCCTTTTCTTGTAATGTCTTTGTCTAGTTTTGATATCATGGTAATTCTGGCCTCATAAAATCAGTTAGGAAATATTTCCTCTGCTCCTGTCTTCTGAAAGAGATTATAGAGAATTGGTGTAATTTTTTCCGTATTAAAAGTTTGGGGGCCTCCCTGGTGGCGCAGTGGTTAAGAGTCCGCCTGCCGATGCAGGGGATACGGGATCGTGCCCCGGTCTGGGAGGATCCCATATGCCACGGAGCGGCTGGGCCCGTGAGCCATGGCCGCTGGGCCTGCGCATCCAGAGCCTGTGCTCCGCAATGGGAGAGGCCACAACAGTGAGAGGCCCATATACCGCAAAAAGAAAAAAAAAAAAAGTTTGGAAGAATTCACCAGCAAACTCATCTAGGCACAATGTTTTCAAAATGAAATTTTTTTTTTAAGTAAACATCAGAATTTATTCTATCACACTATATGGGCATATACTGTATGGATTATATATATGTTTATATACACAATCATACATGTTATAGATGGAATGTCTCAAAAGTCCACGATGGAACATCCAATTACCTAGACGTTTTCTATTTCTCAGACATTGTATGGAAATGAGATCTTATGAAAATATCTTGTTATGCTAATGAACATATATCTTAAAATGTTTCTTGTAGTATAAGGTGAGTCTTCCTTTCTCCTGATCTTAGCTTGTAGGTCATTTGAATATTCACTTGGAGAGACCTGGTTGTGTGCCAAGCATTTTGCTGGAAGTTGAAATAAAAAAGATGACCCTGGACTGCAAGGAATCTGGTATCTAATGTGGGCATAGCTGCAAATAGCAAGTTCTTAGATTTCTATTCACTCTTTTTTTTTTTTTTGTAGGGTTAAAATTTTATTTCCTCAAAATAAGAAAAACAGACATAATCTGAGAGTAAATTTCAGGTACATAGAGTCTAAAGGAATACAATTTACAGCCAAGCTACTCAAATAGAATCTTCAACTATCTTAATCTACAAAACTTTCTGCAAAAATGCAGTAAAATCCAATGACTCTGCAGTACCCGCTGCACTTCTCTGCTCATATACCTGTGCCTTTTCTGTGCACTTCATTGATTTTAAATTGTTAGTTTCTGAATCTCTGTGCTTCGCTTCCCAATGCTACTTCTAGAACCTCCTTATTCTATTCTTTTTTTTTCAAATTTAATCAGTTATACATATACATATGTTTCCATATCCCCTCCCTTTTGCGTCTCCCTCCCACCCTCCCTATCCCACCCCTCCAGGCGGTCACAAAGCACCGAGCTGATCTCCCTGTGCTATGCGGCTGCTTTCCACTAGCTATCTACCTTACGTTTGGTAGTGTATATATGTCCATGCCACTCTTTCACTTTGTCACAGCTTACCCTTCCCCCTCCCCATATCCTCAAGTCCATTCTCTAGTAGGTCTGTGTCTTTATTCCTGTCTTACCCCTATGTTCTTCATGACATTTTTTTTTCTTAAATTCCATATATATGTGTTAGCATACAGTATTTGTCTTTCTCTTTCTGACTTACTTCACTCTGTATGACAGACTCTAGGTCTATCCACCTCATTACAAATAGCTCAATTTCATTTCTTTCAAAATGAAATTTTAAAACAAATTTATTGAAAAGCCAAATCCATATTTTATTTATATTGAAATAAGCTTATTTCGTTAAAATAAGATGAAATAAAAATTCATTTAGATTAAAATAAAATTTACTTTCCTCACTAAAGACAATAGCCATATATACTGTTTTATTCCTAAATGAACCACAAAATATTTATTTTTGCAAGTTTTGCAGCTCAAGATGAAGTAAGTGTAGTCAGAGAAAAAACAGAAGAAAACAGTAAATCAGTTGTATCCATTGCCTCTAATTCTGTCTTGAGCATGATGCAGAAGTGTTTAACATATACCTGATAAAAAGGTTATAATAAAAGAAGGTGTAGGCTCCACAAAGTAACGTAAATAGCAGCAACCAGATGTGGAACAACAGTGGTAGGCTCTTCATTTGAACTTCAGTTGTAACTTGTTCCTTTAGGTTCACTTGATAAAGACAAAACTATACTGTTTAACCAGCTCACAGTTTCTCTCTCTCTCTCTCTTTCTCTCTCTGGTAATTCCCTTCACTGTACATTACAGATGTTTAACAATATACTTAAACCTTCAACTAGTCAAAGGTCAGTTGTGAGATTCGTTGTAATATTTTATAAAATGTATTCCTTCCTCCCGCACCTCTCCAAAATTTATTCCTTCAAAGAACTGATAACTCAATACAGTTGGGTCCACAGTGATAACAAATGATATGTTTGAAATGACTTTGAACAATTCCAGAGTGCCGGTACCAGAGATCATGCAGAAATGAAATGTGGCGCTTTCAGTACTGTCTTCTGGAAGACCAGATAAATTTTCAAAGTGTGAGCGTTAAAATGGTGGTTGTTTAAACAGGTAGATTATCAATGGTTAATGTATTCAGTCAGAGCCCTGTAGGCAAAAATATTCAAAGATTAAGGTGCCTACGTGCACCTTACAGCTTTTCCTTCAAATATTAAATATAGGAGAAAACCCATTTTTAAACATTCTTTTAGGTATTTTGATAGTTTATGAATTATCTGTAGGAAGCATAGTTGTATAGTTTGATATATGTGTCTACCATGAAATCCAGGTCATGTTTTATATAAAAATTCATTTAAAGCAAAACCAAGTTACTTGAGCTTAGGTCTGTTCAAGTGTTCCTCAGGTGTGCTTTGAGATGCTTTCCTCCATTTTCATGGGGCTCATTCTCAACCTCCATCACAGGAAGAATGCAAAGGCCCTTCAGCAATGCATAAACATTAGGAAAAAACTTGAGGCCAGGCAGGTGGAGAGCTTCATAAGGGGTGGATGGAAGCTCTACCTCTGTCCTTCTGTGTTTCTGCTTGATTCTCCAATTGTGGAGCTGGGCTGAGAGTGTGTCAGGGTTCGCTAAGTCACTTGTGTACACGTCAGCATGCTATTCCTCTGATGTGTTGAATTTGAGCTGTCCTGTGACCGATGGTACCAGAGATAAGGATTTACAGGCTTTGGGGTGTTGTTCTGAGTATATACAGTTGATACTTGAACAACTTGGGGGTTAGGGGCACCAACATTGCCTGCAGTCGATCTGCATGTAACTTACAGTCAGCTCTCCCTAACCACAGTTCCTCCCTATCCATGGACTTGCCCAACTGTGGATCACGTAGTACTGTGGTATTTATTATTGCAAAAATCCTGTATAAGTGGGCCTGTGCAGTTCAAACCTGTGTTGTTCAGGGGTCAGCTGTATCTTTAAGTTCCCGAGTAATGTGCTCCACTGTTAGAACACTTAGGGATTCTTCAGAGTAAGTCTCAGAGGTTAATTGAGATTCCAGGTTACCTTGCTGAACTCTGTGGAATTTCCCAAGGAGTTTCATTTGAATATCAGGTTTGGTTATCAAACTTATGGCTTCCTCAAACCAAAATCCATGGTAAGTTTTAATATTTTCCATCACCTCATTAGTGAATGCAACACTGCAATCATTCTACTGACTACAAAGAAAACGTCAAAGATTTGCCCCCTGGAGATTTTCTCCAAAGACTCTTGAAAAAGATAGGACCTTCTAAAGAGGTTAAGATAGGACACTTTAAAGGACAACAGTGACAAAAATGAAATAAAAATCTGTTGATACACTGCAGAGGACAAATGCTCAGCCAGCTAGATGGTTATTCCATCTAAACATAAAGTAAGTGCTTGCAGGAGATCTATTTAAATTTCAAAAGCATCATTCTTGTCTGTCCACTGAGAATGATAAATTTCCTTCAGGTCATTCATTACCCTTTTCTTTATATTCTGAGAAGAGACAGAAATTACATTGTCAAGTTCTAAAAGAGTCATGGTAATTGATGGATAAAAGAACAACCTTCCTCAGTTGTTCCCAATGCAACAGGTACGCCCCTAACAGGCACTGATTTTGCCAGCCACATATGTAAGGCACAGGAAGAACAGAGTGTGTAGACAGCTTAGGGATACTTCCCTACGAGTCTTAAAGCAACAACTTTCATTTTTGAAGAAAATCTACTGGATGCAACGTCTGCCTGGCCATGACAGTGCTCCATATTTAGTCCCTACTTCTCAGTTATCCCAGTGTGAAATTATACAACCAGAATTTCTGTATCGACTTGATGAGGAAGGAAGCCTACAAATTCTTCTCTTGAGTATGAAATTCATCAGCAAACCTCACCAGGACAGTCTGGTGTTCTTCCCCAGCTATGTTCACACATCGTCATGATCATGAGTCCCTCACTTCCCTGAGGGTTTCTTCCTGAATGAGGCTCTCACGGATCTCTAGCAGCGGATTCTGCTGTTTGCCAACAGAGTATGTTAACTGGTGTTGTCTTGAAGTGCCTTCTCAGGACCTCTTCACCAGAATTTGTCTTGCACTTCTGAAGTGCTTGAGAGTTATCAGAAGTCAAGAGAATTTATGGGAGTTCATCAGCCTCATGTCCATCCAGAGGTAGGTTTTGTTTTACATAAGAATTGAAATTTCAATACAAACTACTATGTATAAAATAAATAGTAAACAAGGACATACTGTACAGCACAGGGATATATAGCCATTATGTTATAATAACTTTAAATGGAGTATACTCTATAAAAGTATTGAACCACTATATTGTACGCCTGAAACTAATATAGTATTGTAAATCAACTAAAATCTAAAAAAAAAGTTATTTTAAGGAAATGGCAAATAAAGGTTTTTAGGTATTGTTTCCATTCTCTTCAAGAGTTAAAGATAAAATGTCTTCATCCGGTTCTTCACCTCCTTCTTCTGCACCGGGGGTCTGAGCATCACTTTGTATCCTTATATTTTTGTTCCTGTTCAGAAGTTTTGTTGATTTTGGTTTTGGTTTTTATGTTTCAGTGTCATGATTTCACCTTCACTCAATTCTTTTGTTTTCTGTCTATTAGGCAAATTGTTCAGATGACTGGTGAGATTAAAAAAAGTGTACTATAATGACTATTTCTACAGATCATAGAGGTCTCAAAGTGTTTGGCACATCACCAATAATGTTTCATCTTCTAAGTTTTATATTCTTTTTTTTTTTTTTTTTTTTTTTTTGTGGTACGCGGGCCTCTCACTGTTGTGGCCTCTCCCATTGCGGAGCACAGGCTCCGGACGCGCAGGCTCAGCGGCCATGGCTCACGGGCCCAGCTGCTCTGCGGCATGTGGGATCTTCCCGGACCAGGGCACGAACCCGTGTCCCCTGCATCGGCAGGCGGACTCCCAACCACTGCACCACCAGGGAAGCCCCCTAAGTTTTATATTCTTAAGTCTGCTTTGCTATGCTTCTTCACCTGCTCTGCATCTGGCCAGGTCCTCCAGGGAACCTAAAGACCAGCTCTGACTCTTCCTTGTGCAGTGGGGGCTGTGAAGGAGTTAAGCGTTCTCATCTCCCAAGTCTTGCTTCCCCCTTCCTATCTCCTCAGGGCATCCCACCATCAGGCAAGGTTGGGGAGGAGAACCAGCCTAACTCTGCCAACCTAGAATTCTATGCCCAAGCTATCAATTAAATATGAGAGTAGAAAAAGACTATTTTAGGTATGCAAACATTCCCCCCAAAATGTACTTCTCTTGCATTCTGGGGTAGGCACGCTTCTAAACTGCCCCCCAATGATTTTGCCTCTGTGTGTGGGCTGGACCTAATGGTTTGCTTCTAATAAATAGAACAAGGCAAAAATGATGGATATCACTTCCAAGATTAGGTTACAGAAGACTGACTTGGTCATGCTTGCATTCTCTCTTGCTTGTTCTGATGAAGTTAGTTCATTGTAATTTAAATGTGACTGCTAGCATAGTTCATACTACTTAAAGTTTGAAAGCTTTTCTAGTATAGAGTAGCATCATAAATTTTGTTTTAGTATTACCTACAAAGTATCTGAAACCACAGCAATGTCAAGCATTGAATGTTCTACACATACAGAAACTCTCTTTCCTGAGATTTTTAGCCTTCCACATGTGCTCTTGCATTTTGTTCATTCAATGTCTGTTCTAATTGTTTATTGCTGCACACCAAACCACTTCTAAACCTAGCAACACAAAAACAAAAGTTTTATTATCCTAATGGAATTCAGATAGGGCATGGTGGGGATGTTTTATCTCTGCTCCACGATGTCCAAGGCCTCAGCGGGGAAGACTCAAAGGCTGAGGGGTGATTTGAAAGGCTGGAAACTGGAATCACGTGGAGGCTTCCTCACTCCCATGCTGGCACCTGGGCTGGGATGATATGAAGTCTGGGCTGGGCTGGGGCTGTTGAGAAGAGCACCTATGTGGGGCCTCTCTCTCATGTGGGCTTCTCCCAGGATGGTGGCCAAGTTCCAATAGGAACCTTCCTGAGCATGAGTGTTCCAGGAGACCCAGACAGGAGCTCTGTGGCCTTTTATGACCTCACCTCAGCAGTTACAGAGCATCACTTCTTCCACACGCTGTTGCAGGGGTCAGCAAACAGTGGCCTGATGGCCTAATCCATCCTGCCACCTGACTTTGTAAAGAAAGTGTTATTGGAACATAGCCATGTCCGTTCATTTATGTATCTTCTGTGTCTGCTTTCATGCTCTGATGCAGAGTTGAGTAGTTGCAACAGAGACCATATGGTCTGCAAAGCCTAAAATATTTACTATCTGGTCCTTTACAGAAAAGGTTTGCTGAGCCCTGCCCTATTGGTTAAAGCAGTCACTAGCTATTGTGTGTCAAGGGGAGGAAACAAAACCCCACTCTTGGAGGGGTGGGGTGTCAAAGAAGGTACAGCCATTTTAAAAAATCACCATGGCACCTGTTTGCCTCTCAGATTTTAATCCTTGTTTGGTTTTTAATTTTGTAAGCTATTTAAAGTAGCTCTTCTATTTGTATACTAAAGTTCGGTTAGAGAAAGTTAAAAAGTGAGAGTCAACTATGTTATTTCAAGTTTTATTCTTTTTTTCTTTTCTTTGTTTATTTTGTTTTTAGGCCGTGCCATGCAGCATGTGGAATAGTTACCCAACCAGGGGTTGAACCCGTGCCCCCTGCATTGGGAGCACAGAGTCTTAACCACTGAACCAGCAGGGAAGTCCCTCTTTTTTCTTTTTAAACTTGCTTGTGTCAGCTCCTGTGGGTAAATATTTGGCTGGTAATTCTTTCAAAGAAAGGTTAATCCATGTTCACGGAATTAATATCAGAGATAAGGAGACCTTTAGTCCTCCCCCACCCCCCCAAAAAAGTGGAAATGGTAAACAATTGTCTAGACAGTTGTCTCCCTTAGTCAAGAAGTTTCAGGTTTTAAAAATTATTAACTACATATTGATGAAAAAATTTTTTACTTAAATATGCTGTATTGGTGCCATTTTAATTAATCCCCCAATTTCCTCATCTGTAGAATGAGGGGGTTAGGTAGTTGGTGGCTCTCAATGCAGGCTGCATATTCAGATCATCAGGATCCCTGGTCCCATCCTAGATAATTAATCAGAATGTCTGAGTATAAGCTGAGATTGAGCTCAATAAATACTAGAGGAGAAAGAAATTCATAAACTTTAAAAGATATTATTTCAATATATTTTCTTGAAGTATTTCCTACAACCACACAGTTCTGTCATATCATTCCTGGGTGGCGATGATGTGAAACTATTGTAGCTCACAGCTACTCCAAGAAAGGTCTGCTTTTACTTCAATTCGCCACATATTCTGAGCCAAACTGGAATGCCCTGGAATTCTTCAAAGGGAAAAGAAATGCTCAGATGAGCAGACCTCTCCCATTGGAATTCTCCTTAACAGCTGACACAAGACTAAACAAAACCTCTTCCCCAAAGGCTTATCTTCTGGGTCTACCCTGAAGGTAAGAGGTCCCTTAGCCACCCTACAGTTTGTAGACAAACTAGAAATCCCCAGTCTCCCCACACGTTCATGACTGGATGCAGGACAAGTACACCAAAGGGATTCCTTATGATAGTGGCTTCTGGAACACACTACTGGAAAGTTAGGCTACCTTGAAAATAGTTATTGACATTCAGACAGTGTTCCTAGGGATAAATTAGACTAGACCAAAGAATACTGCATTTAGGGTACTTGTGTTCTAGGAATTGAGTGGAAAATTCCCCTGGGGTCCTCATTCTTTTACCTTTGTCTTTCCTAAAGAACCAAAGCACTCATTAAAACCAGTAAGGAAATGCCTACATACATGTTCAGGACCCAGTACTCTAGAAGGGGCAGTTGAATAACCATATTACATGCCTGATATGCTATATTAGAAGCTTACATTCCTCAGTGTCTGGTGCTCTGGCTTTTGCCAGAAGCTTAGCAAAAGACATGTAGACATCCATCACACTCCTTGCAGTGGTAGCAAAGTCACCAGTCATCAAGGCATGGATTTCGGAGAGCAATAGCCTGCAATACACGGACACATTAGAAGTGCCGCTGTATGCAAACTAGAACGATAATCAGAATTGGATGTGGGCAGCCACAGATGAAAGAACACCAGCTACTCTGCTCACGAAACAATCCCAGAAGTAGAAGGAGCAAGTTATTTTACTGTGGGAACCTGAATTCGGAGAATTAAGTAGTCAACCATTAGGAAAAACCTCAAGTTAACTGAACAACAGGGATGAGTTTCTATCATTGTGGAAAGTTGCTACAAAAAAAGTTATTGAAAAACCTTCTATACTCAGCAGAGCTCTGGGGACTCTGAGATGTGTTTATAAAAATATCTGAGATTACCTAATGAAAAAGATATATGCTACTTACCATACCCACAAGAATTGTTTCCCGCTGCACTCAGAGTTTCTGTGGCTGCTATGCCCAAGGTAACTTACATTAACCAAGGCAGTCTGCAAACAAGATGGCAAAGTAAACAATAAAAATGTATTCTCCTTCCTACTTCCATTAATCCCCAGAACTAAATACTGGTATAATATGGGTCATTTTTCTGGTCTGGACACTAGTTTTGCTTTGGCTTCAGTGAATGCCCCTGGAATTTACTTTATATGGAGTATATTGGGTTGGCCAAAAATTTCTTTTGGGTTTTTCCATAAGAGGTTATGGAAAAACCCAAACAAACTCTTTGGCCAACCCAATACTTGCCAGGTTCTTCCTAAGGTTCCCCAGTGTAGGGATGGCTACTTGAACCAGCACAGGAGAAACGGCTTCATTGCTATTAACACACAGAGTTGACTCAGTTTCCCATTTGCAGATTACTGCCCTGAGGTCATTTATGAACTTAACAAATCTCATCATATTGGCTTTTTATCCAACCATAGTAGCTGAATTCATTTTTTTTCTAAATTAGTATTTTTATGCCCCTATTGTAATGAAAGCCAAGCCTCTTTGCTCTATAACTATGACAGGAAATTATTAGTCTACAGCAAGCCTTCTAGAGAGTGAAGGAAAGACGGGGGTGTTAACTCATTCTCTAAACTGAGTTCCTTGGAAGAACCAGAAATCATCCTAGATGCCATCCAGTCGTGGGTGGCAGAGCATTCCCATCAACCAGGAACTTCAGGATAAGAAAGCAGTCTCTGTGACACTGACCTTGCAAACTGACTCTGCATCTTTGCTTGCTGCCTCTGAAATGGCTGCCCCCAGAGGCTTTGCCGCATTGAAACTGATCTGTCTGGTAGTGGAAGAGTCCAAATCCAGGACAAAAAGTAGACAAATGGTAGAGGAAGAAAATGAGTAGCTTCTACATTCCACTGAACACTGATATCCCACTATAATAAAAATACGCTTTCTTAACACAGCCTCTCTGATATTTTACCATACTCATCTTTGGGCAGAGTTTACTCTCTCATTATTTCTAGAATAATCTTTCTTGTCAGACACTATGGACAGCCACTTGGCCCTGAATTCTACTGCTTTTCCCCCAAATTTCCTTGTGTAGGGCATAGCAGTTTTCTCTGGCTGAGTTGTTTATAGGCCCATAAAATCTTAACAGTTTTCAGAAAATGTACCATAAAAATAATTTCTAACACAACAGGGAGGCACAGACCCTCTTGGCAGCTGCTACCAGTGGAGCATCAGCCCTATCCTGTAGCCGCTGAGATGCTATGGATTAAATTTCTCTGAATAAGTTTATGACCTGTCAATAGTTGTTCCAGCATAAGAATAAATGTCTCTCTGGAATAGAAGAATGGGCAGGAAATTAATAACGGTACATTTCTATACGTAGCCTACCCACAGATGTATACAGTCACATCCATACCAGCTTGTGTTAACAATAAAATGTGGAAGAGAACAATTTAATCCCCTCCAATGTAGTATGGAAACCAACGCAGGGTTGGTGCCTAGAAATGAAGACCGATCTATGGGAAATGATAATTTGAATTTTAATTATTTTCCATGTTTCAGCCCAGGCTGAAGGTGCTAATGAGCACTAAAAGTTCTGTAAATAACTAGAGGGCAAAGAGAAAGAAAAAAGGAAGAGCCACAGACTTAATAGCCAGCCCTTTAGAACTGATAATACATTCCTTTCCTAGTTAATCCACCCCATTCCCAGAGTTAGCCATATCACTGGCCCCAACAATATCATATAATAGTTTTCAAATCCATAGTGTAAAGGCCAGCTTCCCTAGCCTGTCAATAAAGGATAGAGTCACTATTCTAATCTCTGACAGTTTTCCGTCCCTTAATCTGTGTTTTTCTTAAGTTTTTTTTTCATACAATTGGGATGATGGAAAGCCTTTAGGCAGGAGAAACAGAACTTCTCACATCTACTTTCTCTTTCTTAGGAAAGAGCTTGTTCTTTGTGGATTTGCCAACCTGGGCCCCGGTAGGGGTCATGTGAGAAAACTTGAGTGAGCACAATAGGAACTCCCCACTTCCTTTTCCTCCTATTAAACCTCTGGAATATTACAGACAATTTTAGAAATGGGTATATTTCATTAGGGCCAAAGTGAAGGCCCTGGTGGAAGATTTGTTTCTATACAATGTAAAGCATGAATACTGAATTTATTAAAATGATCAGGAACCAGGAGAATAGAAATGGTGTCAATTCCCTATGCCCTTGCTAAGTAGATGAACACAAGATTAGTAATGGAAGGCATAATAAAAGGATGTTTCTTTTTTTTTTTTTTTTGCGGTACGCGGGCCTCTCATTGCTGTGGCCTCTCCCGTTGCGGAGCACAGGCTCTGGACGCGCAGGCTCAGCGGCCATGGCTCACAGGTCCAGCCGCTGCGCGGCACGTGGGATCTTCCCAGACCGGGGCACGAACCCGTGTCCTCTGCCTCGGCAGGCGGACTCTCAACCACTGCGCCACCAGGGAAGCCCAGGATGTTTCTTAAGAATGCGTGTTGTTCTTCGCTGAAATTCAAAGAAGAGCAATAAGGGAGGAAGAGTCAAGAGTTAGATGTTTAGAAGGAATATTTTAAAGCAACAGTTTGAACTTTTGCTCTCACATGATAGGTTTTGGCTTAGGTTTGCAAAGCTAGCATTCCAGAATTTGTTTTATTTCTACTTAGGTATTAATTAAGCTACCACTAGGTGCCATTCTCATAGACAGTGGTTAAGAGGGTCAAAGACTGATGTGCTTTTGATTTTTTAAAAGAAATAGCACTCTCATAAAGGACCTAGACATAAATAATTCCTAGAATTCTCCTTAAGTGTAAAGCATTATACACAGTTGGAAGCAGTTTCAAAAAATACCTAGGTATAATTAATTTTATCCCATACTAATTTCAGTGTTATCGATTATTACTTATTCTAGTATTATCTTGCTTACTTCATTTTATCTAAGCCTTAAGAAGAATAGAATTTTCAAACTCACCCTGAACTCTTCTTGAATTTGGTCTTCCAAGGGCCCTAGTCACAGTTCTGGGACCTTCAGCAGCTTTGTCAACTACCAAAACCTCTTACTTCTTCCGCTGAGGCTTTAACTTAAGCTTTAGGCTTGTGTCTGCTAGTCTTGAACAAGCTTAGGTGACTTTGCCCAGTGCACCACATCCCTGAGTACTCAGAGCTGTTTCCTTCCTCAGCTGAAGAAGAACTAGAGGGAGAACACGCCTTCCTGACTACCTCTGTGATGGTTAACTCTGTGTGTCAACCTGGCCCAGTTGTTTGGTCGAACACCGGTCTAGATGTTGCTGTGAAGGTATTTTTAGATATGATTAACATTAAATCAGTAGACTTTGAATAAAGCAGTTTAACTTCCATGATGTAAGTAAGCCTCATCTAACCAGTTGAAGGTCTTAAAATCGACGACTGAGGTTTCCCAAAGGAGAAGGAATTCTCCTCAAGACTGCAATAGAGAAACTCTGCCTGCCTGCCCTAAAGACTGCAGACTCTCTAGCTTCTAAAATTCCATGAGCCAATCCTTAAAATAAGTCTCTCTTCTCTCTCTGTCCCTCTCTCTCTATATCCTATTGGTTTTGTATCTCTGGAGAACCCTGACTAATACAACCTTTCTAATAAGAAAGTTATTTCTAGTGAAATAAGTCAGACATAGAAAGACAAATACCATATAGTATTACATATTTGGAATCTAAAAAAAAAAATGAACTCGTAGAAACAGAACAGATTGGTGGTTGCCAGAGGTGGGGGATGGAGGGGATGGGTGAAAGGGGTCAAAAGATACAAACTTCCAGTTATAAGAAATAAGTTCTAGGAATGCAATGTAGAGCATGATGACTATAGTTAACAATACTATATTGTATATTTGAAAGTTGCTAAGAGAGTAGATCTTAAAATTCTAATCACAAGAAAAAAACATGACTATATGAGATGATGGATGTTAACTAGACTATTGTAATCGTTTTGCAATGTTTACATAAATCAAGTCATTAGGTTGTACACCTTAAATTAATACCATGTTATACATCAGTTACACCTCAGTAAAACTTGGGGAAAAAAGAAAGTTATTCCTCTATCTTTGCTTTTAGCATTTTTTTCTTTGAAACCAGAATTGAGCTTCTAATCTGCATCAGTCACTTGCACTTATTTACAGGCATTTCTTCATGGGTTCATGGGTTTCCTTAGTAATAGCTCTAACAGGCTTCTATTGTGCACCTTCTTTTTTTTAAAGAACCTTATCATTCATGTATCTTTTCTAGAAAAGAACATTTCAAAATTACATTTAACAGAAAGTAAAGTTAAAACATAAATACTAAGTGATTTCTTCGTACTCCTTTGTCACAGTTTTTTCAGATGGAGCTCTTAAAAATATTTTAAGTCTTTGAGGATATCTATCAGATAATGTCCCATTTCTTTTTTATCAGAATCACTTATGTATGTTGGATTGTGGGTAAGGAAGAAGAAATGTATTTAAATGAATTTAAGACACTAAAGACTGCAAGGTTGATAGTAAAAATGATGACAGAATACAAATGCCAATTTGCAAAGGAGAAGGCAGAGCTGTTAGTAGTGATAAACTAAGAATCCTATCAGAATTTCTCCTAATAAACTGGTAACATACAGGACATACAGGACCTTAAGTTCCTTTCTCCTCATCTCCCCTGTTGCCTGAAGCCTCAGTGATGTCCCACCAGAAGAGCAACTTTCCAAGACTGCATGAGTGCCTTCTTCACTGGGGCTTGTGTATCTTTACCTGCTTGTGTGGCAAGTAGGTGCTTCTTTGGGTCTTGGAGATAGAAACACATAGAAATATGATTTAGTCCTTAAAGAATAAAGGAACCCACCCACTTCCCAAGGGGGAGGATAAAGTTTGGAGCAATCAGCAACATTTTTTTTGAGTACCCATCAAATGCAAGGCACCTCACTTAGGCTCTTGGGAGTGGTACAAAAAAAAGTAGAAAACAGATCTCTTATCTTCAAAGAAATTACAGATGGGCTGATTTTCAGAAAAGCAGAAGACATACTTTACTGTTTAAAAACTCCCAGAGGTGGGCTTCCCTGGTGGCGCAGTGATTGGGAGTCTGCCTGCCGACGCAGGGGACACGGGTTCGTGCCCCGGTCTGGGAAATTCCCACATGCCGCGGAGCGGCTGGGCTCGTGAGCCATGGCCGCTGAGCCTTCGCGTCCGGAGCCTGTGCTCCGCAACGGGAGAGGCCACAACAGTGAGAGGCCCGCGTACCGCAAAACAAACAAAACTCCCAGAGGGATTTAAATTCTACATTCTACCCATGGGAGCATTTTTCCCCACTACTTGGGAATCCTCTCTGTATTGATATGCCCCCAAAGGAGGTGAGGCCAGCTCTGTTTCTCCAATACAAGTGCCCAGCAGCAGCTATGGCACCTACGTGCTCTGCAAAGAGCTTTTCCAGCTGTTGGTGTCTCCAGGGCCACAGAGCTCCCCTTTAGCACTTGGTGGGAAAGTTGACCACTTGAAAGTAGAGAAGAAAAGAAACGTGTGTGAAAATATTTGGCGTATATAAGTGGTGTGTATAAAGGGAATGTGATGTCCAACCTTGTGTTTTTCCTTCCTTCCTGGAACCAGTTTGAACAATTGTTACCCAGTTAGTAGAAGTTGCAGGTCTGAACAGAAGCTTCCTGGTCTCTCCAAAGGGTGATTATAGCTGATGGTTGGAAGCTTGGCATTTCTAGAGAGAAAGAGGTGGCAGTAGCCCTTTTGCAACTTCTAGGCAGTGGTAAGAATTCTAGCCCTTTGTCTTTAAGCATTATGTAGAGCAGACTTCAACGTTTTCTTTCAGCATTTTATTCAAGAGAAAGATAGGAGTGAAGGACAATGAGTCCAAAGTTTTTAGCCTGAGCCACTGGAAGGTTGGAATTACTTTAACTAAATAAGCAGAGGCAGACTCAGGGAGAAGCAGGTTTGGGGGGAAAGATCAGGAGTTCAGTCTGGGACATATGAAAATTGAGACACCTATTAGACATACAAGTAGAAATGTGGATCAGGCAGCTGAATATATGCGTGTGGACAGGTCAGGGCTGGAAATGTGCATTTGGATGTCATCTACATGCATGAGACTGAATGAGATTCCCAAGGAGAAATTGTAGTCTCAGACAAAGAGCCAAAACTGAGCCCTGGAGCAGTCCTGCGTTTCAAGTCAGAGAGACAGGAGGAACCAGGGAGACCGAGTAGCAGCCATTGAGGAGAGAGGAGAGCCAGGAGAGAGGGGTGTCCTGAAAACCAGAGGCAGAAAATGTTACAAGGAAGAAAAATAAAGTGATCAATTGTCGAGGACACTGCTGATGGGTCAAGTAAGGATAAAGAAGATGTGCCTTAGATTTTACAACGTGGGAGACATTAACAGCCCTAACAAGGGCAACTTATGTGAAGAGGTCGGGGTAGAGGCCTGAGTGAGTGGGCTCAGAAGAGAAGGGGTGAGGAATTGCAGACAAATGGGGTAGATGATTATTTTGAGGAGTTTTTCTGCCACAGGAACAGAAATAGAGCAGTAAGCTAGATGGGGGAATGAGGTCAGGGGGGTTGTTTGTTTATTTGTTTTTTACGTGGAAGAAAGAGTACTATATTTGTATACTAGTGGAAATGTCTAGTAGAGAGAAAAAAGATATGGATGCATTATAGAGGGGAGAATTGCTAAAGCAATTCTCGGAACACTGAACACATTCTAACCTTGTGCCAGGGGTTTGTTCCCACTCTATGCACAATAAGCGCCAGCAATTCTGGTTAAGGAAATAGTTTCTGTAGGGACAGAGTGGAAAGACTTGTGGCGCTCACTTGAAAGCCACAATCCCTGCATCCTGGAGCCCAAGGACAGGATAGGATGAAAATGCTGATCTCGATGTCTCAGCTTTGACCAGACGATACATTTTTTTCTGGGCATCCCCACAAATACCACCCAAGCATCGTTTCTGTGCAATGTAGGTTATAATAAAACCTTCCTAAAACAGATTTGACCATTTGTGATCATTTGAAGGGACAAAATCAAAGTTTCCCCTTTTACCTTAGAGATAATTGTCCCCATAGAAAATTTAGGCTGTCTACAGAATTATACAGGAAATTTTACTTAGTTTTTTAAAAGGTCTCAGGCATTATCTTCAATGTCTATGCAAATAATAAATTTCAATTTAAGAATTGATTTGTGGTAAGCCCATGGTTTCTTAAATCAATTCATTTTTTCCCCCATTTCACTGATTCTCTATTAGGCAATGCTTTCTTAGCCTACTTTGAATACACTAGAGTATTAGAAAATAATAAAACTACTGTTTATGTAAAAATATTTTGTTAGCCTGATTTTTAAATAACTGAGAAGAAGTTCTCCCCATAGGTATGGTTTAGAGATGTTTTATTATATTTATTTATTTATTTTTTTTGCGGTACGCGGGCCTCTCACTGCTGTGGCCTCTCCCATTGCGGGGCACAGGCTCCGGACGTGCAGGCCCAGTGGCCATGGCTCACGGGCCCAGCCGCTCCACTGCATGTGGGATCCTCCCGGACCGGGGTACGAACCCGCGTCCCCTGCATCGGCAGGCGGACTCTCAACCACTGCGCCACCAGGGAAGCCCTAGAGAAGTTTTAAATAATTGATACCTTCCTAAGCTTTCCTTAAAAAAAAAAAAAGAAAACCAGTTCAATCAGGACTTTTCAGTATTTTCCACCAGTTACCCCTCCTAGCAGAGGAGAACAAATCATACTCTGGAGAGTATGGAGGTATGGCCAAAGTAGCCAATAAAATCATTAGGTTTCTTTGAAGTCTCTTTTTGAAACATTAAAATCCTACAAATATTTCATTTTATACATAATAACACCATATTTTAAAATATATTAAAATGTTTTAAATTATCATTCAGGGAAAAAGAAATGTTCCGCTTGTATCATTGGTTCAGTGAAGAGGCTGCTTTTCTTGCATTCTGTCCATGTCAGAAAACTGGGCTGCACCGAAGGCAGCTGATACCAATATCAGATTCATCATCTCGACAACTTCTCTTCTCTATTTTGGAGTCTCAGTGTCTCTAGAACCTACACCCACAAAAAAACGGCAAACAGTTTTTCACTGCTTTATGGGCTATAAAAGGGTAAATGCTGAAAAAATATTTGTAGGATGCTGCTGGAGAGAGAGTGATGGTGCAATATTTTCAGGTTCCTGTGATAAACAATTCTGAGAGTTGCGACATCCTGCTCACAGGCCAAGTAACCAGAGTCATATGATCTGCTCTCTGACCCAGTCAGCCTTTTTTTACTATTTCCACAGAATTCTTGTCAAAACACTTTTATGTTGAAGAAAGATGAGTAATGATGTTTTCTATTTCACTGAAGCCAAAACTTTCACTATGCTTAAATGAACTGAGAATCTCAATGATATCGTCCTTATGATTTCCATCTAACTCTCAATCTTTATTATTATAGCAATTTTATTGATGTTCACAAAAAAACTAACAGTTTTGCTTTGCAGTTGTTATCTGAAATTATTTAGACTTCAGACAAATAAACCAAAAGCTATTAAATAAGAAAATTGAGTGAGACTTTCTTTATCACCACATTGAACAAGTTAGTCAAATTATCCAGGTTTTTGTCTTTGGTCATCACCTCTCTTTTCTTGTCTAATGAAAAGCAACTCGACCTTGAGTTTGAAATCTTACTCCAGTGTACTTCCCCCATCCCATATTATTTTGAACCAAATCCTAAATATCATATGATTTTATCCAGAAATATTTCAATATACCAAAACATTTGATTGAGGGCAATTATATCAGGAAATGGAGCTGATTTGCAGGAGCCAATGGTTTTGTGTATAATCCAAGTAGTAACAGTGATTTACGAGGTGAGAAACTTAAGTTGATAAATATCTATTGTACAATAGATATCTCAGCCTTCTTGGACTCACTGAGAAGTCACATGTTCAAGTTTGTCTACCCTGGTCAAAGTATAAATGTGGGCCACAGATACCCACAAAATTTGTTCTTGCCTCGTGTAGCGTCTTGCATTCACTTAAGGAGACTCCAGAGCTAATATCAATGGGTTCCCCGACTACACCAAAAAATGCCAGAGTTTTCAATCACTCTCTACACATAAAAAATTTTCTACTCTACAGTATGCATTCAAGAAAAACACAAGTTTGACTGACATGGAAAAGCAGAATTTTGCTAATTTTACTTGTACATGTGTCCCAAAACTCTTTTAAAGGGCAAACATTTTAAACAGTTTTTCTCCGAATCCTGGAATGAAACTGACACTCTCTGAAAATGTACCATAGTTATCCTAGAGCTTTGAGAACTGCAGTTAGAATCCTGCAAGAATAAATATGCCCCTGCTTGAGAAGAGAACGAATCTGAAACCTTTGTGGTATGTGTGAAAGCTGCCTAGAGAAGGAAAGATGAAAAATGCTCTAGGGCATGATGTGTGTTAAGACTTCAAGTTGATCCCTCTCCGTGTTAGCAGATACAGTATCAGTAATACCTGCCGACACATCAAGAGCCAAGGAAAACCACTCGAAATCATTGACCTTCTTGTTTAATTGATTATTGATGTTGCTCCCAATGCCCTCAACTCTTGGAGCAACGCTTCACACCAAATGGCTAATAGTTTTAAGCAAGTTTGTTTTTTTCTGGACAGATTCCTTCAGCTGCTGCAATCCAACATGATCTAGTGAACTTACCAGCAGTAAATGGCTTTCCTTGCTTGGCTAACAAATGAGCCAGTAGGAAACTGGCTTTTGTTGCAGCCTTATTTTCATTTTTTATTTTTGTGAAGAAATTTTTCTGTGATGAGATATTCCATTTAAGATTTTCCAATTTTTCTGACTGTTCCTCTCCTGTGAGTTGAGAATATTGTGATCAGGCTTAGTTTGGTAATGTCAGCACAGCCTTAATGTCATTGTATAATAAACACAATGCTTTGCCATCTAATTTGATCAAAATAACCCACATTCCACTGTACCTTAGAGGCATGACATTTGAAGTTCACTTTTCTTGTTTTGACATGATGGGTATGCACTGGCAGTGAAAAAAATAAAATGTCACGGATACAGTGATACATACGGCACTTGAAACACTGTCAAGTTCTAACTGTGTCAGTGGGATCTGTCAAGTTCTAAGTGTGTCAGTGTGATTCATAGCCCGCGAGCAGCAGTGTGAAGCAGTGATAGCACCACATAAGGCCTCTGTCCCAACTTACTCAACTCTGCCATTGTAGCACCAGAGCAACCATAGACAATACAGAAGTGAGTACACGTGTCTGTGTCCCATAAGCATTATTTATGGACACTGAAATGAGAATTTCATGTAATCTTTCACATGTTGTGAAATCTTCTTTTGACTTTTTTCAACTATTGAAGAATACAAAGGCCATTTTTAGCTCCAAGGATGTTGAAAACATTTGCTGAATCCTGCTCTAGGGGATGAGCCAAGGAAAGAGGTTTTTAAGAGAAAGTCTGGAAAGTGGCACTGGAACTCTCACTTCTGTGTTGAACTCAGAGGAGGCAGTTTCTGACAATGTCGTGGGGCAAACTTCAGGTATAAGTGGATGGTAAGAAAATGATTATGGGAAATACAAGCAATCCTTTCATGAAATTTCCCTCTACATGGGGGGAAGGAAATGAGAGGTAGCTGGGGGATGATGTGATTTAAGAGAAAATTGTTAAAATAGGAGAGATTTGGACATGAGCACTTAACCTTTATTTTCTCTTCCTTTTTTAATAAGAAAAATAATACCTATCTTGAAGTTTTTTAGAAAGGTCAAATGAGATAAAACATGTTTTGTACTCAGGATGATGCCTAGCTTATGGTAGATTCTCAATAACTCATATGTTAATATTCATATATGTTCATTATTATTTTTGGTAAAAAAACCCCAACAGAGTCCAGATTACTTTGCTATTAGGTTCCTAAACTATCTTATTTAAAATCAAGACTGTACTCTTATTGAGGTGTTTTGAAAATGGTTAAATAAATTGGAGGTTGACCAGTTAGTCAAGATTTTGTAACTTCAATAATTTTGATTTTGTAACTTCCTCAGCTTTCCTTCTTCTATACTGAGTTCAATCAATTTAGTCTATCTTCACATGAGAGCCACATTGCCCTTCAGATCCTTTTCATCGTCTTTTTCAAGCCGTAATACAGTCATACCAACTATTATACAAATGAATCACACAAATCATACACTGATTTGGTATATTAGTAGGCTTATTTTTATTCTTACTAGTTTTTTTGGGGGGGAGGAATGTAAATTTTTTTTAATTTAATTTTATTTATTTTTTTATACAGCAGGTCCTTATTAGTCATCAGTTTTACACACATCAGTGTACACATGTCAATCCCAATCACCCAATTCATCACACTGCCACCCCCAGCCCCCCCGCCGCTTTCCCCCCTTGGTGTCCATACGTTTGTTCTCTACATCTGTGTCTCAATTTCTGCCCTGCAAACCGGTTCATCTGTACCATTTTTCTAGGTTCCAAATATATGTGTTAATATACGATATTTGTTTTTCTCTTTCTGACTTACTTCACTCTGTATGACAGTCTCTAGATCCATCCATGTCTATACAAATGAACCAATTCAGTTCCTTTTTATGGCTGAGTAATATTCCATTTTATATATGTACCACATCTTCTTTATCCATTCATCTGTCAGTGGGCATTTAGGTTGCTTCCATGACCTGGCTATTGTAAGTAGTGCTGCAATGAACATTGGGGTGCATGGGTCTTTTTGAATTTTGGTTTTCTCTGGGTATATGGCCAGTAGTGGGATTGCTGTATCATATGGTAATTCTATTTTTAGTTTTTTAAGGAACCTCCATACTGTTCTCCATAGTGGCTGTATCAATTTACATTCCTACCAACAGTGCAAGAGGGTTCCCTTTTCTCCACACCCTCTCCAGCATTTGTTGTTTGTAGATTTTCTGATGATGCCCATTCTAACTGGTGTGAGGTGATACCTCATTGTAGTTTTGATTTGCATTTCTCTAATAATTAGTGATGTTGAGCAGCTTTTCATGTGCTTCCTGGCCATCTGTATGTCTTCTTTGGAGAAATGTCTATTTAGGTCTTCTGCCCATTTTTGGATTGGGTGGTTTGTTTTCTTAATATTGAGCTGCATGAGCTATTTACACATTCGGATATTAATCCTTTGTCCGTTGATTCATTTGCAAATATTTTCTCCCATTCTGAGAGTTGTCTTTTCATCTTGTTTATGGTTTCCTTTTCTGTGCAAAAGCTTTGAAGTTTCATTAGGTCCCATTTGTTTATTTTTGTTTTTATTTCCATTACTTTAGGAGGTGGATCAAAAAAGATCTTGTTGTGATTTATGTCAAAGAGTGTTCTTCCTCTGTTTTCCTCTAAGAGTTTTATAGTGTCTGGTCTTACATTTAGGTCTTTAATCCATTTTGAGTTTATTTTTGTGTATGGTGTTCGGGAGTGTTCTAATTTCATTCTTTTCCATGTAGCTGTCCAGTTTTCCCAGCACCACTTATTGAAGAGACTGTCTTTTCTCCATTGTATATCCTTGCCTCCTTTGTCATAGATTAGTTGACCATAGGTGCGTGGGTTTATCTCCAGGCTTTCTATCTTGTTCCATTGATCTATGTTTCTGTTTTTGTGCCAGTACCATATTGTCTTGATTACTGTAGCTTTGTAGTATAGTCTGAAGTCAGGGAGTCTGATTCCTCCAGCTCCATTTTTTTTCCCTCAAGACCGCTTTGGCTATTCGGGGTCTTTTGTGTCTCCATGCAAATTTTAAGATTTTTTGTTCTAGTTCCGTAAAAAAATGCCATTGGTAATTTGATAAGGATTGCATTGAATCTGTAGATTGCTTTGGGTAGTACAGTCATTTTCACAATATTGATTCTTCCAATCCAAGAACATGGCATATCTCTCCATCTGTTGATATCATCTTTAATTTCTTTCATCAGTGTCTTATAGTTTTCTGCATACAGGTCTTTTGTCTCCCTAGGTAGGTTTATTCCTAGGTATTTTATTCTTTTTGTTGCAGTGGTAAATGGGAGTGTTTCCTTAATTTCTCTTTCAGATTTTTCATCATTAGTGTATAGGAATGCAAGAGATTTCTGTGCATTAATTTTGTATCCTGCAACTTTACCAAATTCATTGATTAGCTTTAGTAGTTTTCTGGTGGCATCCTTAGGATTCTCTATGTATAGTATCATGTCATCTGCAGACAGTGACAGTTTTACTTCTTCTTTTCCGATTTGGATTCCTTTTATTTCTTTTTCTTCTCTGATTGCCATGGCTAGGACTTTCAAAACTATGTTGAATAATAATGGTGAGAGTGGACATCCTCATCTTGTTCCTGATCTTAGAGGAAATGCTTTCAGATTTTCACCATTGAGAATGATGTTTGCTGTGGGTTTGTTATATATGGCCTTTATTATGTTGAGGTAGGTTCCCTCTATGCCCACTTTCTGGAGAGTTTTTATCATAAATGGGGGTTGAATTTTGTCAGAAGCTTTGTCTGCATCTATTGAGATGATCATATGGTTTTTATTCTTCAATTTGTTAGTATAGTTTATCACATTGATTGATTCATGTATATTGAAGAATCCTTGCATCCCTGGGATAAATCCCACTTGATCATGGTATATGATCCTTTTAATGTGTTGTTGGATTCTGTTTGCTAGTATTTTGTTGAGGATTTTTGCATCTATATTCATCAGTGATATTGGTCTGTAATTTTCTTTTTTTGTGGTATCTTTGTCTGGTTTTGGTATCAGGGTGATGGTGGCCGCATAGAATGAGTTTGGGAGTGTTCCTTCCTCTGCAATTTTTTGGAAGAGTTTGAGAAGGATGGGTGTTAGCTCTTTTCTAAATGTTTGATAGAATTCACCTGTGAAGCCATCTGGTCCTGGACTTTTGTTTGTTGGGAGATTTTTAATCACAGTTTCCATTTCATTACTTGTGATTGGTCTGTTCATATTTTCTATTTCTTCCTGGTTCAGTCTTGGAAGGTTATACCTTTCTAAGAATTTGTCCGTTTCTTCCAAGTTGTCCATTTTGTTGGTATAGAGTTGCTTGTAGTAGTCTCTTAGGATGCTTTGTATTTCTGCGGTGTCTGTTGTAACTTCTCCTTTTTCATTTCTAATTTTATTGATTTGAGTCCTCTCCCTCTTTTTCTTGATGAGTCTGGCTAATGGTTTATCAATTTTGTTTATCTTCTCAAAGAACCCTTACTAGTTTCTTTTTTTTTTTTTTTTTTTTTTTTGCGGTAGGCAGGCCTCTCACTGTTGTGGCCTCTCCCCTTGTGGAGTACAGGCTCCGGACGTGCAGGCCCAGCGGCCATGGCTCACGGGCCTAGCCGCTCTGCGGCATGTGGGATCTTCCCAGACCAGGGTATGAACCCGTGTCCCCTGCATCGGCAGGCGGACTGTCAACCACTGCGCCACCAGGGAAGCCCACTAGTTTCTTTTTTTTTTTTTTTTTTTTTTTGCGGTATGCGGGCCTCTCACTGTTGTGGCCTCTCCCGTTGCGGAGCACAGGCTCCGGACGCGCAGGCTCAGCGGCCATGGCTCACGGGCCCAGCCACTCTGTGGCATGTGGGATCTTCCCGGACTGGGGCACGAACCTGTGTCCCCTGCATCGGCAGGCAGACTCTCAACCACTGCACCACCAGGGAAGCCCAGTAGTTGCTTTTTAATGTAACTTTTTTTTCTTTCTGTAAGTAGTACATGGAATTACCATATGACCGAGCAATTCCAGTTCCACTCTGGTATTGCTGGGTCCACACGAAAACTTGCACCCAAATGTTCACAGCAGCACTATTCATAATTGCCCCAAAATGGATATAACATAAGTATTCACCAACTGCTGGACAGATAAAATGTGGAATATCCATATAATGGAATTTTGTTCAGCCATAAAAAAAGAATAAAGTGCTGATATGAGCTAGAAAGTGGATAAAACTTGAAAACATTTTGCTAAGCGAAAAATCCCATCACAAAAGACCACATTTTGTATGATTCCATTTATTAAATTTGCAGAATAGATAAATCTGTAGAGACAGAAAGTAGATTAGTAATAGCCTAGGGCTTAGAAGAGAAATGGAGAATGACTGCTAATGGGTATGGATCTTCTTAGTGGGAGGATACTTTATAGTCTGTTGTGTGATAATCTGATATCTGGAGTGTCTGTGGATATATTTCTGTTTAATGTTTTGCTGAAAGGGTCTTTACTCTTCATGTGTCTGTCTATCTTTGGTTGTGTATGGGGCTTTGTATATGAAATCTTATTTTTAGAAACAATCTGAAGCCTAGACAGATGTTACATTCCCTCAAAGAAGAATTCTTCTTACTTTTTTCAGGCATCTGGCAGTGCCAGCCATCAAGTATCACTTTAATCCAATTCCAAGCTAGAGATTTTCTGGGCTACTCAAATGATGTGAAGCTGAGCTGCAGACGGTGCAAGGGCTGGTTCACTTCCATTTCACCTTAATTCCTGGTGTGCAACGAGGTTGTGCGATTTGGGGGAAATTCCCTCAATTTCTTCCTTTATCATGCTATTTAGAATTAACTGTTTAAAGACTGACACATGATTAGGGACTGAATTGGATTAAAAATAAACATTTATCTTCACTTTCCCCTGAAACTGCCCTAAAATGATAGTAATGGAATAACAAGGTAAAAACCCACAAGGACTAAGAGAAAAGAGAGAACAGTAGATGAGAGCTGCCTATAAATTTTTGGAAGACAGGACAGCTGATGGAGGAGTGATACCTAATCCAGACAGCAGGGTACAGGAAGCAGAGACCAATGTGAGCCAGTTCACCACAGAATCCCACAGAAAATGTGCTGTTCCCATTATCAGTCGACAGGGGGAGGCAACCACAACTTGCATTGATGTGTTATGGTCTATAATACACAATTACTGTATCACATCAAGGATATTTGAACTCGCCCATGTATTGTCACAGTCTGGTCAGGTGGGCCCTAGATCTAATACAACTGGACAATATTCGAATATGCTATATTGGTGATATTATGGTTATCTCAAAATCTGAGGATCAAGCTAAAAGAGACCTTATGAAGGTCATAAATCATATAACTAATTGGGGATAATTGCTTAACTCCAAAAAAATCCAGGGCTGTACACAGACTATGAAATTTGGGGGGACCGCATACTGTAGACAATGAGCAATAAATTATTGCTTCCCACCTCTCAGGCTATAGGGACTCAACACCTAGTGGGCCTGTTTGGCTTTTGGAAAAATAGTATCCCTCACTTAGGGATACCATTAGTTTCAGTTCATAAGATTACCCAGAAAAAGGCTATATTTGACTGAGAAGCTGAATAGCAACAAGGCTTCTTAGAATCACAGAGGGCTGTGACCCACATTATCCCATTAGGACCTTATGATCCTAATGATGCAATAAAACTAGAAGTGTTGGCTGCCTGCACTCATGCCAACTGGAGTGTCTGGCCAAAGGCAATATCTACTGCTCAACGGTGACCTGGACTTTGGAACTAGAAAAGTACCAAATGCTACTCTCTAGTATATTCCTTTTGAAGACAGTTACAGGCTTGTTACTGAGCATTTATGGAACAGCTCCAATAATAGAAGGATATAGGATTATATTAAGACCTGAAATACCAGCATGTCATGGGTGATGTTAGAAAAGCATTCCAACAAGAAGGACAATGCCCAAACAAGTTCCATCCTAAAATGGATTTGGTACACAATGGGAGCACGTTCCTGGGAGTTTCTATGGGAGGAACTCACTGTAGTCACAAGCAAGTAGCCTCTTTTCCCCTAGGACTGACTATAGAGCCTCCTGAAGAGGATTGGCCAGCTGTTATTTGGCCCTACTGAGCCTCAAACTCTTAATAAAAATTGCCCTATTTGCCAACAGGAAAGGCAGAATTTTCGGTTCCTCTGGGGAAGTATTCCCAGATGAAAAGTTCCATTATATAGCTGGCAAATAGATTACATTGTCCCTTTACCTATTGTTTGGCAGCTTAAATATTGGCCTTAGGGTTTGGTTTCACATACCAATGGCTAAAGTCAGTGTTGCAAATTCTGTCAAAGGACTGCAACAACCACACACACACACATATATCGCCTTCCTGTTTGGCCCTCCTAGTTACATTTCATCAGATCAGATCAAGACACTTCACTGCCTATATATACAATGAAACGGTAGGCAAAGAAACATATTCAGTAGGCTTAGCATATTACTTGTCACTCTCAAAGTAGCGGGTTAATAGAAAATGGGGATAAACAAAACATATGCTTTTTAAACTGAAGGAAAACAAGTGATTGAAGGGCCGTTCCACAGAATTATAGGACTACGTCTTATAACTTGACCTGAGGAGGATTAAAGGTAGAATTACATTAGATGATTGGGTAAAACTAATATTGTAGAAGCTAATAAAACGTGTGATAATACTGATATGGACAATCAAATGTGAATATTGGGAGACTGAACTAAACCCCTTTAGGATATTATCTCTGGGGAGGAGAACCGGCATGAAGAAAATTTTGACCTGAGCAATGGTAGGTCGACTACAGTCCCTGAATCCCTCAGCAGATACATACCATAAATACAATGGCTGTAGAAGAAGTAGACAAATTGTAAAGTTAGTTCAGAAGTACGAGAAAGTTTATGCTGGAATTTTCAGCTATTTGTTTAAATCCATACCAGCCCACAGATTATTACAAATGCATGGAATTTTCACGTACATTTTGATTGTCTGCTTGATTATATATCGTCAAGCAAGTAATGGCTCTCAAACTAAGAGTGACCATTTTGTCCTAAAATGGTCTTGACCATGGATGAGGGGGATAGACCGTGCTGTGAGGGTTAATTCCTGCAGACCTGAAATTGGCCCGAACTGTTTTACTAAAATAAGAAATGTACCCACCTGACACTGACCTTTGGTCCAGGCATAACATCTACTGATTATTAGTGCTGCTTTGTAACCATGGGTGGGAGGAGTTTCAAGGCAAGCTGTTGACATTGTTTATTGATAAGAGTGAAATTGACTTGCACCTGGTCTGAGACACCCAGAGGGTTCTGTCACTGGAACTGGTTACATAGCAAGTATATGCCCACGTGACCAACAGGGGATGAGAAACCCTGGTTGAGACTCTATCTTGGGCTCCTTGGTTCTGAGATGGTCCATGCTCATATTGGTGGTTCCAGATCTGAGAAAGTGTGTCTAGACAGCCCTTACAGAGGGCTAACAAATGCAGGTCGGGCTGGGCTGCCCTGGACTCTTTGCTGTGAGATGGCCTTTGGCTGTGATGCATATCTTTACTTTAATACTATTGCTATATTGTGTCCTTTTCCTGCAATAAACTATATAGATCTATAAGCACTGTCATTTTAAGTCCTATGAAACTTTAGCAGTCAAACCTCGTTTAACTGTTAACTGTTAGTGCACTGTGATGGGAATCTAAGTGTTTTTCATATTCTTCTAATTTCTCCAAAGAAAATCCTCTACATCCAAAAAGTTGACCAAAAAAATTCTGAGGTACTGTATTTTTATTTATTTATTTATTTATTTTATTATTATTTTTTTTTGCTGTACGCGGGCCTCTCACTGCTGTGGCCTCTCCCATTGCGGAGCACAGGCTCCGGACACACAGGCTCCGCGGCCATGGCTCGCGGGCCCAGCCGCTCCGCGGCATGTGGGATCTTCCGGGATCGGGGCACGAACCCGTGTCCCCTGCATCGGCAGGCGGACTCTCAACCACTGCGCCACCAGGAAAGCCCTTTATATTCTTCTGAACTATTGGGTGGTATTCCTATGTAGTTGCAAGTTAACACACTAGAGTGGTCAGATCCATGAACTTTATTTTTAAAAGGCTATTTCTGAAAGAAATACCTTGCTTTTTTACTAGGAACTAGACCTGCCCTGGCAATATTAGATATTTTTATTTAAATTTAGTTAATTTTTTATGACAGTAGGTTCGTCCTAATATGCACAGCTGTTTCCTTAGACATCGAGTTACAAAAGGCTTGGTGTTCCCTAGGAAGAATGGCAATCTGCAGTTGTTGGCAAGTGATCTGGAAACCGTGACTCTAAAACGGCAAATGGTGGGCCTTCTGCCTGCTACAGATACCAGCGAAGCCACCAGGTTGCAGGACTGGTGGATGATGAAAAGAAACCTGATAGCAATTGTGTGGTGGACACCAGGCTGCTTGTTTTCCTCCACAACTTTGACAAGAGGGGGCACCAAGCAGTGCCAAGGATCTAAAAATAGAGACTTTATTAAATCATTCAGTTGAGCTATCTTTGTTGAAGTAATCGTCTTATTTAATAACCATGCAAAAAGCCAATGCTAGAGACACGATGAGATGAGGAAGAGGGAAGAGTCCAGGATGGCTTGGCCAACTGAGTCAGTTGTGATAGTGTTGAGCCTGCGATGCCTTTGCACATCCAGATAATGTCCACAGACAGTTGGGAACAGGACCTGGGGCTCAGGGCCAGGCCTAGACTAGAAGGTCCAGGCTTAGGGCCTCCCCTCCCACGTAGCCTCTGGGAATTACTGGTGGATATGCAGAGGGGAAGACCTGTGCACAGGTGAGATAGCCCGGGAGGATCCAGGAGAGAAGAATAGGCCCCAGGGAAGCACCCTGTGGACATCCACCCTTAATGGAGAAAGAAGATAATCCAGTGGAGGAGGTTGAAAATCAATAAGAGATGGGAGAAAGCGGTATCTCAGAAACCCAAAAGAGGAGGGACATTCAAAGGAATGGTCAGTAAGGCCTGAATTGTGTCCACTGGAAATGACACTTGGGTCAGGGTTCTCAGCAGTACACTGAAGCAATAAGGTAGAAATCAGATAGCAAGAGATTGAAGAGTAAATAAAAGGTGAAAAAGTGGACATATCAGTAGATGTATTCTTTCTGGAAACTGAGCTCTATAAGACAGTGACATTGCCAGAGGGATAGTTTTTGTTTTGAAGATTATTTTGAACATGACGATTTGCTGAGGGAAAACACACACACACACACACACACACACACACAGAGGCTGGAGTTATAAGAAAGATGATAACTGGTGAAGCCAGTTCCTGAAAGAGGAGAGAAAGATTAGAATCTAAGGACAGTTGTGTGGATTAGACCTGGTCAAAAGGCTCCCCTCTTTCTCTGCAGTAGTGAGAGAAGTGTCTTTGTAGAGGGTTGAGAAGTACAGTTGAGTGATGAGAGGAAGACCCAACTTTTCTCTTTAGAAGCTTAGCTAGTACAGGCACGGAGAGAAAGAATTTAACCAGGGAATGCAAATGCAGGTAAATCTATAGAGAATTGGAGCAGAAAAGCTGAGGGAACTGACACCTGATGGCCTCTATTTTCTCTGTGAAAAATGAAACAGTATGATAAGAGAACAAAGTGAAGGTTTGGAATAGCCACTGAGGAGAATGTGGAGGGGTGTGTAATAGAATTGCAGAGTAGTATTTAGACCAGGGAATATATCCCCTAAGTGTGCACCAATCCACATGATTGTAAGGTTTCTTAAGCAGGATTCAGTCAAGTGTAGAATGGGCAGGTATTTCTGTGGTGTGTGAAAAAAGACACTAGGCTACAAAGGCACGGTCGAAACCCATGACCACTTCAAAGTACACCCCCCCATCCCCACCCCACAGATTTTTCATGGGTCAAAATACTGAGTATCTAGAGAATGGAGACTTTTTTCTTCTTCTGGGGCCTAGGATTAGTCCCTTATATTCAGAAGACATTCAGATATTGTTGACTGATTGGATTAATTAATAAATAAAATCTGACTCTGCTAAACATTTCTGAATACAAGCATTAGGTTTAAATTTTTATCTACTGGAGGTGAATATATTGAATAATTCAAAGCATTAGAACACTGTTCCAAGAGCTATATTCCCATAATTTACTTATGCTTAAAATGATTAGACTGATGCCAAACTCTAATAAAACCCATTCTGTAACACAAAAGTTTATTAGAATAAAAATACATGTACCGTATCCAACATTAAAATTATTTCACATTGCATGTAGGTTTTACCTCCATTAGTTTTTTTTTTAATGCTTTTAAAGTCTGTGCTTTAATTAATTTGCACATCTGTAAACAAATCTTAGATTACCAAAGATGCAATGTATCCATTAGATGCTGAACATCAAAATTTAGGAATTGGAACTGATAGTTATATCCTATTGCACTAAATATTCCTCTAAAATTCTGGACAGAGAAGAAAAAAGAGATTAAAATAAATCACTTGAAATGAGGTAAGTTGTATGAAAAGGTTTTTAATAGCAAATATCACCAATGTTGAGATAAGAATATTAAAAATATTCATGGAAAATTCACTTAAATGTTTGCATAGTCTAGGTTATTTTTTAAAACTAAAAATTACCCAAATTTCTTATTAGAAAAAGAGACAATTACTGGTTCTGTAAGATCTGTGTACATTCTGAGTCTTTTATTTAGAAAAAAGAAGTGATACAAACATTCACAAGTTTAGCAAAAAGGAAAAAAAAGTGACTATTAGGACCAACATTTCAAGCTGCCTTTTGGAAAGAAAATTAAAAACAGAGGTAGATGGTTAAATGTATTAGTAGCCAAGTTACTCAAATGACTAATTTTTGTTTTGGTAGACATTCACCAAATTTTCATGCTTGAAGACAAACAGTAAAAAATTTAGGAGAAGAGAGTAAGATTTAGCACAGGTTATTTTCCTTTTATCAAAGAAAAGTAATAAAAATAAACCAGGCTTAAGACCCCTGTTATGGATATGATTGTATAAAGCACTACAGTTCATGCACTTTTTAAAGCAGGAGAATGAACCTTATCCCTAAGCTTCCTAGGTTTATTTGAGGCCAAGCCCCAAGCCCCAGCAGGCCTGGTCAATCAAAGTAGGACTGTAGGGTGCCTCGGCGCCGGACATCGCAGGTCCAGCAGTGGAAGCCTCCTCCCAGGGAATTGGCATTACGAATGTTAACCTTAATGGTACTGATACCTGCATGGAAAGAGAGAGACGTGGCCAGTTAGATGGACTCACTTGAAGATTCTTCTATAGAAATGAGCCTAAAAATGGGTAGGAATACTGTGGTTCTAACCCTTAAGTCCACCCCAGGATAGTCTTTCAGTTTTATTCGTCAATTATATTTCATCTAATCTATTCCACTGCTAATATAAAACCTTCACCAGAAAGTCAGCAGAGACTCTGAAGTCTATTTTGTTCTATTGACTATTCACAAGTCAACAGGTTTCATGAGCGGATATATCTGACAAACGTTCAGAAACAATCCAAATAGTAAAATTTCAAGGCCTTTTAGAATTATGCTTTAACTACTTTGTCAGACTGGTTCTAATTTTACCATGTCAATTTAGTAAGAAAAGTATCATTTAGCCAACCTGAAAAGTTGACTTTACCTACCCACATATAAGCATATAAGCATATAAGTTTATCTGACACAATTAGCTTGACCAGGCCACCTTAAGGAAACAATGGAACAGAGCTCATCTGGGTTGTATGGTCATACAGGTATCAGAGCTACTCAGGCAATTAGTTTAATCCAGCACCATTTGTATTAATATGGTTATGATGTACATGGCCCAGTCAACCAAAGGTATTTTAGAAGAATCTGTTGTGTTTGGCATAATGGGGTTTTAAAAAGAAAATCTATTCTTCTCTCTTGAGGAATCCATTATTTTGAGAGGAAAGCTAAGCTACAGAGTTGCTAAAGGGTCCACTGGTATAGTTAGAAAGGCAGCATGAGTCATCTGGAAAGCCTTTCATGAGAAAGTAAGACTGAGGAGGGCTTTGAAGAGTAAAAACAGGGTTTGGACACGGGTTCAGGAGTGGGCTTGGGATAAGAAGTGGGCTTTTAACCATGAGCATGTGTTTCCTGATAGAAAGACATATCTATATTAGTCAGATGGCTAGAGCCATATAACCCTGAATTGGAGAGAACTTAATTTGCTTTAACAAGTTCCCTATGTTCAAAAAGACTTTATTAAAAACAAAATTATAAATCAAATATTTGGTACTTAATAATATTTTAAGTTGAGAAACAATAAAATCTTAATGGACAAGGAAACTGAACCCAAGCAATTGGCTTATTTAACAAAAGCCACGAAAAAAAAAGTGGGATAGCATTAGGGGTGAAATAATTAGATTGGGCTCAATCTAAAACTAATGGGCTAATCTTTTTAAACTGATACTTCATTAAAGAGGGATGTTTCAAAGGGGCAAACAATATCTTCTGAATAGTACACCTGAAATATAAGACATAAATCAAAACATGACTTGATTTCAACAAGTGTACCGCCTGGCTTTATTTGACACTTAGGATATGTCAAGTAGAATGATAGTGATAAACACACACTTCTGCACCCTAATAACAGCCATATGAAACTTCTTTCAACGCTTTTCTCAGTATAGAATAACTGGTCTAAATTTTGAATACCATGATAAGCAAATTCCCACCCAAGTTATAACCAGTTCTGCTAAAAGTTCAAAGCTGAAATGATTTACTGACATCCTCTATTGTATTTCATTACTTTGTTCACAGTGCTTATCACACATATAAGTCACTTCTATATCTGTATCCTTATAGTCCTTTAAAATATGTAATGACAAATTACTTTTAAAGGACCCCAACAATTTCTTATTTGGCGAAGGGCCAAATCATCTATATGCTTATCTGCAAAGGGGTAGTTCTCCACACTTGGGCACCAGGAAGTTAGATAAGTCACAGAAGATTGATAAACTTATTGCTAAGAGGGTGTCTAAGGAGCCTGGGATGCATCTCCAACCTTTTGAGGTTGTGATTGTTGAAAACAAATATATTGTCCATCTATGAAATAACAACTTGGTACTTCTAAAAGGAACAGAAATTTAATTAGATAAATCATACATCAGACCTAGCATGTCATTTCTTCTCATTTAATATTTTTGAATATGAACATGTTTCATTTATGCTGGGTACATACCCAGCTTTTCAAACATCTTTTGAATCGGGACTTCGTTGGCATCCACCATAACACGCTTTTCATCTAGCATTAAGACATTCATGGAAAGCCATTTGGACGACATCCAGAGTGGGTGATCTAAAAATAGCAATAACCGTTAAATCATGTCTGCTGTTATTCTTGGTTAAAGCAAGGATTCAGAAGTGAAGAATATTCTAGTGACAGCTCAATTCTTTCAATAGTTCAGTTTCCCTGTGAAAATTTATTTTAATCTTAAGACTACCTGTAAATGTTATGAATCAATCCATACTCATTACACATTTGAATTTCACCTTGTCTTTAAAAAGCCATTTCTTGCTTTCCGTGATATTGTTTTATACTGATTTTTCCTGTCTTTTCATTTTCATTTTCTATGGAAGGAGAGGTTGTGAACACAAGTCCAGCCTTGTTCTAGCACCCCTAGTGCCAAGCACCAGTTTATGCTTACCAGGGAAATATTCTAAAAATTGCTAATATGCAGGCTGCTGTCTATAGGTGAAAGATTCTTGGCCACTGAAGTAATTATTTTAGGCTATGAGTATACAAAAGTAAACATACCATCTGGGATGACTGGTATTGGAGGAGTAACTATGGTCCATCCTGCTTTCTTGAAAAGATCAATCTGCAAGACCAAAATAAAAACAACCCCCCAAACCCAAAGAGGCTTAAATCTATAGATACTATTCTTATCATTCTTGGTCTCTGATAGCCCTTATGATTAATAATTCTTTTTGAGAAGCTATCTTCTCAACTGCCAAAATTAAAAAATTAAAATTTCAAAACATTTGGATGATTTTGTCTGCATCTTAGTTAAAATGTACATAAAATCCTCAGATTGCCAGATTAAAGTTAAAAAGTAGCAGAAATGTTAAAGCTTTAAAAAATATTCTTGTGCTTTTCACAGGTTTCAGAGATTTTAAAAGACCAAAGATATTTTCCTTGAGAAATTCTCATTAAAGAAAATGAAAATATTTCCTATTAGTTAGTTGTAAGGAAACAAAATATGACTATGTCAAACCCACAGTCCATCCACTTCATAGTCTGTCACTTTGCGTCTGTGACTATGGTATAAAGACAGATGTTAGGAATATACTCCCAAAGAACCATAACTGGCCCTAGTGACCTATTATAACCCAACCATCCCTAGTTCACATACCCACTTAGTATATAAATTATATTAAATATTTAATAATATATATAACTGATTTATATAAATTATATGTAAATAAAATGAAGTAAATAAGTAATTTTGGTCATTGGTCTAAATATATAGAATAGAAATGAACAGTGATATGGTAAAATAGTGAATTTTGCAATGGCGCACTGCAGCCCAGCAAATAACACAAAATCACTCACCGCCCAACTGGAAGTAGGGGGCAGCGGGCAGAAGTAGGAGGCTGCAGGGGGGGATAGACCTGCTGCAGTGCAGTGGCTCTGCTCCTCCCCTGCAGGGTGGGCCTGGCTGAAGGGAGCCCCACTGGAGAGGGAAGAAGACACCCACTGCCTAGTGGTGTTACCCCAGACATGCAGAGATCATCTTGTTTGCAATTCATCTGCTGAGGAACCTCGGCTGCAAGTTATGAGATAATACCACTCTGTTCAATAAAAACACACACATACGCACAAACTTGAGGCTCTGACAGCAGCAAGCAGCCAAAGTCAGAGTCTGATGACACTACACTAATTATCACGGCTATAGTGTATACTTCTGAGTGTCGGACATCCTGTAGTAAATATAACATAAGCAATCCAATGATAATCATGTGAGCATTGCTGAATCTGTCATTTAGAACCATTAGGAATCACGGAAGTGCTTAAAATAATAGTGGCAATTCCTTCAGTTGCCAAACTCTCTTGATTTTCCAGAGTCCTAAGAACTCCCCTACCTGGTGACATGGTCGGTCAGGATTGGAAAGCACAAGACCGGGCCCGATGATATTGAAGGTGGCATCAATGTGCATCGGATTGGGGTCTTTAAAGGAGATGATATGTACTCTGTAGTCTGGAGCGAGATGCCTACGCATCCACTCAATGCCCATGTAGTTTGTCACCTGAAAATAAAAAAGGAGACATAAACCTATAAAGATTTGGTTCTATGTTTAGATAACTAAAAATAGGATGAAAATACTTTAATTTCGGAAATTTAAAATATAATAATAAAGTGAGAAATTTCTGAGGTAGCCGTTATCAACCTGGCTTCTCTGTGCAAAGATGTCTCTTCCAGCTCGAATGAAGTCAGCAGCATCAAAGCATGGCTCGAACTCAGTCGTCACAAATTTTCCCTGAGAAGCCAATTTGTGTCTGTCTTCTACAGAATGGATGGGGTAATCCTAATTGGAACAAGAATGAACACACACAATGCCTTGGTTCATGAGGAGATGACTCATAGGGCCTTCATTACTAAGAAAATTAATTCAACATCATCATTTCCTGAAATACTACTGACCTGTTCTAGACTGAAACATGCATGGGAAGATGTAGGCCCATGCTAAGCAAACCAAAATAAACCAAACCACCAACAAAAAAATTAAAAACTAGGCATGACAAGTTCCTGATACTTGGAAGCAAGTGGTACAGAGGGAGTAATGAAACTGAAAATATTCCATGACCCATCCAATGATTTATGTATCTATCTACAGTATTGAAAATCTGCAAGATGAAGTCATTCTGTTCTTTTGAAAAAAGAAGTTGGCCCTGAGCCTAAAATGCGATGCCATGCATCCCTTACCAAATTTGACTGGGTGTGCGGTTGGGTAATAGATTCATTACTTACTTCTGTCTTTAAACCCATAAAGGGTTTAAAGAAATTTTCATTTTTTTATTCTTTCTATAAGTGATCAAATAGTAAGTGATCTAATAAGAGACATATACTTCCTTTTACTGTGAATATGGCCTACAGACCAAATTCTTTTTCTAGAAGAGGCTGGAGTTCAGCCTAGTGACTGTTCTGTCTCCACCAATGAATAGCTGTGCGCCTTTAGACAAGTTTTCCTCCCTGTAATGGAATGAAACTACTCACTCATGGGGTTGTTGTGAAAAATAAACAGGACTGAGGATGTAAATAAAGTACTTAATTCAAGATCTGGCACATGGTAAACACCAATAAGTGTTAGCTATTATTATTACTGTTATTATAACATCATTTACTCTTATTTTCATCATAAAACAATCAGTTTTCGAAAAGTAGGTGATCTCAGCTTCTGAAATACATAATAAATACAAGGTATCAGAGAATCTCTCAGTCTCTGTGGATTATTTAGAAAAGTTACTAATAAGCTCTCCCATAATTGGGGACTTACCTGGTCATAAAGCTCATCAGCCATTGTGGGCTTAGGAGCTGTTGTCCACTTGGCCCCGCGGCGGAAGTAGTCTTTGATAATTGCTCTGTATGCGCGGTACTCAAAGAAGCGAGCGCGCCAGGCCATGGGAGCCTCGATAATCTCATTTCCCACAACTATCAGGATGTCTCGAGGCATCGCACCATATAAACCTGTCAGGCCAGAAAGTTCAAGAGCAACTTCAGTGATGCTAATTTCCAAGAAAGAAGAGTCTATATAATGTGATTTCATTCTTCGGTAAAAAAAATAAAAATTACAGAAAACCTACATGTGTATATGTACATAATTATACGCAAGTGAAAAAATATTAAATGATACATGCCAGACTGTTGACATGAATTCTGTGTGGGTAGGGTGAAGCCAGGCCAAATGGAAAAAAAAAAAAAAAGAAAGAAAGGAAGAAGAAAAGAGAAAAAGAAGCATCTCTTGTTCAAAGACATCTTGAACCACCAAGTTTTCACCTTTTATAACTCCTAACAGAGTTTTTCAGGGAATATCAGTACCACAAGATGAAAATTGGGCCAAGGATCACTTATACAACTGTAAATTAGAACACACCAAACTCCACAACTAAGGAGCCCACCTGCCACAACTAAGACCCAGCACAACCAAATAAATAAATAAGTAAATAAATATTAAAAAAAAAAAAAAAAGAACACACTGAACTCAGGCACAAAAACAATCCTGCAGCAGTGTCAGTTAAAAATAAGATGGGAATGTTTCTGTTCCCCTTTTAATTTCTGTTCTTGAGGAAAATTAAATGGAATCCACTGGTCTTATGTAAGGAAATGCTCATGAAGTTTAGAAAAACTGCTTCTTTCAAGGAAATTCTAGATTTACAATGGAGTTTAAAATGTGTACATCTAAGTCTTACCAAAAAGAACCAAACTGTTCCTAAATAATCTTTAAAGTTTTGAAGGATTATTAAAACAAAGGGATCTCTGAGAAATAATCAGAGCTTTCTCCTTACAGATTAAGAGAAATTAAAAAATTAAGACTCTAGCAGTTTAAGTATGCAGTATCACTTACCCGTAGACTCAAAATCAGGAGTTTTATACTTCAAGGACCAGTCAATGGTGTCAGGCCTCCTCACTGTCACTCCTTCCATTTTTAAAATATTGCACATTTCTTCAATTTCGGCAACAGCCTTTTTCAAATGATCTTTGGGAAAATGATGGCCCCCATACTTTTGGTAAAAAGTCCAGTACTTTTCATATGTGTTGGCCTAGAACCAGAAGAAAGTAAGTGAAATACTTACAGGAAAAAATTACAGCTCAAGATAGGTTCATAGGTTGTGAACAATTACTTGTATAACTTAATGGAATTGAGACTGAGACCACATCTGGTGCAGTGTTCATCCCCAGTACCAAGCACACTGACGCTGGGAAGACACTCAATATTTGCTGAATGAAGATCTCTAAATTCTCTGGATGTTTTGAGACCTTTTGTTCCTTCTGCCTGAGATCTCATGCCTTACCACACACAGCATGTCTGCCCTCACATGGGCTTGGAATGCTCTTGGGCCACTTTTTACATGCTTCACAGACAAAATAGGACATGGACGCTCCCATTAGACAGTCTCAATGAAATCAAATAAGAGAACAAACAAAATAGCTTAAGAGAATAAAAGCATACCTATACGAAGATAAAACCATGGGCTACCCAGGCATCCCAGAATTCTGTCTAAATAACAGCACTTCAAGATACTTTGTAGGAAAATAGAACACTGCTCCCTTAAAGGTTAGGGACATACTCTCAACTATGCTTTGTTTCTCTTAAAAAGCCATTATTGATTATTTTCTCATTCAACAGAATCACCACTTGGCAAACCTGTGCAGCGGTGCAAGTCTACCTTTAGAGCTTCCTACACTTCCCTGCCAAAGTGTCTCTCCCCACCAACCTCTCTTCTCCCCAATCCATCTAAGCTTTCATAGTGCTTCAGGTCCTTTCACCATAAAAAGAAGTGATTTGATAAGCAAATCCCCCAATTTTTAAGTAGCTGAAAAAAAAATCTTAACATTTAGGAAGTGTCCAAGGGTTATATGCATTTTAAAAGACAACGGAATGGAAGGCGGTTGAATGCTTTAAAAAGGCTCAATCAATTTGCTAAAAATTACTATTGGATTAGGGTAGGTACAACAACTATAAAATACTGGTTTTCAAAAGTGGAAAAGTCTGGAAGGATTCTTCATTCAGATTGTTTTCCATGTGCAAAGTTCTCAGTCAAATTAAAAAATACATTGGGAAATGTAGGAGACACACATGGATATAATTGATTAAGACACATAAAGCAGAATTCCAATCAGAAGATCCAAATGCTAAGAAAAAGCCTTGGACCTTCATCAAAAGATTGGCAAAGCAACGTACATTTATATGTTTTAAGTTTTTAAAAAATGTTTAAAGCAGGTATTTTTATTTTATTCTTAGTTTTAACATCTTTATTGGAGTATAATTGCTTTACAATGGTGTGTTAGTTTCTGCTTTATAACAAAGTGAATCAGTTATACATATACATATGTCCTCATATCTCCTCCCTCTTGCGTCTCCCTCCCACCCTCCCTATCCCACCCCTCTAGGTGGTCACAAAGCACTGAGCTGATCTCCCTGTGCTATGCGGCTGCTTCCCACTAGCTATCTCTTTTACGTTTTGGTAGTGTATATATGTCCATGCCAGTTTCTCACTTTATCCCAGCTTACCCTTCCCCCTCCCCGTGTCCTCAAGTCCATTCTCTAGTAGGTCTGTGTTAAAGCAGATGTTTTTAAAATGTTTCCTTGTATCGTTGATTAACCAACCACTCGTCCTAATCATGTCCGATAAGGTTTCCATTATTACAAATCAGATAACTTCAGACAGTGGTAAGTGCCATAAAGAAGGGGAAACTGGGTAATGAGACAGGACTATCTAGATGTCTAGCTCTTTAATGTCAAAGACCACGTCTTTTCCAGATTATATGTCTCTACTTCCACTTTCACCTCAGCCTGATAAATATCAAACATATGGAAGCAGACCTGCCTCTTGTTAGTTCAATACCTAGGTTCACATCAATTAGGCTGGAGCTGAGCCTGCTGGGGAGGGAATAAGAATCTGAAAAACAGGTCTTCAGCAAACAAGGAGATGCCAGTGAGGCTCTAAAACAGGGGCTGGCAAACTAAAGTCCATGGGCCACATCTGGACTGCTGCCTGTTTTTGCAAATAAAGTTTTATGGAACATAGAAATACTCATTTACATATTGCCTGGGGTGGTTTTGCACTACAGTGGCAGAGTTGAGACTGGAGCAGTTGTGACATAGACCTATGGTCTGCAAAGCCTGAAACATTTATTATCTGACCCTGTAAAGAAAAACCTTGCCAAACCCTGTCTAAATGATCAGTTAGTTGCTTTATTTTTGAAGATCGGTAGGTAAACAATAAGCTCAATTTCTGGCCCATGAAAAATGCTATCAGAATTAAAAATTTGATTGCTTGTTAAGATCAATCCACTCTTTTAAAAAACAAAACAAAACAAGAGCACTCTACTGTTTTCTACTCCTAGGAGGTCCTGCAGTAGCAACCAGAGGAGAGGATAATAATGACTCTTTATATTCCTCTCAGACACATCCTGGTACTACTCATCCATTCACCACTTCCTCCTTCTCATGCCAGGCACATCTCTAACAGCCCACGAGGGGACAAGAAGTCTTTGAAAATTTAACTGGGTTAAAGAGTTTCTGCTGCACAGCCATGTTTTCTTGCTGGACACATTCCAAAGTATCCCATGTGACTATCTGTGCAGAGTGAAGCTTGCTTGATAAAAGCAAGCTGGGAGAAAAAAGTTATTTGAACAAGTGTGAATTCTCTTGTATAGTTCATACTCTGGCTAAGGTTGGACAAAGTCTGAGTGATAGGCCAGACTACATTTTCCAAGAGATAGTTGGAAATTATTTACACTTCCTTTATAACCCTGCTGAATAAGTTAGCAATCATTTACCAAGTGTCTGCAAGATAAAAAAAACCACTATATTAAATGCTTAGCATGTGATGTTTTTAATAACCTGTTGCAGACATGTGGCTGCACTCCTAGAAACCTGATAGTCTTTCAGAGCCTAAAATCCTTTAGGGGTGTTTGCCAAATGAATTTTAAATACGGTCTTTGGAAGGCTAGGTAATCTCAATAGAAACATTATTTATCCAGCTGCAAACTGATATTACATTAACATTGATCGACTTTGTATTTTTTTATTAATTTTTATTGGAGTATAGTTGCTTTACAACGTTGTGTTAGTTTCTGCTGTACAGCAAAGTGAATCAGCTATACGTATACACGTATCCCCTCTTTTTTGGATTTCCTTCCCTTTTAGGTCACCATGGAGCACTGAGTAGAGTTCCCCGTGCTATACAGTAGGTTCTCATTAGTTGTCTATTTTATACATAGTAGTGTGTATATGTCAATCCCAATCTCCCAATTCATCCCACTCAACTTTGTATTTGTATTTTTAAAAGGTCCTTTTATCAAGGGCTTTAGAAAAAAAAAAGACAAAAGCAAAACAAAAAGCACATATTTGATGGAAAGTATTCACCACGTTTGCAGAATAAAAAGCCACATAGTGGGCTTCTCTGGTGGCGCAGTGGTTGAGAGTCCGCCTGCCGATGCAGGGGACACGGGTTCGTGCCCCGGTCTGGGAAGATCCCACATGCCGTGGAGCGGCTGGGCCTGTGAGCCATGGCCGCAGAGCCTGCGCGTCCGGAGCCTGTGCTCCTCAACGGGAGAGGCCACAACAGTGAGAGGCCCGCGTACCAAAAAAAAAAAAAAAAAAAGCCACAAAGCTTTCAAAAATTGTGCTTCCTGATGACCGTGTTCCTCGTTCCCATAAAATTTTTCTGGCACTTACATCTTCCAACATATATTATGCTCTAACTGCCTATAAATGGTTTACTACATTATTTTATATTTCATTGGTCCCAAACTGATTAATATATCTGTGTCATTTTTCTCCAACTAGAAGGTAAGACCTTCTAGTTGGCCATGCATGTCTTAGATTTAATTTCCTCTCCCTCAATACCTAGTTTCTTATGTGTCATAAAGCAGAAATAACCAGACAAATGAATGAAATCAATACTGCTAAAGCTACTATTATCTACAATTGTTATACCCTCAACAGACTTGGCAAATTGCATCCATACAACTATAATGAGTTGTAGTTTTGTCCTTTAAAAATAAGTAACATGTAACCTTTTACCTTCCTATTTAATCTCATTAGGTAGATAGCAACCCTCTTAATATCTTCATTTTAGTGAGGCCCAGAAATTTGTGGAATCAAGATCACAAGGTCAAAGAGCTGATTAACTGAGATTAGCTAATAAGCTTTTATCAAATACCTAATTCAATCCTGATCTCCTGACTTCAGCCTGGCACACCTTCCAAAAGTCCATGAAATTGCAAAATCTAAAATCATAAATCAAGTGACAAAGAACTCAAAATAATGTCTTAGAATTCTGATTCCGTAAGATCGCATGATATAAAAGTCAATTATTCTAAAGACAAATAGAAGGATAAACTATTGCCTGAATTTGAAATTTAATTCCACCCAATTAAAATGTTTAGGGGATGGGACTTCCTTTCAAGAAAAGACTTTAGGGCTTCCCTGGTGGCGCAGTGGTTAAGAATCCGCCTGCCAATGCAGGGGACACGGGTTCGAGCCCTGGTCCAGGAAGATCCCACATGCCACGGAGCAGCTAAGCCCGTGAGCCACAACTACTGAAGCCCGCGCGTCTAGGGCCCGTGCTCCACAGCAGGAGAGGCCAACGCAATGGGAGGCCTGCGCACCATAATGAAGAGCGGCCCCTGTTCACCGCAACTAGAGGAAGCCCGCACGCAGCAACGAAGACCCAACGCCACCAAAAATAAATAAATGAATAAAATAAATTTCAAAAAAAAAATTAAAAAGACTTTAAAAAGATCATGCCTTTTTAAAACATGTGGATGATACATAAATTAATCTGTTCATCAAATTTCAAATATCAAAACCAAAGGTAATTTCAGAACAACTAGAAGAAGTTATGACTTTTTCTATTACCTTCTCTTCAAGGTCTAACTCAAGAACTATTTTCTTCATTTAGGAAGAAGACTTCCTAACTATCCAGCATTTGGTCATTGCTTTTCCCTTAGCTCTCCTGGTATTTGAATTCAACTACCTTGCCAGCTAGTTGCCATAAGATACTTAGTATTAGTCTTCATTTCTACGTAATAAACATCATACCTCTCCAGATGGAAAGCAAGTTCTTTTGTGCTAATAACTCTGGAGCCCTGATACAAGGTAGACAACATTTCTGATGATGATGACAGTGATGTAACAGAACTTATTTCCTCAACCCACATTACAAATAAAAATGTTAATATTCAGGAAGAATTTAAGTACACTGAAGATATATTTGTAACCCATTATTAATGGAAGCTTAAGCTGCATCTGAAGTGTGGATGGAACCCTTATGCAGTATACAACCGGAATACCAGCCCACAGAGACTCTGGTCATAAAAATATTACAGATAAAGAGCACTAAGAGTTTTAAAAAAGGAAGATATTACTTGTTGCCAGGGAAATCCTGGAAGGCTTTGTGGGAGGTGCCACTGGAACTAGGTGGTAGGAAGAGGGGGAGGTTTAAACTGCAGACAAAAGGGGTGCAGGAAGGTAGGTGGGAGAGTTTTAGGTGGGAGCAAAGGCCTGAGGCTTGTTTGGTAGTAGTCTAATTTGGCTGTTTATATGGTTATCTCATAAAATCTGCTGAAACCTGGGTGGAATTATTAGAGGAGAGAGGCTAGCAAACTAGAGGCTTGATAGGAGCAGGTGAGTAACAATACTGAATTTGGGTTTTAAGAAATTACTCTGATAGAAGCTAGAGGTGGTTTAGAGAGTGCAGCAAATAGGGGAGACCAGTTGGGAGTTAACTGCAATAGTCCAGGCAGTTGATGAGATCCTGACCTAAGGCAGTAGCAGAGGGATGGAGGTAAGGTTCATTTTGATAAAAGACTTGTTTGATCTTGGAGAATGGATGTGGAGGATGTGACTGAAGGAGAAATAAAAGTTTTAGCTTGAATAGATAGGAATGCCAAAAACTGAAAGGAAGGAATGAAGAACGTCCCAGGTTTGCAGAGTGGCTGGCAGCTGAACTCAAATGTGCCATGTTTGAGGTCCAGTGGCAATACCCAGCAAGGAATTTAACGTGTTCATATGGACAGAATTCAGGAGAGAGATCTGGACCAGAGTGGAGGGGTGGGAGGAAGCTATGAGAACAGCTACAGTGAAATTCTGTCCAGCCCAACATTACAGACCGTAAAGGAAGAAGATGTGAGGAATAGGGAAAGAACTAATATCCCCCCCACCCCACGAAACGGTCTCCCCAAACCTGAAGGAGGGAGTAATCATTGGTGTAGATAGTGTCAAATACTGCAGGGATGCCAAGTAAGAGATCATCAGCCACTGGATCTGGGTAGTCTTGGGTAAGCTAAAGTGAACGCAGTTACAGAGGAGAGTGGGAGCAGAAGCCAGACTGCAGACCATGAGGAATGAACCCGCTCAGACATGTGAAACCCGGCTTTACCTTCACCTCCACAGTGAATGGTGGAACACAGGCATTTTCTGCTCTGCCCACTATCACTTCCTCTAAGGGGTCCCATTCGTTGTAAGAGGAGACAGGGCAGTCCTTGGGCAGAGGATCAGTGGCCTTGTCGTCAGCTGCACAGGAATTCCGGGAGGAAGCCGTAGCTGCCTGGGTGCTCTGGAAAGTTCGCTGCACCCATCCTGTTACAGTTCTTCCAAGCTTCCAAGAACAAAGAAAAGATTATTGTGTGGTCCTGCACAGTACTTGGGGGAGGGGGAAGTAGAGGTGGGATGAAAACCCAGGATAACACAGCCAGGCATTTAAAATCTTTTAGGAGAATGTAAACAGATGTTAGTGGATAGGTGGGTAGTGGGGTTACAGATTTTACTTTTGTGTTTATTTATACATTATCTATTATGTTAATTGGTATAACTCTTTAAAACTTCTTGGAAGATTTTCTCCCCAAAGACCATACACCCCCATTGATATCTCGGAATGGTTTTCTGCAATCAAGCCTTAAGCAAGTTTTCTGCAGATGATGGGTCACCCTTCTTCCCAGAAAACCACAGAAAGTGGCTCTGGATCTCCCTGCCAAGTCCAGCTGGGGAAGGGAGCCTCCTGTCCCTTTCAGTACCAAAGGTTACTAATACTAAGTATTAGGATCCTCTCCCCCGGCCCCACGCAAATGAAAATATAGAAGCATTTTAAATGACTTTATCTTTCAGAATAATCAGCTTCAAACCATCAATTTGTCCTCACTGACACACACTTCACATTATTTGGCACTGCAATTATGAGAGAGTGACCAAGTGCCATGGGCTTATTTTACAGATGGTCCACAGTACCCTAGCCAAGATAAGGATTAACTAACCCAGGTACAAACTTAAACAACTAGGAAGGAGATCTAAGAACTTCAGAAAAGGCTTTTGAAAATGTAGAGCCCATAAACTCTAGAGCAGGGAGAGTCCCTCATACACTGGGCAAACCTCAACCCCACAGATCTCTATCCGGTTCTGTTAAAAGCCTTAGGAAGGAGGCAGGAGGGGAGCCAGGGTGGAGACTACAAAGCAGGACGGAGTGACAGCTGTTCTGAAGCTAGTTGCTGGCGGAAGCCAAACTGCCTGGCTATTCCCGTCCCAGGAGCTAGGGAGGGTTTGCTGCAGACGCTTGTCTGCATACCAGGGAAGCGGAGGGCAGGACCGGGCAGAAATCTGGGTACAGACCGAACTCGCTCCAACTCCTCTCGCGACTCAGGTCTCCACGTTACACTTGGAATGAGCCTGCTCGCTCCCCCTCCGTCCCCGAGTCCCACTTCGCCCCTTCTCCCGTCCATCCACGGTACACGCATGCCCAATTCTCTGCCCACCCATAGCAATGAGCCACCAAAAGGCCGCCCTTTTTCACTAAGCGGTGTTGCTTGTCGCCCTCGCCCCCTCCGGCTGGGGAGGGCGGCGCCCCCTGCGCTGACGGCCAACGCAGCCCGAGGCGCGCAGACCGCAGCTGTGCCCACTGGGTGTGGCCCCAACGCACGTCCCCTTCCCCTGGGACACCGCCAAGCTTCCGGCAGCCGGCAAAGGCTCCTGAAGCCGAGCTTCCAAGGGGGCCCAGAAAGGACAGGGTCGTGCAAGGCTGGTGGGGGAAAGCCAGGAAAGGAGAGGGGGAAGAGAGCACGCGGCTGCCCGATGAGGCGGCGGCGCACGCACCCGAGACCCGATGTAGTGCACCGCTTCAGCGCCGCGGCTCCCGCCGCGCAGACACCGCACCCGCAGCATCGCCTCGCGCCTGCCTGGTCCACAAGCCGACTGTGCCCAGCGCTCAGCCACCTCCTTCCGAGTGCCCCGAGAGCGCGCCCGCAGCAGGGGGTCCCGGTGCTCGGCCTTTTGTAGCCTCGCCCCGCCCCGGCCGCCCCACCCACCCCCGCGCGCCCCATTGGCTGCCGGGAGCAGGTGGCGGGGCCGCGAGCGCCCGGCGGCGCGCGGGGCCGCCCGGGAGTTAGGAAGAGCAGTGAGAGCGGCGGACGCGGGGTGAGGTCCCCCGGGCTGGCCCTCTGTTAGCTAGTCAGTCCGCCCACTGGTATCTGCCGGGCTCCGCCAGCCCCGCCCGGGTCCGCCGAACCGGGCCCCCAGTCTCAGGGACGGCGGGGAGGACGCGATTTCTGACGAATCAAGTAATGATATATACATGTATGGTTTTAATTTTACATTTATGGATTTAAATATGCAAAGCGTGAGTAGAGTCTCACGTTCAAATTCATCTCCGTGCACTGATCCAGTCCCCTCATTTTGCAGTGAACGAAACCACCTCAAGTTTAGGTGGCTTCTTAGGGCAACACCGGGATGGAGCCTGGAGGGGACCAAGTCTGGAACTCAGGTCATCCGCTCCCCGGGGTGCTGCGTGGTCCACCCACTAGCCTGTTACGTGTTCTTTGGAATACTTGTCGTTTCAAATAGTCTTCGGCCATGTGTCCCTGGCTTGAGAAACTCAGTCATGAAAATAGAGATAAATGTGGGCCAGAAATGGGGGAGGGCTACAGGGAATTTTTTCCCTTGTATTTCATGTATTTAAAATTTTGTTTCAATTTGATAAGGATACATTTGTTAGAAAAGTAGCTCCCAAACAGTGCAAAGTTTTAATTGCTGCGGATTTGTGCAAAACTAGAGAACTCGGTTTAACATTTACATTGTTAGAAGGAGAGGGGACAGAGAGTATTTCATGTCTGTGCCTACAATATATGTAATTACTTATTTTTAATAAGTAATTAAGAGCTGTCTTTTAAACTGTGTTGTCTCACACTCATTTTCCAGTTCAGGCACTAGACAAGCAGGATAGCATGGTGGAAACAGCCATGGTGAGGGAATTGGGAGTACTGGGTTCCGGTCTTGACTCTGTTATAGACTACCTTGTGTCTTCTTGAGTTGCAATCTTCTTATCCTCAAAGGGAGAACAATTGCATTTATTGTCCCAAGCACACAAATGGGCCAAAAGGAGAGATCGTACACGTAGAACTTAATGTGGCACTAAGAACTATACGAATTTGAGGTAATATTTTACCAGCCCTAACAATAAGGAGGCCTCCAAATGTGATAATCAGGTGAAAGGAGTCAATAAATCTAGGTTCTAGTCTTAGCTTTGCTACTAACTTGCTGTATGACCTGGGATCAAATTCCTTCACCTTTCTCATAAAGGTGTCACACTTCTAGTAAAGGCTTTGGGAAATCTCTAACATTTCTCAAAATTTACAGAGTGCCTTCTCCCAGCAATTAAATGCAGCCACCTCTAAGTTCTAATTCTCTCAGTGTACTTAGCGTGGCCAGAGATCTGCTGCTCTTCAATAAAGGAATGTAAGGGGACAGTAAGTATACACAACAAGTGGTATTGATATTACTTGTTCCATTTCTGTCTGAGATCTGAGGACATCCTCATGTCACTCATTAAAGGCACTATTTTGATTTTGTAGATGTAAGAATTGGGAGTGTCTGGAAATAATAAGGCCAGGAGGTTATTAAGTTTTACATTACAAAAAAAAACTCATTATAGTCATAGAACATACGTTTATCTCCTGGAATCCAGAGGAAAGTGTATGGATAGAGCCACCCAAACCAGTCCTACCACTGTAAAAACAAATCAAAGCACTTTCCTCACCCCCTAATTTTCTTTTCCTATTTATTAATTTATTGTTCATTTATTTTTTGCTCTTGAAAAAGTTCTGTAACAATTTTTAGATTGACCTTATCAGTTGGAAGCACACGTCTTCCTCACTGGTTTGTTTGTGTACTGCTGAGCCAACTCTGCAAAGTATTGATGGTGATACCTTTTAACACCTTGGTCTTTGGTTGCTCCTTTTTTCAGAAGAAATGGAATACACTGTGAACTCTGCCGTCTTTTCCCTCATTCACAACAGGTCAGCATGACACCAATAACTTTGACTGAGCCAGTACCTGTAGGATTTTGGTGGTCTCGTAACTAATGGTTATACGTATTCATGTCTAATAGTAGTATACTCTTGTAGGTTAATCTAGAGGCATAATTTAGGGTAATGTGGCAGATGGGGGGGACAGGTAAGAGGACAAGGAATAGAAAACACATCAGAAGCATGGCAAATTCTGCTTTCCAATATCTCCCTCATTACTGTTGCTTTGGGGATATGCCCAACTCTACCTAGTTCCAACCAACAAAGTACAGAGTTTTTGAAACGTGTCCTGAGATTTAAACAAAAAGCTAGTATAGTTACAGGGTCAAGAAAATAAATAACAAAAGAGCTTATTGTAAGAAATCATTATTTCACTATCATGACTGACATCAGAATCTGTACATAGGAAACAATCATAATGTGTTCCTAGAACTTAGAGATACAGATACTCTGTGAAGCTCACACACACACACACACACACACACACACACACACACACATGGATGAGATTGGCTATCGGCAGAAGTTACCCACTCTAAGAGACATTTGTACCTATAGTTTAAGAGACAGGGTATCTCTCAAATGAAATCAGAAAAAAGTGGGATTACTCAAATTCAAACAAGGTGACTTAAATATATTCTCATGACTGGAATGTAATTAAAGGAAGATGCAATTTTTAAAAAGTATTATTTGGACTGCATTAATAAAATGTCTCTGGAAGGGTACACGAGACACGGATAACTTAAGTTGGCCCTGGGACAGGGACCTGAGTGACTAGGGGACAGGGCAAGAGGGAGATTTTTCACTGTATACCCTATTGTACTTTTACATTTTGAACATGTGAATGAATTACCTAATAAACAAATAAATATTTAAAGGACTGCATTTATAGAGGTATGATTGACAAAATGGAGTTTTTACAAAGGAAGCCAGAGTGTACCATCTATCAGAGTCTATTCATCCAGCTCTATCTAATGATGGAATCAGAATATTCTGGTTCCTGGAAAGGTGATATCTATCGAGGACAAGAATGATTTCATGGGTTTTGATGAAATATCCTTTAAGAATATTCACCTCCTTCAGATTCTGAGTTTACCAAGCAAGCTTCCAATTCCTGGGAATGGGGACATGGGGAGGGGGTTACCCTGCAGGATGAGCACAAGTGAAAGATAAGGCTGGAAAGATAGAACCTTCATCGTCAAGTATTAAATCCTTTTTCTAGCTTATCCTTCACAGTCTGGTGGGTGTGGTTAGTGTAGCTCAGTCCTTGTTCTCAAAGTATGTTCTCCCTTTCCTGCCTGCCTAGTCAATTCTGGGTAAACTGATAAAATTCAGTTTCTGGACCTGAAATGCTAGGGGACCTGCTTGGCCCCCACCACACCCCATTCTCTTACCTCACAGCATCTGTCACACTGCACTGGAATTGCCTGCTGATCTCTCTCTCACTGGGCCATTGGCTCCAAAAGGGCAGGGAGCCTCTTTTATCTGCCACTGTATCCCGAGCACAGCGCCTGACAAAACATAGGCCCTCAATCAGTCATCCCGTGAACGAGGTGCTGCTCTGAAAGCCCAGGCTAGGATCACCGGACCTCCCTCTTTGAGTCATTGATTTCAACATCTTTATGTCTCTAGAAATCCTCTCACATAACTTCAGCTTTCCCCACTATTCAGCTGACTTCCAAGTTGTTCTTTCCAAGTAGCAGCACTTTCTCTCTACATTTCCAACTACTTGCAGCTCAGAATGTTAGCCTAGGAGCTCTGATACCAATTTTCAGATGTACCTTGGGCAAGTCACTCGCCTTCACTCAGCCTGAGGTTTCTCATTGAAAATAAAGGCACTAGTCACTAGATAATCAATACGGTCACTTCCAGCTCTAAAAATGCTATACTTCTACACTGGTAGAAGCACCAGTCAGCTGAGTTTTTGTCAGCACCTCAAACTCAGTGTGCCTGCACGGGAGCTCGCACCAGCCCTTCCTGCTAACTCTTGTCAACGGCTCTGTCATATTTTAGTCATTTTGGCTGGAAACTCTCTGGGCATTTTTGCCTCCTCCTAATCTAGTCCTCCATATCCAAGGAGTTGCAAAATTTTATGAAAGCAGCCTCTGAAACACTGTCCTTTTACACATCTTTTTAGGATTTTTATTAGTTGTCAACAGCAGGGTTATTACTGCCCAGCATTTCTCAGTGTGGTGGAGTCTTTCATCAGATGACCACTGCAAACCGTAGCTCCAACTAAGTTAAACCCAGCTTTCTCCAAGTATTTAAAATAATCTTGGCTTAAATCGGCATTCAAACTGACCTGGCTTTAAGAAAATTAAGGAAGAGGGGCTTCCCTGGTGGCGCAGTGGTTGAGAGTCCGCCTGCTGATGCAGGGGACACGGGTTCGTGCCCCAGTCCGGGAAGATCCCACATGCCGCGGAGTGGCTGGGCTCGTGACCCATGGTTGCTGAGCCTGCACGTGTGGAGCCTGTGCTCCACAGTGGGAGAGGCCACAGCGGTGAGAGGCCCGCGTACCGCAAAAAAAAAAAAAAAAGAAAATTAAGGAAGAAACATGTAGCGTCTGCTTCAAGGAATCTTCTAATTTCTTTCACTTCAGTCTTTAGATACCCTCTGGAATTTAAAAGCAGTAAGCACTCTTCTCTTTCAGGTCCTAAGTAAACTTAAACTAAAAGGCAAAGGTCATAATGATAATATGTGATAATGTCTTGATACATGAGTATATGGCAGGCAATTTTTGTTAATGGAAAAACAACTGCATCTGTTCCAGCCCAGTCTTTTACTTTTAAATAGCAGCTTTATTGAGATATAAATTCACATAGCATAAAGTTCACTCTTTTTTTTTTTTTTTTTTTTTTTTGCTGTACGCGGGCCTCTCACCGCCGTGGCCTCCCCCATTGCGGAGCACAGGCTCCGGACACACAGGCTCCGCGGCCATGGCTCGCGGGCCCAGCCGCTCCGCGGCATGTGGGATCCTCCGGGATCGGGGCACGAACCCGTGTCCCCTGCATCGGCAGGCGGACCCCCAACCACTGCGCCACCAGGGAAGCCCAAGTTCACTCTTTTAAGGAGTACAAGTTGGTGGTTTTTAGTATAGTCACAGAGTTGTCCATCCATCATCACTAATTCCAGTACATTTTCATCATCCCCAAAAGAAATCCTGTACTCATTAGCAGACACTCCCCTTCCACCTCCTCCCAGACCCTGGCAACCAATAATCTACTTTTTATCTATTGATTTACCTATTCTGGGCATTTCATATAAATGGAGCCATGCAATATGTGGTCTTTTGTGTCTGGCTTCTTTCAATTAGCATAATGTTTTTAAGGTTAACCCATATTGTAGCATGTATCAATACTTCATTCCTTTTTTTTCTTTTTAACATCTTTATTGGAGTATAATTGCTTTACAATGGTGTGTTAGTTTCTGCTTTATAACAAAGTGATCGGCTGTACCTATACATATATCCCCATATCTCCTCCCTCTTGTGTCTCCCTCCCACCCTCCCTATCCCACCCCTCTAGGTGGTCACAAAGCACAGAGCGGATCTCCCTGTGCTATGCAGCTGCTTCCCACTAGCTATCTATTTTACTATTCCTTTTTAAGGCCAAATAATATTCCATATCTGTTCTATCCATAGATAGATTTACCACATTATATTTATCTATTCATCAGTTGATGGACATGTATAGTTTTCATTTGGGGCTATTATGAATAGTGCTGTTATGAACATTTACATACAAGTTTTTTTGTGAATGTATTTTTTCATTGATCATGGATGTATATCTAGGAGTGGAATTGCTGTGTCATATGTTAACTCCATGGTTAACACTCTGAGGAACTGGCAAGCTGTTTTCCAAAGTGGCTGCATGAGTTTTACATTCCCACCAGCAATGTGTGAGGGTCCCAGTTTCTTCACATCCTCATCAACACTTGTAAGTCCATTGTTTTTGATCATATCCATCCTAGTGGGTGTGACATGGTGTCTCACTGTGGTTTGAATTTGCATTTCCCCAGTGACTAATGATGTTGATGGTCTTTACATGTGCATATTGGCCATTTGTACATCATCTTTGGGTCACCTCAGTCTTAGGACAGATAAAAATTAAAATACCTTTATTTAGAGAGGAACTGATGCCCGTTTATAGGAACCAACAGCATTCTTTCAAGTGAGGCCAAATTAATAGTTGTTTAAAAATGCAAAGGGGGAATACTTCTTTAAATATATAGCATAGGACTCTGGGGTTAAAAACACACTTTTATCTTTAAAAAGTTACAAAAGTTAACCTCAAAGCTAAGTGATTTCTCTTAAGGAAAGCTAAGGAAATTTCTCTTTTAGAGCAGAAAAATAAATAGTAACTACTGCTCACATCAAGAATTAAACAATGGGCTTGTAAGAGACATTACCACCAATATTCCTATCCTTTGGAGGAGCCTCTGAGACTTGCTTAGGACTTAGTAGATAATGTAACAAATCTGCTGTTTCGAAAAAGACAAAGTTATCATTTTAATATAAATGAACCCACAGAGAAAAACTCAGTTCACATGAAAGATAAAGTATAAGGGGAGGGGGGCTATCATACAGCCCTGCCCCTGACAGTGCTCAATTAATATTTGTTGACTGAATTAATTTGAAAATAACTTCCACTCTACTTAATAATAGCTACTATTTACTGAGTGCTTAAATGTGCCAGATTAAGAGCTTCATGTATGTTATCTTATTCACTCATCTATGAGGAAGTATTCTTTTTTTTAAATAAGGACAAATTTTATTTATTCATTTATTTTTTAATTTTATTTATTGATTGATTGATTTTTGGCTGCGTTGGGTCTTCGCTGCTGTGCGCGGGCTTTCTCTAGTTACAGCGAGCAGGGCTACACTTCGTTGTGGTGCGTGGGCTTCTTATTGCTGTGGCTTCTCTTGTTGCGGAGCACGGACTCTAGGCTCATGGGCTTCAGTAGTTGCAGCACGTGGGCTCAGTAGTTGTGGCTCATGGGCTCTAGAGCGCAAGCTCAGTATTTGTGGCACACGGGCTTAGTTGCTCCGGGCATGTGGGATCTTCCCGGACCAGGGATGTGTCCCCTGCATTGGCAGGCAGATTCTTAACCACTGTGCCACCAAGGAAGTCCTGAGGAGGTATTCTTAAAATAATCTCAAATCTCATGTAGATGAAGAAATTAAGCCTTAGGGAGGTTAAATAAATTGCCCAACGTCAAACAGCTGCCAAGTGACTGACAGAGGCAAATTCAAATGCAGGCACAGATTTCAAAGCCTGTGTCCTTACCTCTCATACCTCTTGATTTTCTCCAAATTCTCAGGGAAATACATATTGCAACACAAGGTATATGTGTAATCCAACTACATTCAATATCAGATACTCTCCTGTAAGCTTCATGTTGTGTCACATGCTTCCATTTATCCTTCAGGATATCTGAGTGTTTCTTCTGGGAGTTATTTATCAGATAACTGCCCTTCTTAGGATAACACTGTACCTATAAAGATTGCGTGGTAGAGTCTTTGACAAATTGAACTTCTACAGGTCAGCTATAGCTGAATGCCAAAGACAGGGAAAGACCAGAACATAGTATGAGCACTCCAATGCCCGCTACAGCAGCATGTATACTAAAATTGGAACAATACAGAGATTAGCATGGCCCCTGCACAAGGATGACATGCAAATTCATGAAGCGTTCCATATATTTATGTAAAAGAATGAAATTAGAACATTCTCTAACACCATACACAAAAATAAACTCAAAATGGATTAAAGACCTAAATGTTAAGACCAGATACTATAAAACTCTTAGGGGAAAACATAGGCAGAACACTCTCTGACATAAATCACAGCAAGATCTCTTCTATCCACCTCCTAGAGTAATGAAAATAAAAACAAGGATAAACAAATGGGACCTAATGAAACTTAAAAGCTTTGCACAGCAAAGGAAAGCATAAAGTATGAGCACTCTAAACAAGCACAGGAATGGCTTAGGTGTTTTACTGAGAACTTTACAGAGGCAAGAGAAGGTACTTTAGCTGTTTAGGTGGAGCTGTTTCCCCTGAACTTCAATCAAAGAGAGGAGAACATAAGGAAGGGGATGGATGCTCCACAAGGGTCTATCCTATGGGGATGGTTCTGGAAATAGACTACATATTCATCCCCACTTGAGTCCACCCTTAAGACTTTTCGCAGGGGCTAAAATAGCTCCACTCACCCTGCTGAAAAAGGTGCCTCACATTTCCCTCTGAGTTGGCACTTCCCTTTCCTAACCCAACAGCCGCTAGCACTGGTGGTGCTGGCCAGTGGTGGGCCACATCTAGTCAGCACCCAAGAGTGAGGAAGGCATTTGGCCAATTCCAGAAATGGTGGAGAAGTTACTGAATCACCATCATTAAGTTATATAACGTCAGTGCCACAGAGATTTCTTTGCCCATGAACAATTCCTGATTTTGCAGGAAATATCCTTGGATGCCTTAGTGGTGGGAGAGCAGCTTTCACTGGACCCTCTCCCTCGTCTCATTCATTCAGCCTAAATTCCTCTCCCATTATTTTTTCAACCTTCTTCTTAACTCTGACTCCCTGTTTTCACGTCTGGCCTAGATCCTCAAAAAAAAAAAAAAAAAAAAAAAAGCTATGAAATAAGAAAGGGATTGAGTGGCCAACAACTAGCAGATGGGTAAGGAAATTAAAACACATTCAGCATTGGGCTCTTAAGTGAAAAAATAAAAAAATTTAATGAATATTTCTTAAATGAATGAATAAATTTAGGATTTAGAGTAAATAAATTTCATCATAGGATAAAACATGCAGCCACTAAGAAGAATGTTTACAGAGAATTTTAATAACCTAGAGCAATTCCTATGTCATGATATTAAGAGAAAAAGAACAGAATATGAAATTATACATATAGTATGCTCTCAACCGTGATGAATACCTATGCATGTAAAATCCTGGAAAGAAATTCACTAAAATTTTAATAGTTACTATCCTTGGATAGAGATATAATGGGTGTTCTTTATATTCTTCTTTCTGCTTTTCAGCAACTTGTGCAGTTTTCTCTATGAGCCATTCTTACATTTATAATCAGGAAAAAAACCCATAAATGTCAATTTTTTCTTTAGAAGAAAAGGATTCTGTGTATACTGCAAAGAACTCTCTTACTGTCCCAGATGTTTTCCCTCACAGCCCCAGGAAAACTGTAAACCCTGCTCTGGGAGAACACCTCCCATGGCCACCTGGCTCCTCTGTGTCCACACAAGTGATGATCTGGCAGGGCGCGGGGATTAGCGTGGGAAGGCATGTCTGTCTGTTGTGCACTTTGCCCGGCTCTCTCAGATCTGTGCTTGCTGTTTCACTCCCATCTGTCTCACTTGTTGCTGGTGAGGAATTTCCCCAAATTATCACTCCCAGCAGAAGGCATTTCTCTAGCTAGGCCTTGGGAAATGGAGACGTAACATTTGCCAGTTTTCTGTACCCCTCTCTCCGATTGGCTTGGGCTACATCCCAGGAGAAAGCACTTATCCCCACCCCCATCAAGATCATTTAAGTGGCAAAGCTCCCCCCACAGTCATGTCACGTTCTCACTAAAGAAAGGCCTGCCTAAATAGAATTATTCAGAATTTGCAAGCTTAGGGTCCAGGTAGGAGCCAATTTTAAATTTTTGCTTAGGAATCCTAAATTTCCATTTCTGCCAGGCTGTTCAGAATTTAAAAGCAAAACGATATACTAAGACTGAGGATTGTAAGGCCTGAGCCACAGATGTTCAGCCGTAAGACGGAAATGAAATGATCTGAGAGGCATGAATGTTTAATGAGGCCTGATTTAGAAATGACAGAATATGTAGCCCACACATGGCCTCTTCTAGAAAACTATCTTGTTCATGTGAATGTTGACGCATATCAACGTTCCCCAGAGAGCTCATCTGCCACCTGAGACGGTGTACTTTTCTGGCCCAGCTCTGTAGCAGCCGAATTACTGACTCAACAACCAATGTATGGCTGGGAAATCCAGTAATCCCAAATTCTCATACACAGCCAATTAAAATAAATGTTTACTACTATAGGACAGATTCCTCACTGACTCTGTTTAGATCAACTTGTAATGTTTCTTTGTTGTCCTTGTTTCTCAGGTCCAAAGCCGTCTCTAGCCTCCACAGGCAGAGCAAAGCAATTCCTCCCTGAGTACCAGTGCACCTTGTTAATGCCTCTTTTACAGCACTTGTTACATGCCTGTAACAGCTTGTTTCCAGATCTGTCTCTATCACCAGACTGAGACCTCTGGAGAGCAAGGGCTATAGGTGCTGTACCAGAGCACAGTGATTGCCGCTTAATAAATGTCTGTGGAATTAATTGCCTAATCAAAATGTTCATTTTTTTCCCCTCTCAGATTGATACCGCACTTTAAACAATGTTTAACATATTTGAGAGAGGCATATTTATAGAATTTTAGAACCAGGAGGGACCTCACTTTGTTGATGGGATAACCACGGCTCAGAAAAGCCTAATGACCCATACGAGTCCATCAAACGTTGCTGAGATCAGTGCAATTCTCTTTGCAAGAGTTAAATGAACTTTAGGAACATGGACTTTTATTTTACGTTCTGGGAATTCAAATCTGTAAAACTTTAATTTCCAGGTTTAGCAAAATGGTGCTAACAGGCCTCAAGAAGTATTTTAAAGGTGGATAGTATAGGTCGGCATTTGACCCAAGTCTGCCCTCTAAACTTGCAGAAGATACTATCAAGAGAAATCTTACTTTAATGTGTTAAAACTATTCTCATGAGTTTGTGGGACATTTTATTTTTATTTTCCATTACAGGTTTTAGATTTATAGAAAAGTTACAAAGGTAGTACAGAGTTCCTATATACCTGTCACCCAGTGTCAGTTCTCCCTAATGCTGTCATCTTACATTACCACGGTACATTTGTCAAAACAAAGGAACTGGGCTTCCCTGGTGGCGCAGTGGTTGAGAGTCCACCTGCCGATGCAGGGGACACAGGTTCGTGCCCCAGTCCAACGGGAGAGGCCGCAACAGTGAGAGGCCCCGTGCCCCAGTCCAACGGGAGAGGCCGCAACAGTGAGAGGCCCGTGTACCGCAAAAAAGAAAAACAAAACAAAACAAAACAAAAAACTAAGGAACTAACACTGTGTATTCCTATTAATGAAACTCCAGACTTTATTCAGATTTCACCAGTTTTCCCACCAATGTCCTTTTTCCATTCCAGGATCCCATCCAGAATACCACATTATGTTTAGTTGTCGTGTCTTCTCTGGTCTTCTCTGGTCTGTGACTGTTTCTTAGTCTGCTCTATGACAGTTTGTTTGTTTTTAGTTTTTATTGGAGTATAGTTGATTTACAATGCTGTGTTCATTTCAGATATACAGCAAAGTGAATCAGTTATACATATACATATATCCATTCTTTTTTATATTATTTTCCCATATAGGCCGTTACAGGGTACTGAGCAGAGTTCCCTATGCTATATAATAGGTCCTTATTAGTTATCTATTTTATATATAGTAGTGTGTATATGTCAATCCCAATCTCCCAAATTATCCCTCCCCCCCTTACCCTCTGGTAAGTATAAATTTATTTTCTACATCTGTGACTCCAGTTCTGTTTTGTAAATAAATTCATTTGTACCCTTTTTTTTGGATTCCATATATAAACGATATCATATATTTGTCTTTCTCTGACTTACTTCATTCAATCTCTAGGTCCATCCTTGTTGCTGCAAATGACATTATTTTGTTCTTTTTTATGGCTACCATGATAGTTTTGAAGAGTACTGGTTGGGTATTTTGTAGATTGTCCCTCAAACTGGTTTGGTCTTATGTTTTCCTCATGATTAGACTGGGGTTATGTATGTGTTTTTGGAAAGCATACCACAAATGCCAAGTGCCCTTCTCATCACATTACATCAGGATGTAAATGATATCCCCATGCTCTCACTGGTGAGGTTAACCCTGATCACTTGGTGAAGGTGGTATGTGCCAGGTTTCTCCACTATAAAGTTAGTGTTTTTCCTTTCCATTCTCTATTCTTTAGAAGCGAGTCACTAGGACCGGCCTGGAAGGGAAGAGAGGTTTATCTTCATATAGTATTTGGAATTCTTTCATTAGGGAGATTTATCTCTTATCCTCCCTTTATTTATGGAGATTTTAGTTTAGTAGATAATAAAAATTCCTTGAATTTGTGGGAAGTTAAACTAAAATTATAACTGTATAAGACAGTAAGTTTGGGCCGATATAAAGTAAGCATATGGTGTTAGAATATGAATTTAAGAGATAAACACCTCTTTGGGGGACACCACCATGGCTGAGAGAGATCACATCAATAAACTTTCCAGATTACTGAAATGTATTGCTTCAATCACCAAGAGCTTTTTTTTTTTAATATATAAATTTCTCCCATTCTTCTGGCTGCCTTTCTACGGTATATCATATGCTTTTATCTTCTTGAACAGAATATCCTGAACAAAAATTTAGCCTTTTTACAAAAATTGATCATGATACTGAAATTCACAGCAATGATGATGATTAAACTTGACGACCTCTAAAGCTTTTTCCAATCCAAGTTTAACAACTATCAGACAAGATTAATGAAGTTACGTCCCCAAATAACCAAAGACTTCTTGTTTTAAACCTAAGGTTTTTACTTTGGGCTGGGGTACAGTGGTCTCAGCCTTACTTCTAGATCAGTGAGAAGCAACAGGTGTTCACACAGGAGCAGGCAGGACAGCTCATACAAATCACGCAGGGAGGTTGTTAAAAGCCAGATTCTGATTCAGGCCTGAGATTCTGCATTTCTAACAACCTCCCAGGTGATGCAGTGTTGCTGGTCTATAGATCATTCTTTGAGTGACAAGGACCCAGGAAACCCTACATACCCAACTTTGTCGTCTGGCTGTTGGCAAGGCTTTAGGAGGCCAGGAAGTTCCTGGGACAGGGCAGAACTTTTCTCTCATGCTGCAAAGAGCTTTGAATAGACATGGATCATTCACAAAGTACAGTCAGAGCTTAGAAAAAGAAGGAGCTAGGTAACCAAAATAAATAACTCATTCTTCTAAAATAAGCCAAAGGAGGGAAAGAGAATTCTCTTCCTTAAGAGAACTACTTTAGAGGCAAACAGTTCTTGGACTTTCTGGTTCCTTTGATGTTGAAAAGAAGCACCCAGACTACATCAAAAGGACAATAAGCTAGTTTTACATAAAGATCAGTTTTGTGGAGAGAGGTCCACTTCCAGAACTTGAGGCTTCTTATCCTAAAATTACACTTGAGGATTTTAGGATGACACTAATGTACATTTTATATGATTGCTTCTATTTTCTTACAAACACAAGGTGGGTTTGTCTGTCCTTCAAGATCTAAGCCACAGCAGCCAAACCCTTAGTTGCTTTCAAATTAAGCTAATATGACATATGGAATCTACTTATTTAAATCTAAAGTCATTCCTCGCTATCCAAGGGGGATTGGCTTCAGGAGCCCTGTGGATTCCAAAATCCATGGATGCTCAAGTCAGGGTTTCTTTCAAGTCCTAGTCTTTCACCACTCCATTTCCATAGCTCAGAAAGATATTTTGCATACATTTCAAAATGCTTATCCCTGTTTACAATGTCATTAATAAAGCTGATTCTGCCAACTTGTGCCTAACCCTTGAGCAAGTTGCAGCTTTAATGTTATATCAAGTAATCATCAGAGGAAAAATAGCTGAGATTTGACCTCATTTCTTGAGTAGATATGTTTGTGGTTGTCAGCTAGCTAAGCTAGTGGTTTAGTTAATATTATACAGAGTTATTGCTAAACTCTTTTTCTCCCCAGATAATGACTAAAAATCAAAGTTTATAGCATGAATTGTTACCAGTTGATTAGATTCTGAATTTATCATACTGGGTAACAAATATTATGTGAGTTGATTTAATTAATTAATTAATTAATTAATATATTTTAAATTGTTTGGCCGCACTGCGAAGCATGTGGGATCTTACTTCCCCCACCAGGGTTCCAACCCGCACCCACTGCAGTGGAAGCACGGAGTCGTAACCACTGGACTACCAGGGAAGTCTGCAGAGTTGATTTTAGATGAAAAAATGACTCTGGTATCATTGACTGAATTATAAAAGGTAAAGAAGAAAAATGTTGACTGCTGCCTGAAAAAATTTAGCTTGGTAAATATATATCTAAGACAGTGGCAGGCACTATGGCAGGGTGAGGTGCAGCCAGCATAGTAGTGGGAACATGGGCTCTAGAGCTGTACTTCCAGGTTTGAAGTCTGACTCAACCATTTGTTGGCTGTATGACCTTGTGAAGTTGTTTAAACCCTCTGGATCTCAGCTTTCTTGACTGTAACAGGAATAATACTAGTACATAACTCACAGAGTTGTTATGATGATTAAGTAATATATGTAAAGCACCACTCACTACATGTTCGCTATTGTTATTCTTATTCATAGGAACTGGGGGACTTCCCTGGTGGCGCAGTGGTTAAGAATCCACCTGCCAATGCAAGGCACACAGGTTTGATCCCTGGTCTGGGAAGATCCCACATGCCGTGGAGCAACAAAGCCCATGCGCCACAACTACTGAAGCCCGCATGCCTAGAGTCCGCGCTCGGCAACAAGAAAAGCCACCGCAATGAGAAGCACGTGCACCTCAAGGAAGAGTAGCCCCCTCTCGCCACAACTAGAGAAAGCCTGCGAGCAGCAACGAAGACGCAGCGCAGCCAAAAATAAATAAAATAAATTTATTTTAAAAAAATAGGAACTGGGGCTTCCCTGGTGGCGCAGTGGTTGAGAATCCGCCTGCCGATGCAGGGGATACGGGTTCGTGCCCCGGTCCGGGAGGATCCCACATGCCGCGGAGAGGCTGGGCCTGTGAACCATGGCCGCTGAGCCTGCGCGGCCGAAGCCTGTGCTCCGCAGTGGGAGAGGCCACAACAGTGAGAGGCCCGCGTATCGGAAAAAAAAAAAAAAATAGGAACTGAAATGGGGAGAAGGGGAACTAGTCAAGACAGGAAGGCAAGTGTGGCCACATTAAGAAAAAGATGTTGAGAGCAAGTCCAGAAATGGGGAAGATAATACTTTCTACATCTGCTTCCTACATCAGGTATTCTCTGGACATGACTACAACACTCTTGTATATAACTCTTCACTATTTGCATGTGTGTTTGTGTGTGGGTGTAATATTTCAAAGTGATTTCCTATATATCATTTCATTTGATTATCAGCCATCTAGGGAGGTAAAATCTCTTATGCAATCTAGCAAATACTGCTGACTCTCACAGTATGTGGGTAAGGCAAGCACAGGATGGACCCTCAGAGTACCAAAGTACAGTGCAGGAGAGCACAGTAGAGCATAGCTGGCCATCCCTTCCTGTCTGGATTACTAGAAGTGTTGCTGGGCTCTTTATATGTCACTGGAGATGTAATGTGGGGCTATTTTCTTTCCCAAGATGACCTTATTGTACATTTCCTGAAAGCATTATATTTGATGATCCTCACAGCTTCACATTCATCAAATATATTGGGTTGGCCAAAAAGTTTGTGCGAGTTTTTCTGTAAGATGTTACAGAACGAACTTTTGGCCAACCCAATACTTCATGTTCCTTGGTAGTAAGCATATTTTGCATGCCTCACCCAGCCTTAGCTATGTATCAGAAAGTAGCCATTTAAAGCACTTTCTCTGTTTAGTCCTGAGAGATACTTGAATTGCTGTTTTGTTTTGTTTGTTTTTGCTATGATAGCAAGGCAATATCCTATAGAACCATGCCCCCAAAATATTTCAAATAGAATTAATGGACCAGTAGAAATGACAATATGGTGATGATCAGAACATAATCTCTAGCTGAGTAATAGGAAACGTGTCAAAGAAGTTATTGGCTTATTGTTATTAATTAAAACAATAATTAACATTGGCCACTTACCATGTGCCTGGCAGTATGCCAAGTGTTTTATGTGACTGTAATCAACGTGATATTGCAATATGCCCAGCTATAGCAAACAGGAGGAGTTTAATAGATATTTGTTGAGTAAATAAATCTGTGAGATAGGAATTACTTTTATCAATTTTACAAATGATGAAAATTAGGTTTAGAATTTTAAGCTTTGCCTAAGGTCACATAACTAATAAGTAACAAGTGAACCTAGCTGGTAAACTGAAATTTGATTGTAGCATAACATAGTGTAGTGGTTCAGAGTGGGAACCACAGAGCTAGTTTTGAATCCTAGCTCTGCCACTTACTAACTCTGTGACCTTGGGGGAGTTACTTAGCCTTTCTGTGCCTCAGTTCCTTCATCTGTAAATTAGAAATAATAATCCCAACCTCCCAAGGTTATTGGGAGGATTAAATGAGATCACACATGTAAAGCACTTAGAACTGTGACTGGCACCCTCTAAATATAGCTATTACTGTTTAGTAGAGCCTTATATTACATACCAATAGAGTTTTCTACTTTTCAAAAGAAATTTTTATACATTATCTCATAACGTCCTTATAAGGACGTTATGAACAATAATCATTACAATTAAGATAATAGAATCTCATGGAGTATAATCAATAAAAATATTGAATCACTATGTTGTACACCTGAAACTAATATAATATTCTAAATCAACTATACTTCAATTTAAAAAATATGATCTCGGGCTTCCCTGGTGGCGCAGTGGTTGAGAGTCCGCCTGCCAATGCAGGACACACGGGTTCGAGCCCTGGTCTGGGAAGATCCCACATGCCACGGAGCAGCTGGCCCCGTGAGCCACAATTACTGAGCCTGCGCGTCTGGAGCCTGTGCTCCGCAACAAGAGAGGCCGCGATAGTGAGAGGCCTGCGCACCGCGATGAGGAGTGGCCCCCACTTGCCACAACTAGAGAAAGCCCTCGCACAGAAACGAAGACCCAACACAGCCATAAATACATAAATAAAAATTAAATAAATAAATAAATAAATAATAAAAAATATGATCTCACTTAATCCTCATAATAATCCATTTTATAGATTACAAGAATCAGGCTCAGAAAGGTTAAATGGATTGCTAAAGATCATACAACAAGTAGTTAGGCCCTGCTGAGAAAACATAGAATGAAAGATTAACACACAGTGTCAACTCTTAAAATAAGAAGGGAGTAGAAGGAAGACAGGTAGGAAAACAACTAGCTCATTCAAGGCATAATGAAGCCATGTACTAAAAGGGGTGCAGGTTACACGCTGAGGAAAGCCAAAGGAAGAATTGATTAATTCTGTCTGGAGGTGGTATGTTTGCCTAGAATCCATCCCAGTGGCACCAAAGCAGGTCAGACACTGTTTCATGGCAATGAAACATATTGAGTCTGCTTGAAGTCAGAAAAGTTTGAGGGTGTGAGAGTAGCAGAGAAACATGGAAAGAAGTTTCCCAAAGAAAACTTTGAAAAATGCCTAAGCATTCATGACCACTCCCACACATTTTTTTGGACGTGGGAGGGAAACAGTGACCTTCATTTCAAAGGACAAATGAAGTATTCAGCACCGAAGATAATGTGAACAATGTGGGAAGTGAGTTATACATGGCCTGAGGCATGTAGAAATTATGTGAAAATAAGTAACTATATATCAACAGATTGTTTCATACACCTGGGTGTGAATCTTGGGAAAACCTAGAACCACAGTTGAGCACACTTCAGACTCAAATTTTACAGCCTTAGGGCTTATTTGGTTCTGGACTCCCTCTAGTGGTTCAACCTTTGGTGCTTTAATTGGTACTCTTCAGTTCGTAGAATCATCAAATTTTGGGTCATATTAAAAACAAGCAAAAGGACCACACAACTCCTGAGTGGTTTCCCACAAGAATAAAACTATGTGATTGAATGGTATGATAATGTGGCTATTAAGGTAGTTGAAATAATTGTGTTTCAAATGGTCTGACCTAAAGGGACACAGTGGATTTCACTGGCTGACTAGAAAAGCCAGTTATAGTTCTGCTGAGAATGTGTAGATAATAGCTGAAGGTCCAGGAACAGCATTTCTGTTTGCTTTCGTTTGCAACCTAAGGTGAGAATTCAACCTTTTAGGGATAGAGAGAAGTGACTGTTTTCTGGGCATATGGGTCCTACAAGGTCAGAGAATTCTAGCTTGACCTTGTATAAAGTCAACCTTTCAGACCAACCCAAAGCAACATGTGGTTTCCTTCATATCATATCCCTAATATTGCAACCTATACATCTGTTTTAAACCAAATTCAGAAAATTCTAAGAGTGATTTAACTTTATTTGCTTCCCTATATTGGCTTTGGTTATGCCCCTTGGCTATGTCTCCTGCTTCTTGCACATGACCACATGAGGAGGCAGACTCTTGTGTTCACTCCATTAAACTTGCACTTCCTGGCCAGTTCTGCACTACAGATATACATAAATCTGCCAACTCTTTAATATGACAGCCCTTTGCATATTTAGGACAGTTATCATGTCCTGTCTTCTTTCCCTTTTTTGGATCCCCAAAGCTTCTTGGAACCAGAATAAAAGAACCTCTGTGAGGTAGAGGTATCATAATTGAATAACTTAATGGGCATTTTGTTCACATCTTCAGAGGTAAAAACATTGGCTTTTTAAAAAAAATTTTATTGAACTATAGTTGATTTACAATGTTGTGTTAGTTTCAGGTGTACAGCAAAGTGAATCAGTTGTGCATACACACGTATCCATTCTTTTTTAGATTCTTTTCCCATATAGGTTATTATAGAATATTGAGTAGAGTTCCCTGTGCTGTACAGTAGGTCCTTATTAGATATCACTTTTATATATAGTAGTGTGTATATGCTAATCACAATCTCCTGATTTATTCCCCCCCCACACCTTCACCTTTGGTAACCATAAGTTTGTTTTCTCCGACTGGGACTCTATTTCTGTTTTGTAAATAAGTTCATTTGTACCCTTTTTTTAGATTCTACGTAAAAGAAATATCATATGATATTTATCTTTCTCTCTCTGATTTAGTATGATAATCTCTAGGTCCATCCGTGTTGCTGCAAAAAAAATTGGCTTTTTATTTCAGAAAATACAAAGCTGTTCTTGAAAAGTCTGAGTTTAGAGTCTTTGTTCTCCAAAGAGAATAGAAGGCAATACGATTAAGAGAAAGAAGCAAACAGGATGTAATGGGTGATTTACCCATTTCAGGACCTCCTCTTAGTATGCTATTTTCTAGTTCCTTTTAAGTTGTTCCAGCACAGTGGTTGGAAACACACAGCAGAGATCTGATAAGTGACTGTGGACTCCAGAAGTTAGTCATAGTGTCTGCCCTGAGGTTTGGATAGAGTGAGGCCAGGAATGGGCATTAGTCATAAGATCCCAGATCTGACAGTACTTTCCATTAAGAGATCACTATGGAGTCTGCAGCTGATTATTTGCATAAGTAGGAAGAAAAAGCACTCAAACACCAGTGACTTAAGCATTCCATCTGCAATCTCAATTTTGTAATCACATAAATTTGGGTTTCAGTGAAAGTGGGAAAAACAGAGGTAGAAAGATGTGTGTAGGATAAAAAACAAGGCATATTATCTTGACTTTGAATATCTGTAGCTCTTTTTTTTTTTTTTTTTTTTTTGCGGGCCTCTCACTGTTGTGGCCTCTCCCGTTGCATAGCACAGGCTCCGGGGCACGAACCCTACATCAGCAGGCGGACTCTCAACCACTGCGCCACCAGGGAAGCCCTGTAGCTCTTTTTGATGAGCAGCATTTAAAAGGATAGGAGGAAAGAGTAATTCCCGGTGGGGAGGGGAGAGGAGAGGTGGAAAGAGAATATTAGGTGGAGGTCTTAATAATGTAGACAGGCATTGCCTCTAATACAGGACTTAGTACTGTTGTGCCCCAGATAGACAATAAGGACTTAATCACATGAACAGAAGAGGTTATGATTAAGTTGTTGTCAAAGAACATTCAAAGGAGAAGTCAGGAATATGAACAGAATGTACTGGTGTGCCACAACTACGTCAGATGGCCTGGTTTTCCCTCTTTCCCTTCTTCAAGGGATTTAAAATGTTACACTGTGATTCTCTTTTGCTCGGCTGGTGCTTTTGTATAGGAAGGACATGCATGCACTTTACAAACAGGTTGGAACCCAGGTTATCGAAGGTGCCAAGGCTGTATTTCTCATCCACTCCAAGTCACCTAAGACATTACCACCAGAGCACTCCAAAATACTGTGCCCCTGAGGACTGTCGAGGTTTTTTCACAAAATAGCACAGTCTATAGGCTGATACTCCAAAAGCGCAGATGGTGATGCTCGAGTCCGGGAGCCAGGGAAAGAGAATGCTATGTGGCAACTCCCCAAACCACCAAGGTACATGCTTAATGACCTAGTAAAGGTAGCTTACGCTGCCTCTCAGACACCCGTGACGAAGGCCTTGTTCGTAAAGCTATGGAAAGGACGACTAGATTTCATCAAACCCAGCACCACAGCAAACTAGCCCCGAGGGTCCGAGCGTTGTTTAACTTCGTCTAACTTTCCGATTGGTCCTTTCTGCCTCATGTAAGGGAACGGCAACAGATCCCTGGCGCATGCGCATCACGTGCTTCCGGCAGAGGCGCTCTGTGTACCGGTCTTTCTGGCCCGGGTGGAATACCTACCCCCACTTTCCCGGGCCTTGCGTCTTCCGTGAGCAATGGCTCCGGACTCAGGTCCCTTTCCAGAAGGGCCGTTCTTAAAGCTGCTACCTGTAGACGCTAGGGACCGGGGCACCCAGCGCTGTCGCCTGGGCCCGGCGGCCCTCCGCGCCTTAGGCGCGCACCTGGGCTCGGCGGTGGAGATCTCGCTGCCTGACGGCGGCTCCTGCCTCTGCACCGCCTGGCCGCGGCGGGATGGAGCGGACGGCTTTGTGCAACTGGATCCGCAGTGCGCGAGCCCGGGGGCGGCAGTGGGGGCGCCGGGGTCCCGAGGGAGTCTGAACCTGAGCCGACTCCGGTTAGTGCCCTGCCCGCCCCTTCGGCTCCTCGCCGTGTGGCCGGTGTTGCGGGAGCTGGCGGGAGTGTCTGGTGCCCCAAATCCAGCCGCGGTGCTGGAGGCGGCGCAGGAGCTGCTGAGGAACCGTCCAGTCTCTCTGGGCCACGTGGTGGCCGCTCCTCCGGGCGCTCCCGGCCCGGTGGCCGCCCTGCACATCGTCAGCGGGGCACCCAACCCGAATCCGGCCGGGCTGGTCACCCCTCGCACCCACATCAGTCTGAGCGGGCTACCTCCGTCGGAAGAAGAGCCGCAGCCCGAGGTGCCCCTTGGGGGCCTTTCCGAGGCGGCCGACTCGCTGCGGGAGCTCCTCCACCTGCCGCTCAGCTACCCCCGCGCCTTGGCCTCGCTGGGGCTAGAAGTGCCACGCGGGGTGCTCCTGGCCGGCCCCCCCGGAGTGGGCAAGACCCAGCTAGTTCGGGCCGTGGCCCGAAAGGCGGGCGCGGAGCTGCTGGCCGTGAGTGCCCCCATGCTGCAGGGCTCCCGGCCCGGGGAGACCGAGGAGAACGTACGGCGGGTCTTCCAGCGCGCCCGGGAGCTGGCCAGCCGCAGGCCCACCCTTCTCTTTCTGGACGAGGTGGACGCCCTGTGTCCCCGGCGGGGCGGCCCACACCAAGCCCCCGAGAGCCGCGTGGTGGCCCAGGTGTTGACGCTGCTAGACGGCATCAGTGGGGGCCGGGAGGTGGTGGTTGTGGGATCCACCAACCGGCCGGACGCGCTAGACCCAGCGCTGCGCAGACCTGGGAGATTCGACCGAGAGGTAAATAGGCTCAGCCAGCTAGCTCATTGCCCCTGGAACCCCGGCCTCTTCTGGCCCTGGTAGGCGTTTGCCATTTAGGTTTGGAAGTCAGTGAAGCTGGAGTGGGGCTCTGTAAAGCAGAGAAGAACCCATTCTCTGGTCCACAAATGATCTGCGAGCCAGGACCCTTTCCCCCTCCAGAGTCAAATTGTTCTGAGAAGCAAGGGGGCCGTTAGGGATGAGTTGTGCAGGTCCTGAGAATGAGGAGTACTATAATCATTAGTGTTAGTTTTTAAGGGAACTAGGACTGCTACAAGCATATTAAACTCTTACGGATCTGGAAGGAGAATTTAAAGTAGGATAGCCTCGAGAAACAAATGTATTGAAATAAGGGGGAAGGCAGGGAAGGACTAAATCAGAGCAGACATTTAACTCTTCTAGATTTATTCATTCCTTGTTCGAACGCCAGCCTCCTATCCCACAATTGCTCCCTGAGTTGCCAGGAAGGTTGAATATTCAAAGCTGTCCTATTTTATAAACTTCAGTCCTAAATTGATTCTTGGTTTCTACTAAATAGTTTGAATAGTGATTATTTAAATGATGTTTGAACTTTGTGGTAGGTTTCTAAAGAGACAGGTGATAATTGCCCACTTTAGCATAATCTGTTTAGAACGTGAGTGGATTTCTTCCTCACACCATGTAGTACCTGTCTCCTGAATAAGCTCCAGAAGAGCAGGGACATAGACTATCTAGTTTACTGGCTCCTAGAACGTGGTAGGTTCTCAAAAATAACAAAAACTTATTAAATGACATATGTAATTTTTAACTGTGCAACTTTCTAGCCAGTGTTACTCCTCTGGAAGATAAGGATTTTCATGTATTCAGAATCTTAGGTATGCTTAAGAGTACACAGTAATAGTTCTAGATTTGTTCGCTAAATTATTATACATGTTTGTGAGGATTAAAAAAATAATATTTTAAGCTGTAAACTTTTTCTTTCCTTGCTTTGCACATAGATTGTCATTGGAACTCCCACACTTAGACAAAGAAAGGCGATTCTACAAGTGATTACCTCAAAGATGCCCATCTCCAGTCAAGTCGATTTGAGCCTCCTTGCAGAAATGACAGTTGGCTATGTTGGTGCAGACCTGACCGCACTCTGTAGGGAGGCTGCCATGCACGCTCTGCTTCATAGTGAGAAGGTAAGAAGGATTGATTTATGACCTTCTATGTGAACCCTTTTATTAACGTAACAAGTTAATTTAGAGATTAAAAAAAGTGGTAAGTACATTTTCTTCAAACTTTTGATACCTTCGACAGCTGTTTCTTACATTTAAAAATTTTATTTATTTATTTATTTATTTTTGGCTGCGTTGGGTCTTTGTTGCTGTGCGCGAGCTTTCTCTAGTTGCGGTGAGCAGGGGCTACTCTTCGTTGCGGTGCGTGGAGTTCTCACTGTGGTGGCTTCTCTTGTTGCAGAGCATGGGCTCCAGGCGTGCATGCTTCAGTAGTTGTGGCACATGGGCTCAGTAGTTGTGGCTCACTTGCTCAGTAGTTGTGGCATGCAGACTCAGTAGTTGTGGCTCGCGGGCTCTAGAGCTCAGCCTCAGTAGTTGTGGCGCATGGTCTTAGTTGCTCCGCAGCATGTGGGATCTTCCCAGACCAGGGCTCGAACCCGTGTCCCCTGCATTGGCAGGCACATTCTTAACCACTGCACCACCAGGGAAGTCCTCTTACATATATTTTTACATCTGAACTGCATAGAAATAGTATATGACTGAAAGTAGGGACAGAGAGCTGAGTTCTTTAGGTTTGCCCAGAGCGTTTTCCCCCACTCCCATAGTAACTCTTTAGTGCTGAAGCCCAGAGCAGTCAGGAAAAAGACAGTGTGGCCCCAGAAGAAGTAAACCTATTTCTTTTTAATTTTTGTTTTATTTTGAATCTATTTCAGACTTAGAGAAAAGTTGCAAAAATAGTACAAAGAATTTTTGTATATCCTTGACACAGATTCGTCAAATGTAACATTTTACCACTTTTGCTTTATCATACTCTCTTCATGTGTATGAATGTTTATGTGTGTGTGTGTATATATATATACTCATACTCTCAAATGCAGCCATGATGCCCCTTTAGCATTGAAAATTTAAGTGTATATTTCCTAAAAACAAGGACTTTAAAACCACAGTACAATTATCAAGATGAGGAAATTAACACTGACATGATACTTCTACCTAATCTATATAGACCTTAACCAAGTCTCACCATTTGTCCCACTAATTTCCTTTGTAGCAAAAATTTTGAAAGGAAAAAAGAAAAAAATATTTTTTAATCCAGGATTACACATTGCATTTAGCTGTCATGGCTGCTTAATCTTTAACCTAGAAACATTCTTCAGTCTTTCTTTTACGACTTTAATTTTTTAAAAGTACAGTTCAGTTATTCTGTAGAATATTCCTAAGTTTGGGTTTGACTGATGTTTTCTCATGATTTGATCCAGGTTTTGCATTTTTGGCAGAAATATCACAGAAATGATACTGTGTTTTTGTCATTGCATCTATTAGGTAGCAAATGATATATCTTTGTCCTATTACTGGTGAAATTAACTTTGATTTCTTGGATAAGGTGGTATCTCTGAGATTTCTCCATTGTCAAGATACTATTTTTCCCTTTGTTGTTAATAAGCATCTTGAAGGGAAAATAAGCTTTTCTAACTCAGGAGACGATTAGGTGCTTGGAATTTTATTTAAATTCATCTTTGACATTCAAATCCTTAATTCATGTCTGCTTTTCTTAAAAATAGTTAGGATATTATCTTAAATATAGTAGTTTTCAACACTATAGATTGGAAAATCTGTTCACTTTTGTGTAATGTCAACCTGAATCCCTAAACCCCTTCAGAAAAATATTTTCAGCATGCTGAGGATTCTGTTGTAATGTTAAAATTGTTCTTTGACCTTATAATTTTTAAAAACCTAATTCTGAGTTTGTTTAAGCTATAAGAGGATGATTTATCATCCTAAATTTTGAAAACCTTTTTACCTAGGTCATTTATAACCTTCCTCATTTTCTTTTCCTTTATTTTTACTCTTACACCAAAGGTGGGGAAGGAGTTACATGAACTTGTAAGTCCTCATCTTTTCAGTTTAGAACCAAAACTGCTTGAAGATTTAATGACAAGTCCCATGTGTGAAGATTTGAGGATATATGCCTCTTGAGGGGAGGACAAGAATACCACGGTATGGGAAAGGAGGTTTACATTTAGAATTCCCTCTGCTTTGAAGTTCCAGGTTTGACCTTAAGCACGTTGGCTTAGGTGGACCATCCAGCTGCAGCCGTCCTAGGGTGGAGCCCACTGCTACTTCAGGAGGGGCCTGCCCAGGCATAGTTACCCCAGGTGATGGCTCAGTTCATAAACAACCAGGGGAAGTGGAAGAAAGAAAGGCAAAAAGGAAGAAGGGACAGAGGCTTCTGGGAAGGTACTGGCTCCATCTGTTTCTTCTTTCCCTCCCCAGGCAGCTGAGGGGCTGCTGCTGCCTCTATCTGTGCCAGGGCAGACAAGAGCACATCACAGTTGGTTCATCTTTTTGTCAAGTATGCCTATTAAAGGGTTAGAAAGACAGTTTAACACACACACATATACACATAGAGGGGAAAGGGTTTTTATCTGCCTGAAGGGATTATGAAAATCAAGTGAATAGTGTACACACAAGTAATCTGCAAGTGTAAATGGGATTTTCAAATGTTAGTTGGTGTTACCTAAAAATTAATTAGTATTCAGTTACCCAATATCTAATACTGCTAGCTAGTTAAAAAAAAGCACTATTCAAAAAACTATTTAATAGCGTTATTTGTGAGAAATTAAACAAGATAAAAATTATAAAGAAAGTAAAAATTATTTGAAATCTCACCTCCCAGAGATTATAATTATTGACATTTTTTAGGAACACTTCAGAAAAGCTCCACGTATACATATTCACTTATTTAATCTTTCATAAATGGGATAAAATAGTTTGTTATTGAAAATGGGAATTTTGGGATAACTGAATGTTCAGAATTTGATGTAAGAGGGCAAATACCTAAATATAATACAGATATTACAAATAGAAATATAAGTTTTTAATAGCCAGAAAGGAAATGATTTACTGATTTGACCATTTTAGAATGGCAGAACAATACTATTAAAAAAAAAAAGAAAGATGACAAGTTCAAAAGCAAAACAAACAAACAAACAATACTATAAGCAAAGGCAAGACATGAGACAGACTGGGAAAAATACTTTCAGCCCATGACAAAAGCCCAATTTCCTTGGCGTAGAAAAAACTCTCACAAAGCAATAAGAAAAGACCAACAATCCAAGAGAAAATGGGTAGTAAGATATGAACTGGTAGTTGACAGTAAAAGGATTACAGATGGCTTATACACATGAAAAATCCTCAACTTTCTTTAAAAATTAGTCTTTTGATTTTTTTTCTTTTTTAAAAACTTATTATTTTGAAATAATAAAAACTTCAGGGAGAGTTCTGAGATAGAGAACTCCTGCTAAATCCTTTATCCAAATTCACCAGTTTTTAACATTTTGCCAAATTAGCTTTATCATTCTCTCTTTTCTCTTCTCTCTGTACAGTTGACCTTTGAACAACACAGGTTTGAACTGCACCAGTCCACTTACACATAGATATTTTTCAATAGTAAATACTATAAGTACTGCACGGTTTGGGGTTGGTTGAATCCACACAGATGTGGGGAACGGCAGATATGGGGGGCCCCCTCTACTTAAACGAGGATTAACTCCCATGTTGTTCAAGGGTCAACTGCCTAGGTATACACCTTGTTTTTTTCTGAATCATTTGAGAAGGGGTTGCATGCATCTTAACCCATTATCCCTTAATATTTTAATGTCCATTTCCTATGAAAAAGTATGTATAATCTCATTATATTCTGGAATTTTAATATTGATCAAAATGTTGTCAGATTTGCAGTTCCTATTCTAATTTTGCTAACTGTATCAATTTTTGTAGCATTCTTTTCCTCCAGTACAGGATCTAGTCCAGGATAATGTATTGTGTTTAGTTTTTTGTTTCTTTTTATCTTGAACGCTTCCTTAGCCCTTTTTTGGTGTGTGTGCAACATTTGACATTGACATTTTTCAAGGATGCAGGTCAGTGATTTTATAGAACTTCTGTCAGTTTGGGTTTGTCTGTTTCTTCATAGTCAGATTCAGGTTATGCATACCCATTGGGGATACTACATAAGTGATAATGTGTCCTCCTTATGATGTCACATGTGAAGGCACAATACGTCCACCTGCCCCTCATTGGTGGTGTCCCTAATGGTGACTGATGTGATGAATCAGTCAAGGTTTTGTCCAGTTTATCTACTGTATAGCTGCTATTTTTCCCTTTGCAACTAATAAGAAATCTGTGAGGAAACGCTCTGAGACAACGCATCAAACTTTCCCTCCCCTAGATTAGCATCCATTGATTCTTGCCCTAAACAGCCTTTACTGCGATGGTTGCAAAACTGATTTTCTGATTCCATTATTTCCTCTACCTCACTCTTGATTAAAGAAATTTAATTAACACAATAGTGAGCACCATTTCCTCTGTCACACTGGCAGAAATGTAAGGTTTGGTAATGTCCATTGTTGGAGAGGTGTGGGGAGAACAGCTTCATATATTGGTGCAGCTTTGAGGACAGTTTAGTAGTAGCTGTGAAAATTATAAGTGTACATACTCTTAAGCACAATAATTCTACTTTGAGGAAATTATTATATAAAATACTTGAGCATGTGCACAAGGACTTTCAGTTGCTGCTTTGTTTTTAATAACAAAAGACTGGAAACAACCTATGTTCAACAGAAGGATGTCGTTAAAATACTCATACAATATGCAGTTGTCAAAAAGAATGAGGTAGAACTGTATTAGTTGACATGAAAAGATTTCTAAGATAAATTTCTAAGAAAAAGTACAAGTTAATATGTATGGTATGGTCACATTTATGTATCTTTTTGAAAGCATATACATATGTCATAAAACATACTGGAAGAATACACAGGAGACTGTTGACATTCTCTGGGGATGAATATTGGAGGAGTTGAGGGGGAGACATTTAATTTTTTTATACCATGTGTTACAAATTTCTTTATAGTGATAACAAAATAGATGTATAAATTCAGAAGAGGATTTAAAATTAAAAAGTAATTGTGTTTGTGTACCACAAAAAAGGCCCACCTGATTTTTGGTTTGATTTTGCTTTTTGGGGTGGATTTCTTCAGAACCAGGACAATCCAATGATTGATGAAACAGACTTCCTTGAAGCTTTTAAAAAGATCCAGCCCTCATCATTTCGAAGTGTCATTGGACTGATGGACATCAAGCCTGTTGGCTGGGAGCAGATTGGTGGCCTTGAAGATGTAAAACTGAAGTTAAAACAGGTGAGATAGAGAATCTGCTTAAGCCAGTAAAATATGACAGTCTTAGCGTAATGCTTTATGGTGAAAACAAGCTGCACCGAAACTTCTTGCCGTCATCACTAATGTGATCCTAACGTCTAGATCTAATGGTCGATTTTCAGTCCTTATTTAACTGGACTCTATAGGCATCAAATATTATTTTTCTTTTTTTTTTTTTTTTTTTTTTTTGCGGTACACGGGCCTCTCACTGTTGTGGCCTCTCCCGTTGCGGAGCACAGGCTCCAGATGCGCAGGCTCAGCGGCCATGGCTCATGGACCCAGCCGCTCCATGGCATGTGGGATCTTCCCGGACCGGGGCACAAACCCGTGTCCCCTGCATCGGCAGGCGGACTCTCAACCACTGCGCCACCAGGGAAGCCCTTATTTTTCATACTTTCCTGCCTCACCCTCTTTTTGTTTGCTTTTTGCTCTAAAGAGTTTATAATTTAGACCGGGGTCAGTAAACTCTTTTCTGTAGAGGGCCAGAGAATAAATATTTTAGGCTTTGTGGTCTCTGTTGTAACCACTCAACCCTGCCATTGTAGCAAGAAAACAGTCGTAGACAGTATGTAATGAGTATCTGTGTTCTGATGGAACTTTATTTATGGACACTGAAGTCATATAATTTTCACGTCACAAAATAGTATTATTTTGAATTTCTTTTTATTTTATTTATTTATTTTTGGCTGTGTTGGGTCTTTGTTTCTGTGTGTGGGCTTTCTCTAGTTGCGGCGAGCGGGGGCCACTCTTCATTGCGGTGCGCGGGCCTCTCACTGTCGCCGCCTCTCTTGTTGCGGAGCACAAACTCCAGACGCCCAGGCTCAGTAGTAGTGGCTTGCGGGCTCTAGAGTGCAGGCTGAGTAGTTGTGGTGCACGGGCCTAGTTGCTCTGCAGCATGTGGGATCTTCCCTGACCAGGGATCGAACCTGTGTCCCCTGCATTGGCAGGCAGACTCCTATCCACTATGCCACCAGGGAAGTCCCCCACGAAGTCCCCCTAATTTTTTACATGCTTTGTCTCATTTAATCTTCACAAAATACATGCGGGAGATGAGTAATACCTTTCTGTTAGAAACACTGTTTCTTTAGCTCTGAATATTAAGCTTTCCTGCCTTTCTGAGCACTCCCCTCCCCTACCTTAAATGTTAGTTCTCCGAGTGCCTGAGAGTTTTCTTTTTGCATTTTCTGAGTGAGCCTTTGATCTCCTGTGTCCCAGGTCTCAGCTGTCCCCTGAAAACTGCTAACTCAGAAATCTTTATATCCAGTGCAGATAGTTCTTTTGATCATTAGAGCTACTTAAATGCCTGCCTACTGGATAACTTCCAGGGATCTCAAACTCATCATGTCCAAAGTTCAGCTAATCAGTTCCACCTCTACACCTGGATTCCCTCCCTCAGTGAATGCAGCCAGTCACCCCATCCCCTCAGTCAGAAACCTGTCTTCTAAATGCATGGAGTCATGTCATACATCACGTAACTTCCCCTCTGGATTTCCCCTGCGTAAAATACAGTGACATTTTATGTTTCATATACGTCCCTCCCACACCACCTCCGCTGCCTGTGACGCATCAAGCCTTATTATTTTTGTAGTCTGAATCCTTGCCAGAGACTGCTAAGTGGTCTCCCTCCCTCTAGTTTCATTTCCTTCTATCCATTCTCTATACTGCTTCCTCATTGTTGACTAAAACTGTCAAGGCCCAATGTGATCTGAATCCTACTTCCACTTCAGCTCTATCACGTCTTGCCTCCCTCATCCTCCCCTCTGTTCCTGCTTACTGTTGGGAGATGAATTGGATGCTTTCATGTGTCTCTGTATGTATTGTTCCTTGTCTGTGGAATGCCCTTCTCTGGTCTGCTTGTTAGTTTACAAGCCTGTCTCCCCAACTAAAATAGGAGTTTCTAGGTACAGGGGTCTTGTCTGTCCTTTTCTGTAGAGGCAAAATATCAGTAGTTAAGAGCTTGTGCTCTTGATCTACACTGTCTGGGGTTAGTCTTAGTTCTGCCTCACTAGCAATAAGATAGATCTGGGCGGGTTACTTCACTTTTTAAGCCCCAGTTTCTGCATCTGTGAAGTTATGATGATAACAAAACCATCTACCTCAGAGGTAGTGAGGATTTACTTCCTATTATGAGTGCCTACTTTGTGAAGGTGTCATTCTAGGTGATGGGGATTTAGAGGTGAACTTCACTTACATTCTAGCAGGAGCAGAATGACTAACTCAACATGGAAAAATAGTAGTTTCAGATAGCAAATGAATAAGTGCTCCAAAAGTAGAAGATGGGTAGTAGCATAGACTGCCTGGGAGGAGGAGGATCTGCTTTAACTACAGTGGTTAGGGAAGACCTCTCCAAGGAAATGACATATGAGTGGAGACATGTATGATGAGGGATAGCACACAAAGATCTTGAGGGATCTCTCAGGCAGAGAGAGACTAGCAGGTAAAGGCCGTGAGATGGGAACAAACTGGAGTGTTTGGGCGATGGGTTATGTGAGGCCTTGTAAGCAGTGGTAAGTTAGGAGTTTGGATTTGGATTTTATTCTAATTCTGATGAGAAGTCATTGAAAGATTTTAAGCAGGAAGTGATGTGACCTCACTTAGGTCATACGATCACTGGCTGCTGTGTGGAGATCGGAACACATTTCCAGCTCATAGCAGGTACCTGAGGGTTGTTGAACGCATGAATTTACTGAATTTTTTGATGTTCATCATTATACTAAAACAACTCTCTCTTTTTGTATACTTTTAGAGCATTGAATGGCCTCTGAAATTCCCTCGGGAATTTGTTAGGATGGGCCTGACAGAACCAAAGGGAGTTCTCCTGTATGGTCCCCCTGGGTGTGCTAAAACCACCCTGGTGAGGGCCCTGGCCACGAGCTGTCATTGCTCTTTTGTTTCAGTGAGCGGAGCTGATCTCTTTTCACCTTTTGTTGGAGATTCAGAAAAAATCTTGTCTCAGGTTTGTTTTTTTATTTTCCCTCATGCAGTTAAGTTTACTTTTGAATTTTTGTTTCATGCCTTAAGGATAGACCTTATTTTTTTTAAATATAACTGCCTTTTTTTCCTATTAGGAAAGTTATACCTGATTGTGTATAGAAAATTTAGAAAATATAGAAAAGTGTAAATAAGAAATCCTCCATAATTCCTCCACCTACCGTTAACATTTTGGTGAATTTCCTTTGTTTTTCTGTTTCCTTGGGCAGGGAATGGGTGGATGTAACATAGATCTGTGATTTTTAACTTAATATTATCACTTTTAAAATTCAATAATATTAAATATTCTTTGAAAATATTATTTTAACCCCTATATAATATTGTTATTCTTTATTTATTCATTCCCTAGTTCTTAGACATTTAGAATCTTTCTCTTCTTTTTATATTTTAAAAATCATAAATACAGAGTAATGCAGAAAACATACATTCATATGAATAAGGCATGATGTATAGCTTTTAAATATTTCCGTTTTTTGAACAAAAGGTATTTCGACAAGCAAGAGCAAATACTCCAGCAATTGTGTTTTTGGATGAAATTGATTCAATCTTGGGCTCTCGGTCAATCAGCAGAACAGGATGTAATGTTCAAGAGCGTGTTCTTTCTGTTCTCCTAAATGAATTAGATGGTGTTGGATTGAAGACCATAGAGAGAAGAGGAAGTAAATCAGATCAACATGGTAAATACAAGGAGCTGGAAAAAAACGAAGAGGTATTTATTAGCCAGAATACACCAAAAATCCAGGCCAGCATTAAGTAGATTGCATCTGCACTAGCTTTTCCTATGCTGGATTCATCTCATAGAATTATATAATTTCAGTGTGACTCTTAGGACTTTTACAGAGCTGATAAAATAGTGATTTACCTGGGAAAGGTGAGGCAAATTTTATAATAAAGTATCTTAGATATATATGGATGTGAATTTTTTCCTAAGATTAGAAACATAACTACATATTGCTAGTGGAGAAGGGAGTTTCTTCTTATTTTTATACCCTGAAAAACTAGTGTTCATCCCTTTCTAAAATTGTTTATGTGAAATGAAACATAACCCATGTTTAGGTTACTGATCATTGGAAATAATGATCAGTAATTGAAAATTTTCAGTTTTCTTGAGGAATGGGTTTCCTTGGTTATAACAAAGTTAAAATGACCTTGGAAATCCTCTTCCTCTCTTCTGAGCCTTCTCCAGATAGAGTTTGGTATCCTTAAGTAATTCCTGACAGAGAATTTTTTTTCTTTTATTTTTTTCTTGTTCTTACTTGTTTCCCATTTTTTAAATTGTTCCATGGAAAGAGAGTCTTACAGCTCCTTAGGAACATGTGCCACTAGAATTTGACGGGACCCATCAGGTTTTCTAATCAGATCTCCTCATCATGCAGGATTTCCTTCTATAGCCTCTGACAGGTGTTTACCCAGCCTCTGCTAAAATACTTGCAGATATAGGGAACTCATTGCTTTGAGAGATCACATCACTGGAGAACTGCTCTGATAATTAAGTTCAACAATTTTGAATGCTTAGCATGTGTAAGGCCTTGTTCTGGTTGCTCTTAGATATTTCTTATCTTCAGGATTTATATAAATGCAGCTTATGTTAATTGTCATATTTCTGCCTGTGGAAAGAAAACAAAGGGGTAAAATAAATCTCCCTCTTCAAGAACATGAGAGCCAAGACTTTTCATAACTATACATGTGTTAGTCAGATGCTTCTGTCTTTTCAAGTCGTCCATTTAAGTTGTAATCATTCACTGGGGCTCAGGTGCATTTAGGTCAACAGATAGATGTTCTCTGCTGTGGTGTAAAGCTTTTCATCAGTTCTCACACTGAGAGATGCCCCATCAGGATTGATCACTCCCTTCACTGTGTACACAGAGTAGCTCTTTGATAATTTGTTTCTGGGGTACCTTGATATTGAGAAGGTGGTCTGGAAAGGAAATATAAGCATTCTAGTCCCAAGAAAAAAATATCCCCCTATTTAGAAACAAATGGACCTTCTGATTTGTAATTTAAAAAAAAATACATTTAATAATTAACAACTTATTGACATTACTTTGTGTTGTATGTTTTCCCTCAGCTAGAGTTTCAGGAAGATTTTCATAGCAATGTCATGATTGTTGCAGCAACAAATAGACCTGATGTGTTAGATGATGCCTTGTTACGGCCTGGAAGATTAGACAAGATTATTTATATTCCACCTCCAGATGAAAAGGTAATCATTGTGCACATTTACTCTGTGTGAGCATTTCTAACAACACATCAGTGTCTGAGCTCTAAGAAGACGGCAGAATTGAATCCCTTACTGGGTGTAGGTGTACATGGTATGTGTCCTATATTGGATTCCGCATTTTTCCTTATCTGGGCCCGTCATAAATCATCATTTTCATCTGCTTTTGCTGGGTACTCTGGCCCTGTTTTCAGAGAAACATAAGCCTAAAAGCAAGGTAGTAATTTCCTTTTTGTGGAAGACTCAAAATACTGAGCTTATTGAGTCTACTCAACATTATTTTGCAACTAGAATGGAGGAATCCTAAAGTGTTAAAAGGGTTTCGGAGGTTATCTGGGTCAGCATTCTTATTTTTCAGTGGAGAAATCTGAGGTTGCGGAGATTATACATAATGTATCCACAGCCAAAGAATCAGTAAATCCGTTGCCCTTCACATCCAGAGCCACTGGCAGTGAGTGGTGAAAGACACAGAAAATGAATTGTTTTCCTTCCTTAGGCTTTTATCAGATTTTGAAGGGATGGAAAAGAATTATATCTATTTTATTTTTAAATTGTGTCTGATAATTTATGTATTTGCTCTTGAACCATGTCTGATGGGACTGTTTGTACCCAAAAGAGAGATTCATCAAGTTTCTTAAAGATTATACCTATGGTTGGCTATTTTTTAAATTAATTATAAAAATATTAAAATGTATCATGATGTCACATTTACTTTCTTCTTGAGAAGAAGTGATTCTTTCTTATTGTTTGTTTCTGAAATATATATACTTTCTCTGTAATATGATAGAAAACTCTAACTTGAAATGTTTTAATACAGCATTGTGTCAGACATAAATGTTGTAAGGTTATAAACATATTATTTTTTATTTTGTTCCAGGGCAGGCTTTCTATTCTGAAAGTCTGTACAAAAAACATGCCAATGGCGCCTGATATTTCCTTAGAAAACGTAGCAGCGGATACCTGTTTTTTCTCTGGAGCTGATCTTGGAAACCTCTGCAAAGAAGTAAGTTAGTGAAGAATACCTATAGTTCAAAACATTTCTTCATTTATTCAGAACTTATTCACTTGGCAGTATTTACTGAAAGGGAGGCACCATGTGAGGTGAAAAAGACCACTGTGGTCCCTTACCTTCTCTTCAGAGCTTACAGGTTGATGGGGCAGTGGGGGAGGTGCAGAGAGGTAATACTGAATTAAAACATGTAGTGAGTCAGGGAAGTTCAGGGTGCTGTGGGAGTACCTAGGAAGGACACCAGTCCAGACCTGGGGGCATCAGAGAAGGCTATCTGAGAGAGGGTGTGTGTACATTGAAACTGGAAGGATGATTAGGGAGTTAGCTAGGCTGAGGGAGAGAAGCGGAGTGTTTGAGGCAGAAGGAACAAAATGTGCAGCAACTGGAGGAAAGAGATGACATTATTGAAGAGGTGGAATGGACAGTGGCCAGATCACACAGGTTCTTGTAAGTCACTTTAAGGCATTTAGACTTTATGTTGGCTGCCAAAAAAGGCAGCCACTGTGGGTTTTTCCTTTCTATAAACTTGTGTTAAATATAACATTCAGAAAAATGCACAGATCAGAAGGATATAGTGCACTGAATTAACATAAAGTGAACACACTTGTATAACCACCTCTCCAGAAGCTTCCCGTGGGCCTTCCCACTCTATCCCAAAAGAGAACCACTCTCCTGACTTCCAGCACTGGGGAGATTAGTTTTGCCTGCTTTTGCACTTTATATAGATGGAACCATATGGTATGCTTTTCTGTCTGCTTCTTTAACTCAAGATTATGTCTGTGAAGTTCATCCGTTGTTTTGTGTGTAGCAGTAGTTCATTTCTGTTGCTTATAATATTCTAATATATGAATGTGCTGCATTTATATACGCATTTTATCTTTGAACATTTGTGTTACAACTTTTTTGCTATTATGAATTATGCTGCTATGAACAATCTTGTACGTGTCTATTGGTATACGTATGTGTGTATGTCTATTTCGTATACAAAGAGAATTGGTGGGTCATCGAGTATGTGTTGATCTGTTCCTTTATGATCAGTGCTGTTTCCTGTTTAAAAACTCCCACTCTGAGGCCAGGAATATAGTCTCTCATCTTTTTTTAACTTAATTTTTTTTTTATTGGCATATAGTTGATTTAAAAAATTTTTATTTTATACCGGAGTATAGTTGATGTCATCTTTAAAATATATGCACTCACAATGCCTATATTATTCTGCAGTCTGCTTTCCCCCCCAGCCCCCCACCCATTTAAGGCTAGAATTTAATGTAGAAGAAAAGATGGTCTACTGAGAGGACTTTTAATCACTTTAACTTTTTAGCTTAATGTTTCTAGCATTATGAATATTGAAATTCTATGAAGTGAGACTGAGATTTTTGTGTTCACATTTTAGAGTATTACCATATATTATAAAATAACAATGAAGCATATTTATTATTTCCTATTGTTTGTCTCTTACAGGCCGCCTTGCTGGCTCTGCAAGAAAATGGACTGGAAGCGACCACAGTGAAACAAGAGCACTTTCTAGAATCACTTAAGACTGTAAAACCATCCTTAAGTCACAAGGATTTGACTTTATATAAAAACTTATTTCAGAAACAAGGATTTTCTAACTTAGAAGATATTTAAAAATTATTTTACATACCTGCTTAAGGATTAACTGAAATGTGAACGTGCACTATAATTTGCAACTTCACACTTTGTGTGTGTTATTTCCTATAAATAAAAAAACTTGTGCCTAATAAGCTAAGATTTCATACTTACAGAAAAGTTAAAAGAATAACACAAAGAACTCTTATATACTCTTAACCCAGATTCTCCAATTTTTAACATTTTCCTACATTTGTTTCCTTTCTCTCTTTCCCTCTCCCTCCTCCCCACCACAGTATTTTTCTGAACTATTTAAAAGTAGATTTTACACATCATGCCCCTTTATCCCTTTAATACTTCAATGTACATTTCTTATAAATGAGCTTATTTTCTTATATGACCACAGTGCAGTTATCAAATTCAAGAAATTTAACATTGATACAACATTTTAATCTACTGACGATGAATTCCATCCGTTGTTCCAATAGTAATTGTTTTCCCATTACAAGATCTAGTCTAGGATCATACACTGCACTTAGTTGTCATGTCTCTTTAGCCTCTTTGCCTTTTTTAGTCTGAAACAGTTCCTCAGTCTTTCTTGACCTTGACACTTTTGAAGAGTACAGACGAAGTATTTTATAGAACAGTTGGTTCCTAATTTGTGTTTGTCTGATGTGCATCATGATAGGTTCAGGTTATGCATCACCAGTGGAGCATATGTATGTGCTGTCCTGTCCTCAGATCACAGCTGGAGGCACGTGACATCTGCACATTATTGGTGATGTTAATTTTGATCACTTGTTTATGATCTTGTCCATCTTCTCCACTGTATAGCTACTAGTTTTCCTTTTGTAATTGTGCATATTTTTTAAGGAGATAGGTTATATGTGTTTTTATTTTCCTTTATTTTATTTTATTTTTTTTGGTGGTATGTGGGCCTCTCATTGTTGTGGCCTCTCCCGTTGCGGAGCACAGACTCCGGACGCGCAGGCCCAGCAGCCATGGCTCATGGGCCCAGCCGCTCCGCGGCATGTGGGATCCTCCCGGACCGGGGCACGAACCCGTGTCCCCTGCATCTGCAGGCAGACTCTCAACCACTGCGCCACCAGGGAAGCCCCTATTTTCCTTTATTAAAAAAGTAATCATGCTAGAAAATATAGATAAACATGAAGAAAACATGTGGGTATTTAACTTTCCAGTCCCTTACGCATGTATAGATAAGTTTTTAAAACCAAAAGCATGGTACTGTGTAGCTCTTGTTTTTCTCACCTCACAATATCTGGTAAGCATCTTACTGAGACTTTCTTCACTCACAAGGTGCCATACGGGGTGCAGGCGTGTAAGTGAAGGAGACGGACGTGGCACTGCTAGGGCAGCTGGGAGCGGGGCCTCCAACAGATCATGCAGAGTGTGAGTTAAACCCAGGAGACGAGCTTCAAAGGGATATAGGTACCGTCAGAACATGGTGCGTGAACCATATGAAGTCATAAATGTTAAGCAGTTGGAAAGTTTTCTGTTTCTGACGGGAGCCAGTACTATTATTAAGCAAAACCTCACTATTGGGGAACAATTAAGGAAAAGGCCTGTCTTATTTATAGGTATAAAATATAATTCAGTTAACATTATTCTAACAACCCGACTCTTGCTTTTGAGTAGTAGGGGAAATACCTAGAAACTTGATTAGAATTCTGAATATTTTCATTCATGTTCTGTCCGTTACTGATTTTACAGGAAAAGGCAGCCATTAGGCCTTTGCCATCCCTAGGCCTGAACCCCTTAACTCAGATTCTAGCTGTATGCCCCTTGTTTTTTCCTAGAGAAAGTTTCTAGTGGTCAGCCTAGAAATTTAGTACCCACACTTTGGTTAGAGGCTGAGTTTTTATTTGAAAATGTCTTTTTAAACTGTAACTTTGCAAGAGAACTTTGGAAGCCTCCTGAGGACAAAAACCATGTTTCCTCTCTCACTGAAATAAATCAATAAATGATGAAGTCAGATCAAGGATTTCTTTGACTCAACTTCAGTGTGATTAGAGGATGGCTCTGGGAAATTTCCAAAAGCTGTGTTTGTAATCGGTGAGAAAACACTTCAGCTTCTAAGTATTATACCTGGGAAGTGTGAAAAGCTTTACATTAAGCTTAAACTCCTTTCTGAGCCACATTACAGCATTAAACAATGTATCAATAGTACACTCCCAGACCATCTGAAATTTAGCAAATCCATATTTGCTAAACCTGGTAACTAGGGAGCCACTGAAGGATGGGCAGAAAGAATTCCAACAAAAAATATTTAATGAAAGGATATTCTATTTTTCTTATAAAGCCTGAGCTGGGCTGATGAAAATCTAAGTTTAAATTCCTAGTGTGGGAACCAAGTAGCTGTGGTTCCATGCTCCTGCAAGCCCGGGTTGCAGCAGCTAGAGAAGGTTCTAGAAGCTTCTGGCAATTGGGGTGGGGAGGGGAAGCTCCCCCAAGGGATTTTGGGCTTTGGAGCAGCCACAGAGGGTAATGCTGGTGAGTATCCTGAATGGGTTCCTTTGGGGTGCTGCCAAGATTTGAAGGGTGAGAACTGTGCCTGCTAGTTAGTCATTCTGGTAAAGACTAAACACAAGCTCAGTAAACCTGGGCATTAACCAAAAGAGGGAAAGCATGGCTTTCAGGGTCTAGTTCTCATTGTGAGCTTTAAAACAGCCAGTCTGAAATTTCCTGATCAACAGTAGCGAGGTAATCTGCATGATAAAGACCCCTCCGGTTCCTTCCCGCCCCTCCCCCTCCTCCCACCCCATCCTGGCCCCCAAAAGAAGGCAGTCTGGCTTGAAACAAGCATTTTCTTTTGCTACTACTTCTTGCCCCACCCTCCTGCCTAAATTTATAAAAGCCTTCTGTTTGTACTACCCCTTGGAGCACCCTTCTAGTTCATGAACCATTGATTGAAGCCAATTAGATCTTCAAATTGACTCAGATGAATTCTGTTTTTTAACACTATACAATTTATAAATTTTTAAAACATTTTATTCTGAACATTTTCACACACAATAATATAACAAACTCCCACATATCTGTCACCTAGATTGAATAATTAGTATTTTGCTAAATTTGCTTCGTTTTCTAACTGAAGTATTTTCAGGTAAATCCCAAACATCATGATATTTCTTAATTATTTCCATATACATTTCTTTAAAAATGTGTTTTTTAAAAAAACAAACAACCATAATACCATTATCACCTGAAAAAATCAACAGTACTCCCTTTAATATCATTTCATATCTGGTCTGTATTTAAGTTTCTCTAGTTGCCCCCAAAATGTCTTTACAGTTGGTTTGTCTATTTCTATGTTCAAATAAGTATCCTCACCTTTGGTAAGATTTCTCAGAGCCCATTAGAATTAATCATCGGTCTTTGGCACCAGATCATGACAGAGCGTGTTAGAGTTACTTACAGGCACTAAACTGTAAGAAACGTGAAATAAGGGACTTGTGTTTTATTCTTTTAAATTTACCATGCCCCATTCTGAGAATAATGCCTAGGCTATTACAAAACTGCATTTTGAAAAGAAATGACATTGGCAAAGCAGGGCTCTAAGTTTAAGGTCATTACTAGGCATGGGCTACACTCCCCCCCACCCCGGGGCGTGCCACGTGGCTTGCAGGATCTTACTTGCCCCACCAGGGATGGAACCCGGGCCCCCAGCAGTGGAATCACGGAGCCCTAACTACTGGACTGCCAGTGAATTAATTCCCAAGGGCTACACATTTTAATTTTAATTTGCGGGCCATGATATATTCCTATAAGATTTCCTTTTTCTCCTGCTTCTATCCTAGAAAAAAATTTATCTTTAATTAACAAATTGAAGCTTTTCTTAGAACTTACTGACAAAAGAAGCTTTAGAGATTCTACAGAAGGAGCATTAAAAGGCTTCTTTGATTCTATTCAATACAAACCACGGAAAATGTTGAATTTTCTCTGAAGTAATCAACAAACGTCTCCAGCTACAGCTCGAGTTACACAGTAGGAACCCTTGTCAGTAACTGGGTGAGAAGTTATATTTATGATCTGCCTTATATAAAACAAATCTTTGCAAATAATAATTACTATTTATTGAATGCCTACTACAGGCAAGGCAGACTGCTACATGCTTTGCATACATTCTAACATTTTTTCCAACTCCCTGCCGAGCCAGGTTTGTCCCCATTTTACATATATATAAACTGAGAGTCGTGAAGGTTAAGTAGTTTCCTCGAAGTCAGTCAGCTAATAAAGTATGGCAGGGGTGGGCTCTGAACTCAGGTCAGTTTGAATGCAAAGCCCATGACTAGAAATAAAATGGGGCTGAAACAGAGCTGGGTCTGGCCATTCAGAAAACATTAAGATGTTTTCATTTTTATGCTAACTCATAGCTTGAACTTCAAACAGTTTTAAAATAATTGTTTTAAAATAACTATTTTTAGATAACTGAACTTGCACTCTTGACTTAATCACAATTGCTAAGAGCAGGGTGCAGAAAGAACAGTGCTGCCTGATTGCCAGACAGACCGGGCTTCTGATTACATCTCCGCCGCTTACTGGCTATGTGCCTAGAGCATCTCTGAGCCTAGATAACATACCTTGCAAAAATGTCGAGAAGATTCCAGTACAGTGCCTGGCACACAGATACTGATTTAATTATTATTCCCGTGGTTCTGCAGCCGCCTTCACGCTCCGTTAAAGGCTAGGCTGCTAGCTTAGGGGTGAGTTCCTTCAGGGTCGTCTCAGAGATCTCCTGGAAACCTCTCCAGTTGATTCTTTTTGTTTCTTCTTCCTCATCTCCTGATTTTTTTTTTAATGGAAAAAATCAGGACAACAAGGAATTATTCTGAAAGGATATTTACAACTTAAATTATCTCCATAAGTGCGCCACATCACATTTTTGGAGCTTTTAATGCGACATGGATTAATTCTAGTTTACCTGCCTGCACCAAGGAGCCTCCCATGGGACCCCCGGATCTGCGGCTCCTTTTCCGGACCTCCTTTTAGACGGGCTGTTTTTCACCTGTTCTTGGCCATCCAAGCGCCCCTTGTTCTCAGTTCCACCCCCTTGCAGAGGCGCCAACGCCCAGCCTGGGCTCGCTCCGAGCGGCGGGTAAGAACCGCGGCAGGCGGCAGGGGGCGCTAGCGTCCGGCGGCGCGGCGTTTGAAGGCCCGGCGTCCCGCAGGGGGCGCCCGGTTGCCGGGCGCCGGGCAAGGAAAGCGAGTCAAGCCCCGCACGCCCCCTGCGCGGTCCGCGTGACCAGAACGCACCGGCCGGCCTTCCGGAGAGGGTGGGGTTGGTATATAATGCGCGGAGGTCGAGGTCGGCGTTCGGTTCTGGTCGTTAGCATCGTCCGCTCGCGGTTCCGCGTCAGGTCTCCCAGGTGAGCTGCCCTCGGGCGGAGGCTCTGGTGAGCCGCCTCGAGGCTGGCTTTGGGATACGTTGGACGGTTTGGAGCCCTCCAGGCTGAGTCCTAGTAGCTGAGTTTTGATCAATATCTTGGATTTTTTTTTTCTTCTAGATTTGGCATTCTACACCGAAGTCATCATGAGCTTTTTCCAATTCCTGATGAAAAAGAAGGAAGTAAGGTTTTATTTATCTGTTTATTTATGGCGGCGTTGGGTCTTCGTTGCTGCGGGTGGGCTTTCTCTAGTTGCGGTGAGCGGGGGCTACTCTTCGTTACGGTGCACGGGCTTCTCAGTGGGGTGGCTTTTCTTGCGGAGCATGGGCTCTAGGCGCGCGGGCTTTAGTAGCTGTGGCGCAGGGGCGTAGTTGCTCTGCGGCATGTGGGATCTTGCGGACCAAGGCTTGAACCCGTGTCCCCTGAATTGGCAGGCGGATTCTTAACCACTGCGCCACCAGGGAAGTTCAAAAGAAGAAAGCAAATTTTTAAAGCAACTGAAAATCTGACTAAAAATATTAACTTTTAAAGATGTTGAAGAAAGTATAAAATGATATAGAGCTATTCTGTTATATTTCAAGTGTTTCACATTGAAACGTCAGAGTATTTTGTTCTCTGTTAGCTTATTCCTTTGGTGCTTTTCACGACCGTGGCAGCGACTGGAGCTTTGTCTTTTGCTCTGTATTCCCTTCGAAAAACCGATGTGATGTAAGTAGGCATTCATCATTTATAAAAACGTTTTTAGCCGTGTTAGGTTGACCTTCAGTTTATGAAATGCATGGTATCAGTTTCCTGGTTTTCCCCCCAGGATAAGAATGTCGAATTGTGAACTTGGTTAGAGTCAGGGCCAGAAAGCATCCAGGTATCAGAAGACTATCAAATGATGATTAGTGATGAAATACGTTTACTAATGTAAGTTCCTTGTATCTAAATACCCTGTCATCCACTGGCCCTCCTCCTCTTCTCCTGCAGCAAAATAAAGCTTGTTGGTTTTTTTTTTTAACTTAAGTTTTGAAATTTAAAGTTCTTAGTTCTTTTGGGATATACATCATCTATCTTAATCATTTTAATAACATTTTAAAATGTCAATTCATTAGAAAGGTCTTTCCTAATGTGGTAGAGTTTATAGATTCAGTTGTCTACAATGAATGCAATCTTAGCCCTGGATATAAGGTAAAATACCATGTATCCTGGAATATGAGGAAGAGAAAAACCTGAAACTGATATTGACCGGGTGCAGGGCTCCGTAGAGCCGTAATGCTAGGCTCTGGCAGTTCATCACCTACTGGTTTCAAGCCCAGCCCTTCTGCCTCTTCCAGAAACTGGGGTAAGAGCATATTTGCTTGCTCTTAGCCTGGCACTTCCACCCTAATTGCTCTTCAGCTTATGAGAACATTCTCCAGTCTAGCCCAGTAAAGGGAATACAGACCTCCTACTCTGCAGAGGAATTGATCCTTGATGTTTGAGCCAAACTGTGAAGCTTTTTAAAGGAATGTTCCATCAATTTCAATTAACTCAATGCCTAAGTATGCACTCTGAGTCTGTCCCTAGCGTATTTATAAACCCAATATCAGACTTAGTTTAAATGCACTTATTTTAATGTTTAATCAGCTTTCTTTTATTTTTAGCATTGATCGAAAAAGAAATCCAGAACCTTGGGAAACTGTGGATCCTACTGCACCTAGAAAGGTATTGCTACATTAAAATGTGATTTATACTTAGCCGAATCCTTAGCACATTTGTCAGCAAAATAGATGTAATACCCTTTCACCTTTAGGGTGCCATTTAATGTGTAGTGCAAAGAGAGTGCTATAGGGTTATGGAGATTTAGTTTAAATCCTTGCTCCATTAGTCACAGGTGAGTTTAGATAATTTGGCCTCTCTGAGGCTCTCAGAATCTATAAAATGGGCACAATAATAGGGCTCTTCCTCAGAGTTTAGAGGATTAAAGAAGATAAGATAGAGCCCTTTAGCACAGTGCCTGGCCCATAGTCAGCACTCAGATATTAACTTTTATCATTATTGTGACACCTCATCTCCTTTTTTAATTTAATTTTTATTTTATATTGGAGTATAGTTGAGTTACAATGTTGTGTTAGTTTCAGGGGTACAGCAAAGTGAATCAGTTATACATATACATATATCCATTCTTTTTCAGGTTCTTTTCCCAAATAGGTTATTACAAAATATTGAGTAGAGTTACCTGTGCTTATTAGTTATCTTGTCCACAGCTCTGTGCCTTTTCCCTTATTGTATAACTTGGATCATTTGTACCTTTGTTGAGCAATTACAGTGAGGAAATTTTAAGAGCCTACTATGTGCCTAGCTCTGTGCTGGGGGCATCATACCTCCATTCACACAGAGCAGACACTTTTTGAGCTCATAGTTCACATAAAACCATAGGAAATTAAAAAATCTAGAACCTGTTGAGTGAAAGTAGGGTAAATGGATATGACCTTTCTCTTTGATCCTATAACACTCAGGAACCCAAAGGCTCTTTAGAGGGATAGAGGGATAGAACCAGCCCATATTATTGTTTTAGAGATGGGAAGAGGTGATTCGTTGACTACAAATGTTATGGTGATGCTTTTTACAAAGGGAGCTGTGTACAAATCCCAGAAGGGGACCTGAGGATGGACAGATCCTAACAAAACATTTTTATTCTTTTTTTAAAGCTTATAACAATCAACCAAGAATGGAAGCCTATTGAAGAGTTGCAGAAGGTCCGAAAGGCAACCAGGTGACCAGTCTTCGCCATTTTCTTCCAAAGAGTACTCTATGAATCTAGTGGAAACACTTCTGCACAAACTAGATTATGGATACCAGTGTGCGGAAATGCTTCTGCTACATTTTTAGGGCTTGCCTACGTTTTTAGACTCTGGATAAAGAATTATAAAGGTAGTGCAACAATAACCACGTAGTCCCAAAATAAGATTCTATGTTTATTTTCTTGTTGTAAATTTGTTTTGCGTATTGAAATTTTTGTGTTTATGATGCCTGAATGTTCTCCTTAAAATGTATAAAGAGTTGTTAAATTTGATTGTCTCCAATAAAATACCACTTGTGCGAGATTTCTTAAAGTTCAGGTACATATTTAAATAGAGGAGAAAGTCTATTTATGGGAGATAAACACATTCTGAAGCATGGAACTTCATCTTTTTAAATAACACCCAGTGCAAATTTCTGTATAAACTTTTTTCCCAAGTTCACTCATTCATCAGAAATCTATTGAGTAACTACTGTTATCCAGGCACTGTTCTTGTGCAGCTGAGATAAAGCAATGAACAAAACCAAACTTTGGAGGGAGAGGAATAAAAGATGGTAAGTACAGTGAGGAAAATGAAGACAAGATGGGGTATGAGACTTGCATGGGGATTGGTCTTGGAGGAAATACTGGGATTCTGGCAGTGATGGGAATGTGGGGCATGCGAGAGTAGCCTTCCAGATGCCAAGGCTAACAGTGGTGCTCCTGTGAGGCTTGGGGAGGGGAGGATGGAGAGCACCCCACAGAGTCTGGGGCTCCTCTTCACTGTGGCTAATGGTCCCTTGGAGATCAAAGGTACGATCAAACCCAGCATGCCCCTCAGCTCCCCCTTGACTGTTCTGGAAAGTGGGACCACATAGAAAATAGCTTTTCATTAACTTTTTTTAAAAATTGAGATACAATTCACAGAACATAGTATTCATCCATTTAAAGTGCACAATTCGGTGGTTTTTAGTATATTCACAAAGTTTTACAACCATCTCTACCATCTAATTCCAGAAAATTTTTATCACCCCAAAACAACACTTACCCATTAGCAGTCATTCCCCCATTTCTGACCCCTCTGCCCCCAGCCTAGGGAAACACTAATAAAGTTTATCTCTATGGATTTGCCTATTCTGGGCATTACAGATAAATGGGATCACACATTATGTGGCCTTGGTGCCTGGCTCTAACTTAGCATAATGTTATCATGATTCGTCCGTGTTGTAACACGTATCAGTATTTCATTCCACTTTATGACTAATATTCCATTGTATGGATATGCCATATTTTGTTTATCCATCAGTTGACAGACATTTGGATTGTTTCTCCCATTTGGCTGTTATGAATAATGCTGCTGTGGACAGCCATGTATAAGTTTTTGTATAACCATATCTTTTCAGTTCTCTTGGGTGTATACCTAGGTTCATTAACTCTTTTAAATAAATATCATAAATCCCTTTTTATTTCCATCTGAACATAATAGAAATTTAAGAGAAGGGCTAAATTCTCATCACCTTCACGGCAATAAGAATTAACTAGATCTTTCTAGAGACTTGGCAGTTCTGAAGGGATTAAAGCAAGACTACTTCTGCAACTTCTACTTTACTTATCACCTGAAATTTTCCCAGATGAAAATCTCCAATTATTGATTTCAAGGAATTACATGTACCAGTTAGGAAGTACAATTTTATTTGCTTAAGCTTCTAAAGGGTAATGTACCATATAGGCAAATAAAAATGAACAGCCTTGTGATGCTTGGCCAATTAGGAGAGCAAATTGTAGTGTTTGGGAGGGGACTGTGCCTTTCAACTTTAAAACACAAACCTGATTGAAATACAGTGGCTTTATGGGGTGAACAAGGCAGTGGAAGGTACCATGCAGCAGGTTTGGGAGGGAGAAAGGCCAACAGCAATATTGAAACTTAAATTTCAAAAGATTTATTGATTTTATTTTTGATAGTATTCTTAGCATTTCCCACACGTTTTATTTTGAAATTTTTCAAATATTCAGAGAAGTTGGAAAACCAGTACAAAAAATACTCACACTTTTTATCACTTAATATTTTGCCACATTTGTTGTATGTGTGAACTCTGAAAATAAGTTACAGACATCATAAAGCCATTCATGCCTAAGAGAAAGGACATTCTAGCTGTTATATCATTATCATTCCTAAGAAGATTACCATTAATTCAATACTATCACCTAACATATAATCCACTTCCATTTCCTCTGACTGTAATGTCCTTTATAACTGTAGTTTTAAGTCCAGAATCCAATCCAAGTTTCACTTGTTGCATTTGGTTGGTAGGTTATTGTACTGAGTACTTGACAGATATGTGGTCATGGAAGTGACTCCCAAGGAGCTTGTATAGAACTCTCTCTGCAGAGTTTGATCTGGATAAGATTCTCTTGCAAGTGGACTTTGAAGTTTTAAAATCTGAGACATAATAAAGACATTTTCAAGTAATTTAAATATTTAAGAAGTTGTACAATTGTTAAGCATTCACTATGTGATAGGTGGTGTGCTGGCCTCAAGGATCTGACATAGCAAAGGTAGATACATCTGTGAACAAATCCAAGCAATACAGTGACAATAAGGCAAGGATAGAAACAAGCACATGGTACAAAGGAAGGTTCCAAAGAAGTTGGGTCCCTGAAAGCCTAGTTTCTTCAAAAACCATTAATTAGGGTAAGATAGGGAGGGTGGGAGGGAGACACAAGAGGGAGGGGATATGGGGATATATTTATATGTATAGCTGATTCCCTTTGTTATAAAGCAGAAACTAACACAGCATTGTAAAGCAATTATACTCCAATAAAGATGTTAAAAAAACAGCCATTAATTAGAAGTCAGAAAGGCAACTGAAGTAGAGGCATGTATTTACCTAGCCATAGAGAGCTAAGACAACATCTCTTCAGAAACTTGTAGCAATTTAGTACATGAAATTTAATATTGGAGTGTAGAGTGGGATAGGTGAAATGCATAGGGGCTTTTATGCTATTATCCTGCAGGCACAAAGGAACCAGAATAGGATTTTAAGATGGGGAAGGAGATAATACAGTTTTCTCAAGGGAGTGTTGGCTATATCATCTAGAGGTGGGTGATGCTCACTGGAGGGCCATAACTAACCAAGGCAATGGCAGAGGGAATGGAAAAAGGAGGATGCATTTGAACGTGATTGAAGAGAAGACCTCAAGGCTTATTGGATGTGGCTGGGAGATGTGCAAAATGACTCCCAGATTTCTCACCCGAGTAGTTGGGTGCGCAGTGGTGCCAAGACAGAGAATACAGGAGGAAAATAAAATGGAATGTTCAAGGGAAGTGTAGATGAGGAATGAGTTGGGCTTTGGAACTGAACGTTGGAGAGCCCAGTAAGCTATCTAGGTAAGTTACTTCTCGAGAGCTGCCAAGAGGTGTGACTTGGAGACAGTTCAAGGGGTGGTAAAAGCCAGGGCGTGGGTAAAACTGCCTACAGAGGCAGCTCTAAAGTGATATGAAGACTGAACAGAGAGGAATGTCATCATGAAGGATGTGGGCAGGAGAGAGGATTTGGTCCCTGATGGGGATTGAGAGAAATGGGGAAGGAGAACCAGGAGATGCATCATGGAGCCCAGAGAAGAAGGAAGGCTCTTCCATTGTTGGTTTCAGTTTGCAATTAAACCAAAGCCCAGAGTCCTTCAGTTTTATGGCCTTGAGCCTTAAGCAAACACCTATAATTCTCTCATATAAAAAGAAGATGTGAAGTAAGCTTTCTGAATAAAAAAGTTAAAGTCACACACCATATCACTTAAAAATGAGTGAGGTCTAATTAAATACTCATTCATCATCATTTTTAATTTTCTTGGGGAAATTCTCTCACATTTTAGTTGAGACTTTGTGGGAGAATGAAACTACAGGCTCCGAAATCAGACCACTTTGCCACTTTACTACCCATGTTGCTTTGTACCTCAGATTCCTGGTCTATGAAATTGGGTTAATCTATTACTTGCTTGGGTTAGTTGTGAAGATTATGTGAGATAATAAAAGTTTCTGACATGGTGTTTAACATGCACTAGTTGTTCAATAAGTATTCCCTTTTTGCTTTTTAAAAAATGATTATCACTATAAAAGAGAAAGCTCTGTGCACAGTGAACACCCAAGTGTGCTTTATAGTTCCCTTGGCTTTGACTCTGTGCTAGAGCAATGTCTGTTCTTTTCCTCTGCATTGAAAGTTGTATTCAGAGAGTCAGCCCATTATATTAATTGTGTTTAAGGGTATGAATGATCTAGCATATCCCTTCATAAATTTGCTTTGTCATGAACTATATTTGCATCTAACTGGAAAAAAAGAAGAGAAAGCTCTTAATGTGTATAAAATTATATTCTTCCATGAGTGAGAACATTGCCTGTTTGAGATTCACACACGCCTACTTCTGGTAACTGGTCCACCTTTGGTTCACAGCACCCCAGTTATAAACCTTTGCCAGAGCACGAGCACACCCGAAGATAAACACATCTCACCTTTACTCTCACCTACTCAGACACCGAGCTAGAAATAAGAACCCCTGCATATGTGCCCACCTAGACAGCCTCACATCTAGAAAAGACATAGTAGCAAAAATAATTATTTTTATGTGTATAATATAAAAATTTGTCCTTAGCAACCACTGTCTACATTTTAGTAATCACTATATTCCACAAGTACACTACACATATTCTTACATTCAAAGATGATGGTATGGAGCTTCCCTGGTGGCGCAGTGGTTAAGAATTGGTCTGCCAATTCCACTTTGAATTACAGAAGATACTATTTTTTATGCCAGGAAAACTTCTTTACTATTTTAATCCTAAAAATGAATAAATAAAAATTTAAAAATTCCTATTGCTCTCTTAGGTACATATACTCAACTTCACCCTCCTTCCTTATTCAAACCACATACCATCATTTTTTAAAATATATTTATTTGTTTATTTATAAATTTATTTATTTATTTAAAGTTTGAAAATGGCTGTTTTCAAACTTTAGCTGTGCGTCAGACTCTCCTGAAAGGCACGTTAAGATGTGGATTGCTGGGCCCCAAACGCAAAGATTCTGCTTTAGTAGTTCTGGGGTGGGACCTAAGTATTTGGGTTTCTAACGAGTTTCCAGGTGAATCTGATGCTTCTGGTCCAGGGACCAGAGTTCGGACTTATGATACATATATAATAAAATATTGCTTATTTGGAGAGTGGGCATACTATGTAAAAAACTAAACTCCACTTTTTAATATTTACATCAAGTAATATATGTGATTTTTCCTTTACTTGGTTGTGTGTAATCATGAAGTTGTTACTGTTCCCTTGGTGTTTATGTTCTAAAGGTCATGTTGTTCAGGTTATGTTGCCTCGGGCAAGTTAACCTGATTATTTTATTTTATAATTCCTTTGCTTATCTGAATTCTCCTTACCAACATTAATGAGAAATGGATTCATATTGCAAGGCAAATGTGACCTATTGTTTGCTTGTTATTTTCTAGACAAGTTCATTGAGTTAACCACTGGACACTTCTCAAATTTTGTTTCAGATTATTTTTTGAAGTAGCACCATTTATTTTACTTTTATTTGACTCTTTTTTTTTTTTTTAACTGAATTTATTCCCAGGCCATAGTTTTTGCTTCTTCAGTTTCTTCTGGGATATCCTTTTCTTCTATGCAACCTCCTCTTCCGGTTTAGGAACAATCTGCTCTTTTTCAGTAAGGATCATCTCAGTGTGGCAGGGAGAGCTCATGTACTGGTTGATCCCACCATGAGCTCTCTAAGTCCTGCACTGCATCTTGGGAGCTGTGTTCACCTGGATGTATTCAATGACCAGAGGATCTACACCTAAGCCCTTCAGTTCAGCGTTACTCTCTGCATTTTTGAGCATGTGCAGTAGAAATTCAGCACTCTTTTGGAGCCATTGACCCTGCGTCCAGCCCCACTGTTTGGCCTGGGCACACCTACCAACTCCACCATTGTAACGACAGAATGGCACACGTTACTTCTGTAAAGTGATATCCTTCAGATACTTGGTGGATTTTTGGACCTGCATACCCTTAATGGCACGAAGATTTGAACCTCTTGATTTGCATGATTTTTGTGGGTTTTCTGGGTCAAGAGAATAGCGAACCATTTTCAGAGGCCACCTTGGGCTGCTTACTGGGAAACTGCACCATTTGTTATACTTTTTAAATTATTTTTTAAATTGAGGTATAATTTAGACAGAATAAAATGAACAGGTCTTAATGGTTCAGTTAGAGGAGTTTTGAAAATTATATGCACCCATGAAAGCATCATGCAAAACATGCTATTGAACATTCCTATCACCCGAGAAAGTTCTTGTGGCACAATTTACTTTTTAAATTAAAACCCACTAAATTGTAAGCTTTAAAAGGGTGAATTTTATGGTATGTGAATTACATCATCAAAAAAAATCTGTTCCACATTTACTTGCTTTCTCACCTCAAGAACTAACAGAGGTTTCCACCATATGTAGTAATCCGTCCCAGCCCCCCCCCATATGTTACATTTTAATTGCTTTCTTTTTCGAAAACAGGAAATTGGAGATTACTGAAGATTGTAAGAAGCACATCAACAAGACCAGCTGGGCCAGAGCTTGTAGTTTAGGCTGTCCCTGTAGTGACAACAAATAGGCTTCCCTGGCCTCTGGTGTGGAGAGACCCGGAAGCAGAGCTCGGACAATGGGTTTACCTTGTGTCTCAAAGTTGTAAATATTACCACCCACAGAGTAAGGGCCCAGGCAAAGTACAAGAGTTACTGTAGCGGAATAAAGATGTAGAGAATGGACTTGAGGACACGGGGAGGGGGAAGGGTAAACTGGGACGAAGTGAGAGAGTGGCATGGACATATATACACTACCAAACGTAAAACAGATAGCTAGTGGGAAGCAGCCGCATAGCACAGGGAGATCAGCTCCGTGCTTTGTGACCGCCTAGAGGGGTGGGATAGGGAGGGTGGGAGGGAGATGCAAGAGGGAGGAGATATGGGGATGTATGTTTACGTATAGCTGATTCACTTTGTTATACAGCAGAAACTGGCACACCATTGTAAAGCAATTGTACTCCAATAAAGATGTTAAAGAAAAAAAAAACCCCAAAGACTATCCCGGCAATGAATCCTCTCCAGGGCAAGGCTGTAACCAAGCTAAGCAAGAGAAGTTACGGTTGGCTTCACAACTGGATCAGTATATGCTTCCCCAACGCTTCTGTCTCCGTGTGTGTCAGAGCTTGCCCAGAGAGCAGGGAGCCCTCTGTGTCGCCAAACCAAATCCTCCCAAACCGCACTAGGAATCTGGCTCATTCTTTCAGTAAAAACGGCTGTTCTCAAACTTCAGCTGTGCGTCAGACTCTCCTGAAAGGCACGTTAAGATGTGGATTGCTGGGCCCCAAACGCAAAGATTCTGCTTTAGTAGTTCTGGGGTGGGATCTAAGTATTTGGGTTTCTAACGAGTTTCCAGGTGAATCTGATGCTTCTGGTCTGGGGACCACACTTTGAGAAGTACTGTGCTGAAACGGCTCCTATAACATTTGGTAATTAGTGGGGAATTTCACCCAGTTGTTAACACCCTAGACCAGCCTTGAGATGTCAGTTGAACTCTTGCTATCGGGAGAGCAGGGTCAGGCCAGGCATGGAACACCCAAAGGGTGGGAGTGCCTCTTCTGGCCAGGCTGCCAGGCTGCCAGGCTGCCCCGGCTGCCTGTTCAGTCACATTGATCCCAGCACCCTAACCTGAGGAGTGGTGGGTCTAGCAGGTACCCGTGGGAGTAGATGCGGATGCATTTGTGAACATCTTCATTTCTCTGCAGAGGTGACCGTACTGACCACCCATGTCAGGACAGATGGCAGTGGTTCTGCTAGTTACAATCAAATCTGACATTAATTCAGCTTCATGTTGGGCACAGTGGGCAGGGAGCAAGCAGACAGGTTAGCACCTGACTCTAGGCTCTGCAAGTCAAGAGCTGGGTGACCTGGGTGGGTTTCCTAACTTCTCAAAACCTTGCTTGGCAAAGGGGGATTCATCTCAGGGGTAAACCAGTGAGGTAGGTTAATATTTAGAAATGTCCTCACTGAGATATCTCATCCCTGCACTGTTTCCTCATTGCTCTTCTTCCCTCCAGTGTTAAGCCAGAGTAACTTTTGCTTCAGGGTGAGGACTGGGATGCAAGAACAGTCCTCCTCCAAGTGCAGCTTGGTGGGCTGGCAGAATCCGCATCACCTGGGTCTGCACCCCAGACCTGCTGAATCTGAATCTCTGGCAGGGAGGCCCAGGATTCTGAGTTTCAATACACAGACTTTTCAGGTTATTGCATGGCTAAAGTTTGAGAAGCTCTGGTCTAGAGCAAATAAATATTAATGTAGAGGCTTCAAAATCCATAGCTGAGACCACAGCCCTCCCAAAAGCCAATATGCATATATGTGTGGCAAGTTGGGAGAGAAAGGGTTTTGTTTGGAAGACAAAGCTCGGGAAACTGAGCCCAGAAGTTATGTTCTAAGCCACGGTATCTGGAAGATTTTATGATGGCGTAGTAGCCCTCTTTACATCCAAAAGGAAAACCAATTTGATCAGCAGGAAGGAGACAGGATGAGAAAGGGCTGAGATTAGATCTTAAAGGATCTACAGGGTTTTCAATCTTCTTCTGAGTGGCCTCACGAGACCCCAGCTTGAAAAGGCTTATTAGGTCGGTCAGACTCTCTCAGAAGCTTAAAGTAAGAGACAAGGGTGACAGCCAGGAGAGAAGTCAGGGCCGTCATAGGGCTACTTACACCTCAAGTTACTGAGGGACTAGAGGTGGAAAGAAGCTAGTCAGGAGAGAGAAAGGGGACCTGAGCAGAAAGCCAGGAAGAAGCCGAGGTGTGGGCGACAGCTTGTGTCCAGAGCCAGTAGGATTACTGTTAATGAGCTCAGAGCCCTGGGAAGGGGTGAGGGCAGCTCAGAGCAGAGCATCAGAGGGCACAGTCATCATCCATCTCCTGATGGTGGGCAGACAGTTTGGTCTATGCCTCATCTGACTGGTCTGAGAGTCCCTCCTTCAGGCCTGCCCTTGACCATGCCCCGAGCAGACCCTGGAGAAGGTTCATTTGGGATGGTCCCCTGTGGACTTCTGGCTACAGAGGAGCTGGCACTAAGGAGGGGAAGGGGCTGGGAGGTGTCTGGGCTGCACTGCCCTGCAGTGTTGGGCAATCTGGGTGTGTCCCGAGGTTCTTGGAAAGTTGGCTCATTATCTTCACCAAAAACAACCTGAGGCACCCATGGTGAGGTCAGCTTCAGTTTAAGCTGCTTCGAACACACACACAAAAAGTTCTTTTTCTTCTTGACCGGAAAACTTACACTTAAAAACTTGAGCCTGTTGTTGGGTGAGGCCTATGCAGCCAGGAGATGCGGGTTTCCTCTTGCTCTGAAGGACCTTGGGGAAATGACCCACGAGCAGTCAGTATGTGCTGGCACCTTGTTAAGCAAACCCTGGAACGTGGTCCATAATGTATGGGTGGGTGGGTGGGTGGGTGGATTGATGTGCAAACCTCTTCCTCAAAGGAGCCTTCCCGGACCCCCGGACAGGCCCTCTTGTCTGCACTTCTACAGTCCTGTGACCCTCTCCTTTAATAACTTTTTCACGGTGTCATTCTATGCGCATTTGGAAAATTAATTTCTTCCCGCACAAATCTGGAGTGCCATCCGGATTTTTCACTCATCATTGGATCACTAACCGCTGGTGTGTGCCTGGCGTGTAGTAGGCACTCATCATACCTATTTGTTGGTAAAAGTATGCCAGAGTTCAGTAACGGCATGAGTCTTTGTGAAAGGATTCATCACTGGGTTGAATCATCCAGAAAAGGAGGAGGAGGAAGAGGAGGAAAGCATCTGCACAGAGGATGGGAGACGACCTCCGAGGTGGGTCTTAACAATAAGGAGCTGGTTATGTGGAGAAGCAGGGAAGGGCGTTCAAGGCAGAGGGAACAGCACCTATAAAGCCAAAGAGGGCTGGAGGGTGTGGTGCAATCTGAGGACGGTGTGACAACGCAGGAAGGAGCGTGGGGCCCACGGTGGTGGGAGATGAGGCTGGACAGGCAGGTTGTAGCCCGACTGGGAAGGGCTTCAGGGCTGGGCTAAGAGCTTGGAGCTTTACCCTGTCAGGCGGGTAGAGACCCATCATGTTTGTGAGCCAGGAAGGCAAACAGGGCACACCTGTGCTTGGTTTCCTTCCTTAAGGTGGTAAGGCAGCCACTCCCAGTCCAGGTGAGTCCTGCTTCAGAGTCACTGTGCAGCCCCTGCTCTAGGTCCCTGCCTGGGAGAGCCTGTCAGGTTGGGTCCAGCTTTGCCCCACTTCCTGGTCAGAGGGGCAGATGAACAGGTGGGTGTGGAGGAAGGTGTGGGGGGCGGGGGGTTGGCCATGAGGCTTGTGAGTTTCACTCACTGGAGGCATAACTTTCAGGTTCAAACCAGCTGGAGAAGCTGGGGCAGCCTACCCCAGACACGTGGGCAGCAGGGCTTAGCAAAGGGGCCCCAGGCTGAGTGAGGGCCAGGAGGCTGTCTTTCTTATTTGTTTGTTTGAAAGCACGATTGCCCTTACCGGCTGTGGTACCTTGCTTGGTCACTAATTCCCTCTCAGGAGCTCAGCTTCCTCAGCTGTTAAGTGAAGGGGGCCGACCAGGTGATCTTCCAGCTCTGTGATTCCGAGGGAGGAGGAAGCTGCGGGAGCAGCGTGGGGCTCTGCGCATAAGCTGCTGGAGGTGGGCGACTCCCAGGCAGAACAAAGCCTCTTCTAGAGGGACAGGCGGCTTTTGCAAGCGGGTGAGTGACAGGCCTCGCCTCCCTACCCTACCTCGGCTGCTCCTGGACCGGCTGCCACCACGGGACTTGGGCGGGACTTCGGCGGTGGGAGTGGAGTTCCTCCCCAAGACGCAGCAGAGGGGAGTCCAGCCGGCTCGGCCAGGCTGCCCCGGGGTGCGAGAGCGCTAGAATGCAAGAGGGTCCAGCTGCTCCCGCCCCCTTGGGGTTCCCCTCCTTTCCCGGTGCCCCTCTCTCCCCGGGGCAATGAGTAGCCCACAGAAGCTAAGCCCAGGGGCAGACACCGGGCTTCGGGGCAGGATGGTGGGTGATAGCAGGAAGTCAGCAGGGGCTTCGGGGCCAAGAGCCCGTGGGAAAGATGGGGACGCCCCCTCCCCCCACCCCGGAAAAGCCAGCCTGGCCGAGGGCGCCCCTCGCCCTACAGCCGCCCTCACCACGCCGCCCCGCCTCCTCCGCAGCCCACCCCTCTCACTCTTTAACTCACAGTCGCCTGAAAGCTCTCATCTTCACAAGCATCCTTGTTTTTAAAAAAAACATTTCTGTTTCCTTTATTTGCACTCAGCTCCAGCCTTCATAAATATGCGAAATCGATGTAAATAATTTTATAATGAAAAAAATTTTAAATGCAAACATTCACACGTGGATAAAGAGGGACCTAGTGGTCATTCGCAGGAGCCCTGTGCTGGGCCTCGGGGACACAGGCCTGTACTTAGCGTCCTCACAGGGGTGAGACCCACCACGGAACCACAAGGGGGTTCAGGGAAGACTCCCAAGAGGAGGGAACCTTGACCCGATACCTGGGCGGTTACAGAGATCTGGCCAATTGAAGGAGAGAGGGCATCTCAGGAGAGGGAATGGTGTAGGCAAGGCCGGCAGGCAGGCCCCGCCAGGAGTCGTGGTCAAAGAAGGGAGCTGAGGAGGAAATGTTCCTTTTCCCGCCCTCATCACAACTGTAATCAATTATTTGTATAAGTATCTGCTTGAGATCTGTATCCCCTGCTGGTTTACAAGCTCCAGGAGAGGAAATGCTGTACATTATATTTTCTCAGGATTCTGGTGCCCAGCACAATGCCTGACACACAGTAAGTGTTCAATTAAATTGGCGTTAAGTGAACGAGTAAATGAGAATTCTCATGTTAATGTGGGTTGGGTCAGTAAGGGCTGAGAAGCCAAGCTAACTAGAGTTTGGGTGTTATCCTAAGAGCAATTGGGATCCACTAACAGTTTTACATAAGGGCATGACTTGGTCGGCTTTGTGTCCCAGGAATCCCTTTTTGGCTTTGGTCTGGAGAATGGCTGGAGACAGAGTCCAGGCGGCAGAGACATTGTCCTTACCTCGGGGCATTGTTATGATTTTATTACTTCTTTATGTGACTCTCCCCTAAGTAAGCCGTGAGCCCTGGAGGGCCGGGGCCGGGCCCTGTTCACCTCTGCAACCCCGTGCCCAGTACACTGGCCAGCACGGCATGTGGTAACTGCTCAGTGGGTGTTTAATGGGTGAAATTCTGATTGGAAGTTGCTTATGCAACTTTAAGGGTAGGTGATGTTGTTTAATACATGCAATGTCATAGGCAACTTTCAAAACATGAGGAACATGAAAGAAAAAGTCATTTAAGTTTGGGAAGCAGTGGTCAGAGGTCTGGGAGGCAGGGTGGGGGAGGAGGAGGGGTGTAGGGTGATGGAGGGGCTCCTCTGAGCTGTGACAGTTGTTGGACCTATGAGGCCTTCTAGGTTTGGCATCTGCCTGAGATGGGAGCCCGTGGAGAGTAGGTTTGGAGGACTAGGTGGAAAGTTGGGTGCCTGTGGGACATCCAGCTCCAGATTGGGGTGTCTCCAGCAATAGAAGATTCTGGAAGCCTTAGGGGTGAATGTATGGCAGGATATGGGGAGGAGGGCTGGAATGCCCTGGAGAGAAGAACTTTTAAGTAAGGGGCCGAGGACTGAGGGAGTCAGGGGGGATGGAGAAGCACCAGGAGCTCCTACCTCAGGACTGTGAGTGAGCCTGTGACTTCTCTGTTCCCTCCAGCCTCGTCCTTACGATCCCATTATAACAGCCCCGGACAGGCACCAGCACTGCAGAGCCTTCGGTGAAACCCAACTCCATGGGGCTCAACTTTTGTGTGTTCTGGGCTCACCTCCCTTTTTTTTTTTTTTTTTTTTTTGTGGTACGCGGGCCTCTCACTGTTGTGGCCTCTCCCGTTGCGGAGCACAGGCTCCGGACGCGCAGGCTCAGCGGCCATGGCTCACGGGCCCAGCCGCTCCGCGGCAAGTGGGATCTTCCCGGACCGGGGCACAAACCCGTGTCCCCTGCATCGGCAGGCGGACTCTCAACCACTGCGCCACCAGGGAAGCCCCTCACCTCCCTTTTGTGGTCACAAGAATGCCACATTCTGTGTTTCCCCTTTGTCTTCACAAGCCCCGCCTCCTGGACTTTACACTTTCCTCCACTCAGTCGCTTATCTCATTTCTGCTTATCACCCTCCTCATGCTCCGGGCTTTCCTTCCCTGAGTTCCTCCAGATAGTCCTGCCCACCCCACAGTGAGCCAGGCTCTCCACCGCTGTGTCCTGGGGGAACCAAGGGTGTTTCCCAGTTTCTATCCGCTTCCTCCCCTTCCCTCCTCTCTCATCTGCCTGAGAAAAGGTCCTGCACTGGCAGCAGCCGGTGGAAAACCCCGGGCCAGCTGCCCTCCCAGCCACTGCACATCCAGGTCCCCCAGCTGCAGCGGTGCTCTGGCCAACGTATAACAGGCACTGGGGGCGGAAAGCCCTAATGGGTCACATTTCCTGCTTTCTGCAGTGTAAATATTCCCACCGTGACCGATTTCAAGCTACCAACAGGCTGTCCCTGAATGCAGAATTGGGAACAGATGGGCAGTAGTACACTGTCACATAATATTTCCAGCAAGCAAACACAATAGGCATAGACAGCCTCAAAAGCAAATATAATTACAAAATGCAGTAAAATAGGAAGTTTTGAGTATTTGCTGCTTCTTAAAAATATAATTTATTCTCTTGTAAGATTTTGTAATTTAATTGTTAAAATAATGGCTGTTTTAACAACTGCTTTGCACAATTCCTGAAAACTTAACAATTGGCTCTTGCAAGCAGTACAAACCAGCTCCAGCAAACCACTGAGTGCCACCTGGGCCAGGAGAAAAGGGGGGGATTCCAAGCCCCAAACTTCAGTGCACTCTCGCCTGGCATCCTCTCCCTGCCCAGGCCGTGTGGGTGTCAGTGTGGGTGGCATGTGACAGGTAGCAAGCCTCTGAATCCCCATTTAAAGTCAGACCCAGGAGGGGCAGAGCTGGGCCCTGGGCACCTCTTCCACCCACAGATGTGTGCTTTCTGCGCCCGCCCAGGCCGCAGCCTCTGGACACCCACCCTGGCGGCCCCCAGAGCCAGGAAGTTCGAGTGGTGCAATTTCCTTCACCCTGAAAAGTGTGAAATCCTGTGAGGATTGGAACTTGCATATTTCTCAGAAAGCAAGCTTGCCCAATCACCTGCAATGAAGAAAACAAAAGGAGACAAAGCCTCTCTTTCTGAGCCTCTCTTTATATCCATGGGCTGCAAGGCAGGTCATGCTGGGTCTGAACAGATGTGGGACAGAGAGAGCTTCGGGGGTGCAACTCAGCCTCCGGGCATTTCTGAACAGTGAGAATGAAAACCACCAGAGACATGTTCTAAATGGGCCAGTCTTTGTCCCCCTTTGTGGGGACATCAGACGTGGTGACCCACTGTGGTGGAAACCTTGTCTTGGCTACTGCAGGAAGTAAGCTGAATCTCTGGTTTGATGTTTCTGTGTTCTTGCCAATCACCATTGTGAAAGTTGGAGAAAAGGGGTCACCTTCTCACCACACCCCAAATATGCCTCGGTCCTCGATTTATGTCTTCCCGTAGCTAAAGGTGCCTTCCCCTTGCTCATAATCACAGCCCACCGCAAGCCAACCCATCGCACCCGCCCCCTCCGGCTCTTGGAGTTGCACCTCTAATTGTAGCGTTTCCACGTTCTCCCTTGGGGTCTTCCTTTGCGTGTAGGTTTATGTGCTCTGATTTCTAAGCTCAGGAAAGCCAGGACCTTGTCATTCACTCACTAGTTCATTCCTTCATTCAGTGGGGAGCGGGCACAGGGAGGAGGGAGGAGGACGGAAGGTCGGTCCACTTCTGAGTGGGGCGCAGCTCAGGGAAATCTGCACCCTGAGTGGAGGCGGAAGGAGGGGCAGAGGGAGGCAGGAACTGAGACCAAACCGCTGTTCCCCTCTCAGACCTTGTGCTAGTGGGTACCTGCCTTTTGTAAACAGTAAAACTGTCTAAATGCTAGGCGTGGCAGTTATTCGTTTTCTTCCTGCAGGTTACTCTTAGAAGGTGTTTCCATGGATTCCACTTGGTGCCCCGCCCATCACCGGACAGCCTCGCCAGTCTTCCCTGCCTTGTGGTAAAGACCTTTTTATTCCTTTATTCGGAGCAAAAAACATTAATGTGTTGTTCCCACCAAAAGACCCAGTTGCAGCTGTATTCCATCTAGCTGTATGATGGTTTAAAGTTTGATTTCTCATTCTTTAATACTTGCTAAATTTTGGGAAATTTAGCTGAAAGTCAGGCACAGCCGGTGGAAGCCTCAGGAGCAAGGCTAGGGCGCCATCTACTGGTAACTCCTAAGTATGACAAAATGAAACTTGCATTGAGCCTCTTGCACAGGTGAAAATGAGTTATTTTTTATTTTTTAAATTGAAGTATAGTTGGTTTACAATGTTGTGTTGGAAATGAGTTGATTTAAAGGTTTAAAATGGAAAAGGTGTGTGCAACAACACATGCAAATAACAAAGAGTTTGTGCCAGAATCTGTAAAGAACTCTTACAAGTTAAAAAAAAAAACACCTCAATAGAAAAATGAGCATAAGACTTAAAGGGGCACTTTATAAAAGAGGATATCCAGTGCACGATGAACTTATGAAAAATGGTCGACTTTTCATTCTTGGAGACTCTTGGAAGAGGAAGAGAGGTGAAGGAGGGCCTAGATATAGGGGAAGCCTGAATACTTAAAACAGACCCGCCCCCCCCCCCCGCCAACTTCCCAGGTAATTCAGATTTCAACCACTAGGGGGAGTACTTTCACTTTAATTTGCATCAGGGAAACGCAAATTGAAACCACAATGAGGTATCATCACCATTTACCCTCCAGAATGGCTAAAATTAAAAGACTAACAATGCCAAGCTGGCAAAAATGTGGGGCAATGGGTATTCTCATACACTGCTATGGGGAGTGCAAACCGATACAATTTTGACACATTGTTCTGCATTATCTAAAAAAGTTGAACAATGGCTTACTCTGTAACCTAGCAACCTGACTCCTTGGTATACACCACAAAAAATGTGTGCCCATGTACACCAACAGGCATGCAGGATTGTTAACAGCATAACTGGTAATAGCCAAGAACTGGAAACAGTGCAAATGTCCATGAAAATAGGCTGGATAAATAAATTGTAGTATATTAATGCAATGGAATATCTAACAGCAAAACAAGCAAAAGCAAACAAAAAACTGCAGCTACACACAGTAACAACATAGATGAATTTTACAAATATTATGTTGAGTAAAAGAAGTTAGACATAAAACAATGCCTACTATGTGATAATGATTATATAAAAGTCAAACCATTTTATAGTGTTAGGTGTCAGGATGATGGTGTGGAGGATGCAGGCAGAGACTGGGACTGGGCTGGGGCTGATGATAGTATATTTCTTGATCTGGTGGTTATATGGGTGTGTTCACATTGTGATCATTTATCTTTGATTTGAGCACTTAAAAAATACACTTAAGGGCTTCCCTGGTGGCGCAGTGGTTGAGAGTCCACCTGCCGATGCGGGGGACACGGGTTCGTGCCCCGGTCTGGGAGGATCCCACATGCCGCGGAGAGGCTGGGCCTGTGAGCCATGGCCGCTGGGCCTGCGTGTCCGGAGCCTGTGCTCCACAATGGGAGAGGCCACAACAGTGAGAGGCCCGCGTACCGCAAAAAAAAAAATTAATTAATTTAAAAAATTTTAAAAAATACACTTAACACTTCAGTTATAAAAATAAAAAATAAAAAAAAAGTGAAAGGTGGAAGGGTAGAATGGGATTCCTAACCAGGAGAATATAGGCAAGAGTGTGGAAGGAAGGTATAAGAAACTCAGGAAAGGGGAAAAGCAGGTGCTGACTACAAAAAATCTGCAGGTAATTCAGATTCTTCCCACTGGGGGTCTGCCTCTCTGTCTTCCCCCCTGAGAATTCTTGCCCTATGCAAACATTTTGTTTGGGCTTTTTTTTTCCTCTTGAATTATTTCCAGAGGGAAAATTTCCACGAGTAGAATAATTTGGTCAAAAGGTACAGCTATTTTGGGCCTCCCTGGTGGCGCAAGTGGTTGAGAGTCCGCCTGCCGATGCAGGGGATACGGGTTCGTGCCCCGGTCTGGGAGGATCCCATATGCCGCGGAGCGGCTGGGCCCGTGAGCCATGGCCGCTGAGCCTGCGCGTCCGGAGCCTGTGCTCCGCAACGGGGGAGGCCGCAGCAGTGAGAGGCCCGCATACCGCAAAAAAAAAAAAAAAAAAAAAAAAAAAAAAAAGGTACAGCTATTTTAATGTCTTATTTTATAAACTTTGCCAGATTGTCCTCCAGAAAGACTGTACCAACCCATAGCAACTCAAGAATGCTTCAAAGTGTGTGTTTTCTAAAACAGGGTTTTAAGAGCTTATTGATTTAACATTTGCAAAATGGTATGGGGGCTTCCCTGGTGGCACAGTGATTAAGAATCCGCCTGCCAATGCAGGGGACATGGGGTTCAAGCCCTGGTCCGGGAAGATCCCACATGCCGCAGAGCAACTAAGCGCATGCACCACAACTACTGAGCCTGCGCTCTAGAGCCCATGAGCCACAACTACTGAAGGCCCTGCGCCACAACTACTGAAGCCCACGTGCCACAACTACTGAAGCCCGTGGTCCTAGAGCCTGTGCTCCAAAACAAAGAGAAGCCTCCACGATGAGAAGCCCCTGCACTGTAACCAAGAGTAGCCCCCACTCGCCACAACTAGAGAAAGCCCGCACTTAGCAATGAAGACCCAATACAGCCAAAAATAAATAAATAAATAAATAAATAAATTTTTAAAAAATGGTATGGAAGTGGACTAATTTACATTTCCTTAATTATTAGCGAAACTAAATATTTTCCTTTAAAATGCTGACAATAATTCCCTCATACACACTGCCTGGTCAGTGTGTTCTCTGCCTATTTAGGAGTTTGTATTCTTTATGGGTCTGTATTTAATCTTTTTTATGTTTTATTAGCAAATTTTTATCTGTCTTAATTGTCACAATTTCTCCAATTCTAATGGTTACTCTTAAACGAAAGAAAATAATAAAAATTTACTTGAATGCTTCTGTGGTTACACCTTTCCATTTTTTCCTCAATTTTTTTTTTATTATCTCAATAGTAAGTAATAAATATGTCACCAGTGGAAGGGCGATTTCCTCGGTTCTTGCCCTCTCAAGGGAAAGAATTCAGTTGAGAGACATAGAGGAGCTTTAAGGAGTTTTAAGAGTTTTATTCAGCAAAAGTGAAAGTATGTTCTTGAGAAAGGATGAGAGCGTGCTGTCTGGAAACCAGAAGCAGCACTGCAATGGGGTAGGGTTGGGTTTTTTAGATTGGTGGTCCCTCCCTGTGTCCTGCATCATTTGACTGACAAGTTGATTGACAGCTTTAGGTTATATAACTTTTCTCCCGGTATGCAGGTGCTTACCCATAAGCACCCGCTCGAAACCCATGGTGGGTGGAGGGGCAAAAACCGAAATGCTAATTTATTAAAAATACGGCATAATGAACCCCTGGTTACCTTGAGCCACCTTTTAGGTCTTGGTGCGCCTGCACCAACCTGTGCTGGCAGTTTTTATCTTGTTTGGTCCTGATGTAACTGGAAACCTAGCAGTGGTCCTTGGTGACAAGAGGGAGGACCTCTGGGTGTGTTCTGATACCAGTGTCCAGGTGGGGGAGGGAAAGATGACCCCTTCCAGGATGGGGTGTGGACCTGCTCGTGTCTGACTAACTACCTAACATATATATATTTCTTCCTAAATTAACATAAATTTTTTCTAAGCAGTGTTTCCCACACCAGTTTCCTCTTATCTCTTTGGGTGTTAATGCATTTTCTCAAGGGGTTCTATAGTCAAATAAAATTGGAAAATAATGAATTAGACAAAAACTAAACAGCTCCGTTATTACGGCACTTATCAGATCATAAATGTGGTACTTTATTCATTGAGCAAAATATTTGTTGAGCACTATTATGAGGCACTCTAGAGGCTGGGAATACAGCAGTGAACAACGAGACAAATGTATGTTGTGTATTTCCAGGAGGAGGACACAGTAGACAGATTTTCTCCAATGCATTTGAGCAACACTCTTTCTTATATCACCTATTAATCTTTTACATGATTCCATGGAATATCCTGATCTAGAATTTTTGTGGCATGAAATGAAAGACATGAATCAACTTTCATTTTTCCTAAGAGATTCATCCACATTACTTAGCAGAATTTGTTAAATGTGGTTTTTCTTTGTGTGGTTTTACTGTCCACTCACTGATTATAAATTTCCCATAATTTTGGGATTGTGGCATAATTATTTTGTTTCATTGGTTCATATATCTGAACTGTGTATTTATGATGAAGGAAATAAATAACTGTATCGCAAAAAGGAGAAGAACTGTCACTTTTCCCACCTTTAATTGTTGCTAAGATGAAGTGGTGCCCTTGAGCCTCAGTTTCCCTAGGCATCTGCCAGCAAGAGCCTGGCATCTCTCAGCAGAAGCATGAGAGCAGAGGGTTATAAAGTCCCTGGAGCCTCCCCAGCCCATCTGGCCACCAGGATGGCTGGCCTTGGTTGGAGGAGTATTTGGGGGTTGGAGGGGGTGAGGAGTGGAGGAGAAATTGATAGTTATTGAGTGCTTACTATATGCCAGTCACATTGCATTTAAGGAATATTTAAGGAGGAAGTGAGGAAGCCAGAGGAAGCATCAGAGAGGTGAAAGGAGAACCAGGAGAGAATGCAGGCACAGACCGAAGGAGGTGAGTTGGTCAACAGAGTAAAAACTTATGCTCTACTCTTACCATGTAATCCAGCAAATCACACTCCTTGGAATCTACCCAAAGGAGCTGAAAACTATGGCCAAACAAAAACCTGCTCTTGGATGTTTATAGCAGTTTTATTCATAATTGTCAAAACCTGGAAGCAATCAAGATGTCCTTGAGTAGGTGAATGGATAAATAAACGGTGGTACATCCAGACAATTACATCCAGGCATATTATTCAGAGCTAAAAAGAAAGGAGCTATCAAGTCATGAAAAAACCTGGAAGGAAACTTAAATGCATATTACTAAGTGAAAGATGCCAACCTGAAAAGGCTACATATTGTATGATTCCAACCATATGACATTCTGGAAAAGGCAAAACAATGGAGACAGTAAAAAAAATCAGTGTTTGCCTAGGTTTGGGTCAGAGGAGGGATGTATAGGTGGAGCACAGATTTTTAGGGCAGTGAAAATACTCTGTATGGTACTATAATAGTGAATACATGTCACTATAAATTTGTCAAAAACCATAGAATGGACAACATCAAGAGTGAACCCTAAACTATGGACTTTGGGTGACAATGATGTGTCGATGTAGGTTCATCAAGCTGTAAACAAAAAGAACAAAGAATGTCACTAATAATCCAGTTATGCGGGTTAATTCCACTGACAATGCACACTGAGGGAAATTCAGGATGGGAAAAACACATTCCGTGCTTTGGATACACCAGCCCCTAGATAGTTAAGATGCATAGCTAAGGAAGAATTTCAGTGACCCCAGATTCTTGCATCCTCTCATACATAGAAGAGCACTAAAATCATTAACTTGAGATGTCTGTTCTCTGTGATTAGCAGTAATGTTTTACCAAAATGTATGCTAGATACATGTATTTCCCAGCCAAAAAATTCACATATGTACTGGCTCTTCCCCTACCTCTTTGAAGCAGTCCCCTCAGAGCTACTAAGAGGATGTTTTCTGGGATGAGGGGATGTTGATAGTGGGGGAGACCCTGCATGTGTAGGGGCAAGAGGTAGATGGGAAATCTCTGTAGCTGCCTCTCAATTTTGCTGTAAAACTAAAACTTCTCTAAAAAAATTAAATCTTAAAAAAAAACCCAACCTTGCAAATCCAGGGAGGACTCAGCTAAACAAGAGTTCCAAGTACTGGCATGAAAGATCACTAAGATAACATTCCTAGATGAGTATGAAACTGAGTCCCCCTAAAACCAAGTGCTCCGGCCAAGTTACGGTTAACCTCTCCATCCAGAACTTTATTCCTTTTCTTGTCCCACACCTGTCCCCTCAGGATTGAGGAGTATCAAAGAAAAGGGGGCTTTGAAACCAAGCAGGACCCTGCAGTGCCCTCCCAGATACAAAGTCCCCTCGATGCCACATCCCCACCCCCCCTTCCTGTTTGTAGATAAAGGCTTCAGCCTCCTAGACCTCCCCTGGGTTCCAAAGGGCAGATTCAAGGACTTACTAATTAGAGAAGTGAGAGAATGCAGAAACAGGAAAAGCAGTCAAGAAACAATAGTGCAGCAATTAAACAGAGTCCTAGTTCCCCCTCAAGGGATACACACAACAATCTGTTACATAGGTCTGAGCTGTTCTGCTGGAACTAAGGCCCCACCTAGGTGGAGTGTGGTAACTACATGCTGAGACCTTAGACTGGTGGGAACCAGAAGGTTGATCATTAAGATTCCTGGAATACCACCCTGTTACCTCACCACCAACCAATCAGAAGAAAGTCATGCACCCTTCAGCCCTCACCCTAAATGTTGCCTTTAAAAACCCTTCCCTGAAACCCATCAGGGAGTTCTGGGCTTTTGAGCATGAGCCACCCATTCTCCTTGCTTGACCCTGCAATAAACCTTTCTCTGCTCCAAACTCATGTTTCAGTTTGTTTGGCCTCACTGTGCATGGGCACACAGACTTGGTTCGATAACAAGCAGAGCAAATTGGCCTAGCACACAGTGCATATAACACAGGGGGAGGGAAAGAAATGGAGAGGGGTGGTGATCTCTCCTGCGGCAGCTTGAAGCAGAATTTCAGTTCCCCTGCCGGAGTTTGGAGTCAGGCCATGGCAGTAAGAGCACTGAATCCTAGCCACTAAACCAGTGGCCAGTGACAAGGCCTGTGGCCTGTCAACTTTGTAGAAATGAATTCCCACAAAGAGATGGAAAGTAGTGAAACAAATAAAATGTTTATTAGGAGAAAAAAAGAGTACATGTGGATAGGGACTTCCCTGGTGGTCCAGTGGATAAGACTCCATGCTCCCAGGGCAGGGGGGCCTGGGTTCGATCCCTGGTTGGGGAACTAGATCCCGCATGCGGGCTGCAACTAAGAGTTGGCATGCCGCAACTAAGAGTCTGCATGCCGCAACTAAGAAGTCCGCATGCAAACTTCCCTGGTGTCCAGTGGTTGAGATTCCATGTTTCCACTGCAGGGGGCGCAGGTTTGATCCCTGGTGGGGGAAGTTCCACATGTCGTAAGGTACAGCCGAAAAAAAAAAAATCCACATGCCACAACTAAGAAGTCTGCTTGCCACAACTAAGAAGTCTGCACGCTGCAACTAAATATCCTGCATGCCACACTAAGACCCGGCGTAACCAAAATAAATAAATAAATATTTTTAAAAAAAGTATGTGTGGATAGATATACGGGTGGACTCAGAGAGAGTTGTGCCCTCATGTTGTTTGAATCACTTATATGGGACATTTCTTCCAGGTTTCCTTTGGCCAATCATCTTGCTTTGCCTGGTTCTGAGTCCATATTTGGTTTATCTCAGGTTCCTCCCATGTGTGCATGCACATCTCTTAGCCTAGATGGATTCCAGTGAAGAGCCCTATGGGTAGGTTGACATCACTCCCTTTTTGAACTCCAAGGAGCCTTTCTGAACATGTATAGTTGGGAAGGTCTCCTTGACCTCGAGAATGAGAAATATGTGGCCTCTATCTTTTATCTGGGCAGGGCTCAGCCTCTCCTATTATCCTCCTGCTATTACCTTCCTCTTGGAGTATCTGTCCACAGGGGACAAACTCCAGCTGCTCAGCCTGGGGCCCATCTGTCTCCTGCCTCAGGGGGAAGAAGAAATTTTCCCCTATACTTCTAGGTTCTTCTGGCAGGTCTAAGAATTAAATTGACATAAGACAGATTAGCAGGAGGAAATCACACAAAACTTTAATTACATGTATATATGGAAGAGACCCAGAAAAACTGAGTAACTTGCCAAAGTGGCTGAAACCTTCACCTTAAATACCATCCTCAGCTAAAGACAAAAGAGGATGTTTTATGGTATAACAGAGCAAGTGGACTCTGTTTGCCTGCTGCACAGCAAAAAAGACCAAATACCACGGCAATGGCTTTTGCAGAGGGTAAAAGCCTTTATTGTAAGGCAGCCAAACAAGGAGACAGGAGGCAATGCTCAGATCTGTCTTCCCAATTGGCTTTTGAGTGGGGTATTTCTCTTGGAAGTAGGGGGCAAGAGGGAGAGAGGCCTTGGAGATGATTGGTGGAATGTAGGTGTAAGTTTCAGTCAGTGTAATTTCAAGAGTTCTCTGCACAGGCTGGACTGTCCTTCATGCCTCGTCATGGGTCACATGTGCAAACCCTGCATGTAATATGCGGTGGATTTTCTGCCCCAAATGTCTAGATTTCACTGTCAGTCATCCTAGTGTTACCCTCCCTGTTGATTGTTTGGCCTGAGGCAACCCAACACTGGACCCTACCTGGGCTCTTTGGTGGGGCTTAACGGCAGACTCTGGGAGGGCTCACACCAAGGAGTACTTCCCAGAACTTCTGCTGCCAGGGTCCTTGTCCCCACGGTGAGCCACAGCCACCCCCGCCTCTGCAGGAGACCCTCCAACACTAGCAGGTAGGTCCGGTTCAGTCTCCTCTGGGGTCACTGCTCCTTCCCCTGGGTCCCAATGCGCACATTACTTTGTATGTGCCCTCCAAGTGTGGAGTCTCTGTTTCCCCCAGTCCTGTCAAAATCCTTCAGTCAAATCCCACTAGCCTTCAAAGTCTGATTCTCTAGGAATTCCTCCTCCAGTTGCTGGACCCCCAGGTTGGGAAGCCTGACGTGGGGCTCAGAACCTTCACTCCAGTGGGTGGACTCCTGTGGTATAAGTGTTCTCCAGTTTGTGAGTCACCCACCCAGCAGTTATGGGATTTGATTTAACTGTGATTGCGCCCCTCCTACCATCTCGTTGTGGCTTCTCCTTTGTCTTTGGATGTGGGGTATCTTTTTTGGTGAGTTCCAGTGTCTTCCTGTTGATGATTGTCCAGCAGCTAGTTGTGATTCTGGTGTTCTCGCACGAGGGAGTGAGAGCACGTCCTTCTACTCCGCCATCTTGGTTCAGGGCCTTTACTCTTGTTTTTGATTGAGATACAATTGACATACAATACCCTGCACATATTTAAAGGGTATAATTTTATAATATTTGTATATGTATATGCCTGTGAAACAGTCACCACCATCAAGAGGGTAAACATATCCATCACCCCTAAAAGTTTCCTTGTGTGCCTTTGTAATCCCTCCCCTTCATGCTTCCCTGTCCCCACCCATCCCCAGGCAACCACTGACCTACTTGCTGTCAATATAGATTAGTTCAACTTTTATATGAATGGAATTATACAATATTTATTTTTGTCTACTTCTTTTGCTCAGCATAATTATTCTGAGACGCATCCACGTTGTTGTGTGTATGAATAGTTGATACACTTCTTGACTGCTCCTCTGTCTGTTTCTGCATCTCCTCCCTTCCCTGATTAGCGACTGTTTGAATTTTCCCTTTGGAACTCAGGGAAGATCAAGGAGGCTGAATGAAGCCTATTTCCTATAAACAAGAAACAGGAGACACAGAAAGGACCTGTACCCATGAGGGCCCCACAGGGTCCTGCTTGGTTTCAAGACTTCTGCTCCTTCTCTAAAATCTGAATTTATTCATTCATCATTTATTCAGCAAAGATCTTTTGAGGTCGACTTTGTGCCACTCATCGTTTTGGACACTAAGGATGGGATGGGGCAAGATAGATGTGGACCCTGTCCTCAAGGCACTCACAGTCTAGTGGACTCAGTTTGGTTGGGCTATGGGTGTATTCAACATTGCAGTCCACTGAGGAAGGGGAGGAAGAATCCAATGTGATGATCAAGTAGAGTAGTTCAGGTCTGTTTAGACGCTCTTAACTTGGCCCCAGGAAGGGTGTGGGGTTAGGGTGAGGGATGGAGGCCCTCCCTGTCTTACTGATGAAATAAGTCCTACTGTCCTACTATGAAAATAAGAACAAGGGACAGGGACAGATGGTATGTTTGGAGGATGGGGGTGTAGGTGGCGAACTTGATGTTTCAGGTAGGGGGACGTGCTGTTGGGGGGAGAGATAGGACACATGCTGTCCTAGTACTAATTGTGCTTGTCTGAGGGACATGGTGGGGCACAGTAGCGGGACTCCCCATAATCTGAGCTCTCATTCTGTCACTGTGACATGATATACACACATCTCTACTTGAGTCTCCCTCTAGAGAAAAACTATTTTTGGTCCATGAGTTAGAAGGTGTGTGTTTATTGAACCAAGAGGCTTCCTAAAAACTTTTAGGTCCTTGTGCTCATGGCTCATCAGAGTCGGCTGTGGATACTTCCCCCAGAAGCAGCCCTAAGCACAGGATTTTGGTGGAAGGAAGAGGAAGGGGCTGGGATATGTCATCCTTGACCTGATGGTGTGATCTGTGCTGGGATGGTTATGAGTGACTTCCTTGTGAAACAGATCCTGCACCTTAATTGCATATTTAAGTCTGTGACTTTGAACCTGTTTTTACGGTGTCAGGAAAGCTTCTGTGGGGCCAAGGAAGCTCGGGAAACCAAAATAGGAATAATGACAGCTGCAGCCTCCACTGAGTGAGCACGAAGCATTTGCATGCATCATCTCATTTAATTCTCACAACAGTCCTATGAGGTCAGGTAATATTACGACCACCACTTTACCAATGAAAAAACTGAGCCTGAAGAGGTCAAATAGTTTACCTAAGGTCACACTGAGTGAACCTGGATATAAAGTCAGGGTCAGTGTTGCCCCAGTTAGGAGAAGCTGGTATGTATGAAATGACCTGACATAAAACCTCTGATAACAGTTAGTTTCTTTCAATCTTTAGATTGATCCCTTGATGACAGAATCTGCCTGAGTTAGACTAAGTTGATTATATGTGTCCAGCAGGGACACTTGCAACCTCTCAACCCCGGAGTGGGGAGTGGAAGAAAGAGATGGCATTTTACTGAGCATCAAGCACCATGTAGACATTTTATGTACAGTGCTTTAATTCATCCCTAAAGCAAGCCTGTGAGGCCCAGGGTGTCATCCTCTTGCACAGCTGAGACTTTTAGGCCCTTGCTAAGATCACATAGCTATTAAGTTCACAGAGCTGAATTTGAACTGACTGCAGGCTGGATCCAAACCCTCTCCTTTCCACTGCACCATGCTGTCTCTCCTTAGTGTCTCACCAACAAAGTATACAAGAGAAGAGGCAGTAAGAGCATAGCCCCTCGGGGTCTTTATTTGCAGAATGTGTTAGAAAGCCTCAGGTAATCCTGGGAGACATGGGGGAAGAGTTAAGGTAACCTGTCCATCCAGTTGGACAATCATTGATGAAGCAGGCACGTTCCTGCTGTGCCCCTCTTCACCCACATCCATACCACCCACACAGCCGCCCACAGAAGCAGGTTCTTGCTGTGGCCCAGGGCAGTCACTCGGGGCCCTCAGAGAGCATAGCACAATACTGTACTAGATAACCCATGAGGCCAGTCACAGCTCTAATCACATCATAAAGGGTAACAGTATGGACACTGGAGCCTGACCACCTGGATTTGAATCCCAGCTCAAGGTTACTAGTCAACCTTAGGCGAGTTTCTTAACCTCTCTCTGCCTCAGCTTCCTTACCTGTAAAACTGGGGTTATGATAACTCATAGGGCTATTTGGTAGGATTCTCAAAAACCTGAAAAGCTTTTAGAACTGTTAATCACTCCAAATGAAAAATCTTTTAGAACAATGCCTGGTGTGTACAGCGCTAAGCACTCCATCAATGTTTTTAAAATAATAAGTATTATTATTAAGTATAAGATAATAATAATTAGTGTTATTAAATATATAATAATACTTATTAATAATAAGTATTAATTAATAATAATAATAAGTATTATTATTATTATTGGCGATGCCACGTGGCATGTGGGATCTTAGTTCCCCAGCCAGGGATCAAACCCCCGTCCCCTGCAGTGGAAGCGTAGAGTCCCAACCACTGGACCACCAGGGAAGTCCCCATTATTATTATTATTATTATTATTATTATTATTATTATTCAGATAGCCAGACTGAGGCCCAGCCAAACAGAGTAACTTTTCCGATGAGACACACATAGCAAAGCTGGGATCAGAACCTGTTCTCTGGCCTCTTAATCCAGAGCAGTTGTGTATACTTGGCTACACGCTTTAACACTAAGATTATTGACTTAAAATCCATCAATACTTTGGAAGTAGCCTGAGCTGTTCCCCCATGCTGCAAATAATCACTTCACTCATCTTTCAAAAAGAAAGGGTCTTTTATAAAAACAAAGAAGCTGTCATCAAGAAGACTAGAACTGATAGGAACCAGCTCAGTCCTACCACTGGGCTCCAAGCGAGATCATCAGGCCCTGTAAGTGATAAAAACTGCTGGCTGTTAACACCAATTTAGTGGCAGTTAATTGCATACTTGTCTTGGGTGTTTCAGAAAAGTGTCTGATTTCTGTTGCAATCTTAAAAAGATAAAGAAAACCATAAGTACTTGCATGGCTGCAATATAATTACACATATCATAAGTAGAAAAAAACAATTTGTCATTGGGAGATGGCCAATCTGGAACATTTTTCCAGAAGAGTAGTTTTACGATAGGGTTTCAGTTACATTACAGGGAAGAGGTTAGAGCATTGACAGTGGGGGTTCTTAGGGCTCCTTAAAAATTTTCTGTGTATAAATAGATATTTAATGACTATAGTTTCCAACCATGGGAACATTCACCCAGCCCTCCTGTGTCTCTAACATTGGAAATTCAAAGAGCAGACCTACGTTCCACCCCAGGGGGCTTGTGGGTAATCAGACAGTGGTGGCTCTCCAGGGTGACAGAGACAGAATTAGGGAAGTGAGCACAGAGGAGGGGCTCCTAATTCACTTAGGGAGGGCAAGGAAGGCTTCTTGGAGGAGGTGATGCCTGAGGAGAGTCTTTAAGGATGAATTGGTTTCTGTGAGGTAAAGAAGTTGCGGAAAAGATCTTTCAGGTAAAGAAGGGGGCAAGGGAGCAGAGGATAAGAAAGTTTGTCTTGTTCTGGGAGCTGCAAGACTGGCAGTGCTCAATTAGTGTTTAAAAAAATAAATAAAAGTGCATTTGTGAAGAAATTAACTTGTGGACGATAGTTGACATTTGAGCTTTGTGTATTCTTAATACTTTATGTGGTTCATTTAATCCTCGTAAAAGTCACATTAGGTAGGGACAATTATTATCCCCATTTTGCAAATGGAGAAACTGAGGCATGGAGAAGTTTAGTAACTTTCTGCAATTCTTAGGGTGAGAGAGCCAGGATGGAAATCTAGGCTGCCTGCCAGAGCCCCTGCCTCTGTGTGAGCTCACAATGAAAGCATCTATTTGGTTTGGAGCTACCTAGTAACTAACCCAGATATCAACTAGGTTTTATGCACTCCCAACCAAGATGAGATCAACTTTAACCCATAATTCCATGACTTGTGGGAAGTTCATTGTCTTCCTGGAAATTTCTATGAATTACCAGAGGCTTGTGTTTTCATTTGTTTTGTTTCCTGTGGGTTCACATTCTCTATGCAGCATTTCCGAGCTGTTTGTCTCTGTTCTGTCTTGGTGATGGCTGACTGGTGGGCACAGCCCCTTCTTAATTTAGCCTTCCTTCCCTCCCCCCAAACCATGCATGAAGTGACTTAAAATTTGGGGGGCTGCTGGGACCAGTGGGTGCCATGGTATGTTGACTGTAACATGGATTGCCCCCACACCCCTCACAAACAAGACCAGGTGTGGACTGGGAAATGCAGTGTCCTGGCCTTAGAGGAGTGGCTGGCTACAGAGGAAAGGCCAGGAGTCCAAGCCCTGTGGCTTGGATTCCAGCCCTTCCCAGTCATGGCTGTGAGGGCTGAGGAATAAGGACAGGAAGGGCCAATGAAGGGAACATGCTGGGACCCTATTAAGTGCCATTCTGGTACCTCAAAAAACAAGAACTCAAGAAACAGAGTAAACTTTTGGCTACTTTTTTTTTGCCAATCATGCATGAACTTATATAAGTTTGAATGTTCCTAAACTATTATACTTCTATTACTTTTATACATCCATTATTAAAACTTGGTTGTGATTTTAACTACATTAGTCTACATTGCATCCCTTTTGTACTACATGTTTACTAGCTACAACTATATTAAAGAGTTGTCTGTGACTTCTATTCCTGCATTACTGCTCCACCTGTAGGACTTTAGGCAAATCACTTAACCTTTTCTGATCTCAGTTTCTTCATTTGCAAAATGAATATTATAATATTCTTCAAAGTACCATCATGAGGGTTAAATAATACATAAAAAGTGCATGGCACAGTGTCTGAAGGGCAATAAAGTCTCAATACATGTTAGCAATTATTTCCCCCATTAACCAAAAGTTGACTGTGGTTTGGTATGGCTGATGCTTGGGAAGTAGGATGGCAGTCATGGAGAGGATGGAACTGTGGGTGGAGAAGTCAGCAGTCACCAATCAGAAGGATTTTGTGTGTTTTTACCAAGAGGATGGGCTTTATCCTACAGGCCAGTTTCTCAAGCCATCCCTAATGGGAGCGTGATCTATCTATAGGGGTGACCGTATGGCTCAACATGCTCTCCGAAAACATAATATTGTTTAATTTCCTGTTTAATTTAAAAAATATGTAGGAGTTTCATGTTCTATTCCGTAACATGTTCAGTGGTAGGGAGGTGGCCTTCAAAGAGCAATTCTTAGTTGAACGCTTATAAAATCAGCATCTGGAAATAGTCTCAATCTACTCTAGAAAAAAAAAAATTTTCCAACCAGTTGAACCAACTTTTTGAGATGTCCCGATTTCAATATCATGGTATCTTAAAGATGAGAATGCTTCTAAAACCAAATATATATCAATGGTTAAAACACTATAAATTCTGTAGTACTTTGTCTCAGGGGTTTTAAGAATATTCTGGCCTTTGGAAAATATTCTTATACAAAAAAGCAAAGAGAGGATGGAATAGGCTCATGTTCTAATAATACTGAAACTCTGGTCAAGCTGTAACTGATTTAAAACCTGTTGGAACTAGGATTTGCCTTGTAGCTTTCACAGCTGAATATGATAATTAGTAAATGGAAGTCCAGGAAACTCTTATCTTCACCCCAGTTCTGAAGTTTGAGGCCATTCAATGTAATCACTGTTCAGAGGTAAATATCGCTGTTACCTTTATGCTGTTAGCAAGTTTCTTCTGGAAAGGAAGTAGGGGAAAGGTGATAGAAGAAGGTGGGGACAGAGCCTCAGTCCTAGGAAAGTCAAGGGAACAGAGGTGGTCTGTCTTGCTCTAAGGCTAGCCTTGCTTCATGAGGTCTCTAAAAGTTTCCTATTTAAAAAAATCCTACTCTCTTAACAAGAAATACCTCAATATATTTTGGAGAAAAACCTACCCATACTGTCAGCATTTTGTTAAAGTGAACAAAAGTGTTAAAAACAAAAAACAAAAATGGTCCTGCCCGCTGTCTGCCACACACAGTGGGGTGTTGCTCCAGGACCTTGCTTCAGACAGGGTGAGATGACACCGACCTTGGAGCCAGGTTTGCTGGGTTTGTACCCCCGCCCCAACATTTAAGAGCTCTGTGGCTTTGGGCAACTCAGGTAACATGAATCTCATCAGCACAGAGAGAAAGCTTCACTGAAAACTCATTGCAGAGCGGCGGGGGAAGCCAGATTCCACGACGGCAGCAGCAGGGTTCGTGGCAAGAATCACAGCTTTCAGGCCGCTCCTGGCGGTCTCGTCTTCTTGCAGCTTGTAGACCCTCAGGCTTAGGAGCTGTTTCAAGCACACAACCTTGAGAGAGTAAGGTGTTCTTGAGACCATCTGTACCGAATCCGTGACTGAACCCAGTGAAGACCTCTATATAAACGTTTAAGATTCTGGCCGCACATGCTGAGACCTACGCTTTTAGCGACCAGCTGCTGGAGACAGCCTCGTAGACAAAGTGCTACCAAGTCAGCCTGTTCTAGCTGAACAGCTGTTGTAGACCCTCGTAATCTGACTTCATAATGGAGACCGCCACATTCACTGCTGTGTGGCTGACAAGGTCTTGGTGCTCCGGCGGGGTGTCAGGCCTGAGCCTCTGAGGTGGGAGAGCCAAGTTCAGGACACTGGACCAACAGAGACCTCCTGGCCCCATGTAATATCAATTGGCGAAAGCTCTCCCAGAGATCTCCGTCTCAACGCTAAGACCCAGCTCCACTCCACAACCAGCAAGTTGCAGTGTTGGACACCCCATGCCAAACAACTAGCAAGACAGGAACACAACCCCACCCATTAGCAGAGAGGCTGCCTAAAACCATACTAAGTTCACAGACACCCCCAAACACACCACTAACGTGGTCCTGCCCACCAGAAAGACAAGATCTAGCTTCATCCACCAGAACACAGGCATCAGTCCCCTCCACCAGGAAACCTACACAATCCATTGAATCAACCTTACCCACTGGGGGCAGACACCAAAAACAACGGGAACTATGAACCTGCAACCTGTGAAAAGGAGACTCCAAACACAGTAAGTTAAACAAAATGAGAAGACAGAGAAATATGCAGCAGATGAAGGAACAAGGTAAAAACCCACCAGACCAAACAAATGAAGAGGAAATGGGCAGTCTACCTGAAAAAGAATTCAGAGTAATGGTAGTAAAGATGATCCAAAATCTTGGAAATAGAATGGAGAAAATACAAGAAACGTTTAACAAGGACCTAGAAGAATGAAAGAGCAAACAAACAATGATGAACAACACAATAAATGAAATTAAAAATTCTCTAGAAGGAATCAATAGCAGAATAACTAAGGCAGAAGAACGGATAAGTGACCTGGAAGATAAAATAGTGGAAATAACTACCGCAGAGAAAAATAAAGAAAAAAGAATGAAAAGAATTGAGGACAGTCTCAGGGACCTCTGGGACAACAATAAATGCATAAACATTCAAATTACAGGGGTCCCAGAAAAAGAAGAGAAAAAGAAAGGGACTGAGAAAATATTTGAAGAGATTATAGTTGAAAACTTCCCTAATATGGGAAGGGAAATAGTTAGTCAAGTCCAGGAAGCACAGAGAGTCCCATACAGGATAAATCCAAGGAGAAACATGCCAGACACATATTAATCAAAGTATAAAATATTAAATACAAAGAAAAAATATTGAAAGCAGCAAGGAAAATCAATAAATAACATACAAGGGAATCCCCATAAGGTTAACAGTTGATCTTTCAGCAAAAATTCTGCAAGCCAGAAGGGAGTGGCAGGACATATTTAAAGTGATGAAAGGGAAAAACCTACAACCAAGATTACTCTACCCAGCAAGGATCTCATTCAGATTCAACAGAGAAATCAAAAGCTTTACAGACAAGCAAAAGCTAAGAGAATTCAGCTCCACCAAACCACCTTTACAACAAATGCTAAAGGAACTTCTCTAGGCAGGAAACACAAGAGAAGGAAAAGACCTACAAAAACAAGCCCAAAACAATTAAGAAAATGATAATAGGAACATACATATCAATACTTACCTTAAATGTAAATGGATTAAATGCTTCACCCAAAAGACATAGACTAGCTGAATGGATACAAAAGCAAGACCTATATATATGCTGTCTACAAGAGACCCATTTCAGACCTAAGGAAACATACAGACTGAAAGTGAGAGGATAGAAAAAGATATTCCATGCAAATGGAAATCAAAAGAAAGGTGGAGGAGCAATTCTCATATCAGACAAAATAGACTTTAAAATCAAGACTATGGGGCTTCCCTGGTGGCACAGTGGTTGAGAGTCCGCCTGCTGATGCAGGGGACACGGATTCGTGCCCCGGTCCGGGAAGATCCCACATGCTGCAGAGCGGCTGGGCCCATGAGCCATGGCCACTGAGCCTCTGCATCCGGAGCCTGTGCTCCGCAATGGGAGAGGCCACAACAGTGAGAGGCCCGTGTACCGCAAAAAAAAAAAAAAAAAAAAAGACTATTACAAGAGACAAAGAAGGATACTACATAATGAGCAAGAGATCAATCCAAGAAAAAGATATAACAATTGTAAATATTTATACACCCAACATAGGAGCACCTCAATACATAAGGCAAATGCTAACAGCCATAAAAAGGGAAATCGAAAGTAACACAATCATAGTAGGGGACTTTAACACCCCAATTTCACCAATGGACAGATCATCCAAAATGAAAATAAATAAGGAAACACAAGCTTTAAATGAAACAAGATGGACTTAACTGATATTTATAGGGCATTCCATCCAAAAACAACAGAACACACTTTCTTCTCAAGTGCTCATGGAACATTCTCCAGGATAGATCATACTCTTGGGTCACAAATCAAGCCTTGGTAAACTAAAGAAAATTGAAATTGTATCAAGTATCTTTTTCTGACTACAATGCTATGAGACTAGATATCAATTACAGGAAAAAAATCTTTAAAAAATACAAACATAAGGAGGCTAAACAATACACTACTAAATAACCAAGAGATCACTGAAGAAATCAAAGACAAAATCAAAAAATTCATAGAAACAAATGACAGTGAAAATACGATGACCCCAAACCTATGGGATGCAGCAAAAGCGGCTCTAAGAGGGAAGTTTATAGCCATATGATCTTACCTCAAGAAACAAGAAACATCTAAAATAAACAACCTAACCTTACACCTAAAGCAATTAGAGAAAGAACAAAAACCCCCTGAAGTTAGCAGAAGGAAAGAAATCGTAAAGATCAGATTAGAAAGAAATGAAAAAGAAATGAAGGAAACGATAGCAAAGAACAATAAAACTAAAAGCTGGTTCTTTGAGAAGATAAACAAATTGATAAACCATTAGCCAGACTCATCAAGAAAAAAAGGCAGAAGACTCCAATCAACAGAATTAGAAATGAAAAAGAAGTAACAACTGACACTGCCGAAATACAAAGGATCATGAGAGATTACTACAAGCAACTATATGCCAATAAAATGGACAACCTGGGAGAAATGGATAAATTCTTAGAAAAGCACAACCTTCCGAGACTGAACCAGGAAGAAATAGAAAATATGAACAGACCAATCACAAGCACTGAAATTGAGACTGTGATTAAAAATCTTCCAATAAACAAAAGCCCAGGGCCAGATGTATTCACAGGCGAATTCTATCAAGCATTTAGAGAAGAGCTAACACCTATCCTTCTCAAACTCTTCCAAAATATAGCAGAGGGAGGAACACTCCCAAACTCATTCTATGAGGCCACCATCACCCTGATACCAAAACCAGACAATGATGCTACAAAAAAAGAAAACTATAGGCCAATATCACTGATGAACATAGATGCAAGAATCCTCAACAAAATACTAGCAAACAGAATCTAGCAGCACATTAAAAGGATCATACACCATGATTAAGTGGGGTTTATCCCAGGAATGCCAGGATTCTTCAATATACACAAATCAATGAATGTCATACACCATATTAACAAACTGAAGGATAAAAACCATATGATCATCTCAATAGATGCAGAAAAAGCTTTTGACAAAATTCAACACCTATTTATGATAAAAACTCTCCAGAGGGTAGGCATAGAGGGAACTTACCTCAACATAGTAAAGGCCATATATGACAAACCCACAGCCAACATCGTTCTCAATGGGAAAAATTGAAACCATTTCCACTAATATCAGGAACAAGACAAGGTTGCCCACTCTAACCACTGTTATTCAACACAGTTTTGGAAGTTTTAGCCACAGCAATCAGAGACAAAAAAGAAATAAAAGGAATCCAAATTGGAAAAGAAGAAGTAAAACTGTCAGTTTGAAGATGACATGATACTATACATAGAGAATCCTAAAGATGCTACCAGAAAACTACTGGAGCTAATCAATGAATTTGGTAGAGTAGCAGCATACAAATTTAATGCACAGAAATCTCTTGCATTCCTATACACTAATGATGAAAAATCTGAAAGAGAAATGAAGGAGACACTCCCATTTACCACTGCAACAAAAAGAAGAAAATACCTAGGAATAAACCTACCTAGGGAGACAAAAGACCTGCATGCAGAAAACTATAAGACACTGATGAAAGAAATTAAAGATGATACAAACAGATGGAGTGATATACCATGTTCTTGGACTGGAAGAATCAACATTGTGAAAATGACTCTACTACCCAAAGCAATCTACAGATTCAATGCAATCCCTATCAAACTACCGATGGCATTTTTCACAGAATTAGAACAAAAATGTCACAATTTGTATGAAACACAAAAGACTCTGAATAGCCAAAGCAATCTTGAGAAAGAAAAATGGAGCTGGCAGAATCAGAGATAAACTCATGCACATATGGTCACCTTATCTTTGATAAAGGAACGAAGAATATACAATGGAGAAAAGACAGCATCTTCAATAAGTGGTGTTGGGAAAACTGGACAGCTACATGTAAAAGAATGAAATTAGAACATTCCCTAACACTGTACACAAAAATAAACTCATAATGGGATAAAGACCTAAATGTAAAGTCAGACACTATAAAACTCTTAGAGAAAAACATAGGCAGAACCCTCTATGACATAAATCACAGCAAGATCCTTTTTGACCCACCTCCTAGAGAAATGGAAATAAAAACAAAAATAAACAAATGAGACCTAATGAAACTTAAAAGCTTTTGCACAGCAAAGGAAACAATAAACAAGACAAATAGACAACCCTCAGAATGGGTGAAAATATTTGCAAACGAAGCAACTGACAAAGGATTAATCTCCAAAATATACAAGCATCTCATGCAGCTCAATATCAAAAAAATAAGCAACCCAATCCAAAAATGGGCAGAAGACCTAAATAGACATTTCTCCAAAGAAGATATACAGATTGCCAACAAACACATGAAAGGATGCTCAACATCACTAATCATTAGAGAAATGCAAATCAAAAGTACAATGAGGTATCACCTCACACTGGTCAGAATGGCCATCATCAAAAATCTACAAACAGTAAATGCTGGAGAGGGTGTGGAGAAAAGGGAACCCTCTTGCACTGCTGATGGGAATGTAAATTGATACAGCCACTATGGAGAACAGTATGGACGTTCCTTAAAAAACTAAAAATAGAACTACCACATGACCCAGCAATTCCACTACTGAGCATATACCCAGAGAAAACCATAATTCAAAAAGAGTCATATACCACAATGTTCACTGCAGCTCTATTTACAATAGCCAGGACATGGAAGCAACCTAAGTGTCCATCAACAGATGAATGGATAAAGAAGATGTGACACATATATACAATAGAATATTACTCAGCCATAAAAATAAATGAAACTGAGTTATTTGTAGTGAGGTGGATGGACCTAGAGACTATCATACAGAGTAAAGTAAGTCAGAAAGAGAAAAACAAATACCATATGCTAACACATATATATGGAATCTAAAAAAAAAATAATGGTTCTGAAGAACCTAGGGCCAGGACAGGAATAAAGACGTAGACATAGAGAGTGGACCTGAGGACACGGGGAGGGGGCAGGGTAAGCTGAAACGAAGTGAGAGAGTGGCATGGATATATATACACTACCAAATGTGAAATAGATAGCTAGTGGGAAGCAGCTGCATATAGCACAGGGAGATTAGCTCGGTGCTTTGTGACCACCTAGAAAGGTGGGATAGGGAGGGAGGGAGGAAGACGCAAGAGCTAGGGGATATGGGGATATGTGTATACGTATAGCTGATTCACTTTGTTATACAGCAGCAACAATGTAAAGCAATTATACTCCAATAAAGATGTTAAAAAATAATAATAAAATTAAAAAAGAAAAAACAAAAACAACCCACAACAACAACCCACAAACCAATGTGCAGAAACAGGCAAGTGAAACACAGACAATAGGAATTTAAAATCTAACCAGAATAAGTCTGAAAATTCCAGGACAGGAGACATCGAAGCTATTTGGTAACTTACAAAGTATCATCTTCATGTTTATTGGGTAATACCCACAGGCCAAACTTTACAGTTTACATTCTGCAAAAGTCACATGAGAGCCTTAAACCAGAGTGCTGCTTGAAAATGACATCTTTGGTTATATTTCACTGAACCTTATAATCTTAGGAGGTTTAAACATCTTAATCTTAAACACGATTCACATAGAGATGTCGTAAGGCTTTGTAATTCCTATTTATGCTTAGTTTATTTCACAGCTTATAGCAATTATAATAGATCATAGTTGGAACTGAATTATAATCAGAAAATATTATCCTAATATATTAAATAAAGCTGAAAGTTTAGCATAAATAAGAGTTTGTATGGCTGGTAGCCCAGATTAGGATTTGTTTTAGCATGTGACATGGACCCCAAAATATAACACATCAAAAAGAAGTAGAGCTAGGTATAGAATCACAAAGAATATGTAACATATCAGTGTTTACTAGTATAACTTATCTAAAACTGTATTTATTACTGTTTTCAAAAATAGTTATCTTTTACTAGCTAGGTAACTGGAAAGGTATAGAATCACAAAGAATATGTAACATATCAGTATTTACTAGTATAACTTATCTAAAACTGTATTTATTACTGTTTTCAAAAATAGTTATCTTTTACTAGCTAGGTAACTGGAAAGGTATAGAATCACAAAGAATATGTAACATATCAGTATTTACTAGTATAACTTATCTAAAACTGTACTTATTACTGTTTTCAAAAATAGTTATCTTTTACTAGCTAGGTAACTGGAAAGGTATATAATCACAAAGAATATGTAACATATCAGTATTTACTAGTATAACTTATCTAAAACTGTATTTATTACTGTTTTCAAAAATAGTTGTCTTTTACTAGCTAGGTAACTGGAAAACTCTAAAGAACATACTCTTTTAAAAGACTTACAGCTAAATTTCAATTTACTTAGCAGATAAAATGTTTTTTGTTTTTGAACTCCCAGTTGGCACCAACTACATAAGATATTCAACATATATACATTTTTATTTCCTTCATTTTTTGTCATAACTTAAGTGAGAAATTAAAAAATTCAGGTGAATAAGCTTTACGTTGAAAAATAGTTTTTTAAGAAATATTTTACTTATTTATTTAGGCTGCGTGGGGTCTTAGTTGCGGCATGCATGTGGGATCTAGTTTCCCGACCAGGGATTGAACCTGGGCCCCACGCATTGGGAGCTCCGAGTCTTACCCACTGGACTACCAGGGAAGTCCCAAAGAATATTCTTTTTTTTTTTTTTTTTTGCGGTACGCGGGCCTCTCACTGTTGTGGCCTCTCCCGTTGTGGAGCACAGGCTCCGGACGCACAGGCTCAGCGGCCATGGCTCACGGGCCCAGCCGCTCCGCAGCATGTGGGATCTTCCCAGACCGGGACACAAACCCGTGTCCCCTGCATCGGCAGGCAGACTCTCAACCACTGCGCCACCAGGGAAGCCCCTGAAGAATATTCTTAAATGATGCTGGTGATCATGGTGCTCTGGGTAGAAAATGGCTTTGCTGCTGAACATTACATAGAACATATGGTACGTAGATAATATTTGAAGTCTTGCTACTCTTTCCCTATATTTCGGCCCCAAACTCCAAGGCAGATAAAGAAAAGAAAAAAGGTAAAGGGAGGAGAAGACCTTTTGGTGACTAGGGTAGCCGTGAGACCAACCAGTCACAGAAACTTCCAAGAGGGCTCTACAAGAGCTTGCTGCATCCATTTATGCTGTTATGGCCCTAAAATTGTACAATAGGGTACACCAGAGGCCAGCAAACTTTTTCTATAAAGGGACAGATAGTAAATATCTTATATTTGTCACAACTACTCAATTTTGCCACTGCAGCATGAGAGAGCAGCCATGGTTGAATGGATATGTTCAGTGAGTTTATTTACAGACACTGAAATTTAAAGTTTACATAATTTTCACCTCATGAAATATTGTTATTCTGATTTTTTAACCATTAAAAAAATGAGAAAACCACCCTCAGCTCTTTGGGCCATACAAACAGGCTGTGGCAGAAGGGCCTGTGAGGCGTGCCGCCGACCCCTGGTCTGCACCGTTGGAGGCTCCTCAGGTCGCTGCGCTCACACTTCCCGGTGGTCCTCACCAAACTCACTCCCGCTAGGGCTTCTTTCTTTCCTGTCTGCCACTGTTGCTGGGGCTGCAGGGACATTAAAAGTGACTGATATAAAAAGTAAAGGTTCTTTTAATCTCTCTTTTATCCTATCTGGAACTTTTTTTCAGGTTTATTTCTTAAACATCTAAAAGGCATTACAATCAGAGATTCTGCAACTAGATAGGGGGACTTCCCTGGTGGCGCAGTGGTTAAGAATCCGCCTGCCAAGGTAGGGGACACGGGTTCGAGCCCTGGTCTGGGAAGATCCCACATGCCGCGGAGCAACTAAGCCCATGCGCCACAACTACTGAGCCTGCACTCTAGAGCCCGCGAGCCACAACTACTGAGCCCGCATGCCAGAACTACTGAAGCCCGCGTGCCTAGAGCCCATGCTCCGCAACAAGAGAAGCCACTGCAATGAGAAGCCTGCGCACTGCAATGAAGAGTAGCCCCCACTTGCCCCAACTAGAGAAAGCCCACGGGCAGCAATGAAGACCCAACGCAGCCAAAAAATAAATTAACTAAATTAATTAATTAAAAATAAATAAATAAAACGAGATAGGTTAAAATCTATTTTCCAATGCTTTTCTTTCTAAGAAGATTTTCTTTTAAGGGCCATTATGATTATTTATTCAATTTAAAAAACCTAGAAATTTAATTTAAGGCAAAGTACACTTTCAGTTTTTAATAAACCACATGGCAAAACAATACTTTATTTAATAAATGTATAGGAAATTACAATTTGAAAATTGCAAATACAGTACATATACATATACTGTACTTTGATCTTAAATTACATGGACAAACTCCAGCTTCAAAATCTTTCTAAAATCAACCATTATGCAAAATACCTGGTTTCTGAAGGTGTATATGGAAAAGTATATACAATTTCTTAAACTGTGATATGGCTTACTTATTAACATACATTTATTTAGAGAAGCATAAGCTTTCCAAATATACATTATTTTTCAGGTGCAAAGCTGACATACTGGCACATTTCAATTTTGTGTTGCAGTTATTTTGTAATATACTTAATTGCAATATTTAAATTGACACTGTCACAGGTTTAACTGGGAAAGTCTCCATAAATGTTTTCCAATCTTACCAAAAATCAGAAAATGTTTGTTGGTCCTCACCGCATGACTGGAAGAACGGGTTAAACCTTTTGTAAGCAAGAATTCAATGACAGGCTGGCCCAAATGTGTAACCCAGCTGCACACATACAATTCAACACCGAGGAACTCTCACAACAATTCTTCTCTCCAATTTGTGTGCTCCTATCAACATCACAATAAATATCCCTGGCTAGCGATCTGTTAACATAAATCTGAAGTCCTGTCTGGTGGGATTCACAGGATAGATCTGTAGCCAGGGTTTGCAAATGCTATTTTGGTTAGAGAGACATTAAGCCTAATCATCAATTTGGGGATCAGGCTGGCCTCCCCTCAACACAGCATATAGCGAGGTGCCACTATTCATTTGTGACTGATACCCAACAGGCTCAAAAGTGAAGCTTGGTTCAAAGACAAACTGAACCCAATGAACTAATCTTGTATCTATGAACACATTCTATAACTTTAAATTTACTGTAAGTAAGGTAGAGGCAACAGCAAAAGTGCCTAAAACCTTATTCCAAAGGGGCTCAAATTCCGTCAGAACGCCTTATTCATTACGGTGAACCAACTAATATAAACACATAAGAAGACAATAAATTTAACTAATTGTGCTTGTTTCAGAAGTGAATTCTTCTCTCTTCTATAGTAAGAGTGGTAGTTTGAGAAACACGACCCCGAGTCTTATCAGCAGTGATCTTGGCTTGCTGTTTGTTGTATAGCGCATCCACTTCTACCACACTTACTCTGTAGAGCTCAGCATGCAGAGAAATCTGGATCAGGAACAACCAGCTGTTTAAAAAAAGGTTCTTCCCTACCCAGAAACACATTTATAAGTGGTGCTTTGTCTCTGGAAGATGGTTTTTCCTCACATTAAAATGAAAGGGAAGCTTAAGTATCTGATCCTGCCTGAGTCTCTCCTGGGAAAATTCTACTAAAGACAAACACTGTTGGTGAGGACACCTGGGTCCAAGAGACAGAACCAGAACACTGAGACTCCTAAGAGCAGAAAACTAGTTTTAGAAAATGGGAACAAAGCACCCAAACTTGAAAACAGTAAAATAAGAAATCCAGTGATTTGGCAAATAAATACTGATGGGAGCTGCAAGTTGTGAAAATCTGAGCTCACATTACACAAGAAATAGCTAATGGAAAATGTATGGAGGAATTACAAGCTCTACTGGTTCTGCATTTCAAAGCCTTCTGAAATATGCCTTATTCAACTGCATTCCCCACATTATATTTCTAAAGCAGCCTGGTCATTAATGAAACAATAGGTCTTTTTCCTAAAATAAATCAAAATGCTGCATCTGGCCAGAGCTTGTGAAACACAGGTTATATACACAAGTAACTGATTATTTGCAAATGTTAACTGAAATACATTGCAATGAAGAACTGTCCAGTTTTTATGTTGTGATGTTTTCCCTGTGCAAAATTAACAATGCTTGGTATTTACACAAACAGCCACTGCCTTTCCCAGGACAATGGAAAGCCCTTTCTGAGGGCTGGCTGAGGAGTGTAACTTAGGGCTGTAACTAAGCGGGTGAAGGACAGACCAGCTGTGCAGTTCCTGGTCGTATCTGCTAAGTTCACATCCCTCTCTCTGGGTCTTGTGAAGTTACAAAAAGTTAAATATATCAATCCTCAAATCTTACAGACCCAGTGGAGTACAAGTACAAAGTCTATAGTCTTTGCTACAAAAAGCAAAGCACAGGAAACTTCATGTGTACCTCACTTTAAGGAGAACACTATAATTAAAATTTACAAAAGTTTTCAGTGTTTCTGCATTTTACAAGAGGATCCTTTCAATACTCAAATGGATTTTAGACTGTTTCATCAAATAACTTTCCAAGGAATGGGTCATTATGAAAAGCCATATATAGCTATTTAAGATAAAGGAAAGTTTACAAGAAACAAGCTCCGTAGATATGAGGAACAATTTGCAAATATGGGAAAATCCATTAGCATAATTAGCATATATAACGCATATTCTTTTCATTTCTCTTGCTAGGTACTCAAAGTCCATAAATACCCAGATGTCCACTGAAATGCCTCTCATTTATTCTTACTTGCCCTCTGTATTTTAATTTTATATTTATTTTGATTTAAACAGTTTATATGCTACTGAAATTTTTGAAAAATTCAAAGCATTATTTTAAATAGATTCACAATAAGAATCCCATAAAGTGAATTTTCAATTCAATTCAACAGACACTGGGTTTTATTAGGAGCCATTAATCCTCATCAACCCTTTTATTGGATACCATCAACTCAATAAATTTTTAGGTAAATCTAGGTTTTATCTTAGGTTTATTACATAGTAAGTTTCTTGGTAGGAAAATGAAATCTGTTTCCTATTCTTCATTTATATCAGAAGTCAACTGCATGCCCACCTGGGATTTCAGTTCACAACTTGTCTAGTACACTCTACTCTGATTCTGAGGAGTCAAAGAACCATATCCATTCTCGGGATAAGAAACTGTTCCTCTTGAAAATGGATTTCTAATGTGCATAAAGATAATCTCAAAACCAACAGCTGCAAAATGAAACATGAATATTCACAGCTGCCTCTTTAACACAATTGTTACCAATTAGTTGCATTCGCTCTGAAAACTTTTATGCTTAGCCTCCCTACAACACAGATTTCATGTCCATCCCCATTCCCCTGCTTTAAAAGACACACACACAAGGTCAAAAACCCTTGAAAATTTTGTTTTCTCAAGAGTAATATCTTGCCCCAATCCCTCTGGGAATTTCTGTTATGGTATTATTATTGGAAAAACCTCAAAATTACATCCTAGGGTTTCTGGAGTCCATGGAGAATCCCTAACCCATATCATCCAGCCAAAATTCTCTGGAGGAATGTGGTTAATCTACACATGAGAGGTGAAGGGCGCACTGAACCTTAGCTTCCCAGAGTTTTACCCTGAAAGGGCTCACACAGATTAACTGGTATGGAAGCAGAAAGGAAGCAAGGTACCAAGCAAACTTTCTGTACAAAAGGTAAGGCAGTTCTTAAAAGGACAGAGGATCATTGTTTACCTTTTGCAGTCTCTTGCTGTTCTTAAAATAATTCCATGAACAACAAGTGATTTTGGGAAGACTTAAATCTGAAACTCCACACCCCATGCTCACTCCTATATTTTGTTTTAAATTATCATATAGTAATTTGAGTTTATGATTAACTTCTGCTATTCAGAATAATATTGAAAATATTTCCTAAACAATTTAATGACAGTGACCACAATATGTAAAGATTTTGGTTCTGATATTTGGTTACAAATAACCAAAAATGCTAACTTTGAGATTCAAAACCCTGTAACGTCTGGGAAAAGTTGATTACAAATTGTTAACAGTAAGATTAAGACTTATGTGTGAAATCAAACATTTCTGAAACTCTAGGAATACATGCTTATTCCACTCTCTGGATAATTAGTAGTACTTTCTGAAATCTGCTGAGAAATAATTTTGGTAAAAAGAGAGCTGGGTGTCGAATTCCAGAAGCTGGGTTCAAGATTACATAATAAAAAAATTCAGTTTTCCAGCACTGGCTTGATATAAAATGGCCTTTAAAAAGGATTTTTAAATGCAAATACTGAATTCTTGATGCTTCCTTTAAGACATGTACTGTCATAATTAATGAAGTACGGTCTTGGATTGTCTTCTATGAGGTATCTGTAGAGTCATGTCTCATTCTGTAAACAGTGTTTTAGAAACATCTTCATCTGAAAATCATGGTGAAGTCTCATTTTGCCATTAAACAGAAAGTAGCACTGTCAGGCTAGAGTGACTGTTTTGAGAGACCGGTGCTTGATACTGACACAGCTGTCAGGGATTCCATTTCTCATTTAGATGTGCATTTATTGCTCTTACATCTGTGACTGCAGGATAAATAAGGCGGTAGTCCCCCAAATGTATACAATTAGGGACTGGAACTCTGACAGTTTGCACAAGTTCTGTCCACTTCTTGCCTATAACTCTGAAGCTGAATAGTACATTTATACATGCCAAACGTGTTCAATAATACATGCTTTGCTTTGGACTGTACTTCCTCCCATTTAGATGAACTTCCAGGAACTGCAAGGTCAAGAAAATATCATTACTATTCATTGTATACAGTTACACATTAGTGAACAAGACAAAGGGCAAAAACAATCTTACTATACTGTGAACAGATTTTTTATTAGTTTGATTTCTACCCTCTTGAAGCTATTCTGTTAGAGAAGTATTTCAGTTTACAAAGCCAGAATGACTTCTCATTATTCCAATCTCTCTATTCCACTCTTGGGTAGAGAAAAAATACTAGACATCAATTACAAGTCTTTCATCTTTTGTAGTTTTTAAAATAAACAATATGCATGTATTATTTTGATAAAAAAATAAAAAGCATCAATCTGTGAAATGATTTAAAGAAATAAAAACATAGAGTTTAGCTTTTCTTATATAGAAAAAACATGGTAAATATACTTTGTGCCTTTTATCTGAAGGTAAAAAATCAACTTGTAATATCTCATCAAAGAGATCGAAAATTATTGCTCTGCCAACAGTAAATTGACCTGCAACTCACGTTTTGAAAAGCCTCACCCTTCCCTTAAAACATATCTTTCCAGCAGAAAAGTCTTCCTATTTAATCATAAGCACAGATGTTTAATTCCAAAGATAGAAGTCCACCAACCCCAGCATTCACCGTCAGCAACATACTTAGCTGTATGTGTACTATGGCAGTAGGTTTTCCTGAAGTGAGAGACCAGATATTTAAATCTTCCACTGAATATACATCTTCTATTTTCATCAAAGCTTCTTTGATATAGTCTACATTCAAATGGCTTGGTACACCTATTCAGAATGTATCATTTATAATAAAGGTTATTTTGAGAAAAAATTTATATATTACTAATAGGACATTAAAAAAAAAGAAACCAAATGGCTTTACCAAATTCAGTTTAAATGAACACTTTAAAATATATTAAAACTTTAAGATAAACTATGCACACATATAGCAGGATATATACAAGAGGTTAATAAATACTTTAAAAATGTTCATTCTCACTAGAAAGAAATGTCACTCAAACCAGACGACTTCATCTAATAAACAAGCTAGGATAGACAAAAAAGAAAAACGAACATACAATAAAGATAAACCTACTTCTGAGAACTTATAGTTAAATGCTTATACTTAATATCAGTAAGGCAGGGATGTTGGAAATAGAATAGCAAGTTAAATGGGAATTACAGACTTAATAAATAAATTACTAAACATAACTGTATTAAGAATCATGAGCTGCATTCTTGTCCTATGTCCACAGTTTACTAGCAGCATGACCTTAATGAAGTTATGTTACCCCGCTGAGCCTCAATTTTCTTGTTGGTAAATGGGAATAATAATGTCTGCCTTGCCTACTTTTCTTGGCTATTATAAGGATCAAATGGGTAATAGATGGGAGAGTGCATTGACTCTCACATGTTTTTTACATGTAAGGTGGTATTATAGACTAATAAGTATCAGTAAAAAGAAAGACATGGCTCCTACCCTGGAGTATTCCTGCCCCCCACCAACAGCCCCAATCTGATTTAGGGAAATAATAAACCCACAGTGGGGATATTAGAGATCTTACCTTCTAGTATGATAACTACTGTGTCCCATATGATTCGAAAGGTTGTAAAAGCCACAAGTAATGAAAACACATACGTACAGATGGGATCAGCAATCTTGTATTCTGGCTGAAAGATGACAGATCAAAATTGTGTGATTAAATACAGACAGTCATAAAACAGTCTGTAAAGCAAAGCAAGACATACTCTGTCCCCTGTTCTTTAGCAGGACTGGAGCACATCTTTAAAACTTGGATAATGCCAATTGAGAAACGTCTTCACTCTTTCCTAGACTGTTTAAATGCCTTTCTTTGTGAAACCTATTGTATTTCCAGAAGTTTAGTCATTTGTTCCACCGTTTTCCTCTGTGCTTTCTCTAAATCTTCCACCCAGAACCGTAGACTATCAGAGCTGGAAGGAGTTTTAGCAGCCATCCATCTGGTCTAAGCCCCTCATATTAAAGAGGAGGGAACTCAAGTTTAGAGTTGAGGGACCTGCTCAAGGTCAAAGCATTAAAGGCAGAGCCAAGACTAGAACTCAGGTCTCTGGATTTCCACTCCAGTGCACATTCCAGTACCTAGCAGTTGAGTGACAAGGCTTAGAATTGAGTTCTTCAGTGAAGGCACCACCAAAGCCAACAGATAAGTTACCCCGTGAGGCTGATACTATTGTGTTTGGTGCTAATAAAAGAGATATACTGATAGTTCAAGTATGCTTGCATAATGCAAAATGAATAGGACTGGCACTGGTGTCTAGTATACTGATAAGACAGTCACCTTTAGTTTTAATGTTGAAATTAAATATATATTTTAAAATAAAAAAAACTAGCAATCATGTTACCTTGAATCGTATGATGTATGCAGCTATTAGCACACCAACACTCTGTACCAGATCCCCCAAGGCATGTACAAATGCAGCTCTCACTGCCAAGCTATCCTGCCCATGGTTCTGTCCACAACTAGAACCTGTGATAGGAGAATTTGAAGGCAGGGAGTGGGAATGGGCATGATGGTGACCAGATTGGTTCAATAGCAACCCCATTCTGTTAAAAATAAAAGAAAAGATTATTATTCTTCTTAATATTATTGACAGAAATATTTGTTCCTAATCAGACACCAATGAGGCAACATGGAACTCGTTCATTTAATAAATATTTGAGCACCTATTATGTATCAGGTACTGTTCTAGGTGTTGGGGTCAAAACAGTGATAAGACAGACATATCCCTATCCCTATGGAACTTATGTTCTAGTAGAGAGGGCAGAGAATTAACAAATAAATACATAATGTACTGGTGGGCAATGCGAATGCTTTGAAGAAAAGTAAAGCATCGCAAGGAGGTGGAGAGTGATGGGGAGTGATCAGAAAAGGCCTCACTAAGATTCTGAGTAGAGACTTGAATGAAGTCCGGAAGCAAATGGTGGTGGAAGAGTGTTCTAGGCAGAAGGAACACCAGGGCGAAGGCCCTAAGATGAAAATGTGCTATATGTGTATGTGCTTAAAAACGCAAGACAGCCATGGTGGCTAGAATAAAGTGAGCAAGAGTGTTGGGAGATGAGTTGGAGGGGCGGCTATGGTAAAAACTTTTGATTTTATTCTAAGTATGAATGGAGGCCACTAGCGCAGGGATTGGCATGGTCTGTAGACCATAGTTGGCTCACTGCCTGTTTTTATAAGTAAAGCGTTTTTTTTTTTTTGGTAAATAAAGTATTATTGGAACACAGCCATGCTCATTTGTTTACATACTGAATGTGGGTGCTTTTGTTCTGTAGCCGCAAAGTTAAGTAGCTGCCAAAGAGGCTGTATGGCTCTCAAAGCCTAAAATATTTATTATCTGACCCTTTACAGAAAAAGCTTACTGACCCCTGGTCCAAATGATTAGGTATGTAACTTAAAGATTTTGTAGTTTTTAGGAAAAAAAGTTGGTAGTTACAAAAAAATCTTATTAAAATAAAAATATTATAAAAGTTAAAAAAAAACTTTGTCCTACTTAAATTCCTGATTGTTAGGCAAACTTCAGTATACCTGAGCAAACCCATGAGAAATTTGTAATTCCAATAGTGTTTTATTAACATTTAGAAGAAAAATTAATGTACTACATAACTTTAAAATACATTAAAATATCACTGCATGCTACTGAATGCATACATAATAGTCTCTAAGTTCACAGTACTTGAAAATATTCATGTGAAAACAATATAGAGTATATGATACTATAATGGTGGATACATGTCATTATAAATTTGTCCAAACTCATAGAATGAGTTTAACACCTTGAAGTGTTAAAGAAGAGAGTTAGTGAAGAGAGAACCTTCAAGTGAACTATGGACTCTGTGCTATAATGATGTGTCAGTGTAGGCTCATGGTTTATAACAACTGTACCACTCTGGTGGGGGATATGATAACCGGGGAGGCTATGCGTGTGGGGGGGGCAGGGTATATATGGGAGAGCTCTGTGCCTTCCGCACAAGTTTGCTGTGAATCTAAAACTGCTTTAAAAAATAAAGCCTATTAAAATTTTTTTAAAAATAGAGCTTACATCATATTAACTGCAACTCCAACAGCTGCGGTAATGAGCATTATATCTCCATTTATTTCATATTTCATATGGATAGTTCTTTGGACAGCTTCATATAGGAGGAATCCCATAAGTATATACACCAACAGCACACTAATCATAGCTGACAATACCTCTGGAGGGAAAAATATAAAAAATAAATATATTTGCAGAATGGTCATTATACTTCATATATACAAAATACTGTACAATCTCTTATTTATATCTTCTTTCCTCTAAGGAGATAAAAGCACTACATTATTTTTGTTATATTATTTTTCCTACTTAAAAAGTGATTAGTAGTTTGCTTTGGATCCTCCACTAATTCACTCCCACCACTCCCTGCCTTCTCCTCATCGCTTCAGGGTCAAATTATGTATATTTACAGACTATACATGTGATAAAAAAATGAAAAAACTGAGAAAAAAAATTGTAACATACTTGACCACAGGCTAATTTCCCCATAGACGAGTATACTTACAAATCAATAAAAAAGTGAACAACCCGTAAGAAAAATGGGTAAAGGACACAAATAGTAATACACAGAAAATAAACAGAAATGGCCAATTTATCAAAATCAATCATAATACAAGAAATTCAAATAAGAATTCCTTTTTGCCCCTTACTAAATTGGCAAAGATTAAAAAGTTTGATAACAGCCATAGTTAGCAAGGATATACTGGTGGAAGTATAAAATAGAACTATCTTTTTGGAGAGCAGTTAGTAAAACTAATAAAATTTTATAATGCATATATTCCTTATATTCTAAAAATCTATCCGGTAGAAACACATCCAAATGTATGCAAAGATATCTACAAGGTTTTTTACTGTAGCTTCGTCTGTAGTATAAAAAAAGATCTGGAGACATCTTAAATGCCCACCAATGAGGAACTTAATGGGTAAATTATGGTATATACATATAATGGGATACCATAGAGTCATATATATAAATATGTATTTTTTAAAAATTGAAGTATAGTTGATTTACAGTATCATGTTAGTTTCAGGTGTACAGTACAGTGATATATATATATTCTTCTTCAGATTCTCTTCCCTTATAGGTTATTACAAAATATTGAGTATAGTTCCCTGTGCTATACAGTAGGTCCTTGTTGGTTCATTTATATTTAAAAAAAAGAAAAAAAATCAGGCAAATTGATAATCACAAGAAAGATAGACGAGAAAATGTTATACCTGGGAAGTGAGACTAAGAGTTTGGGGAATTTATTTTTCACTTTATTCTTTTTGGTAATGCTTGAAAAGTTTTAAGTTTTTACTATAAACACATTTACCTTTAGACTAAAGAAAAACAAACCCATTTTTTAAGGTATGTATGAATGCACTTTGACTCAGGAATTCCTTTTCCAGGAGTGATATACACACTCTTGCCAACTGAGCTGCACATGTGCAAAATGAGGTATGTTATGAAGCTATTTATCAAACATTGTATATAATAGCAAACAATTAAAAAAAGTGATTAGTAGGGGCCTTGTAACATGGAATACTATGCAGCTTGGAAAAAAATTAGGCTCTTTATGTTCTGATAAGGAGTCATCTTCAAAATGTGAAAAAAGAAAAGTATACAACAGTATATATGGTATGTTAGCATTTGTGCAAAAAGAAGAAAGAGAATATATAAATAATGATCTGTACATGCAAACTCTGGAAGAATATACAAAATACTGATAAAAACTGATTATGAGGAAAATGGGTGGCTAGGAGACAGGGATGACTTTGCACTATATATGCTTTTATACCATGTGAGTTTTCTACCATGTGAGTATGAAGTAGAAATAATTTTATATCTTTTCAAAATAATAAAAATAGGGCAATGTACATTTTAAAATAATTATTATATAAAACTAGTGTTGACACTCAAAACAATAATAGCAAGAAAATACACACATTTTTTTTCTTTAAAGAAACCAGATATTAAACTTTTAAGTGTTAAAAGTTAAAACAATCTGGAAAATTGTTATCTGGGTCAACTCATTGCTCAAAGTTTAAAGGCAGTTCAAGTATATTGGACTATGATACATTTCTATTCCATCTCATAAATTACAACACAGAAAAACTAGCAGTAAAAAGTTTTTTCCCAAAGACATTTCATTAATGTAGCCAAAATCCTAATAAAATTCTGTGCATCAGCGGGTACTAGAATAAGACAAAAAACATACAACTCCTATTCAAAACCATGATTCATGTATTCCTGACATACTAATTATCATACTTCATAGGAGACACAGGCTTGAAGAAGATAGAGAAAAAACCCCAACTGAAATATACAAAGCTGTGGAGAGACTACCATATCAAGTCTAGACTCTAAGCCCCTAAGGATATAACCAAGTTACATTCCACGTCACATTTACTGTAGCATTCAGCAGAAAGGCTGGCATGTAGCATGTACTCATATATTTATGGATGGATCTGTAGACTAAAGTTAGTTAGGCTGAGCAAGGGAAGAGAAAGGGGTATATATATACAATTAAGAAGGTTAAGCTAAATATGAACAATAATTATTTACTAAATCCCCCAAAACAAGAATAGGTTAAAAGAAAAGAATTAAGCCAAATAGGGACTTCCCTGGTAGCGCAGTGGTTAAGAATCCGCCTCCCAATGCAGGAGACATGGGTTGGAGCCCTGGTAGGGGAAGATCCCAAATGCCGCGGAGCGACTAAGCCCATGCGCCACAACTACTGAGCCTGCGCTCTGCTCTAGAGCCCGTGAACCACAACTGCTGAGCCCACGTGCCACAACTACTGAGCCCGCACGCCTAGAGCCTGTGCTCCGCAACAAAGAGAAACCACAGCAATGAGAAGCCCGCGCACCGCAACAAAGAGTAGCCCCCGCTTGCAGCAAATAGAGAAAGCCCGTGTGCAGCAACGAAGACACAACGGAGACAAAACAAAAACAAAAACAAAAACAAAAAAAACACATAAATAAATTAAAAAGAAAAAGAAGCCAAATATAAGACTGAAAACACATGGAATTTCTTGTCTTAAGTTATAACGGCTGATGGCAACATATACATATATAAATAATATAAAGAAAGAAGAAATAATTTAAAATTTTTGAACTGTAAAATCTCATGTACTAATGGTAGGCTCCTCATTTTACTCATGAAGAAAGAGAACTTTAATTCTCTTTAATATTGGCATGTAAAAAATATCAATCCTTCTCAAACTCTTCTGCAAAAAAAAAAGAGAACTCTAACCCTGTGTCAAGCTTGAAGCTAGCTAGCAATTAGGACACCATAGTTTTAAAGGTGCCTTAATCAAATTTTTAATATGAAATTATAAAGCAATATACTTTATAAAGATTAACAGCTATACAAGTTAATGACAGAGAGATGTGATTGCTTATGGAAATGTAAAACCAATAATTAAAATTTTCAAAGCCCCTTGTAATTAGGTTGGCCATACTTTCCAGTTTTCCCAGATAGTTCCAATTTATGCCTGTTATCCTGGCATAATTGTTAAAAGTGTCCCATTTAACTCTCAAAAGTGTCCTAGTTTGGATGATAAGATATATTGTTACCCTAGTAGGTCTGCCAGATAACATAGCGGATGCCCAGTTAAATCTTCATTTCAGATAAACAACTAATTTTTTCCATATAAGTATGTCCCCTGCAATATTTCAGACATACTGTCATCCTGAGAGAGAGAGAGGGAGAGCAAGCTAAATCTGGCAACACCCACATCCCAGTGATAGTTTTCCTAAACACTGAAAATGATCTTTTTGTGAACTCTCAGATAAGGCAAAATCACATTCAAAATAAAGTAAAATGAAAGTCAAACTAAAGCATAAACAAAGCTCTTGACAAGGAGGATTCCCACCCTTAGAAGGCCCTAGGTCCCTGCAGTTGAAAACTCAGTTTTCCACCACAGTTTTCACCCATGTGAGTAGCACAAAGGATCCTAATGCCTGCCCATAGCTAAGAGTAAGGGAATTCAACTGATTCCTAGAAATTCCCAAAATGACATATTAGGATATTGTTATCAAAGATATGCCTTATTCAGCAATTAATAGGAATATGCCTCATATCTAGTTTCCCTGGTGAAAAGCAAAGACATTCATCTGTTATTTTTTTATTCTAATGACCTGTCAAAATGTCTTCTGAACAGAATACTGATAAATGCAAAAGCAAAAAAACTCAAAATTTTAAGTAGATTTTTAGGGCTGAGATTTATAATTGAGAAGTATAAGGCACAGTAATACCATATAGCTAAAATTCCTAATAGTAGTTGTATGATCATTCTGATAAAATGAAGAAAAAGCTCTTTCACTGTGAATAAATTAAACTTTGGTGAAATATCATGAGTAGAACTAATTAGTGTTTGAATTTTTTCATAGTATTTTAAATATGATGGAATGCAGATAAATATAGGCAGGATTTTTTTTCTCCCACAACGTTTAAGAGAGAAGGAAGCTTTCAATCAACAACCAAATTATGACTTGCTCCAGTCTTCTCATTCTTGCCCTGTTGCCCTGGGTTGGTATCTGGTCACATAACATACAGTAAAATTTTTCAAGATGAAAGGAGTGCACGACAGGTGGATTTTTCATTTTCTAAAGGAGACCCAGGAACTTTCATAAATGAAACGCTGGATTTCTGTGAAAGTTACTACCATATTCATTTTGGACAAACTTGACTAAATGGAAATTTAGCATAAATGAAAAACTTGAAATAGATTTTTATGGAAATTCTAGAAACCTATTATTATAGTAGTTCTAACATATTTTGCTATTTTATTCTACACACAAATAATTATATCACTCCACCTGGCTGAACTGTAGCATTAGAGGATGGAGTAAGATGAATGAATATGTGTTCTTTGTTATAACATCACCTGGGTCTTTTTATTCAGCTGAAATATAAACAAATGTTTATAGTCAATGATATAATAAAGACCAAAATATACAGTGAATTTCACATACAGAGAATAAACAGTTTTGATTTGAATGGCTAATAAATAGTAAGAGCAAAAATTAAATGGGAGAAAACACAGATGATTATCAAGTTTTTTTTTTTTTTTTTTTTTTTTTTTCTTTTTGCGGTATGCGGGCCTCTCACTGTTGTGGCCTCTCCCGTTGCGGAGCACAGGCTCCGGATGCGCAGGCCCAGCGGCCATGGCTCACGGGCCCAGCCGCTCCGCGGCATATGGGATCCTCCCAGACCGGGGCACGAACCCGTATCCCCTGCATCGGCAGGCGGACTCTCAACCACTGCGCCACCAGGGAGGCCCGATTATCAAGTTTTGATAGGATAAAATATGAAAAATGTTTATTGCACATTTTAACACATCTATAAATTGCCAAAACTAGAGGTTTTCAAGGTTCATATGAAGAATATTGAGTCCTTCTCTGACATCCTGTTATTCTCCATCATAGTACCTTATTCTTTCTCTTCACAGCATTTAACACAGTTTATGATTATGTTGTGCTTATGTACATATTTACTGCCTGTCTCCCCACCCTATAACTTTACACATTCATTCAACAGGTAACTTTTGAGCACCTACTCAGTGAATGAGTAACAATCTGCTTCAACTATGTAAACCACACTCAACTCAAGCATATTTGCTTTTTTATGCGTGCTGCCTAGATATACTGGCCTATCATAACTGTTATCTTTGCTAATGCTATGATGCCAATAATGTGTATTTCCCTTAAATTATTATTAACACTTGTCTTTCTGTTGCCTCATAGTAAACATCTAAAGTTCAGGTTTCAGAGGTCTATAAAAATGAATAGGGAAGGAAAGTGGAGACATATTCTCTCTTCTACTTCCTTTTTGCTATTTCTCTTTCCTACATTCTTCTAAAAGCAGATAGGAAGGAGAAAAGAAGGAAATCAGTGAGCTGTACTGGATTTGCCTAGGACCTCCAAACTATTGATAGTATTTTAATTTCACCTCATCCACAGATGAGGATGCACTCAGGATAAAGACATCATACAGGATTTCAGGGGCCCACTGTTGCCACCAGAATGCTAACCTAGACTGCAAAGTTTGTCTTTGGATCCTCTCACCTCCTACTCTGAATCACCTCCTGTTTCCTGCCTTCATACCATTCCCTATAGCCCACACTCAAGGTGCCCAGTGTGCTCCAGTTGACTTTTGGCTATCCAGTGTTGACCACCTCACTCATGTCTTACTCCTGCCTCAGTAAAAATTCCCATTTCTAGCATGTACCTATTCTTTTCCTATAGATGTTCATGTGATATGAAATAACTCTAAGATGTGAGTATAACTAATAGGCATAACTCTTGTCAGGGGTGGGAGGAAGTTGTTAAAATGAATCACTAGGGAGAAGGGTTGTGGGGTTTTTTTTGCTGCACGTGGGGGAAGAGATTTTTTAGCTGAATACTTTCTGTTCCTTTAGTAAGTATCAGGAGAAAAATAACAAACTACGTAGAACTAGCATTATAACCATATACCTACCTCAGGACAGCCATCATCTAGTCAGATCTGCCAAGGTCTTTGTTCAGTAGAATGACACACTGCTACTAAGGTGCCTGCACTGTCACTTCATCATTAGCCTAGGCTGATGATTTTATTACCAAAGTAAATCTTGCTTTTTATTTCAAATACAGACAACTCTTACTTACTTACTACGGTCCTTTCACATGGTCACTATCTTTATCTAATCCATGCAGACTCTTCAGCCCAAGAACTGGAATAGTCATATAAATAAAGTCAACTATACTCATAATCCAGAGAGAAAGATAAAAGTAGAAAGCAAGCAAGGGATTGGGCTGTTCTCTTTAGAATAGCATGTCTCCTGAGATATAGGCTATTCTTCCTAAGGATTTGTGGGATTTCTCCTCAGTGTGGCTTCATCAAGTTCTAAGTTTCAGTAACTTCCAGAATAAGAAGACATACCCAAAGTCAAATAAATCCAGGCATTTAAAAATAACTCACATATAGTTCCTACCCTGCTCTCCCTCTTCCCACAAAAGAGCTGCCATTGTAGCTCAGTGTAATGTAATAAAGAAAGAAGAAAAAGAAAAAGAAAAACCTTGAATGATTTTACACAATCTCTGAGTTCACATGAAGGAAAGAAAGTACCAACAGAAATGGACCTGACTCCTGGGACAGCAAGTTTGGCTTACCCCTCAAATCTAAAACTACCTTTCTCTCACCTTGACTGAATGATTTTTGCTAAAATAAATTTTGTTATATTGTCCCAAAAGTTACCAAAGACCTGAGTTAAAAAGCACATCTTTAAAAATTGTTATTTAATCATCAGGGTGAATCATCTTATTCTCCTCCTACCTAGCTGAGACAGTTTTGCTAAGAGGATAAGAATTCCAATTAGGGGGAGGGGGGAAGGCAGGTAGTTTTGGAGCATGGAGCATTTTGAGAGATATAAAAAGACTGGGTAAGATGATAAACTGGCAGGTAGAAGAGGGAAGGAAAAGACGACTGGAACTAACTTTTACTGAGAATTTACTTTGTGCCAGGTACCATGTTAGGAACTTATACATTATCATACGTATTTTACAGTAGAAACCCATACTTAGATTAAATCATTCTTCCAAAGGTCATACAGCTAGTAAAAGTGCAGATCTCAGATGTGAACCAAAGACAATTTAACCACAAAACTCTAAAAGAGGTTAAGTACCAAAACAAATAGGATCAGCCCCTGACTGAGATAAGGAAGAAGAAATTCCCTTCTGACTAGTTTCTTAATTTGTCCAAAGGACCTATAAGCCAGGCTATATAACCCAGCTATGTTACAGATCAAATAAATTTTTATAGTTTGTGAGCACAAACAGATTCAGAATTACAGATAAATGTTTTCAAGTCCCAAATATTTTTGTCCCAAAATTTCAAAAATACTCCTACTCTCAGTTTAGAAATTGGTTTAATTTAACCCAAACACAAATGATTTGTGGATCATGAGCTATATTAGATTATCTGTTTCAGTTTTCATAACCAGATTTACTCAGCTTGAATATGCAACAATTTGATTAATGATATCTTATACAGCACTTATTAGTGCCAGACCCATGGAGTTTAATATTTTCTGTTCCTCTCCCTACTTAATTCATGGTCTAGAAGGAGACATTGTTTCATAAAAATATCTATAAAAATGTGATAAATGCTATTAGGCATGTATAAAATGTTATGAGAAAACAAAAAGAAAATTTAGGGTATGGTACTACTACTATCTGACTCTCATTCACAGACACACACCTCCAGTATGCTGTCTTTGCATAAGAAAGGGTGGCAGGGAGCGGGATATGAACATATATACGTATTTTCTTATACTTTCAAAAGGAAATGCTGGAAGGACAGGCCAGAAACTAATTAAAATGATTGCTAATTAGGAGTGGGGCAGGAGGATGGGTTGGAGGGGACAGAATGAAAGCGAGGCTTCTCTGAGTAAATCTTTTCTTTTAAAAAATAATTTTTGACTTTTGTACCATGTTTTATATATTTACAAAATAAATCAACAAAGAAAAAACCAACTCCTGTCCTACCACCCATGCCATTAAAACAAAGCAAATTCAACAATACAGTAATAAACCAGAAGTTTCTTAGGGGGGATTCCTTCTGCAGTGTTCTTTAAGACCTGAATTCCCAAGTCTTGGTAGTAGAGGTCAAAAGAGGCACACTATCTAAATGTGTCCAATGTAAACAAACCTTTCCCTACAGAACTTAGAGAGATTACTCCTGAAGTGGTGGAATTTTACAGCACACAAGGACAGCCACTGCTTTGGTTTATAGCTTTATTCAATTCTACATATCTTTGTTGTCTTTTTAATCCTCCCCACATCATAAGTTTTTCTTCCATTACTTCAAAGAGCAGGATAAGTGAAATAAGTCTTATCTAGATATATCCTTATAAGCTTTTGTAATACAAAGAAGAAAAAGAAGATCCCAAAAGGCCCTGCTAGTGTGAGGATGTGATTCCCTCCCTAGCTCTGGAAATACCTGTCTATATCTTAACAATTCTCTTCCTTTTATTTTTTAGATGACTTAAAAAATTTTAGATAAAATTCAAATAACAAAATTCACCACTTTAACAATTTTGAAGTGGACAAAGTCAGTGGCTTTTAGTATACACACAGGCTGTGCAACAATTACCACTATCTAATTCCAGAACACGCTCATCACCCCCAAAAAGAAACCCTGTACCCCTTAAGCAGTCACTCCCTTTTATTTTGTAAGTCTTTTTCTGAGGTTCTTAATAATACAACTTTGGACCTTTGGATTATTCTTTTATAGTTTTAAACTTTTTCTTCCTGTTTTAATTTTTTTGTTCTGTATTCTGGGAGACCTTTTTTTTTTAACTATTAAAAAAAATGATTGAAGTATAGTTGATTTACAATGTTGTGTTAATTTCTTCTGTAGAGCAAAGTGACTCAGTTATACATATTTATATGTTCTTTCTCATATTCTTTTCCATTATGGTTTGTCAGGATATTAAACATAGTTCCCTGTGCTATAGAGTAGGACCTTGTTTATCCATCCTATATATAATAGTTTGCCTCTGCTAATCCCAAACTCCCATTCCATCCCTCCCCTACCCCTCCTCCCCCTTGGCAGCCACAACTCTGTTCTCTATATCTGTAGGTGTGTTTTTGTTTCATGGATATGTTGATTTGTATCATATTTTAGATTCCACATATAAGTGATATCATAAGGTATTTGTCTTTCTGGGAGACTTTCTTTTTTTTAATAAATTTATTTATTTATTTATGGCTGTGTTGGGTCTTTGTTGCTGCGGGTGGGCTTTCTCTAATTGCGTTGAGCAGGGGCTACTCTTCATTGTGGTGCGTGGGCTTCTTATTGCAGTGGCTTCTCTTGTTGTGGAGCATGGGCTCTAGGCACACGGGCTTCAGTAATTGTGGCTCATGGGCTCAGTAGTTGTGGCTCACGGGCTCTAGAGTGCAGGCTCAGTAGTTGTGGCATACAGGCTTAGTTGCTCCACGGAACATGGGATCTTCCTGGACCAGGGCTCGAACCCGTGTCCTCTGCATTGGCAGGTGAATTCTTAACCACTGTGCCATCAGGGAAGTCTGAGACTTTCTTGATTATATTTTCTAGTCCTTCTATTGAAAAAAACTTTAAAAAATTTTAGTAATATTTCAATTTCAAAGAGCTTTTTCTATATGTTTCTTTTTCAAAACATTTTACTGTTTTATTATTCTGGGTATATTAATAAGATAATTGAAAACATTTTCTTCTGTTTCTTAAGTCACCTCTCTTTCCTGTAGGACAAATTTTTGTTTTGTTGTTTGTTTTTTAACTTTCTTTCATGCTGCTGGTTTTTCCCATTTTCTGAAAGATCCTTGGTTGTCCGTTCACATATAGGGTAGTAGGATAGGGAAACTGTCCTTTGCAAAAGGGAAATGCTAGAAGGATAGGCCATAACTATTTAAAATAGTTACTAATAAGGGGTGTAGAGCAGGGAAGACTAGGACAAGTGTATTACTTTAGTGTGAGTATGTGGGAAACCAAACTATAAGGCTGGAGAACCCTGAATTCTAGTATGAAAAAGAATTATTTTGGAGCGTCAACATTCACACTAAAAGCCTCAGCTTTCTCCAAACATTTGGTTCATTTTCCTTCTGGAAGAACTATGTGGTGTTTACATGGGGGAAAATGCGGACCGCCTGAGTGGAGGTGGCGGTGGGAGGAAGGTAGGGACACAGTGGACTAGTGGGAGCAGTCTCTCATTTGCAGTCATTCAATTAGTCTTGTTTTCAGCCCCAATTCTCACTTCTGCCATCTCTGTCCCTGAGTCTTCTTTGGAGTTCTGTTGGGCTGGTCCAGTTCTACCCTAGTGTTCTCCAGGCTGCTGCTTCTTGGCTTGTTTCTTTCTTCAACCCACTCCCTTCTACTTTCCAACTTCCAGGAATTTCTGGAAATGTCTTGTTGATTGGTGACTCAACCATTTGCTTCTCTGTGTTGATTTGGTAGTTTTTATTTCAATGGACTCTCAAATGCTGACCTATAGTCCACCATCTTGAAGTAGTACTTTTAAGGAAAGGGAAAAAAATTGACTTTCTATAGAAATGTACAGAAATACAATAGGACCAGTCAGTTCTATTTTCTTTCATCTTTTCATAGTACTTGTTATCCATGACTATCTAGATAAACACTAAGTACTTCTCTGATATTTAATAGAATTTTCATGATTATGGGTTCTTAACTTATCATTTGTAGAACTTTCTATGTTCTGGTATTGCATGTTTCTGGGGGAGAATTCCACTGTTTTCATTAGAATTCCAAGGGGTCTATAACCTAAGATGAATGCACTCTCTCAAATAGTGTTAGAAGGTAAAAATCCCCATTCCACGAAGCTATGTTTTAGTTTTGATCTTAAATTGCAGGTGTTTAAATCACACAAAAAAATTAAAGTTTAAGAATAATTTTGAAGTTTTTTAAAAACCCCAAGGCAATCAGTAAACAAATGGATGTATAATGTGTCAGCTAGAAGTGGGAGTTTTTTTAGGAATACATTATGTGTTATTCAGTTGCTTAACAAATAACAGAAAGGCCTCACTCAGGGCTTTACTGCTCTTGTACAGCAGCTGAGGGTGCTGAGAAATGGGGATGCCAGATAATTTCCCAAACTTATGACCTGGATAGCTACTTGGAATACAGCCATTCAGGTAAAATGTCAAGTTTTACACTAGAAGACCCAGCTACTAAATTATAGGAGACCTAGAGTTGAGTTAAGATTAGGCTAAAAAGTAACAAAGAAGGGGAGGAACTGATTGAAATATTAGCCAAGAGTGTCAGTGTCTACACAAAATAAAACTACAAGATGTTAATTCTGATTCTTTAAGACAGGTTTTGCTGAAGCTGCCTAAATCAATTTTTGGGTTCTAAGCAAACCCAAAAATTGGTCATATGGCACTTCATATACTAATTCAGGTAATTGTTTTATATGTATTTTAACAATAAGTAAAAATAAAAAAACCCACTAACATGGCAAGAAGAGTTGTGTGGATAACAATGTGTGATTTTAACCTCTCTTAATTAAATATTAATATTTGTTCAAAATAGGAAAATATAAATATGTGTGCATTGTTAAAGAAAAAAAATTCAATGACACTTATTAAAACATGGTAAAGAAGACTTTAATACAGTTGGGGGGAAGCTGTCAAGATTGGTATAGGGAAGCCTTGTTGAAAACAGGCCAGGGTGATGAGACATCACCTGGGAATAACCCATCAAATATTGAGAATGGAGGTTCTGTTAAATTGGTTTGGCAGGGTTCTTCCTAAAACTAGATTTTACAAGGAAGTACAGAGATGGGCTTGGGAGACAGCTCAGGAGACGGACAAAGGTTTGGTCAAGCAAGGAATCTTTGTTAGCATTTACAGTTAATGGCCACAATGAAGGTCAGCCATACAGTATGTTATACATATTATAGTAGTGCCTAAAACCTGGGCTATAAGTCGCTTTGGTTGGAATACCTTAAGAGAAAGCAAAGCTAATGCTCATTGATGAATTAAATCCATGTGGTTTTGCTTGGTTCGATAAACTGAAGGTAAACTTTTTTTCTGTTAATGCCTTCAGGACACAAGGAACAACATTTGAAGATTAATGATTACCATATAATTTTTTTTTTTGGCCACGCTATGCAGCATGTGGGATGTGAGATCTTAGTTCCCCGACCAGGGATCGAACCCATGACTCCTGCAATGGAAGTGTGGAGTCTTAACTGCTGGATTGCCAAGAAAGTCCCTGATTACCATATAATTTTATATGTGTAAACTATTTAGCTGACTGAACTGAATGTACCCTGGAAGATATATATCTGAATGAATCTTATTTGTCTATTTTCATTTGCTTTGTTCAAACAGACTATCACCAGAAAGATTTCAGTTAATCAAAGGTTATAGTTCATTGTGGTTTTACTATAAAATTTTATAAACCAAAGAAACACCCAATTACCTACCTAAGCGATGAAATCCAAAGGTGAATCTTTTGGTTGGTGATTTTGAAGATAGCCACAAAGCAAGCAGGGTCAGTATGATGGCACTTAGGTCAGTTAACATATGAAGTGCATCTGTCATGATTGCTAGGCTATTTGCAATGTATCCACCTGAGAGTAAGAGTGACAGGAAAGAAGGAATAAGTTAATTAAAATAATAAACGTAAGCAATCAAACCAAAAATATGCAGCATCCTACAAAACATGAACTTCTAACTAAAGTTAACTTATCCTATTGCAATTAAGTCAAGGTATCCTGAAATTTTATGCAAAACATTAACTATGCATATTGTTTTTCTGGTGAAGATGTCCATTTCCAGGAACAGATTCTCTGAGGAGTAAATGACCTTAAAAAATTTAAGAGCCACTAAATGGGGGCTGACACAAAGAGAAGTTTTGTGTTTTAGCAATACAGCTTTTACTCAACCTACTAATTCTACTATTAGACAGTGAAATTAATAACCACCATATCTAAATATTACAATAAAGCTGAATAAAAGGTAGGTATTCACTTGTTTGGGATGGTTTGAACATAAACTGAAGAAATTCACAAAATGATTCATTAGTTCAAAACAAAAGATAAAAATTAACTGATTCTCTTAGATATAAACAGCAGTGTCTCTTAACAGAGGGATAAAAGATGGTATTTAGAATACAATTTTTTATATCAGTTTTCCAGTATTACGTGTTATTATACATAATAATAATGTGTATATTTCATATATGTGGGTATGTATATTTATATTTATGTATTTTATATATGTGTGTGTATATATATATATACATAATAATATATATATATAATATGTGTACATATATACATATATATGTACTTATTTATGACCATTATGGTCAACTAATTTTCCTAGCACCATAGAATAAGTTTTTATAATATAATACAGGATATTCAAACTTTTATGTATATCAGAATCACCTGGAAGTTTTGTTAAACTATAGACTTCTTGACCCCACTCCCAGAATTTCTAATTCAGTAGGTCTAGATGGGGCCTGAGAATTTACATTTCTAACATGTTCCCAGGTGATGTTGATGCTTCTGGTCTTGGAACCACACTGAGAAACACTGTTATAATGTATAGCAGAACTTCACGATCAGGATGTTGTGACACATAAGTGTGCTGAGATGTTGATTCCCCTATTCCTGGGATGGGTATGCAGAGTCAAGAGCAGCAGGAGAACTGGGGCTGGTGATCTTGTAGTCACATCCATTTACTCCAGTGTGCTCTATAGAAATATCATTTTTTATGTATTCCTTTACATGAAAAAGCTGGAATCACTGACAGAAAATACAGCTTGGCGGTTAATAACATGGGGCTTTGAAATCTCAGAGACTGAGCAAGTTACTTACCATTTTTGAGGTTCAGTTTACTCATCTATAAAATAAGGATAATACCCTAAAGCCACACTGTGCAATAAAACTGAGATGATGGAAATGTTCTATCTGCACTGGCCAATGGAGCAGCAACTAGTCACAGGTGGCTTTTGAGAATTTGAAATACGGCTAGGGCAACTAAGGAATTGAATTTATTTAATTTTTGTTAACCTAAAGAGCCACATGTGATGATCACCAGCAAAAACAACAGAGTAAGGACCTATGAAAATCATCTCCTCCATAAAAGCCATAAGAACATGGGCAAAAATTGTCCAAATCAGCATTCTGAAAACTATGGAAATTAAACAAAGGCTGATACAGGTAGCATTTATTCAAGGAAAAAGGCTGAATCTTGGTAAGAAGCTCACTAGCTCTGTGGCATTTTAACTTGCCTTATACCCAATCTCCCCCTCTTCAGTTCTATGGTAGCCTTGAAAACTAACAAGCAGCAATCAGTGAAAACCTCAGCCTGGCAGCCACTGCAAGGAATAGGATGGCGTTAAGAGTTCCTTAAAAGCTCCATTGCGGACTTCCTTGGTGGCGCAGTGGTTGAGAGTCCGCCTGCCGATGCAGGGGACACGGGTTCGTGCCCCAGTCCGGGAATATCCCACATGCCGCGGAGTGGCTGGGCCCGTGAGCCGTGGGCGCTGAGCCTGCGCGTCCGGAGCCTGTGCTCCACAACAGTGAGAGGCCCACGTACAGCCAAAAAAAAAAAAAAAAAAAGCTCCATTGCCAGGAAATTGTCATTATTTGACCTGTCTGGTGGTTTCCTGGGAGACTATACTTGCAAGGCTCTTTTTATTTGACTTGACTTGGAGCTTGGCCCTGGTGCAAACCCCGGTCAGTGTTTGTCAAAAACAATCAGAGGCAATTGTTTAACATAGCAGCTGCCTGAAGCAGTAATAAGTGTGTATCCTGTGTTCTGAAATTTTACAATGATGTACCTGGTGTGGGATTATTTTCATCCAATTTTGGCTTTTATTGACTATTTTTTTTTTTTTTTTGGCTGCGTTGGGTCTGCGTTGCTGTGTGCGGGCTTTCTCTAGTTGCAGAGTGGGGGCTATGCTTCGTTGCAGTGCACACGTTTCTCATTGCGGTGGCTTCTCTTGATGCAGAGCACAGGCTCTAGGTGTGCGGGCTTCAGTTGTTGTGGCGCACAGGCTCAGTAGTTATGGCTTGTGTGCTCTAGAGCACAGGCTCAACAGTTGTGGTGCACGGGCTTTGTTGCTCTGCGGCATGTGGGATCTTCCCAGACCAGGGCTCAAACCTGTGTCCCTGGCATTGGCAGGTGGATTCTTAACCACTGTGCCACCAGGGAAGCCCTATTGACTCTATCTGGAATTGTATACCCTTCAGTTCTGGGGAATTTCTTTTTCTTTTTTTTTTTAGAAAGGATTCTCCTTTTTTTTTTTTTAAAAAAAATTCATTTATTTACTTGGTTGCGCTAGGTCTTAGTTGCAGCAGGCGGACTCCTTAGTTGCGGCATGTGGGCTTCTTAGTTGTGGCATGCAAACTCTTAGTTGCAACATGCATGTGGGATCTAGTTCCCTGACCAGGGATCAAACCTGGGGCCCTGCATTGGGAGCGTGGAGTCTTAACCATTGCGCCACCAGGGAAGTCCCTGGGGAAGTTTCTTAAACTATGTTGTTGATAACTTCTTTCCTTCTGCTTTCTCTATTCCCCAGACTCCTATTATCTGGAATTTGAACTAATATACTAATTTTCTTGCCTTTTTTCTCCCATTATCTTCTCTTTTTGCTATATCCTGTGAGAGATGACCTTAATTCACCTTCTAATTTGTTTGGAGTTAAAATTTTTTTTAAATGTTTGTATTATTCAAAAGCTCTTTTTTCTACTCTGAATTTCTTTTAAAAAGTAGCCTATTCTTGTTTCATGGATTCATGATCTTATTTTATCTCTGTGGATACTTATTGTATTATTATACTATTGTATCTGACTGGCTCTTAAATAGGTTTTAATGAACTTTCCTTATTTTAGCCTTCCTCTTTACCCACACTTATAGGGGTACCTGGTACAACCAATTCTGGGCCTGCTTAGGGTTCTCTAGTGTAGTTCTCAATTGTAGTCCTCAGGGTCAGCAGTATCAGCATCTCCTGGGAACTTGTTAGAAAATCCTCAGGGCCTACCCTACCCCAGACCTACTTAATTAGAAACTCTGGTCCAGCAATTTGTTTTTTAATAAGTTATCTAGGTGTTTCTGACACATTAGTGTAAACTAGATTGGTTCTTGGCTTTCCCCACTGCTTGTTTAGGAGTTGGCTTTCTTGGGTCAAGTCAGTTACCTCTTTTACCTGATTCCTTTCTAGTTTGTGTTGCTAGAGTCTCCTCTCCAGTTTTCCCCACCTGTGTGGAGATATATATATATATATTCCATATATATATGTGAATATATATTTACATGTATATGTATATATATGTGTGTATATATATATATGTGTGTGTGTATGTGTGTGTGTTTATGTGTGTATTTTTTAAATCCTTTTATTGTAGTTTAAGAGAGTACAACTAGATGCATGAGTTCATTTGCCATCTTTACCTGGAAGTCTATTTGCATTCATTCTTTAAGTTTTTTCATTCCCAATAAAATGCAGTTGTTAAAGCAGTCAATAAATGTTACTAAATCCAAAGGATATTTTAGTTCTCATCTTATCAGGCCTCTCACCAGCTTTCACTTGCTTATTTCCATTTTGAAATACTCTTTTCTTCAGTTCTGGGATACCCATTTGCCTTCTGCCTGACTTCTAAAGTTGTAGTTCCTCAAAACTGGGGCTCTCTAGATAATTTCTTCTATTGCTATGGCATTACATACTGTTTCTCTCTCTGCCTTGACCTCCCTTCTGAATGACAGACTTATATATAACAGCTCACTAGACATCTTTACTTGTTTATTTCACATACATGATATTTAACATGCCTGAAACAACCCTTGAGCCCATGCTTAAATCCTGCTCTGTATTTTCTCCCTGGTTCATAACTGACATACATTCCCATATGCTCAGCTGCTTAGGTAAGAAATTTCAGAATCATTCCTGATACTGCTCTCCCATCAACTCTCACATTCAAACCATTAGCCATTTTGCCATTGTTACCTCTAGAATGTTTCTCAATCAGTACATTTTTCTCCATCCACTCTAGTTCAAGCCATAATCATTTCTTGTCTGGACCTCTGCAAAAGTATACTTGCTTCCACTCTTGTACCCTCCAATCCACTCTCCATATGAGTCAGAGTAATCTTTTAAAAAGATAAATCCCATCATGTCAATCTCCACACCAAAGCAGTCACTGGCTCCCCATTGTACTTAGAATTAAAGACTAAACTCATTTAATATGGTCTATCATGACCTCCCTGGTCTGGTCCCCCCGTCTCTTTCCCTCTTACTTACTACATTCTGGCCAAACTGGTCTCCTTTTTAGATCCTCTTAAAGAATTGAAGGTTTTAGGAGTTTTGAACTTGCTGTTCTCTTTGGTCGAAAAATCTTCCTCCATTCCCTTTGCTCAAATAACTCCTAATATTCTTTTTTTGGTTTAACTGTATGTGGCTCATGCATAAACCATGTCCTGCTGGACATGTCTAAACTATGTCTTATAGTATCTTGTTCTTTTTCTTCACAGTACTTAAGACCATTTGAGTTTTAAATTTACTTGTGTATTTAATACCTGTGTCCTCCACTACAGGAAGATATAATGTCTTCCAAACATTAGATTAAGTGTTTTAGATAGTAGGGAGCATAAGTTTTGTTCTCCATTGTATATAGTAAGTACTTAAAAAATACTTGCTGAATGGAAAGAATTGACCTTGCCTAAGGTCTCAGAGCAAATCCAAGATTCAAAATCAAGTTTCCCCTTTCAGATCTTTAAAATACTTCATTTTAAAAATTACTCCATACTTCCTAAATAAGATGCTTTATTTCTAAGTGCTTTTGACACACATTAATAAATGCTCTACTGTATACAATTTAATTCTATGTAACATTCTGAATAATATTTTTAATGTCTATTCTAAGTACTAGCATCTCTACAGTGTTTAACAAAAGATTTTCATATTTGAAAATAAAGTTAGCGTTTGAAAGGAAATACTTATTGTAGCTTTCACAAAACATCATTTACCAAGTAAGAGATTTAAATAATGGTAAGTCAGGACAATTATATCTTAGTAATTTTTATAGGTGTAAACTCTAATTTTAAGGGGGAAATTGTGACTGTGATTTTAACTTCAAATATTAAATATTAACTTCAAGAATCACTAAGTCTGAATGACTCAATATTCTAACTGTGAATTTGGGCAAGTCATTGACTCTTTTTTAAAAATAGATTTATTTATTTATTTATTTTTGGCTGCATTGGGTCTTCATTGCTGCACGCGGGCTTTCTCTAGTTGTGGCGAGTGGGCTTCTCATTGAGGTGGCTTCTCTTGTTGCGGAACACAGGCCCTAGGTGCACGGGCTTCAGTAGTTGTGGCTCACGGGCTCTAGAGCGGAGGCTCAGTAGTCGTGGCACACGGGCTTAGCTGCTCCGCAGCATGTGGGATCTTCCCAGACCAGGGCTTGAACCCATGCTCCCTGCACTGGCAGGCGGAGTCCCAACCACTGAGCCACCAGGAAGCCCCAAGTCATTGACTCTTAATCTGCTGACCATGCCTTATCTGATCTGTTTCACTTCTGTCTTTAATTCCTTCATAGCTTAAACATTTATAATTCTCTAACAGCAATTATTAATTAAACAAAATTTTATTGAGTGTTTACTCTGTGCTAGTCATTGTGCTAGGTGCTGGTAATTCAGCTTATATTTCAGTGGACACTGATATTAAACAAGTGAATACACAAACAAGATAATCTCAGGTGCTGAGGGCTTTTAAAGCTGGGGAAGGAACAGGGGAGAAGAGAGGTTGACTTTAGGCAGTTGGAAAGGTCTCTAAGAGGCATCTTTTGTTATGAGACATGAATGACAAGAAGGCAGCCAAGAGAAGATTTGGGAAAAGGCAGTCCATATAAACCAGTGCTTTTCAAATTGCAGGCCGTGACCAATTTGTAGACCATGAAATCAATTAAGTGGGCTGGGACCATAATTGAAAAAACAGTAGAACACAGCACATGAAGTAAAATTTTTGTTTTAGTTATTCATATATTTATACAAATGTATATGTGTGTGTACATACATACATACGTATGCGTGCATGCCTACACGGGTCACAATGTTAAGTGTATTTCTTACTACAGTGAAGTCAAAAAAGTTTGAAAGCCAGAGGTAGAGAGACCACTCAGTCTGAAGGTCTTATGGGCAGGAAAAGAGCTTTGTGAGTCATAGGGAGAAAGAAGGCCAGCATGGCTGAAGTGAGCACTGGCGAGAAGTGGTATGAAAAGAGGTAGGAAATGTATATAATTTTCCTGCACATAACCTCCAGCCAGCATCTTAAATCTGGACTGCCACCTTTGTTCTTGTCATGGTTCATCATTAAGAGAACACAGGAGGGAATTCCCTGGCGGTCCAGTGGTTAGGACTCTGCATTTTCACTGCCGAGGGGCCGGGTTCAGTCCCTGACCCGGGAACTAGGATCCACACGGTGTGGCCAAAAGAAAAAAAATAAAAAGAGAACACAGGAGAATAATCTCCCTGCTTTAATGTCATTTTATCAATTGTCACTAAAAGAAGTTAGCAGTTACACTAATGTGACTCTAAAATTAATATCTAAACTGAGCATGTATTTTATAATAAGATTGCATTACTTGAATAATTAAAAAATGAAAAATAAAACCAAGTTCTATAAAACCCAGGGGAGACTTCTGGCCTTCAGATCCTCCTTATAATGAAAAACGGTGAGGTTGGTTAGCATTATTTAGCTTTGCAAATTTCTTGAATATAAATACAAAAGGAAATAGTAAGAGACCACTTAATTCAAATGTAGAGGGCAAAAAATCAAGACAACAGGACTGTAGATGTAGCTCTTCAATTACCCACTTAAGTGTCCTCATAATTTATTAATATTTAACCTCTGGGCCCTCCGATCTCTTAAAAAAGAAAAAGGTGGCGCAGGTGTTCAGTAAGGTCCCTTCATACTGTAAAATTGTATGACTCTAAATAATTGTAGAATCATTTTACTATTTTAAACGTTGCAAAAATTAACCTGGTGTTTTATCAGATTTTTTTTTTTAAAGAGGAAGTTACATGATACATAATGAAGATAATGTCCTTAACTTTACAGTAGATGACACAGTGTTTGGAGAATCAGAAGAAAAGGGCAGAGTTATCTTTGGAAGTTTGCTGTACCTAGGTTGATCTGCACTTTGGAACCGTGAGGCCTTTTCACATCACCAGATCAGTACATTGATAAATAACAAGCTTCCTAAAAAGAAAGTTTAAACGCCAAGTTATGTGTGACTACAGCTTGACAAAGACTCTCCAGGCAAGGTAAATGGAAAGTGAGTTGGCAACACAACTCACCTACAAGTTCTCCAATCATGAAAAGCAAGTAAAGAACGGCAGCAATGGTCAATCTGGTTTTCACCTTTCTCTGCGTCAGCAACTCTCTCTGTTTGCTGCAGTTGTCACAGGGGTCCACCTTCAAACTCAGCTGACTGTTGGCCAAAGGTAAGTCCTGGTCCAGCAAGGAATCATCGTCGGCCTGGAGGGCCGGGTGCGCCCCGTTAACAGGCCTTTCCGGGGTTTCAGAACCATCGTCGGCCACCACAACTCGAAGTTTGTTAAACCGAGAAAGCCCCTCATCCCCCACCTCGTCCGTGAAGTCAAAGGCGCTGGTGTCATTTAAAAACAGCGGCGCATCATCCTTCCTCAGCAGAGATTTGAGGCGCTTCCACACGCCGGATCCGGCCATGGCAGAGGCTGTGCGGCCGCGGCGCCGAACGGCTCGGTGCAGGCGGACGGCCGGCGGCTCCTACTTCACCCGAGTGCCAGTTCCCGATGGCACTGCCGCGCGTCCCTCCCCATCCTGTAGAAAACGAAACTCATTATAAATTAAAAGCGCCCCAACAAAGCCCACAAGTTCCGAAGCCCGAGGCGGCGGGGGAGCCGGGGCTCCGAAAGGGGGGAGCGCTCTACCTGGGGCGCCGCCGCGGTGCCGCCGCTCATCTCCCCGCCCCTGGCCGGCTCGGTGGGGCCGGCACGCACAGCTCAAACCGGGGCTGCGGGGCTGCGGGGCAGCGGGGCCGTCCTCGCGCCTGCGGCGCCCACAACTCCAGGCCGGCTCCCCGGGTCTGACAGGTTCGGGGTCAGGCGCCCTCGGCCGCCGCCCCTCCCCGCCCTGCGCGAGGCCGCGCGCGTGCGCCGGAGCAGCCGCGGGCGAGGCGCGCGAGGGAGGAGTCGGCACGAGGGCACGCAGGCCCTGAGCGCTGAGCTGGGGCGCCCGCGAGGGACGGGACAGGGGCGCCCCTCGTCCCGCTCCTGGATGCGGATCCCGCGGGCCCGCCTCTGCCCGGGGGACACTCACAGGCGAAGCCCTAGTCTCCCGCGCGGCTCTTCCACTTCCCGAGGCTGGGAGGCATGAGCGGATGGAGCTGGAGTCCGCGGGCTAAGTGGGTAGATTCGAGCGGTCCCGCCCACCCGGGGCTGGGCGTTGCTGCCGGGAGTTCGCCCCACCGAAGGAGGGCCTAGAGAATCCTGGGCTGGGATTTGGGTTTCGGATGCTCGACAGAAAACGAATTTAGCATTTTCTTTTAAGTGGGTTGCTCAGCCGCTTTTGTCTCCTCGAATTGCTGCCTCTCTGGCAAATTGGCAGAATTTGCTGCACAGTGAGGTCAGCTTGGAGAGGGCAAGGCTTGTGGTCGTCAGCAGTTTTGTGTCCTGCGTTATATTTACTGTTTTTTTTCAGCAAATGTGTGTTGTCCTCTGTGTGCTCACCTCCAGGTTCCTTTTGCCTCCAAGGTATTTACAGTATGGACTAAACCCCAGCACAGAAAATCTAGTAGAGGTATCTGTACTGGCCGTTGGTTTTGTTTAACAACAAGATTTAAAAGGAATTAAGTTTTTAGTAGTAGCTTCTAATTTAGATCTACATTTTAAGGACAAAATGAAGTGACAGTAAGCCCCGCCTCCCGCTTCTCCAGCGATTCCCTGGATGGGTCTTAGGGGATTCGGAGGCCTTAAAATTATGTGCAAAATTTTGTGGGTATATGTATTTTCTTGAGTAAGTCCCTTAGCTTTCATCATATTCTCAAATGGGCACTCAAGATTTAAAACAACAACAACACTGTTAGAAGAACTCATAGATCAAGCCTCTAGCTTCTACTTGGAGTTGAATTACAGTGCAAACTCCCGTTTATCCAACGTTTATAAATGTATTTTGACAACAGTCTACATGAATTACCAAATTTCAAGTTACAAAGAATACAATAGAAAGTCATATGAAACATCATTTTCCTCTGAAGATCCGGTGATACTTTAGAATCTTGCATGTCTCTGGTGCAAGAGCAGCAACTGTTTTTGGAATCCAGGGCAGTCCATCACTTTTGAATGCCCACAATATTCCTGCAGAGCTGCAGCCATGGGGGTCAGGTCTAGGGAACTGGGGGTCAGAGATCCCCTAGTTCCCTAGACCCAGAATACTCAATAGCCAGGGGACCCAGGTCATTATCGACAGACGGGTGAAAGTTTCCTGAAGGTTGCTTTCTTAATTCCAAATATCTTAATCCACCCAGATTGGGAGTCGTTTATTTGTTGTTTTTACTTTTAGTTTGTTATATTGCCTGACATTCTACTAATGAGAGGTACAAATGAATACAGCAAGTATTTCAGGAATGTGATCACTCTTTAGTATACATTTTGCAAATGAGATTCCATTTAAGGAATGGGGATAGATGTTTTTAAAGCAAGATGAGGCAAGAGCATGGATTTTGGGGGGGTATTTACAGTAAACTTTGTTGGGAAGGGCTGCAGCTCTGCACCCCAGTTTATTTTTACTATTTTGTGTACTGAGTACCTAGAGAGAGTAATGGGAGGACAACAAAAACTGTAGGGTATTTTAAGGTATGTCCACAAATTCTGTGATATGCTTCCCATCAATAGGTAGAGCTTAATTCCCCTTCCCACTGAGTGTGGGCTGCTCTTAATGTATAACTTGTGGCTCATTATGAACAGAATATGGGTGAAGTGACAGTGTGTGACTTATAAGACGAGGTCATAAAAGGCATTGCAGCTACCTTCTTGTTCTCACTCTTGGATCACTTGTACCTAGGGAAGCCAGAGCTATCATGTCATGAGGAACTCAAGCAGCCCTGTGGAAAGACTCACATGATGAGGAACTGAGGCCTCCTGCCAACAGCCATATGAGTGTGCCATATTGGAAGTGGATCCTGCAGCCCCAGTAAAGCCTTCAGGTGACTGTAGCTTGGGTGATGCTGACTGAAACCTCATGAGAGATCCTGAGCAGAATCACCCAGATAAGCCACTCTCAGATGACCCACAGAGACTATGAGATGATAAATGTTTATTGTTTTAATATGGTAAGTTTTGGAGTAGTTCGTTACACAACAATAGATGACTAATATAGTCTATATCAACTTTCCTCTGTACCAGGAAAGATACCTTTCTTAGTCTTTTATCACATGGGCTCTTGTTCCTAGGCCTGCCTTGGGCTAGTGGCATGGTTTCTATCATTGAACTTTAAAATGGGCTAAATAGATAGACTTCTGTGAATAGTCTTGGAATGTAACCACCATTTTCAAACTTATGTCTATGTATTCAGAGTTTATAACAGTAGACAAACCAACTTTTGAAACACACCAACTTTTGAAACACTTTTGAAACTCAACCCAATGTTGAGTACTGCCTGCAATTCTGCTAGCTCTTGTTAAGTATGCCATTCTTTTATAAGAGACTTAATACTTCTTTTTAGTATGAAGAGCTTTTCTGCCTGGGCAAATGGAAAAAGTTGTCAACGATTTAGGCTATCTCTTAACTAGGTAACCCATAATACACAGATTGTTTAGTTAATAGCAGAGGCCTGTCATTTTAACTGCAGGATGCATATCTTGGGGCAGTTAACTGGAATAGATGCAAAATACCCTATGTCAAAACCTGTTTTCTGGCCTAGATGTCTCTTAGAACAAATGACAGTGCTAAAAATAATACTACAGCTAACATTTACTTAAGGCTTTTTTATGTGCCAGGCACTATGCAGGGGACCTGATTTACCTGAGCTCATTTAATCCTTACAACATCACTATGAAGAAGGTATTGAAGGTATTCAAAGCATGGCTCTTGGAGTCAGACTGCTTGCGTTAGAATCCTGGCTTTACATCTTAGAGTCCTATAATTTCTGGCAAACTATTTAACCTCTTCGTGCTTCAATTTTCTTACCTATGAAGTGGGGATGATAATGGTACCTGCTTCACAGGGCCGTGATGAGGGTTAATGGATGTAAAGCATGTAAAACTTAGCATACCTAGTTCCTAGCACATGGTGAACGCTCAATCAATGCCAGCTATTACTATTTTTTTAAGTAGGTGGAAACATGGAACCTCAGGGAGATTAAGTAACTTGGCCACAGTTGTGAAGCTAGCAAACAGAGCAGGAACTCAGTTCCCGATCAGTTTGGTTTCAGAGCTCAAGCTCTTAACCATCACTCTACACTGCCCCTCTCGGTTTCTTTCTGCATAAAAATGGAATGATCTGCAAAAAAGCATCTAGACTTCTTGCGGTATGTTAGGAGAGATCCCTGTTTCATATATGAAAGATTTGCCAGCACCTGGAGACCTCTGCATTGTCCGGTGAAATCCCTCTTGGGAATGGAGGGAAAAAAAGTGGAAAAGTTTTTTTAAAACTGAAATGTGGAAAAGGTGCTTCATCTACTTAGGTGACAGGTTCAAATGCTGCATATTCCCCATGATGAGAACTCCTTTCTCCATTGGAGTATGTGGCGATAGGAGGTTCCCCTAGGTTGTTTTTGGAAAGCGTCCCCTTATCTTTTTCAGAAGGGGATGAAAGCTGTTGGGTGGGCATGAACAAGGGTTAGTGACGTGATACACCACTACGGTGAACGTAATCATTTCTTCTTTCTGTGGGTTACTCTAGTAACAGAGAGGCTGGAGATTCAGTTTAACCCCTCCTCCAGGGAAGAAGAAGAAATACCAGAAATAGATTGCCTGAGGACAGGCAGTTGCCTTCTTGGACGGGGAGGAGATAAATGAGAAGATCTCTGGCCCTGGAGACCATCTACCCTGTCACCAACCTGTGAGCCAAAACCTACACTTAGTCAAGTTCATTGTTTTCACATCTTTGTTTTTGTCTTTGCTTAGTGCTTAAATTAAACATTCCTATGGATTTCTGTAACCATGTCTGGCTGAAATGAGAGGGAATAACGAGGTCCCAGCTGGGACGGTAATTTGAGAACTAAGCACGCCAGTCTTGGAACCTGGAGGTGGTGGCTGGGCTGAGGGAGCTTGAAGGTGAGGGTGGAACTTGTAGAACCTGGTTCAGCTTCTAATTTTGCCATCCATTCACTATGATCTCTAGCAGGGTACTATTGCTGAGCTTATTTTCTTGTGTGTTAACAGTGGAAAATAATGTTTGTCCTACCTATTTCATAGGGACACTGTAAGAATGCAATGAGATTTTGTATGTGAAAGCATCCCCTTACCTACTTCACTAGTGAGAACTACTAAAGACCATGCCATCTGAACCAAATTGCAAAGCAAGGGTACAGACAAATGCTGGTCATGAAATATCTTCCACTTGTGCCTGTCCTTTTTAAGGACTGCTACACTCCATCCTTGGTTTATTAATAACATGTTTTGACTCACTTAGACCTCTAGGCCACCACCACATACGTTTCACTGTTAAAATTCCTTTATTTCTCTCCTAGGCTCTGTTTGTGTCCATAGCACCTAACATTGTGCTCAGAGCAGGAACCGTGTAAATACACGTGGATTAATAGATGAAAATATTCTGGTTATAGAGAGCTCATCCATGACTTTAAATTCCCCTCTAACAAACATTTCTATTTCTTTAAGCTGGTGTGTAAAGTCATTTGTAAGAAATTCTTATTGGTGAGGTCAGTGTGTCTCATAATAATTAGAGATTATTGATACACTAGTAGTCAGTTTGTGTTTATACTAGACTTATTTCAAAGAACATTATAACGTTTATGAATCAAGCTGGGACAGAGAAGCAACTGCAGACAAAGTGACTCTTTTGTGGCCTCTGACAACTGGTGGCTTTAAACAATGAAGACCATTGTATAAGAACTCCCTCCAGGGGTTATTGTGAGGATTAATTAGATTAAAATCTACAAAATGCTTTGACTTTTTCCCAGAATTCTTTTATAAATAAAGATGGTTTTAATTTTTTTTAAGTATCTTTATATTGGTCCTCCTAGAATCAAATGAAACAAGTTCACCTACTGTTTAACTCTCTGTATTCCCTGAAGCAAAAAGCCAGACTAAGCCAACCTAAATTACCTTTAATGGTTTTAAGCGGGCTACCAGTGCACACATGACTGAGCAGAATTTAGTACCCTAATCACAAAGATCTTGGTGTATGATTTACATGACACAATAATGCCTTGTAATCACTATGCTACATGGTCATTAGATATAAGTTACTGTAATTATTACAGCTATTTTATACTGAGCAACAAAGTTTTACTCTCCTGTTTGTTATTTATATTTTAATAACTCACATTCTGCTCATTTACAAATAGGGTTTCAGGCAGCCTTCCCTTTAGTAGGTCCTCCCTATCTTCAAACATTGCAAATGTTGAAAATTTTCCCTGATACCAGGTACTGTTCGATCTTCATTGTTTACACAGAAACACATACAGACACCAGATAAAAGACAGCAGTCCTAGATCCAATTCTCCAACAGTTGAGGTTCCTTGGGAACCACTTTAACTCAGTTTCTTGGTCTCCTTTGTCCCCAGTGACCCACCTGGCCCATGCAATCCCTTCCCCTGACCCAGAAGGAGCCACTCTGCACATTCTGGTTGACGGGCTGGAGGCAGCAGACTCTCTGGAACAGGCCCACATGAGGTCTGGGGAACAGTAGGACAAGAGGCCTGTTGGGGGGCTTCCCTGGTGGTCCAGTGGTTAAAACTCCGAGCTCCCAATCCAGGGGGCACGCGTTCCATCTCTGGTCGGGGAACTAAGATCCCACGTGCCACATGGCGTGGCCAAAAAAAAAAAAAAAAAAGGCCTTTTGGGTAGACCACCCCAAAATGTGCCTCGATGGCATATTATTTATTTTGAATTAAATTAATGGCCAACAGAAGAAGGGACACTCTGAATCTTCTGTCTTCCCGAAAGCAGAAAATAAATCTCTCATGTGAAAGGTGTACTCCCTGTGTCTGGAGATAGGACACCTTTATCGCCAAAGGTAGGGAATTTGGGCTGAGAAGACTATATAAACAAATCTTACTACTTCTTTAGCTTACTACCCTAAGCCCAAACTCTGTTTTTTGGTTTTTTTTAAAAATTTATTCCTCATTATAACTCAAGGAGGGAAGTACCATTGTCTCCATTTCACAGATGAGAAAATAGAGGCTTAGAGAGGTTCAGTAACTTGCCCAGGCTGTCCAACTCTGAAGCCCAGATTTTTAACCATGAGGCTCCATGACTCGTGAGCAACTTTAAGAAGTTTCCTTAAACACTGTCAAGAACTTTAGAAGTGAATGTGCACCCTGTGTGGGAACATAAGAATGGACATGGGTTGGGAACCGAGATAGAACGTGTGCTCAGGTTCCTTCTCTGTCACTTAACACTGTGCCCTGAGGGATATTATTATCCTCTTGGACCTTGTTTTCTCCATCTGCAAAATGGAGATGATCATAGTTCTTCTGTTGTAGGATTATTGTGAGAATTGAAAGAGGCAGCACGTGCAGAGGACCCTGCTCCGAGTAGGAGTTCAGTATGAGCTATAGTTTCCCTTCTCCCTGCTTCCCAATAAGTTATTCTAATTTTGACAATTCTTTTCTCTCCCCTGAAGCACTTCCTCTACAAACCGCTTTATTTCAGTCATTCTTTAAAGCAACAACACTTAAAACCCTATAAAAATGCTCTGCAACTCATGCCTCCCGACAAGGGAGTCTCAGTGACAGATACTTGATTGCAGGGCCGTCCAAGTGATGGAGGCTAACTTGAGTTCCATCCAGGGTCATCTTACTTCCTGAAACTGCCCATGATGGAAAGACCATTTGGAGGGAGGGACAAGGGGGCTCCATGAAGCTTCTCATTCTCCATCTGACCTCCAGCTTGGACGTCTCGTTTTCTGAGCAAGGGGAGAGGAGCCAAGGGGACCACTGAGAGCCTGCGTTCCTGGCAGACATCAGTATTCAACTCCGTCACTGCCAAACTCTGTTTTGATTCTTCACTAATTGGGCACCCAGAACCTAAGTTTCTTTGTCCTGTCAATTCCTTACAAATTTGTTTGTCTAAAAAGTATAAAAGCTGCCTGCTTTGTCTACTTCTTAGGTCTCATTTCTATGGGTCCTCCATGGGCGTGAATTAAAATTTGTTTCTTTTTCTCTGTTAATTTTATTTTTAATCCAACCACACAAATTCAAGAGGGATAGAGAGGGAAATTTCCCCCTCCCCAGTAGACCCATTGTAAATGAGGAACCCGTCTGGCAGGTGCCCAACTGTCCTGGTTTGCTTGGGACAGAGGGGATTCCCAGGGCATGGGACTTTCGGTTTACCGGGATGAGTTTACCTCTCAGCAAGAACAGAGTCCGGAACCCTGAATATTTAGATTCCTGAATGCTGGCTGTGTCTTTGCTGGGCCGGGAGAGTATCTTACTTGAGAAAGACACCTTATTCCTTTTGGGCCCGCAGCACACTGGGCTGGGTGTTCTCAGGGAACTCTGTGGATGTGACTCCTATTACATTGAAATGGAAGAGATCAGAGGTGTCCAAGAGGGAGGCCAGCCACACCATGTAGCGCCCCCAATGACCCCGTTAGAGCCTCCAAGGTCCCAGGTCAGTTCGGTAAGCTTTGCAGCTGTGGAAACTACCCCTGAGGATCAGGCTGAAGAAATCGGTGTACGCCCCACTGCCCAGAGAGACTGAGGAAATTACTGTGTGGCTGATGACTTAATTATCCTGAAGGATACACCTCTCCTGTTGCCCTGGATGCCCCCTTCACAGGACCAGTGATATGAGAAATCAAGTTACCTTAGAGCTAGAGCAAAGGTGACAGGGAGTTTTATATGATATTATTTCCAGGCCTCTTGGGCTCTCCTGGCCTCTTAAATGCTCCTGTTTTCCTGCTGGGGTGTTCTTCCTCATCCTCGGTGGCCGGCTAACTTCTGTTCGGCCTTCAAACCCTGTAGGTTTTGCCCAGTTTCCTCCTTCTTTCCCTCCTTTCTCTCCCTCCTCTCTCTCCCTCCCTCCCTCCCTCCCTCCTTCTCTTCTTCCTTTTCTTCTTTCCTCTTATTCAATAAATATTATTTGAATGCTTATCATATGCCAGTAATTAAACTATAAAGTTGAACAAGACAAAGTCTAGCTGATAACCCATCCCGCAATAGTCCTGTATACACACCACACATTGTAAATCTTTATCACTAATTTTTCCTGAGATTACATGCATACCATTGATATCTATATCTATATCTAACAATTAAGTGAAAGTGCAAAATAATATAGCCTTTCTTCTCAGTTGAATTTTAGTTTAGTTTTACTGAAATCACTCCCCGGGCCCCCATCCAGGGAAGTCGTCAGATAACCAACTCCATCCATTGTATACTGATTTTTATAGTCTGGGGCAGGAAATTCACACAACATTACTCTAGCTGCCTTCAGTCCTTGCCATTGTGCTTAGTTCTGAGTTGTGATCTCACAGCTCAGAGCCCTGTCTTCATTTTATAAATAGTTTGGGTATTTTTATCCCAAAGTACATTACTTTGCACTTGTTCCTACTAAAACTCATTTGTCAGTTGTCTGAACACATGCTCATATTTATAGGCTCTTCTGACTAGCCCAAGGACTGGCAAACTTATTCTGTAAAGGGCCAGATAATACATAATTTTAGCTTTGCAGCAATACCCCAGTGTCGGAGGCACAGCTCTGCTGCTGTGTTGTGAAAGCAGCCATGGAGGATAGTAAACAAATGAGCAGGGCTGTGTTCCCATAAAACTTTATTTATGGACACCGAAATGTGAATTTCATATAATTTTCATGTGTCACAAAGTATTAGTCTTTTTTTGATTTTTCCCAACCATTTAAAAACCATTCTTAGCTTGTGGGCTGCACAGAAATAGATGCTGGCTGGATTTGGCTCTTGGACTGTAGTTTGCTGACCCTGATCTAGACCCATTGCTAGTTAGAAGTGTTGTTAGGGATTTTACTGCATACTCCCTCCACCTGATCCCATACACACATCAGTGAGCCCCTCCCTAACACATGTGCTGGAGGATTCAGGCTGTTTACTTGGGTCCATCAATCCCTGCTTCCCAACATTCTATTAAGGCAGCCTAACTGTCCTCATATAGGTGGGGTACAGCTGGGGTCCCAGAACCCACCAGAGTGCTCTGTTTGTGGCTGCCCAAGCCTCCCAGTGACTCCTGTGAAAATGCATTGAACTTTTCAGAATGGAAATCTGACTGTGTCTCCACCGTCGTCTCACCCCCAGCTGAGTCACTCTATAAATGGAAGCTGCACTGAACGTGCGTTGTTTGAGGCTTTGACCACAGCCCTTGTAAGTGCAGGTGCCTTATTTGGAATGCTTTTCTTCGCCACTCCTTTTCCTAATCAATTCTAGGTAGACTCTGGGGCCACTCTCCCCCATGGCACCCCAGGTCTAGAGGAGTCCATCTGTTACATGAGCTAATGCCTCACTTTGTACTTTTATTTTCATTAGTGGCATTATTTGACTAAGAGCTGCCTCTGACTCCCTTGTTAGACTCTGCTGTATGAGAGGGGGGCTGTCTGTCTTTGCTCAGCACTGTATCTCCTGCACCTGGCCCTCTGCCTGGCACATAGTAGGTGTTCAACAAGCATTTGTTGAACAGAGGTGCCAGAACCCCAGTAGACCTCAGCCTATTGGCCGGGACGTTGTTGTCTATGACAGCCCCTGCCCCCCCTCACCAGCAGAGCGAACTGGCACGAATTACAAGATCTCTTTGAGCCTCAGTTTCCTCCTCTGTAAAATGGAGGTAATAGCTATTATCATCAGGTTGTGGTGACTTAAAGAGATAATGTGCCTGGCGCATGGCTTGCCCCAGTCGTGGTGAGATTAATATTAGTCCCCTTCCCCGCTTCCTCTCATTGATGTCAACTCCATGGTTACCTGACGCCTAACTACCTCTTGCCCAGATTCCTCAAGCGCACAGGACTCCACCTTCTTGAAGAGGCGTTTCCTCTGAGAAGTCCAGAATTAGAAATGTGACTACCACACCCTTCACACATCTGCTGCCTTTCCAGGAGCTGTCACTTGGGCCCTCGAGTTCCCTCCCCCTACTGGAATCAACAGGCCCTCCCCATTGCTTTTGCCTCTGAGCTAGTTCCTTACTGCCTCACAAAACATTCCAATCTCATGCGACTTTTATTTCAGCCTCTCCTTTGGAAACCTGTCAGAGGTTTTCTTAAGGTCTCAAAGTGGATGATATTATGCAATTCCCTTTTATCACATGCTATTTACTCCTTAAAACTTAACTAAATTTGTCAAGTTTTACCCTTCTTGCCATTCTTCTCTGAAGTTAATTTTAAGTGTTTAGCCTGCCTGTTTCACAAGGAAACCATAACTTCCCAGGTTCCCTCCAAGATTTCTTAATGATAATGCTTTTTTTTTTTTTTTTTTTGGTTGTGCCACGTGGCATGCGGGATCTTAGTTCCCCCGACCAGAGATCAAATTCACTCCCCCTGCACTGGAATCATGGAGTCTTAACCACTGGACCACCAGGGAAGTCCCAATGATAATGAATATCATGTAATAAAAATTACAGTATCTTACCTGCTGTATAAAAATATAAAAAAATAAAATTCAAAAAAAAATTACAATATTTTGAGCCCAATACATGTCCACCACTGTGCTAGGGACCTTACATGCATCATTTAATTTAATCCTTATAACAGCTGTACATAGTAGACACTATTATCCCCTTTTTTTACGTGGAATGAAATTTATTCCACGTAAAAAATGAAATAATGGAATAAATGAAATTTATTAGCCTCACAACTAGGAAATGGTGGAGTCAAGATTTGTCCCAGCCAAGTGTCCATCATCTTTCCAATCTGACATTTTCCTCCCTTCTTATGCTTGGTGGTTGGTGATGGTGGTAGGAAGGTGTGTATGCAACATTCTCACTTATATAATCTTTTGGGGGAGCAGCCACTTGTTATGACTGGTTACCCATTTTGGCGAATGGTACTTCAGTGTCACGTTAGAGTTCCATCAAAACTCACGTAGGTCTTGAAGTATTACCCTTTGATTTAAACCGCTCATCATCCGTCTATCCAGCCTATATTTCTTAACAGGTTAGCTTAGTCTGTTTGGACTATTATAACAAAATACCACAAATCAAATGACATATAAACAACAGAAATTTACTTCTCACATTTCTGGAAGCTTAGAAATCCAAGATCAAGGTACCAGCATGGGTTGTGTTCTGGTGAGTACCCTCTTCCTGGTTCATGGCTGGCCCTTCCTGGCTGTGTCCTCACATAGTAGAAGTGGGTAGGGAGCTCAGTGGGCTCTCCTTTATAAGAACACTAATCCTTTATGAGATCCATACTGAAGTAAGTGAGGATGAAATGACTTTAGTCTAGCATTTGCTTTAAAATATTTTCTTTTTTTAAGATTTTTTTTTGATGTGGACTATTTTAAAAGTCTTTATTGAATTTATTACAATATTGCTTCTGTATTATGTTTTGTTTTTTTGGCCACAAGTCATGTGGGATCTTAGCTCCCTGACAAGGAATGAACCCGCACCCCCTGCATTGGAAGGTGAAGTCTTAACCACTGGACCGCCAGGGAAGTCCCTTTTTTTTTTTCTCTCTTTAAAACAAAAAAAAATTTAGTTTTTAAAAGTGCAGGAAAATGAAGCAAGTATGGGATTCGATAATGATTTAACTTGGTTAATGAGTATTCTACATTATTCATTATACATTATATAATGTTATACATATTCATTATACTATTTTTTCTGCTTCTTTGTGTTGGAAATTTTCTTAATATAAAATTTAAAAATATAAAGAAAATGACAATAATTTACAGAGAGAAGTAAAATAAGTTACCTGTATGTTCAAGTTACCTTCACCAGGAATACAGCATGGAAAGCTAATTTGATTTAAGACTGCTGGGTACACCTGCAGTCCTAGCAAGGGGTGTTAGCTGGAGGATCCAAGCTAATGACTCCATGCTCTGGGGTCATTTCCACCAAGGAGAGTCACCCACTGGGGGGGCCTGGCAGGACTCCCATCCCTCAGACTTGCTTGAAAAGATATTGGCTTTCTCTGAGCTGCCGTAGGCCAGATAGAAGCTCAGTCTTCTGGCTTGTAGGATTCTATCTGTGTCTAAATCCAGAACATCACCTCACTACTATATTGCTATAATTTCTGTTATTTTTGTAACATGACCATGTGTACCACAAAAGGCGATTGCCCTGTTAACCATATAAGATGACTGAACCATCCTTTCTGTTTTCCACATCTTCCTCCAAAACTAATTCTGTTTACTAAATTACAACTCCAGTATGGTCCCGTCTCCCTAAGAATACAACCAGAGCATATTTGAGTGGCCCCGAACTCTCTGCTTACTCATTCACAGCTTCCTACTTTACTCCAACAGACAACTGATCCTCTCCTTTGTGTTTAACTTTTTAGAGGATGGCTTAGTCTCTTATTTCAAGTCTTGAGGGACACCTCACGGTTGTTCCCTCCCATCCCAGCCATGTCTCCGATGGAGCTGTCCATTATCCATCACAGTTAAAGCCCAATCAGCTCAAGACCAGCAGGAACAAGCCTGTAGTCTGACAAAATCAGCCTCACGGCAAGGGGGTGCACTACAGAGCTGTGACGTGCTGCCCTCCACAAAGGACCTCTAGCAGCTGTATTCTGTTATTTCTTTCACTGTAACATTATTTTTCTTTTCTTTTTTAATTGAATGAAAGATTCTTTAAATTCTATAGTGCTTTACAATTTTCAAAAGTTTTACACGTGATTTCATAGAACCCCATAAAAATTTCTTTTTCCTATCCCTTACTCTTATGTTGTCCCCGCCTTCCCTCTTCCCATTGGTAACCACTAGTTTGTTCTCTATATCTGTGAGTTAGCAGCTGTATTCTTATGGGATGTTTAGATTAATTACAGAATGAACTTTCCTCACATGTCTACAGATGAATTAGCACCAGAGAGATCATTTTTACAGAATGACAGCTCGCTTCAAGAGCACAGAGTGAGGGCTCCAGAGGCCTCTGGGTCTGAGCTCCCCCGTGTGACCCCTGTACCCTGGGACTGTGATGGTCACTCAGGCAATGACATTGACCCGTCTGTGGCCAGGAGCTCCTGTCTCCCCTTCTGCTCTTCTGTCCCAAGGTAAGTTCCAGGGACTGTCTCAAGACTTAGACATCTGATGTCTACATCCATCCCACTCCCCATCCCCATGTCAGGCACTTAAATCCTGTTCCAGGCTGAGGGGGTGGGTGCCTCTACTGCTGCCACCAGTGGCAGCAGGGATCTATTTCTCCTGCTTCCAGCTTCTGGTTTTGCTTTAAGACGTCATATTCTTGGGATACATGACAGACCCTGCTAACTCAACTGCTGGTTCAGCTTCTGTTCCTGCTGGCAGCTCCATTCCATCAGATGTCTTAGGGGCTGAAACCTGAGAAGCGAAGGGCAAGGTGAGAATTCCTGGCCTTGCAGCCTGACCTGTCTGCCCAACTCTCTGCCTTGTTTGCCCTTCACCAGCTCCAGGAATGACAGAGGTGGCTAAAGAGGCGCTAATGCTACCCCCCTGGTTTACAGTGCATTTTCAGAGGCATGATTTAATTTGATCCTCTTTCAGGTCTGTGAAATAGTTATTCCTATTTAAAGAGATAAGAAGTTAGGGCACCATGAGGTCAAGTAATGTGTTTACAGTCACAGAATTAATTGGCAGCAGGACCATGATGTGAAGTGAGGTATTCTGTCTCCTGGGGGAGCTTATCTGTACTAAATCCAATTTATTACTAAACCACTATATTTCTATAATTAAAACATTATTTGTAGCAACCAAGTTGTATTGCCATAGAAGATGACTCATTATCAGTAGCAGGCTGAGATTGTTCCAGTAGCCAAATGCCATATTTCATTTTCATCCATGTGGTGAATGTACTATTTTTTCCTAATTTTTCATCAGGAGGAGTCAATAGATAATATATATAGTTGATAAATGAAGAAAAAGAGGTATAAATATATTACATACAGTTTCAGTGGTAATCAACAGTAGAACTTAAGACAGAAACTACTAATAAAACCTTTGAGTAATGGGCGTGGGAGTGGTGGGGTTGGTGGGGATGGCTGGTGGGAGGTTTTTGATTCTCATTTTAGGCACTTCTGTATAGTCTGAGTTTTTAGAACATGTGCGAGTATTACTTTTTTTAAATAGATCTTTATTGGAGTATAATTGCTTCACAATACTGTGTGTAGTTTCTATTGTACAACAAAGTGAATCAGCCATACGCATACATATGTCCCCATATCCCCTCCCTGTTGGATTGGAAGAATCAATATTGTGAAAATGACTATACTACCCAAAGCAATCTACAGATTCAATGCAATCCCTATCAAACTACCAATGGCATTCTTCACAGAATTAGAACAAAAAATTTTACAATTTGTATGGAAACACAAAAGACCCCGAATAGCCAAAGCAATCTTGAGAAAGAAAAATGGAGCTGGAGGAATCAGGCTCCCTGACTTCAAACTATACCACAAAGCTACAGTAATCAGTACAGTATGGTACTGGCACAAAAATAGAAATATAGATCAATGGTACAGGATAGAATGCCCAGAGATAAACCCAGGCACATAAGGGCACCTAATGTATGACAAAGGAGGCAAGAACATACAATGGAGAAAAGACAGCCTCTTCAGTAAGTGGTGCTGGGAAAACTGGACAGCTACATGTAAAAGAATGAAATTAGAACACTCCCTAACACCATACACAAAAATAAACTCAAAATGGATTTGAGACTTAAAGGTGAGCATTACTTTTAAATAAAAATTTTAAAAATAGAAAAAAGAAATGAAATAAAAAGTATCCCATCAGTGAGGGATTGTTTAGTCATACGTAATACTAGGCAGCCAGTAGAAAAACCAAGGTCCATCTATACAAATTTTAAGTAAGAAAAACAAACTGCAAAATGGTGTTGTTAGGATAATATCATTTATTTCAAATATTGTGTGTGTGCATATGCATGTGAGTGTACCTGCACACCAAGCTGGGAGGATATATATCAAAGTGATAGCAAAGTATGGGGATACATGGCAAAGTAGGGAGGAGAGAAGACTTTTTAAATATTCTACACTTTTATATACTGTTTTTAAAATTTTTTTATTTTATATTGGAGTATAGTTGATTTACAATGTTGTTATACTGTTTGTTTTTTCAAGGAGCATGCATTGAATATGAATGTATGCAACGTTCTGCAGGTTCAAAGCTAAAGTGAGTCTGAGTGTGTCCCTTTTCTTTTTTGCTATGGAAGAGCCAAGCATCACAGTACTGTGTTAGGTATGAGGGTCAGGATATTACACTGACCTGTAGGGAGGAAATTCACTGGTTCTCTGCTCCTTAGTATTGTTCCCAAAGGGGAGTTTGTGAATTGAATCACTCCACTGTCATGCCTTACTGTCACCACAGAGGTGACCAAAAGTCTGATTTGTGTTTCTTTTTATATAGTTCTATTTCCTTCCTCTGCTCGGTTTTGAGCAAATGTCACCAAGAGTGTGTGGGATTTAAATCTCCAAGTCTAGTATCTGATGATAGTGGCAAGGTATCTGTCTCACACTTTGGAGTTCTGGACTTGGGGGTCTTGAGTAACCCCAATACTTGTTAGAATTCTTTGGCAATTCAGTTATTTTTGTATTTTATTTTATTGTGGAAAGAACACTTAACATGAGATTTACCCTCTTAACAAATTTTTAAGTATTTAATATATTATTGTTGACTATAGGTATGATAGTTGTATAGCCTATCTCTAGAACTTATTCATCTTAAAAATTTTTTTCCTTCCAGTTTTATTGAGATAAAATTGACATACAACATTGTATACATTTAAGGTATACAGCATAATGATTTGACTCATATCATGAAATGTTTACCACAATAAGTTTAGTGAACATTCATCATTTCATATAGTTTAAAGAAATAGAAAAGTAAGTTTTTCCTTGTGATGAGAACTCTTAGGATTTACTGTCTTAACAACTTTCATATATAACATATAACAGCGTTAATTATATTTATCATGTTGTACATTTCATCCCTAGTACTTATTTACCTTGTAACTGGAAGTTTGTACCTTTTGACTGCCTTCATCCAGTTCCCCCTCCTCCCACCCCCAACTCTGGGAACCACAAATCTGATCTCTTTTTTCATGAGTTTGTTTTTGAAGTATAATTGACCTACCACATTATGTTAGTTCCTGCTACACAATGTAGTGATTGTATATTGCTATACATTTCAAAATTATCACTACAATAAGTCTAGTTACCATGTCACCATACAAAGATATTACATAATTATTGACCGTATTCCCCACACTGTACATTTCATACCGTGATTCATTTATTTTGCATCTAGGAGTTTGTACCTCTTAATCTTCCTCACCTATTTCTATCCTCCACCCACCCCCTCCCCTCTGGCAACCACCCTTTTGTTCTCTGTATCTATAACTCTGTTTCTGTTTTACCATGTTTGTTCATTTGTTTTGTTTTTTAGATTACACATATAAGTGAAATCATACAGTATTTGTCTTTCTCCTGTCTGACTTATTTCACTTAGCATAATACCCTTCTAGGTCCATCCACTTTGTTGCAAATGGCAAGATTTCATTCTTTTTTATGGCTGAGTAGTATTCCACTGCATGGTTGGGGCTGAATCCCTGCCTGGCTACCTGCTTGGCCTGAGGCATCCCAGTACTGGTGCCAACAGGCTGGTGGGTGGGTCCAGTCCTGGTGCTAACAAGCTAGAGGGATGACTCCAAAGTGGCACTTGCTAGCACCAGTGTCCTTCTGGTAGATGATTCCCCAAAATGGATGCTGCCAGTGTCTGTGTCCCCAGGGTGAGCTCCAGTTGCCTCCTCCTTCTCCAGGAGGCTCTCCCAGATCAGTAGGTGGGTCTGACCCAGGCTCCTTGTAAATTACTGCTTCTGTCCTGAGACCCAGTGTGTGTGAGATTTTGTGTGTGCCTGTTAAGAGTGGACTCTGTTTCCCACAGCCCTCTGGGTCTCCAGAAAGTAAGCCCCACTGCCCTTCAAAGTCAAAACGTTTTGGCGACTCATCTTCCTGGTGTAGAACCCCTGGGGTGGGGAGCCTGATGTGGGGCTCAGACCTCGTGTTCCTTGGGGAGAGCCTCTGCAATTGTAATTATTTGTGGGTCACCCACCCCCGGTGTATGAGTCCTGGCTACACCACGTCTCTGCCCCTCCTACCCTCTCATTGTGGTTCCTTCTTTATATCTTTAGTTGTAGGAGATTATTTCTGCTCGTCTTCAGGTCTTTCTCATCAATAGTTTCTCTGTAAGTAGTTGTAATTTTGGTGTGCCCATGAGAGGAGGCTGGCTTAGGGTTTTCCTACTCTACCATCCTGGCTACTCCCTTATTTTTCTTTTAAATAAAAGAGGTTATATTTATGAACACTTTAAGACAACTTGGGAAATATGCAGTAAAAGAGAATAAATCCTTCAAATTACAAAGATCTTGCTAATATGCAAACTGCCAATCCATCTAAATTTGGCATATCCAGTCTACTTAAGTAGTAATTTTTGTTTAAGTAGTAATTTTTTAAGTAGTAATTTGTTTAAGTAGTAATTTTTCTAACAAAATTCAGTTGGAGAACCAGTGATATATTTATGCCTTTGACAAAGATAACAATTATGGTATTGCTGTGGTTGAGAAAAGAGAATATAAATCCTGTCTACCTTATTGTTCTGGCTCATCAAAACTCAAAGAACGTGTGAGGTTCTGTCATGTTCAGTGAGGTTAGGCAAATGTAATAGGGTTACATACTGTGTTGTTACAAGTTTTTATCATATAAATGGTCCGGTTGTTCCTCTTCTTCTCCATTAGGAAAATACATAGGGAATAATAAATTTTAATAGGAATGCTTATATGCAGGCAGTTTAGAATCTCTGAGCAATTTTTATGTCCAAGTACAGAGCCATTTACATAGCTTATATTGTGCTCTGTGTCCATACTTGCAGTCCATATGCTGTCCTATCTGTGCTTCCCATTTGTCCAGGCATTTTAGTTCCAGGCCAGACTCTGGCAACATCACGGGTTGAAACTGTTCTAGGTCTCCTGTGGATTTTTGTTTGACCATGAGTAGGAGGCTGGCCTTTAAGTCCCCATGTTGTCATGATGCCTTGAAAACCTTTAACAATATCGTTTTTGTTGTGACATTCATATACTGTCTGGGAGAAAATGAGCAGCATAACCGAGAGTGCCTGGTTTAATGACAGCGTTGTCTGTTACATGAAAGGTTTTAACTTTCCATACTGGCAGCAATCCAAATTCTCAGTAAATTTCCAATAGAGATGCAGAGTTATAGACATGTGTTACAGTTTTTCCTCCTACAGTTAGGGCTGCCATTTTCCCATTATGGTTTTCCTTTGGAGTATATTTTAGGATGTGACAGTCTTATATCTGAAGTAATGTGACCATATGCTTTTGACCATCCTTGGTCCATAAAGGCATCATGCCCAGCTTCATTGTGATAAGGCCAACTTTAGAGAAACCTGGTTCCCAAGGATATAAAGGCCATGGTTCATCTTTCAGAGGATGCAGTTTACTTACTAACTGGGCTTTATTTTTATCAGAGATCAACTGCTTAACAAATGGGACATTTTCTTTGCAAAGGTGCTTGTCCTAGCAAGTACAGCTCTTGCTGTGGAGACTTCTAAGCAGAAGCCAGATGTTTCTTCTCTTCCCCAAGCCCTGAGCAGCAGCCAGGCTGCCTGTGCCTCAGGCCAGTACCTGGGCATTGGTTTGTGTCAGCAGTCTCCAACCAGGCATTCTGTGGCTGGGAAGGGGTCCTCCTGAGACACTTCTGGGCGCCCTACCACTCTGTTTTCAGGGCTTCCCTGCTGTGAGTCAGATATCCGGGAGCCATTCACCCAACAATCTGTGAATTAGAACTTACTCCTCATGCTTAATGGAAACTTTCTGCCTGTTGTAATTCCCCATTTCCCTCACCCCCAACCCCTCACCACTCTACTCTTTGATTATATGAATTTGACTATTTTAGATACCTGATATCAGTGGAATCATGCAGTATTTGTCTTTCTATGACTGGCTTATTTCACTTAGCATAATGTCCTCAAGATTCATGTATCTTATTGCATATTGAAGAATTTCTTTCTTTTTAAAGGTGGAACAGTATTCTGTTGAATGTGTATATCACATTTTCTTTATCCATTTATCTGTCATTGGACATTTGTCTCCACATCTTTGCTATTGTGAATAGTGCTGCAGTGAACATAGAAGTGCTAATATCTTTGAGATCCTGATTTCAATTCTCTTAGATAAATACCCAGAAGTGGGATTGCTGGATCATATGGTAGTTCTGTTTCGAATTTTTTGAGGAACCTTCATACCGTTTTCTATAGCAGTTGTACAATTGTGCATTCCTACCAACAGTGTGCCAGAGTTCTAATTTCTTCTAGTTTATCCAGTTGGTGTATAATTGTTCATAGTAGTCTTTTATGATCCTTTTAATTTCCATGGCATCAGTTGTATGTCTTTTCTTCCATTTATGATTTCATTTATTCGAATCTTTTCTTTTTACCTTACTCAGTCTAACTAAGTAAGGTAAAGAAGCCCGTGCACTGCAACGAAGGGTAGGCCCCGCTCACCGCAACTAGAGAAAGCCCACACACAGCAACAAAGACCCAAAGCAGCCAAAAAAAAGAAAAAAAAAAAGTGATAACTAAGAAAATAGGGCTGTTAGTGTTAGTGTAGAATAGAGATAGTGTGTTCTCTAAGGTCAGAGAGTCAAGTCTTCCACCATTCACTACAATTTATATGATCATTATAATAATTTATATAATCAGTATGTGCTTAGACATTGGAAACCCAAAGATAAAAGAGACAGACTTACTTCTTTTAATCATGGCATGTACAATCACGTATTTACCTGGGTGGCCATGGGCAAGCTGCTAACCTCTGTGAGCTTTAGTTACTCCATTTGTAAAATAAAGACAATATTACTGTTTTATTCCTTCTAGGGTTCTGGTGGAGCCTAAATGAGATTAACCATGTAACACAGTGCCTGTCATATACTAAGTGCTCAATAAATATCAGTTTGTCTTTTCTAAAAGGTTTACTAACCATTCTTGGTAGCAACATCCAATTGCTGATTCCTTTAATTTTTGGTACAGTTTTAACTCTGTCTAGTTTTGGATCTCTAACTTTTTGCTTATTCCTGTTTTTTTATCATGCCCATGTAGTTTTCTTCTTAGAGTCCCTTGAAAGCTGCACCATTTTTTTCTTCCTTTCAATGCTCATGTATATTGGCATCTTTTTACTGACTTATATACTGACACGCTTATTTAAGTGTGTATTTATCCAAGCATTTTATTTTTTCCAACTTAGATTATATTCTTGCTCTTGAGTTATTAAAATACATACTTAGTTTAGAATACCTACTAGTTTCTGGAAAATTTGCCAGAATTATTCATATTTGGGGAAACCCTCTAGATATAGAAGGAAACCAATTCCCTCTCTGCTCTTTTTTTTTTTCAGGTGCATTTGATTTTGCAGATGAGTCTGGAAGCATTAGTTGCAAAGGTATGCATTTGCCTCTCTGGTTACATGAAAGAATAGAAATGTACAAAGAAGCTAAAGTAAGCTTGTACTGTTCTGAGGAAGAGCTTTCATGCAATCTGCAGATACTAGGTTCCATTAGAAAGTCAGTATTCCCTCTCTATCCCACTGCTGCCAATAACTAAAGCTGCTGAAGAAGAGTGAGTCTGTGGTGTGTCTCCCCACCTTTTCTACCTTTCTTTACTTCGAACTCTCAGTGTCCTCTGAGAGTTTTCTGTCCTTTCTTTTATTTTCTCAAACAAAGCCTTCCTTGGGCAGAATTGTCAAATGAACTCCCCTGTCAGCATCCCCTTTGCTGCCTGCTCCTCCTCTTCCTTTACTCCTCTGTGCAGGCCTCTCCCCTCTTCTTGCCCAGCCCCCAATCCTCAGTCAGGGTTCAACCAGAGAAACAGAACCAGTAGGAGATATATTTAGAAATTTACTGCCTGGAATTGGCTTACATGATTGTGGTGGCTGGCAAGGCACACTGGTAGGGTAGGCCATCAGGAAGGGCAGACTGGGACTCTTGGGCATCAGCTGAAGCTGTTATCCACAGAGGAATTTCTTCTTCAGAGAAACCTCAGTTCTGCTCTTAAAACCTTTTAACTGATTGAATCAGGCCCACCAGATTATCTTCCTTAAAGTCAACTGATTAAGGATTTAATTCACATCTACAAAACTGTAACACCTAAATTAGTGTTTGATTAAATAACTGGGGACTATGTCTAGCTAAGCTGGCATATAGAACTGACCACCACACCTCATTTCCTTTAAGATTTGGCTTTTACATACTGGCTTAATTGGTAACTAAAATGTTAATTGACGGAACCTGAAAACTCTCGGGGCTATTTTCATTTTATGAAGAAATCTTTATGAACCAAAGGAATGAAACAATAATTTTAAAAAAGCTAAGGTATGTGTGATTTGGGGTGGAGTAGGGATGGGAATGAAAAACACTGCCTATTCAAAAGACCAGAACTGCCCACAGGTAGAAGGGAAGACACTGCTACTCTAGAAGATTTGGGGCAAATAGTATTTAAAGAGAGATGACTCTTAGTAGATGAAATATCTAGTTACTTGGAATCATTATTGACTGTGACAATCCTGAGTTGTTTCTTGTGTCTGTGTGAATCCCATTGCAAGGCCCAAGTGAGTTTAAAGGAGTCCTTGCTGAAGGGGGAAAGGCCATCTTACTGAGAGAGAACTGGACCCCAGCCAGCAGAAGGCATCTAGTGTTAATGCTGGCTGAGGAGGAGGGTACACTGGTTCTCTCTTATCTTTCCCACTCAGCAGCTATCTTGTTGTAGTCATGCCTACTTTTTTCTTTTCCCCTTTTCCCAGTCTGCTAGCATACTCCTGTGAGTGAAATGAAAACTTTTTTTATTTTTTAATTTTTTATTTATTTTTGGCTGTATTGGGTCTTCGTTGCTGCGCGCGGGCTTTCTCTAGTTGCGGCAAGCGGGGGCTACTCTTCATTGTGGTGCATGGGCTTCTCATTGCAGTGGCTTCTCTTGTTGTGGAGCATGGGCTCTAGGCGTGTGGGCTTCAGCAGTTGCAGTGCACGGGCTCAGTAGTTGTGGCTTGCAGGCTCTAGAGTGCAGGCTCAGTAGTTGTGGTTCATGGGCTTAGTTGCTCTCTGGCATGTGGGATCTTCCCAGACCAGGGATCGAACCTGTGTCCCCTGCATTGGCAGGTGAATTCTTAACCACTGTACCACCAGGGAAGTCCCCGAATGCTTTTTAATGTTATTTTTAAAGCAGGCATCCATTGATTCTGTGGCAAGACTGCTAGTTGCTTTCCAACATCCACTTTCCCCTTCTTCCCAATGTTTACCTGTGTACATGGTTGTTCTGTGAAAGACTACCACTTGCGGCCTCTCAACAACTAAGTGTGGCATGTGGCAAAGTTCATTCAATGGGATTTGTGTGGAAGTATATACCTAATTTCAGGTCATGGCATGGAGGGGGGTGTGTCCTCTCTCTCCAACCCTTCCTTTCCATCCTGCTGCCTGACATGTGGACATGTTGGGGTTCTCTGGGTCATACAGATGAGGCCAACACTCAAGTGATGACTGAGTTAACAAGCTGCAAGAAGTCTGTGTCCCTGTGTGTGAGAGATAGACTTCTGTCTTGTTTGAGCCACTGTTACCTTAGTCTTTGTTATAGCAGCTGAATATGTACCCTAACTAATATAAATCCTACCATAGGCAAAATACTGAGCTAGGCAATGAATGTCTAAAGATGAGTAAAACAACTTGACAGTGCAAATCTTTATTTATTTAATTTATTTATTTTTGGCTGCATTGGGTCTTTGTTGCCATGCGTGGGCTTTCTCTAGTTGCAGTGAGCGGGGGCTACCCTTCATTGCGGTGTGCAGGCTTCTCATCATGGTGGCTTCTCTTGTTGTGAAGCATGGGGCTCTAGGTGCGCAGGCTTCAGTAGTTGTGGCACGCAGGCTCAGTAGTTGTGGCACACGGGCTTAGTTGCTCCACGGCATGTGGGATCTTCCCGGACCAGGGCTCAAACCCGTGTCCCCTGCATTGGCAGGCGGATTCTTAACCACTGTGCCACCAGGGAAACCCAACAGTGCAAGTCTTGAGAAAGTTAACAACCTAGTGAGAGAGACAAATAAAATCTCAATAACTATAATAAAGGGTAGACTATGGTAACTGTCTGATTGGAGATATAAATAAAACCTGGTAGAAGAGATTAATTCTGGTTGTGGTATTAGGAAGGACTTCTTAAATAAAGTGACATGCAACCTGGGATTTGGACAGTGAGTTGAATTCTGATAAATGGAAGAGGATAAATAGGGCATCTCAGGCAGAAGGAATAGTATGTATAAAGGCAAAAAGACAAAAAATGCACACATATATAGAAAATAACCAGCAGAAAAGGCAGAATGTCAGTGAATACAGAGGAGGAGTAGCCCAATTAGATAGGGACCAGATTGTGATGGCCCGTAAATGTTATATTAAGGAATGTGTTTTTGGATATGTTGAATTTGAGGCGGGAATGGAAGGAATGTCCAGTAGGTAGCAGGAAATTAGATTCTGAAACTCATAAGTGAGGAGCTCAGAAGTGAGGTGAGAACTGGAGATGTAGATCTGGGTGTCATCCATATCTAAGGGACAAAGTGAAATAGACAAGGAAGAAAGTGCAGAGTGAGGAGAAGGTGAGGAGGAAACATAGGCCACATCTTTTTTTTTTTTTTTTTTTTGCGGTACTCGGGCCTCTCACTGTTGTGGCCTCTCCCGTTGTGGAGCACAGGCTCCGGACACGCAGGCCCAGCGGCCATGGCTCACGGGCCTAGCCACTCTGCGGCATGTGGGATCTTCCCAGACCGGGGCACGAACCCGTGTCCCCTGCATTGGCAGGTGGACTGTCAAGCACTGCTCCACCAAGGAAGCCCCAGGCCACATCTTTTGAGGTGTGGGGAAGGGGAAGATGGCAGAAAAGGAGTCAGTGAAGGAAACCAGAGGGTGATCAGATAGGAAGGAAGAGACTCAAAGAAAGGTAGGGTCATGGACATCAAGGAAGTCGTAAATGACCTCAGTTTGCTCCCTTGTAGTGTCAAAATCATACTTTCATTATTAACCCATCATTTCCTCAGCATTCCCATCTTAGAAGCAGATCTCTTCAAGAATACAGTAGTTATCTAAATTCTTTTGGACTGCTTCAGTACATCCTGCTTTTCTCTTGGCTTGTGAATCTGTAGGGTATGAGCAGAAACTAACCATAGTGGATGCTATGGTGTGCTGCCCGGATCCCTCCTTCAGGCCAGAGGTGCTAATTCTCCTAGCTGTTGGGCATGTTGACTGCCGATGGCTCATACATCTGAGTTCCTTGCTGAAAGGTGCTAATTTGCCCGAATTCACACCTGTTCTTAGGGTATGCCTGCATCCAGTGATTAGTTGATGCAGGGGTCCAAAGGTTCAGCCCCTTGCCTCTGTTTGAGACAACTCAAAGTGTCATTTGTAGCTCCAGAGCTCCCCATAAGATCACCTGAAGCCTCTGATGCAACTCCTAAGCAGTTCAACTCATCTCCTTCCACCCCATCCTACCTCCTTCACTGTCTTACAGGTATTGTTCCTGAAAGTACCCTCCAGTAAGCCTCCTGCATGGAAATCTATGCTTCAGAATCTGTTTCTGAGGGAATTCCATCTAGGAAAGTTGGTGCCTGTGCTGTCTTAGCACTGACAGCCCATTGGCTGGCTAGCAATGTGGATTCCATCAGTGGTAGTAGGTGGAATGTTGATGGTGCATGGCATGCTGCATCTGTGCAGTTGTTAAACCTTTCACTGGTGGTAAGCTGGGATAGAACTCTAGTGGAAGGGATGTACTGCAAGGTATAATAACTTAGGTCTTTGAGATGTTTGGAAGAAGTAGTAAATATAAGGGCTACAGAATTAAATGGCTCTTGCTGTATGCTATTGAAACATTGGAGAAAAAATTGTGAAATATTGAGGGCGATTAACCTCCAATTCATGATGAAATGTGAAAGACAAAAGCCCTCCTTGGCAGCATACAAGCAAACTCTCAAATCCTGCAGCCAGACATCAGCAAAAGTTGAAGATCAGGACCAGGACTTTTTTTTTTTTTAAAGAAGATGTTGGGGGTAGGAGTTTATTTATTTATTTATTTATTTATTTAGGCTGTGTTGGCTCTTCGTTTCTGTGCGAGGGCTTTCTCTAGTTGTGGCGAGCGGGGACCGCTCTTTTTATTTATTTATTTATTTATTTTATTTATTTATTTTTTTTTGCGGTGTGCGGGCCTCTCACTGTTGTGGCCTCCCCCGTTGCGGAGCACAGGCTCCGGACGCGCAGGCCCAGCGGCCATGGCTCACGGGCCCAGCCGCTCCACGGCACATGGGATCCTCCCAGACCGGGGCACGAACCCGTATCCCCTGCATCGGCAGGCGGACTCTCAACCACTGCGCCACCAGGGAGGCCCAGGACCAGGACTTTTTAATGGCAGCAAAACTCCATCGAAGAATGAATTCTGAGCCACGACGAATCAGGGTCTCGAATGAGTAGGAGTGGAACCCTGAAACTTGAGATGGGGATATCTCACCTGGGTTGATGAAGTTAAAAATCTTTAATCCTCAGATTCCCCTGGACCCTCTGGGCCTGAACAAGTAGGCCTTTTCTTCCTTTTAAAGGCCAGTGATCCTCCTGTACTTGAAGATGGTGTAGAAGCCCTTCCCTTGTAAGATAATATGCACCCACTCCCCATGATCAACCCCCATCTCCCATCCTGGCTACCAGACTAATTAGTAGGGTCAAATAACAATATAACCTAACACTTCCCTTAGCTTCTAAGGGAGGAAATGGACCATATGCTAAAGGAGCTACCGGATGTAGCCAAGATATGTATTGGCAGGAGATGAGTGAGTATATATGAGACTGGATTCTAAGGATGCTGGTTTAATGGGGGTGAGATAAGGTATAACATTGGATAAAGAAGAATTTATGAATATGGGAGCATCCTTCTATAACACAGGCTTTAACACCTTGGAAAATAGTGTCAACTTGCTGCAAGGATGGTTTTTGAGGAAGATTTGAAAAAGTGAAATAGAAAATTCACACTGCTTTGGAAGACAGTAAGAGATTAAAAGGCTCAGAGATATGTGCATTCTAGAGTAGGTATATGAGTCTGAAAAACCTTCCTGCTGCCTATGTTCTGAAAAAGAATCCAGATGATATTCCATTGACTAAAGTGGTAAGGAATGTGCTGGTAAACGGGGCACAAGAATCACTGAGAAACTTAATGGTAACTATCTCAGTGTTAACTAGGTCAGGGCTTCAGAAGTGATAGCCATGGGGATGGTAGGATCCTAAAGTAACATAGGCCAAGTAGTAGCACCAAACCCATCAGAAGCAAAGTGGATGTAATTATAATGATAAGCAGAAAGGGTAGAGTGGCCCTTAGAGGAGTCTGACACAGAGAGCTATAGAGGTTAAGAGATCGTGTGTCTAGGGTCAAGATGAATGGACAACCAATAAAGAGTTTTGAGTATTGCTCAATCTGTAAGATAGAAAGAAATCAAGAATGGATGATCAGGAGGCAGAGGGTCACCACCCAAATAAAGTTGTGATTCCATGCCGAGTTTCTGTATGTGAGTCAGTTTTCAGATCCAAAGCCCAAAGGGTGTAGTCTGCTTTATTAGCTATATCCTTGCCAGAGAAGATTAATATGATCTCAGGTACAGACTGTTGATGTGATGAATTCATTTTTTTCTGTTCTGGTAAGGAGAATAAGAAGCAGTTTGCACACAGATGGACACAGCAATATACATTTATGTTCTTGTCCTAGGGCTATGTTAACCTTCCATCCTCTGATATAATATAGTACAAAGGGGCCTGGATCACCTGGAGATGCAAGATATCACATGGGAACAAACTAGTGGTTACAAATGGGGAGAGGGAAGGGGAGAGAGGGACAAGATTGGGATAGGGGATTAAGAGGTACAACCTCCTACGTATAAAATAAATAAGCTGGGACTTCCCTGGTGGTCCAGTGGTAAACAATCTGCCTTCTAATGCAGGGGACATGGGTTCGATCCCTGGTCAGGGAACTAAGATCCCACGTGCCGCAGGGCATCTAAGCCCGTGCGCCTCAACTATAGAGCCCGCGTGCCGCAAACTACAGAGCCCACGCGCTCTGGAGCCCACGTGCCACAACTAGAGAGAGAAAACCCGCACACCACAACTAGAGAGAAGCCCACACGCCACAGCAAAGATCCCGCATGATGCAGCTAAGACCCAACACAGCCAAAAATGAAATAAATAAATAAATAAGTAAATAAAATACTAAAAAAAAGCTACAAGGATATATTGTACAGTACAGAGAATACAGCCAATATTTTGTAATAATTTTAAATGGAGTATAATCTATCAAAATTTTGAGTCACTATGTTGCACACCTGAAACTGATATAATATTTTAAATCAACTATACCTCAATTAATTACAAAACAGATTTTAGTTCATCACAGTGAAGAATCTCTTAACAATTATAAATCCTCAAAAGTAACAGGCCACTTAGTGAAGTAATGAGTTTTTCATCCCTAAAAACTATTCAAAAGAGGTTGACAGTAATTAAGGATTTCTATATTGGAAATGAAAAACAGCAACAGAGTTATAGACACAGAGAACAGAAGGGTGGTTGCCAGAGGGGAGGGGGTGGGTGCAGGATAGAAATAGGTGAGGGGAACTAAGAGGTACGGACTTTTAGGTCAAAATAAATGAGTCACGGTATGAGATGTATAGTGTGTGGAATATAGTCAATAACTAGGTAATATCTTTGTATGATGACAGATGGTAACTAGACTTATCGTGATAATTTTGAAATGTATAGTAATATCAAATCACTATGTTGTGTAACAGGAACTAATACAGTGTTGTTGGTCAATTATACTTCAAAAACAAAAAGCAAACTCATAGCAAAAGAGATCAGACTTGTGGTTACCAGAGGTGGGGGTGGGAGAAATTGGAGGAAGGGAGTCAAAAGGTACAAACTTCCAGTTATAAGATAAATAAGTACTAGGGATGTAAGTTACAATGTGATAAATATAATTAACTGCTGTATGTTATTATGAAAGTTGTTAAGAGAGCAAATCCTAGGGGTTCTCCTCAGAAGGAAAAAATTTTTTCTATTTATTTAATGTTGTATCTATGTGAGATGATGGCGTTCACTAAACTTCTTGTTATAATCATTTCATGATGCACGTAAGTCAACTCATGCTGTACATCTTAACTTTATACAGTGTAGTATGTCAATTATATCTCAATAAAACTGGAAGAAAAAAACATTGTTTAAGAGAGCCTGTTGAGGGGGTGACATGGCAAGAGCAGCCTCTATTTGTTGAGAGTGGTCCTCAGTCGACAGCCAACAAAAAAATAAGGACTTCAAGTCCTACACCTGCAAGGGACTGAATTATTCGAACTAAATGATCACTTCCTCCTTGAGCCTCGAGATGAGGATGCAGCCAGCTGACACTTTGATTTCAGCCTTATGAGACCCTGAGCAGAGAACCTAGACAAAATGTGCCAGACCCCTAGCCCACAGAAGCTGTGAGATAATACATCTGTGCTGTTTAAATTACTGAGTTTGTGGTAATACGTTATGCAGCTATAGCAAAGTAATACAGGCTTGTAAATATTTCTCCCTCCAAGTGTTTCTCCTTTGTCAATTGGCATGATATTAAGCTTTGTCAGTAAGAGGTGCTGGAGAGACATTGCAGGAGGAGGGTTTTTTCCTCTCTCTTCTTGATTCCCACGTGCTTCTCTCACTGGTGCTCCTGAAGTATATGCTGCTTCTACAGCTCCCGGTTCCTGCAGTGCATGCAGTTTCTGCAGTATCTGCTACTGTGTGCCAATAGCACACAGTACCTCCCTGTGGGTAGTTTCTTCTAGCATCCCCTAGGATGGCTTTGCAGTTACGAGGTGGGGCATCTCCCTGTAGCTGGCTTCCCTCAGTATCTCAACAAGTTCTGCTGGTGTGGTACCATAGCAAGCTTCTCCACCATCCAGTGAGCCATAGCTATTCTGTCTGCAGCAAGATCTGGATCTTAGTCTTGGTGAGCTGGGGGTGGATCATACTTGCTCTCTCTGAGCCCCCGAGTTGTAACTGCTCCTTATATTTGCTATTTTTGTGTTCTTTAGATTTCTCTTCATTTCCTACTGGCCAGTCCTGCATTACTCCAGTGTCTATTATAGTGAATAATTCTTTATATTAATCCTTCTCCATTCACATTACTTGTGGGTTTTCTCTCCTGATTGGACCCTGACTGGCATACCCGACAAAGCTGGAATCCTGGTAGGACTCTCCAGTGGGGAGCTAGAACCAGACAGGAGAGCCGGTTGCTGCTTCACTTGCCTCCTGAGGCAGAGAGGAAGGGGGGACAAAGACCCTGATTTCTTCTTTCCTCTCTCCTTCCAATCTCTCAGTATCCCAGCCTCCAGTCTCTATCAGTGCCCCCCATTGGCCAAACGCATCTGGAAGCCAGCTGACACAGGGGCCAGAGAACATGGGCACCTGCAATACACAGCAGAACAGGGAAAGGTGAGGAGTGGGTCTGAGGGCCACCAGGGCTGGAAAAATCCTGCATAGTCACTGACATTAAGGAATTAGTTGTACTAGGTTAATGATGAAATATAGAGGGATTATATTTATCTCTAAGTAAATTAAATGAGTGTATTTTTCTCCTGGACACACATAATAAAGACTTTTATGAAATCTTAAAAGGAAAAATGACATTTTGAAATCTTTAGCTGTTAATAAAAATTAATGCTTTTAAATGTGCTCTTTCATTAGTAAATTAAGTGAGCAGTTTAGAAAAAAATACTTTGGATGAAGATAAGTAAATAATTAATTTTAAAGACAGGACTTTCGTAAAGTAATTCAAAAGATGTTGACAAGAAATTTACAGGAAGCCCAAAGACTAGAGCAATAATTTAAAAATAAGTTGATCCACTGGAATTTTTAAATTGAAAAAGGAATTGGAGACTCTGAACTTTCTGTATTATTGACCTCATATTACAAGGAATTGAATTTTTATATATCATTTCACCATCTGGTCTGAAGAATCTTTGGAAATTATTCTTGTTTAGCAACAGAAATACTTTGAAGATCTTGAACATTTATAGTAACAAACAAGGGCTATTTTGGAAAGCTAATGTATGTACTACTTTTAGCAATTTTGAATTAAGCAAGATTAGTATATCCTAGCTAATTTAAATAAATCTATCCTGAAAAGAAAGCTGAGTACTGGAATAATTTATGCTGCCTGTAGTCACTGATAATCCCACTTTCTGCATCACATAGAAAGAGAATAAAGCAGTAATGGTTGGTGGCCAATTTGATATCTACACACTAAGATAATAAATGAATTTTGCGAAAACCCCAAAGTGGAAGAATCATTGTCTTTTGAACCAATATAAGCATATTAGAATTTTAAGATGTAAAGTTCTTCAATGAATAAAATTTTCACCACTAGTTTTACTAATAGTCCAGAAGCAATGATGATATTTAAAATGATTACCACTCAGTATTATGAATATTCCTTTACTCATGAATAACATCATGAGTCAGACATCATAATGCTAAAAAGAAGAAGAAAATAAGACACCTCATTCCCCGCCCCCTCATAGAAGCAGAATATTGACAGTGGTATTGATGGTAAAGAAAGCCGTGGGTGTTGGTCGTGATCTCTATACTTCAAGACTCAATCATCTCACTCTGCAAGTCTGGAACTTCAGTTGCCAGCTTCTCCAGTGGAGATTTACCCCTAAAAAGCTACCTTATTGTATGACATTGACTTGTACAAAAGAAGTGAGTTTGTAATAAAACGTAATTGCCAAACCCTCTGATATTCACTTAATTCATTTAGTCTCTCTTATCTCACCATGGAAGTCTACTTAAGAAGCCAAATAACAGTTGAAGGGTTACTTAAGAAACCTAAAACCTATTTAAGAAACCAAATTAAGGTTGGTGAATATATGTAACTGATAAAGTTAATTTGTATATGGGGACCCACAAAATGGAAGCCACCACAGTGGCCTGGCCCATGTCACATAACAAAACCTAAGTCAGCCTACACTTACAGAAACACCTGTCAAGGAATCCTAACGTATACCGCTCACGATCCTCCAACTCAGCTTTAGCTAGCTTACCTTACCCTAGAAAATAGGACCTGCTGGCCTTATAAGGAAGTCCCAACTTTCTAGCCAGTCATGCCCTGTTTCCACATTGCCTCTTCTTTATTTTTTTATTTGTAAATTTTTTTGTTTTGAAGTATAGTTGATTTACAACATTGTATTAGTTTCAGGTGTACAGCAAAGTGATTTGGTTATATATATATATGTATATATCTATATTATTTTTTTGATTCTTTTCTATTATAGTTTATTACAAGATATTAAATATAGTTCCCTGTGCTATACAGTAAATCCTTGTTTATCTGTTTTATAGATGGTATTGTACATCTGTTAATCCCATACTCCCAGTTTATCCCTCCTCCCCCTTCCCCTTGGGTAACCATAAGTTTGTTTTCTATGTCTGTGAGTCTATTTCTGTTTTGTAAATAATTTCATTTGTACTGTTTTTTAGATTTCACATATAAGTGATATCGTATAATATTTGTCTTTCTCTGTCTGACTGACTTCACTCAGTATGACAGTCTCTAGGTCCATCCGTGTTGCTGCAGATGGCATTATTTCATTCTTTTTTATGGTTGAGTAATATTCCATTGTATATATGTACCACATCTTCTTTATCCATTCCTCTGTAGATGGACACTTAGGTTGCCTCCATGGCTTGTCTAATGTAAGTAGTGCCACTATGAACATTGGGGTGCATGCATCTTTTTTTTGTTGTTGTTTTGTTTTGTTTTGTTTGCGGTACGCGGGCCTCTCACTGTTGTGGCTTCTCCCGTTGCGGAGCACAGGCTCAGCGGCCATGGCTCACAGGCCCAGCCGCTCCGCGGCATGTGGGATCTTCCAGGACCAGGGCACGAACCCGTGTCCCCTGCATCGGCAGGCGGACTCTCAACCACTGCGCCACCAGGGAAGCCCCATGCATCTTTTTTTTAAAAAACTTTTATTGGAGTATAGTTGATTTACAGTGTTGTATTAGTTTCAGGTGTGCAGCAAAGTGAATCAATTATACATATACATATATCCACTCTTTTTTAGATTCTTTTCCCATATAGGCTATTACAGAGTATTGAGTAGATTTCCCTGTACTATACAGTAGATCCTTATTAGTTATCTATTTTATATATAGTAGTGTGTTTATGTCAATTGTAATTGCAAATTAAGCCCTTGTTGGTCACATCGTTTGCAAATATTTTCTCCCATTTTGTGGGTTTTCTTTTTGTTTTGTTTATGGTTTGCTGTATTTGTTATCCTTTGCTGCTCAACATTGCCTCTTCTAATGTTCTATAAAACTCACTCTTGCTCTAAATCCCTCTGTACAAAAGGCTCTGTACTCCTCCAATCCATGGATTGTTTTCCTTTAAATAAAGAACATCAAACTCATTACTAAATTGTTCTAGTTCTGTCATTTGACATAAATGAGGCACTAATAACAGAAATAATACTGTTTCTTCTGGCACGTAATACGTACTTAGGGACCGCTATTATTTGCAATAGTGCTTCACAGCTTACAGATCCTTTTCATATGTCTTACTGAGTGTTTAATTCTCACAAGAAATATGTCAAGTAATGGGTCTGGTATTATCATCTCCCTGTCTCTTTTACTTATGGGAAAAAAACCAGAGAGATAAAGTGACGACTAAAATCTCATAACTGATATAGTTGATATCTATTGCTTTGGTTGGGCCAATTTCCTTTCTCATTTTGATAACATGACTCTGATTTTCCTTTAAGGAACTACACCTATGCCTTTCTGTAACTCCTAGCAGGACTGTCAATCAAGGGGCTTTGCCTCTTTCTGTTACATATGACCCACACTAGCCCATCAGGTCTCTCTATATCCCCCTGGATGCAGAGACTGCTCTTTGGTATTTACCTGAAGGCGTTGAAAACTTATGTATGCACAAAAACCTGCACCTGGATGTGTACAGAAGCTTTATTCATAATTGCCAAAACTTGGAAGCAGCAATGATGTCCTTCAGTAGTGAAAGAATAAATAAACTGTGGTACATCCAGATAACGGATTATTACTCTATGCCAAATCCAAAATGAGCCATCCATCTACGAAAAGACATGGAGGAACCTTAAACGCATATTGCTAAGTGAAAGCAATCTGAAAAGGCTACATACTATATGATTCCAAATACATGACATTCTGGAAAAGGCAAAACTATAGAGTAAAAAGATCAGTGATTGCCAGGGATTAGAGCAGAGGGAGAGATGAATGGGCAGTGCACAGAGGTTTTTTAGGGCAGTGAATCTACTCTGCATGATACTATGGTGGTGGATACATGTCATTATACTCATCCAGTTTCATAGAATATACAACATGAAGAGTGAACCCTAATGTAAACTATCAATTTTGGGGGATAATCATGTGTTAATGTAGGTTTATCAGTTGTAACAAATGTAGCACTCTGGTGGGGGACGACGTGATAATGCATGACAGTACAAGGTGTCTTTGTACCTTCCTCTTAATTTTGCTGTGAACCTAAAACTGCTCTTAAAACAAGTCTCTCTCTCTCTATATGTATATGTATAGCTGATTCACTTTGTTATAAATCAGAAACTAACACACCTAAAAAAGGAAAAAAAGTCTATTTTAAAATGTCAAAAACTATTGCTTTTGACCACTGCATATATTTTACAAACTTTTTGGTGGCAAGGTTAGGAGAATGTGTTGGTGAAATAATCCATGGAAGAATATGTTTTTTAGATAATGCAAGAAAGGAATGATGGAAATGTAGTAGAGTAGCATTCGGTGGAAGAATTTTAGTACTTTGCTAATGTGAAAGAATATTTCTCATGTAAATGCAAGAAAAGTGGTTAAAACTGCTGAGACACCTTTTCGGGTTGGTTAACCACAGACAAATGGTAAACTGGTTTTTTTTAATACCCCAACTTCTCTTGTTTTCTACCTTCAGTTCCCTTCTTTCCTTTTTATTATTTTGCAAGCACATCACCCTATATGAATGTTTTCAAATTTTCAACACTTTAATCCACTAGAAGGATAAGGTCATGGGCTGTAACATCTTTCTCCTGTATATTTCCCCCTTTTCCATCCCTTTTCTCTGCAGCCCCTGATCCCTGCATCTTTCTTGCTCAAATCATTTTGTCTCCCTACCCCCATTCTTTCTTTTGTTTTTGGAAAAGGATGGAGAGAGATGAGGGGAAGGGACAAGCAAATCCTATGAGAGAATTAGGTCAAACTGGGATAGATTTTTTTTTTTTTTTTTTTTTTGCGGTGTGCGGGCCTCTCACTGTTGTGGCCTCCCCCGTTGCGGAGCACAGGCTCCGGACGCGTAGGCTCCGGACGCGCAGGCTCAGCGGCCATGGCTCACGGGCCCAGCCGCTCCGCGGCATATGGGATCCTCCCAGACCGGGGCACGAACCCGTATCCCCTGCATCGGCAGGCGGACTCTCAACCACTTGCGCCACCAGGGAGGCCCTGGGATAGATTTTTAATCAAATCTTAGCACATTCTAAATATAGGACACCCTGATCAACGAAAGGAATAGAAAATATTCATGTATTAACATGTTTATTTCTTTACTTGAATCTGCCACCTACCGACTCCCCTTTTGTTAGCAAAAATAATGTAGGAAAATTTAAGGAAAACAGAAAAAACTGAAAAATGGATAAAAGGGTTTGTGTATTTATTGCATAAGATTTGCTCTCCCTCTTTTGGATTTTAAGTTTCTTTAAATCCAATGGACTTAGTTTCCTTTTGCTATGAATATATACAGCATTTAGCTCTTTCTGACTATCATTTCTTTGGACTAACTTCTCCAGAGCTATATGACTACATTTTGTGTTATCTTTTGTCATTGTAAGTTCTTTTGCTCTAAAAGATTACACAACAATTTTCTCCATTAGGTTCTTTTACTAACCATTGAATCTATGTTATTCTTGTCTTCCCCAAAAGACAGCACCTTGAGGTCCTTGAGTCTGAAGTATACTTTTGCTACTTATGGTGTCTTTGTTTTTCCTGTTGGAAGCCTTTACTAGTTTTTGTCTGCATATTACATTGACCTGTCCTTCAAGATACAGCTAATTTCCTCTATTAGGTTTTTAAAATTTCTCTAGTTACTTCCCAATCATGCACTACACAACTGCACATCTGTGGCTGGTTGAATAATGCCCCCTGCAAAGGTGTCCACTTTCAGTTCCCCAGAATCTGTGAATGTTACCTTACATGGCAAAAGGAACTTTGCTGATGTGGTTAAATTAAGGACCATGAAATGGGGCGATTATCCTGGGTTATGCTGATGAGCTCAGTGTAATCACAAGGGTCCTATGAGAAAGAGGCCAGGATAGGAGAGGAGATGGTGCAACAATGGTAGTAGAGGGAGAAAAGGCAATGTGATGTGAGGCTGTGAGCCAAGTAATGCGGCTGCCCTCTAGAAGCTAAACAAGGCAAGGCAGAGGATTCTTCCTCAGAGCCTCCGGAAGTAACTAGCCCTGCTGACATCTTGATTTTAGCCCACAGAGACTGATTTTGGACATTTGACCTCCAGAATTGTAAGGTAATAAATTTGTGTAGTGTTAAGCAAGTCTGTGGTCATTTGTTACAGCAGCAATAGGAAACCAATATGACATCATTATGTATTTTATATTCTTCTAGGTCTGTTCCACATAATTTAGTACTTTACTGTCATACTCTCTAATTCTACTATGAGTAATTGGTAGAATATAAATTCCTGGTGGACAGGAACCAGCATTTTTACCTTTTTTTTTTTAAACACCCTACAGTGCCTAGTCCCGTCTTAGGTACTCAGCTATTTGAAGTGGGTTATAACTTTGTTGCATAAAAGAGAATGGCCACTACCAATGGGGAAATGAAAGGCATTTCAAAAGAAATATATAACTCAATAAACTGTGTTTACTTCCTTGGCAACAAATTCCAACCTTTTGATTTTGAGCTTTGTGTCACATGCAGTGCTAGGTGCACAGTATTTGATTAATGGAGGCTGGAATACAGAGTGCCCTCAACAAGCACTTGATGCACTGAGCTGAAATCTGTGGGAGTAAAGAAGGAAAAGGAGAAAGAGAAAAGCAGTGTGGGTCTGGCAGAAAGTCTTCCTTGTCTATTTGGCTGATTCATTTTTGTCACATTAAGTAAAGTTAAAATGCTTTACAAGAACATTCATTCTTTTAAATATTCTTTTTTGCTTAACATTTTTTTTTTTTTTCTTCTTTTTGCGGTATGCGGGCCTCTCACTGTTGTGGCCTCTCCCGTTGCGGAGCACAGGCTCCGGATGCGCAGGCCCAGCGGCCATGGCTCACGGGCCCAGCCGCTCTGCGGCATATGGGATCCTCCCAGACCGGGGCACGAACCCGCATCCCCTGCATCGGCAGGCGGACTCTCAACCACTGCGCCACCAGGGAGGCCCTCTTTTTTGCTTAACATTTTAATGTTCAATTAATTTCATCCATTAAATTTAAATAACCAGTATTTTAAAATCCAGGTAATATGCTTAATACTGTGCTAAGAGATAAAGAGGTTACAGACCACCTGTAGAACAAGGGTCTGTTCCAGAAGGTCTTAGTATCTAGTTAGGAGATAATACTAACAATCAGCTACGGTTACCAGGCATTTATCAGGTGCCATCTTGTGTGATTCAGACTTTGGAGATTATAGATATTTGGAATTTGGGGCTCGAAAATCAATACCTCATTCAGCAAATACTCATTGAGAACCTATTATGGTTTTCTGTGAATAAGAATTTCTGTTTGGAGCTTGCAATTTGATAGAGGAAGAGAAGTAATGAATACAAGAATGGATTAAGTGCTAAATAGCAGGAGGATGCTTTGTAGTTGGGAAAAGGTTATTACTTTCTGAGAGTTGAAAGGGGAGGCAGGAATTTAAATGATTTCAAAGTAAAGGTATCATTTAGGCCGAGCCTTGAAAGATGAGTAGGACTTTGAAAAGAATAAAATATTCTAGGCATGAAAGGGCATAGTTTTCAAAGGATGCTTGAAGGGTAGTACATTACGTTCCTATTGAAGTAGTAACAAATAACCACAAACTTGAAGCAATACAAATTTGTGTGTTATCTTCGAGTTCTGTAGGTCAAAAGTGCAATAGAGCTCTCACTGGGATAAAATTGAGGTGTTGGCAGGGCTGAGTTCCATTCTAGAGGCTCTAGTGGTGAATCCATTTCCTTGTGTTTTCCAGCTTCTAGAGGTCGCTGGTAACCCTCTTCCTCTATTTTCGAAGTCAGCAGTGTTGCATTGCTCTAGTCATTCTTCCTAGTCACATCTCCCTCCTGACTTCTTGTGCCTCCCTTTTCCAGTTTGAAGGCCCTTGTGATTATGTTAGTCCCACTCAGTAACCCGGAGTAATCTATTTTACAGTCATGGGACTAGCAACCTTAATTACGCTTTTGCAGTGAAACAGCCTGTTCACAGGTTCTGGGGGTGAAGTCTGTGGACATCTTTGGTGGGGCATTATTCTGCTTACTACAGGTAGTGAGGAGCAGCTAATCTTGAGAGGAAAGAAGGCCAAAAGAGGAAGGGGTACGAATGCACTGATAAGGGCAATGGGGAGCAGGTGCAAGTTTCTGAGGTTAGAGATAAATTCTCATTTTTTTTGAAAACAGCTTTGCCTGCAACATAGAAACAATCGTTTGGACAGGCAATTTTGGGTTGCAACATTAGGAGGCCACTATTAAGTCTAAGAGGGTCTAAGGTAAGGAGGGCATAGCTGATCACTTTATTTGGTCTGAGGTTGCTTCTGCCCATTTCTAAGTGTTTTTCATCACAATTCATGACATCATCCCACAGGATTTCAGCAAGTGCAGTTCCCGGTTATTTGGCTGAATTTGTTCAGTAGATTGATCCTGCAACCCAGGCCTTAAACCGTTCACCTACAATCAACAAGAGGAGAGACGAATCCTGGCAGACCCCCAATTAGCAAGGCTGAAGAGAGCAAAACACTGAATTTTTTATGGGTCCAAATCTCAGGGGAAGCACGCAGTCCTTTTTCCTAAGGTGTTTCCTTAACACGGACACAAAACTGAAAAGCTGCGCCTTCCCGTCACCGCCCCTTCCATCCCCCCACCACCATCGGAGGCAGGGACGTGAGGCTCGCCCAGCGGACTTTACTGACACCGACCGACCAGACTAGGACGTCCACCCGGAACCCCCGAAGCGCGGGGGGTGGGTGGATGGAGGAGGCAAAAAGCGGGAGGGCGGACCCGCGGTCACGTGCCCCGAGCCGTTTTCCGCTTCCGTCACTTCCGGGTGCGACCGTCGCTTCTGTCCTGGTGGGCTCTGTACGCGTTCGGTGCTTACTCACTGTATCTGACAGTCTGTACTACTGCCCCTTCCCTGTTCCCAGGGGGAGGGACATGAGTGTCCCTGGGCTGCCTTCCCTGGACGGGGTCCTGGCAGGGCCACCCGACGGCCTGGAGGCCGGGGGCCCGACGCCGGGTACGTGCTGTGGGGCGGGGCGGGGCGGGGCGGGCGGGACCCGAGTGGGTGGGTCTCCGGGCCGCCCAGGGGGAGTAAGATGCTTTCGGCAGCTGCCGCCCCGAGGCTCTGTCCCCAGCGCGGAACTAGGGAACCTTGCCGGCTCTCCTGGCCAGAGGAGGAGGCAGGAAACGAGATCTGGGGGGAAGCGGTGGTTGGGGTGCTGTTGGTGGGGGTTGATGGTGAAGGCATTCTGAGTTTGTGTATTGACTCCAGCACACTGTTGGCTATTTGTTACACGTTAGTGGTTGAGGATGAATTTACCAGAAGGATGATTGGTTTGTAATTCAGAGAATTGATGTATCCAGTATTATTGCCCACTCACTCATGAAATGATTATCTTGCGTTTTGACCTTACTGCGTCCTTCTTCCAGCAATCTTTCTCAACCCGAGTTCGAGGAGAGATTTAAACCCTAATGGCCTAGGGCATCTATTGAATGTAATGAATCGGCTTGCTCTGCATCCATAATGATACTATGTTTGTACTATCCTAGGGAGAATTGAGAAGATAGTAACTCAAAGCAGTTTCTGTGTTCTGCGGTTCAGATGAGGAACCCTAGGTGAGAAAGGCTTCAGGACCTTGGATGTACCTTTACTTGTACTTCCTGTTCCAGAAATATAGGGGTTACCCCAAAATAGCTCTCTCAGCCCTTTCTTGGTGGTGCTTTTCCTCAGTGACTTCCCTCTCTTCACACCTTCCTAAGTTGCTTGTGTAAATATCACTTCCTTGTATATAAGTGCAGGTTGGGTCTCTCTCTGCTTGCTCTTCCATCTGCTTGCTGGGTCCTCTGACATGGTTATTTTGCACTAATCTCACACACGGCATGTACATAAATAAAAGTAGATGTCTGATCCTATTAATGGTGCCAAGTCACTATCACTTGAAACTTTGACATTACTCTTGACTCCTCCCACTTGCCTCCTACCTCTGTTTAGTCCAGGGGCTTCTACTGTACAATTTCCATCTCCTCTTTGCATTTTCACCTTTACAACAACAGTTGTAAGGCTAGTCCACCTCCAGTCTCTTATTCATCATTCCATCTATCACACTGTCACGTCACTGCCCCAAGATAAAGCTCCCATCATGTCATTTCCTTGCTTGGAAACCTTAAATGGCTCCTTACTAAACTAAGGGCCAAACACATTATTTTCGCATTCAAGGGTCCTCATAGGCTGGCCACATGGTCTTAGAGCTCACTACTGCATGTGTCTCATGCTCCAGACACCCCAAACTAACCTCTCTTTCCAGAGCCATCCTATATTCCCCCTTTCCTCATGCTGCTTCCTTTACCCATATTGCATCCCTTTCTCTCCTGCCTTAGAATTCTTACCCATTTGGAAATAGTAGTCCTCATAGGTTGCTGATGGAAGTGTAAATTGGTGACATCTCTTAGGAAAGCAGTTTTGCAATGTCTATTTTTTTTTATAAATTTATTTTGTTTATTTACTTTTGGCTGCGTTGGGTCTTCGTTGCTGCGTGCAGGCTTCTTCATTGCGGTGGCTTCTCTCGTTGCAGAGCACGGGCTCTAGGCATGCGGGCTTCAGTAGTTGTGGCACGTGGGCTCAGTAGTTGGTGGCTCACAGGCTCTAGAGTGCAGGCTCAGTAGCTGGGGTGCACGGGCTTAGTTGCTCCGTGGTATGTGGGATCCTCCCGGACCAGGGATGGAACCTGTGTCCCCTGCATTGGCAGGCAGATTCTTAACCACTTCGCCACCAGGGAAGTCCCTGCAATGTCTATTAAAAAATGCATAAACACCTTGTTCCATTAATCTATTTATAAGAATTTATTCTATAGAAACAGTGATATGAATATGCAAAGACAAGCAAGGAAGCTCACTGCAACATTGTTTGAAAAAGCAAAAAGTAGAATAGGTGTCTTATTTTCTTTGTCTTAGTCTACTCGGGCTGCTATAATAAAATAACATAGGCTGGTGGCTTAAACAACAGACATTTATTCCTTGAAGTTCTGGAGGCTGTGAAGCCCAAGGTCTAGGTGTGGGCAAAATATGTTCCTGGTGAGGACCCTCTTCTGATCTTGCAGATGGCTGCCTTCCACTGTGTCCTCACATGGTGGAAGGAGAGAGTTCTGGTCTCTCTTCCTCTTCTTTTAGGGTCAATAATCCCATCATGGGGAACCTACACTCAGACCTCATCTAAACTTAATTATTTCCCAAAGACCCCCACCTCCAGATACCATTACGTTGGAGGTTAGGGCTTCAACATGTGAATTTTGGGGGAAGGACACATTTAGTCCATAACAATAGGGAACTGGTTAAACAAAATGTGGTAGAATTCTGTTAAAAAGAATGGAGTAGATTCATACATGTTGACCATATCTGAGATATATATTTATGAGAAAACTTGTAGAACAGTATAAGCAAGATCTCATTTGTGATAAATACAGGGTTTAACTGTGTATGCAAAGACAATTTCTTGAAGGCTATGTAAGAAACTCCAGAGTGACTCTCTGTGGAGTAAGGTAGTGAGGAGTATTTTTACTTTTCAGGTTATAGCCCCTTCTTTTGTATTTTAAGTTTTTACAATGAGTAACACTTAAAAAGAAAAAAGAAAGGAATGAAAATTCTATCCATTCTTCAAGCTTCAGCTCAAATGCCCACACCTCCATTAGGAGTTATTCCCTGATATCCCTGGTGAAAGTGATCTTTCTCTAATCTGTGGCACTTCTCACATTCTCTGATTCCCCTGTATTGAGCTTTTTCAGGGACGGGGACTTGCCTAATTTATTGTTGTAACCTCAAAAACTAGTACGTAAGATGTATGTGCAGCAAATGTTTCTTGTCTCCCACAATAAAGTACCTTGAACTTAGTGAATAAATGCGTGTAAAAACATGAGTAACTTCAACTCTTCCAATAATTTAACCAGAAGACTGGGACAGGGTAAGGGGGTTGGTGTGTGTGAGTTAAAATGTATATATAGTTTATGGAAGGTGTATTGGTTGTTACTCCTTAAAGCTGAAATATCCTTATTTGGTTGTTTCTGTTTATCTGTAATACTTATGTTTTCTATGTGTATATATATATATATTTTTAAATTTATTTTTGGCTGTGTCAGGTCTTCGTTTCTGTGTGCGGGCTTTCTCTAGTTGTGGTGAGCGGGGGCTGCTGTTTGTTGCAGTGCGTGGGCTTCTCATTGCGGTGGCTTTTCTTTGTTCCGGAGCATGGGCCCTAGGTGTGCGGGCTCTGTAGTTGTGGCTTGCGGGCTCCAGAGCGCAGGTTCAGTAGTTGTGGTGCCTGGGCTTAGTTGCTCCGTGGCATTTGGGATCTTCTCGGACCAGGGCTCGAACCCGTGTCCCCTACATTGGTGGATTCTTAACCACTGTGCCACCAGGGAAGCCCTTCTATATTTTTTAAAGAGAGTTGCTGCTGTTTGCACTGTTATTGTAATCAAGCCTTTAGCAATGACATTAATCATAATAATATAATATAATATAATATATAATATAACATTAATGATGTATTTTATTCACTTCCCATCTGATGAAACATCAATGGCAATATCTGTAAATGCTTCACTTTTTTTTTTTTTTTTTTTTTTTTTTTGCGGTATGCGGGCCTCTCACTGTTGTGGCCTCCCCCGTTGCGGAGCACAGGCTCCGGACGCGCAGGCTCCGGATGCGCAGGCTCAGCGGCCATGGCTCACGGGCCCAGCCGCTCCGCGGCACATGGGATTCTCCCAGACCGGGGCACGAACCCGTATCCCCTGCATCGGCAGGCGGACTCTCAACCACTTGCGCCACCAGGGAGGCCCTAAATGCTTCACTTTTCCCATTATATTTTTATTTCACTTGTGGAGTGCTTCAGTTTCTAGTTAGCTCTTACTTGTTTGAATATTGCCTTGCAATCTAGAGAATTCCAAAGTTTGTTCATATGTTTCTCAGGATCCAAATAAAAACCATACTAATTTATTTTGATCTCTAAAAGCTAATTTTGAATATGGCAGCATGCTGTTTTCCTCAATCTTGGCAAAATTTAAATCTGTGGTAAAAACTATACTTGGAAATGAGCTATAAGCAATGTATTGTGATGAACGTATTCTGTATAATGATCTAATTTGATGTTATGGATTATTACCAGATTATGATTAAAGACAGGTGTTTCAGAGTTTAATATTAGTTTAAAAATGCTTTTGGAGTACCATTTTAGTAATGTGGCCAGTTGACTTTTTTTTTTTTTTAATTCTAAACCGGTGATTCTAAAATCTTACAGATCATTCATTGAACCCTGTTTAGAAATTGTTTTGTACTTTTCTTGGTAGGAGTAGTGATTGATGGGTATTCATGTTAGACATTTTGAATGCCTGGTACAATGCTTACACTGTTATTATTCAAAGGAAAGGTAGGAATAAACTAGTTCCTGGCATCAAATCTAGATTTACACAGAAGACAACTATTATACACTATTTTCTATGGTAAATTAAGGTTCTGAATTTCAAGAGAGGAGAAATTCTTAGAAAATTTCTTTCCTGCTAACAAATGACAAAACAACCCTCGCTTTACATGTAAATATCAAGCTCTATGCAAAATAAATGTTGATCCATAGTACTTCCATAGAATTGAAAAAAAATATTTTTAGGTATTGCATTTATTTAACAAATTTTTTTAAAGTTTTTTTTTTATTAATGTGGACCATTTTTTTAAAGTCTGTATTGAATTTGTTACAATATTGCTTCTGTTTTACCTTTTGGTTTGTTGGCCGGCAGGCATGTGGGATCTTAGCTCCCTGACCAGGGATCAAACCTGCACCCCCTGCACTGGAAGGCGAAGTCTTAACTACTGGACTGCCAGGGAAGTCCCTGCATTTAAAAAATATATAATCTCTAGGGGCTTCCCTGGTGGCTCAGTGGTTACGAGTCTGCCTGACAATGCAGGGGACACGGGTTTGAGCCCTGGTCCGGGAAGATCCCACATGCTGTGGAGCAACTAGGCCCCTGCGCCACAGCTACTGAGCCTGCGCTCTGGGGCCTACGAGCCACAGTGACTGAAGCCCATGAACCTGGAGCCCGTGCTCCGCAGCGGGAGAGGCCACCGCAGTGAGAGGCCCGTGCAACGCAACGAAGAGTAGCCCCCGCTTGCCGCAACTAAATAAAGCCCACTCACAGCAACAAAGACTTAACACACCCCAAAATAAATTAATTAATTAAAAAAATTCTGCAAGCTTTTGGAAAGAAGAATTTCTTGCTTCCATTCAGTAACTGTTCCTTCCTTTTAGGCCTCAGACTCCTTTAATAATACACTGAAAACTCTAAATCCCCTTCTCTGAAAAATACATACACATATGGAATTTTGTGTGTGTTAATGTTCTTTTCAGCTAGACTTTACCTTGTCCTAGTAGCTTTAAAATATTTTTTGAGTGCTCATAACTTGATTTTTAGAGGATGCTCAGTAAGTAAAAGTTAAAAAATAAAAAGGATACCTACATTATCCTGTGTGTGTGCTCTGAACTCTGCTAGCCTCCTTTCCTCCCTCCCTGCTACTTTCTTACCCCTGTGTCAGTTTAAAAGCTTCCTAAATTTGATTTTTTGCTTGGGGACAGGTTTAAGTGACACTTCTCCAGATGAAGGGTTAATAGAGGACTTGACCATAGAAGACAAAGCTGTGGAGCAACTGGCAGAAGGCTTGCTTTCTCACTACTTGCCAGATCTGCAGAGATCAAAACAAGCTCTCCAGGAACTCACGTGAGCTGAAAAAAACCATAGATGCACTCAGTTCTTCTCTGGCATAGTCATAATTTACTGTATAAGTAAAGTATATACTGTATTAGGGATAATATTTTGTAACATTTAATACAATGGAGTATTTCTGTGTCTTTTGTGTTAGCAAATGGGAGTGGAGTAATCTAAATTACATAGTATACATGTAATTTAGATTACACAGTAATCTAAATGTAAAAAGTGAAATGAATGCTCCTAGAGTGTTTGGTCTCTTCTGAGAAGTACCCCTAAATCTTATCTAGACTCTCTGATTAGTTTTGGTGTCTCTCCACTATTTTAGGAAAGAATCGCCTCTTGGGGATGTTGCAAATGGGTATACACCTGTTTCTGAGTAGAGCTGCAAAATTGCCTCCGTAAGAGTCACATTTGTTTTCAATTGCTGGTTCACATGACTTGCCGGAAATCCCTAATTATCTTTTTTGGAGACGACCCATTTCATTCTTAGTTTATAACTCTACTAGCTAAATAAAGGATTGGAGAATAAGCTAAGAGAGGAACAGGATAAGGAAGAATGGAATCCATAAAGTGTAATCAGTATGCAAAAATATACACTCTGGGGGCTTCCCTGGTGGGGCAGTGGTTGAGAGTCCACCTGCTGATGCAGGGGACATGGGTTCGTGCCCTGGTCCGGGAAGATCCCACATGCCACGGAGCAGCTGGGCCCGTGAGCCTGCGCGTCTGGAGCTTGTGCTCCGCAACGGGAGAGGCCACAACAATGAGAGGCCCGTGTACCACAAAAAAAAAAAAAAAAAAGAAAAATGTACACTCTGATTTTATCAGCTGTCACCCAGAAACAGCAGCCTGAACTTCTTCCTCTCGTGTCAGGACCTCTCTGCATTGCCCAAGCTGGCCTGTTATTTCTTTTTTGTGGTGGTCACCTTTAAACTGGCTATGAACCACTGCTGCTCTAAGACTTACTCTTTGAAAACTGATCTCAGAGGCCTTTATTGGGGCAAAAGGAGAGGAATAATCAACAACTATGTCCATTTTTTAAATATTAGTAACTAATGTTACAATCCTTGGGTTTGAAGATGATAAGTGAATATAAAAGTGGTACTGTGTTCTACTACATGTGATACCCTACTGTAGTTAAGGGAGCTGATAACATTCTTAGTTCTCTGCTAGTTCCAAGTAAGATTATTTTTATTCCACAGTGTGTGATATATCTTGTATTTTAACACCAGCCAATCCTTGTGGCAGAAAAGTCAAAGATTTTGTGGGTGAGTTTGGGTGATATATGATAGACTGAAGGAAGGTAAGAAACTCTGCAAACAAAACATATCTGGTAACACTTTATTTATAGGAAGTTAGGAATCAAGGTTTAATTGGAAAGTTTAATTGATGAGGACATTGGCTAAAATTTAGTGTTTCAATAACCCCATTTATCTTCCTAGGCGTCTAGACAGTGATGATGATGATGATGATGATGATGATGATGATAGTAAAATCAGCTACTGTTTATAACAGTTGAATATGATGAATAAGCAGTTATTAAACTTCTTGAGTGTTAAGGAAAGATAAGCAAACTTCAGAGGAAGAACAAAGAGAAATATATGGGTCTAGTTAAGAGCTTTCTACACTGTCTCATTGATCAGTGTATCTGTTCTTTCACCAATATCCTGCTGTCTTGATTTCTGTAGTTTCTGTAAGTCTTGAAATTTGGTAATGTACATCTTCCAACTTTGTTCTTCTTCAGTATGTCTTAGTTATTATAGGTCTTTGCCTTTCCATGTGAATTTTAGAATCAGTTTGTAGATATCTACAAAATAACTTTCTGGATTTAAATTGAGATTGTATTGAACTCTTTGAAAACTGATCCTAAATTTTTTTTTTTTTTTCTTTTTGCGGTATGCGGGCCTCTCACTGTTGTGGCCTCTCCCGTTGCGGAGCACAGGCTCCGGATGCGCAGGCCCAGCGGCCATGGCTCACGGGCCCAGCCACTCCGCGGCATGTGGGATCCTCCCAGACCGGGGCACGAACCCGTATCCCCTGCATCGGCAGGCGGACTCTTAACCACTGCGCCACCAGGGAGGCCCCTGATCCTAAATTTTTGACCTATAGGTCAAGTTAGGAAGAATTGATATCTTAGCACTATTGAGTTTTTTATTCCATGTACTCAGGATATCTCTTCATTACTTAGATCTCTCTTATTTCTTTCATTAGAGTTTAATAGTTTTTGCATATAGATCCTATACATATTTTGTTAGGTTTATACCAGATTATTTCATCTGACGGGTTATTGTAAATGGTATTTTTTAAAATTCTGATTGTTCATTGCTGGTATATAGGAAAGCAACTGACTTTTGTATATTAACCTTGTATCCTGAAACTTTGCTATATTCACATATTCGTTCCTGGGTTTTTGTTGTTGATTCTTTGGGATTTTCCACATAGGCAGTCATGTTATCTGTGAACAAAGACAGTTTTATTTCTTCCTTTCTAATCTGTATACCTTTTATTTCCTTTTCTTGTCTTACTGCATTAGCTAGGACTTCCAGTAAAATGTTGAAAAGGAGTAGTAAGAGTGGACATCCTTTCCTCGCTCCAGATCTTTAGGAGGAAAACATCTAGTTTCTTACCACAAGTGCAATATTAGCTGTACGTTTTTTTTTTTTTTTTTTTTTTTTGCGGTATGCGGGCCTCTCACTGTTGTGGCCTCCCCCGTTGCGGAGCACAGGCTCCGGACGCGCAGGCTCTGGACGCGCAGGCTCAGCGGCCATGGCTCACGGGCCCAGCCGCTCCGCGGCATATGGGATCCTCCCAGACCGGGGCACGAACCCGTATCCCCTGCATCGGCAGGCGGACTCTCAACCACTTGCGCCACCAGGGAGGCCCAGCTGTACGGTTTTTTAAAAGATATTCTTTATCAAGTTGGGGAAGTTCCTCTCTCCTCCTAGTTTGATGAGAGTGTTTTAATTATGAATGGTGTTGGACTTCATCAAATGCTTTTTCTTCATCTGCTGATAAGACCATATGATTTTTCTTCTTTAACCAGTTGATGTTGTGGGTTACATGATTGATTTTCAAATGTTGAACCAGCTTTGCATACTTGGAATAAATCCCACTTGGTTGTGGTGTATAATTCTTTTTATACATTGTTGGATTTGATTTGTTGATATTTTGTTGAGGAGTTTTACATCTATGTTCTTGAAAGATAATGATCTATAGTTTTCCTTTCTTGTAATGTCTTTTTTAAAAAAATAAATTTATTTACTTACTTATTTATGGCTGCATTGGGTCTTCATTGATGCTCATGGGCTTTCTCTCCTTGCAGTGAGCAGGGGCTGCTCTTTGTTGTGGTGTGTGGGCTTCTCCTTGCGGTGGGTTTTCTTTGTTGTGGAGCATGGGTTCTAGGTATGCGGGCTTCAGTAGTTGTGGCTCGTGGGCTCTAGAGCGCAGGCTCAGTAGTTGTGGCGCACGGGCCCAGTTGCTCCGTGGCATGTGGGATCTTCCTGGACCAGGGCTCAAACCCGTGTCCCATGCTTGGCAGGTGGATTCTTAACCACTGTGCCACCAGGGAAGTCCCTCGTATAATGCCTTTATCTGGTTCTGATTTTAGGATAGTGCTGGCCTCATAGAATGAGTTAGGAAGTGCTCCCTTTACTTCTGTTTTCTGAAAGAGATTGTGGAGAATTGGTATAATTTCTTCCTTAAATGTTTGGTAGAAATTGCCATGAAGCCATCTGTTCCTGGTACTTTGATTTCTGGAAGGTTACTACTTATAGATATAGGCCTACTTAGATTATCTGTTTCTCCTTGTGTGAGTTTTGGTAGTTTGTGTCTTTCAAGGAGTTAGTCATTTCCATCTAAGTTATCAAATTGGTGAGCATAGAGCTACCTGTAGTATTCTTTTATTATCCTTTTAATGTCCATGGGATAAGTAGTGATGACCCCTTTTCCATAAATTATGTTAGTAATTTGTATCTCCTCTCTCTTTTTCTTTGTTAGTCTAGCTAGAAGTTTATCAATTTTATCAATATTTTAGAAGAACCAACTTTTGGTTTTGTTTATTTTTTATTGTTTTCCAGTTGTAACAGCCTGTTTTTGCTGTCCTGCTTGTCTTGGATCATTGGCTTGCTGGGTTCTCCTCTCATCCATTCTGGTTTCACCTTCTGTGGTCTCCAGTCAGAGCTGAAGGGACACATATGACCTGTAGGATATGCCATACTCAGTGCTAGATGGTGGAGATGTTTTAACTGCCCTTCAGTCTCTTCATTGCTATTTCTTTTTTTCATTGTTGTTCTCTGTTTAGCATACTTCTGCAAGCATATCATGTCATATTTTTCTTTGTCTATGGTATTCTTTAAAATATTTAATTAAGTGACCCCCCCCCCACCCAGTGTCACTTATTCCTGTGATCCTAGCATTGGTTGATCTGGAGAAGAATATTAGAGAAGTTGGCTTCTCTTCCTCAATAGCAAGTTTTGAATCAGATTTTATTGAGGAGTCTTAGAAATTACTTGGTCTGACCTTCTTACTTTGTAAATGAAATTTAGGTCCAGAGAAACTAAATTTCCAAGATCACACCAACTGATTATTATCCCTTGACACTGCATTTTTTCTAACTCTAATCTAAAAAGTCACTGCTCCTCTTCCTTTATGGTAATGTTACAATTTTAATATATATAAAACATCAAGTTTCTTGGACAAGATAGTATAAAAAAAACTTTTTGGGGATAATACAGAGAGTTGTTTGAAATAAGTAATAAAATAATTTAAAATGGCTTGATGTTATTCAAATCTGAAATTGAGGCAAGAATAAAAGATGTATTTAATTATCAGAATATTGGAATATTATTTTGGCTTTGGAATATTATTATTATTATTATTATTATTATTATATTTTTTGCGGTACACGGGCCTCTCACTGCTGTGGCCTCTCCCATTACGGAGCACAGGCTCCAGATGCGCAAGCTCAGCGGCCATGGCTCATGGGCCTAGCCGCTCTGTGGCATGTGGGATCCTCCCGGACCGGGGCACGAACCCGTGTCCCCTGCAGTGGCAGGCGGTCTCTCAACCACTGCGCCACCAGGGAAGCCCTGGAATATTATTTTGAAAAAGATTATGATAAACTAAATAAGCCTTGGAGAGTCAATAAATTTCCAACTTAATTTCTACTTTTAACATTAACCAAGATGAATGTGATTGCTTTTAATGAACCATCACTTAAAGTATGTAAAGTTTATTTTGGCTGTGTGCTTTTGTTTCAGACAGAACCAAGTTGTATTATTAGACACACTGGAACAAGAGATTTCGAAATTTAAAGAATGTCATTCTATGTTGGATATTAATGCTTTGGTAAGTATGATTTAGTTGACATAGCTTAATGATATCTTGTTTTAGAAATAGCTAGGTTTATCCTCCCAACTTTGTACTTATGTATGTTTGAGATACTTACGTATGTTTTCCTCTAATTTTTAAAGTTTAGAATTTGTTGTTTAACAGGAAACCTTGACTTACTTTATTAGACCTTCTATTGTCTTGAATTGTTAGCTTTCAAATGTTGAGCTTGTGATAGGAAATTGAACTTATATATGAAAGTCTGGAATAGATCTGCTCATAATTAAAGACTAATAGAAGAGAAGTAAAAGTAAGGAACTTTGGAGGTACTATTTTTCCCCTTAAGGAAAGCACATCTCTCTTTATCAAGTACATGGTTTTTAAAATTAGCACTTATTTAATTGTATGGCATTTTCATAATGCCATAACAAATTAACGCTGAAACAGACTGTTCGAGGGTCCTTTACGTCCCCTTTATATCTTTCAATGTAAGTGACAATAGTTGAATTTCATCAGAAACTTTATAGCTTTTTGATGAGAGGAACTAATACTCTTTATTTTAGGAAATGGAGAATTAACAGAAATAAGGAACTTGTGGCTACCTTTCTCTTTACCCAGAACATTAGAAATAGCTTAGTTTGCATGACTTTGTGGACTTTCATATATATGTCAAAGATTGGACTTTTCATTCGAAAAATGTGGCTTATTAATGTTTTCCTTTTATAACAATCAAAAACCAAGTCCACCTTCTCTAGTATTAGGCAGAGGCCTGTGGTAGTAAATACAAGTCTTCTACTCAGTAGTTCTTGATTTGTGAAGGAGGTGGTCTTTGTCTTCTCCATTGAGTTCATGTTGCAGCAGAACTACATATTTGTTGAATTAATGAACCAAGCATATGTAATACTGTCGCTTCCATCTGAAAGGGCAGAAACTAAGTCTTGCTCTTTTTCCTTCTCTCAGCCCATGAGTGGTGTTTTTTTGTTGTTGTTGTTGTTTGTTTTTTTAATTAATTTTTTTAGTTTTGGCTGTGTTGGGTCTTTGTTCCTGTGCATGGGCTTTCTCTAATTGCAGCAAGCCGGGGCTACTTTTCATTCCGGTGCGCAGGCTTCTCATTGCGGTGGCTCCTCTTGTTGCGGAGCATGGGCTCTAGGTGCGCGGGCTTCACTAGTTGCAGCACTCAGGCTCAGTAGTTGTGGCTTGCGGGCTCTAGAGCACAAGTTCAGTAGTTTTGGCACATGGGTTTAGTTGCTCCACGGCATGTGGGATCTTCCCGGACCAGGGCTCGAACCCGTGTCCCCTGCATTGTCAGGTGGATTCTTAATCACTGCGCCACCAGGGAAGTCCCCCAAGAGTGGTTTTGATTGTCATTCAGGAACTGAAAAATAAAAGCCCAGAGAGAAAGAGGGTCTGTAAGCTCTAGAGGTCATCAGACTCTGACTTTACTTGTAGCTACATTAAGGCTGCTAATCTCTCTACTGACACTTCTTTCCTTTTTTTTTTACCTGATCTTCTCTTTCTGTTACCTTCTTTCTTGAGGATGAGGTGTTTCTTTTTCCTTCTCTCCCATCTCTGGCTGAGATGGAAAGTCTATACTTATCACTCCTTGGGAAGAAAAGTGTCCTTACAGAGATTGTTCTCCTTGGTCTGACTTCAGAAGCCCAAAGAATATGATCAGACTTGTCCACAGCCTTCTCAGGGCTCTCTGGCCACAGCTTGGTTTTTCCTGATGGGCAGACACTTCACTTAAACTGTCCTGTGTACCCTGGCTCAGTCTCTCCCTTGTAAAGGCAGTAGAGAGTGTTTTACTTTTCTTAAATGAAACTGATAGCACTGTTGGATAGTCTTACTAAAATTTTAGAATTATATTGTATGGTTGTGGTTTTTTTTGAATTTTATTTAATTTATTTTTTTATATAGCAGGTTCTTATTAGTTATCTGTTTTATACATATCAGTGTATATATGTCAATCCCAATCTCCCAATTATGTTGCATGTTTTTAAGGCAAAATGTTATCTGTACAGAATATAAATGTCTATTTTATGTTGAGTAACTTTTAATCAATATGAACTGAATCAGGTATTCTCAAAAGCCTACTAGTGGTTTAAATTAAATTTGAATCTTGGAATTAAAATATGGAGATAATTAGATCTTCAAAAATTTTGACAAATTTAGGCAGAATGAACTGTAATTTAGGTATTGATTTATTTATCCATTTCGATATTTCAGTCTGTTTTAAATTGACTTTTAAATTTACTTTTCCATCTTAAGTTCACTGAAGCTAAACACTATCATGCCAAGTTGGTGAATATAAGAAAGGAGATGCTGATGCTTCATGAAAAGACATCAAAGTTAAAAGTGAGTTGAAAATTCTTTCACAGTCTTTATAGAAGTAGAGGTTTAGTTGTCTGTTTTTCTTCAGTATTCATTTTCTGACTTCTTATATATTCATATACAATAGGTTACTTAATTCATGGTACATTGTTTTCTTTTAAAACACATTCTTATTAACCCCACTCTGGGCTTTTTTACTAATAGCTGGGCTGGTGGGCTCACATTCTCTGAATATGTCACTGTATTTGTCATTTAATAATAAGAGTTTTGAGTAATAGAATTTTTTTATCAAGGAGACCTTAAATTACCCAGAACATTTAAAAACTGTGAATCACTATATTGTACACCTGTAACTTATACTATATAGCAACTATACTTCAATAAAAAAAAGTTACCCTGAACAAATTTAAAAGTTAAACATGAAATTTATTATTATGTATTGATTACCTTAAATCAAAGCATTATTACTTAAAATTTTTTTTAAATTTTTTATTTTTAATTTAATATTTAAAGGCTACTTTTCAGTTAGTTATTACAAAATATTGGCTATATTCCCCATGTTGTACAATACATCCTTGAGCCTGTCTTACACCCAGTAGTTTGAACCTCCCACTCCCCCACCCCTATATTGCACTCCCCCATAAATCACTAGTTTGTTCTCTAAAAGCACTACTACTTTTAAATTAGGCCATAACCTATAAGCCTTTTGCTCTCTTGGTTTTTAAATTTTTTTGACTTAGAAAAGAGCACTTAAACTGCAGCAGAAGAGGCAAAAAGAAGAGTTGGAAAGGGAGCAGCAACGAGAGAAGGAATTTGAAAGAGAAAAGCAGTTAACTGCCAAACCAGCTAAAAGGATGTGAGAAGTTGGATGTTTGTGTCCTTCCTTCCCCTGTTGATGTTCTGGATTTAAGATGACCCAGTGTAGACTGAAGTTAAGGTAGTGCCTTATACCGTTGTGTTATGCTTTGAAATCCTTTTCCCACGAGTGCTCTCTATCTTCATTTCAGCCATTCAAGAAGCTTTTTTTCCTGAATAGAAGACATAATATCACTTGGTTTGGATATTTTGTATGTAATTTTTCAACTTTGTTTTGCTTTTTAAAATTCATTATTTTGGCCTTAAGTCATTTATAAACTGGAAAATGGTTTGTTTTAATAGTCTAGACTATATGTGGTTAAAAATTAGTATGAATTATTTAGCTTCTTAATAAGTGTGGATTTAAAAGTTTCAGTTTCTTATTTTATGAAATGAATTGCCTTTCTGGCAATACAGTGCTGGGTTTTGGCAGTTGCCTTTTCATTGTTTGGTTAAGAAGAATTGCCAGCTGTTTAATCTCATATGCCACTGGAAAAGAGGTGGTATAAGCCTTTGTGAAGAACATGATAGAAAAGTGTGTACACAGGAAATAGTAGCATCTTAGACATAGGATAGGTGAGCAAGATGCCATGTAGATTCCACTAACCATATACTATATCTGCTTCCTAGCTTTGTTGTTGCTGTTTTTTCCTTATGTTGCTTCTGGGTTCAAAGTAGATTATATCTATTCCTAAAGTTTGGCGGGGGTGGTGTAGCTTTCACACACTCAAATGTGTTTAAATATTTATAATTCTTAGTAACAGTCATCACACACTGTGAGATACAGTTGTCAAGCTGATAAGATAATGAACCCAGCTTTCCAAGTGGAAAGTCTTACTGCTAGTTCTAGCTATCCTCTGATTTGCTGTGTGGTCTTAACATGTGGTTACTTTTTCTGTGCTTTTATAAAAAATTCTTAAAGTAGAATGATACATACCAACTACCCATTTTATAGATAATGACAAGAATGGTGGAAAATTAGTAAATAGCTTCTTCACAAAAGAGGCAGCATGATACCTTTAGTGTTTTCTAGATCCCCCCTCCCCCAGTATTACATGTAGAAATTTATTATGTGAGGGAAATATTATGAAGTTTCATTGTTTTAAATTGAGAGTGTATTATTCACTGTTTTAGTATTATTTAACATCCATGATGTCCAATCTCTATTACATAGAGACTGTACAGATTAGATTACAGATTATGATTAGAATGTGTATCTTTTATAATCTACGTTACATTTGGTAAGCTGGAATCACTCACTACCTCTGATCACATATCAGGCTAACCAATGATGGAGAAAGCATTAGATTTACGTCGAGTGCTAAGAACTGGTTTGTTTAAAGGTTTAAAAAATTTGTTTGAAAACCTTTCCCTTCTTTAGTGAGTGAATTATGATCTCACAGTTCTCTTGGTTTTGACCTTATGTTTAAGAGTATAAATATATTTTATTTTTAAAGGCTATGTGTTGCCCTCAAACACTGGCTAAAACTCCTAGGGCAGGATCATTAGTACTGGCAGGACAGTGTCATCTAAACTGCTGAATGTACTCACTTATAACCTGACAAAGGCTGTGCATTGTTTCTTAGAGTGATTTGTGGTGGCCAGCCGCAATGACTGTTTAAAATGCTGGTTCCTGGACACCACTCTCAATCTACTGAAGCAAATCTGTTTGTTTTTCTCTTTTTTTCCTTTTAAAAAAGTTTCCTCAAGTGATTCTGATGTACCTTATAAGTTGAGAACCGCTGGTCTAGTGATCTAGGTCAGAGGTTTCCACACTGGGCTGCATATTAGCACCTGGAAACTTAAAAAATATATACTCTTGAAGATTTTTACTCATTAGTTCTTAGGTAGGGCCCATCCACATTTTAAAGAGCCCCCCAGATAAGTCCAATGCAAGGAACCACTGGTCTAGACTTTCTAGTGATTTCTATTTATAAGGAGTGAAATAGTTTGAAAGCTACCCAGTAACTCTTGGGATTAATCTTATGAAATAAATTCTTAAACTGCTGCTTTTGATATAAAGTCAGATTTAAGACTGAAATAAATAGCAGGCCAGAAATAGGTATAGAATTCTGGTTAATTGAACTTTTGTGACCTATATTTAAATAAATCATGTTTATTGAATGAATGGCAAGGCACATGTACTTTTAGAAATGTATTACTTACATTTTGAAGATTTTTTAAAGTGTCAAGAATATATATTAGGATCCACTATTTTTAGGTCAATTGTAAATCAGAAGTACTGTTACTTTGGTAATTAAAATCTAAAACTTTAGCTGTATCTCAGTAGCGTACAAACATATCGTACTGACTAAAACTGAACAGAACCCTTATAATTAGTCTTGCTGTATTTTTGCACAAAATTATGAATTGGTACTTGAGTTGAAAAAAATTGCCTATGGTGTTTTGGTTGAAAAAAATTGCCTTTGTTTTGAAACTATATCATATATATACTGAACTAAAGTGATGGGAGTTAATTTTGTATTTACTTTGTAGGAGGTATCATGTAAATATGCAGACGTTGAATGTAGTATGGATTGTGTCCACAGTGAATTTTTGGGTGGATACAGTTTATAAATATGCCAATTATATACCCTCATATACTTGTCTGATTTTGAGCTTGTAAAATGAGGACTCCTTTTTACACATTTAATAAAGAAAAGAAAGGTCTATGAATTATCCAGTATCATTTATCAAGCACTGGTGTGCACACAGCACTGTACACTTCCCTTTATGTACTTTATTTCAGACATTCCTTTCCTTTGCTTTCCTCTCCTGTCATCTTCCTCTTAATGTTCTCTGTAGGTTGTGTCACAAAATGACTGGTCGGCTCATTAAATCCTTTTCGGAAAGGTGATAGAAAGTGTTATGAAAAGATTCTACCTGAAATAACCCAACTTCATAAAGTTCTTCACTATTTGAGAATAAGAATAATAGCTACTACTTTTGTTTTTTTAAATTTATTTTTATTTTATTTATTTTATTTTTGGCTGCGTTAGGTCTTTGTTACTATGCACGGGCTTTTCTCTAGTTGTGGCAAGCAGGGGCTACTCTTTGTTGCGGTGCTTGGGCTTCTCATGTTGCGGAGCACGGGCTCTAGGCACGCGGGCTTCAGTAGTTGTGGTTCCTGGACTCTAGAGTGCAGGCTCAGTAGCTGTGGCGCATGGGCCCAGATGCTCTGCAGCATGTGAGATCTTCCCGGACCAGGGCTCGAACTCGTGTCCCCTGCATAGGCAGGCGGATTCTTAACCACTGCGCCACCAGGGAAGTCCCTAAAACAATGATTCTTAATCATTAAACCTTCAGACCTCACTGTGCACATATTTTTAAAAGTTACTTAGTTTCTAGGCTTTCCTTTTGGATCAAGATAGTTCCTATTTTACATATTTGTTCAGATATTATGCTTGTACAGATGAATCAGATATTTAAGATTTGTTCCATTGATAGCTTATTCACATTGTTTCAGCTCTGCTTGCATGTATGAGGCCAGGTGCCATCTAGTCTTCAGGTTAACATTTGGGTGAAACTAGGTGTATTTTCAAAGCCATTAAGAGAGTGAAGGGGAGTAGTCAAGGGAGATGGTTCTAATGACTTAAAGCAGAAATTCCAAAGAAATACAGTGTGAAGGAAGGGCAGTCAAAGAGAAGATCGGTGAAATTTGGGGTGGGTTGGGGATGGTAATAGAGGAAGAGAAAAGGAAAGGCCAAGTCTGAGGTAGAAGGGAAAGGTGATGTGTCTTTTACGTACCTTTAATAAAGGAGGCTTATAGGCTTGTGAAGAATAATAAATTAATAATATCCCCCTGTTTTAAGATGAGGTCGCCCCCTACTGTCACTTCATCGTAAACTGAAGAAAAGGTTGTAGCCTGCTGTTCATTCTGGTTTAGATAATGTATATTCCTAAAGTGCTTCAGGAGGCCTGCAGTGCTCAAATTTGGGTAATTGTGTATGGGTGCTGCTCACTCCTATTCCAGGTTTGACTTTTATTAGGACTTTGGAAAAGAGAGTCAAAAAGTATATTGAACACTTAGTACAAGAGAATAAATACTAAGAAATAAAAACATGTATATAGACCTGAAGTTTCCTGGCCTCTGCTTTGATCATAAACCTTTAAAATTTAAAGTATATAGAACCTTTGTAATATAGTGGTTAGGATTGTGGACCTGAAGTCAGACTGCTGTGGTTTATATTCCTGCTTGATTTTTAGGGCCTTGGACTTGCTTAAACCCTGTGTACCTTTCAGTTTTTAAACTGTAAAGTTGGGATAAGTGTTTCTGGCTTCATGAGGTTATGAGGTTTTATGATATCCACATAAAAGCCCGTAACAAAATAGGAAGAGCTCAAGAAATGTTGGGTGTTATATCATGGTATCTTGAAGTTACATATTCACATGTGGGGATGGTGCCTATTTTGCCCCTTTGTGCATGCCTGTTTTTGTTCACAGGATTTCCACTAGGATCCTTGGTTCTTTAATGTCTTCCTGTTAGACACCTATTTGTTCTTTGCAACTCAAATGTCTCTTCTTTATGGTTTTTCAAACCACTTCACAAAAAATTTTTTTCTTGTGTTCTATAGTACTTAATACATTTGCCTTAGCATTTACAGTATTGTTATGTGTTCACATGTCTCTCAAGATCGCGGATATTTCTTAGTCATTTCTGTTCCATGGTGCGGTAGTGCCTGGCCTATAGTTATTAATCAGGGTTCTCCAGAGAAACAGAATGAATCTCTGTGTGTGTGTCTGTGTGTGGAGAGAGAGAGAGAGAGAGAGAGAGAGAGAGAGAGAGAGAGAGAGAGAGAGAGGTAGAGAGAGAGGTAGAGACAGAGATATTTATTTTAAGGAATTGGCTTATATGATCGTGGGAGCTGGCAATTGCAAAATCTGCAGGGCAGGCCAGCAGGCTGGGGATGCAGGGAAGAGTTGATGTTGCAGCTTGAGTTCAAAGGCAGTATGGAGGCAGAATTCCCTCTTTCTCGGGGGAATTTTCTTAGTCTTTTTCTTAAGACTTTCAATTCATTGGTTGAGGTCCACTCACATTATGGAGGGTAATCTTAAAGTCTGCTGATTTAAATGTTAGTCTCATCTAAAAAATGCCTTCACAGCAACATCTAGACTGATATTTGCCCAAAAATCTAGGTACCATGGTCTAGCCAAGTTGTCACATAAAATTAGCCATCATGATTGAGACTGAATTGAATCTAGTAAGAGAAATAAACAGATATTAAAAATAGCTATAATAAAAACCTGGATTACGTAAATGCCAAATAGGGACTCTTAAAATAAAAAGATTAAGTTCCTGAAATTGAAACATGGCTTGGGAGCCTGTAATCCTTGGATAAACAGAGCCACTGCTTCCACCCCTGATTACATACTCAATTAGACTAAAAAACAAAAAAAATGATAGCAAGTCCCAAGATCTTGGGAATAAAATGAGCTCAGAGATAATATGTGTACGGGACTGTAGAAAAATAGATGCTACATCAATTGTAGCTTTATACCTTCTATATTAATTAGGGGCTGTTCAGTTTTCTTAAAAATGGCTTTTAGGAAGAGGTGGGCAGTTTTAGAGCAGGCTCAACAGATGAGCACATCTTAAAATTAAAACCTGATGAAGCACAGAAGGGACAATGCTGCCATCTTGTGGTACTCTGCTCTCCTAGTCAACAAATTCTGTATTGTCTCACTGGTTTGATGAAATTTGGCCTAAGCGTTTTCAACTATAGTGTTTTTGGTAAGTCAGGGTTTTCTGTATGGTCTGAACTTTTGTTTAAACAATGAGATGTTTGAAAGTGATCTGTGAAACATCAGGTTTAAAACTACATTTTTCTAACTTTTTGAATCTTTTAGTTTGATGTTAGGCTTGAGGGTCGTCCCCCCCACCCCGCCCCGCCCTTCTCCAATCGCCTATCATCATCCACCATGCTCAGAATACTGTTCTAAGAAAAACATTCCAGGCCAAATATCTTGCTGTGGGCAAAGGTCTCAGGAGTTCTGTGCTTTTATTCACCTGACTGTCCCCATTGGACCTTTGCTGATAGGATCTGGGGTTAACACCTGGCCCAAGGGCAGCCAACCCATGGGCTCAGTGGTGGAATAATTAGCCTGGCAGGAAAAACTCTGCCTAGATGGGGACATAGAGTATCTCACTGGCCTAGTCGGTTACTGTCTTGGGAGTATGTATTAGAATACTCGGAGAGAATCAGCCCTTTAGTAATTGAAGGAGAAACCAGAAGACACACGGAAGCAGACAGAACAGCTGAGTGTTATGTGGGGAGGAGTAGGGATCCATGAACTTCTACTTCTGAAGGGGAACAAGGTCATAGACCCCTCAAAATATCTTGGATCCCGAGCTATTTTCCTGTATAAGGCTCTGTGTGACCTGGGTGCTGGGCTTTTCTTAGGTCCCTATGGGATTTAATTACTGGGCTAAGATTCCTGTTTTCCACAGTACCACCCTCCCTTCCCCTACTTCCCTTATTTATGAGATAACCTTAGCAATTCTTTATTTATTGCAGCTTTAAGCATCTAGCGTTGTCATTGTCTTTTAGATTGCTTAGCATGTTATATCTTTCAAAGTGTTCTAGTGTGCACTATCTAATTTAATAATAAGGATGCTATTTAGGAGATTATGTGTTTCCATGCCTGCTAATCCAGGAGTTCAAGGAAGAAGATAACACTGACCAGCACACTGACCAGCACCCAGGTAGGAGCAGTGCTGCTGCCAGCCACACACTTACTCTCATTGCTTGCTGGGGGTTTTCTCTTGTATTATCCAGTTTCTTAGAGTGTTCTCATCTCTGGCTGGATTTCTAATCCCACATCTACTTCCAGCTCATTCCCAAGCCTAAAGTTCAGAGCCCTAGCTCTGTTGAGCATCTGTTATATGCCAGGTGCTTTATACACATCATCTCATAACAACAACTTTAGGAGTTACCACCCTAACACCATATATCCTTATCAGCATTTTATAGATGAGGACATTTTACAGATGAGGACAGCTGAGACACATTGAGTCTGAGTAACTGCCCAGATCACACAGCTGCAAGTGGTGGAGCTGAATTTGATTCTGGGAGAAACCCAAAACTACCACGTTGCTGGGGAATTTTCCTGGGCTAGAGACCCTAGGACCAGAGATAGAAATAGGCTTGGGAGTTTTACTTTAAATTTTTCTCTAAAGCTATACCAATGATAGGGAATTATGTGGACGAACCATCTGCTAATTTGTTTAATCCAGTCTGATAATATTGGAAGAAGTGGAGGAAGCATGGGTTTCCCTGTTAGGAGAGAGCCTGGTAGGAAGAATGCACAGAACTCTTCTTTGATTTTCCTGCAAGACTGTTTTAATTTTAGACTGACTCTGAAGCTCCACATTTCTGCAATAGAAACAAGCAACAGTGAGACTGCACCTGGGTGAGATGCGGCTCAGGAGCCTTCCCTTGAGATGCTGCTACTGCTGAAGTAGACGGAAGAAGGGCAGAGCTGCTGGGAGAAGTGAGCGACTCCAGAAGGGCCAGGACATTCCCATTACAGCTGTTTTGAGACATTCACCACCACCACTGCCTCAAGAAAGCTATCATGGATGTTGCCTTGCTCGGCCTGCATTTCTGGGTCTTCAGCTGACCACTCAGCTCCATCTCTTTTTGCACTTTTATGGCTTTGGGGGAAGAACACAGGAGGAGAAGCCAGATTTCCTCACTGGAGGCCCCCGAGCAGTTCAGTTTCCCTTAGGGGTAAACATGCAGACAGGAGGTGATCCCTAAGACTCTTCCGGCATTAACATTATGAGACACCTTGTATCCCATGGCTCTCAAGCAATGTTGGCTTATGGGCTGCTGCTTCACCAGTCCATCTGCTTGGTGTAGTGGCAGCATCCAGGCAAAAGCACTCATCTCAGATGAGATTTTTGTAGCCTTTAACTACCTCACAGCCTGGGCCTCAGAAGAATCCTAAGGTCCGTGAATTTACCCTCCCACAATGAGGGAGCTGGGAAGAGATCGCTTCTGAATGAGGGCAGATGTACCTTTCCTGTCTGGATTGAAAGAATAATGGCGAGGAGAGAGGAGGAGAGGCACACATGAGACACCTTGCCTCTCTGCAGTCCATCCCGGAGCCTCTTATTCTACTGATTCACCCTCCTTTCCCAAGAGAGGTGTCGTTCTGAGCAGCAGCTTGTGCCCCCTTAGAAGTTAGACCTGTTATTAAGGATGCAGACTGGCATGTAAATCAGGCTTTGACACACCCACCCTAATCTTCATTCTGTGCTCCTGTCGTCACCGTGAGACTATGTCTCACACACCTCTAACTAGAGGGACCATAGCTGACCAAGGGCTCTGGCCACCGTGCTCTGAGGCCCCCCCTGCATTTGTACTGAGGCACGCTTTCTCCAGGCTGCCTCCAGCCAATGGTCTGCTCCCTGGGAGACATGGGACTTCTGTGATGTCAGCTTTGGCTCAGGGACTGCCCATTGGCTTTGATGAAATTCTGCTTAGCAGTTTAGGATGCTTCTCCCCAACCTCTGCTTCTCTCCTTCACTCCAGCACACAGTCCAGGAAGGAATAAAGAGGCTGAGGAAAGTGGACATGCTGGAAGGGCTCTATTATGTAAGCCAAAAGACCCACCAGAGGATGCATCCCATGAGAGGACACACCAGTCACCAAGCTATCAAAGTG